>NC_138291.1:30150000-31370000 GCF_965601325.2 Salmo salar
GGGACAGGGACGGTCACGACACTCCCGGCCACATGGCCCTCCCGGCCCCACACCTCCCCCCCGGCCCCTGTCCCTCCACTCGCCTCAGCCATGGTCACTCCTGTAAGAGGCACGCTCCAGAGCCTAAGCTGGAGGCCCAGGCAGAGTTCCCTGATCTGTATGACTTCTCCTGCCGACCAACCACCGCAACCTCCAGCCACCCCCTGCCCCCCTACGCAGGGCCAGACCTCTACAGCCACAGCTCCTCCAGCCACCCTCCCCCCTACATGTCTGACAGCCAGGGACGGGCAGCCGAGGCACGCTCTGACCCCCTGCGCCTGGACGTCCTAGGCCCGCCCCCCCAGCGGCAGGATGGAGCTCTGGCTAATCCCTCTGGTCCCCAGGTTGGGGCAGGACACGTCCCCAGAGGACGATCAAACAATGAGACTGACCTTACTCACGGTCTTGGCCACTTGTGTGGCTCCCCCAGTGGAAACCTAGACAGGTATGAGGAGCGGATGTCGGCCCACAGGGAAGGCCCGAAGGAGATGGCGCTTACTGGCGAGTCCCCAGGTTCAGGGGCCCAGCAGCCACATAGGAACAGTATTAGCGAGGAGGCTAGCAGAGAACGCAGGTCACCCAACAACCCTGACTACCCTTACAAGAAGTCTGCACTATAACCCTCGGGGAGGACCTGGGGTTGAGTCGTCAAAAGGGAAAGTGAGGGAAACAACCCTCTGTCATGGACAGCAAAGCACTAATGAGTGTGTGTGAAGGGGTGGCTAATGGTTTCTATTTATGGGTGTGTGTGTGTGTGTGTGTGTGTGTGTGTGTGTGGTGTGTGTGTGGTGTGTGTGTGTGTGTGTGTGTGTGTGTGTGTGTGTGTGTGTGTGTGTGTGTGTGTGTGTGTGTGTGTGTGTGTGTACCCTACCTCCTCCAGCCCTTTCTCCATGACATAGTGCTGTCTTCACCTCACGTCTCCTCTGAGTGTTACAGATAAGCAGCATCAGGACTGTAGGTTAGTTAGAGAAACAGCAGTGACTGTCAGACTGTTGTATTGAAGCTTGGTGAAGCCAACCTCAATGCTGCAGTTTTACTATATAACTCCAGCAGTACTGTTTGGGAGGGGCTTTGCCTATTTCCCTTGAGCCTTGTTGCACCCCAGGTTTGTTGTGACCTCTAAGTTGTGGGAATCAGGAACAAAGATCTTATCATAAAGAAGATCATAACAAAGATGTTACTATGATCGTAACCATGAAATGTAGTTCAGATGTGCTGAGGATGTATAATATACATATGGACTGTAGTCCTCAGGATATACTTTAACTGGGAGATATATAAATAGGATCTCAGTATAAACTAGTTAACACCAGCACATAGCTTCAATCAGCGTTATCTTCATGTAAAATCATGTAAAAACATTTTCTTGCTCCTCTCATTTGTATTTCCTCTCTCTTCCTGTAGCATTCCTCCAGTACGTACCTCACCTGACTGGTTACATTTGATTTTCCCTTTCTGGTGCTGCCTGTTACACAGAAATGCTGATGAGTAATAGGCTCAGGCTAGTTCAGATCAGGCCGGAAGTAGGTCTGTTGAGGCTGTCATTGTGCTGCCTCTTCAGTCTCTGATATACAGTGCATTCGGAAAGTATTCAGACCCCTGACTTTTTCCACATTTTGTTACGTTACAGCCTTATTCTAAGATGGATTAAATTGTTTCTCATGGTCTGAGCGTCTTTAGGTGCCTTTTACCAAACTACAAGTGGGCTGTCGTGCCTTTTACTGTGGAGTGGCTTATGTTTGGCCACTCTACCATAAAGGCCTGATTGGTAGAGTGCTGCAGAGATGGTTGTCCTTCTGGAAGATTCTCCCATCTCCACAGAGGACCTCTGGAGCTCTGTCAGAGTGACCATCAGGTTCTTGGTCACCTCCCTGACCAAGGCCCTTCTCCTCCGATTGCTCAGTTTGGCCGGGCGGCTAGCTCTAGGAAGAGTGTTGGTGGTTCCGAACGTCTTCCATTTAAGAATGATGGAGGACTGTGTTCTTGGGGATCGTCAATGCTGCAGACATTTTTTGGTTCCCTTCCCCAGATCTGTACCTCGACACAATCCTGTCTCGGAGCTCTACGGACAATTCCTTCGACCTCATGGCTTGGTTTTTGCTCTGGTATGCACTGTCAACTGTGGGACCTTATATAGACAGGTGTGTGCCTTTCCAAATGTCCTATCAATAGAATTTACCAGTTGGTAATCATGTTGTAGAAACATCTCAAGGATGATCAATGGAAACAGGATGCACCTGAACTCAATTTCGAGTTTCACAGCAAAGGGTTCCGAATACTTTTGAAATAAGGTATTTTTTATTTTTAATACATTTGCAAAAATTCTAAACCTGTTTTTTTCCCCAATGTCATTGTGGGGTAATGAGTGTAGATTGCTGAGATTTTTTATTTAATCGTTTTTAGAATAAGGCTGTAAGGTTAAAATTGTTTTTGAAAAAGTCAACGGTTCTGAATACTTTCCGAAGGCAAGAAAAAGTATGTGAACCCTTTGGAAACACCTGGATTTCTGCATGAATTGTTCATAAAATTTGATCTGATCTTCATCTAGGTCACAACAATAGACAAACGCAGTCTGCTTAAACTAATAACACACAAACAATTATATGTTTTCATGTCTTTAATGAACACACCGTGTAAACATTCAGTGCAGGGTGGAAAAAATGTGTGAACACTTGGATTTAATAACTGGTTGACCCTCCTTTGGCAGCAATAACCTCAACCAAACGTTTTTCCTGTAGTTGCGGATCATACCTGCACAACGGTCAGGAGGAATTTTGGACCGTTACAAAACTGTCTCAATTCAGCAATATTCTTTGGATGTCTGGTGTGAACTGCTCTCTTGAGGTCATGCCACAACATCTCAATTGGGTTGAGGTCAGGACTCTGACAGGGCCACTCCTGAAGGTGTATTTTCTGCTGTTGAAGCCATTTTGTTGATTTACTTCTGTGTTGTGGGTCGTTGTCCTGTTGCGTCACCCAAGTTCTGTTGAGCTTCAATTGGCGGACAGATAATCAATACATTGAGCAGGAGAATGTTAGGTTAACTTGGGAATTCATTTTTCCGTCAATGATAGCAAGCTGTCCAGGTGGTGTCCTCCCATGGTGTCCTCCCATGAACACCATTCTTTCTTAGTGTTTTATGTATTGTAGACTCGTCAACAGAGATGTTAGCATGTTCCAGAGATTTCTGTAATCTATTAGCTGACACTAGGATTCTTCTTAACATTGAGCATTCTGCTCGGTGCTCTTGCAGTTATCTTTGCAGGACGGCCACTCCAAGGGAGAGTAGCAACAGTGCTGAACTTTCTCCATTTATAGACAATTTGTTTTACCGTGGACTGGTGAACATCAAGGCTTTTAGAGATACTTTTGTAACCCTTTCCAACTTTATTCAAGTCAACAATTCTTAATCTTAGGTCTTCTGAGATCTCCTTTGTTCGAGGCATGGTTCACATCAGGCAATGCTTCTTGTGAATAGCAAACTCAAATTTTGTGAGTGTTTTTTAAAGGGCAAGGCAGCTCTAACCAACATCCAGGTTAGCTGACTCCTGACTCCAATTAGCTTTTGGAGAAGTCATTAGCTTAGATGTTCATACTTTTTCCAACCTACACTGTGAATGTTTAAATTATGTATTCAATATAGACAAGAAAAATACAATAATGTGTTATTAGTTTAAGCACGTTGTCTATTGTTGTGACTTAGATGAAGATCAGATCAAATTTGATGACCAATTTATGCAGAAATCCAAGTAATTCCAAAGGGTTCATACTTTTTCTTGCCACTATGCATTTTCAAAAACATGAGCCTGGTGGTTTTGGAACAAGACAGGAGGGAGGGGGCAGAGGTTAAGGACTGAGGTACACTGGGAAAGATAATGGTGCAATGAGCGCGCTAGTCAGGAGATGTTTTATGTCAGCTGAATATGTGTGTGTAGTTTAATAATTCCAGGTAACTGTAAATAATCTCAGTACTGTACACACTCCATTTTTAATCAGGTCTGTATTTACCTATAAACACAAAGCTCTGAAATGTTTAACCAGAGACTGACCATAGAACGCTGTGGTCAATATGCTTGAAACCACCTTGCTCTTTTAATGGCATAAACAATTAGAAGCCTTAATCCACTTTTTGAAGTGACCATAAGGGATCCATCACAAGCGTGACGCCACCACTGGCTCTACTAGTTGTTTGTGTGACTCTTCTGTTCACCCTCAACACACTGTCCATTCACATGTCCTCAGTCTGTTCATTTGTGTTGTTCCCATGTACAATGTAACCACTGTCATGCCACCTTTTGACTAATCCTGGACCTGCGAAGACCTGCTCTCTGTCGTCAGAGGTTACGACATACTGTATGAGAGCTACTGGGGCTGTTGCTACAGAAACCAAAGTGCACCCATCAGATCCTGTAAGATCAGCCACACCTGTCTCTAACACAAACTGACAAACCCATGATACATAACATAGGCAACATTGCACTGTAGAAACGGTCCATTTCACATGGGAGCAGGGGGACTAATTTAGAACAAAAGAGCTCCAGAACAACTGCATAATTCTTAAATTAAACCTGGTGGCCTCTGTCACATGCATTTCTACCATTCAGAAATCCTGAGCATAAATTGTAATTATTCATGTAATATTTGAATATACTGTACAACAGATCCTTATTACATCTTAGTGGTGGTACTGTAAATGAATTATTCAGCTGTTTTGTAGCTGTGGTGGACTACACTGTGAGGTTGTGTTCAGCACCACATTTCACCAAGAAAGCATAGTCAGACTCTTTATTTTTCATTTTTGTTCATTAAAATGTTTTCTTCTGGGAAATGTTTTTAATATTGTTATTGGTGTGGAATACCATGAAGTTGTAGGTTTTATACCATTTTTTAACTGCCCAGTGTTTCCAGATTTCTATGAAATATGACCTATAGTTTTCCTTCCAGAAAATAATTGTTACAGAAGCAGCTTTGTGGTGGAATGGTGTGGGCCTATACCGGTCATTAAAATATTTGCGCGAGTAGACTGCTGACTGGACAGCTCATTCTTCTCAGAGATGACATGTCCTAAGGAAATAAGGATTTTTTTTAAACAGCAAGTGAAAGGTTAAATATGGTTTAAAAAAAAAAAAAAGTTCAATTCATGCTTTTGCCACATGAGTATAGGATAAGTCAGCAACATTATTTGGATATGAACGTTTTAAAAGTTGCAGTTACTTAAGTAGCACATGGACATGTAGATATTCGCTCTGCATTGTGGTAATGAAGTTGCCGGGCAGAGAACCCTTTTTTCCATCCAGTTTGCTTCATGGGGAAAAAATGCAAAACTTTAGATTTCTCCCCATGTTCATGTTGGTTAGTTGCTTTATTTTCCTGGACAGTTTTCCCATGAATAAAAACCCTCCACATCCTCCGTTTGCTCTTTACTGTAGAAGTCAGTGCCTTCCCCTGCCAAAAGGCTGGGCTGTTATTTGAGAAGTGACTGTCCTATGCAAGCCTTTTCTACCAGCCTGCATCAAATAGCCCTTTGTAAAACTCATGTAGCTAGTTAGTGTACATGTTTTGTTTAGGTACCTTTTAAAATGTAACCCTCTGGAACTGTGTTTGATTATATGTTGAACTTTATAATTGAACAGGTACGCTGTATGTAAAACACTTTTGTAGATCCCTGTACTAAAAATTGTATTTGGTTTTACTCGTTCTATTTTTCTACTGTTAACTCAGAAGGTGCATAACAGTGTGGAACTTGGGCATCTTCGAAATAAACTTCTTCAATAGAATTCTGGACTGTTAAGTCATTGAGTAAAGCAGTACCTTCTGGTATTTCGATGACAAGTAGCCGTGGAATCACGTCACACAGTATGCTGAATGAACTGGTTCATTTAATACCAGTGACACCATCAAATGGTCAAGTTTCAATATGAATGGCAGTGCATAGTCAGGTGTCACCTCATCATGAAAAATTAAAGTCTAATGACAACTTAGATTTAATGTCCGTGATTAAAATTACTAGATCCCATTAGCATGCTAACGGTCATTCAGTTTCTCATAAGACAAGGAATGCCATTTGAAATCCATGGAGACCCATTCAAGAACCTTTTAGCAAAATGTTCAGCATCTTTTATTTAAAGCAGAAGGCGTTTGAGGGACATCGACTGTTTTGCTATGAACCCAAAGAAACATTAAAAAACAAGGAGACAACGACACTGAAGGGGCAGAATGACATCAGCTGTTCATTTGCCGCCTCTTCCTGGACATCAGCTCCCCAAAGAACTGGTGGATGGCCTCTGCTGTGACAACCTGAGGGAGAGGGGAGCAGTGGTTCAATGGGGATTAGAGGTGAATGACCGCAGTGCTTTTCGGCTATTGTTTGGGCCCAAGCAGATCAATCAATGACAATCAAGTGCTGACGTGACAAGCAACCTATGGACTGCTGCTCATATTGGTTTCCTATGCTGTGTTCATGTGCTCTCATAATTATTGGAAACATACTGGAATTACCACCAGACATTTTGTCTTCAGTAAACAAACATACATACAGCTCCTCACCTTTCCTTCATCAGCTAACTGCCGTAGGAACGCCATCAGTTCACTCTGCATCTCATTGAACTCTGAATGAAGGAACATTTTACTTCATCAACCCAGTTCATCAAATGGTTAGAAACCCACCGTGTTAGGTTTCATCTACAGTTAATAACTGCCAAACAACCCACCGTGTTAGGTTTCATCTACAGTTAATAACTGCCAAACAACCCACTGTGTTAGGTTTCATCTACAGTTAATAACTGCCAAACAACCCACCATGTTAGGTTTCATCTACAGTTAATAACTGCCAAACAACCCACCGTGTTAGGTTTCATCTACAGTTAACTGCCAAACAACCCACCGTGTTAGGTTTCATCTACAGTTAACTGCCAAACAAGGGAATGAAAAAGACAGTCCCCATCCTTACGGTAAACAATCTCCAGTTGCTGCACGCGGTCCAGAGTACTCAAGCTTGACATGAGCAGACTGTCAAGACTAGCAGTTCCTTGCTCTATAGTGCCTCTGTTCTCATAGGCCAGGACAGTGTCGGACTCATCCAGCAGGAACTGCACTCCCGCATCGACGTAGGCCCTCTGAGCAGAAACACCAAACATACAATGGAAACAGCTCTCCACCTTTATCCAATCTAAAAGGGCTGACACTACAATGTGCTGAATGACCAGTAAAGTCTATATAGCAATCTATTTGTTCCACATCAAATAGTAAAAACAACACAGTTGCTGCACTGTGCTTGAAATCAGTCATGGCAAAATACACAATCTCAAGAGAGAAGAATCTTTAGTGACCCACCTTGCAGCTGACGCAGGTGCACAGCTTGGCTCTCCAGTGGTAAGGCCAGAACACAGCCCCTTCCCTAGCTCTCTCCAGGCCCTGTGTCTTCAGCTCCCTCAGCCTGCAGTACACAGTCTTGTCCTGGTTCTTCACAGGAAGGCCTGTCATCTCCTGGTGAGTCCGTTTGCAGGCAGTCCTCCCATTCGTAGCCTGCTTCTGGACACAAGACAGCAAGGGAGGAAACATGCATTATATTTTAGGCTTTTCAGGATTGTGTTAGTGGAGAACGAAGAGGAAGAGGGACCGATCCCATAATCCAGTGGGCTTGTTTAAAATAAAAATGTGTTTTAACATAAATACAACATCCCGCAGAAGCGACACACACAAGCTCTCTAATAAGAGTTGGTGGACTGATGAAATCAGTCTTGTTTACAGTAAGCTGAACTGTGAAGCCTGGCCAAGCCAGTCCCCAGAGCAGTGGAATCTGTGTCCCATGGATAATTTCTTCCTTAATTACCCAAAGGAGAGGGCAGCCAGGCAGCACAACAGGAACAGGAGTCCACTGTTTGCATCTGCACAATACATTACCCTCCACTGCCATCTGCTGGGAGTCAGGTGACACGCACCGCAAATCACACCAAATATCTGAGTGGATTTTTATTTAACTAGGCATGTCAGTTAAGAACAAATTCTTATTTTACAATGACAGCCTACCCTGGCCAAACCTCCCCTAAAGCGGTCGACACTGGGCCAATTGTGCGCCGCCCTATGGGACTCCCGATCACGGCCGGTTGTGATACAGCCCGGGATCAAACCAGGGTCTGTGGTGACGCCTCTAGCACTGAGATGCAGTGCCTTAGACCTCTGCGCCACTCGGGAGCCGAATGACTCTTGAAGAATGTATGAATTGGTTTAGCAGGCAGTGTTAACCAAATAACTGCTTAAGTATAAATGTGTGTTTATGTCTGCCTTCAATGAAAACACAGCAAATAGTTCCTCTCCCTGATATCATTCCCATTTGCTTGGTGCAAGTGGTGAGTCACGCACTTAGGAGTCTAGGTTTCAAACGCAATTGTAGAAGTCAAAGCTTGGCTCTCCTTACCTTCTCCTGACAGCTGGGGCTGGTAGAGGACCCCTCGCCCCCGTTCTTACAGGGCTCATCCATCCTCTTGTCGTCTGGCTCCTTATCTTCCTCCTTGTTGACTTCAACCTCCGCTTTACAGGGGCTCACTTTGACCACGGGAGGTTCTTGAAAAACAACAATATACATTGCTATTGTTTTAACTGCAGAATATACATAATGGGTATGACATTGGCCTTCCCTGTGGCTCAGTTGGTAGAGCATGGTGTTTGCAACGCCAGGGTTGTGGGTTCGATTCCCACGAGAGGGCCAGTACGGAGAAAAAAATATATATGAAATGAGATGAAATGTATGCATTCACTACTGTAAGTCGCTCTGGATAATAGCGTCTGCTAAATGACTAAAATGTATAGTGATCAGGTTTAATTCATCGTCACTGTCTGTGCACTAAAAACCTAGCCCAAATTACCTCTAGATGAAGAAGACTGACATCTTCCATCTTTAGCTAGTTCAAAATGGAAAGAGATGTATTTTCATCAGTAGTATGGGGTGGGTTATAACCCAAGCCCAGAGCTCTGGATCTCTCGCTCTTTGTTAGTGGGAGGAATAACACACCTGCAATGTGGGTGGCGTATGTCCAGAGGAAGGGGGCTTTGTTCATGCAGGTCTCACACACCATCTCCTGCAGCTCCTCAGAGTCTTCCACCGTACAACCCAGGTGCTGTCACAGAGAAGGACCACATGGTCAAGGAGAAGTTATCATTCCGGTCTTTGTATCAAAACCATTATCCCAGCTAACATAGTTTAAATCTCGAAACACACCTGAAAACAATCATGATGTTGCCCCTTGATACATACCCTGGGATGATACCAGTCCTCACAGATGATGCACTGAATCATATCCTCATTAACCTTATGGGGGGGAGAAAGCATGAGGGTGTTTTTGTTATGAGGAATGACATATCCATCATTCTTTCAACAATACAAACTGAAACCTAGAGACCTAGCATATCAACAAAGTCTATGATTCAGACAGAACTAAAACATGTATTCATTCATCAATAACAAAATGTGACGGGATGGAGAAAGGGAAGGATGCGTAATGCTGGAATTAAATCCATACCTGATCTTCAGTGTCTGGGTAAGGTCTGTCACAGGTACAGTAACAGCCATGGAAGTTGTGATTGTAATGATTTTTAGCGTTTTGTCGGTCTTTGCCCTGCAAAGAGAAAAAGAACACTGGAAATCAGGCATCAATGTTTTCAGCTGTCAGGATGACATGACTGAGGGGTAGATGGGACATTAGGACACTTACAGGACTCAGCTGGCACCTAAACACGCCAAACTTGCTGTTTCCACAATCACAGCGGAAATTCCTACATGCAAACAAATAGATGCAAATAAGCAATGTCAAGACCTCAACAAGTACTACAATGAGTATGGAAATGTAAACAGCTACGTAAACCTTAGTGTTGTTTGTACTCCTGGAATTTGTGAATGTCCCTTTACATCAGGGTCATACCTTTTTGTGTAGAGCTCAAATATGTCATGCCCATCATGGCAATGGTTGGTGCAGGCAAGGCAGAGCCCAGCAGGTTCTACCCCTCTGGGTGTGCAAGTGTTGCAGGCAAAAACAGCCTGTCTCTTCACGTATCCCTGTAACACAATAGAATAAATATTAGATTTAGTCACATGCACAGGGTCACAGATATAATTGCAGTGTACGGTGAAATACTTAAGCTCCAATAGCGCAGGTGTGAATGAAATAATAAAAACAAATAAAATAAATGTATACATATTTACAGCTGTGACAATGATAAATATAAATGTACATTGGGGTGTGGGCAGGGTAATTGTCTGTTTAAAGTGGGGGAAGAAAATAAAATGGAGGGGGCAGGAGGAGTTATTTGCCAGTCTGTTAGTTTTAGCCATGATGCTCCTGTACTGCTGGCTTCTGAAGCTGGGAGAACAGGTCGTGGCTCGGTTGGTTGATGTCCCTGATCACATATTGTAGTAACAAAGGAGACACAAAAGGCCACACTGAATCTGGGGTCAGTGGCAGTTCTCTGGATGTGGCGATACAGATGTGGGCAGGCAGCATCTTTACCTGGGGATAGGAACAATTATCTGGATCACTTCCAGCCAACACTGCATAAGCCTCTTGCAGCTCCTCGTCTTCCAGTATGTCCTGTATGGTCACAGTGCGCTCCTCGTTCACCGACATCCTTGGAACAAAATAAAAACCCACTGAAATGGATGGATGTACATACGCACACAACTACATTCTTCGGTCAGGGACCACGTGGGGGGAGTAAGGATTACAACACTACGGCCAAAGTCAAACAATGTAGTGTAAGTACATTTTAATTCTGCCACATTTGTAGCCGATTTGCTAGTCATCTCACCTCGACTGATAGCAACAAAATAATTTCCAACTGTCTGCTGGCATATTCAAAACATTCCGTCAGACAAGCTAGCTAACAACAGATTATGCTAGCTAACGTTCAATATTTCGACTAGAAGCATGCTTCGTTGTCATCTTTATAGTAGTACTTGTGGATAACTATATAGCTACTTACCTGCAAGTAGCCTTACTTGATGAGCGAAATGACTAGTCAGACACTTGCGAGTCTGCGACAGAACAAAGATTTTTCAGGCTGTATTGTGACTTCGGCCAAGTGAAGTCACGCAATTGTGACGTCGATGAGAAACGTAATTATTTTGTATCAAATCAAATCAAACTTTATTTGTCACATGCGCCGAATACAAGAAGTGTAGCCCTTACTTACAAACCCTTAACCAACTGTGCAGTTCAAGGAGAGTTAATAAAATATTTACCAAATAATAAAAAGTAACACAATAAGAATAACAATAACGAGGCTATATACAGGGGGTACCTGTACCGAGTCAGTGTGCGGGGTACAGGTTAGAGGTAAATTGTACATGTAGGTAGGGGTGAAGTGACTGTGCATAGATAATAAACAGCAAGTAGAAGCAGTGTACAAAACAAATGGAGGGGTGGGTCAATGTAATAGTCCGGTGGCCATTTGATTAGTTGTTCAGCAGTCTTATGGTAGAAGCTGTTAAGGAGTCTTTAGGACCTATGACTAGGGTGGCTGGAGTCTGACAATTTTTAGGGCCTTCCTCTGACCCCGCATTATAGAGGTCCTGGATGGCAGGAAGCTTGGCCCCAGTGATGTACTGGGCCAAGTCGTGCCTGGCCATGCAGTCATGAGTGAACCGGGAGTACAGGAGGGGACTGAGCACACACCCCTGAGGAGCCCCCGTGTTGAGCATCAGCGTGGCAGATGTGTTGTTCCCTAGCCTTACCACCTGGGGGCGGCCCATCAGGAAGGCCAGGATCCAGTTGCAGAGGGAGGTGTTTAGTCCCTTAGTTTAGTGATGAGCTTTGAGGGCGCTATGGTGTTGAACGCGGTGCTGTAGTCAATTAATAGCATTCTCACATAGCTGTTCCTTTTGTCCAGGTGGGAAAGGGCAGTGTTGAGTGCAATAGAGATTGCATCATCTGAGGATCTGTTGGGGATGTATGCAAATTGGAGTGGGTCTAGGATTTCTGGGATAATGGTGTTGATGTGAGCCATGACCAGCCTTTCAAAGCACTTCATGGCTACATACATGAGTTCAATGGGTCGGTAGTCATTTAGGCAGCTTACCTGAGTGTGCTTGGGCACAGGGACTATGGTGTTCTGCTTGAAACATGTTGGTTTTACAGATTCAGTCAGGGACATGTTGAAAATGTCAGTGAAGACACTTGCCAGTTGATCAGCGCATGCTCGTAGTACACGTCCTGGTAATCCGTCTGGCCCTGCGGCCTTGTGAATTTTAACCTGTTTAAAGGTCTTACTCACATCGGCTACAGAGAGTGTGATCACACAGTCATCTGGAGTGGCTGGTGCTCTCATGCATGTTTCAGTGTTACTTGCCTCGAAGCGAGCATAGAAGTAATTTAGCTCGTCTGGTAGGTTTGTGTCACTTGGCAGCTCTTCTGTTTGTAGTCTGTAATAGTTTGCAAGCCCTGCCACATCTGACGAGCATCAGAGCCGGTGTAGTACGATTCAATCTTAGTCCTGTATTGACGCTTTGCCTGTTTGATGGTTCGTCGGAGGGTATAGCGGGATTTCTTATAGGCTTCCGGATTAGAGTCCCGCACATTGAAAACAACCCTTTAGCTCAGTGTGGATGTTGCCTGTAATCCATGGCGTCTGGTTGGAGCATGTACGTACGGTCACTGTGGGGACGATGTCATCGATGCACTTATTGATGAAGCCAGTGACTGATGTGATGTACTCCTCAATGCCATCAGAAGAATCCCGGAACATATTCCAGTCTGTGCTAGCAAAACAGTCCTGTAGCTTAGCATCTGCTTCATCTGGCCACTTTCTTACAGCTGCACCATTGAGAGCATCTTGACGCTGCATCACCGCTTCGTATGGCAACTGCTTGGCATCCGACCGCAAGGCGCTACAGAGGGTATTGCGGACAGCTCAGTACATCACTGGGCAGAGTTCCCTGCCATATAGGACCTCTATTCTGTATAGCACTTTGTGACATCGGCTGATGTAAAAAGGGCTTTATAAATTGATATACCAGGCGGTGTCAGAGGAAGGCCTTAAAAATCATCAAAGACTCCAGCCACCCAAGTCATAAACTGTTCTCTCTGCTACCGCACGGCAAGCGGTACCGATGCACCAAGACCGGATACAACAAGACCCTGAACAGCTTCTACCCCCAAGCCGTAAGACTGCTAAATAGTTATGTAAATAGTTATCCAAATAGCTACCCAGACTATTTGCATTGACCCTTTTTGCAATTAAATGTTTTGACTCATCACATACGCTGCTGCTACTGACTTTATTCCTAGTTACATGTAGATATCGACCTCAATTACCTCATACCTCAGCACATTGACTCGGTACTGGTACCTCTTGTTTATAGCCAAGTGATTGTTACTCATTGTGTATCTATTATTACTTTTATTATTGTGTTTTACTTTTCTATTATTTCTCTATTTTCTTTCTCTCTGCATTGTTGGGAAGGGCCCGTAAGTAAGCATTTCAATGGTAGGCCACACCTGTTGTTTACGAAGCATGTGATAAATACATTTTATTTAATTATACCTTGGGTCAACAATGGATCATGCAAAAGTCTCTGATTGAAAGCCATAGCCGGGAACCTTTTCACCCTTCGGTTAAACGGAAATGTGTCTCACCTGTAGATGCACTATTCTTCTATGGTATAATGACTTCTTCTTCAGTGGGGTTTATCGGCGGTTGGCATCCAACGTTATGGTGCATTACCACCACATACTGTCCTTGAGTGTGGGCCAGAGACAGGGAGAAACTAAATCCTACCTGCCAGCCCCATTGCTCTTAAAAAAAGATAAAATATTTGAGACTATATCTAATCAAATCAAATTTATTTATATAGCCCTTCGTACATCAGCTGATATCTCAAAGTGCTGTACAGAAACCCAGCCTAAAACCCCAAACAGCAAGCAATGCATGTGAAAGAAGCACGGTGGCAAGGAAAAATTCCCTAGGAAAAACTCCCTAGAAAGGCCAAAAACCTAGGAAGAAACCTAGAGAGGAACCAGGCTATGAGGGGTGGCCAGTCCTCTTCTGGCTGTGCCAGGTGGATATTATAACAGAACATGGTCAAGATGTTAAAATGTTCATAAATGACCAGCATGGTCAAATAATAATAATCATAGTAGTTGTCGAGGGTGCAACAAGCACGTCCGGTGAACAGGTCAGGGTTCCATAGCCGCAGGCAGAACAGTTGAAACTGGAGCAGCAGCACGGACAGGTGGACTGGGGATAGCAAGGAGTCATCATGCCAGGTAGTCCTGAGGCATGGTCCTAGGGCTCAGGTCCTCCGAGAGAAAGAAAGAAAGAGAGAAAGAAAGAGAGAATTAGAGAGAGCATATTTAAATTCACACAGGACACCAGATAAGACAAGAGAAATACTCCAGATGTAACACATAAACCCCGACACATAAACTACTGCAGCATAAATACTGGAGGCTGAGACGGGAGGGATCAGAAGACACTGTGGCCCCATCCGATGATACCCCCGGACAGGGCCAAACAGGCAGGATATAACCCCACCCACTTTGCCAAAGCACAGCCCCCACACCACTAGAGGGATGTCTCCAACCACCAACTTACCGTCCTAAGACAAGGCCGAGTATAGCCCACAAAGATCTCCGCCACGGCACAACCCAAGGGGGGGCGCCAACCCAGACAGGAAGACCACGTCAGTGACTCAACCCACTCAAGTGACGCACCCCTCCCATGGACGGCATGGAAGAACACCAGTAAGCCAGTGACTCAGCCCCTGTAATAGGGTTAGAGGCAGAGAATCCCAGTGGAGAGAGGGGAACCGGCAAGGCAGAGACAGCAAGGGCGGTTCGTTGCTCCAGCCTTTCCGTTCACCTTAACACTCCTGGGCCAGACTATACTTAATCATAGGACCTACTGAAGAGATAAGTCTTCAGTAAAGACTTAAAGGTTGAGACTGAGTCTGCGTCTCTCACATGGGTAGGCAGACCATTCCATAAAAATGGAGCTCTATAGGAGAAAGCCCTACCTCCAGCCGTTTGCTTAGAAATTCTAGGGACAATTAGGAGACCTGCGTCTTGTGACCGTAGCGTATGTGTAGGTATGTACGGCAGGACCAAATCGGAAAGATAGGTAGGAGCAAGCCCATGTAATGCTTTGTAGGTTAGCAGTAAAACCTTGAAATCAGCCCTTGCCTTAACAGGAAGCCAGTGTAGGGAGGCTAGCACTGGAGTAATATGATCACATTTTTTGGTTCTAGTCAGGATTCTAGCAGCCGTATTTAGCACTAACTGAAGTTTGTTTAGTGCTTTATCCGGGTAGCCGGAAAGTAGAGCATTGCAGTAGTCCAGCCTAGAAGTTACAAAAGCATGGATACATTTTTCTGCATTATTTTTGGACAGAAAGTTTCTGATTTTTGCAATGTTACGTAGATGGAAAAAAGCTGTCCTTGGAACAGTCTTGATATGTTCTTCAAAAGAGAGATCAGGGTCCAGAGTAACGCCGAGGTCCTTCACAGTTTTATTTGAGACGACTGTACAACCATCCAGATTAATTGTCAGATTTAACAGAAGATCTCTTTGTTTCTTGGGACCTAGAACAAGCATCTCTGTTTTGTCCGAGTTTAAAAGTAGAAAGTTTGCAGCCATCCACTTCTTTATGTCTAAAACACAGGCTTCTAGCGAGGGCAATTTTGGGGCTTCACCATGTTTCATTGAAATGTACAGCTGTGTGTCATCCGCATAGCAGTGAAATTTAACATTATGTTTTCGAATGACATCCCCAAGAGGTAAAATATATAGTGAAAACAATAGTGGTCCTAAAACGGAACCTTGAGGAACACCGAAATTTACAGTTGATTTGTCAGAGGACAAACCATTCACAGAGACAAACTGATATCTTTCCGACAGATAAGATCTAAACCAGGCCAGAACTTGTCCATGTAGACCAATTTGGGTTTCCAATCTCTCCAAAAGAATGTGGTGATCGATGGTATCAAAAGCGGCACTAAGATCTAGGAGCACGAGGACAGATGCAGAGCCTCGGTCTGACGTCATTAAAAGGTCATTTACCACCTTCCTCAAGTGCAGTCTCAGTACTATGATGGGGTCTAAAACCAGACTGAAGCGTTTCGTATACATTGTTTGTCTTCAGGAAGGCAGTGAGTTGCTGCGCAACAGCTTTTTCTAAAAATGTTGAGAGGAATGGAAGATTCGATATAGGCCGATAGTTTTTTATAATTTCTGGGTCAAGATTCGGCTTTTTCAAGAGAGGCTTTATTACTGCCACTTTTAGTGAGCTTGGTACACATCCGGTGGATAGAGAGCCGTTTATTATGTTCAACATAGGAGGGCCAAGCACAGGAAGCAGCTCTTTCAGTAGTTTAGTTGGAATAGGGTCCAGTATACAGCTTGAGGGTTTGGAGGCCATGATTATTTTCATCATTGTGTCAAGAGATATAGTACTAAAACACTTTAGTATCTCCCTTGATCCTAGGTCCTGGCAGAGTTGTGCAGACTCAGGACAATGGAGCTTTGGAGGAATACGCAGATTTAAAGAGGAGTCCGTAATTTGCTTTCTAATGATCATGATCTTTTCCTCAAAGAAGTTCATAAATGTATTACTGCTGAAGTGAAAGCCATCCTCCATTTGCGAATGCTGCTTTTTAGTTAGCTTTGCGACAGTATCAAAAATAAATTTTGGATTGTTCTTATTTTCCTCAATTAAGTTGGAAAAATAGGATGATCGAGCAGCAGTGAGGGCTCTTCGATACTGCACGGTACTGTCTTTCCAAGCTAGTCGGAAGACTTCCAGTTTGGTGTGGCGCCATTTCCGTTCCAATTTTCTGGAAGCTTGCTTCAGAGCTCGTGTATTTTCTGTATACCAGGGAGCTAATTTCTTATGACAGATGTTTTTAGTTTTTAGGGGTGCAACTGCATCTAGGGTATTGCGCAAGGTTAAATTGAGTTCCTCGGTTAGGTGGTTAACTGATTTTTGTCCTCTGACGTCCTTGGGTAGGCAGAGGGAGTCTGGAAGGGCATCAAGGAATCTTTGGGTTGTCTGAGAATTTATTGCACGACTTTTAATGCTCCTTGGTTGGGGTCTGAGCAGATTATTTGTTGCAATTGCAAACGCAATAAAATGGTGGTCCGATAATCCAGGATTATGAGGAAAAATATTAAGATCCACAACATTTATTCCATGGGACAAAACTAGGTCCAGAGTATGACTGTGGCAGTGAGTAGGTCCAGAGACATGTTGGACAAAACCCACTAAGTCGATGATGGCTCCGAAAGCCATCATCATGACGTTCTACTCAATATACTCTTTTAACTAATGTCCTATATCCCCTTCTCCCTCATACTGGATTTCAGCCTCTCTCTTTCCCTCCGATACTGCCCACACTGTAGCAGTACATGCTCCACAGTCTCTGTTTCCTGGCAATAATCACAATTTCCTGTTGACTGAGTCCCTTCCTGCCGTCCTCCCCTCCCCAACATTCCTTTGTACTTGAAATAAATGCCTGCCCTTAGTATCTCTATTCCACTGCTCCTGCCATCTCTGCACCATCACTGTCCATATCAGGCTTTTTGCCTCTGCCTTGCTCATTGAAACTACAACATCCCCACATCTAAGTGCTTGTTTAGCCAGTACATCAACTGCCTTGTTCCCCTCCACCCCCACATCGGCTGGGACCCAAGTAAATGTTATCTGTATACCCATCTGTCTAATCCTGCAATGGATTTGTAGTACCTCATAAAGCAGGTCTTGTCTGCTACATGACCTAAAGGACTGGAGACTCATTAACACTGCACATGAATCAGAGCAAATAACTACTCTGTCTGGCTTGACTTCTTCCACCCACTGCAAGGCCAACAGTATGGCCATCAGCTCCGCCGTATATACAGCCAGATGATCTGTAATACGTTTTCTGACTTCCACCCCACATTCCTGCACTGCAAATGCTGACCCAGTATGTCCTGTCCTTCTTTTGAACCATCTGTGTAAATGGCCACAAAATCCTGATTCACAGTATCCAGACGTCCCTTAAACAAATCAGATGGATCAACACTCTCCCTATCTTTCTGTAGTCTCTCTACACTTCTAGATCAACTACTGGAGGCGGGAGTCGCCGTGGTGGATTTACAGGAATAGCTACCGTTGGACTAAACTCCCTTCCATACTTTTCCATCTCATTCGCCTGGATATTACCCACCCACCCAAAGCTCTTGTTCGGTCTTCGCTCATGTTCCCAGCATGCCTATAAAATCCATTTTGCAGGATGTGACACCACATGTCCCTGTAGGTTGACCCAATAATTAATTGCCAGCTGCTGTCTCCTAATCTGCAATGGCATATCCCCTATCTCCACCTATAGTGCAGCCACTGTGGACATCCGAAATGCCCCAGTACATATTATGAGTCCTTGCCCCCGTATGACATCTAGCCTTTCCAATGAGGTCTGGGCTATCCAACCATATGCTATACTGCTATAGTCCATTACAGATCGGATCAATGCAACATATATGGTCCTCAATGAGGAACGCCCAGCCCCCCACTCCTTCCCCGTCAGACAGCACATCACATTTAGCACCTTACACTTTCCCACCACTCTCTCAATGTGTTCTGCACAGGTCAGTCTAGTGTCAAAGTACACCCCAAGGAAACTGAAGGCACCCACCCTCTCCAAGTTTCTCCTATATAACTTCAAGCATACCTCATCTCTCACCTTCGTCCTGGTAAAGAACACTGTCTGAGTTCTCTACAGAGAACCTGAATCCCCACATTAATGCCCACCGCTCTACTTCATCAATTGCTTCCTGTACCTTCCTGACTATGTATGGCACATTTCTTCCCCTCTTCCTTAAGGCCCCAACATCTGCAAATAATGACCTCCCAATATCCGGCTGTACCTGAGAGTAAACATCATTGATCATGATTGAGAAAGACAGAGGACTAATCACACTCCCCTGTGGTGTACCGCTATCCACCAGGTGATCGTGACTTTCATACCCTCACCTGGATAGACCTTCCAAACAGGAAATCAGGAAATCCTTTACGTTCTTCCTCCTACCCGATAATATCAAGCTTGATTAACAATCCCTCCTTCCACATAAAAAAAAGACAGTTACAACAGTGTTCACCTGAGCCTTCCTGACCTCTGCTTCTAAGCAGAGCAGTGGGTCCATAGTTCCCCTTGCATTCCTGAACCCACTCTGATGTGGCGATACTAGCCCCCTGCTCTCCAGGAAGTAAGTTACCCTCTTCGTAATCATATGTTCCATAATCTTACATACATGTGATGTTAAAGCTATTGGCCGATAACTTATTGGCCTCGTTGGGTCCTTCCCTGGCTTCCAGATTGGTACCTCTACTGCCTTCTTCCAACTGCCTGATAGTTTCCCATCCTCCCATACTGTGTTGTACAAAACCAAAACCTTATCCAGTGCCTCATCACTAAGATGGGCCAACAAAACATAACACACCTCATCTTTCCCAGGTGAAGTTAACCCAGCCTTACCTATTGCCCTTTTCATCTCTGCCATGGTAAATGATGCATTCAATGCATCCTCCCTTCTATCCAGCACTCCAGCATGCTCCTCTCTCGTTCTCTCTCTCCCCCTCTGCTCCTCCTCTAACAAATTTGCCGAGCTATGCACTTCTACAAACACTTTGGCCATCATCTCTGCCTTCTCCTCATCTGTTACTGCCACATCCTTCCCTCTCGTCAACACTGGATGATCCCACTCCCCACTCATCCCCCACTGGTGTTGCCCTTCCAATGGTGTCACAGAACCGACGCCAACATGACCGCTTTGACTGATGGATAATTCTTCTCACTATTGTCCCACCCTCCTCCGTCCACCATGGGACTGCTTTCCTCCTCCTTCTCCCTGAACTCTCAGGTATAGCCTCAGTAGCTGCCCACACTAACGCTGTTCTCACCCAGTTATTCATACTATCCACATCCCCTCTCATATCCACCTGAGCCATCACCTGTTCACTCAGCTCCCGAAACTGATCCCACTTTGCCATTCCAAACACACACCTGCCTACTCCAGCCACTGACACCTCTTCCTCCCTCCGGCCCGCTGTGCATACTATGGTGTAATGATCACTCCCTACTGTCGACTCCTCCCATACCTCCCACTCACAGATTCCTGCCATCACACTAGATACCAGAGTGAGGTCCAAGACAGACTCTTTCCCTGTGGCTACATCAATCCTGGTCCCTCGGCCATCATTAAGGCACACCAGATCTTTCATTTCCATTCGATTTTCCATCACTTGGTCATTTCCATCCATCTGTCCCCCCCGCCCAGAGCGTGTTGTGCGCAGTAAAATCCTCACACCACATTACCTTACTTCTGTCCTGGCCCTCCACCCTCTCCAGCACTTCCAGGTCCAGTATCTGACATGGATTATAGTAATTCACTACCACTATCACCCCACTTATCAACCACAACTCCATCACCACATATTCCTGTTCAATACCTTTGCCTAGCATCCTGTAGGGAAGTTCTTGCTTTATGAAGGTGGCACATCCCCCCTCCCCCTACATCTCTGTCCCTACGAACCACTATATTATCCCGGTATAATAAACTCCACATTCGGTTTGAGCCATGATTCCTGCAGACAAATCACATCAGCCTTAGCTGGCATATCTACAATGGACTGCTTGATCTCCTGCCCATTAGCCAACAGGCTTTCAGCATTCTATTGTAGTACTACCACCATAACTAAGATCCAGTAATACATGACTCCAGCCTCGGCTGATTGAGGTCATCTCGAACCTCTTCCTATGTCAACCCTGTCACACTCAGATGTCTCCCAGCAGCTTTCACTATTAGCTGAATCCTCTCTGTTTTAGACTCTACTTTAGCAGTGCTATTGATAGCTCCTGCTATGAACGTCACCAGCTTTCTCTTATCTATGCATACCATATCGTCTCCCACCTGCCCCTTAACCCCCGGTCTAGATGCTTCTATCCATCTTTCCTTTGAACATGTATCTCCCTGGACCTGGACCACCCTCACTGCCTCAGCATATGACAGCCCTCTCTCCTCTCTCACTTGTTGCACCTCCACTGCTTCATAGCCTCACACCCACTATATGCCACACTATGAGCACCTTCACAGCTGCAGCACTTTGGTTGTCCACCATCCCCACACTTCCCATACTCATGCTCCCCTCCACTCCTGGCACAACTCTTTCTCTTTACAGGCTGTTTCCACATGCCCAAATATCTGGCAGTTATAACATCTTAAAGGCTTTAGTATGTAAGCCCTCACATAATAACTCATATCCTTTATTTGGCAGTACCCGGTCCCTGAAGTGTAACAGAATAGACGTGTTATCTACCCTAACTCCACCCCTTGTTGCTTGCAATCTTTGAACATTCACTAGAACGCCTCCTCTCAAATTGTCCCTTACCTCTTTAGTGCTGTCACTCACAGGCCCTCCTGTTATCACCCCTTTAATCCACTGCTTCCCTGCTTGATCATTCCAGCTGCTCAACACCACCATACACTTCCCTATTTGCTTCACTCAGAGCTTTTTCCCTCTGCGCCATGTCCTTCCAGAACACCAACAAGTTCCCATCTCTTAACACTTTAGCAATGACAACTTCCTCAATCAAATATTTTATCACAGCCGTCAACCTTATCGGACTCTTCGCCCCAACTCCCATTTCCTCCCTAAACTTCAGCATCCTTTTCTGCTCTTCCTCATCTCCATGCTCCCCTCGTGTCTTATCTTATCCTTCCTCGGCACTTTCTACCTCTGAACTGTCGCTAGCGTTGGAAACTATGTTCGTCTCCTCAAACTTCCTTTTCTGCCTCCTTAGACTTCTCGCTCCCCTTCAAACCCCTACTCCCTTTCTCTCCCACTTTCTTTCTCACCCCCTCCTTTATTTGTACCACTATGCTCGATACTTGCGTCACTTTCTTCTCCATCACTATCTCCTACCATCTCTGACCCAGTCACAGCACAGCCGTGCCACACCGAGTAAAGTTTGATTGTTTGTTTATGAACGATTGATCGCTAGTCACAGCTTTCCAAACAGTCAACCAGCTCGACCTGCGTTCTCTGTCGTTCAACAACCGACACTGATATGAAATGCCCACTTACGTCCCTGGTATAATGGCGGTCCGAAAACAAATGTTTAAGGCGCATGCCGCCACCTACTGTGCTGAAGTCTGCGAGCATTCATGGTTTGCCTAATTCTGTACTACTAAGAAAAAATAAATAAACAAATAAATCCCTACTAATTTCGAACAAACCCTCCCCCTCCCCTAAAACCATGGGTGACTCGGCCTGGCTCGCAGTTGACATTCCAATTCATCCCGAAGATGTTTGATGGGGTTGATGTCAGGGCACTGTGCAGGCCAGTCAAGTTCTTTCACACCAATCTCGACAAACCATTTCTGTATGAACCTCGCTTTGTGCACGGGGGCATTGTCATGCTGAAACAGGAAAGGGCCTTCTCCAAGGGGCCAGGAAAGGGCCTTCCCCAAACTTCCCCAAAGTTGGAAGCACAGAATCGTCTAGATTGTCATTGTATGCTGTAGCGTTAAGATTTCCCTTCACTGGATCTAAGGGGCCTAGCCCGAACCATGAAAAGCAGCCCCAGACCATTATTCCTCCTCCACCAAACCTTACAGTTGGCACTATGCATTCGGGCAGGTAGCATTCTCCTGGCATCCGCCAAACCCAGATTCGTCAGTCGGATTGCCAGATGGTGAAGCACGATTCACCACTCCAGCCGACGCTTGGCATTGCGCATGGTGATCTTAGGCTTGTGTGCGGCTGCTCGGCTATTGAAACCCATTTCATGAAGCTCCCGATGAACAGTTATTGTGCTGATGTTGCTTCCAGGGGAAGTTTGGAACTCAGTAGTGAGTGTTGCAACCGAGGACAGATGAATTTTACTCGCTACGCACTTCAGCGCTCAGTGGTCCCGTTCTGTTAGCTTGTGTGGCCTTCCACTTCGCAGCTGAGCAGTTGTTGACCCTAAATGTTTCCACTTCACAATAACAGCACTTATAGTTGACCGAGGTATCTCTAGCAGGGCAGAAATTTGAAGAACTGACTTGTTGGAAAGGTGGCATCCTATGATGGTGGCACGTTGAAAGTCACTGAGCTCTTCAGTAAGGCCATTTTACTGCCAATGTTTGTCAATGGAGTGCCCCTGTGACAACAATTTTGGACCCCCTTGTGGCCCCCCTAAATGTGGAGTATGAAATAATTTTTACCTAAAAATGTATTTTGCCTGCTAATGCCTGCAATGCAGTGAAGAAAACGATATGACAACAATAACGTCTAATGTAACTAGCCCCTCTAACAGTACAACTGCCCCCCCCCCCCCCCAGTTGAAATGGTCCAGAACCGCCACTGCTGGGCAGAAAAATCAGGACTGAGTTTGGTAAACTCTGCTTGAGGACTTCTGAGACAAAACCAACTTCAACATTCAAAATGTTTTACCAGCAGATGGCGCAATGGTAGTGCCAAATTCCTAGAAACATTCACCAGTTTGAATGATAATGTGTCTGTCCTGTATCATTAGGTTTAAAGGCAGGTGTTAGGGGGAGTTGAGGCATGCAGTCCAAATATGTTGGGTTTCATTTCAAAAGTGTAGTTGTTTTTTCAGATGAAGTAAAAACTTTTTTTTTAAATGGAATTCACACATCTTACCAAAAAAATAAGACCACTTTCCCTTTAAGGGTTAAGTATTTATTGCTGCCACCTAGGGGAGCTGTTGTTTAAACTGACGTCAAAGACATTACAGTATGGCTTAGAAGCTGTGCTGACGTGCTCTTTTATTTTCTAATGAGGGTGAAAAACGCTGCACTGTTTGACAGCAAGGTAGCTAGCGGTATGCATAGTTGTTTACGGGGTACGCGCTAGGGCTACCTAAATGAGCACGACTCGAGAGTGTGTGCACTCTGTCAGTTAGGCTCCAATTTCGACCAGTCTGGATTGAAGACCTCCGCGCAGTCATCAGAACTTCAGCTTCAACATCCAGCGGAACGGAGAATGGACAGCTATCAGGCTAGCTAGGTGGCTATCCTTACTAGGATAACGACATTTAGGGAGGAAATGTGCTAGCTAGCTGGTAGCTATACATTTTATTGAACTTCTGATATTTATTAGCTGTGCATTTGTGCTTCTCCTCGAGCTTTGTCATTATGCTCGCGAATGTATCCAGAAACCACCTTGTATAGCTAGCGATGTATATTATTAGTAATAATTTGGTTTATGTTGTGGCGCATCTGTAGAAATTAGTCTCTTCGGCAAATGCAGCTAGCCAATCGGGGGGGGGGGCAGACGATTTATCTACGGGACACATATTTGTTTTAATCTGGTTAACATTAATGTAGGTAGCTAACAGTTATTTGACATTAAGTAAAGTTGGCTGTATAGATAACGTACGCTAGCACTGTCATAAACTGAACATTGTTGTTATGGCTGACTAACGTTAGTTTGCTAGCTAACTAAAGTAGTTGGAAGATTTGAGGAGAATCAACCTATCTGGTTTCCTCACATAATACGAAATGCTAGCTAGCTAAGTAATTCATCCCTTCCCTCTAGGTTCGTGTGAGACGACAGTTTCCTGTTTTCCAGGTTGAATCGACAGTAACTGTTAACATCTGGATTAAGAACATACGTTAGGTGAGGTGGAGAGATGCAGACTTTTTTGAAAGGCAGGAGAGTGGGCTACTGGCTCAGCGAGAAGAAGATGAAGAAGCTGAATTTTCAGGCCTTCGCTGATTTGTGCAGGTATGTGGTGAGAACAATGCAGCTACTGGTGGTTACATTTTCAGTCCACTGTACAGTAGTTAGTCGTGAAGGGATATAGACAGCACTCTTGAAGAAATGTATTGTAGCAGTGTAGCTACAGTATGTAGCTATTTGTTACACATATCCACTCTCGAAAATATGGCTAGGTAATGATCTCTTTAACTGTACCCAATGTCCACTCCATTTAATGACCTCAAGAACCAAGAATTTCATCCATCTTTTCTTAACTGATATATTTTGGAATACACATTTTGAACATTAATTGAAGAGGATATGACAAATTCTGTGGTCTGTAGAGAACACTTTGCTTGCTTACATTGTGTAGGTTAAGCCCCAGAATCTGTGGTAGATTTCACACACATTCAAATAATGGAACCAACGTGAGCTCAATTTGCATCTGTCATGTAACTGTTTCTAGGCCAAGCTCATTTCTCAATGTCTTTTGAATAGACAGCCTTTTAATATATGAAACAGAATTACAGCAATTGACATAAGTTTCCCTATTGCCTTGTGCAAGCAGTTGAGCCTGTTCTGAGTTTTTTTCATTGGCCAAGTGATTTGTTGCTACTGGCAATAACCTAAATGCAAATAACTCAATCTGTTTTTTCTTGTTCCTCCCCAGTGTAAAGTTCAAAATGATACATTTACATTTTTGGGGCAAGTGCTTATAAAGGATTCAGACCCTTTGACTTTTTACATATTTTGTTATGTTACAGCCTTACTCTAAAATGGATTAACTTTTTTATCCTCAGCAATCTACACACAATACCCCATAATGACAAAGCGAAAACAGGTTTTTAGAAAAACAGAAATGCCTTATTTACACAGGTATTCAGACCCTTTGCTATGAGATGCAAAATTGAGATCAGGTGCATCCTGTTTCCATTGATCATCCTTGAGATGTTTCTACAACTTGATTGGAGTCCACCTGTGGTAAACTCAATTGATTGAACATGAAAGGGAAACGCCTGTCTATATAAGGTCCCACAGTTGACAGTGCATGTCAGAGCAAAAACCAAGCCATAAGGTCGAAGTAATTATCCGTAGAGCTCAGACATTTTTTATTTCACCTTTATTTAACCAGGTAGGCCAGTTGAGAACAAGTTCTCATTTACAACTGCGACCTGGCCAAGATAAAGCAAAGCAGTGTGACAAAAAACAACAGTTACACATGGAAAAACAAAAGTACAGTCAATAACAATAGAAAAATCTATATAGTGTATGCAAATGGGGGTAATGCAATAAATAGGCCATAGTAGCGAAGTAATTACAATTAAGCAAATTAACGAGTGATAGATGTGCAGATGATGTGCAAGTAGATATACTGGTGTGCAAAAAAAGTAAATAAAAACAATATGGGGATGAAGTAGGTAGTTGGATGGGCTATTTACAGATGGGCTGTTTACAGCTGCAGCGATCGGTGAGCTGCTCAGATAGCTAATGCTTAAAGTTAGTGAGGGAGAGAAGTCTCCAACTACATCGATCTTTGCAAATCGTTCCAGTCATTGGCAGCAGAGAACTGGAAGGAAAGGCGGCCAAAGGCGGTGTTGACTTTGGGGATGACCAGTGAGATATACCTGCTGGAGCGCGTGCTACGGCTGGGTGTTATGGTGACCAGTGAGCTGAGATAAGGCGGCGCTATACCTAGCAAAGACTTATAGATGACCTGGAGCCAGTGGGTCTGGCGACGAATATGTAGCGAGGGCCAGCCGATGAGAGCATACAGGTCGCAGTGGTGGGTGTATGGGGCTTTGGTGACAAAAACGGATGGCACTATGATAGACTGCATCCAGTTTGCTGAGTAGAGTGTTGGAGGCTATTTTGTAAATGACATCACTGAAGTCGAGGATCGGTAGGATAGTCAGTTTTACGAGGGTGTGTTTGGCAGCGTGAGTGAAGGAGGCTTTGTTGTGAAATAGGAAGCCGATTCTAGATTTAATTTTGGATTGGAGATGCTTAATGTGAGTCTGGAAGGAGAGTTTACAGTCTAACCAGACACCATGGTATTTGTAGTTGTCCACATATTCTAAGTCAGAACCGTACAGAATAGTGATATTGGGCGGGTGGGTGTGGGCAGCGATCGGTTGAAGAGCATGCGTTTAGTTTTACTTGCATTTAAGAGCAGTCGGTGGCCACGGAAGGAGTGTTGTATGGCACTGAAGCTCGTCTGGAGGTTTGTTAACACAGTGTCCAAAGAAGGGCCAGATGTATACCGAATGGTGTCTGCGTAGAGGTGGATCAAGGAATCACCTGCAGCAAGAGCAACATTGATATATACAGAGAAAAGAGTCGGCCTGAGAATTGAACCCTGTGGTACCCCCATAGACTGCCAGAGGTCCGGACAACAGGCCCTCCGATTTGACCTCTATCTGGGAAGTAGTTGGTGAACCAGGCGAGGCAGTCATTTGAGAAACCAAGGCTGTTGAGTCTACCGATAAGAATACGGTGATTGACAGAGTCGAAAGCCTTGGCCAGGTCGACGAAGACAGCTGCACAGTACAGTCTTTTATCGATGGCGGTTATGATATTGTTTAGTACCTTGAGCGTGGCTGAGGTGCACCCGTGACCAGCTCGGAGACCAGATTGCACAGCGGAGAAGATACGGTGGGAATCAAAATGGTCAGTGATCTGTTTGTTAACTTGGCTTTCGAAGACTTTAGAAAGGCAGGGCAGGATGGATATAGTCTAGACTCTAACTGTTACAGACCTGTCTCCCCCTTTAAAGAGGGGGATGACCGCGGCAGCTTTCCAATCTTTGGGGATCTCAGACGATACGAAAGAGGTTGACCAGACTAGTAATAGGGGTTGCAACAATGGCGGTGGATAATTTTAGAGAGGGTCCAGATTGTCTAGCCCAGCTGATTTGTACGGGTCCAGGTTTTGCAGCTCTTTCAAAACATCAGCTATCTGGATTATGGTGAAAGAGAAGCTGGGGAGGCTTGGGCAAGTAGCTGCGGGGGGTGCTGAGCTGTTGGTTAGGGTAGCCAGAAGGAAAGCATGGCCAGCCGTAGAGAAATGCTTATTGAATTTCTCGATTTATTGTGGATTTATCAGTGGTGACAGTGTTTCCTAGCCTCAGTGCAGTGGGCAGCTGGGAGGAGGTGTTCTTATTCTCCATGGACTTTAGTGTCCCAGAACATTTTGGAGTTAGAGCTGCAGGATGCACATTTCTGTTAGGAAAGCAAAGGCTAGCTTTTTCAAACTGACTGTGTGTATTGGTTCCTGACTTCCCTGAAAAGTTGCATATCGCGGAGACTATTCGATGCTAGTGCACTACGCCACAGGATGTTTTTGTGCTGGTCGAGGGCAGTCCGGTCTGAAGTGAACCAAGGGCTATATCTGTTCTTTGTTTTACATTTTTTGAGGGGCATGCTTATTTTAGATGGTGAGGAAATTACTTTTAAAGAACACCCAGGCATCCTCTACTGACTGGATGAGGTCAATATCCTTCCAGGATACCCGGGCCAGGTCGATTAGAAAAGCCTGCTCGCCGAAGTGTTTTAGGGAGTGTTTGATAGTGATGAGGGGTGGTCGTTTGACCGCGGACCCATAATGGATGCAGGCAATGAGGAAGTGATCACAGAGATCCTGATTGAAAACAGCAGAGGTCTATTTGGAGGGCAGGTTGGTCAGGATAATATCTATGAGAGTGCCCATGTTTACGGATTTAGGGTTGTACCTGGTGGGTTCCTTGATAATTTGTGAGATTGAGGGCATCTATCTTAGGTTGTAGGATGGCCGGGGTGTTAAGCATATCCCAGTTTAGGTCACCTAGCAGAACGAACTCTGAAGATAGATGGGGGGCAATCAATTCACATATGGTGTCCAGGGCGCAGCTGGGAGCTGAGGGGGGTCTCTAACAGGCGGCAACAGTGAGAGACTTATTTCTGGAGAGATTCATTTTTAAAAGTAGGAGCTCGAACTGTTTGCATATACTTAGAACTTTGCAGGCTGTCATACTTTCCATCTCTGCAGTAGATTGCAAGTCCTCCCCAATTGGCAGTTCTATCTTGATGGATAATGTTGAGGGTGGAAATATCAGAAATGTTGGTGGCCTTCCTAAGCAAGGATTCAGACACGGCAAGGACATCAGGGTTGGCGGAGTGTGCGAAAGCAGTGAGTAAAACAAACATAGGGAGGAGGCTTCTGATATTAACATGCATGAAACCAAGGCTTTTACAGTTACAGAAGTCATCAAATGAGAGCACTTGGGAACACACAGGGCATAGGTTAACCACATCACCAGAGGAGGATGAGGGTACGGCTAAAGGCTATCAAAACTGTCCGTCTAGTGCGTTGGGGACAGAGAATAAAAGGAGCAGATTTCTGGATGTGGTAGAATCGATTCAGGGCATAATGTACAGACGGGTAGGGTGCGGGTACAGTGGAGGTAAACCCAGGCATTGAGTGACGGTGAGAGAGGTTGCATCTCTGGAGGCACTCGTTATGCTGGGTGAGGTCACCGCATGTGTGGGAGGTGGGACAAAAGAGGTATCTGAGGCATGTTGAGTGGGGCTAGGGGCTCCGCAGTAAAATAAAACGTTAACCACCCTAAACAGTATACAAGGCATATTGACATTCAAGAGCCATAAAGCAATCACAGGTGTTGATTGGGAGAGCTAGCTAAGACAACAGCAGGTAAGACAACAACAGCTAATCAGCTAAGACAACAACAACAGGTAAAATGGCGATGAATGGGAAGAGAGGGTCAGTGAACTACACACAGGGCCTGAGTTCAAGGCTGGGCCGACAGATAAACAAAATGGAGTACCGTGATCAATGAACAGTCCAGCAGGCATCAACTATGTAGCCAGGTGATCATAGGGTCCAGTGAACAGCAATAGATGAAACGGGGTAGCCGTTACTACGCTAGCAAGCGGGAGACACGGCGTACATAAAGATAGCAGACCGGGGCTAGCAGAAGCTTCTTCACTGACTTCCGGCAAAGGCCGGTTGAGGGCACAACGGACGGAATTACGTCGGTGGACCAGTCGTGATGAATCGGCGGGGCGTCGTGTCGACAAAGGGTCCAGGCCAATTGACAAAAGAGGTATTGTAGCTGGAGTAATTTAGTTTGCTAGCTGGGAGATGCGCCTGGCTCGAGGCTAACTGGTGCTAGCTTCGGGACAAGGGCATTAGCCACTAGCCTCTCGGTAGCAGCTAGCTAGCTGCGATGATCCGATGCAAAGGTCCAGAGCTTACGACAGGAATCCGGAGATGTAGTGGCTTCTAGTCGTGTTAGTGAGAGTCCGGGAGGCATCAGCTGTGGCCAGGAAATTGGCCTGGCTCAAGGCTAGCTTCGGGGCTGGGCCACTCGGTAGCAGCTAGCTAGCTGCAATGATATGGAGTAATGGTCCAGAGCTTATGGCAGGAATCTGGTGATGTAGTGGAGACGAGCAGTCCTGTATGCTCAGGGTTGATATCAGGCTTTGCAGACTGGCGGTTATTATCCAGGCTAAAAGCGGCTGGTGTCTGAGCTAAAGGTCAAGGCCGCTAGCAGTGGCTAACAATGACTAAATAGCTAGTAGCTAATTAGCTAGTTAGCATCTGATGGCTAACTTCTGATGGAGGTTCTAGCTTTAAGGTCTAAAAATAGCAGATCTGTATCACATTGGGTGAGGCGGGTTGCCGGAAGGTATATTTAATTTAAAAATGGAAAAGGGGATTTTTCTCTGTCAGAGTGAACCCAATGTTCACTCTGACAGAGCTCCTCTGAGGAGATGGGTGAACCTTCCAGAGGGACAGCCATCTCTGCAGCACTCCACCAGTCAAGCCTTTTATGGTAGTGACCAGACAGAAGCCACTTCTCAGTAAAAGGCACATGACAGCCCGCTTGGAGTTTGCCAAAAGCCACCTAAAGACTTTCAGACCCTGAGAAACAAGATTCTCTAGTCTGATGAAACCCGGTTTGAACTCTGGCCTGAATGCCAAGCGTCACATCTGGAGGAAACCTGGCACCATCCCTACATAGAGATCCTTTATTAAAACCTGCTCCAGAGCACTCAGGACCTCCGACTGGGGAGAAGGTTCACCTTCCAACAGGACAAAGACCCTAAACACACAACCAAAATGATGCAGGAGTGGCTTTGGGGCAAGTCTCAATGTCCTTGAGTGCCCCAGCCAGAGCCCGGACTTGAATCAGATCCAACATCTTTGGAGAGACCTGAAAATAGCTGTGCAGCAATGCTCCCCATCCAACCTGACAACTTGAGAGGATCTGCAGAGAAGAATGGAAGAAACTCCCCAAATACAGGTGTGCCAAGCTTGAAGCGGCAAACCCAAGAAGACTTGAGGCTGTAATCCTAGCAACAATTTCTAAACCTCTTTTTGCTTTGTCATTATGGGGTATTGTATGTCGATTGAGAGGGGGAGGGGGGGGGCAGGCAGGCAGGCAATCAACTTTAGAATAAGGCTGTAACCTAACAATGTGGAGAAAGTCAAGGGGTCTGAATACTTTCCCGAAGGCACTGTAATAGCACTGTCTGCTATGTTTTAGACTATTGTTATGACTAGTTTCATTAATCTTATGCTCTGTGAGAGGCATATTTTAAATTGGTCCTTTTCATGGTTTGTTCAGAGGCTCTCTCGTTAGAGATGTGGTCTCCAGCCGCCTGCCCTTTACTCTCCGGTCTCTTGACTCCCCCCTGAAGCATAGTTAATTAGACCTGATTGGTCTCCTGTGACGTGAGAATTGCTCTCTGCGTGATGCTGAGTTCTGTATGTGTGGGCACAGGAGTTTTGTGGCACAGTAGTGTGGAGGAGGCTCTCACCATTACTGTTTGAGTCCTCATTGAGAGAAATGTATGAATTTGCCTAGTCTAATGATTTCACTAAATAAGAAAGACCAGAGAGGTTGTGGTGAATGTAGGCCTTAAGTATTACACCAGCAGATAGGGGGAGGAGCAATTGTTTGGATTGTGTATTTGTATTTATTATGGATCCCCAATAGCTACTGGCAAGGCAGCAGCTACTCTTCCTGGGGTCCAGCAACATTTTAAGGCATTTAAACCATTTAAAAAAAACATTGCAATACATTCACAAACGATTTCACAACACATTAAGTATGTTCCTTCAGGCCACTACTCTACTACCACACATGCGTGTGTGTAAGATGGGGGTATGTGGGTGCGGTTTGTGGCTCCAGGTGCCTCTCTTATAACATGGGTGTGTTAGGTTTGTGAAACCTGAGCAACTTGAATTTGGAAAAGTAAGAGGCTTTACTAAAGCACCTAGTAGGTGTATGTGCATGCAACGCGCTTGACTCTCGAGTAGAGGGAAATAGTATCTCTTACCTTACTTTACATTGTGCCTTGCTGTATCAGTCTCCAGCAGAGTGAATGGTTATATAAGGGGTTGTAAAGTGGGGCAGGGATTGCATTGGATTTCCTCAGCAGAACTGCCTGTAAACCCTGCCTGCTGATGGCTAAATAGTGCTGTATTTGGTATCAACAAGCAGGGAAGGGACCCACAACACTCAGGCAAACTGGCTTTAATCAAACCTTTCTCTCTGTTGCTGCCCGTGTTTTAGGAGGGTCACACTCGGCCCATGTGAAAAACGCCTAAAGGGCAGACAATGTGAAATGACCAAAAACCATTCCACTAGGGCAGGTCTCTGTGGGTTAGGTAGGATATTTTTTCAGAGTGGATTCTCTCTGCTGATAGCAGTGGTGAGTGATTTTCACCTTGCCAAGGGAGCTGTTGACTCTAAGCAACCTGATTGAGCCAGCACAGATTACGACAATGTAATCCTCCAAATATTTTTAAATCTCTTCATAACCCTCCAACCAAATGACTCCCTCTGGAGGATGGCTCGGAGTGTAGTATGTAGGTTATAGGGTGGGTAAGGATGGGCTGTGTGTGGGCCAGGGATGGGTTTGAACAATCAAATCTTCTGTGTCTTGCCTACTCCTGGAAAATATAGTTAAGGAATGGGGGTGGGCATTTTAAAATGATTTTTAGTATTCAAATAGTATCTTTTTTTTAAGATGGTTTAAATCTTGTTTTGAAAAAAGCCGGTGCGCTGCTCTGCCTCTTGTCTATGGCACGGAGATGGGGATAGAAAGTAACCAAACTGACTCGCGCAAGTTAGATTACCTATGGCAGCAACAAGTTTGTCTGTCATACCATCTGGTAGTGCCGGTCTTGACTGCATCAAATCGTTGTAAAGAAGCTAGCTACAGTAGTCAGCCAGCTAACTAACTAGCTAGCTACAGTAGCCAGCTAGCTAGCTAAAGTAGCAAGGCTAATTGAGGCTATTTTGCTGCGCTCCCTGTCCAATGTCTACATCTCCATTCATATGAATCAACCGCCTACCTGTTGGTTGATCATTTAGCCAATGTAATTCTGTCGTTTTAAATTCCATTTTGCATTGATTTAGAAATCTCCTACTTCACTTGCTACATATGGAGCGTCTGACTGTAGCTCCATTTTTCTTTGAACGACATTAAGAAACGGATTCGTTTTTTAAAAATGGGGCGCACTGTCATTATACTGTTTTTAACGTTTGAAATGTAATGGTCTATCCTTGTAGGCTATGTTGCATAGCTCATTTGATTACATTTTTGACTAAACCTTAAATGTTCTTTACCTCAGAGACCATTCATAGTAAATCTAATGCTAACGTCCGTTTAGCTATTGGAATAACAGTGCCCATCCCTTTTGAGGGGGGGGGGCGTCAATTAGCCTAGTACTAAGTAGCAGGTTATTCCTTGCTGTAACATGTACTCCACTTGTCACCTATTTTACTGCACTAAGGTCGAAGGTTTGTTTGGAGTGTGGATGGTCACGTTGGCCTAACACACACACACACACACACACACACACTTCATAATTGCTAACTGTAGGTTATATTGCTGTCAATAGCCTGAAGTATCACTTCAGTTTTACAAAGAGAAAATGTGTCCACTATAGTAGGACTTCCTTTCTGATTTCATTATGTGGTCACTAGGGATGTAAGAATTCACCCATAGGCATTGGTCCAGGGTTCAAATGTTTAAGATGAGTGCATCGGTCTGCGGGAGCCCAAACCGATCCAAATGAAACATGCATTGGTAAGAAAGCAGAATTCAAACGTTATCAATTGCCGGCTCACTAAAATGTTTTACTCATATAATACATTTTTATGCCTTACTCCAAAAATACCTTATCTTGTGACAATTGTCATCTCCTTCCGTGTCTAAGCATGTAATTATGTTTAGTCATCAGAAAGCCCAGTCTCATTGAGGCTGCTAATCACCATTAAAATCTACAGCTCTGTGGAAGATGCCACCTCTCTTCCGTGTTTGGACCTCATGCTTTCATAATGAGGAAATATCTGATCTAGACAACCACTCCCATAGAACCAGCAGGTTTCTACATGTCCCATCCCTCTCACTGCCTTGACAGATTTCTATGAAGCTTGAACAGCTTCTATTGAAACAAAAATACCCTCAAGCATTCTGACATAGTGCCCACTGAAAGTTCACTGTTTTTCCACATACCCTAGCTTAGTGTTCATTCCCTCCTCCATGCATATTTGTCTGTATGTTCAGATGAGTAGGACCAGCATGTCCTCACTACTTGATGACCTCTAACATTTTGTTTTGATCACTGTGTTTTTATAGTACGGAAAACACTCAAACTTGAAATCAGCCACTTAAGGCCATTTCATACTGCTTTGTTATTAGCCCCAGTCTGTCTTAGCCCCAGGCTGGCCCTAGACTAAGCTTTATCCCTGGGCTAAAGATTCACACTTGTATTCCAAAGCCCTGGGATAATGGACAAACACAACATGCGACCAACATTCTATCTCTGACATGCAACCAATGTTATAAACAAGACATTTATTAACACACTATTAAATGTTGCTTTTAGCCTAGCATTTGACTTCCAACAGTCATGGTTTGTATAAACCTTGCTGTTTTCCTGTGACATCATTGGAAACAATGTTTCACTTTTGAAATTCTATCACAAGAATGCTGTGAACGAATGAGACATCAGCTTTTCTGATTCAGGCGAAATAATGCAACACAATTACTGTCATGGATATATGCAATTAAATTTAGTGTTTTCTACCATTCCAGCTGTAGAGTTTGTAGCTTTACTTGGCTAAGTGAAGACTTTAGCCAGCCTGCATAGCAACCATTTTTGTTTGGCATAGCAACCAATGTTTTTGGATTAAATAGTATGAAATTACTTGTGCTTGTTATGCGCATTATTTTCATATGTGAATTAAGTGAATGTGCCACTTGTGATTGGGCAGTCTAGGCATTGCTCTTGACTCCGTTTCACACGTAATATTTTGGCACTGTGTTTCTGGGGCTAACCCCAAAGTCTGTGCTAACCCTGCTCTGGTGCAGGGCCAGCTAGCCCTGGGCTAAGGTTGGTGCTAGCTGACTTTAGAATGTGCAAGTATGAACACTCACTTAGCCCCGGGCTAAGATCTCCCTTAGCACAGGGCTAAGGACGCTCTTAACCCTGAGCTAAGGTGCAGTGTAAACGGGCCTTTATACTACTTGTTTGGGCAGACTGGGGTGGATATGAAAGACCGTCAAGTCCTTCAGTGGTCGTCGGACAGCATTGTGGTTTATTACGTTAGAGCAGCTGGATGTCTCTTACACAAACGCTACTAAGGACTTTGCTCTTGTAGGTCTGTGCGTTGCCAAGCAACCCTTTTCTTTTTTTATATGTATTTTTATTTTTTTTACCGAAAGCTCCATCGCTGTGTCTTTGAAAAGTAAAGGCATTCCCTGGCCCTGGACTCCCAGACTAAGCATTCAGAGATGATTTAATTTAGACTTAATGGCCATTTATTTATGAATTCCTGGAACAAATTCACATTCTATTCTTGAGTGTTATGCCACTGGTTTTCATTCCCAGAATTTCATAAGATTTGTGTGTTCTGAATTTAAACACTGATGCTAAAGTCTGTTGGTACTTAAGTATATCACTGTCAATGTTTTATGTGAGACAGACTCCGGACCCTTGAAGTGGCGAGGTGCATGCGCTATCTTGGTTTCTTTGCCAACCATCTCCCTGCCCTTCAAAACAGCCATAACATTTGTAATGGTGTGAGATACCCCTTGTGATTGGTAGCCATTTTGGTTCACCACTACAGAGAGCTTGAAAATACACTGGAGAATGGTAGTCAATTTTGTCAGGGTAATTTGTTGGAGTTAAGGCATTGCTGTATCTCTTCCCCCAACCTCTGCATTTTGAGGATATTAGAATAATGAATGAATGTACACATTCTGAATTGTTTTTTTTCTTCTCATCTGCCTTTCAGGAAAAGAGGAATAGAAGTGGTCCAGGTAAGTTCAATAAGACTAACTCAATTACCCAAACATTCATTTGTGCCTTTTTTAAAATTGAGATTAAAAGATTCATTGGGGAATATCCTGCTCGCACAAGCATCGTTTGACACACTGTTCATACCCCTGTTGTTGGTGGAGAGAATTTTGCAGGTCTGAAGCTTATTTCCTGTAGTTCTACAGATGTTGTCATGGGTTGCAAAGAACATGCATCATTGGTTTCAACACACTTGAAAAGTTTATCAGTTATCCAGAAAAGAATGCAGATGAATAGCCTATCCCTAGTTCTAATCCCTATGGACTTTGATCTATGTTTGAACACCGTTTGATTCTAGTTTGTTCCTGTTGCCCGACAGAGATCTGGTGTTTGTGTGCCCACTATGTCCATGCTTTAAAATTGAATATTGTATTGAGTAACACCTGTCTAAAGCTGCTGAAATCCAGAGAATTTGTACATTGTTACCTGGGTTTGTGCATTGAGGCAGAGAGTGCATGGTTCATATCACAGGGGTGGACAGGGAGAAAGGAAATACTGGGGGAAGAATGATTGATGAGCACCGTTAGCCCCATCCCCTTCGTCCACTCATCCATCCAGTAGCCTGGCCTGTCAGTGTGGACTTTTCGGCTTCTTTAGGATATGACACAGCCCTTCATGTCGTCCTACTCCCAGATATTTCCCAGATATTCTACTGTAAACGGCCGGTGGTGGAAACAGTGTGCATGTTTCCACCGTCTCCTCATAGATGCCTCATGTAGATGCTCCCCAGGCCCCTGTTCTGTATGTCTGTGTGGAGGCAAGAGTAACATGAGCACCACCAATAATGGGCTTCCTGCTTGGGGCGTCACTTCTCAGGTCATTACAACAATCAAATGTGTGTGTTCACAGCCGGGAAGATGTTATCTTTGGTCTTTCATTGAAACACTAGTGACCGTTAATCAACCTTTTTGTCATGTGCAGGTTGTGTAGTATGAGTGACTGTGTCCCAGGGCTCTGAATAGCTCTCTGCAATCTGTTAGTTAACCGAAAAATCTTGAGGAGGAAATCGAGAGCCATTAATTTCCCTGCCTCTCATTTTTGTGGTGTATTTCACTCTTTCTATGTAGTCTTATGTTCGTTCACTTTTTTTCTGGAGATATCTCCAGCACACCCAGACAAAAAGATGTCCAGGGAATGGTCCCAAAGTAAACAGTGCTTTGTTTCTCAGAGCGCTCTCATCTCTCCCAGAAGGCCAGCAGTTCCTTACAGCCTAGATCCTGTGGCACCCCCACACCCCTCTCCTCCACACACACGGGTCTACAACCACCAGGGCTATCTCTGGCATCTCCCATGCTCCGACTTTTAGCTGTGCTGTCAATGCCAATTGGGAGAGCACAATGTAAACACACCTGCACGTTTTACATTTTTTAGTCAGTGCTGGTGAGGGCTGCCTGGAAGGTGAGCCCTGTGCCAGTCAGTTTTTCTTGTGGCACGACCTCGTTACATGGGAAACAATGGTATCCATTGACATGCTCTGGCGTTGTTACGTTGTACATGTATAAAGCTGTCATCCCCTATTATAAGGAGGGAGTGAGATGCTCTGTTGGGAGGCAGGGAGAGTGGAGCATGGAGGGTCAGAGGTTCCCAAACAGTCTTTTCACGCTATGTTATTACAGGATAAAGAACACATTTCACATAAATTTAGCTAAATCCCCTGTTTTATGTGCCGTTTAATACCGACTTCTGATCCTGATATTTGCAAACATTTTAGGGACAGTTCATCGCAATTAACCCTTTCAAATGAATTGTGACACACTAGCCTGAGCCAGAGAAACATGACAATGTCCTCTTACAGGTCTGTGTGCTTCCCAGCAGAATCAGTCACGATAGCGAGCCAGTCTGGTCGTGATATGGCTATATGTTTTGATTGGGATGTTGTCTTCTACACTATTTGGGGGGGGGGGAATTGTACAAGGAGAACTCTGTTACTATGTCTGGATGTGTGGTGAATCTGAGGCTGTGGTCTGATCAAGGTTAAAACCCACTCCACCACCCACCTCCTGTTCCAGATAGGCTTCAGGCTCGCAGCCTTCACTTATGTCCTTGTAGTCTTCAAGCTGATCCTGTTGATAATGTCCAAGTCTCTTCTGGTGGTAAACAAGGTCAATAATGGCAACCAAAACAATCATGTTCTAATCTTTGCATAAACATTTGATAAGTTTACTTTCCTTTGAACAGGGCTTTTTGGTTCACTTTGATGCAGTCTGGGTAACTTTTCATTTTCTGTTAATACCTAATTCATGGGACTTACCTCACTGATTTTAAATGCGGACAAAAAATGGCTGTAGAATATTGTTGTATTTTAAGCAAAGGGAATGAGTCTTGTTGCTAAGAACCTTTCTGGGGCCATGATGGACCGTTTCCTCCGTAGGGCGATTAATCTCTATCACTCATTTATTGGAGCAGAGCTTGCAATAAAGTAACATTTATGTCCCTCTATTGAAAATCAAAGTTCAGTAATGTCAATGACAGATGTAGCACTATAGAGCATGGCAGCAGTTGTGACATCATGCTCTGTGAACAGACCTAAATCGGTCGGCCCTAAGGGAGCTCATTTCTAGTGTGGGAAAAACTTCAGCCTGTCTGGGGGGGAGGAGGAAGAGTCAGAGGAACCTTTGTTACACCTCAATCTTCATCCTTTTCATGTATCCACAATCTGTCCGTCCTTACACACTCCCTCTTGTGGTCCTCCTCCCGCCATTCATGCTGATCCTCCTCTAAGCGATTTCCACAACCTCATCAATATTGACCCGTTTCCCCTAGCTAATGAGCCAGCAGCCGTCTCCTAGAGATCCATACATTAGTCTGTCCTTATTATTGAGCTGATCAAATGAACCCACTAGACTTGGGACACCGATGTTCTCTGCCAGAACTGATCAAGGAAAATGGCCATTGCTGTCCAGGAAAAATAGAATCTAATTTTATCATGCGCTGAGTGCTAGGGAATTTCAAGTTAATTTCCTGGTTGTTACTGTATCTCTCCCACAGATCTTTTTTATTGAAGCCCATTGAGATTGATAGTACTCACTCCAAAAAGCATTACGTAGCCAACTGCTCTTCTAGTCCATTGGGTGTAGCTACTAGCCAGAGGAATCCAACATCCTAATGGGGGTGATCTTTTGGATTTCATTTTGCAGCTTAATTCAGGAGTCCCTGAATTGAGGCGATTAAGTGACTGCCTACTTGATGCAACCAGTTTGATACCTATTGTAGTGATTGAACAATACCTGTGGGGTTCTTTGGAATACTGAATCGGTGCGATTTTATTGATTTATATTGTATCTTCAACCCACCCATTGGGTGTTTACTAGTGTTGAGCGACTTAACCAATTTATTATTAAAAATGGTGTTGGGGGGGGGGGGGGGGGGTCTAGGTTATTAAACAACTGGTTGACCAACGTCTGTTCAATTACTTGCATTCCATTTACTTCTGCTTTTTTTGTGAGCCAGATGTGCCGTTTCTCTAGTGAGAAATCAAATAATTCACAAGAGAAATTAAGTCAAGAACTATATGGGAAAGGGGGATACCTAGTCAGTTGTCCAACAATGTATTCAACTGAAATGTGACTTCCGCATTTAACCCAACCCCTCTGAATCAGCGGTGCGGGGGGCTGACTTAATCGGATGCTGAGCTGAAGGGAGTTGTAGTTTTCATTAAGTAGATATTCTACCTACACTGAACAAAAAATGTAAAGTGTTGTCATGAGCTGAAATAAAAGATCACAGATGTTCCATATGCATAAAAAGGTTATTTCTCTCAAATTTGGTTACTTCCCTGTTAGTGAGCATTTCTCCTTTGCCATTATAATCCATCCACCTGACAGGTGTGGCATATCATGAAGCTGATTAAACAGCATGATTGTTACACAGGTGAACCTTGTGCTATGGACAATAAAAGGCTACTTTAAAATGTACAGTTTTGACACAACACAATGTTACAAGTGTCTCAAGCTTTGAGGGAGTGTGCAATTTGGAATGGTGACTGCAGGAATGTCCACCAGAGCTGTTGCCAGATAATTTAATGTTCATTTCTCTGGACGGTATGTCCAACTGGACCCAACCGCAGACCACGTGTTACCATGCCAGCCCAGGACCTCCACATCCGGCTTCTTCACCTGCAGGATGGTCTGGGGGGATAAATCATTCTAACTAGCTGGGCCTGGCTCCCCAGTGGGTGGGCCTATGCCCACCATGGCTGCACCACTGCCCAGTCATGTGAAATCCATAGATTAGGGCCTCATGATTTTCTTTAAATTTACTGATTTCCTTACATGTAACTCAGTAAAATTTTTGAAATAGTTGTAAGTTGCGTTTTTATATTTTTGTTCTGTATAGTTTATCGAAGAAACATGGTAATTAAGACTTTTACGCCTGCTATGTTAGGTTAAATACACAGACCACATAGACCACTGCATGATAGAGGAATGCAGACAACTCAATGACAAGAGCGAGTGACAGTTTGACAGTATGCATTATCATCTTTGAAGAACTAGTAAATTGATTGTCAGACAGCGCTGCAGCAGAATGTATTCGGACCCCTTTTTCCAAATTTTGTTACGTTACAGCCTTATTCTAAAATTGACCCTTGTTTTTCCCATGATTCCACATGTTTTATTTCATAGTTTTGATGTGTTCACTATTATTCTACAATGTATAAAATAAAGAGAACCCTGGAATGAGTTTGTCAACTTTTGACTGGTACTGTATAAATTTGAAAAAATGTCAACCTGTTTGTCATTAGGGGGAGGATTTTATTTTTTATTAATCCATTTTAGAATAACGGTGTAACGTGGAAAAAGTAAATACTTTCTGAATGCAGGCTATCTAAATAGGATGACTAAAGACCGTTCACTATGGGGAGAACAGAGAATGTTAGATAATTTGCTGCCTGGTATTTTTCTATGTGGACCTGACAGACAGAGGAATATTTTGAACGTTCACTATTTTAAGCTGGCATTTTCATTAAAACACATTTTAATGTCATTATTTCATAATGCATTTTCATTAAACTTAAAAAATAAAAAATACAAAATTACAATGAATCGACCTCCAAAGCCAAGTTAAAGAATGCATAATGAGTAAGGCTGCAGCTCTCGTCAATATTTTATGAGCACAGAAAATTAAGTGTTACATCACTTCAGGGAAGATCATTCTGTGTTCCTCCCCCAGTCCTATCCCTCTGTAGCATGATCTTGGGAGTGCCAAGGTTTTTTTTTCTTCCTGGATGTTATCAATATCTCTGACAGAGATGCTCATCTCGGATCTCTAGAGCATGGTATCACCCCAGCCATCTGGAGTTGGCATGATGGAATTGGCGTGAGAGGCTGGGAGCAGCAGGCCTTCAGTAATGAAGCCTCAGATGAGAGGGCAGCAGTAGCGTCCTCCATCCTATCACTTTCTCTCCCAGGCTTTGAGAGTCACTAGAGCATAGGCTCAGCAGCTGTCATCTTCGCCATGAAGATCATATCCTCTCTACTTCTCAGTGATCTCAAACCTACAGTGAAGAGGAATGAGTAGTGGACTCGAAGCAGTGCGGATACCATGGTGGGGTGCCTCCACACTCCCAGTGAGGAGGGAGAAGGACACTACCCTATGTACTCCAGGGAGGTTCAGGAGCCTGGCGCAACGTGGCTTCATTGGCTCCCTTTTTATCTCACCCTTCTCTTCTGTCTTCCTCTGTGTAAGATGTATCCCTCGGCCACCCTTTGGCCTCCTCACCCGTGTTCTTACGGCAGGTCAGGGTGTCAGGTGCCACAGTGTATCCTAAATGAATAATTTATCGTGTCTGTCTGCACAGCAAGTCTGTCTGAGCCAGGCTGGAGAACCAGGTGATACTGACTGACTGCCAGCTGATGCAATTCTGAGTCACTGTATGCTTTTGGTAAACTGACTCCATGACGAAAGGAGACAAACTGCATATTGGTTATCTAGGCTTACATGATGAACATATAATGATTCAGTGGACGATTACTCAAGCACGTAGTGAACTGAAATGATACTATGGCTATCCTGTACAGCTGGGAGAACCGTGCTGTAGCTCCTCACTGTTCTGTGGATCAGAACATCTCTGGGATTTCTCGGGAATGTCACAACACATCCCGTCAGTAGTACGAGCATGAAAGCTCAACATTCTGCCCTTGAACGGTTCTCTATGCAGGAGTGTGGGTATTTTGTCTGTCTGTCACAGGCATGGCCTGTACTCCTGTCCCTGGGGGGCTCCAAAAGACGTCAGTTGCCATTTTCTGATTTTAGTGTTTAGCATAACATCAGTGGCTTCGCACTGAGTTCTGTGGGCACTCTGGAGCAAGATCATGCTCCAGGCATGACGTGAGTAGCTGCATGGGACAGACCTGTCCTTTCCGGCAGTGGTGGAAAAAGTACTCAATTGTCATACTTGATGAAAGTTAAAAATACCTTAACAGAAAATGACTCAAGTGAAAGTCACTTGTCAAAGTACTTGGTTTTAAATGGACCATCAAAAGAAAATGGAATTGCTAAAATGAACTTAAGTATCAGAAGTAAAAGTATAAACCATTTCAAATGTTGTATACTGCTCAAAAAAATAAAGGGAACACTTAAACAACACATCCTAGATCTGAATGAAAGAAATAATCTTATTAAATACTTTTTTATTTACATAGTTGAATGTGCTGACAACAAAATCACATAAAAATAATCAATGGAAATCCAATTTATCAACCCATGGAGGTCTGGATTTGGAGTCACACTCAAAATTAAAGTGGAAAACCACACTACAGGCTGATCCAACTTTGATGTAATGTCCTTAAAACAAGTCAAAATGAGGCTCAGTAGTGTGTGTGGCCTCCACGTGCCTGTATGACCTCCCTACAATGCCTGGGCATGCTCCTGATGAGGTGGCGGATGGTCTCCTGAGGGATCTCCTCCCAGACCTGGACTAAAGCATCCGCCAACTCCTGGACAGTCTGTGGTGCAACGTGGCGTTGGTGGATGGAGCGAGACATGATGTCCCAGATCTGCTCAATTGGATTCAGGTCTGGGGAACGGGCGGGCCAGTCCATAGCATCAATACCTTCCTCTTGCAGGAACTGCTGACACACTCCAGCCACATGAGGTCTAGCATTGTCTTGCAATAGGAGAAACCCAGGGCCAACCGCACCAGCATATGGTCTCACAAGGGGTCTGAGGATCTCATCTCGGTACCTAATGGCAGTCAGGCTACCTCTGGCGAGCACATGGAGGGCTGTGTGGCCCCCCAAAGAAATGCCACCCCACACCATGACTGACCCACCGCCAAACCGGTCGTGCTGGAGGATGTTGCAGGCAGCAGAACGTTCTCCACGGCGTCTCCAGACTCTGTCACATCTGTCACGTGCTCAGTGTGAACCTGCTTTCATCTGTGAAGAGCACCGTGTGCCAGTGGCGAATTTGCCAATCTTGGTGTTCTCTGGCAAATGCCAAACGTCCTGCATGGTGTTGGGCTGTAAGCACAACCCCCACCTGTGGACGTCGGGCCCTCATACCACCCTCATGGAGTCTGTTTCTGACCATTTGAGCAGACACATGCACATTTGTGGCCTGCTGGAGGTCATTTTGCAGGGCTCTGGCAGTGCTTCTCCTGCTCCTCCTTGCACAAAGGCGGAGGTAGCGGTCCTGCTGCTGGGTTGTTGCCCTCCTACGGCCTCCTCCACATCTCCTGATGTACTGGCCTGTCTCCTGGTAGCGCCTCCATGCTCTGGACACTACGCTGACAGACACAGCAAACCTTCTTGCCACAGTTCGCATTGATGTGCCATCCTGGATGAGCTGCACTACCTGAGCCACTTGTGTGGGTTGTAGACTCCGTCTCATGCTACCACTATAGTGAAAGCACCACCAGCATTCAAAAGTGACCAAAACATCAGCCAGGAAGCATAGGAACTGAGAAGTGGTCTGCGGTCCCCACCTGCAGAACCACTCCTTTATTGGGGGTGTCTTGCTAATTGCCTATAATTTCCACCTGTTGTCTATTCCATTTTCACAACAGCATGTGAAATGTATTGTCAATCAGTGTTGCTTCCTAAGTGGACAGTTTGATTTCACAGAAGTGTGATTGACTTGGAGTTACATTTTGTTGTTTAAGTGTTCCCTTTATTTTTTTGAGCAGTGTATATTAAGCAAACCAGATGGCACAATTTTTATTTTATTTTTTATTGACGGATAGCCAGGGGCACACTCCCAACACTCAGACATAATTTACAAATGAAGCATGTGTGTTTAGTGAGTCTGCCAGATCAAAGGCAGTAGGGATGACCAGGGATTTTCTCTTGATAAGTGTGTGAATTGGACCATTTTCCTGTCAAAATGTAGCAAGTACTTTTGGGTGTCAGGGAGAATGTATGGAGTAAAGTACATTATTTTCTTTAGGAATCTAGTGAAGTAAAAGTTGGCAGAAATATATAAATGGTAAAGTACAGACCCCCAAAAATGACTTAAGTAGTACTTTTACTTAAGTACTTTACACTACTGCTTTCCGGTGTATGGTGTGAAGTCCTGTGTGTGTGTGAGGTGGGGGCAGGCTGTTGACAGGACCTCTCTGTTGTGTATTTAGGAGATTAGAAACTGCGCCTCAGTGGTGCACAGCCAAATCCCCTCTACCTGCTCTCCACCCCCACACCACAGAGACAGCGAGCGAGAGAAGGAGACGGATTGGAGAGCGAGCCCTGGAAGCATGGCTCTCTAGCTACCTCCATCTCAGTACTAAATTGTCCCTGTGTGCGTCGACTACTCCTTTAGTGTTGTGTGCCCTGTCTCTTTAATGGTTTGTTGCAGTATAGTGTATATACAGTGTATATACAGTGCCTATGTATCCTAATGTCACAGAGGAATTTTACAATGTTATTCAGCCCTTTATAAGGTGAATGCTTCACATGACAAGTCACAGGTAAGGACTGGAATTGGGCACAGCAAGAGTTCGAGGACGACGCTCAGGGACTCACCACAGAGTGGGGGGGTAATGTGAGATAATGAGGTCTTGAGGGGAAGGCGGTTATAAAACGTTGTTCCACCTCGCTATCTTAAAATAAACACTAACTTTAAGTCACTCTGGATAAGAGCGTCAGCTAAATTACAGAAATGTAATTGTAAATAAGCGGAACACCAAGGTGTGTGTGCGTGTGCGCGCCCTCCCTTAATCTCCCATGGGCAGATTCTGCGTGTAGACCGAAGGACTGAATGGGATGCATGAGATAACGAGCTGCAGTAGTTACGTGTTTGGGGGTTTTCATCACCGGTTATTTGGATGTATCAGGTTTGGGCGAAGGCAGTGTTTAAACTGCTCCAGTGAGTCGATTGGAGGGGGTTGAGTTTCCTATTGCGAGGGTGAATACTTCGTTTTTGCCAGATCTTTCCATTTCTACCCCGTATGAACACAGAAGTTAATCACGCATCTGACCCAAATGATGCTAGATTTCACGTCTGGATTAACAGAGATTATTGTTCACTGCTCTGCATAAAGGTTCTCAGACAATACAATGTAGACCTACAGTATACTGTATGTATGAGATTCTAGTTAATCCGTAACATAATGGAAAGGAGTGTCACCTTTACATACATGATGACATCATTTACAGTAAACCATTGCCTGGTTAGTGTTACTGACACAGTTAGTTCATAATCTTGAACCAAACTTGGATAAAGGCATGGAATTTCGTGTCGATTGGTACAGTACAGGTTTGTCTTTCTTAGATTCTTTTTTTATTTATTTTAATTTGTAAGCATTTACAAGAGCAGGACCAAGGTTAGGCTAATGAGTCATCTATCCATTACTTTTCCTAAAATGATTAAACAGCCTGCCCTGTACTGCGACTGACGGGCTCTGCCCAGCACTAACGCTTCGATCACACTGACTGCGTCATTGCATTTTGGTACACCAGAATTACGTTCATTTCCAATGAAACTCTGCATTTGAGATTTGTGGACTACAGGAAATGAGAACCGAGCACGCCCTCATTCTCATTGACGGGGCTGTAGTGGAGCAGGTTGAGAGCTTCAAGTTCCTTGGCGTCCACATCACCATCAAACTAACATGGTCCAAGCACACTAAGACAGTCGTGAAGAGGGCACAACAAAACCTATTCCCCTTCAGGAGACTGAAAAGATTTGGCATGGGTCCTCGGATCCTCAAAAGGTTTTACAGCTGCACCATCGAGAGCATCCTGACGGGTTGCATCACTGCCTGGTATGGCAACTGCAATACAGAGGGTAGTGCGTACGGCCCAGTACATCACCAGGGCCAAGCTTCCTGCCATCCAGGGCCTCTATACCAGGCGGTATCAGAGGAAGGCCCTAAAAAATTGTCAGACTCCAGCCACCCTAGTCATAGACTGTTCTCTCTGCTACCGCATGGCAAGCGGTATCGGAGCGCAGGGGCGAAAATCTGATATCAACTTTGGAGGGGACAATTACATTACATTTTCTCGAGCAATTCCTGAGGGGGACACCAAAAGTAGTGCTGTAACACACAGCCTACGTTTAATATGGTAAATGTATATTGAGGAACCAAAGAAATAAGGTGTTTGCCGTACGTATATCTGTCCCCAACTCTGCTGTCTGTGTGCCATCTGTTGCCTGCTCTGCCTAATGACATCATTGTGAAACATTTCCATTAGAATTTCATTTCTTTCTTATGAACATTTTATCAACTAGTCTTTGAGATATTAGGCTACTAGGGTTCTTACTTTGCGTTTTGGTGTACTGAAAAATACTCTGATGTCCGTCTTTTTTCTGCCATTTTTTTTACCTGGTTGGCTACACACACACACAGTATGTAGGTTATTTACAGTAGGAGATGGGCTTCTATCATCTTATCTTCTATCATTCTATATGGGCTTCGATCTAAAAGGTAGCTAGCAAATGTGAAACGGATTACAGTGACGAGTTGACAGCTGTATGAGTTCACCATTTACACAACATATGCTGCAACCTTTTGTAATTTTAATTTTTGTTTCATATTGGCTGGCTTCTAACAATAGCTGAATTTGCAAAGCTAGCGAGCACCAATTCAGTGGTGTTTGCTATAATCTTTGCTACTCGGGTTAAATAAAGGTGAAATAAAATATATAAATAAAAGTTCCCTTGCGACAATTTAGCTTTTCCAACGAGACCATTAAATATATTTAAAACAATGGTAGAAGAGAGTGTAGTTCTGTTCAGTTTATCGCTAACCTTATCACAGGGACTTTGAAGCACTAACTTACATGCATGCTGATCTTGGAATAAATTGACGATAGCAAAGATTCCATCTTTGACGACGCCACATAAATGGAATAGGTACTAGCTAGCTTAATAGTTAATATTTGCGCGCTAGCTCTGCAAATTCAGCTAGTGTGTGTGCGCGATTGACTGGATTAACCTCACGTCAGTTACGTGCATTGAGTGCCTTTCAGACAGTAGATACGACCTCTACGTTACCTAGCAAGCTAAGGAACTAGCAGTGGATCAAATCAAATTTATTTATATAGCCCTTCGTACATCAGCTGATATCTCAAAGTGCTGTACAGAAACCCAGCCTAAAACCCCAAACAGCAAGCAATGCATGTGAAAGAAGCATGGTGGCTAGGAAAAACTCCCTAGGAAAAACTCCCTAGAAAGGCAAAAACCTAGGAAGAAACCTAGAGACGAACCAGGCTATGAGGGGTGGCCAGTTCTCTTCTGGCTGTGCCGGGTGGATATTATAACAGAACATGGTCAAGATGTTAAAATGTTCATAAATGACCAGCATGGTCAAATAATAATAATCATAGTAGTTGTCGAGGGTGCAACAAGCACGTCCGGTGAACAGGTCAGGGTTCCATAGCCGCAGGCAGAACAGTTGAAACTGGAGCAGCAGCATGGCCAGGTGGACTGGGGACAGCAAGGAGTTATCATGCCAGGTAGTCCTGAGGCATGGTCCTAGGGCTCAGGTCCTCCGAGAGAAAGAGAGAATTAGAGAGAGCATATTTAAATTCACACAGGACACCGGATAAGACGAGAAATACTCCAGATGTAACAGACTGACCCTAGCCCCCCGACACATAAACTACTGCAGCATAAATACTGGAGGCTGAGACAGGAGGGATCAGAAGACACTGTGGCCCCATCCGATGATACCCCCGGACAGGGCCAAACAGGCAGGATATAACCCCACCCACTTTGCCAAAGCACAGCCCCCACACCACTAGAGGGATGTCTACAACCACCAACTTACCGTCGTAAGACAAGGCCGAGTATAGCCCACCAAGATCTCCGCCATGGCACAACCCAAGGGGGGGGCGCCAACCCAGACAGGAAGACCACGTCAGTGACTCAACCCACTCAAGTGACGCACCCCTCCCATGGACGGCATGGAAGAACATCAGTAAGCCAGTGACTCAGCCCCTGTAATAGTGTTAGAGGCAGAGAATCCCAGTGGAAAGAGGGGAACCGGCAAGGCAGAGACAGCAAGGGCGGTTCGTTGCTCCAGCCTTTCCGTTCACCTTCACACTCCTGGGCCAGACTATACTTAATCATAGGACTTACTGAAGAGATAAGTCTTCAGTTAAGACTTAAAGGTTGAGACTGAGTCTGTGTCTCTCACATGGGTAGGCAGACCATTCCATAAAAATGGAGCTCTATAGGAGAAAGCCCTACCTCCAGCCGTTTGCTTAGAAATTCTAGGGACAATTAGGAGGCCTGCGTCTTGTGACCGTAGCGTACGTGTAGGTATGTACGGCAGGACCAAATCGGAAAGATAGGTAGGAGCAAGCCCATGTAATGCTTTGTAGGTTAGCAGTAAAACCTTGAAATCAGCCCTTGCCTTAATAGGAAGCCAGTGTAGGGAGGCTAGCACTGGAGTAATATGATACAATTTTTTGGTTCTAGTCAGGATTCTAGCAGCCGTATTTAGCACTAACTGAAGTTTGTTTAGTGCTTTATCCGGGTAGCCGGAAAGTAGAGCATTGCAGTAGTCCAGCCTAGAAGTAACGGAAAAAGTAATGGAAAAAAGCTGTCCTTGAAACAGTCTTGATATGTTCTTCAAAAGAGAGATCAGGGTCCAGAGTAACGCCGAGGTCCTTCACAGTTTTATTTGAGACGACTGTACAACCATCCAGATTAATTGTCAGATTCAACAGAAGATCTCTTTGTTTCTTGGGACCTAGAACAAGCATCTCTGTTTTGTCCGAGTTTAAAAGTAGAAAGTTTGCAGCCATCCACTTCTTTATGTCTGAAACACAGGCTTCTAGCGAGGGCAATTTTGGGGCTTCACCATGTTTCATTGAAATGTACAGCTGTGTGTCGTCCGCATAGCAGTGAAATTTAACATTATGTTTTCGAATGACATCCCCAAGAGGTAAAATATATAGTGAAAACAATAGTGGTCCTAAAACGGAACCTTGAGGAACACCGAAATTTACAGTTGATTTGTCAGAGGACAAACCATTCACAGAGACAAACTGATATCTTTCCGACAGATAAGATCTAAACCAGGCCAGAACTTGTCCATGTAGACCAATTTGGGTTTACAATCTCTCCAAAAGAATGTGGTGATCGATGGTATCAAAAGCGGCACTAAGATCTAGGAGCACGAGGACAGATGCAGAGCCTCGGTCTGACGTCATTAAAAGGTAATTTACCACCTTCACAAGTGCAGTCTCAGTACTATGATGGGGTCTAAAACCAGACTGAAGCGTTTCGTATACATTGTTTGTCTTCAGGAAGGCAGTGAGTTGCTGTGCAACAGCTTTTTCAATTTTTTTTGAGAGGAATGGAAGATTCGATATAGGCCGATAGTTTTTTATAATTTCTGGGTCAAGATTCGGCTTTTTCAAGAGAGGCTTTATTACTGCTACTTTTAGTGAGCTTGGTACACATCTGGTGGATAGAGAGACGTTTATTATGTTCAACATAGGAGGGCCAAGCACAGGAAGCAGCTCTTTCAGTAGTTTAGTTGGAATAGGGTCCAGTATGCAGCTTGAGGGTTTGGAGGCCATGATTATTTTCATCATTGTGTCAAGAGATATAGTACTAAAACACTTTAGTATCTCCCTTGATCCTAGGTCCTGGCAGAGTTGTGCAGACTCAGGACAATGGAGCTTTGGAGGAATACCCAGATTTAAAGAGGAGTCCGTAATTTGCTTTCTAATGATCATGATCTTTTCCTCAAAGAAGTTCATAAATGTATTACTGCTAAAGTGAAAGCCATCCTCCATTTGCGAATGCTGCTTTTTAGTTAGCTTTGCGACAGTATCAAAAAGACATTTTGGATTGTTCTTATTTTCCTCAATTAAGTTGGAAAAATAGGATGATCGAGCAGCAGTGAGGGCTCTTCGATACTGCACGGTACTGTCTTTCCAAGCTAGTCGGAAGACTTCCAGTTTGGTGTGGCGCCATTTCCGTTCCAATTTTCTGGAAGCTTGCTTCAGAGCTCGTGTATTTTCTGTATACCAGGGAGGTAGTTTCTTATGACAGATGTTTTTAATTTTTAGGGGTGCAACTGCATCTAGTGTATTGCGCAAGGTTAAATTGAGTTCCTCGGTTAGGTGGTTAACTGATTTTTGTCCTCTGACGTCCTTGGGTAGGCAGAAGGAGTCTGGAAGGGCATCAAGGAATCTTTGGGTTGTCTGAGAATTTATAGCACGACTTTTAATGCTCCTTGGTTGGGGTCTGAGCAGATTATTTGTTGCAATTGCAAACGCAATAAAATGGTGGTCCGATAATCCAGGATTATGAGGAAAAACATTAAGATCCACAACATTTATTCCATGGGACAAAACTAGGTCCAGAGTATGACTGTGGCAGTGAGTAGGTCCAGAGACATGTTGGACAAAACCAACTGAGTCGATGATGGCTCCGAAAGCCTTTTGGAGTGGGTCTGTGGACTTTTCCATGTGAATGTTAAAGTCACCAAAAATTAGAATATTATCTGCTATGACTACAAGATCCGATAGGAATTCAGGGAACTCAGTGAGAAACACTGCATATGGCCCAGGAGGCCTGTAAACAGTAGCTTTAAAAAGTGAGTGAGTAGGCTGCATAGATTTCATGACTAGAAGCTCAAAAGACGAAAACGTCATTGTTTGTTTTTTTTGTAAATTGAAATTTGCTATCGTAAATGTTAGCAACACCTCCGCCTTTGCCCCCCCCACCATTGTGAGGCAAAGGGTGGGGGGGTCGCAATCTTTTGAAACTTAACCTCTTACATCTAGACGTTCCGCTAGCGGAACACCTGCTCCAATATCCAATGATAGGCGTGGTGCGAATTACAAATTCCTCAAAAATACAAAAACTTCAATTTTTCAAACATATGACTATTTCACAGCATTTTAAAGACAAGACTCTCCTTTATCTAACCACACTGTCCGATTTCAAAAAGGCTTTACAGCGAAAGCAAAACATTAGATTATGTCAGCAGAGTACCAAGCCAGAAATAATCAGACACCCATTTTTCAAGCTAGCATATAATGTCACAAAAACCCAGAAGACAGCTAAATGCAGCACTAACCTTTGATGATCTTCATCAGATGACACACCTAGGACATTATGTTATACAATACATGCATGTTTTGTTCGATCAAGTTCATATTTATATCAAAAAACAGCTTTTTACATTAGCATGTGACGTTCAGAACTAGCATACCCCCCCGCAAACTTCCGGGGAATTTGCTAGCAATTTACTAAATTACTCACGATAAACGTTCACAAAAAGCATAACAATTATTTTAAGAATTATAGATACAGAACTCCTCTATGCACTCGATATGTCCGATTTTAAAATAGCTTTTTGGTGAAAGCACATTTTGCAATATTCTAAGTACATAGCCCAGCCATCACGGGCTAGCTATTTAGACACCCGGCAAGTTTAGCACTCACCAATATCAGATTGCACTCCCAGGACTGCTACTTCAATAACAAATGTTGGTTTGGTCCAAAATAATCCATCGTTATATCCGAATAGCGGCGTTTTGTTCGTGCGTCCCAGACACTATCCGAAATGGTAAATCAGGGTCGTGCGCATGGCGCAATTCGTGACAAAAAAATTCTAAATATTCCATTACCGTACTTCGAAGCATGTCAACCACTGTTTAAAATCAATTTTTATGCATTTTATCTCGTAAAAAAGCGATAATATTCCGACCGGGAATCTCCTTTTCGGCAAACAGAGGAAAAATCACAAAGACGGGGGCGGCCAGGGCACGCGCCTAAGCCCACAGTCCCTTGATCGGCCACTTGAGAAAGGCGATAATGTGTTTCAGCCTGGGGCTGGGATGACGACATTCTGTTTTTTCCCGGGCTCTGAGCGCCCATGGAAGACGTAGGAAGTGTCACGTTAGAGCAGAGATCCTTTGTAAAAGATAGAGATGGCAAATAAGTTCAAGAAATGGTCAGACAGGCCACTTCCTGTAAAGGAATCTCTCAGGTTTTGACCTGCCATTTGAGTTATGTTATACTCACAGACACCATTCAAACAGTTTTACAAACTTTGGAGTGTTTTCTATCCAAAGCCAATAATTATATGCATATTCTAGTTACTGGGCAGGAGTAGTAACCAGATTAAATCGGGTACGTTTTTTATCCAGCCGTGAAAATACTGCCCCCTAGCCATAACAGGTTAAAAACGCGCTATTAAGTGTCTATAATCAGCACAATTGCTTTCATTGCGTATTATTACAATTATTTAAATTACATAGTTATGTTTCAGTGATATATTGGGGGGGACAAATCATAGTTTTCCCAGGATGGGGGGGGGTCGTGTCCCCCCCGGGATTTCTGCCCCTGTCGGAGCGCTAAGTCTAGGTCCAAGAGGCACCTAAGTAGCTTCAACCCCAAGCCATAATGCTCCTGAACAGCTAATCAAATAGCTACCCAGACTATTTTCTGCTACTCTCTGTTATTTTCTATGCATAATCACTTTAATAACTCTACCTACATGTACATATTACCTAAATTACCTCGACAATGGTGCCCCCGCACACTGACTCTGTACCAGCACCGCCTGTATATAGCCCCGCTGTTATTTACTGGTGCTCTTTAATTGTTTGTTATTCATATCTTAAAATGTATTTTTTTGTTATTTTCTTAAAGTTGCATTGTTGGTTAAGGGCTTGTAAGTAAGCATTTCACTGTAAGGTTTACACCTGTTGTATTCGGTGCATGTGACAAATAAAATGTGATTTGCCTTGCAGCATTGTGTTGCGGTGCGTTCAGTGTGGTGCATACGTTGGATTTATCGAACATATGAGCCAAACTGTATGCGTAGACGGCTTGACAGAAATGGTAGCAGAAGGTGAATGTTGAACTTTTGTTGCACACATCCAGATGATGCTGCGTACTATTTTGCGCAAGAACGCTGTCGGTGTGATCCAAGCGTAAGACCTGTCCTCTTCCCTGCACTGCCAGACCATGTTAGTGTTTAGCAGCTTTTCAATTTTCACATCTCTCTGTGCTGAACGTTATTGTTCACCTGCCTGTCTGACTGACCCACTGTGTGCCGTTAAGGTGTCTGTATTTTGCTCCCATGCTGAACACAAATGACTCAGATGAACCCGCTGCTTGAACTAGCTAAGCAAGCTAGACGTATTTTATTGACAGATCTCCAGTTACTGATAAAGTGGGTGATAATGAGTGATAACGGTCTAACGCTCCTTTTTAAAGACATCTAGCCCTCATAATGCTTTCAACCCACACAATGCCTTCCAATGTGCTCCTTATCAGAAGTGAGTTACCTGTGTACACGCAGATATAGAAGACGGGCAGTGTTCTTGTCTAGTGCAGAATGCTTGACCAGTCTGGTACCTGTGGGAAAATCCTCTTTGTGTATAAGGCCAATGCCTTACACCCATTTTACTGTACCAATAGATTTAATAAAGTGGAACAAACGGTCATTCCATACCATGTAGGCCTATTTATTTGCATGTTATTTTTGCATTTAGCAAGTATTGCAGTTAGTCTGCTAAATGCCCATCGTTAATTATAGGAAAGAACGAGCATGCTCGGCCTTGCTGTATGATTAGACAGTTCTGGACTCAGTCTGACTTTAGTTTTTTGCTGATTTGTGTGTCTCAAAATAGCTCTTCACTATCAGTGAGCCATTTCTTCAGTTCAGAAATGCATGGCCCCTCTGCTGGAGACGAGCCTACTGAAGTACACACACACACACAAGCAGGCATACAGTTGCATACAAACATAATGGAGACTCAGACATGATGACAAAACAGCCTTAGAAAAGGGTACGGTCTAAAGCACACAAATCAGGAGATTTAGAGAATCAGAATACACACCCGTACATACTGTCTCTCACACACACATTGACCCCCTCCCTCCCGCACACCACAGTGGATCCATTCAGCTTAGATCACAATAGAGGCTCCTTGTGATTTGGACACATCATGTAGCCCAGTAGAAGAGTGACCGTTGTGCCCCAAAGCCTGTCACTCCTTCTGGAGAGGGTGAGCGTGTGTGTGCTTGCGTGTCCGTCCTCTGGGTATATGTGCTGACCCACACAACTCCCCCAGTGGCTTCACAACACCAGTATCGACCTACAGTACACTACTGACCACAGCAGCCAGGCCTATCCTATAACTCTATGCCTGTTGAGGCAGAGCTTGTTCTGTATCTCTGCAGGAAGGAAACACCCCCTGCTGCATCATTTTACATTGTTAAGCAAGAGTGTTACCAAAAACATACAAAACAAAAAGACAGTGGTTATGACTATAGTGGTAGTACAGTAGCTTTCCTTGTTTGTTTCCTTGTTGACCTCTAACCCCTGACCTCTCCCGTGTCTCCCCAGCTGGACCTGAGCCAGCCCCTGGAGGAGCAAGGTCCCCTAGACGTCATCATCCACAAGCTGACCGACCTGATCCTGGAGGCTGACCAGAACGACACCCAGTCAGTCCTGCTGGTGCAGAGAGTGCAGGTGAGGGGTGGAGGGAGGGAGAGCCTGAGTTACAACGGCCAACAGTCTATGATTCCACAACATCACAGACAGATTTCACCACTACAACACGTCTGGTAATTAAAGTGGTTTTGCTAATTAGAGGGGGAAGTGGTCATGTATTTCTGTATCTCACAGGAACAGCCTGTGTTATGAATGTTGTGCACTCATTTTGTGTCTCATCTTAGTGGGAACAGTTTGAAATGAATGTGTTTTGAAGTCTGAGGTGTGTGTGGTGATGGTTGCTGTGTGTTTGTTCTTGTGTGGATCGATCTGGCAGTGCTTTAAAAGGTGTTAGATGTGGTCTCTATCCATGCCACCCTTCTCTCGCCCTCTGTCTCTGGATGACTCAGAGGGCTCTGCTGTTATCGTGTGCAGTCACGCCATCCTCACTGCCAGGGACTGAGACTACACTGCTGCTGACTGCTTATTTGGAAAGGAAAGATGGGGATGTTCACAAGGGACAGATAATCAACAGAACAAAATGCTTCTCAGATTTTTTTAGATATTAATCTTAATGTCACATCAGCACGCAATGTTCAGTTCCTTTCTTTTATGCCATTTTAAAAGTGGGGATCAATCAATCAAATTTATTTATAAAGCCTTTTTTTAGATATATATATATATTTTTTTTTACATCAGCTGATGTCACAAAGTGATATACAGAAACCCAGCCTAAAATCCCAAACAGCAAGCAATGCAGATGTAGAAGCACGGTGGCTAGGAAAAACTCCCAAGAAAGGCAGGAACCTAGGAAGAAACCTAGAGAGGAACCAGGCTCTGAGGGGTGGCCAGTCCTCTTCTTCAAGCCTATTGTACCTGTCAGTAGAGCCAGTCAAGGACCCCACCTCTTGAAATGATATCGATCTTGGCTGCAGATGACTAGGATGGTTGAAAGGGAGGGTTGGTTAACAACTGTTGATTTGATCTCCACTCCCTCCTGTAGGTATTTTATGACTCAGAATATCCCCATCTTGCTGTGTGGAGGCATAGTACTTATTGCTATCAGAGACGCTACACAGCAATATAACAAGCAGTTGGCGGGCAGGTTTTCTTTCAGGGAGATTAGAATTTAACTTTGTCCCTGCCGCTGAACGTCACATATAGCCTTGCATTTAGTCAGTCCGTCATTCAGTGGCATGGAAATAAACAGCATTAATGATCAGAACTGTCACTGGACTTCATTGTGCAAACATTGCCCAATAGTTTGCATAACTTCTTTTGACTATAACTGAATTAGATGTTCTCTAACTGTGCAAGGCTTTATTTACATCTTAAAGGGCATCAACCATATCCTGTGGATTTAGGTGAATGTGGTATTCTTTTCCTTAGAGGACGTTTAGGGGGAAATACCACAACTGCCTTCTATTGCAAAACAGGCAACCACAGGTAGTGCTTGTTGATTGTGAAGAACACCATCAATAAACACTTGGCCTTCAAGTATAGGCCTATGAATTGGGTTATACATAATATGTTGGCCTGTACCATTTGCATATGTACAGTTAACTGGCAAAATAAAGGAAACGCCAACATAGTGTTTTAATAGGGTGTTGGGCCACCATGAGCCAGAACAGCTTCAATGCACCTTAGCATAGAGTCTGGAACTCTATTGGAGGGATGCGACACCATTTTTCCACCAGAAAATGTTCTGATGGTGGTGGAAAACACTGTCTTAGGCGCCACTCCAGAATCTCCCTTAAGTATTCAATTGGGTTGAGATCTGGTGGCTGGGCGTCCATGACATATGCTTTACATCGTTTTCATGCTCATCAAATCATTCAGTGACCACTTGTACCCTGTGGATGGGGGCATTTTCATCCTGGAATAGACCACTCCTATCAGGATAGAAATGCTTTACCGTAGGTTGAAGGTGATTGCTCAGAATGGCTGTGTATTTATTGGTGTTTACCTTGCCCTCTGGCGCCTAAACCAACGAGTGTGCTCGCATACTCCCTTAAGACCTTCTCTTGAAAAACTTTTAAAAAGCGGCAATAGTACCATTTGTCCGTTTTGAGACACCGTAGTATACAGTATCCACTTCCTCATAATAGTCAAAATTGGTCTAAAATGACTCAAGAAATCTGTCATTTCATTTTGACTCTTCTGCTGATGAGATCTTAGTCGTGCAATTTTACATCTAGCTGAGATGTTTGGTGCAGTATTTCTCAGTAACAAAAAGTGCATGTAAACGAGCAGTCTCTCGTTGAATGACAACAGACTTTTATGAAGAATCCTTACTGTTGACCAATCACAAACAAAGTGGCATAGACTTCGGCTACCAATTTTGGCTTGCCTTGGGGAAAACCATGTGTACCCAAATGTCGTCATATATGGACAATCTCTTCGGAGCTGTTTCAACTGGGAAGCATACGGTCGCCTTAATGGGTTGAAAGGACCTAAACCATGCCAGGAAATGCACCCCACACCAAAAGAGCCGCCAGAACCCTCATTTACGAAAGTGTTTCCTTTTATTATGGCAGCTACCTGTAGGTAGACATCTTTCTCCATTATTACCTAGCACACTCTGTCAACACTCTCATCCCCATGGAGGAATCCACTGTCTGTCCCACCCTTTTCCCTCACACACATTTATAGGACATTTTTTATATATCTTTTTTTTAAGCAAATTGATGGCCAAAATTCAGAGGAGTTGTCACGTCTTTTAAACCACTGGAAGATTGGTTTGGCTTTAGTTTTTGATGGCAACATGTTTGTCTTATGTAACAACACTACTGTTTTGATCAGCGCTGGCAGGAGTCATACTCTCTCAACAGAAAGATGTTCAGTCTCAAGGAAAATAAATGGTGTGTGTAGGCAGGCATTTCTGTGCCTGTGTGTGTGCATGTATGTTTGTTAGGCTACATTAGACCTCTTTGCCTATGTCTAAAAATGTATTTACGCAAAAATGAGATTTCACTGACGTGGGGGGGAGGGGTGTTGACTCTTTTGCATAATGTTTAGGCCAAAGCATCTGCCAGTGTTGAAGAGTAGCTAAAAGACTGACATGATGACAGGCTGGCAGGAAGAAGGACTGTGCAGAGAGGTGAAAGTGGAGAGAGTGAGAGATGGAGGAGGGAGATGGCTTGGAGAGGAGGATGGAGTGTTGAGACGAGGAGGATAGAGAGATGGGGGTGGGGTTATATAAATCAGGAAACCTCACGCCGACCTAACAGCCTGCCATGCAGGGCACAGGTGATGATGACACACAACACAGTGGGCATGAAGGAATGAGCAGGGTATCAAAATGGAAATACACTGAGCCCTGTCCTACTGTGACGTGTAAGTGTTGCACAGTGTCCAGACTGCCTACATTAGCTGGGATGTGTGCTCCCTCATAATCTCCTGTGTGTGTGTGTGTGTGTGTGTGTGTGTGTGTGTGTGTGTGTGTGTGTGTGTGTGTGTGTGTGTGTGTGTGTGTGTGTGTGTGTGTGTGTGTGTGTGTGTGTGTGTGTGTGTGTGTGTGTGTGTGTGTGTGTGGTGCCTCCTTTCAGGACTACATTGAGGCCCACCCTGAGACCATCGTGCTGGATCCCCTCCCAGCCATCAGGACCCTGCTGGACCGCTGCAAGTCCTACCAGCTCATCCACAGGATAGAGGACTGCATGCAAGGTACCACACACGCAACACTGGCACTGCCTCGCACTGGTATGATTTAACTCCCAATATCCCCAGTGCCACTGCCAGTCCTAGACCGCAAAAGATCCCACAGGAGTGTGTATGTGGGATTTTTAGAGGGAGTTATCTGTTGTGTCAAGGATTGGTTGTGATAACAGATTGTTTTGATTTAGTTTCTGAGAAAGTGACCAGGAGATGGTGGTGTGACTTATTTCAGCGGTGGATCGTGTCACCCTGTAGTTAAATAATATCATGTTGTGCTTCCTACCAGGTGCTTTATGCAGGCAGTAGAGGAGCATAACTCCCACTATGACAGAACCATCCCTCTGTGAACCCCTGGTGAACCTGGCTCCTGCCTCTACCAGAGTGTGTGTTGTATCCAGTGATGGACTAAAGCTGTATTAGCTAGAGGAGGCTGTCATCCAGCAGGCCAGCAGCACCTAGATCTTCTGTCACAGGAAGCATATGGTCCCCAGTGGGCTGGCTGTGTAGCCTGTCTGGGTCTGGGTCCAGAGACTGGAGCAGAGCAGTGGAATGATGGCACATTAACAACAGAGCTTTTCTCTACTGTAAACACACGTGACTCATCTGCTGTTCATTTACTGAGAACATGGTATGGGACATAAACCTGGAGCCATTACATGAAAACCCTTCCGTACTCGCACGCACCGCACCGCACGCACCGCACGCACCGCACCGCACGCACCGCACCGCACGCACCGCACGCACCACCGCACGGCACGTACCACACGCACCGCACCGCACCGCACGCACCACCGCACCGCACCGCAGAGGAATAGATCAGAGATGTCTCCGAATGTAAAGTGGCGTCAGTTGCTTAAAATAGAACACCGAAAATGTCTGTTTTTTTCTCCCAAATAGACATGTTGGTGGTTAGGTAACAAGGTCTGTAAGCTGTCTGAATTGAGGGAAGCCTCTGTGTGTCCTATGGGTTCACATGACTATGTGGGGGGGGGGGGGGGGGCTGGCTGGCTTGCTTACTCATAGGACATGGTTGGATAAGGGGCCTGCTATAATGATGTGATGCATCTGCTATTGAGTGACTGAAGTGGTGAACCTTTTGAATACTCCTCATGCTGTAGTTTTCACCCAGAAGATTCTGGAAGGTTGGACTGGGATGTTGAAATGTAAACCGTCAGATCGCATTACAACATGACAAGAAAAAAACAGTTTGTGATCGTGAATTAAAGTGTTAGTTTCTGTAGTCAATAGTGCTGAGCGATTAACCCAAATGTAGGTTATTCTTTAGTTTTTTTACTAATTGACCGTCGGTTAAGTTATTAGAATTCCATTTAGCTCGATGTGCGGTTTATTTAGAGAGAAATCAGATCAAGTCTGAACTGTGCGACGTAGGGAATTGTAGTTTCCAACAGGCCAATATTCTACATAGTTTAGTGCATAAAAGTGGTAATTAACTACAATGACCATAATCCTTTGGTGCTTTAACTTGTCCGCTCTGTGAGGAGCAGTCACTGAGAGAAGAGTGAACACTTGATCGAGAGGGATAGAAAGCAGTTGCTTCGCGAGCCCGAAAATACATGATCTAAGTGATTGATAGTTGGTATTCAGCAGTCATAAAAGTGTCTTCTTTATTTCGAAGAACTACTAAAATAGTGATTGAGACAGCATAGGCAGCAGCTCTACAGAGATGAAATCACAGTCATCAAATAAAACACATTTTTGATTAAAGTAATGTGAATAAATGATGCCGTAATGGTCAGTCACTACCACCATGGGACTTTTATTAATGGTTTTATTCAGTGTTACAACATTTAACCCACGTAATGCACAGTGCAATTAACGTAAAACATTTCTTTACAGAAAACCGTGATTTATTTATTTTATAATCGAGCCGAAACCAAAGTGACCTAAAATGACTCGGCGCTAGTCGTCAACAACCAGTGGCTGGTGCTGGTGGGAGCATGGAGAGGAGGGTTGTAGCAGAGATAGTATATTGAAAAGATAGTTGTGACCGCTCTAACAATGGAAATGAAATGCATGTCCTCGAAGGTGGAGGCAAGATCAAGTGGAACCATTCTAGCCAATGAGAGTGCAGATGCGCGTGTGAACAAACAGGCACAACGCCGATGTACAGTTGGTGCGTCTACGTAACAACCAAACCATTACGGAACTTCTGTTGGACCAAATAAGCCTCACGTAGCAAATTACAAATGCCATTTTTTGTTCACCAAATTTGACACTCATTGGACCTCTACAAAAAATTACTCACTTCGTGATCTTATTTTCGTGGACAGATTTTGTCTGGTGTGAAACCTCTTCTGCTCTTCCTGTTTGGTTGTAATGAGAGTGGAAAGTCCAAAGTGCACACTCTGGCACGGCCACTTCCTCCTCCTTATCAGTTGAGACCATGTAGCCCCAGTGCAGTGCTGGCTGCCCAGTACCAGAGGCTGCAGAGAGCCTGCCATGGTCAGAGGGCTGCCTGAGTGGCTAAGAATACTACTCAATTGGAGGAAACACTAGAGCTTTGTGCTTGTTTGTGTGTAAGCTGATACATGTTAAACTTCTATAAGTGTACCTGGAGATCAGTAGACAGCCCTGTGAAATGTTTGCCTAACTACACAGGGGTTGCCTAACTACACAGGGGTTGCCTAACTACACAGGGGTTGCCTAACTACACAGGGGTTGCCTAACTACACAGGGGTTGCCTAACTACACAGGGGTTGCCTAACTACACAGGGGTTGCCTAACTACACAGGGGTTAGTCCTCCTGGTCCCATTAGTCTCCTCTACACCACATGACTCATTGTTCCGCTCATCAGCTTTCCAGAGTGTTGTCGAAGTCTGTTTTGGCAGGGCGGTTGTTTACTTTAGGTGGTGGAATCCACTCTTTTCCGTTTAGAAGTCAGCCTTGCTGCCTCTATTTCACTTGGTGTTTGTAAAGATGGCAACAGTCGCCAGGCTGTACAACGTGAAGGATCTGATTCAGGGTGCTCTTCGTCTTGGTATTTCTTTTCCACTTCAAAAGAAAGGGACTGGGACTAGGACACCCTTAAATGAACAGATGTTTTTGTGGGATCAAACTGAACCAGACTCTTGAGGTATTTGTTTAACTGGATTATGGTAGTGCTTTGTTATATGGGGAGTATTTGGTGTCCACATAAATCCTATGTTTTTGTGGTTCAAACGCGACCAACAATAACAAGTGTCCTGCTGATGCAAGAAATCAGTATTTATACAAAGGCTCATCAGATGAAAGAAAAAGAGCTGTGGAGGGACTGCTGAGGACCGCACAGACACATCCAGGCCCATCCCATCCCCAGCACAGAATAGTCAGCATGGGCTGAATAAAAACCACTAAGATGATTGCCTTGCTTACATAAAGACTGCCTTCAAAGCAGTTCACTGTTCCTTTATGGACCTGTTCTGTTGGATTGATCTGATGAAGTTAATCAAGACGTCAGCGTAGGTGCTCTACGACGCCGAGTTGAAGATGTTGTTCTCTCACAAAGATGAATGGATAATTATATTTCTACTGTAAACTCCTTACAGCGGGATTTGGAGAATGATGGGTTTACTTGCAGGGCACACAGAGTTTGAAAACATCCCTGGTTTGGCTCTGAGCAAGGGAATAGAAGAGGAGCTGGTAATGCTAGGAATGTAGCCTTAAATAGCAACATTTAGATTTCAATCTACTGTTAACACTGGACTTCTACCAGTATAGGCCTACTTGGTAATCCTTTGATAATGCTGATAATAACTTTTGCAAAGAAAATGTGAAGGTCAGTTTCACTGGTGGCTGCTTGCCTTTATAGAAAGAGTTCACCAGTGTCCGGTATGAACATTTCAATCAGCCAGGCCTCCTTAAGACTGTCCTGTTTTTTCCCTTAAGGATCAAACCCTATTGATAACATCCTTTTAAGATGAGAATCTCTCATTTTAATTGGGTGTTTTGTCATGGTAGTATTGGGTCTGGTATAGTACTGTCCTACTCCAGATCCCCAAACTCTGAGAGGTTCCACAGCGTCAGGCCAGTCAGTGGTGTATGCTGTCTGCTTCGAGTCGGACTGACGTCCCGTAAACGTCTGCTGAGTGCACACAGTGTTTAGACAGAGGAGGAGATTGATCCCCTGCACTCAGAGCCAAACGGCCAGGGCCAAGCACGACACCAACGCATAACACACAGACCGTGTGCTTCACTCACCATCACCACCATCCTCATATCCCCTCTAGTCTCTCTTTATCTGGGCCTGATGCTTCCAACTGGGCCTTTTTTAGACTTTGTTTTTGCTCAAGTCACGATCCACAGGTATGGGAACATGTGATGGCAGTCTATTTGGATTTAAAGTGAGTTTTTGTTCTCACAATTAAAATACATGTTGGGTCTTTGGATTGTTTTTAAGTGACGTTAGTGCGACATTACTATCCCCTCCCTCCCACAACAACAGCAGTGTGATGGGTAAACCCTCCAGGCCTCTGTCTCACTCATCACGCCACACTCCTAGGCTGCTGACACGTCTCCATTGATAGCCACTGACAGAACAGGAGCACCACAGACGAATACAAGTTAAGGAGCACAGAGTACAATCACATTTATCTTGTATGAACAATCAAGTGGTGATTGTTTGTGCCTAGGTTATTTTTTAATGTTTAGCTACCTTAAAATCAGTCTGAGGGAATTCTATACTTACGCATTTCTTTTAACTTGTGTTCATTAAGTTGATTGTTCTATTGTTATTAAATGTTCTGTTGGTGATTTATTGCTTCCTTTTTGTTGATTATTCTAACAAAAGACAGCCTGTTTTACGGTTTGTTACTATAAGAACCTACCCTATCCGTATTAGGGGATTGTGATTGGCTACATTACATATAGTGCAAATCGCATGCTGAACAACGGGGCCAGCAAAATGGGAAGCGGACCAATGGCTTTGACACCTTGGTGATCCCCCTACTTCCTCCAATCACTCCTCCCCTCCTGAGTCAGCTGCTCATGACTGCCTGGGCGTTCACTCCCTGACTGGTCTGAAGCGCAAGTCATCTTGTGTAGTGTATGTAAAGATGGTGGATAAATGAAGATGTTTACAGTTGAAAGAAATATAGTTCATTGACTGTGTATGAACCAGAAAAGTGTGAGATTTGTCTCTACCTTTTCTGTCTTTGTTATATGCTCTCCACATCCACAATGTGATCATTGAGCTGTGGGTCTGTGTAGCCTATCTGCGACCACAGCTCAGCAGCATTCAGGGGTGTAGCCACTAGCCAGTGTAATACAGTCCTGTGGGTTTCTCCTGACCTCAGCACAACTCACCGGAAGCACCGACATCACATTGCCCACACAACACAAACACTGTAGTGTTTCTATTGTGTTTTTGTCATCAGCAGCAATATGCCAGCGCTTGGTTTGGCCCGGACACTGATTTTCTGTGTCAAACGAGCTGCCTTATCTCTGATAGCCAGGAAATTACAGCAGCGCCCAGAACTTTAATATAGCAGAGCTCTGGGCTGAGACCATTTAGTCGCATTTTGCGACCCTTTGACTTGGCTGTGCAAGTTAAAACTATGATTTGGTTGAACAGTACACCTAAAATAAGGTGCTTTAATTTCTGCCATGAAAGAGCCTACCCTGCCCCTGCAGTGCCCGTTTTGCCGTGGCCGGCTTCTGTGGCTCACTCCCACTCCCTCTCCCTCCAGCTGTGGACTCTATTAAGAGGGTGAGAGAAATGTGTTATTTCAAAATAAGTTGCTGGTAAAACACTAACACAGTTTTGAAAAGGGGTATGCTGTTTCTAGCTGAAGAGAGGAGGGTTTCATATTATGAACACCTTTTTTTAAATAACGGATATGTCTCTGGTATGTCTGAGATGTGGCTCACGCGAGCCGCACATTGGCCATTTTTAAAATCAGAAAATTCTGGAGGCCTATTTTGACAGAAAAATATAGCAACAATAGCCTAATTGTCAACCCAAATTCATGGCAATCACTGGTTTATGTTGCACATAAAAATACTTCAATCATACATTCCTGCTTGGACATGTTTGACCATTTTTTTAAATTTATTTAATCATACTATAATCACTCCGTAGTATTTTTTTCAATAAAGCACCATGGATGACTTTTTAAAAATGACTCATTTGTTCTATAGCGTTACGCCAGGAGAACATTCTTGGTGCGTCCAAATAATGGACTGGTGCCACCAGGGGAAACGTTAGTCTGGAGCCCTGTATCGGCTTACACGAGGGCAGATTTACTGTGTTCTACCTGCAGGATGTTTGTCCGTCATTTCCTGGGATGGCAGAACCTCTTACTTCAAGTCTTATGAGAGGAGATGGAGAAACAGCCACCGCTGCAGGCCACTATGTAAACAATGAGAATGAAGCTCTGATTCGATTCTCCAAAGTGCTACACAGTCTGTGTGACTAGCACTCCCATCCTGAGTATGTGTACTGTACATGTACTGTATGTACACTTGTCTGGTTTTGGAAGAGCTGTGGACTTGTCCCGTGTATAATGTTGTCTGTCAATCTGTTGTTTTCTGTCTGGTCCTGATCTATGTGTTGTCTGGTGCTGTGGCGTCTCTCTGGGCAGAGCAGGCCAGACAGGGTTGGCAGCTTCCTTGTTTATTTATTTGAACAGGAGCCTGTTCTCCTCTCTACCTCCTCTGCTCCTCCCTCAGGTGTGTGTTTTAGGGTTCTCTAATCCAGCTGTATAATGGAAGGTAGTGATGACAGGGTACTGACACGCACACAGGTGGTGTGTTTGTGTGTGAGTCTAAAATTGGACGGCCTTCTGCCTCTGTCATCAGATGACAAGTAGCTCTCTTGTCGGTGTTTTGGCTGTATGAATAGGGTATGTTTGGCGTCACAGGTACATTTTTTTTTTTAAACTAGCCATCTCTGAGAGAACACGTCAGTCGGTGTGTTTTGAGTTTCTGTGTGCGTGAGAGTCTGTTCTTGGATAGTCAGGCTGAAACAAAGAAGGACTTCTGAATGACATGCTTAGGGATTTTTATCCTTCAACAGATTCACTGATATTAAGATGTGGTTTTCCTTCCTAGTTCCTACTCTCTTACTCATCTCCTTTCCTTCCTCTGTCTCCCCTCCCTCTCTCCATCTCCCTTCCTCACTAGATGAGAGAATCTGCTCTCCCCCGTTCATGGTTCTGAACACAGAGTGTGGTCCAGATACACTGGAGAAGATTGAAAAGCATGGACTCACGTTCCCATTTAGTAAGTCCCTCCCTTTCCTGTTTGATAGAGGAATTGTCACTTGACCCAGATGATTACACAGGGTCCTTCCTCCTCCTCACTTTGTAGGGGTTGACATTAGGAAACAATTTGTAGTGATGGGGAAACTGCCAAACACTCAAAATAAAAAATAAAAAAATGGTTTTAGTATCCACATATTAGCTACACAGCAATTAGTTTGTTATTTATTTTCAGTGTTGAACTATAAATGATATTACTTTTCAGTGTTGAACTATAAATGTCTTGGTTTAACTTCTGGAAGTACATTTTTAGCTTAATTATTTTCAAACCCTCCGCTATTTTTAAGCCACCTTGTATGTCCAATTTACCTAGCTTTCTTGTCTGCAGACAGCCATTTATGGAGAAGGGGTTTTGAAAGTTGTGGTCAGTGTAAAAATAACCCGCTGTCATCTTGTGACGGTCATGTTGTTTCTCAACACGGATGCCATTGGGGAAGTGTGGTTTCCTCACAAACATTTTCAACCTGTTCTTCTTCCTCTCCCTCCATCTCTCAGTTTGCAAAACACGAGTAGCCCACGGAACCAACTCCCACGAGGTAAGAGCCACCAGGGTCATGGTGGGGAAGGGGGATACCTAGTCAGTTGCACAACTGAATGTATTGAACTGAAATGTGTCTTCCTCATTTAACCCAACTCCTCTGAATCAGAGAGGTGCGGGGGGCTGACTTAATCCACATCATCATCATCATCGCCTGGGGAACAGCTGTTGGTTAACTGTGTTGCTCAAGGGCAGAACGGCAGATCTTTTTTTACACCTTGCCGGCTCAGGGATTTGAACCAGACCTTTCGGTTACTAGCCCAACGCTATTAACCGCTAGGCAACCTGCGCTTAGGGTCACAGATTAATCACACCCTCGATCGTTAGCTAAATCCCTGTAATCCATTAGCGTCTCTAACTAGATAATCATTTAACACATCAAACACTCTACAGTTCTCTGTCAGCCCAATCGATAGCCACTTCTCCGTCCGCCCATATGGTCAACATTCATATGTGTGGATGTCATGGAAACCGGTTGGATGGATGTTATGGTACATGAACAAGTTTCTGAATGAAATGAGATGAACTGTATTGATGACCTCTTCTCCCTCTCCACAGATGGCCATCATCTTCAGTGAGGAGGACCTGAAGGATGTGAAGCCTCCGTGTGTGATCCAGAGCTTCATCAACCACAACGCGGTGCTCTACAAGGTGTTTGTGGTGGGGGAGTCCTACACACTGGTGGAGAGACCCTCCCTCAAGAACTTCCCCGCTGGACCAGCAGGTGAGGAGGACCCAGGAGACTGTCTATTTATGGGCACACAGAGTGCCATGCTGAGGAAAGCCTACAGCACTGCTGTCCTAACAGGCCCAATAAAATACCTCATAAAGGCTTTTAAACATCTTTAAGACTGGACTCCCACTCTCTTTAAAAAAAGGGAGTGCAGTGGATTTGGTTGTTTATAAATGTTGGTCAACTTGTTTTTTTCTTTATTTGATTTGATTCTCTAGAGGAAAAGCATGGTGTACAGTCAGACTGATATCTTATTCCTGTCTTGTGTATGGCAACCAGTTGTTTTCGATACCAAACGTCATGAGGCAATCAGAGCATTGATTAGGCTGAAGTAATCTGAATGTGGCCCTTTGCCCTGACAGAATAAGCTGCACCATTTGCATCCACTACAGTAATGCCCTCATGCAAACCAGTCTGGGCTTCAGCGGAACCTTTTACCTTCTGAAAGAGACTAGGATCATCCCTGTGTGCTGCAGCACAGTGAAACATGCAGTAAAGTCCCCCGACCTGCCACACACGCACCACACCTATGCTACTGTATACACAGAGTGCCGTCCAGGGGCGTTGTCCAGGGGCGTTGTCCAGGGGCGTTGTCCAGGGGCGTTGTCCAGGGGCGTTGTCCGGATTTAAAACAAACCCGCACTATATATAGAGCAGACAAAATGGATTATAAACGAAGGGAGGTAGAGAAGGGAGGACTGGGTTAGGTAAGGAGAGAGGGGTTGGGTGTTTAAGCACCTCAGTGTTGTGAAAGAGGGCCTGGTGTCAGGAGAAGATAAGGTCCCATCCCACCGCCCAAGCTCCCAGCAGAGGTGATATGTGCCTAGGGGTCTTCAGCTTTCCTGGGAATGATTTGTGGAGCTAGCGCTTCCAGTGTTACCACACCCTGGTAGTCCGAGGCCCTGGGCTCGTTTCGGACAAAGTCCTGCTTTACTTCCATCCTTCCTCACCCTCTCCTTCTTTATAAAGCCATCGCTTGGTGTTAATGATTACAAATGTGTGCCTTGTAGCGAGGTTCTAACAAGACAAATGGATTGCTCCCTTTACATTGGGTAGGGCTGGAAATCAATCTGTCTGTTTTTGCTTGAGGGAAATCCCTGCGCTGAGTCAGACCAAATGACCAGCTACATGACTGGTAATGGGGATATACGTTGTGTACAAAACATTCTTGATACACACAGGAAGCTGTTGAGCAAAACCCAGAAGCATTGCAGTTTGAAGTGGATTTAAAAAGTGACCTCAATTAGGGTTCATAGCTGTCACCCGGTCAGTCTGTCATGGAACGAGTCCTTAACGTTTAGTACACTCAGTTTATTAAGGCCATTGAAATTGAGTTATGTATGACCATTACAAGTAGGAGTTGTGTGCCTAACAGATGTCTTTTTTTGACAGACATTGAGTTTATTTTCATGTTAAATTATCCAAATTTCATCATTAGGTTTTACTTTGGCTTTAGTGTTTTGTTTTTATAATGATTAGAGATGGTTAAGATAATTGAGCAGCACATGTGGATACATATCCACTGTCTATATCAACCAATGTGAGGAATAAATGGATCTTGCATGCTTGTTGGAGGGAATAGAGCACTCCTCTAACACTCAAACAAAAATATTATTCATGGGATTTCCGGTAAAGTAATCTTAAGGACAAATGCTTTCAAGGCCAACGGCAGCTAATATACGCAGGCCTAGAATGTATTTTATGTTAACATCACTGTCATTTTTTTATTCCGCGGTATCTTCCTGTTAGTGATACTGGTACCACTTCATTCATTGTTTATGGCTGCTCCCGTGCCTTTGGTTTCCATCAACCAGTGGACTTTGCTGGACATTCGTCGCTCAAATGAGTTTTTGCTACCTCCTAGTGCCTGAGATGAGAACTGTACAGCCATAACAAATAGTTCAGTAATGTAACGTGTCATCTGACTAAAGTGCATGTTTTCTCCATTACAGACAGAAAAGCAATTTTCTTCAACAGTCATAATGTATCAAAGCCAGAGTCCTCTTCAGACCTGACCTCTGTAAGTGCAATACATTAACATCATGAAATTCATATCACCTATATCTGTTTAAAACCAGTGTTATTAAATGCCCCTAGTTCATTAAACTCAGACTTAGTTTTCTTCCTGCCACAGAGGGACAACGTGGAGGGGGTGTCCCAGCCACCCAGTGATGATGTCATCAGAGAGCTGTCCAGGTCCTTGCGACAGGCGCTGGGCGTGTCCTTGTTTGGCATCGACGTCATCATCAACAACCTCACGGGCCAACACGCCGTCATCGACATCAATGCATTCCCTGGTCAGTGGTTTGTTCCTCTGCCGTAGGGAATAGGAGTAGATGTGTGTTTCTGTTCAAGTCTACGATGGATGGGCATTCATACTACCTGTGTAGCCGTACAACTCAGTTTTACCATCTCTACCAGTATGTCATTTCAAATCTTTGAGAGATTGCTTTAAGGCATTGCTAGCCTGCGTGACATGGCCTTGCTTGGAGACAGAGACTAGGTGTCTCGGAGAGAGTAAGCTCAACAATGATGTCATCAGCAGTCTTAAATGAGCATTGAGCACGCTCAGAGGCGAGTCTAGCATGCCTCTCTTGACTAGGGCCGTCGCTATGGTAACACTGTTCTCGGGTTGCACTCTGTTGCCACCTTTGACGGTTGGAGTGTGAGGAGAATGGTACTGAGCTAATCCCTACTCTCACAAACATTCACCCTTTGTGCTTTAAGGACAGAAGCTAGGCAGTCAAAATACAAGCAAGAAGTCCTAAAATAACTACCAGACAATTTTATTCTTTAGTCTTTCATTCATTTACCTCTACTGTACTGTTACCATCAGCTGCCCTCTGTATTGGAGGTGGGATATAAGCATCGGTAAGCCATGTCTCAAGGCTCACCCTCTTCTCTCCAGGTTACGAGGGTGTCCCAGAGTTCTTCAACAACCTCCTGACCCACATCACCAGTGTGCTTCAGGCTCACTCCCCTGACAGCCCCCCAGCCAGCGGGCAGCCCAAAAGCCTGGCATCCAGCCATACCCCCAGCGCTACGGTGCCCACAGCCCCGACCCCGGACTCCCCAGGTTGCTGCAGCATGCTGGGGAAAGAGGCCAGCAGCAGCCCCTGGATCGTGGAGGGGGATGGGAACCTGAAGGGCCCCCGCCAGAGACTGGGCTGTAACTCAGCCATGTCCCCCAACTTCCAGCAACACTGTGTGTCCACGATAGCCACCAAGGCTTCCTCCCAATGACTGCCATCCTCTTCCCCCTTAGCCCCCACCCTGTTCTAACCGCGAACAAAAACAGATGATGATAATGGTGACGATAATGAATAATAATCATAATAATTATGATATTAACTATAATATATCTGTAATCTAAAACCAACTTTTTTCTATGTAGATCTTGATGGTGATTGGGTCTTTGATCTTTTCTTTTCTGCCTTTTGGAATTTTTTTTGTTTGGTTTAATAAGACTTACAGTAATGTGAACTTTTGGGAACTCTGCTTGCTTAATTGCTGATTTTAGTTTCTCTCTGTGAAATCTCTGAAGTGGTCCACATGAGGTGGTTGGGGGACTAGCCATGTCTGACCTTTGACTGCAGCGGTAAAGAAAAGGGCAAATAAACATATGCTCCAGGCACACAGACACATTTCCTGCATTTAAACTCACTAGTGATGTGTGTCTGAATGCCACTCTGTCATGTGTGGTTAGGGTAGAAGGGATGTATGGCTAGAGGATGGTCTGTATTCTAATACTCCTCCACTGGTTTGGACCAGCTGCCTGTGCTAACTGTCTTAAAGCAGAAGAGCCCACTCTGTCATTTCCAAAGTTGCAAGAAAGTCATTGGGATCTTGGTGGACATTAGATTAGGGCTGGGCGATATCTATCGTCTTTTAATATCTATCCTCATACCGGTATGGATCCTCATACCGGTATGGATCCTCGTACCGGTATGGATCCTCGTACCAGTATGGATTTTTACAAAACCGTCTAACACGTCAAACTCGTTCTACGGAGAGCCGAGTGTCTGCAGGTTTTCGCTCCTCCCTTGTACTTGATTGATGAATTAAGGTCACTGATTAGTAGTGGGGTGGCAGGTAGCCTAGTGGTTAGAGCGTTGGGTCAGTAACCGAAAGGTTGCTGGATTGAATCCCCGAGCTGACAAGGTAAAAATCTGTCATTCTGCCCCTGAGCAGGGCTGTTAATTCACTGTTCCCCGGGCGCCAAACACATGGATGTCGATTAAGTCAGCCCCCCGCACCTCTCTGATTCAGAGGGGTTGGGTTAAATGTGGAAGAGACATTTCAGTTGAAGGTATTCAGTTGTACAACTGACTAGGTATCCCCCTTTCCCCTAGTAAGGAACTCCCCTCACCTGGTTTTCTAGGTCTTCATTGAAAGGAAAAACCAAAAGCCGGCAGACATTTGGCCCTCTGTGGAATGAGTTTGACACCCAGGGTCTATAACGAGCTGTTGATACAGTGCTATATAAATGAAAGGTTGGACTACTTCACTGTCAGTGTCTTCCTAGTTTGGTTGTGTATATAACAATCAGCATGGAGAAAGGTATTTGTTGGTTGCCATCCTAGGGTCATGCACTACTCATAAAACATATTCAGAACTTTCATTATCCAGAAACTAAAATTCTGCCAAATACTGCCAAACCATCCAAATCGGGAAAGATATTGTGATAATATATATTGGCCAAATTGCCCAGCCCTACATTAGATACAATTTACATTGAGTGCTGTTTACTTTCCTGTGTGCCATCTTATTGGCAAGGCTCTTGTCATGTCAATTTCATAGTCTTCACAACTACAGAAAACAGAAAATATTTTATTTATATCAAGATATATGTAGCACGAAAGTCTGAAAATGCCTGAATAATCCTTTTGATCACACCTGATTTATAAACATTTATCAGCAGTAAAAGGGGAAAAAAGAAATCTCTGTTCATGTGACCAAGTTAAATATGGAATGTTTATAAAGGCCTTTGAGTGTTTATGGCAGATGTGGTTGAGGTTTATACAGGTGTTTTATGCAAGTACTAAGAAGTCCATGTCCCTGCTTCTCAACTTGATTTGCGTTCCTCCAGCTGAAAGATCAGGATCACATTCCGTTTGTATATGTGGGTGTTTTCGAGAAGAATTCCAGAATTCCAATGCTTTAGTGAAAATGACCTGACTGTCAGACAGTACTGTTTTATGGACTTGAAATGACTGGACACAGGAAACTCTCCCTCCATTACGACTCAATGGAACGTCTGGGCCTCTTTAAAAACGGTATGTTCAATTGGTATTGAACACACTAAATCGGCAAGTTTATTTTTGTGACCATTAAATTAATTGTTTCTTGATTACAATGCTAAGGATTTTTTTGTTTGTTTTTACTTTCAGCCTTATTGACGGCAGACTCCTGGCACCTATTAAACAGTGAAACATCCTGTAGTCCACCTGCTGTGCTCTCTTGTATAGCTGGTATCGACAGACGCCAAACTCCCTGTATGAATCCTATTGTCCAGCTGCTGTGTCCTTTTGAGGTGGCACAAAATTAGGTTAAAATAGAGAGAACATCTAATTTGCTCCTAATGTTCACTGTGAGAGAACCATTTAGTTTGTACTTCTATTTGACTGAAATGTACATGTTAACATCTGTCATGATTTCCTAAGAACAATTTATTTAGCGATTTTATGGGGGGAAATTATTTTTTTATTAAATGGAGAGTGAGCGAGTTGAACAAACAATGGATGTTTGTCAGACGAGTAGTGAAGTAGTTGGTTGGCAAATGAAACTATCTTCAGAACTTCAAGGAGACCGAGCAGCTTAGTTGCCTGTCTTCACCCTTAGTAAGCATCCAGTTGAAGTGCAAGGAAAAGAGTACAGGGCTGCCAACTCAATGTAAAAACAATAGGACATTTACTTGAGCACAGGCTCTTAGTCCTTCAGCATGTACGTAGAATAAGTAGGCTGGCAAACTGAATCGACACAGAGGTTACTTAGCCCCAATGGCCTAGTGACAATGACTGACAATCTAAACGGTTTAGCCATTCCACCTGCAGCCCTCCGGGACTAGCAATGCTCCTGCAGCCTTTCCTAGTGAAGGACACAGATCTTCAACCCTGTAAACAGTGACCAAGGAGAGGATGTCTTAACCAAGCCATGCCCAGTATGTTGTGAAAACACTGACATATCTGTACACAACTATACTGTGTCTCGCATTGTTTTTCATTGTGCTTCTAAATGGGAAATAAATATTACCCCTACTTACAACCTTTATCATTTTTTTCACCCTGACAATGTAATTTGTGCTTCCACCTGAATGTTGTATATGTTCTTTAAAGAAACTAATTCTAAACAATGACTTTTTTTATTAAATGGCTACACGAACAGGGGAAAAATATCCCCCCCCCCCCTTTTTAAAAAACCAATATCCATGTGAGAAATTGCCATTACTATTCCAGTGCTTCAGCCCAGATAATGACAAACAAATGTCTAAGTTATTAAATTAATTCCCACAATGTTGTATTGGGTTTCTCACACGTGATAGGCCTCATGTTCTGCATATCAATACCATACAGCAGTAAGGAATGCTAACGCAACAGCTCATCCTTTAATATTTTACTTTGTTGTAAACATTTACCCATTCATGCTGTAGCAAAAGTGAGAAAGAACAAAAGAGCCCTGAACTCTACCCAGCCTGCAGATGTTTATTGCTTCAGCTTTTATGCATTGACATTTCATGGAGATTATGGTTTGACAACGTAGAAAATTACAAAAGACTCAAGTTTACATACACATACAAGATTATACTGTACAACATGGGCACTTTATAAAATATATATTTTCATAATTTTGTCATCTGTACATAAAAACAATATTTACAAGCACACTTGAGAGGTATGTATGTCACGGTATAAAGCCTATAATAGTGTCTCCTCCCTGCAACAGCATTATGCTGCTGAGGTTGTTTGATTCAGCGGCGTGCTGCTGGACTGGCTAACAGGCCCAGGATGGTGGAGAGACAGTGCAGCTTCTCCTTCACAAGCTCTGGCAACTTCTCATTCTCTTTGTACCTGGAGCAACAAGCAGGAACATGTCAGCAAAAAGAGGTTGACAACTACCATTCCATATCAAAATGACAAAAGATGGACATTGACATAGCACTGTATGAAAGGGTGGTGAAGCCATGGGACAGTTTATTGTAAGTGTTATCGGTGCTGTGTAAGTGTTCAGTACCTGGTGGTTCGTCCCTCTGGGGACGTGTAGGTAATACAAGAGACCCCTGCCTGCACCACCAGCTGGGAGCCATCGTTGAACTGCACCCACACCTCTCCACTAGTCAGCTGTGATGCCCAACCAATGTTTGGCACAAAGACAGACTTGAGCACTTTCCCTGTGTTGGTTGTGTGGTCTTGTTTGACCGACAGTGGAGAGCAGTTTTTGTTCACGCTAGCCGAGGTGAAGTCAGACCCATCATAGGAGATCATCTGAAGATTAGAGAAGAGAAAAAGATTAAAAAAAAAAAATATATATATATATATATATATATATATATATATATATATATATCTTACACTTCCTAAATAAAAATGGATGGAATAAATAGCTTAGTTGATAGAATGAAATGTGTCAGGAGAAACTCACAGAGGGAGTAATGTGTGGGTGCTTGGGTGGTGATGCCACATTTACAGGGGCATCACCACCCAAGGGGCAGGGAGAGTCTGGGTTGGCAGGTCTCCTGGGAGGGATAAACAGAGGCGCAAGATTAGTGACAAGGACTGGGACTGACAGGAGACTGGATATCTCAACAACCTGTTTGGAGGCAAGTATGACTGACTGATTAGAACTGAAATAGTGTCTGCATTCTGCAACATGGTGCTTTCTTTAAAGGGAAATGTCAAAAGAATGTAGCTTCATATTCATCACCACAACATATGTGAAAATGGCACGTTTCTATGTTTTGTAGTAAAAAAAGATGAGGGAGATAAGTGTTTCCAATGACATCAATGAGCATCATGTGATTTTAACCAATTATGAGAAGGCATTTCCTACTAATTGTCTAATTGGTTGATGATGTCATTGGAAACACTTATCTTCCTCTCTTTTTTACTACAAAACAGAAATGCACCATTTTCACATATGTTGATGTTGGGGTGGTGCTGGAGATCAACATTAAGTTGAACATTTTAGAAATGTCCCTTTAAGTGCTTCCAAACGTGACAATGTCCAGCATTAACAGACAGTCATGGCTCTCTTGCTCACCGGCCGATGGTGATGGGGAAGAAGGGAGTGCTCTTGGCACAGCGCTGCTCCTCTGCAGTGATTGCCGTCTCTAGAGACAGACACATGCTGTGGCCCTCGTCAGACAGCTTCACGTACAGCCTGCTCTCTGGGCTGAGGCCACTCAGACCCACCTCTCCCTTCACTGTGTACGACTTCCCACTCTTCTCCACCACACGGACCAGCTCTGACGTCTTGTGGGTTTTTGCTCCTGTCACAGCATACAGGGGGACCACAGGTCAGGATGATTTAGTTTAACTGTGCAACAATAACGTTTCAATCTCAGAAGGAAAATACACCTTATCCTTCAACGTCATTATGTTTCATATAATTAATGCTTTCTACATGATCCTCACCATCGTAGAAGCACATCTCCAGGTCTGCATTGGGGGAGTTCTCCATCAGCATACACTTGCCATACTTGGTATAGAGGGTGACTTTGGGAGTCTTGGATTTCACCAGCTGCACAAACTTGGAGGCATACTGGTATTTCTTCCAGTACTTCTCTATTGAGGACAAACAGAGGACAAAGGTTAGTTGAAATCAGATTTCCAACACATTTATCGAATTGTGGTTTTACATCTTTTGTATTTTACCCCCTTTTCGATCTTGTCTCATCGCTGCAACTCTCCAACGGGCTCGGGAGAGGCATGCGTCCTCCGAAACATGACCCGCCTAACCGCGCTCCTTAACACCCGCCAGCTTAACCCAGAAGCCAGCCGCACCAATGTGTCGGAGGAAACACAGTTCAACTGGAGACCGGCGTCAGCCCGCAGGCCCCCGGCCCGCCACAAGGAGTCACTAGAGCACGATGAGCCAAGTAAAGCCTCACCTGCCAAACCCTCCCCCAACCCGGACGACGCTGGGCCAATTGTGCGCCGTCCTATGGGACTCCCGGCCAAGGCCGGTTGTGGCACAGCCCAGGAATGAACCCGGGTCTGTAGTAATGGATCTAGCACTGCATACGATGCAGTGCCTTAAACTGGTCTGCCACTCGGGAGACCCCAAATTGTGGTTTTTAAATCATGTCACTGCGAGACGTCACTGTTTGGTATTGAGGTGTACCCGGTAGGTCCTCATAGCTGCAGATCAAGATGTCTTCAGGGGGAGCAGGGGGGCGGTCTAGCACAGGAAAACCCTTCCCCTCATTGGGCTGGTAAATAGTGACCTACAAGATCATGGTCAAAGGGTGACATTAGTGTTTTGCCATTATTTCACAGACATACCATGATACATCTTCTCTGAAGGTTATGAAGTGTTGTGTTTTTCCTGAAACTCACCATCAAACCATCACAGGATATCCTGAGGACCTCTTTGCCCCTCTCCTGGGGGCCCTGGCCCTTGAGCAGCTCCATACACACCTCTCCTGTATCCAGAATGCTCACCTGGGGAGAAGGAGACAGAAACTACAGGTGTAGGGCAGGCAGACATAGCACTGTCATTGAAAGCAGATCAATTGAATAGACAGGGGGATAACTAGGGTGTATGTCTGTCTTACCACAGCGTTTTTAGTCTTCTGTCTGATGGATTTCAGTCTTGAGGCACACAAAGGAGGGAGCACATTTCTCAGGGACTTTTTCTCCTTTTCTACACTTGGTTTGGACAGACTCTGCAGCTCTTCCCCATGACCGGGTTGCCCATTCTCCCTGTAGGAATCAGTGTTTGAGGTGTGGTGGAGGTGGTGCTGGTTGTGGTGGAGGTGAGGACTGGTGCCTCTGCCTGCCGGTTTGTCACTCCAGGTGTTGTGTACACCTAGAGGCTCCCTGCCACTATGGAAACTGCCACTGCTGCTGTGAGAGGTGACATCCGTGGGCCTCGGAAACGGGCCTGGTGAGGCAGGATGAACAAACAATGCGGTCAAGCTTGTGAGAAAAATCTTTATTTTAGAGCTTTTAAATCTTTACATTGGGATATAAGATTAAGATACAGCAAAGAAACAAGTAGGTGTACTATACCTTCTTTACTGAGCCAATTCTGTACACCTTCTGACTCTTGTAACTGCAGGTTTAGTGGATGTGGTGGCTGTATGGAATATGAACATCCTGAGCTGAGGAAATAAAGGGGTACATACATGTATCAGTTAGTCAGACAGACGCAGCCATCTTAATAAAAAAAATTACATTCTATTAATTACATCACACTGGAGTCACATCTTACCTGGCTGTCTGTTTGACAGGCACTGATGGGAGCCTTCCATGCTCTGCGAAGGGTTGTGGAGTGTCCTTGTAGCTGGAGGACATGGGAAAGGCCCGTCTCTCCAACCCAGTCAGCATCTCCTCAGAGTGGCATCTCTCCAGCTCTGCCTGCCCCATCCCCTGGGCTGGAATGACAGAGGAGCTAGACCGGTCTGAGGAGTGAGTCCTCCGTAGGTACCGGGAGTGAGGCCGTCCACTCTCCCCGCCCAGAACTGCCCTGCTCCTCCCTACTCTGTCGGAGTGCTGCTGCCACTGCTCAACCCCCTCAAAGCAGGCGCTGCTTGGCGGCCGGGGCAGTGTGGGGATAGGTGCCATGCGGTTGGGCAGGGCAGGTCCGATCACATGCCTGGCTGCTCTCCTCTGGAGACGGCTGCTGCCTGAGGTGGATGAAGTGCAGGCTGTAGAGATGGTGGCGATGCCGCTGTCCATGGAGCCTGGCTCACCAAGGCTCAGCTCCTTGGTCCTGGCAAGCAGGCTTTGGGTCATGAAGGGGTGGTCCAGCACAGCAGACAGGCTGGGCCGCTGCGCAGGGTCCTTCCTCAGCAGCTGGCGGATCAGGTCCTGGGCCTCCTGGGACACATGGCTGGGCATGTCATACTCCCCCAGAACCACCTTGTTGAGGGTGTGCTTCACCGTGTCTGTGTCAAATGGGGGCCGGCCCATCAGGAAGGCGTAGAACATGCAGCCCAGAGACCAGACATCAGACTCCAGGCCGTGGGCACTGTGGGTGGCCACCTCTGGGGAGATGTAGTTGGGTGTGCCACACATGGTGAAGTGCTTCTCGCTGGGGAGCTTCAGCTGGGTGGCCAGGCCAAAGTCAGCTATTTTAAGGTTCATATTGCTCGTTAGCAGCAGGTTGGACAAGGTCAGGTCCCGATGCATGATGCCATGTGTATGCAAGTACAGCATACCTTTCACTATTTGATGCATGAAGTGCTGTGCTGTAACGTGAAAAAAACCCAAATGAAAACAACTGTTATAAAAGGAAATGAGGACAAGTGTCAAGACATGTTAAAGTAGATTTCATATGTTACTGATGCACTCTAGGGTTGGGCGGTATCCAGATTGTCATACCGTTTCAGTACCATACCAGGGTAGGGCTGGGCAATATATCAAATTCATTTGATTAATTCTAATTTATGTTTTTGAGCAATATTCCAAATGCCTGAATTGTAGAATCAAGTTTTTTTGTAAATACATTTTTTTATCAGCGTTTATGTCCACTTTTTGGTCTTGTCTCGTTCGCTCCATCTGTGCTGTGCACCTTCCCATTTACACCAGAGATTAGTATATAATGACGAGATGCTCGTGTTTCCGCCCTAACAATGAGAGGCGTTTTCCCAAAGGCGGGAAGGCAGGCGACAAGCTTAGCATAGAAACGCACTGGGCTTATTTTTGACAGATTCTGGTGAGTGAAACCTCTCGCTTCTCCTCTTTCTCCCAAGCCCCTCCCCCTACCACTCACAACAAAGATGAGAGATCACTTCTTCCTCTCTGACAAAACGGTTTCAACTCGCTATTTGCATTTGAGGTTGGGTCCAACAGAATCGGTCATATGGACACCGAAACACACAGAGACATAATTTTACTGTAATAGAGGAGAAGTTAACCTTTCAAACCATACCATGTTTATGTTTCAACTCCTCAAATTTTGAGCAGAGCAGACACTAATAAAACATATGTACCAATGAACAATCATTCTGGAAAATGTATGCTCAGTTTGTCGCGCGTGATCCAAATTGGCTAAACTTGAAATATAAATATTAGCTGGCTACTCACTAGCACATGGGCTTGTGCTTGAGCGATTGTTTATGAGACTGGTGTTAATTTTCTATTATTCCTGCCACATTATTAGTGAATGTGCATTATGCATGGTTCTGGTAAAATGTTTACAAAAATTGCATTTTTATAGACAGACCTGAAAGCCAGACGAATTATAATATTTTTTTCAAAGTTATTAGTGGGTCTTATGGTTGTGGAAGGAATATATTCAGCCTAGGTATAATTACACAAGCTCTGAATTCATTAGATTATTGCTGACTGTTTTAAAATGCAGTGGGTTTGAACTTTAAATTGTACAACAGCTTATTTAAAGAAGAAATAGAGATGTTTTAGGGCATATCACCCAGCCCTAAACCGGGGGATAGGGTATTACCGAATGTGCACACAAGGGGCAATTTTGTTTTTTAATTATGTAAAAAAAAAAGTTTTTTTAAAGAGCTTGGCGCACAAAACAATTTAGGCAACAGGGATCTTGATCCAGGAGGGAATTGAATGTCTCTGCTGTAACCAAGAAGCTTGATCTGGACATCTAGCCACTTAGCTGTATATAATCAATTTTACACATCTTACATGCTGACCACACCGCTCGCGTTGCAAAATAAATGTAAACATACATGTTATTCAATTATTGCACTCACACTGCTCGCGTGCGCAAACGCGCTAAATGCGTTGCCAAGCGCTAAAATAGAAGTCAGTTCTATTTGTGACGCTGAACGCGGTGCAAGTCCTGCCTCTCCCATCTCCTCGTTGGTTTATAGAAGCAGATACCCACATGCCATCTCCTCATTGGTTATACCCACGTGGGTGATTGAAAGAGGAACTGAGTTTGGTCGGTCGTCATGGTAACTAAGAAAGTTAGATGCCAATCACCATATAAAGTCCAAAGAAGAAAAAGCCTGGGAGGAGGAGAGATGACTAGAAACAATTCGGTTGACCGTTTTATGTGTGGATCAATTGTCGGAGTAGAGGACCTTGTCTATAGAGGACCGTTTATACCCCGGTAAATGAGACTGACCATCATCCTCTGAGAAGGGCATCTTCCTGTCTTTCAGGTATCGACTCATCTCTCCATTATGGCACATCTCCAACACCAAGTACACATAGTTACTGTCTTCAAAGTAGTTGTACAGCTGCAAAATAGCAAAATTACAAGCCGAAATGTTATATCAGGGTTAACACAGTTATGTAAATTAGTAAATAAGACCTTATTAAAGTAGCACCAATTTCAGCACGACAATGATCAGATATACCAAAACACGTCCAACAAAGTTCAACCATGCTTACCTCTAGTATTGATGGATGCTTCAATCGACACTGAATCTCCACTTCGTTATTCACGCGCTGGACCATACCAGATTTGTGCATGGCTTTTTTGTCAATCTGAACAGAGAGGGGAATGATAGAGATAATTATACAGTGAGCATTATAATACACTGCTTTAGTCTTGTGGTAAACAAACGATCGGTCTTCCACAAAGAGAGTGAGAGCTATCCAGAAACAGAACAGACTGTCTAGACTTCCAACAGTCCACAGGTGACCCCTGGGAGGGGGGCTTAGGAAAAATACAAGACTCTGCTAAACACCACCTGGTAGTGAGATGGTGATGATGAGTGGATAAGTCTTCACTGTGTAGGCAGTCAATATTTCTAAACCGGTGATTTGTTTGCTTGCACTTGACAAAAAACACTTTGTGCTGATGAGTTCTTACGTGTTTTTACCATATGACACAGGAACAGCATGAAACAAGCTTACATCATAAAACTAATTGGATGTGGACTGTATAGCAACTTTAAAAAATGGTAAGTTCTTACCATTTTGATCGCCACCTCCAAGCCAGTGTTCACTGACTTTGCCCGGTAAACACATGCAAAGGAGCCTTTACCAAGGAGGGTGAGAACATTGAAATCCTGAAAAAGAGAATGAAAACATTCACATATATGCAATATATTCATCCAAAATCAATAAGCTAATATTTACATTACAACAAATAGGACTAGAATAGGTCCTATAGCTAGGCCTATGTCCAACAAATGGATTTGCCTGTAAGCTGTTTTTGACAGAGGATGATTCTGATGTGATACCTCAATCTTTAGCTCCCCAGCTGTAAATACGATTCTCTCCTCATCTTCACTGACTTTGCAATTAGTTGTCAGGTTTTGAAATAAATAATTAAAAACTTTGTCGAACATCTTCTCTCTGATATGTGTCATGTAGCCGACTAGACATACAGTGACTGAGTACTAGACTACAACAACTGTGGCTAATGTTAACGTTACCATTTGGTCGTTATGGCTAGCCAACCGTCAGAAGTAAAACATCACAACACCTGTCTCTGTCATATAGCCAACCAAAACCTTTAATTATCCCGGCTCTCTTCCCGCTAATGAGCAGGCGTTGTGGTACCGGTCACCTGGCAACAATAAACCGTTGCGGTAAATCGCAGGGGACGTGTCTCAGTCAAAATAGTCAACAACAACTCGGCTGTAGTAGCCAGTGCTACTAGTTTTAGCCACCAGCTAGCTAAATAAAAGTTACTCTTCTGCGTTGCTGACTACGAATTATGCAAAGTTGGTAACGTTTGTAGACAACTGACGTTCGCTTGCTAGTTAATTGTACAGTATTAGCTGCGGGTTAGCCAGCTAACGTTAGCTAGGTCGACAACTCACCTCGATTTTATCGCCGATTGAAACACTCATCTTGCTTCTTATTTGTCTTCCCAATCGATACAAAATTATTATTCAAAACATGTTCATAAAGGTAAACTCATCAGCGGCCATAAACGACCTTTGATAAAACAGATGAATGTTGCCCCTCCAAAACTTTCGTATTTCTTCCATTTTGAAAATATCCGCCCGTTACCCTCGTGGTCACGTGACTATATACGTCATATGGCAACAAGTACATGTTGCCTCAAGCTAAGGAGAGCTTTTCAGGAACAAAAAGCACTAGATGCCTTAAAATAACATTGGGTCCTCCTTCTGTAAAAACAACTGTCTCATCTAGTAACTTGACATTTAAAGTTGCTTTGTAGCATAATAGTCTTAAATAAGATGAAGATCATTGAGTACACTTTTTTAGCACTTTAGTCAAATACATTTATATTTTTTATTTAACCTTTATTTAACTAGGCAAGTCAGTTAAGAACAAATTCTTATTTACAATGACGCTAACCCGGACGACGCTGGGCCAATTGTGCACCGCTCTATGGGACTCCCAATTACAGCCGGTTGTGATACAGCCTGGAATCGAACCAGGGGTCTGTAGTGACACCTCTAGCACTGAGGTGCATTGCCTTAGACCGCTGTGCCTCTTGGGAATGAAATAGTACAATGTTTGTCTTAAAGACAAATAATGCATTTACATTTTAGTCATTTAGCAGACACTCTTATACATAAGTGAGTGCATACATTTATTTATTTATACATTTATTACTCTGTCTTTAAATCTCATGACTCAAAATATAGAAATGCATGAAAATAAGTAAAGGAATAAGCATCCAGCCCATTGCTCTTCTCTCTTTGCTAACAACACTAGGAATGTATCCTCTATATACACAACTATAGGCACTGGCCAGTTTAAATTACTAAAATAATATTTACAGTATCTAGGCATACAGACATCCTTTCAAATTCATATATTAAATACAAATATATATAATATGTATTATTGCATACATATTTTACTAATAGTTTAATTAGCCATAGCGATTGTTCAGACAGTAATTCTACTTATGTTCCACTACAAGGTTATGTGCAGTAAGAGTCACCTTAGAGATCTGATGCTTATGGGACTTTTGAAATGCAAACACGTATGGTTAGGAAAAACTGTTTTCAGGAGAGCCAGCATTGTTTTCATCTATATCTAATCTTACAGTTAATGACTATATAAGGTATTGTCTAACCTCTGAGGGAGGAGCACACCGTTGTAACATACTAGAGAAAGTCAAAAAAAGATCAAAAGGAAAAAAATAGAACAGGGGGACTCTGAATACAAATGCACAAAACAGCCCATTGAGTGGTGGTGGACATGGAAAAATGGTCCCGGATACACTTTGTACTGTATGTTTGGGTAGACCTTGTCAAAATGGTCTGATGGGAGCTAGAGTGCTGGTAGCAGAGCTTATTTGGCAGAGGGGCTCAGTCAATCTCCATCTCTGCTGAAGGAGGCTTTGTCTGGTTGCTACCCTTTGCCGCTCCCCTCCCGCCAGCTCCTTGCCTTGGGCTGTTATGGGCCCCGTTGCTCTTGTCATTCTCCTCTGACACATCCTCTGCTTTGGGCTTTGGCCGGTTGACAACTGGGTTGCATACTTCATCCAATTCCTAAAGTATAGGTATATGTGGAAGATAGGTGGATGCAGTATTAGTAAAATAATCAGTACCTGGTGACGATGGGCCAATAGTATGTCATATAGTCGAATCATTCACACTTATCACACACCTGTATTTTGGAAATGATGTCTGCTACTTTGACGATTGGGTCCTGGGCGATGGTGAGTTGGCTCTGGGCATTCATCTTGCTGTTTATCCAAGCCATGCTTTCATTTAAATACTTCTCCACGTTTCTCATCTCCTCAGCATTCAGATGCTGGTAACGCTCATCCTGAGTGTAGATAGGAAACAAAACAATTAGAGATAGCACACCTCTATCTCATTAAGTAAATCACCTCGTCTATGCCCTCACAAACAAATCAATTGATAAAAATGTCACAGATGGTTTATTACATACATCCTGGGTTAAACCCAGACACAGATTAAGTCACAATAGTGTCACAATTGCTCATAAAATTACTTTACTATGACAATGACCTAACCAGCTTTGAAAAGTGTGTACAGGCCCCAGAGGACTGATAAGACTAAACAAGGAAATCAGAGGTGTCCTGAATATGGAAAAGGAAAGTAATTAGCACAATCCCAACAGAGCAGTGGTGTACAGTCGTGGCCAAAAGATTTGAGAATGACACAAATATTAATTTTCACAAAGTCTGCTGCCTCAGTTTGTATGATGGAAATGTGCATTTACTGCAGAATGTTATGAAGAGTGATCAGATGAATTGCAAAGTCCCTCTTTGCCATGCAAATGAACTGAATCCCCCAAAAACATTTCCACTGCATTTCAGCCCTGCCACAAAAGGACCAGCTGACATCATGCCAGTGATTCTCTCGTTAACACAGGTGTGAGTGTTGACGAGGACAAGGCTGAAGATAACTCTGTCATGCTGATTGAGTTCGAATAACAGACTGGAAGCTTCAAAAGGAGGGTGGTGCTTGGAATCATTGTTCTTCCTCTGTCAACCATGGTTGCCTGCATGGAAACACATGTCGTCATCATTGCTTTGCACAAAAAGGGTTTCACAGGCAAGGATATTGCTGCCAGTAAGATTGCACCTAAATCAAACATTTATCGGATCATCAAGAACTTCAAGGAGAGCGGTTCAATTGTTGTGAAGAAGGCTTCAGGGTGCCCAAGAAAGTCCAGCAAGCGCCAGGACCGTCTCCTAAAGTTGATTCAGCTGCGGGATCGAGGCAGGAATGGCAGCAGGCAGGTGTGAGTGCATCTGCATGCACAGCAAGGCGAAGACTTTTGAAGGATGGCCTGGTGTCAAGAAGGGCAGCAAAGAAGCCACTTCTCTCCAGGAAAAACATCAGGGTCAGACTGATATTCTGCAAAAGGTACAGGGATTGGACTGCTGAGGACTGGGGTAAAGTCATTTTCTCTGATGAATCCCCTTTCCGATTGTTTGGGGCATCTGGAAAAAAGCTTGTCCGGAGAAGACAAGGTGAGCGTTACCATCAGTCCTGTGTCATGCCAACAGTAAAGCATCCTGAGACCATTCATGTGTGGGCTTGCTTCTCAGCCAAGGGAGTGGGCTCACTCACAATTTTGCCTAAGAACACAGCCATGAATAAAGAATGGTACCAACACATCCTCCGAGAGCAACTACTCCCAACCATCCAGGAACAGTTTGGTGACGAACATTGCCTTTTCCAGCATGATGGAGCACCTTGCCATAAGGCAAAAGTGATAACTAAGTGGCTCGGGGAACAAAACATAGATATTTTGGGTCCATAGGCAGGAAACTCCCCAGACCTTAATCCCATTGAGAACTTGTGGTCAATCCTCAAGATGCAGGTAGACAAACAAAAACCCACAAATTCTGACAAACTCCAAGCATTGATTATGCAAGAATGGGCTGCCATCAGTCAGGATGTGGCCCAGAAGTTAATTGACAGCATGCCAGGGCGGATTGCAGAGGTCTTGAAAAAGAAGGGTCAACACTGCAAATATTGACTCTTTGCATCAACTTCATGTAATTGTCAATAAAAGCCTTGACACTTATGAAATGCTTGTAATTATACTTCAGTATTCCATAGTAACATCTGACAAAAATATCTAAAGACACTGAAACAGCAAACTTTGTGAAAATGTATATTTGTGTCATTCTCAAAACTTTTGCCACGACTGTAGTAGACCACAGAGAAATAGAGGCATTGTAAATGGACTTCATTTCACTGCATCTCACACTGAGCTTTAAAGGCGCTGCATGGTCAATCTGACGTCTGCATTGGTCATGCAGCATTTACTGTGATATGGTCTCTGCAGAAGTCAGGGCATTCATACTTCTTGCGCTTCGCCGAGCAGTGTAGAGCTGTTGTGAAGGAAGTTGTCAAGGAAGTGAGTTTGTGTTTATACAGGACCTCGCGCCCTCACCTACCGTCAACCAATCAAGACAATGCGGAGCTATACGGAGCCCTCCGCATTGTTACAAGATCTGAGGCTCACGGCGATGCGGTACTGCGTGCCTCTGGAGGCTCCGCAACTGCGTCACACCATCCATACGACGCCTCTGACCACATTTCTGATCAAGCATAAATTGTCTCTTAGTGTCTTATACTGAGCTGTAATGACATCACTCCACAGAAACCATGTTCCCAATGAGGAGAGAAACCATTTCAATCATAGAATGGGTTAAATGTTTCTAAAGTGGGAGGGGGTTCGATTAATCCCGCCCGGGCGCCCGTGTAGATGTGTTATGCAATGGCTGAAAGTTGATTGCGTTAGAATTGGAACCAGGCTGCCTCCTGGGCGCAAGCCAGGTGCCCCGCTCTGTCCGACGGCGAAGTCGGCTTAAAACAAAAGTGATGTAATTAAGCAAGTGCAGTACTTAATAGGATTCTTTGTTTTCCCATGCAAAAGTGATTGTTTTTGAGAAAAACGGTTTATCTGCTTCTCAATGAAAACTAATTTGAAAATGCAAACATTTATTTTATGGAAAAGAGGTGTTGTATGTTTCTGGTAGTTGCACCATACTGCCTTGTTGACAACATGACCAAGCGGAGCGTATTACTGTTCCATTTGAGAAGCGCACTCCTCCCTCCCCGCTTTCGCCTGATGACGGGCCATTGCCCAGTTCAACACGGGCAGCGTAAAATAACTCCCTCAATGCCTTTCAGTACTATCCAAAAAACTAAGACATATCAAAGATGCTCAAGGATGAAAGGATGCTGAACTATAACATAAAAAGATTCCAGTTTTTACCTTCTGTTTATAAAGCTCCACAGCCTTCATATAAAGTTGGATCTTCTTGCCCATCTCTTCAAATGCCCTCGGCCTGTCTTCCTGCTCCCTGTGCCTGTCATGAATGGGTTGGGCAAACCTCTGGAAAAGGACATCAGTCAAATAAATCACTCAAATCAAGTCACGTTCCTAAACCTTCAGGCTGTTCACATAAATGCCCCAAATACATTTGTTTATTATTCATGTTTCTTTCTCCTGATTTCAGAACTGCTATAATAGCAGACTGGTGCAGGCAGAGGCTAGATATAGAAATCCTTTATGCTAAATAAACATTAACCTTGAGATCTTCCAGCTTGTCCACATAGACCTGTTTGGCTTGGTCCTCTCCCTCCTCATAAAGCCAGTTCTCTGTGTCCTCGAGCATCAGTGTCAGACGATTACTGTCCTTTTTGAAAGGTGAGAAAGGACAAAACAGGTATCAGCAAACACATTATGTATTGCAAAGACTTTGTTCTTTGTTCTTTGATTCTTTGTTCAATGTGGCAGTATTTATTTCTTAGTTAAAAGGAAAATGTTCATCTAGGTTCTTACCTCCTCCGTGGTGTACTTCTCATAGATGCCACACAGTTTGTCCCGCAGGTCGTACACATACTCCTCCACAGCATTCTTCGCATCATTCCTCTCTTTCTCCAGCTTATCCTGGACGATCATCTGGCCCTGAGGGACACAGAGAGGAAGAGACAAAGTGAGACACGTGTAACAGAGTTAAGAACATGCCATAATCTCACTCTACAGCTAGCTTGAAATGTCACCGATGGAGCTATCCAATGGGTACCTTTTGTATAGCTCAAATGGTTAGTATCTTTTCAAGGAGGGCTGTCACGTGTGCTGCGAAGCAGAGGATCACTGGTTCAAGCCCGGTATGGGGACAGGGACAGTGAAGGAAGCTAAACTGTTAGCAGCACACTGACGTCGGCAACAATGAGAGCCAAAATCAGCCTTCCGCTTCCTCTAATACCCACTCCCAGGCGGCCACACAGAAATATAGGGCACGTTAGCTACATCATCTGCCAGTTTTGTAGAAGTGTACAACATAGATAAAACATGAATGGGACAACTAATGCAGAACATGCCTTTACAGTTCCAAAGCTGCAGATGATTCATCTTCCTACAGAAACCCTTACTACTTGTGTTTTATGTCTTTGAACTAAACAAGGCAGGTAAGTTTTACATTACAGTAAGTCTTTTCTCTTGGTTCGATGAGAATCTGACTCAGCTGCTGGGGAGTCGGGGCCTTCAGAGTGACTCACCTCATACTCCACAAAGTCATTGAGCACCCCCCTGTCCAGCTGTCTGATGGTGGTGGCCAGAATGGGAAGGTCAGTGCTTTTCACTTTTACTTTAGGCTTGCTTCCCCCTGATGTTGGGTCCTGCTTCTCCCCAGGGACTCCGTTCTTTGTTGGGAAATTTAAAATGTTTTATGTTTCACAAGACATAAAAGTTGAAGTGTAATTATAGTTTCTTATGATTCACGTACTCACCGTACTGCAGGAGCTGGCTTCCTCATTCAGCTGGTCCCCCTGGACTTGACCCTCCTGGTCCACCTGCATTTTAGTCTGAGACAGTAGGACACCCGTCACAACCACATCACCTGAATCTTAAAATCAACGCTTGGCTGCTCTCCTGCTCTACTTACAGTAGCTTTGACTTATAGAACACCTTAGTAATGTAATTCATGATGTTACACCTACGTCTATATAAACCAGCTTACTTCAAGCAGCACACCCCTCCTGTTAACGTAATCAAACTATCTACTATTCAAGGATGCCAATGAGAATGTTAGAATCTGTATGAGTAACACATTCAAATACACTGACATACTGATCATATCAAAGGAGTGGAGGATGATTTTTTATAGCAGACACAGACACAGCACAGCCTGTGAACAATAGAGCTATGAAGATGTGGAAAGTATTTTCAACTTAATAGCTATTCCACTGGCTCCATGTATCCTCTGGCATCACACAATGCCAAGCCCGGTTATACAAACACACACATTCTCTCAGGCTCAATGTGATGAACCTTAATGAGACCAGTGCTCCACAGATGAGACCAGACCACAAAACCTCCCACAAATAGTTCATATCGTTATAGATGTCATCTTCAATGGGAGGAAAGGAGTGCAGCTTCAAGAGCCAGGAATAGAGAGAAAATGGGCTTGAGTAAAATTAATCACACAGGTAAAGACATGAAGTCATATCAGTGCTCTATGTCTTATACATAAGACATTCAAACGGGAAGATTAACCAACGGCTTCTTTGCCATGCGTTCTTAAATCTTAAAATAGGGTGTGAAATTCAGGTGAATCTTCACACTCCTTCTCTTTCTGTTACCTGGTCCTCTGGCCTTCCTTCATTCTGCACAGTGGCTTCCATGTCCATCTGAACATCCTCTCCTTCATCCTTCTGCTTCTCGATCAGGGAGGCGCTGGAAACACTGAAGATGCCGTGCACGTTTATGCGCACTTTGACCTTCACTTTGGAGCTGTCTCCATCAGGCTGGGGCACCACATTCTGAACAGAAAAATGCCCTGAGAAAGCAAGAGAGGAGGAGGCAGGTGGAGAGGCATTCAAATGACACACCTGATGGAGTCACATGAAATTACACAAACAGACTGGAGAATTGACAGGGGAAGGAGGATGAGGTCTGATTAGCTAGTCATTGCGCTTCTTTCAAACTGAAATCGCACCTGAGAGATCCCCTTATAATACACACATACTCTCTCACACACACACACACACACACAGCTCTGCTCTGTAAATGACTCCTGTGACTCATAGGGACGCAGTGTTCCATGGGAGATTTAAGCCTGTCCTAATTATCAGCCAGGTGGGAGAGCCCCACTATATGGTTTAAATGTTCGTCATCAGGTAGGCCACCAAGAAACAATTTCAGATGGCCAACCACAGGACAGACATATAGTAGCTGTCTTGTAAGGGGATCTCAAGGCAGAATAGCTAAGTGCCAGCCAGGGTGCTACAGCTAAATATTTTACGTTCAGTTAGACCGCCTTCCAATTCCTTGAACAGGTACATCAAAGATGAAAGAAGACCTCTATGAACTGCAGAGGGCTTAGTTGAATGAGCAGGTGTACCTATCCTGATGTCCGGGTAAGGCAGCTCCTGTGGGAGGCTGTAGAACGCTTCCAAGTCAAAGGGCTCGTCCTTGTGGAAGGTGATGACTTTGGAGAAGGGTGCTGCATGGTTCTTACTGTACACCTCACATTCTCTGTAGAACAGACAGTGGTGTTGAATGAGGACCAGGAAATCACTGTGTTGTAATGTCTTCTCATCTTATTACAAACAACACAGTACCCACAAATGAACGTTTCTTTCTATAGAGCCAGCTCAGTATGTGCCCTTACCCGACTCCATCTTCTGTGGGGGACTTCCAGCGTAGGGTTATGGGAAAGGGAACCACATCAGTGATGGAGAATTCACGCACCTTAAACGCTGGGGACAGAATTGCACACTACACACACACACATCCATACATAAACAAACACACACCAAAACAAGGACACAAACACACAATCACTTTGTTACCCACCAAATATTCCAACAAATTATTCATCAGCTGCATATAAAATTGATGGCTGAAGTTTAAATCACTGTAAGAGGAGAAGGAAGTGAGGACCTGAAGAGCGCAGCCCCGTGCCACAGCCTCATCTGCATTGAGTGTGGTGCTGACATCTTTGCCAAAGAACTTGGAGATTCTCTCTTTAATGGAAGGGATCCTGGTGGCTCCTCCTACAACCTCCACTGCATAGATCTCATCCCGGCTCAGCTCTGACACAAAACACACACACACACACAGAGGATAAAATAATACATTTTCAGTTTTACTATTGAATTTATACTGTCTCTATCACTGAATGTTCATCAACTAAATCAAATTAGATTTGATAAAAATGACACACTTGATTGTTCAATAACTGCTTTCAATGGCGCCTCTACTCTCATCAAGAATGTGGCACACAGTTCTTCAAACTGGACTCTGAAAAAGAAAAGAAGGGGGAAAGTGGAATGATTATTATTGCATATACATCTCTATAGGAAGCTAAACAAAGGAGTCACAAATCCATATGTGTACCTGTTCATCTTGCCTGTCACATCAATGTCATTCATGAAGCACTCAATGTTAATGGGAAGGTCAGAGCAGTTGGCACTCATCAACTTCTTCAGTTTCTCGCACTCCTGAGACAGCCGCAGAATAGCCCTGGGGTTCTCCCTCACGTTCAGCTTGTATCTTGTCTTGAACTCCTCGCAGAAGTGCTCCACAAGTACCTCATCAAAGTTACGCCCGCCCAGGTAGGGATCAAAGGCTGTGGCCAGTACCTGGTTAATTGACCAGACAATTAGGGGTTACATATGGAAGAGAGAAAGAAAAATACAGGTGATAAATAGTGATAGACTGCTTCTGCTACTTTAGGAAGAAGAACCCACCTTGAGTTTGCCTTTGTTGAAGGCTGATATGGAGACCTGGAATGATGAATGTCCCAGGTCCACGAACACCACATTGCGTGGCTTCTCCTCTGGGGTGGGCAGGTCCTGCTTGTAGATCCCATAGGCCAGGGCCACTGCCATTTAGAAACAACAATATGAGACAGACACTCTAATGCAGGGTTCCTCAATAAGAGGCAAACTTTGTAAAAATCACCAGGAAATGAGCGTAAAGTGATTTTAATTTAGGAAATCTTTTCCCAAGTATTCCCATGCATAAATAGAGGCCTACTACTTTGTGTCTGCAAGACACGTCTTCGTACTATGGGGAGTGAGGGTTCTACTCCCTTGCCCCTCCTCTATGGATTGCTCTCCCTGACCATCTGTGAGCCGCTCCATCAACCTGAATTTCTAAAACGGGTCTTGAAACACATTTCTACAGACTATTTTATATTTTATAGTCCTAATCTGCAAAGTCATTTTAGCACTACTATTGCTATGCCCTGCCTTGATTCTAAATGTATGATGTTTTTATTGAATTTTGTTTTATTATCAGCATTTGTTTTGAGCTTTGAGAACACTGTAATGAAAAGCGCTATACAAATGAAATGTATTCGTATTATTATTACGTATCCCTTTGTAATCACGGTTTGAAATGATTATGTTTTTGTCAAATACTATATCTGTTTGGGGTTTCTTGCAGTCAATTTGCAGTGTACAAATAATTTATAACTATTCAAGAAAAAAATCGGCCAGCGGCTGAATGTAATTGGGGACCCCTGCTCTAACCCTACACCACTTTCATGATTAAGAGCATTTAGTGGATGGAAATGACGAGAAGTAATGTAAGCGTTATCAAGTCATTTTGGTCCATAACATAATAGGTTACCTAGCGGTTAGAGCGTTTGCCCGATAATCGAAAGGTCGCTGGTTCGAATCCCAGAGCTGTCAAGGTGGAAAATTTGGCAATGTTCCCTTGAGCAAGGCACTTAACCCTAATTTGCTCCAGAGGTGCCGTACTACTACGGTAACCCTGTAAAACAACACATTTCAATGCACTTACCCAGTGTATGTGACAATAAAATATATATATTTTTATACAATGATATGTTTGTGCAGCTTATAGGCCTATACATTGCTCCTACAAAGGGCATCTTCAAGTAGACTTTGTGAATGTCAGTGCCTGCTGATTACAGGTGAGAAAACAAAGACTTGAAAAACAGCTGTCTCTAGGGAACTCCAGCCTATTCTGGGATAATGATATTCCTAAACAACTAAAGTTGTTGGTGGAAATAATGTGAAACAATTAAATACATATGAATGATTTTGACAACTACCACCAATAAATGTATAAACCAGTGGAGGCTGCTGAGGGGAGGACGGCTCATAATAATAGCTGGAACGGAGCAAATGGAATGGCATCAAACACATGGAAACCATGTTTTTTATGTATTTGATACCATTCCACTAATTCCGCTCCAGCCATTAACACGAGCCCCTCCTCCCCAATTAAGGTGCTACCAACCTCCAGTGCTATAGACATATCCATCACAGAATATGACCTTAATGACTCTGTGGGAATCACTGACCTGCCGTGGTGTCATTGATCAGACGTAGACAGTTCAACCCTGCAATTTGGGTGGAGTCCATCACAGACCTCCTCTCTGCATCGGTGAAAAAACTTGGGACCTGTGAATCAAAACTCTTATTAGAAAATGATAAACTTGAAATGGGATGAAAAAAATGACTTTGGCTAATATCAAGGTATATTCACGTGTAGCATATTGATACTACATTGACTAGTACATTGACTATACTGTAATACATTTGCAGTGTATTACAGTATATATATATTGTTGTCACTCACAGAGATCACACAGTCCACAACTGGCTTCTTCAGGGCGCTCTCAGAAGTTTCCTTCAGCTTGGTCAGCAACATTGCTGTTACCTGCTCAATTGTGAACACTTTGTCCTCATCCAGGTAACGGACCTATGAATGGGACACAGTTTTAGTTGAGACTATTTAGACAATATCAAAACCAGCTGAAACCAGAGGAGGGTTGATGGTGTCAGTGCTGGTTAAAAAAGATGGTTTGGAGGTCAAAACACATTGGAAAATACAAACAATTGAGCAAAAAAACTATGGTAATTTACATAATGACAATGGAGCTTGGGGTGATGGAGCTGAAGGGAACATATTCAAAATGGAGTGCAGTGGTGTTACCTTGATTCCAGTGTTGCCACTGGCCAGCTTGTGCAAGCTGTAAGGCAACTTGGGTTTCTCCCCCTGGACATATGGGTCGTCAAACGTTCTGCCATGGAACTTCTTGAAGCCATGGACTGTGTTTTTAAAGTTTGTTATAATCTGAAATAAATTGTTTTTTTTAGTCATGTGATCTGATGCTGACCAATTTGACCATCTCCAAAAAAGTATTGATCTGCAAAATTACATTTGCACAATAATAGTACTACATTATAAAAACTGTTCTCATTTGATCATCTTACTTGACCCTTGGCTGCATTTCCAATGGTTCGGTTTTTGGAGGCCAGAGACACCCAAGCCCTGAGGAACCAAAACAAATAAACACATACAAAATATAATATAGGCCTAATGGTTAATAGTAGGCAATGGAGGTTGAACATCTGCAGATTATTAAGTGAATTTCTATGAAGAAACTACAAATTAGGACAGTAAGACAGAACAGTTCACCTTCAAAGAGTATGGAAGATCCGCATTTAAAATATCACTTTTTAAACTCATTTAACTCACTCACTTCCTCCATCAGCTCATTGTATTGTCTTGCTGACACAGAGTGATCCAGGTTCCTTGAATGGAAGGCTCAGTTCCATCAACTGGTATTGAAGGTCTCACTCTGCTCCACCTACCCATCTTCCCCCTCCTTCTCCTCATCATCAAATTCATTTTATGAAAGCTGTACACTGCAATGCTATGTTATGTCTGAGGTTATTCCCAATTGGCATTGTGATTGTGGGCTATGCAGTTGGTCTGATGTCAGATGTTAAGTTATTTGGAAAATTAGTTGTGAAAGAGGCCGAGCAAGAACGTCCTGTAATAAAACCCAGGTCATTACATTCCCTCTCACTCACTCAGAGTATTGGTGCACCTTGCATAGTGGCCTGTTAGGAAGAGCAGGAGAATATTGCAGTTTTGAGAGGAATTGGTGGAAACTAAATACCCATGTATTCAGTCAGCTATTCCAATGTCATAACATTTGTGTGTGATAGTCATATTCAAATAGGCTACATACAGTAGGCCTACAAGCAGCCCATCTATAGCCTATATTTATCTTTGTTCAAATTATTCTGTCCATAGGGGAATTTGTCATACAGTACTTTTAAGTCTGAGAGCAAAAATGTATGACAGCAGTCAATTCCCAACAAATTCAATGATACTCGCAAGAAATAAAATGATCTATACATTTAGCTGACATGGCGTGCGCTTGCTTTGAATAAAAAAGGACAACACAACAAAGCTTACTTGAAAAATAGAGTAATGCAGGGATATTCATTAAAAAAAAGTAAACTATATGACATGAGATTTAATACAATCTATTCTAATACTGAACAATTTGGTCAAATTTCGATACAGGCTATGACGATGCATTAAATATCATGTCTCACAGAATATAATAGAAAAGTGTAAAAAGAAACTAAAAAGGCCACATTCCAAGCACTACGTAGACAGCTGCAATTATTAAGAGAGGTCATTAGGTAAATGAACATGCAACAAAGACTTCTGAGAATGGAGACGTTATAACGTTGTAATAACCAAAACTGCAAATATTGATATTAATAGGCTATATATTTACATGGAAGAAAAAATACAATCCAATATAATGTCATCCACTGTAAGATATTCATCATAACACATGAAACATCCATTGTTGGAGCATGATTTATCACTACGCCATCAGGGTATGCTACAGCGCGCACCCAGTCCCAAACATTTTGTAGCAAAATCACATTCTATATATTGATGTCAATGGTATACTTACGGTGTACATCTGTCGCTGTATTCATTGGCAATGGTTTCAATCCCGCCGCTTCTCGCAACAGCAATGTAACAATTTTGGAAACCCACATCAATACCTACTACCGACATAATGCGTGTAGCTGTTAGTTTGCGCAATTTTCCGTAACGATTGACACTTGACACCTTTCCAATGAGAAAATAAAATATTCCACTATGCGAGACTGTAGGCTATTTTAAATGATGTCTTTCGTTTTCAGCATATATTTGAGACAGTTTGCTCTTACAGTTCTAACTGAATTAGGCTACTAGCTATTATGTAAGGCAAATGTTTATAGCCAACTCACTCAGCCTAATCCCAGGGAGGGAAAATGTCCACAGGATTCTCTCAATTTCAATCGGAACAACCGGTAATCCAAGTAAACATGCGCAAAGAGCAGTCGGGAATGCCTTTAGAACCCGCCCTCTGCTATCTGTTATTGGTTACATGTCACCAAATGTGTATTTGATTGGTGCGACAGAACATCTACGAAAGAAAAATCTAGAAATCCTTGAAAGAAAAATCTAGAAATCCTAGAAAGAAAAATCTAGAAATCCTAGAAAGGGACCAGCTTTTACATCATGAGTGACAGTGTAGGTAAGGCATTGTCTGCTGGTATAGGGATAAGTGAATTTGCCATGAGAAGCATGCCATTAGGCAAAAGCAAATGCAATTTGCAGACCACTACATATAGTTTGGCTACAGGTGTAAATTATTACAGTATAAGAATCATTTCCACTATCTGTCCTTAATATCAGGGGCGTAACTTTGGTTTTAGAAGTGGGGCGGACATAATATTATAATTATATATATATTTTTTTTAATCCAATTGGATATACACTCCAAACAGCCTACCAGACAGCTCCAAGGCATCAACATGGTCCTAAAGCACACTGTTGCCTCGTTTTGTATCACATTCCAATGATAACACTGTGGCGGATAAAAAGACCATTTCAGTATGTGGGGAGGACATGTCCAGATTACAGATTGCACAATAGAAATGTAAAGATACTTTCCGATTAAACCGACATGCAGAGTTTACCATGAATGCAGTGTTACGAAGTCCCTGCCGATGACTGTTATCAGTACCTCACAACCATGAGCTGCACACTCCACTCCCCATCTCCCATGACCTGAGCCTCAGAGTCTAGGCGGTACCATAAATCTGCCTCTCAAACTCTCTCTGACCTGTGTGACCTGATAGGTTTCTAGGAAGGTTACTAGGGGGCCGGACATCTACCAATTGTCTTGATTATACAGGTCACAATATACTTGCAGTCTCCCTCAGGCAGTGGAAGAGAGCAATATCGCTTTCTCTCCCTGTCAACAACTGGACTCATTCATATCTCTGGACTTGTGGGATGGTGTGCATGCCCAAAAACCACTACCTTTCTCACTTTTCACCCCCATGTACACTACCGTTCAAAAGTTTGGGGTCACTTAGAAATGTCCTTGTTTTCGATAAAAAAGCTAATATCTTTGTCCATTAAAATAACATCAAATTGATCAGAAATACAGTGTAGACATTGTTAATGTTGTAAATGACTATTGTAGCTGGAAATGGCTGATTTTTAATGGAATATCTACATAAGCATACAGAGGCCCATTATCAGCAACCCTCACTCCTGTGTTCCAATGGCACGTTGTGTTAGCTAATCCAAGTTTATCATTTTAAAAGGCTAATTGATCATTAGAAAACCCTTTTGCAATTATGTTAGCACAGCTGAAAACTGTTGTTCTGATTAAAGAAGCAATACAACTGGCCTTCTTTAGACTAGTTGAGTATCTGGAGCATCAGCATCATCATGAGTGGGAGGCCCCGGTGAACAACTGAGCAAGAGGACAAGTACATTAGAGTGTCTAGTTTGAGAAACAGACGCCTCACAAGTCCTCAACTGGCAGCTTCATTAAATAGTACCCGCAAAACACCAGTCTCAACGTCAACAGTGAAGAGGCGACTCCAAGATGCTGGCTTTCTAGGCAGAGTTCCTCTGCCCAGTGTCTGTGTTCTTTTGCTCATCTTAATCTTTTCTTTTTATTGGCCAGTCTGAGATATGGCTTTTTCTTTGCAACTCTGCCTAGAAGGCCAGAGGCCCGGAGTCGCCTCTTCACTGTTGACGTTGAGACTGGTGTTTTGTGGGTACTATTTAATGAAGCTGCCAGTTGAGGACTTGTGAGGCGTCTGTGTGTGTCAACTCTTGGGTTGCCTTATTCCCCTCTAACCGGGGGTGGTGTCAGTGGGTCACAAACCAGTAAAATAGTAGAGGCGGGTCCCTCTCTTTCATGCATTCTCTGCTAACACGTGACATTGCCTTTAAATTTCAATCACGCTGTAACGCAGAACTTCCACGATTACGGATTGAATAGAGCCCCTAGTGTCATGTCATCATTCATGATACAAATATGTAGGCCTAGCCTAGCATGCCTCAATGTTCATACATACCAAAGCCAAAAGTATTATAGAGGTTGTAAACAAATCAATCAAAGCTCAAGAACACTCTAGTGGACTACAGAATATGCATTGAGCAAAATGTGTTCTGGCCTAAATTGAACAGGTGCAGACTTTAGGTACACAAGGTATGAAACTGGTACCAAAGAGAGAACAGTATTTCCAAAGATCCGTTTCAAACAGAATCGGATTAATGAATACGTCCCAGTCCTTTGTTTCAGTTTGCGCTCGTCGTGTCACTGTCCATGGTGCTGAATATGTACCTGCGGCTTCTACCAAAAGTATGTGGACACCTGCTCGTCGAACTTGCCATTCCAAAATCATTGGCATTAATATGGAGTTGGTCCCCACTTTGTGGAGTTGGTCCCCCCTTTGCTGCTATAACAGCCTCCACTCTTCTGGGAAGGCTTTCCACTAGATGTTGGAACATTGCTGCAGGGACTTGCTTCCATTCAGCCACAAGACCATTAGTGATGTCGGGCACTGATGTTGGGCGATTAGGCCTGACTTGCATTCGGTGTTCCAATTCATCCCAAAGGTGTTTGATGGGGTTGAGGTCAGGGCTCTGTGCAGGCCAGTCAAGTTCTTTCACACTGATCTAGACAAACAATTTCTGTATGGACCTGACTTTGTGCACGTGGATAATATCATGCTGAAACAGGAAAGGGTCTTCCCCAAACTGTTGCCACAAAGTTGGACACACAGAATCGTCTAGAATGTCATTGTATGCTGTAGCGTTAAGATTTCCCTTCACTGAAACTAAGGGGCCAAGCCCAAACCATGAAAAACAGCCCCAGACCATTATTCCTCCTCCACAGTTGGCACTATGTATTTGGGCATTTAGCGTTCTCCTGGCATCTGCCAAACCCAGATTCGTCTGCCAAACTGCCAGATGGTGAAGCGTGATTCATCACTCCAGAGAACGCATTTACGCTACTCCAGAGTCCAATGGCGGTGAGTTTTACAACACTCCAGCCGATGCTTGGCATTGCGCATGGTGATCTTAGGCTTGTGTGCAGCTCCTCGGGAATGGAAACCCATTTCATGAAGCTCCCAATGAACAGTTATTGTGCTGAAGTTGCTTCCAGAGGCAGTTTGGAACTCAGTAGTGAGTGTTGCAACCGAGGACAGACAATTTTTATGCGCTATGCACTTCAGCACTGGGCGGTCCCGTTCTGTGAGCTTGTGTGGCCTATCACTTCATTGCTGAGCCTTTGTTGCTCCTAGGCGTTTCCACTTCACTATAACAGCACTTAGAGTTGACCGGGGAAGCTCTAACAGGGCAGAAATTTGAAGAACTGACTTGTTGGAAAGGTGGCAAAAAAAACAATAGCGAGGCTATATACAGGGGCTACCGGTAGAGAGTCAATGTGCGGGGGCACCGGTTAGTCGAGGTAATTGAGGAAATATATAGATGTAGGTAGAGTTATTAAAGTGACTATGCATAGATAATAACAGAGAGTAGCAGCAGCATGGGGGGGGGGGGGGGGAATGCAAATAGTCTGGGCAACCATTTGATTAGATGTGCAGTAGTCTTATGGCTTGAGGGTAGAAGCTGTTTAGAAGCCTCTTGGACTCCTGTAATCCATGGCTTCTGGTTGGGGTATGTGCGTACGGTCACTGTGGGGACGACGTCATCAATGCACTTATTGATGAAGCCAGTGATTGATGTGGTGTACTCCTCAATGCCATCGGAAGAATCCCGGACTGCCCCCATTCTCATCGACGGGGCTGTAGTGGAGCAGGTTGAGAGCTTCAAGTTCCTTGGCGTCAACATCACCAACAAACTAACATGGTCCAAGCACACCAAGACAGTCATGAAGAGGGCACGACAAAGCCTATTACCCCTTAGGAGACTGAAAAGATTTGGCTATAAGACTCCTGAACAACTAATCAAAGGGCTACCCAGACCCCTCTTTCACGCTGCTGCTACTCTCGGTTCATTATCAATGCATAGTCACTTTAACTCTACCTACATGTACATATTATCTCAATTACCTCTAACCGGTGCCCCTGCACATTGACTCTGTACCGGTATCCCCTGTATATAGCCTCGCTATTGTTACTTGACTGCTGCTGTTTAATTATTTGTTACTTTTATTTTCTATTTTTTGCTTAACCTCTCTTGGGTAGGGGGCAGTATTTTCACGTCCGGATGAAAAGCGTGCCCAAAGTAAACTGCCTGTTACTCAGGCCCAGAAGCTAGGATATGCATATAGAAAACACTCCACAGTTACTAAAACTGTTAAAATAATGTCTGTGAGTATAACAGAACTGACATGGCAGGCAAAACCCTGAGGACAAACCATCCCCCCAAAAAAGTATTTCAGCCTACCACTGTTTCCAATGGCTTTCATGTTTATTATGAGGCGAAGTCCTCCCAGATTGCAGTTCCACTAGATGTCAACAGTCTTTAGAAAGAGTTTCAGGCTGGTTTTTGGAAAAATGAGCTAGAAGTTGTAGTTTTTCTAAGTGGCTTCCATTTTGGCTGTAGTGTTTCCTTGCACATGGATGAAAGCATGTTCTTTGTTATTTATCTTCGGTAATAAACATACTATTCTCCATCTTAAATTTGATTGTTTATTTACGTGTTAGAGTACCTGAGGTTTGATTATAAAAGTTGTTTGACTTGTTTGGATAAGTTTATTGGTAACGTTTGGGATTCATTTTGTATGCATTTTGAAGGAGGGAAACCGGTGGATTATTGAATGAACCGCGCCAGCTAAACTGAGTTTTTATGGATATAAAGAAGGACTTTATCGAACAAAAGGACCATTTGTTATGTAACTGAGATCTTTTGGAGTGCCAACAGAAGAAGATCTTCAAAGGTAAGGCATTTATTATATCGCTATTTCTGACTTTCATGTCGCATCTGCCTGGTTGAAAAATGTTTTTCAGGCTTTTGTATGCGGGGCGCGGTCCTCAGAAAATTGCATGGTGTGCTTTTGCCGTAAAGCCTTTTTGAAATCTGACACAGCAACTGGATTAACAAGAAGTTAAGCTTTATTTTGATGTATAATACTTGTATTTTCATGAATGTTAAATAATTATATTTCTGTAATTTGAATTTCGTGCTCTGCAATTTCACTGGATGTTGGCCAGGTGGGACGCTACCATCCCACAATAAGTTTTAAACACTTATTTTTCTTAAAACTGCATTGTTTGTTACGGTTACCTGTTGTATACTGCTCATGTGACAAATAAAATTTGATTTGACCCAGAATCGACTCAGGATATGACCCAGAGGCAGATGGTTCGGTTCTCAATATTTATTATAACAAAGGAGCAGGCAATAAGGCAGGTTGAGGGCAGGCAGAGGCTCGTAGTACAAGGCAGAGTCTAAAAGGGACAGAACCGCAGGCTGAAAGGTCGGAACCGGGAAGACTCGAAAACAAGAACTTGTATCACACGGAAACCACGCTAGGACGATTTGACCAGACAGAAAACGCAGTATAAATGCACAGGGATAATTGGGAAAATAGGAGACACCTGGTGGGGGGTGGAGACAAGCACAAGACATGTGAAACAAATCAAATCGTATTAGTCACATGCGCCGAATACAACAGGTGTAGGTAGACCTTACAGTGAAATGCTGACTTACGAGCCTCTAACCAACAATGCAGTTAAAAAAAATACGGATAAGTAATAAAAGTAACAAGTAAAGATCAGGGTGTGGCAATTAGCGTAAAGCTACTTGTCCTATCTCTGATTTAGTGTTATGCTTTGGCCAGGGTCTATTGATTTAAGTAGACGTACGACCTTATCATTTTATCCATCATTTTGAAATATTGAATAAACTTGCGCAACATTAGTTTCATGCCCACAAGATGCATATACGTTTTGTCCGCATTTCCCCGTACTTGACGCATGTATGTATGTGTTTCGCTTTTCAACTTGCTAAAAACTAAAGCTAGTTGGAGTCTGTGTGTACTTTTGTTTGAACCTCGCCACCGTGAAACAATGCACAAGTAGAGCATATGGTACACATAACGCACCCTAGCCTAGCGCGGCATCGTATGTCAGTAGGGCAGTGGTGTAAAGTACTTAAGTAAAACTACTTTAAAGTACTATTTAAGTAGTTTTTTATATATATCTTTACTATATATATTTTGGACTACTTTTACTTCACTACAATCCTTAAGAAAATATTGTACTTTTTACTACATTTTACTTGACACCCAAAAGTACTTGTTACATTTTGAATGCTTATCAGGACAGGAAAATACTCAAATTCACGCACTTCAACCGAATATCCCTGGTCATCCCTACTGCCTCTGATCTGGCGGACTCACTATATGCCACTTGGTTTGCTTAATATAAGGAATCTGAAATGATTTATATTTTTACTTCTGATACTTAAGTATATTTTAACCCCAATACTTTTAGACTTTTACTCAAGTAGATTTTACTGAATGACTTTTACTTGAGTCATTTTCTCTTAATAAGGTATCTTTACTTTTACTCAAGTATGACAGTTGGGTACTTTTTCCCACCACTTCAGTAGGGTGGCGCATTGACGTATTGGAACGTGGCCTGGGAGGCGAAGTGGCGTAGCTTGGAATCCGAAAGCGGTAGGAGGTGTATGCTAATGTTTCTGTTGTGTTCTGTATTACCAGCTTAGCTAGGTTAGCTAACGTAATCGTTGTAATGAAAATGGGACTGTTCGGGAAAACACAAGATAAACCACCAAAAGACTTGGTAAGTGAAGGCTTCTGGTGAGGGGCGACACGAACTTGACAGCTAGCCAAACTACTAATTCAAAGCTAGATACAGTACCTAACAGCTAGGCTAGCTTGCTCTGTTTATTTATGGTACTGTAACAAGGGCGACGTTTATCCAATACCTCTCCTCACGATCTCCGTCGTATTTAAACTTGAATCGAATAACATAGTATTGTAATGTAGCTAGTTAACGTTTACTACGGCAGTTTACGAGTTAGCTAACGTAAGACAATTGTTGCTAACATTACCATTTCAGTTTGATTGTTAGCTACACAGTAGCTACACAGTAGCTAACTAGTTTATGGCCTTCAATATAAATCGTGCTTGTTTGCTAGCTACTTGCATTGGAAGAATGTGTGGCCTATATTTACAAACTTTATTCCCCAAAATGCTATGGCTGCTGGCCTGTTGCTCATTTACACACTAGCAGCCAGCACCATCTTCGGATGTAAACAAACGGCCATCAATCTAACGTCACTTTACATGGTTCTGCCTCAAATTCACACGAAAGAAGAAAAAATTGTTTACACGTCATTTCCTTAAGCTTGACAGTGAATGACACATCTGATTGTAATATTTTACTAGTGGTTTGTTGAAGCTTAATTCACTTTTTTTCTGTCATTTAAGGTAAATGAATGGTCACTCAAAATCAGGAAAGAGATGAGAGTGATTGACAGACAAATTCGAGGTGAGAAGAAGTACTTTAAGGCTATCTTATGTGAAGCCTAGTCCAATATTGGTTTAAAAATGTCAGAGAGCAAAAACAATACACTCTAACAATATAAACACCAAGGGAAGCTGCTGTCAGACTTCTGTCATGATGTTCTACATTAGTTTGTTATATTAGCGATCTCTCATTTTTCCTCTCCTATCTTAGACATTCAGAGGGAGGAGGAGAAGGTAAAGAGATCCATCAAAGATGCTGCTAAAAAGGGACACAGGGACGTGTGTGTAGTTCTTGCAAAAGAGATGGTCCAGTCGAAGCGTGCAGTCAGCAAACTTTATGCCTCCAAAGCCCAAATGAACTCTGTACTCCTCAGCATGAAGAACCAGCTTTGTGAGTGTGAAGGAAACTACTGATGTAGCACCACCAGTTACAAAATGCCCAGGATAAGTTAATTTGATGACAAATTAATAGAAATGCTTTGTAACACTGGAAGCTAGTAGGGGTGTAGAGTTTTTCCTGGTCAGGCCAAGTGGTCAAGTCATGGCCCTAATATGAATATGTACTGCACATGTAATATGCTACGTGTTACATTACGAAGGGGTGGTGTCTGGTGTGTGACTGTGCTGTTATTTTTCCAGCTGTATTGCGTGTAGCTGGCGCCCTTCAGAAGAGCACAGAGGTCATGAAAGCCATGCAGAGCTTAGTGAAGATCCCAGAGATCCAGGGCACCATGAGGGAGCTGTCCAAGGAGATGATGAAGGTCAGTCACATATCTGCTGACACACTGTGGCCGCTGTGTTACTGTTGGGTACACAAATCGATCACTGCTCATGTGCATTGCTCTATTGCTGCTGCGTCGCATACCGGTGTGAAACCCTCTTTCGAGAGACTCAGGGAAGCCGTCCAGTTTTGAACCACTGCTACGATCCGAAGCTACAAACATACAATTCATATAACCAACAATTCATATAACCAACAATATTATGCACTATGTTCAAATTTATATTGAAGAATAAATTAGGAAATATTGTTTGAGTATTGATATAACCTTTTGGTGTTGTGTATGTCCCACAGGCTGGTATCATAGAGGAGATGCTGGAGGATACCTTTGAAAGCATGGAGGATGACGAGATGGAGGAGGCAGCAGAGGCAGAAGTTGATAAGATCCTCTTTGAGATCACAGCAGGTAAAGACAGTCTCTCTGGTAATGAAACTGCCTGGTGGGGGCTGATGGTAAAAAAATGTAATGTTGTACATGCTGACCCCTGGTGGTTTGTTCCATATTAGGCGCCCTTGGCAAAGCGCCCAGCAAAGTCACAGACGCCCTACCTGAAATGGAGCCTCCTGCGGCAGCCGCAGCCTCAGAGGATGAGTCGGAGGAGGACATTGAGGAGATGCAGTCTAGACTGGCAGCCTTAAGGAGCTAAGATTGAGCTTTTGACCGCTTTTAGTCCCATTAAAGTCTTTTTGCCTGCTCAAGTATGAACAAAGACAATTTTGGTCGAGGGTTAATCTAGTCTCTTCTCAAATATATTGTCTCTTTCTTTCACATTATTGTTTTTGATTAGTTTTGGGCTGAGAACTTTTGAATGCTTAGGGCTAAATAACATATCAGATCTGTTCTTATGAAAGTTGGCTTTTATTATCTTGCATATAATCTGGGTAAACCCAGAAATCACCCAAAGTGTGGTGACTGTATCCCCAACGTTGCGAAGATATATATTAATCCCAAGATAGATCTCTGAAAATAAGAATGCTCATGCCTATCTAAAGTGATGAGTGTGGTCTGATTATTTTGGGGAAGCTGAGGCTTCATCCTGCAATAGGGTGGATTAACCACCCACTGGGCGAAAACTGGTTGTAGAAACAACGTTGATTCGTCAAATCAATGAAATTACGATGAACCAACATGGAATAGACGTCGAGTTGACGTCTGTGGGCAGAGACTTACTCTGAGCCGGTCACTGACATATCTAATCCGTAATGGAAATGTCTTGCTCTACATTGCGACATTAAATTATATTAAATGAGTGACTCACATTTTAATGTTCATGAAACTTTAATCCATCACTACTCTGATCTAGTTCTGAAATCTATCTAAATGTAAAACAATATCCACTGAGTATACCAAACATTAGGAACACCTTCCTAATAAGGAGTTACACCCCCCTTTTGCCCTCAGAACAGCCTCAATTCGTCGGGGCATGGACTCTACAAGGTGTTGAAAACATTCCATGCTTCCCACAGTTGTGTCAAGTTGGCTGGATGGCCTTTGGTTGGTGGACTGTTCTTGATTCACATGGGAAACTGTTGAGCATGAAAAACCTAGCAGCATTGCCGTTCTTGACACATCCGGTGCGCCTGTACCTACTACCATACCCTGTTCAAAGGCACTTCAATATTTTGTCTTGCCCATTCACCCTCTTAATGGCACACATACACAATCCATGTCTCATTTGTCTTAAGGCTTAAAAATCCTTCTTTAACCTGTCTCCTCCCCTTCATCTACACTGATTGAAGTGGATTTAACAAGTGACATCAATAAGGGATCATAGCGTTCACGTAGATTCACCTGGTCAGTCTGTCATGGAAGAGCAGGTGTTCTTAATGTTTTGTACAATCAATGTATTTCATTTACTTTCGGCATTTGAAACACTGGAACTAAAAAGCAAACTTCTCTTTAAAGTTTACCTGTACAGTGCATATATCTATATTATTTTCTTTATATAATGTTGTTTGGAGGGGTAAAAAAGGAATGCAAATTCAAACTGATTTTGGATGTTGAAATCGTGCTTCTTTAACTGTGTATTGTTGGCCTCAGAGTCATTAAATTTGTTGTGATTCAGTAAAAAAATCTGGTTAGTCTCGTTTCAGGCCCTGTGTGTTATGGGTTGTTTTTCTTCTGTGAATACTTTTTTTTATGTGGCCAGGAAATTCTGGAAATAAACATGAACGATTTTACAGTTGCCTGGCCTCTCCATACTTGAATGTTACCTGAAAGTTAAGGAAAATGGAAAGGTAGGATGAAAGGAAAAAGTGGACAAATGTGTTTCCTTCAGTTGGTAGGCCACTTTACTTTTGTTGCTCTTTCCCATAAAATAAAGCAACATCTGTGAAAACGCATTCAAGAGAGAGAGAGTCTTAGAGCGAAACAGTGCGTCTTTCGTCTGGGTTGCTTTTCCCTTGGCTTCAAAGGGATTAGCTTTATAACCAAACCCTATCTCGGTCCTCTGTTGATGTAGGTTACCAGTCAAAAAAGCACTGTAGCTGTCTCATGTTTTGGGGAAAACTCCCCAACATGATTTACAAGCCTCAACTAATGGCAGTGGATTATATTGAATTACTATTGTTTCTGAAACTGAGCACTTACAGGTGTATTGCAATCATAGTATACTATTGAGATGTTTAATCCAGACTGCCTGGTCCATGCTATCAGGGATCCTTGGGATGTTTCAGCTCTGAAATTACCTGATTGAAGTTGAAATTTAAAATGGTGGGTTTAGGGTTTAGGGTAGTGACTTCCCAACGATTCTGAATAGCATTTACCCTGCCTGGTCTGCTCACCTTTTCTTTTCTTTTTTTCCAGATCCAGGCCCTCTATTTCCCAGAAATCTTCCTAGTTAGTGTTCAATTAAAAAATGATGTATTTACATTCATTCAAACAACATCAGGTAGTTAGGCCAATAATCGTTTTAATAGACAAAAAATATTCTGTATCACGTTCATGTCTGCGTGCAGCGCAACGTTTGACGCGGTGGTTGGTCCTCGCTGACGCTGCTGTCAAATGGCTACTGCCAACGCTCAAGAAGAAACTCCTCCCTGTTGACAGCACGTTCTGTCCCCTGCTCAGCGCAATGGTTTCTTGGATAATCTCTAGACTTGTGGTGTAAGTAATTGTTTTTATCACATTTTTCTCTCATAAAAATCCCACCTCGAGATAATGCCGTTTGCTGTAAATATGCGTTTTTTTCCGTGACACCAGATGCATGACAGCAGCGGCCGCTTTATCGCCTATTTAGGCTCCGTCTTATTTCTGAGCAGAGACGGTGACTCCGGGGTTTGAGGCGAGACAGAATATTATGCTCTGTTTATTCCTTATTTAAATGAGGTATTTTTTTCCATTTCGGCCCACATTATTTGATTTAATAGTCATATCACATTTAAAGGGTCGGTGAATATTTTATTTAACCTATTATGAATTTACAGGCGTTTTAATTTAATTCCAGACAAAGAATTACGTGATTGCCCAAATTAAATATGTATATTTATATTTATATATGTCTGCTCATGCAGATCTATGCATGTTGAAAATGATCAAGCAACAATAATGCTGTAATCGAAAAGGGATTTCATACAGTACATTCAAATATAACTATATAATAAATGTAATAAAATGCTTTTATAAAGCACAGAGCAGTGGTAAGCAGAGCTACCTTATGATACTTGATGTCCTTTATTTGGAAAACAAAGGGATGGGTCACCCCTCTCAGGTTACAATAAAAGTGTTGTATATATTTCTAAGACTTTATTGCCGCAAATGATCTGAGTCATCCGAATATTTAAGCACGTTAATGTATGGAAGCAGAATTATAGGCTCCACTGGTCATTTCTATTGTGTTGCAATATGGCGAAATGATTAAACGTGTTCACAACATATAGACATGGAGTTAGCCAAATCTCAAAATAGCACGTCAATTAAATTTAGGTTACAATATCATATTACATTGCTGTTTCAGACGTGAGGCTCCAAGTGTCTTCTGTCTGACTTGGCATTCAAAGCTCTACATAGACTATCCAACACATTTGATTTGTTGTTCTGAGGTCTTAAGCAGAAACACTGAACACATGTTGTTTTGAGTGACCTTGTGTGTTTAACAACTGTATGGTTATACAGGACAAGCCAGTGTAGGCCTATGTAGGTCAGTAATTTGAGCAGGTCACACTCACAACTGTTGCCATACTGTTGCTTCAAGCCAAGGGGTCCCCCTGTCTGAAAGTTATAGTCATGTGGCTCGTTTAGTAAATTCGTATTTTAAATGTGCACCTTTTCCTGCTTACTCATAAGTTTTAATTGTTGTTGAAAATATGAGTGTCTTTATGTCAATTACACATTCAACAATATGAGCGGAATTGGAAAATAGTTGCGCACGTAAAACTCGGACTTGTCTAGCGGGGGTCTCTTTGATGGCAATGGGACTTTGGCGCAAAGGAAGTGCGCATGGGACTGTTCTCAGATTCTCCTAATTTCTTGGAATATGAGCCACTCCCTGTTGATGTATTATTTGTTTATTTAAACATTATGCATTCAATCAAATTTAAAACAGTTTTAACACAGTAAATTCGTCACAAACCCAATACCCATTTCTGCGGAGTCAGGGGACATATAGCTTGTATATCGTTATACAAATAGAGAGTTTTGTTTTTTGGACAGTTTTTACCAGTGAGTTTTATTTGCTTTTAGCCCCATAAATGTGTGTGGATGTGCTGGACAAGCACTTATTGCATAAGCTAATTACATGTTTTCTGTTTTCCAGGCTTGTATTTGGCACATTATATCCCGCATACTCCTCATACAAAGCTGTCAAGTCAAAGGATGTGAAGGAATATGTGAGTATTAACAACATTATGAAAAAAGTGACAATGAAACCATAGTCTGGGCTTATTATGGGCCAGTTTCACAGACCCAGACAAATCGTGGACTGAATTACATGAACCAGGATTTCTAAGAATTTAGTTTAATATTCCTGAACTATTATGTATCAGACTAACTGTGATAGTTATTTTGCTTTTAAAGGTGAAATGGATGATGTACTGGATCATATTTGCACTATTCACCACCATGGAAACCATCACAGATATATTTATCTGTTGGTAAGTTAATGCTGTATTATAAAATACCTGTTTTGTTTATGTATAGTATTATTTAACTTGTTTTCATATAATTAGTTATGAAGTCCAAAATATTGTTCTGCAATAGTACTGAGTCACATAACATTAGCCTACATAGGATGGTCATAAGACTGATGATGGTATTGTAATGGAGAGTAGATTTTATGAATGCTCTGATCGCTGTATTATTCTTCCCTTCACTGTAGGGTTCCTTTCTATTATGAGCTGAAGATTGCCTTTGTGGTATGGTTACTGTCTCCCTACACAAAGGGGTCCAGTGTTCTATACAGGAAGTTTGTTCACCCAACACTATCTTCAAAAGAGAAGGTGAGACCAGTGCATTAGTACTTTTTTCTTTGTCCTCTTGAAATGTTATATAAGGTGTCTTCCATATTAAATATGTTTTAAATGCTCTGCTAATCATTTTAATGACAGACTTTGCTGTGATCAATTATCCAAAGGAGAGGTTGGATTGTCCTAGCTGGTCATGTTTTGGGTGGAGGGGCATAAGGAAACGGCATGGTTTTTCCTTCTCTTCCTTTCCTTTTTACTTTATTTTGGGGTCAGGAAACACATCAGAGTTGAGAGGGGACCAACACAGGGACCCAGTGTCAGATGAAAATGAACAATAGTACTGATTATAAAAGACAATCAACATGTCCACTCTTTATGTGTGAAGAAACGTGTGTTGCTAAAGAGCAATCTCAAGACAGATCGCGACCATGTTCATTACAAATAGTCACAACATGTATTGTTTACATACAGTACATCAAATCTGTGAGCGTGTTTTTCACATGGCCTGCCAATAAAAACACAATTAATATGTGTGTTTTTCTCTCTGTCCAGGATATTGATGACTATCTCTGCCAAGCAAAGGACAAAAGCTACGACACTCTGGTGACTTTTGGGAGGAAAGGTTTGAATGTAGCAGCCACAGCTGCAGTCCTGGCTGCGACAAAGGTAATGCTGACTATTTTCATTTCTGACGTGTCCTGGGGGAATGGTGGGGGGAAGTGATGTTTTTCTGTGTACATATATGTATAATTCATAGTGTTCATGTATTTTGTCTCCCACCCCAGAGCCAAGGAGTACTGTCAGATAGACTACGAAGTTTCAGCATGCATGACTTGTCCGCCTACCAGTCCGACCCAACTGAGATGGACTCTGGATCTGTCCCCACTCAGTCTGCAGCTGGACAACAGAGGGCCAGGACCATGATGCGCAGCAAGTCAGAGAGTGGCTACACCAAGGGTGAGACTATACTGCCACATACACTTACATCACTAACCAGGATACAGACAGAAGGAATGACACAACCAGGTTCGGGATGAGATTATCCTATTGCACATCATTTTCCCATAAGACAATTTGATCACCTCTTAGATAAATACCAGGTAATAGCTAAGTAATATGGTAACACTGAAAAGGGTATATACTGTACAATAGGCAATTTGTGTACACCTCTAGCATGTCTACTAGTACGGACTAATAGAGTAAATATTTACTTGTACACATGCTAGAGGTGTACACATTGCCAATCGTATCTAATTTGAAGCAGTGAGCAATACTAAGCAGTAAGTTATTTAAGTTACTAACTAGGGAGTTAAACTATACTCATTGTTTCCATATTATGGTATATTTGGCAAATAATGGTTTTACCACAGTACTAGTGAAAACAATGAGTACAGTTTAACTCCCTAGTTAGTAACTTAAATACCTTACTGCTTAGTATAGCTCATTGCTTCAAATGAATGGCATTATAAATGTTGACACTGCTGAAAACAGGTCTGTTTCCTCTGCTTAAACAAACATGATCATATGGCCTCTTTCCTGTTTAAGCCTGAAGATAATAGTTCTGCGCCCTGACTTTCCTTAGTCCCCCTAACCCCACATATCTATTCCTGTTTGTGATGCTCTCTGACTGCAGGTCAGTCTCCACATGGCTGCCAGGCAGGCTCTGGACCAGTGGTATTCAAACCTTTACCAGAATTCCTGGGGACCCCATCCCAAATCTGACCACACAACATTAAAATCAGTCCATTTACATTTTCACCTCAACAAATAACCTTCAATTCATTACATTTTCTCTCATCAAAATTAAGAGAACCAATAAATACATTTACTCACTGAAATTGTATTTTTCAAATGATTTTTCTCAACAACAACAAAATTATATTGTCCCATGAAAGAAAATCTGTATTCTTTTCTTTTTTGCAACCCCACTGCAACTCCCCCGACTTTGAATATCAATGTCTAGACCCACCTAAGAATGCTTCATGTTTAGCTTTTATCATTGAATGACCAGAGCCTGCTCTCCCACGCCATACTAGTTCAGTGTTCCATGTCTCATTATACAGTATGTGTTGTACAGTCCCAAAGTTTGTTTGAGATTCACTTTGTTTGGATTGATTAGTCTATTTTCCAAGAGGTTAATAATAGCCACAAGGTGAAAACGAATGCTTTTGCACCATGGCTCTGTTAACATTTTCTGTTGTGGAGGACTGTAACTATTCCTGTAAGTGGCTGTACTGTGTGGATCATTAACAAATGTTCAAATTATGTTTGAAAAACGTGTTTTGTTAACTTACCACACACTTATTGTACAATAATTACAAGGTGATTATCTGTGTTTTCAGAACAGCATGATATTAGCTGATAGGTCACCCAGCATCCTTCATATTGAAAGAGCTGGGTTATGAAAGGCTATTTTGGCCTTTTGCTTTCCATTTCCATGGCATATTGAATGATGAGATGGAAATCCAGTGTACTCAACATGATTCTGCAGAGACTAAATGAAGGGTCCTGAAGAGGAGTCCTCGTCCTTATAGCATTGTTATGCTTGTTTGCCCTGTGAGAGAGGGAATCCCATATCTTTCAGCGTTATTCTAGTCCTTATTCCCCTGCCTGCACACATGGTCCTTTTGATGTCTGCTCCCGTGCTTTGTGTAGAGAACAACAACAACCCTACTCTGCCCCTTAGAACCTGAACTCATAACAACCTCTCTGTAGTGAAGCTACAGCACTTCAATAATTATAGCACAACATTTCACTGCTGCTTTCAGCGTACATTCGGATGTGTGTTTGTTCATTTTTCACCACCGTTGCTTCTCACGGTGCAGGGCAGGATTTGGACATGACTGAGTATGAGGTGTTGAGATTCGACCAGTGTGACACCAAGGAGCTGCTGTCCCACGCTATTACGCCCCCCAAACCCACACTCCCTCCTTCACCCTCCCTGACCCCCCAGCCCTCTCCACCTCCATCTCTTGCACCCCCAGCACCAGAGCAGACTGAGGACATGGGGGGGGGGACATCAACAAGCACCCCACAGCTCAGGCTGATTAAGAGGAAGGCGCCTGAGGTACTCCTTTAAACTGGCTGGCCTACTGGCATGTGATTCTAACTTCCCCTGAACTGGACTGTGGTGACTAACACACTGGGTCCTCGTGGCACGGTACCATTGCAAAAATGAGGATGGAAGATCATTTTCTGGCTGAAATTAGTTGTACCGTTATGATACAAATTAGTTTCTAATATGCATTTGTATTTTTAGTGGACTGATAAGTGTATGAATTTATGTTGTTTTGCAGTATTGTTTCACTGCTGATATGACTTTGCTGTTGAATGCAATGGAAGTATTAATTTGATTGCATGTATTGATTTCCCAATTTCCCTAGAAAACATGCTGGAACAGGCCTCTGAAAAGAACATTCCAGGATTGCTTTCTTTACTATGTGTCAACTCATATTTTCATAATGTACTGAGTGTTTATCTTGTGCCCAAACTGACAGTATAGATATACAGAGCATGCATATCAGATAGACAAGACAAACATTGTCAGACCACAAATCAGGAATAATGTGGCATTTATTGGTTTCAGAACCATTATGGTTAATCAGTGCCCCATCTCTCTTTTTTTCCATCTGTCTTTCTAGCCTCCTCCTAGCGACATAAGACCTCTCACAAGATCCAGGATTGCCCAGCTGTCTTCAAACAGAGAAGCCATGTGATTTTGTGTGAACGCTCCCAAGACCGCTTTAGCTGCCTTAGCTGCAAGGAGAAGAGGGTAAATAAGGAAATGTGGCTAAAAGCTAAACGCATAAAGCAGCCTTGTTTTAGAATAAGGAAACCAAAGTGACTTGTGACCCTCTATCTTAATATATATGACCTCTGGCACATACTGTACTGTAAAGGAGACAGATGGTGGGTGCCATCAAGGTAGCACTCAAGAGTGGGCTCCATACCTTACAGACATTTGGATTGATTTGTCGGTCATTGAATACGTTTTTGTATGTATGTAAAGTGTGTGTATTTATCATTAATAGTTTTTTTATATATACTATGTTTAGAGACAAATGCATGTATGTGTCTCTGGTCATTAGTGTCATAAAACAGAATGTATTGTTACTTCCATCTTTTTGTGGCTACTTGGTCACTGTTTGAGGTAGCATCAGTCATCAGGAGTGTAGCAGGGTGAAATACTCCGTAATGAAGGATATGGTTGTCCACTCACTCTCTTGGGTTTGTAGGGAGAGCTTTAACCTGGCAAATACAATCTGTACTGACAATTTAACAGGACACAGAATATTGAAATGAATTGTCCTGTCAGGTTAGTATAACTCCTCAAAGGTGGTATTTATTTATGAGATAAAATAGCAGTGGTAGGAATTCAAATATGCTGATTATAATTAATCAACTGCAAGTAAGGGCTCTATTCAGTCTGTATCGCTGAAGCATTACAGATTGCGCGATAGAAATGTGAAGGTAATATCTGATTGAGCCGACATGCAGCGTTTACCGTGAATGCAGTCTTCGCTAACGTGGGAACATTGCCTTTAAATTTAAATCACGCTGTAACGCTTAACTTCCACGATACGGATTGAATAGAGCTCTTTACCTTTGCTTATAAAGCCTTAAATCATTCAAATAAAACATTGAGTACCTGGTACTACAGAAACAGTAATATCAGTACTTGTATTTCTTGCAATGAGCACTAAAACATCATGAAAAACATACCTATGACTGTCATTGACTATTGGCACTATGCACTATGTTCAGATTTACTGCAACTGTTCCAGTACCATGAAATGGCAAAAAAACAGTCAACATCAGAAATGTAAAAACTTTTTTTTCCTTTTTAGTTCACTGATCACCATGTTATTTATCATTACCAAAATTATTATTATATGGGATTAGTTAGTATTCAAATAAAGACATTTCTCTATGGGGTAGAAATGTTGACAATCAACTTTTCAATCTCATTATAACTTATCTGGCATTCAAGTCTGTCATTCAATTGTTTTGTAAAAGTTTGTGTTATTCATGTCTTATAGGCATCACTATACATTTGAGTATTTTCCGGTTTAGCACACAAAACATACTTTGAAGTGTATAGCTATTGTATAACAAAAGATAGCCAGTGGCGAGGGCGAAATACTCTGGTCCTTCTCAGTCTAAAAACACTGTGCAATACTCTGCTTTCACTGAGCAATTGTCAACTCACGCTTCTTACTCAAAACTCTACATTTCTCAATGTAGCCACAATTGTCGACCTGTCTTTTCTCAGCCATTATGAAGAGATTAATTTCAAAAATTCTTCTCTAAGACCTGTCTGTTGCCTATATATATGAGGGCATAGCAATTACACTGTAGATGGGCAGGTTTCTAACCTTTTTTTGTAAATTACATGAATATCGAGAGTGTTTTTGCCAATGGTAGTAATGGTAGTGACATACTGTCTTTAAATGAATATTTCTGCACTGTATGTATGTGAATTCACTTAGATTGAACCCTCTTGGCTATTACACAATGCATCACTGAATCTGTGAATTATACTTGGGGTTTGGGCAGAATTAATTTTAGTTCACTGTTCTCAATAAATAAATTAAGGCTTCTCAGGTATGCGTGTTCAGTTTACATCAAATTCAATCACTTTCTGGTAAAAAAAGATTTTGGTATACACTTGTTTGCACATGGAATTATCAGAAAGAGGTTCCTTCTAATGGGCAGTGTTTTCATGTGGCATGAATTTTTTTATCCTTGTTGCGACTTTAGTAGTTTCAGTGTTGTGTTGGAATGTGATTGCTTTTTCAACTTAAAAATGTATAAAAATAAAGTTAATGTTTTTGTTGCTATCTAGCAGCACACAGATCAATAAACGAAAGTCATATGAAAATTATTTACTATGGAGCATTGGGTGGATTAGTTTAGTTTTTATTTGCTTCATTGATTGCCTTGCTGATTTTACACTGATTCGGAAGTGCTGAATATTTTTTCCAATATTCTTTTGAAGCACTTTGTGGCAAGGTCAGGAAAGTTACTCTCATTGACAAAATACATGTTTCCACAACCTTGAGTGAAATAAATTGCATGAGGAACATGTCTGACTGATGGCCTCAGAGTAAAAAGTAGCTTCTGGCAGGTCAGAATCTCTCATGATGCTCAAACCTTATTGTGAATTTCAGAAAAAATGATGACAGACAGGAATGATGAGCTAAAATGACACGTGCTTTCTCTGTATCATCAGTGTTTCTGTTGGTGAATTGATAACAGCCAATAAATATGAGACAATGTGACACCATGGCTTATGTATTTTGTATTATATTTAAATGTAATACATTTCAATACGTTTTTGCATTAATTTATTCAACAACTTCAACAAGTAATATTTCAAGTTTATTTATCAATTGCCCAAATCTGCATTTCACTCTACATTGACCAAAATGATGCTGTGAACAATGTTCTTGTGTACAATGAAATTTGATTAATCAATTGCAAATGTACATACATCTCAGAGTGGGAAGGCCAATTCAAGCCATTAGACGTTTAGGTTGACACGTTCATGATATTTTTTGTAGGGATCATTGACAAACCAGTTCCTCCTCTTCCAGAATTTTGTGGTCATTTTGTCCAAGAGCTTATTCTGTGTTTTGTTACAAAACACATGCTCCCTTAAACGCTTCTTTCTGGCAGGCAACTTCTTCCACAGTTTTTTCTTGTATCCAGCCTATTGAGAATCAGCAGTAAGTGTCAATTTAAAGACAGAGGAGAAACAGATAGTCAACGCCACAACCTTTATGGTTTCAGAACCTAAGGAAAACAGAATGAGAGACTTGTACATTACCTTGCGTCTAATCCACAGGCCACAGTGCAGACGCATGAACCTCTGCACCACTGACTTCACAGATTTCCTCTTCCCTTTTTTCACACTGATGTACGTGAGGTTTCTGCTTGGTTGCTGGACCAGGTTGGGAATGAGAGGTGCAACCCTGCAAGAACCAAGCCCCACCCAAATTAGTAATACAATAGTTTTTTTTTTTAAATGTTTAAATGTTTCATGTCATTCAAACAAACAAAGCTTGGGGATACTACTCTCATCTTATTCCTTTAATTGATTGATTGATGCATCTTTCAAAAACAATTGAAATAAAAGCTGTCTAGCTAGCTAAATTAATAGTAAAAAAAAAAGCTAATCGCACTTGATGATTTGAATCATCACCATATGACTTTTCTGAATGTGATGAGCAGTATGTATGCCTAGGCCTCACCGTTGCAGGATGCTCTGCTTGGGTGTCTGGAAGCCTTTGGCGGACAGAGAAGCCCATGCAGGAGTAGTGACCAGAGACCTCTGGACAGTTTGACGATTGATTATGGTGGAGAACCGACATATCTGCTGCCCCCTGGCAAACAGAGTCAACGGCCTCATCAAGCCTGTCCATGCAAAAACAAATACATTTCTAAAATTAGGTAAGATATATCTTGTTCACAGCTGATAACGGTACATTCACTATCACCACACTAGCTACATAGCTAGTTACACAGCTAGCATCATGAGTATGTGCTGGCATTGGATAACCTCAGCCAGCGCTGCGCTAATAATAACCACGAATGTCGACTCGTTAGGCAATAAACTGGCTAGCTATATAATCTATAGAAGTTATAGAATCTACACAAAATCTTGAATTCATCACAGGTAAAAGCTCAATAATGTAGCAACACATTACATACCAGGGACGTTCCTGGCTATGATGGCTGCCATGTTTCCTATAATGCCGCTGTGAAGCAGGCAATAATAACTAAGTACTTCCGGGTCACGGGTTTTTGGAATCCTTCAGAATAAGAGTTCCAACCTGTATACTTCGTACATTTATTTGTATTTATTAAGGATGCCCACAAGGCAGCAGCTAGTCTTCCAGGGGTCCAAACACATTAAGGCACGTACATCACACATTAAACAAAATATAAAACAGTACATCATATAACATTATTACACCACTACATATCTACAATACAAAATGTATAATACAACCATACAACAATATTACAATGTACGTGTGTGTAGAGTGCGTGTGCTAGCGTGTGTGTGCATATGCGTGTCTGTACCTGTGAGGTGTGTGTCTCTTCACAGTCCCCGCTGTTCTATAAGGTGTAATTTATCAGTTTTTTTCAATCTGATTCTACTGCTTGCATCAGTTATCTGATGTGGAATAGAGTTCCATGTAGTCATGGCTCTATGTAGTACTGTGCTCCCATGGTCTGTTCTGGACTTTGGGACTGTGAAGAGACCTCTGGTGGCATGTCTTGTGGGGTATGCATGATTGTCAGAGCTGTGTGCTAGTAGTTTAAACAGACAGCTCGGTGCATTCAGCTTGTCAACACTTATAAAAACAAGTAGTGATGAAGTCAATCTCTCCACTTTGAGCCATGAGAGATTGACATGCATATTATTAATGTTAGCACTCTGTGTACATTTATTTAAGGGCCAGCCGTGCTGCCCTGTTCTGAGCCAATTGTAATTTTCCTAAGTCCCACTTTGTGGCACCTGACCACACAACTGAACAGTAGTCCAGGTCCGACAAAACAAACGTAACAAAACAGCCCCCACAATCGTTATATCATACATTTCTCTCAGCCAATCATGAATAATTAGGGTGAAATTGATGGAAAATGTGCGCAATTATTGATATATTTTATACTAGTTATAAAATAATAATGTAAAGTATTTCTATGAGATAGGTGATTTATTTGTTTATTTAAAAACAATTCAAAGTAAAACAGGGGCCCATTCTACTCAGGAGCACTTCTACTTAACAAATCCACAGAGTTTACACCCAGAGGACCCAGTCTGGTTTTATGAAGGGCAGACATGTAATAATATCCGACTAGTATTGGACTTGATAGACTACAGTGAGCACATTATTAGAAGATAGCTTTATTTTATTTGTAGACTTTTACAAGGCTTTTGATACATTTGAACACAATTTTTTGGTTTTGGTAAATATTTTCAAAGTGTAATTAAGACACTTTATAATAATAGTAACAGCTCTGTTCAATTATCCCATGGAACCTCAGAGAATAAATATTAGACGCATAATTAAACAAGGATGCCCAATTTCTCCTTTCTTATTTTTATTGGTCACACAAGTAATGGCACTTCATAGCAATAAGGATAGCTTCAGGGCTATTCAGATACAAGATAAAGAGATCAAATTTCACAATTGGCTGATGACACCATTTTTTTTAAAGATCATTGAAGTCAGGAAAGCTATTGAGTGTCTTAATGCCATCTCACATGGTTTATCTCTGAATATTAGGAAATGTGAATTATTTGAGTTTAAAAGATGTGACTTAAACTTAGTATGTAATATCCCTGTACAATATGTTATCACATATCTTGGTATTAGTTAGCAAAGATCAGAAAGAAAGGGCCAATATACATTTCTCTCCTGGTTATTAACTTATTTTTGTGGTTTTTGTCGCACTGCTTTGCTTTATCTTGGTCAGGTCACAGTTGTAAATGAGAACTTGTTCTCAACTGGCCTACCTGGTTAAATAAAGGTGAAATAAAATAATAATAATAAAAAAACGTTAATGCCCCATATGATGGGTGATGCTGATACATCTGATTCATAACCTCCGAGTTTGAACAGATACATTTGGTTAATAAACTTGCATTTTGGAAATAACTTCGGTCTGTATCCTGTTTTATCTGCTAGTGATTATATCGTAACAGAATTTCACTTGAGAGTAGTGCATGGCTATGCTTTATTCCAGTCAGAGTCAGTGTTTTTCTTTAAAACATACAAATATCATTTTCTTTTAAATAGCATAGGTCAAAAACTTTTCTATTGATGAACATAGATGTGATGCCTTTCAAACAGAAAATATAACACATAGTACCCCAGATCAGCAAAATTATTCATATGTATAACCAGCAAATAGATTATTTCTGTGACAGAGGGGAACATTTACTTAAAACAATCTTCAAAGCATAAGTTAAACACCCATCGATGTACCATGACTGAATGCATTTACAAACATCAATAACACCCAGTGTGTGCCTCTAAACCATTTACCTAATCCATCTAAAGGAATGCAAAGGAACATTTTATTGATGACATTTTTTCTTATTTTGAACAAATGTAACTGGGTCCACCATCACTAAAGCACAGAATACAGATGAAAAACACTTCTCCTTGTTAAAAATACATCTAGAAGATATAAATCGCAGTGAAGCTGGTGAGTTATCAAAAGTACTCAAATGGACATTCGGTAAACCATGGCTAGGATTTGGTGTCTGCTTTCTCTTATGGTCCATTAGTCCACAACTGAGGCACATAGACTTCACTTGATTCTGCTCTAAAAGCCAGACATTTCACCCCAATAAGAGGAAGTATCAGATGAGGCTGGGGACATGTTCACCAACCAGCATATACTGGCTCGGCATCATATGGGATCCCGTAGTATTCACCTTGCGGCCTCTCTTTGGTTAACAGAAATTGTCGCGCGAGGGAAAGCTCTCCATCTGTGTCTCGCATTCGACGCAACACCAGTAGGATGACAAAGAGTAGGGCCACTGGACCAGAGAAAAGAGAGAAACAACATATAAATACTGTATGCAAAAATACTAAAAGGTCACTTACTCGACTACTTCAGCATGATTTATATATTTCACCTAGTTTCTTCCTACAGGATGTGGCCCCGGAGACACCTGAAACACCACCTCTTTAAGGAATACCTAGGATAGGATAAAGTAATCCTTCTAACCCCCCCCCCCCCCTTAAAATATTTAGATGCACTATTGTAAAGTGGTTGTTCCACTGGATATCATAAGGTGAATCCACCAATTTGTAAGTCGCTCTGGATAAGAGCGTCTGCTAAATGACTTAAATGTAATGTAAATGATGTAATGAGATCAAATGACCTATAAGCATAATTAAATAATATTTGGATATTTGTAGTGCCGAGAAAGTGCATAAAAGTAGTGTAACTGGAAGAAATAAACAAGGTTCATGTCAATGAACAACTTTTCTTGACTAAAGGGTCACTAAAACCCCAAGTAAATATGGGAATTTCATTATGACAGCTTGACAAGGGTTTTCAACATCTAACTGGTAGCCTAAAGTTCAAACCACTTTCCTCCCACTACACCAAAATGTTAACGTGTCTTCAGACATACCCCCTCCTCCAATGACAAGTAGAGCAATGGTGATAGGGGCCAGCTCGCAGTCCTCCCCTGCCTTGCGGAAGAAGGTCTCCATGCAGTAACCTGGAGCAGTGCTGCCCTCAGGACAGAAGGCAACGCCAGGGCACAGGATGGGGTTCACGTCTGGACTCTGTGGGACAGGAGAAGTGAGCCCTGGTCATTAAAGTTGGTTATGAAATCCCTTGGGGATAGTTTCAGTATTAGAGGTGTTTACAGGGAATAAGAGCTGTGGTACTGACTGGGCAGTAGTGGTTTTCGGGGCAGAGGTTACAGGTCTCCTGGCCCCAGTGGATCTGGAAAAAGCCGCTGCTGCAGATTTGACACATACTCTGACGGGGAGCCTTGTGCAGGCCTGTCCAAAACCAATCATCCATTTAAAACTGTCTGAGTCTGCTATTACGGTGTACTACCTTCACAAATTAGAACATGCATGCCTTCATTTAGTGTGTTTATAGATGTAATCCATTTAGTGCCAGATAACCCTTCTGTAAATAGAGCTACTTCAGTCAAAGACTATACAGTCATAGTTGAATATTTACTTTATATTAGATTGAATGGAACATTCTCAGCCACAATTTTGATATTTTAACACACTGAATAGCACAGTTGATATTTTTGGCTGGCACTGGCAGTTACCTGGACGACAAGGTGTGCACTCCTTGGCAGCAGCCTGCAGGGACTCTGTACCAGCAGGACAGATCTGACACAGAGCACAACTGGAGGAGCTGTGGGAGGGACAGCCACAAGGTTGCAATGAATAGGGAATAACTTATTTATATATACTGTTTTATACTGCTAGCTATCACCACCCTGTGTCTGATCACTGAACTGTTACAATAATAATATATTCAATGCCCACTAATAAACCTATGAGTCTGTCAGTCTGAGTGTCTGTAGGTGTTTTGGGAAGTAAGATCGGTAGCATGAGAGATCTACAGACAAGCAACAGTTTGTGTGGATTATCAAAAGTTCATGCAGATCCCGCTGCAGTGCATACCACATTCGTTTAGGAACCACAGATCTACGGTGACCATGAAGGGCAACTTACTTGCAGAATGTTCCTCGTTGACATGGACTGCACAATGTGGCATTTTGTTGAGACGTATAGAAACCTGAAAATAACACATTCCATTATTTTTTTCAACACAGGAAATGAAATATTTCTAAAGTCTTGGATTGTTTAAATGTGCAACAAATAACTGAAGCCCAGCTCTTATACAGTAGAGCTGATTGTTTTCATCAGTTGTTACACATTTTTATTCACTCCTTTAACTTTCTCTCTGCCTATGTACATGGCTGTACAAAATGTTTTAATTCACAACACTATAATATAATCACTGTAATAGTAACAAGTAAGTAATTATTGCAATGCTTATTCAACCAAAACAGAACAAATATTGATATAAATACCTGGAGAACAACTTTGGCAGGAGTTGGAGCCTGTGTTGTTGCTGTAGGAGCCTGCGGGGCAGGACTGACACACAGGGCTGCCGGTGAAACTGCAAGAGAAGAGGATCAATGCAACAGTGGTCTACAGAATATTTGTAAATCGGCTATGCCCTCAGTCGACAGAGACTTACTTGGTGTAAAAACCCTGGCTGCAGGGCAGACATCGCTGTTGTCCAGCCAGACTCTGAAAGAACCCTTTGGAACATGGGAGGCAAGCCCCAGTGAACAGACACAACCCTGGCTCACGGCAGCAGGAACACAGGAGGGTGTCTGGGGGATTGATCAGATGTCTATTATTGAACAGGCTGTGCTGTTTACAAGATTTACCATCTTAATTTTACAGTTTAGCCAAGTTATCTTTCACGTACTCTGTAGAGGCCACAGGCCAGACAAATGGCAGTAGTCAAATAATACAGCAAAGCTGTCCACTTAGCATACCATAAGACCAAACATCCTTGGAGTTACAAATAGATGGGTAAAAACTACATTACAGTGCTGCATCAATTGGCTGTGGTGTGTTTCTATCTAATTTATAGGTTGTGGTGATAAATAGAACTGAGTCTACACAAGAAAATTATTGACATTTTGTAGCTAACAAAAAGAGCACTTTTCGAAGCAGTGAGCTAACATTTTGTTCTCTACTACAGCACAACACAATAGAAAGCTTTTGAGGAGGTTTATTTCCTTCTCAGTCTCCCTCTCTCTGCCAGGCCTGGGTAAGCAGGCCTATAGTTCAGACTCACCGTTGTCGGAGTAGGACCCTGGGACACAGGCCTCACAGAGGCCAGAGCAGTCTGGGGACGTGGTGCTGAGGATCATATGGGGGGTTGCTGTCACTTTCTCATTGAATGTAGGGGTCTCACTGACTGTAGGCGTCTCACTGAATGTGGTTGTTTCTGTCACATTCTCAATGAATGTGGTGTTCATCACAGAAAGAGCGAGCATCGGCGCCGTCGTCTGGCTCACCACCACACCTGTTATAACAAGACAGACTTTCAGAGATATAGTTCTAGAAACAGGAGAAAATTAAACATTCCCAGCCTCTCTCTAAGTAGCAATGTGGTAGATAGGCAAATGCTACAGTGGAATTTTTATTTATTTCACCTTTATTTAACCAGGTAGGCCAGTTGAGAACAAGTTCTCATTTACAACTGCGACCTGGCCAAGATAAAGCAAAGCAGTGCGACAGAAAAACAACAGAGTTACACATGGGATAAACAAAAGTACAGTCAATAACACAATAGAACAATCTATATACAGTTTATGCAAATGGAGTAAGGAGGTAAGGCAATAAATAGGTCAAGAGTAGTGAAGTAATTACAATTCAGCAAATACTGGTGTGCAAAAGAGAAAAAAGTAAATAAAAACAATATGGGGATGAGGTAGGTAGTTGGATGGGCTATTTATAGATGGGCTGTGAACAGCTGCAGCAATCGGTAAGCTGCTCAGATAGCTGATGCTTAAAGTTAGTGAGGGAGATATAAGTCTCCAACTTCAGCGATTTTTGCAATTCGTTCCAGTTATGGGCAGCAGAGAACTGGAAGGAAAGGCGGCCAAAGGAGGTGTTGGCTTTGGGGAAAACCAGTGAGATATACCTTCTGGAGGCCGTGCTATGGGTGGGTGTTGTTATGGTGACCAGTGAGCTGACATAAGGCGGAGCTTTACCTAGCAAAGACTTATAGATGACCTAGAGCCAGTTGGTCTGGCAACGAATATGTAGCGAGGGCCAGCCGACGAGAGCATTCAGGTTGCAGTGGTGGGTGGTATATGGGGCTTTGGTGACAAAACGGATAGCACTGTGATAGGCTGCATCCAGTTTGCTGGGTTATCGTGTTGGAGGCTATTTTGTAAATGACATCAGCAAAGTCGAGGATCGGTAGGATAGTCAGTTTTATGAGGGTATGTTTGGCAGTGTGAGTGAAGGAGGCTTTGTTGCGAAATAGGAAGCCGATTCTAGATTTAATTTTGGATTGGAGATGCTTAATGTGAGTCTGGAAGGAGAGTTTACAGTCTAACCAGACAACAAGGTATTTGTCCACATATTCTAAGTCAGAACCATCCAGAGTAGTGATGCTAGTTGGGCAGGCGATCAGTTGAAGAGCATGCATTTAGTTTTACTAGCGTTTAAGAGCAGTTGGAGGCCACGGAAGGAGTGTTGTATGGCATTGAAGCTCATTTGGAGGTTTGTTAACTCAGTGTCCAAAGAAGGGCCAGATGTATAATTGTGTCGTCTGCGTAGAGGTGGATCAAGGAATCACCCGCAGCAAGAGCGACATCATTGATATATACAGAGAAAAGAGTCGGCCCGAGAATTGAACCCTGTGGTACCCCCATAGAGACTGCCAGAGGTCCGGACAACAGGCCCTCCGATTTGACACACAGAACTCTGAGAAGTAGTTGGGGAACTAGGCGAGGCAGTCATTTGAGAATCCAAGGCTGTTGAGTCTGCAGATAAGAATACGGTGATTGACAGAGTCGAAAGCCTTGGCCAGGTCGATGAAGACGGCTGTACAGTACTGTCTTTTATCGATGGCGGTTATGATATCGTTTAGTACCTTGAGCGTGGCTGAGGTGCACCCGTGACCAGCTCGGAAACCAGATTGCACAGCGGAGAAGATACGGTGGGATTCGAAATGGTCAGTGATTTGTTTGTTAACTTGGCTTTCGAAAGACTTTAGATAGGCAGGGCAGGATGGATATAGGTCTGTAACAGTTTGGGTCTAGTGTGTCACCCGCTTTGAAGAGGGGGATGACCGCGGCAGCTTTCCAATCTTTGGGAATCTCAGACGATACGAGAGGTTGAACAGACTTGTAATAGGGGTTGCAACAATGGCGGCAGATTATTTTAGAAAGAGAGGGTCCAGATTGTCTAGCCCAGCTTATTTGTAGGGTCCAGGTTTTGCAGCTCTTTCAGAACATCTGCTATCTGGATTTGGGTGAAGGAGAAGCTGGGGAGGCTTGGGCAAGTAGCTGCGGGGGTGCAGAGCTGTTGGCCAGGGTTGGGGTAGCCAGGAGGAAAGCATGGCCTGCCGTAGAGAAATGCTTATTGAAATTCTCGATTATCGTGGATTTATCGGTGGTGACAGTGTTTCCTAGCCTCAGTGCAGTGGGCAGCTGGGTGGAGGTGCTCTTATTCTCCATGGACTTTACAGTGTCCCAGAACCTTTTGGAGTTAGAGCTACAGGATGCAAATCTCTGTTTGAAAAAGCTAGTCTATGCGTTCCTAACTGACTGTGTGTATAGGTTCCTGACTTCCCTGAAATAGAGCACATGACATGGGAAGCTAGATATTCAGAAACCATATAGGCTAATGGGTCAACACACTGATTAGTATGGTTCAGAAGACCAAAAGTTTGTCGGAGATTGGTATTTGATGGCTTAACCCATTGCAGACGTCATGTGACACCTAACCTTCCCCTCATTACAATCAGATTATCTTTCAGTAGACTTCCACAGATTCAACCCTTGGTGTTTGAGGAAAATCCATCAGTAATAGGCCTTTGTGGCACATTCTCCAAAGAGGAGTATGAATTAAAAGCCTTGTTCCTGATCAAAGAATGTCAAAAAGTTCCAGCATAAAATATTTTAGATGTCTTCTTGCTCATTCCTCTGATGTCGCCATTCTGAATCACACCCACCTGATCTATTTCACAATGAGGTAGCCAACGTTTAACAAAAAGTATTTCAAAGCAAGTCTTCTTTAGGATATGTAGCCATTTGTGGAGTGTGTAATGTGCCATTATTAAACACAAGATATCATGGTGTCTGACCTACAGTGAGTTGGGGAAACAGAAGAGAGCAGCAGCACACAGAGACCTTATTGTGGCAGTAATCACATTAGCAGTGAGCTGAGCTGCTTTACTGAGAGAAAGACACCCTCTTCAAGAAATGCAATTATTCAAAAACAGGTGATGAGATTTCACCTGGTTTATACTCCAAAATGCTCAGAGTTGGCCAGGGTCCTCTGTTTATACTGTACAGTATATTATATTGAGTTTAGATTCCCAGAGCATGGGGAACTGCTTTGGTAATGTGTGTTAATTGTACACTAGAATGATCTGCAGGGCTTGATGAATAGGTCCTAAAGGCCAACAAATGTCACCTCACAATAACAGTTGAATGTTGATTAACATGAACTTTTATAGCTGCACTTATGCAACATTGTTGCAAAGCAGTGTGTAATGTTAATGTTGCATTCAGTCGTTTAAGAACGTTTTGAATCAGATAATAAACCAAGGTATACCACGGTTTGTAAAACTTTTTAAATCAAATCAGAATTGTGAATGATAAATTGAATGGCGTGCCTAAGAAAAAGTCTAGCCAAAGTTCACAAACAGAAAAAGATCTACACAGTTGCACTAGTGGGTGAGTACCTCAAACAATCCTATGTAGAATTGTCTTCAGTCATAGGTTGCTAAAAAGCAGTCAGTGCTGTATGCCATGGGTGTATTCATTACGCCAATTCTGTTGCAAAACGTTTCTTAAACAGAAGCAAACGGGGAGGGACCTACCTGAATCTGTCCAATAGAAACTCACGTTTCGTAACTGTTTGTACTAATGATTACGCCCCAGTTGACTAGCCAAGACAACAAACAAACCACCAACCTTACCTAGCAGACAAGCGGCAGCTATCGCAGTCAAAACTCCCCAACATTCCATACTCCAGATATTATCGTCAAAGTCACAAAAAAGTGTTATAGAATTTCATCCCTGACAGTTGTCTTTCTTTTAGTGAAGTCCACCGTGAGTTGCTTGTTTCTGGGAGTTTGTCGGGCTCATCAATGTCATATGACAAAATACAGATCATGTGATTTTACTTAGAAGTTTTTGCAGATACCTGTATATATTGACGAGATGCCCATGTCTCCGCCCTAACAATGGGAGTCGTCCCAAAGACGAGAAGGCAGGCGACAAATTTAGGTCCAAAATAAATCCATTGAAACGCTTTGGGTTTATTTTCAACAGATTTAGCTAAATTTGGGGAGAGTGAGATCTCTCGCTTTGCCTCTTCCTCTCTGGTTTCGATAACGTCAAAGCGCAGCCACAGAATAAAATCATGCAGACAATCTGGTGTTAAATTAATGAATTAAATCATTAAATTATTATATATAATTTATTTTCTATCGGCCAAAGTTTATTATAGTGAAACTGTACTTCCTGAATTCGACTTGTCCCCACCCCATTCTCTTTTCAATGTGTGTATCAATTTCTCATGGGTCACATGAAAGTGATGTAGTCTATGCTCTAAAACCAGACATACCACACATTTAAATTCACAAAACCATTTAAAATAAACAGTTCTATGACAATGTTGTACACCACCAACAATATACTTCCATAATGTACAGCAGGGTTGGGTAGAATACTTTCTAAATGTAATCCGTTACTAGTTACCTGTCCAAAATTGTGATCAGTAACATAACTTTTGGATTACCCAAACTCAGTAACGTCATCTTATTACATTCAGTTACTTTTAGATTACTTTCCCCTTAAGGGGCGTTAGAAGAAGACAAACATGTATGTTACCAATTTAAAGACATCTGTTGCAGGATAAATCAATGTTAAAGTTTACATAGCTGGCCATAATATGGATGTTCAATTTTACTTTATGGGTTGGTTACTTCTTCTAACCCCATCGCTTTCTACTACATATAATAATAAAATTAAATTATATCTTTACATTAATATATATAATTTCTAAGTCCAAAGGATGTAGCAACTACAGATTGCCCCTTTAAGTCTATCAAAAGTGTGTGAGTTTGAGCATGTCTCCATTCGAGTTTAATTCCATAGACTGGGATCCGCATTATGCAGCTGTTGCAAGAGCGTATTTTTCACTGGCTGTCCACTGGTTTCAAAAATGATCGATAGGCAGCTTAAACTTCTTGAATTCCACCACATTCCCATTTGTGCAAATGTAAGATATAAAGGAAAATACCATTAAATAATAAATAAACAAACAAAGAACATGTAACCAAACCTTTAAAGCAAGTCTCCTGCAAAAAGTTCCAAAAATTGGAATACCGTATAAGAGGAATACAGATCAGATGTAGATTTGATGATACTGCCGATGATTCAGTTTCTTCCTGCAGGTAGGGCACGTCTGTGATTTGGCAAGTGAGTCAAGTATGCACGTGTTGCAGAACAGGTGAACACCCTGGGAGAAGACAAACGTTCTTCCAGCATCAACTATCTGAGGGGTGAGGCAGAAGCTTGTTTACAAGGTGTACACAATTACTGCTTACTTACCTCTCCATACGTGTCCATACAGATGGAACTGATGGTTGCTGAGGTTGATATGTGAACAACAGCATCCATCTATTTTAACCACACCTCTGTGGAGTGGAGTTGAATTCACAATTGCATGTTATAGTCAGTGGAGTAAAGCACTTACAGTAAGTAAAACATACTAAAATACTACTTAAGTAGTTTTTTTGGATATCTGTACTTTACTTTACTATTTATATTTTTGACAACTTTTACTTCACTATATTCCAAAATAAAATAATGTACTTTTTACTCCATACATTTTCCCTGACACCCAAAAGTACCCGTTACATTTTGAATGCTTAGCAGGACAGGAAAATGGCCCAATTCACTCTCTTCTCAAGTGAACATCTCTGGAAATCCCTACTGCCTCTGATCTGGTGGATTCATTAAACACAAATATTTCATTTGGAAATGATGTCTGAGTGTTGTAGCGCGCAACAGCGTCTCTTCAACCTCAGGAGGCTGAAGAAATTTGGCTTGCCACCTAAAACTCTGACAAACTTTTACAGATGCACAATTGAGAGCATCCTGTCGGTCTGTATCACCACCTGGTATGGCAACTGCACCGCCCTCAACCGCAAGGCTCTCCAGAGGGTAGTGCGGTCTGCACAACACATCACCGAGGGCAAACTACCTGCCCTCCAGGACACCGACAGCATCCGATGTCACAGGAAGGCCAAAACGATCATCAAGGACAACAACCTTCCGAGCCACTGCCTGTTCTCCCCGCTACCATGCAGAAGGCGAGGTCAGTACAGGTGCATCAAAGCGGGGACCGAGAGACTGAAAAACAGCTTCTATCTCAAGGCCATCAGACTGTTAAACAGCAATCACTAACTCAGAGAGGCTGCTGCCTACATCCAGACTCAAATCATTGGCCACTTTAATAAAAGGATCACTAGTCACTTTAAATAATGCCACTTTAATAATGTTTACATATCTTACATTACTCATCTCATATGCATATACTGTATCTTATACCATCTATTGCATCTTGCCTATGCGCTCGTCAATCGCTCATCCATATATTTATATGTACATATTCTTATTACATCCCTTTAGATTTGTGTGTATTAGGTAGTTGTTGTGGAATTGTTAGATTACTTGTTAGATATTTTTATTTTTTAAATTTTATTTCACCTTTATTTAACCAGGTAGGCCAGTTGAGAACAAGTTCTAATTTACAACTGCGACCTGACCAAGATAAAGCAAAGCAGTGCGACAAAAACAACACAGAGTTACATATAAACAAACATACAGTCAATAACACAATAGAAATATCTATGTACAGTGTGTGCAAATGTAGAAGAGTATGGAGGTAAGGCAATAAATAGGCCATAGAGGCGAAATAATTACAATTTAGTATTAACACTGGAGTGACAGATGTGCAGATAATGATGTGCAAGTAGAGATACAGAGGTGCAAAATAGCAAGAGAATAAGTAACAATATGGGGATGAGGTAGTTGGGTGTGCTATTTGCAGATTGGCTGTGTACATGTACAGTGTTCGGTAAGCTGCTCTGACAGCTGATGCTTAAAGTTAGAGAGGGAGATATAAGACTCCAGCTTCAGTGATTTTTGCAATTCGTTCCAGTCATTGGCAGCAGAGAACTGGAAGGAAAGGTGGCCAAAGGAGGTGTTTGGTCGCAGTGGTGGGTAGTACAGATGAAGTCGGAAGTTTACATGCAGCTTAACCAAATACATTTAAACTCAGTTTTTCACAATTCCTGACATTTAATCCCAGTAAAAATGCCCTGTCTTAGGTCAGTTAGGATCACCAATTTATTTTAAGAATGTGAAATGTCAGAATAATAGTAGATAGAGATAATTATTTATTTCAGCTTTTATTTCTTTCATCATATTCCCAGTGGGTCTTAAGTTTGCATACGCTCAATTAGTATTTGGTAGCATTGCCTTTAAATAGTTTAACTTCGGTCAAACGTTTAGGGTAGCCTTCCACAAGCTTCCCACGATAAGTTGGGTGAATTTTGGCCCATTCCTCCAGACAGAGCTGGTGTAACTCAGTCAGGTTTGTAGGCCTCCTTGCTCGCACACGCTTTTTCAGTTCTGCCCACAAATTGTCTATAAGATTGAGGTCAGGGCTTTGTGATGGCCACTCCAATACCTTGACTTTGTTGTCCTTAAGCCATTTTGCCCCAACTTTGGAAGTATGCTTGGGGTCATTGTCCATTTGGAAGACCCATTTGCGACCAAGCTTTAACTTCCTGACTGATGTCTTGAGATGTTGCTTCAATATATCCACACAATTTTCCTGCCTCATGTTGCCATCTATTCAGTAAAGCACCCCTACAACATGATGCTGCCACCCCCGTGCTTCACAGTTGGGATGGTGTTCTTTGTCTTGCAAAGCCTCCTTCACTCATGCTGCCAAACATACCCTCGTAAAACTGATTATCTTACCGATCATTGACTTCGGTGATGTCATTTACAAAATAGCCTCCAACACTCTACTCAGCAAACTGGATGTAGTCTATTACAGAGCCATCCATTTTGTCACCAAAGCCCCATATACAGTTGAAGTCGGAAGTTTACATACACTTAGGTTGGAGTCATTAAAACTTGTTTTTTAACCACTCCACAAATGTCTTGTTACCAAACTATTGTTTTGGGAAGTTGATAGAAGAATTTGAATGTTTAAAGGTAATGACTAAAGTATTCCAACCATAACTGTATAACTGTGTGAAATGTGTTAGAATCATAAGAAGATAATCTGAGGATGTGTGTAGCTCTGTTAGAATTCTAGAACTAGGGCATTATATTATTTTGTAAATATGCAAGCAGGGTGCAGCTGTAAAACAGATAACAGAAAACCATTAGAGGTTTTCAAACCAAGGGGCCCCAACAGGGGAGGAGAAGTGAAAGACTTGAAGAATGTGACAAGATTGATAGTTCTTTCTCTATTCTGTGGTCAGTGGGAAAATACTGTCTGTTTGAGCAGGGAGTAGCTGTTACGTGAATTAAGTTATCAATGTTCTTAAACCGAACTTCAATTAAACTACTCAGTCTGCCCCCCCAGAGTGTGTAAGATTCTGGTTGAATGAAGCAGACGGAGAATCAGCCTACAAGGGTCAAAACGTTTATTTATGAGAGCTCTGAAAATCCTTACAATGTACAAAGCCTTTTATATTAACACACACACACACACACACACACACACACACACACACACACACACACACACACACACACACACACACACACACCACACCAGTAGAGAACTCCACCCAGCTTTAGGCGGCTGAATTTTTCCACAGTACCCAGACCACCTGTCTCCTTATCTTTTGCCAGCCTAGCTGTTCCCAGGCTGTTGTTTCTCTCCCTAACTTAAGGAGGCCTCTTCTCCTGTTCCTTTCCCAAGGTCGTCTTATCAACTCTGCCCTGCTCATTTTTTTAAGTGGTTACAGTGTCTTTCTCACACACAGTATTGGAATATAGTTTTTAACCCATTATTATAGCCTTATTTCGAATACATTTCAACCGGATATAAGGTTTCTGAGTGAAATCATTTAGTCAAACCTTTAATCATATAATTTCCATTACAGTAGCCTAAAGATAAGAACTTGTGTGTGTATAAAAGACTGGCTCTGCTTTTGGGGGGCAGAGTGCTCTCTGAATAAAGTGCTAATCCTTTGTATGCTGGGACTTTGTCTGTTTATTAAAACTTAGAGATTTACAACCTCTAAGATACAGATGGATTATAAAATAGTTCAGTTAGAACATTGAGATAGAAATTCTCGTGACAACTTGGTCCTTCGAGCCGGATCTCAATACCTGTTTCTGTCGTCCCAGGGAACACCGAAACCGTGCACGGGCAGATCAAGGATCCGTAAGACAAAGACCTGACCTCTGAAATTGAGGGTCCATTTCAGGCCGGTGGCGAACTGGTACACGACAGGAACGGTGACGAGATCCAACCAACATTGAATCTCAGCTGCAAGGATAAGGTCAGTAGTCTTTATTCACTAGTTTGATTTGTATCGGGTATACCACCTATATAATCTAATGTAGAGAAAGTTTAATTACAAAAGTATCTATGTTCGTGTTACACGGCACTGGGTAACAGATCATTGAAATAAGGGGACGGGTCCGAAATGACTCGTAGTAGTTGAGGCCATTACTAAAAATAAACTACCTTGTGTTGAGATTGTCTGAGCAGGGACTATTAAAAGTATGCAGGGAGAGGTATAAACACCTAAAACCTATAAGACAAAGGCGTACTTTTAAAAGGACGATTGTAGGTAAGACTTCCTAGGAGGTAAACCCTATGACGTATGGGAAAGTGTGGGATTGTTAAATAGGAATAATGGGTAGTAAAACCTCAAAGGATGTCCCGGAATTAACCGGGGATGAGAGATATATGGAATCTAAAGATAAAAGAGGAATGTATATTATGGTCTGAAGTGGAGGAAGAAGTATGGTTTTGTTGGGCGTCTAGATATAGACAAGTTAGAGTCTATGATTAAACAGATGCATAAAACCTGTGGAGATAATATAGGAAAGCAGCTGGCAAAAGGGAGAGATACAGCCAGGGTGTGGCTATCAGAAGCCTGCAAGAGAGGGGGTAGAGAAGGAAAGAAGGAAGGGACCTAAGAGAGAAGGGAAAAAAATGGACAGGATCAGACGATAGAAAGTGTTTTAATTGTGACAAAACAGGACATCTGGCCCGAGAGTGTAGAGCTCCTCTAAAGGATGAGAGAGAAAGAGAGAGAGACAGAGACAATGAGAGCGAGAGCAGAGAGATATGAAGATGAGACAGCACCAACTTTTTAAAGGTTATATATTTGTTAAACAACAGGTTTGTTTTTACAAAATGTATGCAACAGGTTGAAATGATTAGATTGCTGGAAAGGGGTTATGGGTTTGTTTATTGTTTACTGTTTATTGTAGGTGTTGATTTCACTTAATTAAACATTTTACATTTACATTTAAGACATTTAGCAGACGCTCTTATCCAGAGCGACTTACAAATTGGTGCATTCACCTTATAATATCCAGTGGAACAACCACTTTACAATAGTGCATCTAAATCTTTTAAGGGGGGGGGGGGGGGGTTAGAAGGATTACTTTATCCTATCCCAGGTATTCCTTAAAGAGGTGGGGTTTCAGGTGTCTCCGGAAGGTGGTGATTGACTCCGCTGTCCTGGCGTCGTGAGGGAGCTTGTTCCACCATTGGGGTGCCAGAGCAGCGAACAGTTTTGACTGGGCTGAGCGGGAACTGTGCTTCCTCAGAGGTAGGGAGGCGAGCAGGCCAGAGGTGGATGAACGCAGTGCCCTTGTTTGGGTGTAGGGCCTGATCAGAGCCTGAAGATACGGAGGTGCCGTTCCCCTCACAGCTCCGTAGGCAAGCACCATGGTCTTATATTATCTGATGTGTTTGAGTAGGATTCTTTCTTCCGAGACGGATGGAAGTCACCTAAAATATGTATGTTTAAGGAGAACACGTTTACACTTTTATTAAATGCCTGGGATTAAATATCACTGATTCCTTACGCTGAGAAATGTACTACATTTGTGACAGAAAAAAAATGTTACATTTAGTAGGGTAACAGGAACAATCTAAGGAGAAAAAGCTATCACATATTTGTTGGACATTGGTCTAGTAATGATACCAGGATAATTGTATCTAAGGGTAGGGCATGTTCAATTAAACATACATATACATTGATGTAGATTAAAACTAATGATTAATGATTTGAGGGAGTACAGTGAAATTATCATTATTATCAGTTTTTGTTTGTAGTTAACTTTTGGGTTTCTGTATCGGTGTAGTATAATGAATCCTGACGAAGTGTTTGTGTTTTTTCTGGGAAAATGGGGGTTTCATTGTCTCTCTTTGGAATGTTCCTATAATCTTGGGGAGAGTGAGTGAGATTGAGGCCGTAAACTACCAAATTGAAAAGGCCTGGCAAGTTTTTGTTTGTTTTTACCTTAGGGTTTGCAAATACCCACACACAAAACATAGTGTATAACTATTTGTTGGTGTTTTTAAAATACTATGTTTGATTTGTGCGTACTATTTATTTTGGGTTTGGTGAGTTTTCATTTTGTCTTAGTGCCAAGGTATCTTAAAGGGGCACGCACACACATGGAATTTTAGAAGTTTTTATTTTCTGAGTTTTAACTAAACACGTGAATTCTTTTGATAAAGGAATGTTCTGGGAACCTGGGATACAACATGTAGGAAATGTTTGACTGTTTTACTTTAATTTGTCTAATATAGTAAGAAACACTTCTTTGAAGGGTTTGTATGACCTATGACCTATGACCTCAATCATGACTTTCTATTGTGGTTTGATCAGCCTCATTGGAAAGCCATTTGGATAATGAATTTAAGGTCATTTGTAATACTAATTTCAAGGTAATTTGTGTAATTGATAATTATTATGGAGTTTATAGTTCTTAGACATATTTGTAATTTGGACCAATGTGAAGAAAGAAAGGGCATTGTCTTTCACTAAGGGTAGGCTTCCTTAAGTCTATTTTCCCATGACCATAAGGGTACAATACTTTTTCTTTGTGGAGTTTTTCAGAGTAGTGATTTTAATTTGATTATGTTATTTGACATTTGTTTTATCTTTTGGCCAGTAGTAGTGTTTTTTTATACATTACTCTCATGGAGAGTCATGTGTTAACCTCTCTGGGATATGTGGGACACGTCCCACCCGCGGGACACACTATTCAACAGCCAGTGAAATAGCAGGGCGGCAAATTCAAAACAACAAAAATCTCATAATTCAAATTTCTCAAACATACAACTATTATATCCCATTTTAAAGATACACTTCTCGTTAATCCAATCACATTGTCCGATTTCTAAAAGGCTTTACGGCGAAAGCATAACATTAGATTATGTTAGGACAGTGCCGAGACAAGAAAAACCACACAGCCATTTTCCAAGCAAGGAGAGGCGTAACAAAAACCAGAAATACAGCTAAAATGAATCACTAACCTTTGACGATCTTCATCAGATGACACTCCCGGGGCTCAATATTACACAATACATGTATGTTTTGTTCGTCGATAAAGTTCATTTTTATATCCAAAAACCCCATTTTACATTGGCGCGTGATGTTCAGAAAATGTTTTGCCTCCCAAAACTTCCGGTGAATGAGCACATCAATTTACAAAAATACTCATCATAAACGTTGATAAAATTTACAACAGTTATTGAAAGAATTATAGATACACTTCTCCTTAATGCAACCGCTGTGTCAGATTTCAAAATAGCTTTACGGCGAAAGCACATTGTTCAATATTCTGAGTACAGAGCTCAGCCATCAAAGCAAGCTATACAGTTACCCGCCAAATTCTGGAGTCAACAAAACTCAGAAATAGTATTATAAATCTTCACTTACCTTTGCTGATCTTCGTCGCAATGCATTCCCAGGACTCCCATTTCCACAAGAAATTTTCATTTTGTTCGAAAAACTCCATATTTATGTCCAAATACCTCCGTTTTGTTCGGGCGTTCAGATCACTATTCCAAAGGAATAATGCGTGAGCGCAAAACCTGAGATGAAAAGTAAAAAAGTTCCATTACCGTTCGTAGAAACATGTCAAACGATGTTTACAATCAATCCTTAGGGTCTTTTTATCATAAATATTCGATAATATTCCAACCGGACAATAGCGTATTCATAACAGAGAAAAAATTAGGAACGGCGCGCCTGCGTGACTGCGCAGAAAACAACTCATTGGCCTCAGGCAGTCCACTTGTTGAGTCAGCTCTTATTCTCTCCCCAGTCACAGTAGAAGCATGAAACAAGGTTCTAAAGACTGTTGACATCTAGTGGAAGTGGAAGTGGAAGTCCCAGTCCCGTATGGCTCAGTTGGTAGAGCATGGTGTTTGCAACGCCAGGGTTGTGGGTTCGATTCCCACGGGGGACCAGTACGGGGGGAAAAAAAATCAAATGTATGAAATGTATGCATGTATGCATTCACTACTGTAAGTCGCTCTGGATAAGAGTGTCTGCTAAATGACAATTTTTTTTTTAAATTAAGTGCAAAATGACCCCACAGACACTGTAATTTGGATAGGCAATCACTTGAAAAACCACAAACCACTTCCTGGTTGGATTTTTTCTCAGGTTTTTGCTGCCATATGAGTTCTGTTATACTCACAGACATCATTCAAACAGTTTTAGAAACTTCAGAGTGTTTTCTATCCAAATCTACTAATAATATGCATATCCTACCTTCTGGGCCCGAGTAGCAGGCAGTTTAATTTGGGCACGTTATTCATCTGAATTTCCGAATACTGCCCCCTGTCACCAAGAAGTTAAAAATGGGGGAGGATACGGTCCTTTGAGGTTTGGATTTATATTTTTGGGGCGAAGGTGGGTTTATAAAAGATTGTTATAAGGTTATTTTGAAACTCCCACTATTTTGGCTTAAGTAATGTTTAGTAACCTAGCTAAGTTTTATTCTCCCTTAGGTAGTTAGCTGTTGTTGTATGTAGATTCTATTTTTGTTAGAAATTTAACACAACAAGGCTGTAAAATTGATATTATAGTATTATTATATTTTTTGTTGAATAAAGTTAAAAAGTTAGCAAGAATAAGTTTTAATTATGGTAGACTTATGTTAAGTATTTAGGACATATAATAAGCCTGAAGGAGTAAGAATAAATGGGGAAAAGATTTTGGTCCGTTCAGCTTCTGGACATCAGGTAGTTGAAAGACTGTCTGCTCCATTGGTTCTAAAACATGAGAAATCGGGAGGGCAGGCATGTATTCCAATCCTTATCGCCAGGTTATGTCCAGTTAATCTGTTGGGAAGAGATACAATGACTCTGTTGAATGTGGCCGTCACCTCCACAGAAAGAGGAATGAAAGCCTATGTGGTAGGAGATAATATGGCTGTGAGCGGGGAAGGGGAACAATGTTATTTGTATAGTCAGGATTTATTCCGAGGGGGCCACATAGATGTCCCTAAGACACTGGTGGATTTGGCAGACGAAGTGGTGCCTGGACAAACCAGGATGAATGCGGACCACTTACATTGTACCTTGTGGTACAACCAAAACCCTGGGCCTGACCCTGACTATGAGGAGGCCTTATTTAAAACAACAGAGAGGTCTATAGGACTGAAGTGGTTCCACTATGATACTACTCATGCGGCTGTAGAGGTAGAGTTGGGACCACAAAATCAGGCCAGGTATAGAGAAAAGTGGGGTCCACACGTGTCGTTAGTGAAAAAGCCCTCTGAGGAATGGTTGTCCTTAAGGAAGTGGGTTTATCAGGGAAAACGAATTACTGATTGGCAACAGATACCGAATGGGGATCAACATAGTCAATCCATAGACAGGTACAGACGAAAACTTAATTGGAGAGCAAAAACTCAAGGCATGCATGCAGGCATGCCAGCTATGATAGTTAGACAAGCTAGCTACTCTAACTTTAAATGGCTTCTTGGTAGCTAGTTATGAGGTTGGGAGATTGGGAACCTATCTGGACTAGCTAAAGCCAACGTCATAAAATTGCAAAGTGGCTAGTAGTATTAGAGATTTTATGTTCTTTATTTATTTAAACAGGAGAAATCTGAGGGGGCACGCGCTCCTATGCCTCCTATGGGCATGACGCCTGTGGCACTGTCTGCTGTGCCTTCACTTGTATTGGTGAAGCATCTGGTATCAAGGATCTCTATTGAATCCTGCTCAGCATGGATACATATGGGTACAATCATTAAATATAAAGGGGGTAAACATACATGAGAAAATAAAGGGAGAGGAAAAAGCCCACACTGGTTGAATCAACATTGTTTCCATGTCATTTCAATGAGATTACATGGAATCAACGTGGAATAGACGTTGAATTGTCGTCTTTGCCCAGTGGGAGGTGTTTGTTGTCTGAGTGATGAGAAAGGGGAACAGACTTACCAGACTCATGTTGTCACCAAAGTATTGTTGTCACTGCAAACTAAATAAATGACACACACACACAATATAATAAACATCCTATACTTATTGCAGTAAGAATTGCAGCTAATGGAAATTGAATTTACAAGACACAACACTAAGTAGATAAAACTATACTTCATCGACTTAGCTAGTAAGAACAGCTGATAGCTGGGTCATTCCACGAAAAGAGTGCCTTTTGTGTCCATTTGATGTTTTAACCTGTTTAGGATAGGGGGCAGTATTTTCACGGCCGGATAAAAAACGTACCCGATTTAATCTGGTTATTACTCCTGCCCAGAAACTAGAATATGCATATAATTGTTTGATTTGGATAGAAAACACCCTAAAGTTTCTAAAACTGTTTGAATGGTGTCTGTGAGTATAACAGAACTCATATGGCAGGCCAAAACCTGAGAAGATTCTATACAGGAAGTGCCCTCTCTGACCATTTCTTGGCCTTCTATTGCCTCTTTATCGAAAACAGAGGATCTCTGCTGTAACGTGACATTTTCTAAGGCTCCAATAGGCTCTCAGAAGGCGCCAGAAAGGGGAATGATGACTCTGCAGTCCCTGGGCGAAAAACAGTAGCGCATTTGGATAGTGGTCGATCTGAGAACAATGAAACGGGTGCGCGCATGCACATGAAGAGTCCATTTTACATTTTCAGTCTTTGAACGAAAACAACGTCTCCTGGTCGGAATATTATCGCTATTTTACGAGAAAAATCGCATAAAAATTGATTTTAAACAGCGTTTGATATGCTTCGAAGTACGGTAATGGAATATTTCAAAAAAAATTGTCACGATATGCGCCGGCGCGTCACCCTTCGGATAGTGTCTTGAACGCAAGAACAAAACGCCGCTATTTGGATATAACTATGGATTATTTGGAACCAAAACAACATTGGGTGTAAAGTAGAAGTCCTGGGAGTGCATTCTGACGAAGAACAGCAAAGGTAATCCAATTTTTCTTATCGTAAATCTGAGTTTGGTGAGTGCCAAACTTGGTGGGTGTCAAAATAGCTAGCCATGATGGCCGGGCTATCTACTCAGAATATTGCAAAATGTGCTTTCCCGAAAAGCTATTTTAAAATCGGACATAGCGATTGCATAAAGGAGTTCTGTATCTATAATTCTTAAAATAATTGTTATGTTTTTTGTGAACGTTTATCGTGAGTAATTTAGTAAATTCACAGGAAGTTTCGGTGGGTATGCTAGTTCTGAACGTCACATGCTAATGTAAAAAGCTGGTTTTTGATATAAATATGAACTTGATTGAACAAAACATGCATGTATTGTATAACATAATGTCCTAGGAGTGTCATCTGATGAAGATCATCAAAGGTTAGTGCTGCATTTAGCTGTGGTTTTGGTTTTTGTGACATTATATGCTAGCTTGAAAAATGGGTGTGTGATTATTTCTGGCTGGGTACTCTCCTGACATAATCTAATGTTTTGCTTTCGTTGTAAAGCCTTTTTGAAATCGGACAATGTGGTTAGATAAAGGAGAGTCTTGTCTTTAAAATGGTGTAAAATAGTCATATGTTTGAAAAATTGAAGTCTGGGGATTTTTGAGGAGTTTGTAATTCGCGCCACGCCCTATCATTGGATATTGGAGCGGTGTTCCGCTAGCGGAACATCTAGATGTAAGAGGTTTTAAGTAGAAATTGTGCATCTTTAAATTAGACCACATGGAGAATTCAATAAATCCGATTTTTAATATGAATAAAGACTTGCTAAAGTGCCAAAATGTTGCATCCGTGCACCCTCTGTGACTTCCAGGAAGATTTTAATCCAACATTTCTCCAAGTTCTCACCATCACTAAAGCCCTAGTTATGTTGATGCTTTGACGAAGTCATTTCTGAAGATTATTATTTATTTCATGTGATTTGTGATTCATATAAACATCTGTCCCACATTCTAAAGGCAACCCTGTTACGTGAACTGAATTCTCGTTTTAATATGGTAAAACTATTCCTTTTTCAATATTTGTTTCAAAATCCTTTTAAATTCAATCACTTTTGACAGCAGCCCTTTTGATTTGAACAAAACCTTGCATACATATTAGCCCATTGTAGAATAAATAATAACATGGTTGGCCAACACTGTTTGTAAGCTTTTAAATTATAAACTCAACTGTTTATCTTTTCCAGTGATGAAGACATGGATGTCTCATTGTGTGGTGGGGTGTAAGGACCGACGCTGGAGATGAAAAGCAGGTACGGGGAGTTAACACAGTAATAAAGAACAGACATGAAACAAGACAGGCACACCGGCAACACAACGACATTCGACAATCACTGCAGCAGCGGGGAACAGAGCTGGGGAACTGACAAATATAGGGGAGGTAATAATTGGTGAACTTTGAACACCTTTATCATTCGGGTCAAAAAAGGTATTTCTGACCACTTCTTCCATGGGCAAACATGCCTGTAAAGTTTTGTTTAAAACAAAAGCGATGTTGTCAGAAAATGATTGAATTAAAATAGATTTACCCATCTAATAGTCAAATAGTGTAAAAGCAGGTAAGCTGGTTCTACTATTTATGGCCATTTCTGGTGTATTGTGGTGGAAAACTGAGCGGGTCGCAAATAACACCAACTCAAATCAAATTATGTGCCGGATACAACTGGTGTAGACTTTAACGTGAAATGCTTACTTCCTAGCTCTTTCCCAACAATGCAGAGTTAAAAAATAAGAAAAATAAAATTACTAATAAAAAATGTAAATAATAGATAACAATAACGAGGCTAGTATTCAGACCCCTTCACTTTTTCCATTTTTTTAAAAACGTTACTGTCTTATCTACTCCTGCTCCTCCCCTCCAGCGTTCGACATCGCCGGTTTACTAACCACCGGCCCTGGCTACCCATCGTTACGCACACCTGCGCCTCATCATCAGGCACACCTGAACTCTCACCTTCTGGATTACTCCCAATATATTTAGCATTCTCTTGTTATTTCCCATCAGGTGTTATTGACTCTGTTTCCATGTCCCGAAGCTTCTCCTGTTTTTGTATTGTTTATTGTTTTATTAAACTCTCCACCTGCTTCCTGACTCTCAGTGTCTACGTTACAGAATAACGCCTCAATATTATGGAAGCAGCAGTTGATCAAGGCTTCTCCCATATGGTCAGCAAACAGGGAAACCTACTTCGCCAACACCATGACCAGCTGGCTCAACTGGGAACGGCTATGGAAGAGGTCCTCTCGTTCTGCATCGTCTCAACGTTACCTAAGGGGCATCACCTCCCTCGGGCGGGGGATTATCAACCACCAGTCGACCCAGCGAGACAGTATTCCAGCCCATCCAGCAGTCTGTCCAGGTCAGTGAGGTCCATTTGTCCCTCCCCTGGCTTCCTACTCCAGTGCTCCCTCTATTTCACTCATCAGATGGGAGCCCCACCACCGAGATGTCCAAAATTGCCACGGTTATTTCCCTGCTGACTGGACTGGCATTGGAGTGGGTTACGGCTGTCTGGGAGAGAGGAGAGGAAGAGCTGGATTCGTATGAGGGGTTCATGGCTCTGTTTAGGCGGGTCTTCGACCATGCACCCGAGGGCAGAGATGGAGGCGAGCTCTTACTTCAACTGTGGCAGGAAGGCCGGACTGCTGCGGTGTATGCCCTCGCCTTCCTTACAGTGGCAGCATCCAGCAGATGGAATGAGCCGGCACTCCGCACCCTATTCAGAAGAGGATTGTGCGAAGAGGTCCAGATGGAGTTGGCGTGCCGAGATGACACCCACTCCTTGGACTCACTTATCATGATGGCCATCCATCTGGATAACCTTCTTCGGGAGCGTCGGCATCACCATCACCTCTCTCCCTCCTTCCTTGACCATTCTGAGTCAGAGCCTGAACCTATGGAGGTAGGGGCCATGCACCTTCCCACGGCTGAGCGCCACAGTCGGAAACAGCTGAGGCTCTGTCCCTATTGCGGACAGGAGGTGCGCCAGCTTCAGTGGTGTCCAATACGTCCTAACCCAGTGTCCACAAGAGCAGCGGGACGGTTCCGTGATTATCCGTCTCCTGGGTTTGGCGTGAGTATTCCACCATCATCACTTTCCGCCAAACCCTTTCTAGTATCTTCACTAGCAGGCTGTCCCTCATCTGTGGTATCTACTGCTCTAGTGGACTCTGGTGCCACAGGGAATTTTATTGACCAGGCCCTTGCCTCCTCCCTGAACATACTCTCAAACCCGCTCTCCTCTCCATTTCCGGGTTCAAGCGCTTGATGGTCGACCACTGGGACATGGAAATATCACTCACAGCACCAATCACCCTTACCGTGGGACCAATGCACCAGGAGAGCCTTCCATCATCACTGCACCCGCGCACAAAGTCATCCTCGACCTGCCATGGCTCCAACAGTATAACCCCACCATCTCCTTGTCAAGGATGAAGATCCCCGCCAGGGCACCAGGATGCCGGAAGACCTGCTTCCTTTCACCCTGTGGGTCCATGTCGATTGAGAGTGCGGTAAGCGCCCTCCAGCCTCATATTCCATCCTCCCGTATAGTTGGCCCCTTGTTTTGGGATGTAGATGTAGACATCTGCCAGGATCTGGAGAGGGAACCCACGCCCGCTACCTGCCCTCCTGAGCGCATCTACGTCCCCACGGAGGTAAGCGATAGGCTGTTGACTTGGGCGCCCACATCTCTCACCACTGGACACCCAGGTATTACCCGCACCATTCACTCCATCTCCAATAAATACTGGTGGCCCACCTTGGTGCAGGATGTGGCTCACTATGTCAGTTTATGTTCAGTATGTGCCCAAACTAAATCGCCCCAGCATACTCCAGCAGGGAGACTCTGTCCATTGATTTTGTCACCGATCACCAGGATGGAACATGGTCGCCTCACTGTCGGAGATGATGTCCTCCGGAAGGCCATAATGCCGGAAGATCTGCTGGAACAGTGCCTCAGTGACCTGGAGAGCGTGCTTCTACATCTGCATTGCTTACTGTTTGGCGTTTTAGGCTGGGTTTCTATATAGCCCTTTGTGACAGCGGCTGATGTACAAAGGGCTTCATAAATACATTTGATTGACAGGGAGACAAGAGAGAGGAATAAACCGGCATGATTTTGAGAATTTGCCCACAACCACCAGAATGGTGGTGAAACCATTAGAGGTCTTCCGGCAATATGGCCTTCCGGAGGACATTGTCTCTGACAGTGGCCACCAATTCACGTCATGAACCAGCTCCTGAACCAGGAGCTGGGGAGGTTCCTGGGGAGTCACTGCTCCGACACTTCCTTTACTGGAACACAAACATACAAAAAAGCACACAGACATGAGATCCCAATTTGCCAAACACTATCTGTTGCACCATAACACCAAAGCAGGTGTGATAGAACTGATGTTGAGAAAGTGTACATTATGTGGGGAAAGGGGGTGATGTAATGCTATAGTTTAGTCACCTATACGCTGTGTGAACTCCTGCAGCTTCACTTTAGCTGCTTTTGAGTTTTTGTGTCCATCTACCATCTCTTGCTCCAGGTCTCTCATCTCTTTCTCCTCCTGCAACTGCTTGTTTACGTATCTCTGCATCAGCTTGGCAGTCTGCAAACAATCACAAACAAGATAGGCTCAATAAAACACACTCACAAAGACAGGAACACTTACCTTTTCTCAATGATTCCATAACTGTATAACACTAACTATAATAACACACACCTCTTCCTTCTTTAGCAGTGCAGTCTTCTGGTTGCGCTCCATGATGCCGGTGCGGGCGAGAGCAGCCTTTTCATAACTGATGCGTCCCTCCAGACGCCGGCGCTCCACCTGGGCAAGCTCCTCCTGGGCAAGCTCCTCCTGGAGGTTCAGTTCCCGCATCTCCTTTTGCCACTGCAGGAATGAAGCGGGCTTGTCCATCCCCTCCACCAGCTGCTCCATCCTGTGTTACCGTAACACACATTATAATACATCTCCACTCTAGCTGCCTTCATAAGTGTCCCACTGGCCCAGCTAGTTTTTTATGTCAAAGTGACTGACAGTTGGCATAGTGATTAATTCCTGGAGTATAGTGGCACACCTGATATATGAGGCACAGGTGCACGCATCATATTGTACCAGTGTAGATCCATCCCCACCTGATGGTTATACAAAGCCCCCTGTCTCAGGATGGCTGTGGTGTTTAGCCTGATGGGCAGGTTGTTATGGTGGACATATACAAATACACAGGGGTATACACAAAGAAGTTCATAGTCAAATGTGTCTGTCAGTTACTGTATATTATTTCTGTATCATGTGAGAGCACTACCTTATGGGTGGCTGGAGTTCCAGAGGTGTGGAGTGAATCAAACTTGAGCGTGGCTTCGCACAATCTAGGATATGACACTGGAAATCAGACAGTACAGTATGATTCAGCATGGATGGAGACAGGATGCTGATATACAAAAAAGAACCTTGAAGCAAGAAAAATTATTTGAAAGTCTCTTGCAGGGAAAATGTAACTAACTTGGTGTGCTCAGACTTTTGTGGGATTGGACACTTGAACTTTTGAGTGTTTGCCTCATACATGACTTGCTGTAAGTGGAAAAGGAAATAGGGGTTTGATGCATGTATGAGTGCAGGAGAAAAACGGCATGTGTCAAAATGAGATACCAGACACAATATACCTCTGCCTTCTGACGATTCCTCTGTTTGACCTCCTCTAAGACCTGCTTTTCTTTTGGAGGTATGTAGGTGCTGGTTGGTACCCAGGACTAAATAAGCAGCTGTTACTATGAAGGTTATACAAATAGAATACCATATCTATTATGATATTTTGTCAATAACATTCTGACTTTGGACCCCAGCTCAATGTTTCCAAATAAAAAAAGCACCATTGTGAAGCGGTAGCCTATAGTAAAACTGAAACATGATACTGACTGGCTGCTGTTTCTCCTGCAGGGGGGTTGCCTCCGGTGCAGGAAGAGGGTGAGCTATGAGTTTGGAAAGTGAAAATTCCTGGGGCTCAGTGTTTTTCTTGGTGGCTTTCTTGAGTTGACTCCCTCAGAGATTCTGGCTGCAAGCTGAGCCATCAGAATCTCAATCTCAGGGCTCCACCTAGTGGGGAAATGTTTATCTATTAGAAAAAGAGATGGCAAGACAGGGAAGACATGAAAAATAAAAAAATGAAATAAGACAGCATGAGTGCATCAATGTCTTTAGGTATAACCTGAATTATGTACTTTAGCAGTGGGGCAATCCACTTCCTCTTCACATAGGCATTATCATAGATCTCACTCCACTCCCCCTGGATCCAGGTACTGAGGTTTGTGATGTTGAAAAAGAAACTTAGGAACTACTTAACCATAATTTACTCTGTCATTCACAGTCCAAGTACAGTTTCATTACCTTAACAGTCTACAGTTTGACACTCAAACTTCATGACACAAAAAATACCACACAGATGACCCCCTCTATATGAAGGTAAGTGACTGGATTGTCCGAGAAAGTTGATTTATTTTATGAGCCATAAAATGACCTCAAACTGTGAAATAATTGCATTGTTGGTGCCATTAGACCACAGAAAATGTGTTTCTAACTTTTGAAGTTAAGAGAGTTCACAATCTTGCTGAAGCACTGCAGTCCCATGTCATCAAGGAGGAACATGCTGAAGTAACAGATTACTGTGGATTGACAAATATAGAAGAGACAAATGGTCAGATCATGCGTTTGTTATACCATTTTGAAAGCATTATCTAGAATTTAGTTATTGAACATTCTGTGATGAATTTACTGGCAAACTGGTTATAACCAGCCTTCAGTAAGCATTTCCCATTCTGAGCATACAAGACATTGATGACAACATCCAATAACTTTTTATGCTCAATGCATACAGAAATTATGTCAAGTACAAACTTCTTATCCAAGGCATCCAGGTTCTGGTAAGAAAGAAACTGACTGTTATCTAAAATGTCTGTAACATCGAAGCAGTATTACGTTATAGATCGATACGGTATATGGCTCTGGTCTGACCATTTTGATAAATAGTCTCTTTTCCCTAGCTTTAAAATAATGTTTTAATGCTTCGTAATAGGGCATGAGATTAACAATCCATCACAACATATACATATCACACACTACTCAATTTACATTTACATTTTACATTTAAGTCATTTAGCAGACGCTCTTATCCAGAGCGACTTACAAAATGGTGCATTCACCTTATGATATCCAGTGGAACAACCACTTTACAATAGTGCATCTAAATCTTTTAAGGGGGGGGGGGGTTAGAAGGATTACTTTATCCTATCCTAGGTATTCCTTAAAAAGGTGGGGTTTCAGGTGTCTCCGGAAGGTGGTGATTGACTCCCCTGTCCTGGCGTCGTGAGGGAGCTTGTTCCACCATTGGGGTGCCAGAGCAGCGAACAGTTTTGACTGGGCTGAGCGGGAACTGTGCTTCCTCAGAGGTAGGGGGGCCAGCAGGCCAGTGGTGGATGAACGCAGTGCCCTTGTTTGGGTGTAGGGCCTGATCAGAGCCTGAAGGTATGGAGGTGCCGTTCCCTTCACAGCTCCGTAGGCAATCACCATGGTCGTGTAGCGGATGCGAGCTTCAACTGGAAGCCAGTGGAGAGAGCGGAGGAGCGGGGTGACGTGAGAGAACTTGGGAAGGTTGAACACCAGACGGGCTGCGGCGTTCTGGATGAGTTGTAGGGGTTTAATGGCACAGGCAGGGAGCCCAGCCAACAGCGAGTTGCAGTAATCCAGACGGGAGATGACAAGTGCCTGGATTAGGACCTGCGCCGCTTCCTGTGTGAGGCAGGGTCGTACTCTGCGAATGTTGTAGAGCATGAACCTACAGGATCGGGTCACCGCCTTGATGTTAGTGGAGAACGACAGGGTGTTGTCCAGGATCACGCCAAGGTTCTTAGCACTCTGGGAGGAGGACACAAGGGACTTGTCAACCGTGATGGCGAGATCATGGAACGGGCAGTCCTTCCCCGGGAGGAAGAGCAGCTCCGTCTTGCCGAGGTTCAGCTTGAGCTGGTGATCCGTCATCCACACTGATATGTCTGACAGACATGCAGAGATGCGATTCGCCGCCTGGTTATCAGAAGGGGGAAAGGAGAAGATTAATTGTGTGTCGTCTGCATAGCAATGATAGGAGAGACCATGTGAGGATATGACAGAGCCAAGTGACTTGGTGTATAGCGAGAATAGGAGAGGGCCTAGAACAGAGCCCTGGGGGACACCAGTGGTGAGAGCGCATGGTGCGGAGACAGATTCTCGCCACGCCACCTGGTAGGAGCGACCTGTCAGGTAGGACGCAATCCAAGCGTGGGCCGCGCCGGAGATGCCCAACTCGGAGAGGGTGGAGAGGAGGATCTGATGGTTCACAGTATCAAAGGCAGCAGATAGGTCTAGAAGGTTGAGAGCAGAGGAGAGAGAGTTAGCTTTAGCAGTGCGGAGAGCCTCCGTGACACAGAGAAGAGCAGTCTCAGTTGAATGCCCAGTCTTGAAACCTGACTGATTAGGATCAAGAAGGTCATTCTGAGAGAGATAGCAGGAGAGCTGGCCAAGGACGGCACGTTCAAGAGTTTTGGAGAGAAAAGAAAGAAGGGATACTGGTCTGTAGTTGTTGACATCGGAGGGATCGAGTGTAGGTTTTTTCAGAAGGGGTGCAACTCTCGCTCTCTTGAAGACGGAAGGGACGTAGCCAGCGGTCAAGGATGAGTTGATGAGCGAGGTGAGGAAGGGGAGAAGGTCTCCGGAAATGGTCTGGAGAAGAGAGGAGGGGATAGGGTCAAGTGGGCAGGTTGTTGGGCGGCCGGCCGTCACAAGACGCGAGATTTCATCTGGAGAGAGAGGGGAGAAAGAGGTCAAAGCACAGGGTAGGGCAGTGTGAGCAGGACCAGCGGTGTCGTTTGACTTAGCAAACGAGGATCGGATATCGTCAACCTTCTTTTCAAAATGGTTGACGAAGTCATCCGCAGAGAGGGAGGAGGGGGGGGAGGGGGAGGAGGATTCAGGAGGGAGGAGAAGGTAGCAAAGAGCTTCCTAGGGTTAGAGGCAGATGCTTGGAATTTAGAGTGGTAGAAAGTGGCTTTAGCAGCAGAGACAGAAGAGGAGAATGTAGAGAGGAGTGAGTGAAAGGATGCCAGGTCCGCAGGGAGGTGAGTTTTCCTCCATTTCCGCTCGGCTGCCCGGAGCCTTGTTCTGTGAGCTCGTAGTGAGTCGTCGAGCCACGGAGCAGGAGGGGAGGACCGAACCGGCCTGGAGGATAGGGGACAGAGAAAATCAAAGGATGCAGAAAGGGAGGAGAGGAGGGTTGAGGAGGCAGAATCAGGAGATAGGTTGGAGAAGGTTTGAGCAGAGGGAAGAGATGATAGGATGGAAGAGGAGAGAGTAGCGGGAGAGAGAGAGCGAAGGTTGGGACGGCGCAATACCATCCGAGTAGGGGCAGAGTGAGAAGTGTTGGATGAGAGCAAGAGGGAAAAGGATACAAGGTAGTGGTCGGAGATTTGGAGGGGAAGTTACCACAAGTCGCAAAGAAAACAGGAGCTGCCTCCACTATTCCGGGCATAATTTCAACATCATCAAATAACTTCTGCTTAGTCTAATACAGTGACAAATAAAAGATACCAAAACAATTTAGTCCAATCAACATAAACTAAATATGATGTCGCAATTCAACGGCTCAGACACGAGAGGCATGTGGCAGGGTCTACAGTCAATCACGGACTACAAAAGAAAAATCAGCCCCGTCGCGGATCACAATGCCTTGCTCCCAGACAGACTAAACAACTTTTTTGCTCGCTTTGAGGACAATACAGTGCCACTAACATGGCCCGCTACCAAAACCTGTGGGCTCTCCTTCACTGCAGCCAACGTGAGGAAAACATTTAAACGTGTTATCCCTCGCAAGGCTTCAGGCCCAGACTGCATCCCCGGCGCATCCTCAGATCATGCGCAGACCAGCTGGCTGGTGTGTTTACAGACATATTCAATCAATCCTTATCCCAGTCTGTTGTCCCCACATGCTTCAAGAGGGCCACCATTGTTCCTGTTCCCAAGAAAGCTAAGGTAACTGATCTAAATGACTACCGCCCTGTAGCACTCACTTCCATCATCATGAAGTGCTTTGAGAGACTAGTCAAGGATCATATCACCTCCACCCTACCTGACCGACCCAATAGGTCCACAGACGACGCAATCGCCATCACACTGCACACTGTCCTAACCCATCTGGACAAGAGGAATACCTATGTAAGAATGCTGTTCATCGATTACAGCTCAGCATTTAACACCATAGTACCCTCCAAACTCGTCATTAAGCTCGAGACCCTGGGTCTCGACCCCGCCCTGTGCAACTGGGTCCTGGACTTCCTGACGGGCCGCCCCCCAGGGGTGAGGGTAGGTAACAACATCACCCTGCTGATCCTCAACACTGGGTCCCCACGAGGGTGCGTTCTCAGCCCTCTCCTGTACTCCCTGTTCACCCACGACTGCGTGGCCATGCACGCATCCAACTCAATCATCAAGTTTGCAGACGACACTATAGTGGTAGGCTTGATTACCAACAATGACGAGACGGCCTACAGGGAGGAGGTGGGGGCCATCAGAGTGTGGTGTCAGGAAAATAACCTCGCACTCAATGTCAACAAAACAAAAGAGATGATCATGGACTTCAGGAAACAGCAGAGGGAGCAGCCCCCTATCTACATTGACGGGACAGTAGTGGAGAGGGTGGAGAGTTTTAAGTTCCTCGGCGTACACATCACGGACAAACTGAAATGGTCCACCCACACAGACAGCGTGGTGAAGAAGGCGCAGCAGTGCCTCTTCAACCTCAGTAGGCTGAAGAAATTCTGCTTGTCACTAAAAACACTCACAAACTTTTACAGATGCACAATTGAGAGCATCCTGTCGGGCTGTATCACCACCTGGTACGGCAACTGCTCCACCCACAACCGGAAGGCTCTCCAGAGGGTAGTGAGGTCTGCACAACGCATCACCGGGTGCAAAATACCTGCCCTCCAGGACACCTACACCACCCGATGTCACAGGAAGGCCAAAAAGATCATCAAGGACAGCAACCACCCGAGCCACTGCCTGTTCACCCCGCTAACATCCAGAAGGCGAGGTCAGTACAGGTGCATCAAAGCTGGAACCGAGAGACTGAAAAACAGCTTCTATCTCAAGGCCATCAGACTGTTAAACAGCCATCACTAACATTGAGTGGCTGCTGCCAACATACTGACTCAACTCAAGCCACTTTAATAATGGGAAAATTGATGTAATCAATTTATCACTAGCCACTTTATATTATTTATATTAGATCATGTTTACATAACCTACATAATTCATCTCATATGTATATACGTATGTACTCTATACCATCTACTGCATCTTGCCATCTTGATGTAAGGTATCACTAGCCACTTTAAACAATGCCGCTTTATATTTTTCATACCCTACAATACTCATCTCATATGTATATACTGTACTCCATACCATCTATTACATGTTGCCTACGCCGTTCGGCCATCACTCATTTATATATTTTTATGTACATATTCGTATTCATTCCTTTACACTTGTGTGTACAAGGTAGTTGTTGTGGAATTGATAGATTACTTGTTAGATATTACCGCATGGTTGGAACTAGAAGCACAAGCATTTCGCTACACTTGCATTAACACCTGCTAACCATGTGTATGTGACAAATACATTTGATTTGATGTGGCTGTCCATGGTTCTGATTTCTGTTTGCGTGTGTGCTTGTGCACATGTTGACTCACCCTACTTGTAGAGAAACGCCAAAGAGTCCTCCTCTCTTTCATGTTGAGGAACTGGTCAATCACTCTGTCATACAGTAAAGGCTTTTATTTTTTGTTGTCCTAGGCTACATGGCTAAAATGCTTGCTCGCTAGCCTAACTTCCATTCATAGACAACGTTAGCTAGTTAACATTCGCCTTCTACATCTAGCTACTGTACATATTGAACTAACATCTTCTCAGGCCAGAGGTACAATTATGTATCAATTAATGGTTGGATCAGAATCACCATTATAATTGATAATTAAGTAAAACCACAAGTCCAAATCCCTATCTCCATCCATGGCTAATTTAGGAAAGGGACCATTTTACCTAGCTAGCTAGCCACCGGAGGACAACAACACAACAGATGCAACAATTCAAGTTGTTTCAGTTAATGATGTAACGTTATGCTTTCAAAGCGATTTGATAGGAGAGATGCCAAATACAAGATGGCTTCCCTTGACACTTTTTTTCCGCCAGGACCATTCACAGTTGAGCTTGCTCAGTTTAGCTCAGCGCTGATTGGCTTATTTTTTATTTATTTATTTGTCAAGAGAGGCCAAATGCTCGCTGGCTTCCCTTGCATTCAATACTACGGGCGACAACAATGTCATACTCGTTTGGACCAGACAGTATCGGATAGATGGCCTCCACATAGAGAGACAGAGTGGCGCTGTTGCGCTCGCTCGGATGCTTTCTCCTTTGAGGTACGTTCAGCCACTTCGAATTGAAGGAATGTTATGAAACAGAGAGAGGAAAGATACATTATTTTATGTATTTAAAAAAAAAATTGTGTGGGGGGGGGGGGGGGGGCCTGGCTTTCCTTGGCGTCCATTAATACACACCACTGGTCATAAGTAATAATGTTCGCCAAAATTTGAAAATGACCAATCAGCCTTATTATGTTGCTGGCCTCTGTTTATGCCTGTGTGTTGCTTGGCAACGACCAAACATCGGAACTGTTTTGAAGTTACAGACAAACCTTGAGAATAAACAAATTACTGGGTTACACATTGTTAAAAGGCCTTTGATCAATCAAGCACCTATTTGGCAACAGTTGAACTGCCCTGTAAAGAATACGTTTAGTTCACCCAAGAAAGGTTAGCGACGTCCATGGTAAGGGTCCAAGTATGGACACATTTTGCTAGCCTAAAAATGCCTCGATTTGACTCAATACACAGCATCACTGATAGGTTTATTAGGAACCTTTGGCAACATCTATGTGTCTGCCTGTCTGTTTATCTGTGCTCTGTCCTTGTGACCAGGTAGCTAACATTACCTCAATCCATCCACCAACCACATTCACCTATTCATCTGTTGAGAAGATTTTAATTTCCCCTAATTCCAGTCTGTCCCTAATTTGTTCAGGTGTAGCAGAAGATGGCAAAAGGCTATGCCTCACTTATCAAAGAAGCCACTGTGCTCCTTGACAAGTATAATGCAGACTAACAGTGTGTGGAGGATTTTACAGAGGATGCTTCAAAGGACATTGAGGTAACTGTACCCGATCCTGTAGGTTCATGCTCTACAACATTCGCAGAGTACGACCCTGCCTCACACAGGAAGCGGCGCAGGTCCTAATCCGGGCACTTGTCATCTCCCGTCTGGATTACTGCAACTCGCTGTTGGCTGGGCTCCCTGCCTGTGCCATTAAACCCCTACAACTCATCCAGAACGCCGCAGCCCGTCTGGTGTTCAACCTTCCCAAGTTCTCTCACGTCACCCCGCTCCTCCGCTCTCTCCACTGGCTTCCAGTTGAAGCTCGCATCCGCTACAAGACCATGGTGATTGCCTACGGAGCTGTGAAGGGAACGGCACCTCCATACCTTCAGGCTCTGATCAGGCCCTACACCCAAACAAGGGCACTGCGTTCATCCACCACTGGCCTGCTAGCCCCCCTACCTCTGAGGAAGCACAGTTCCCGCTCAGCCCAGTCAAAACTGTTCGCTGCTCTGGCACCCCAATGGTGGAACAAGCTCCCTCACGACGCCAGGACAGCGGAGTCAATCACCACCTTCCGGAGACACCTGAAACCCCACCTCTTTAAGGAATACCTAGGATAGGATAAAGTAATCCTTCTAACCCCCCCCCCCCCCCCCCCCCCTTAAAAGATTTAGATGCACTATTGTAAAGTGGTTGTTCCACTGGATATCATAAGGTGAATGCACCATTTTGTAAGTCGCTCTGGATAAGAGCGTCTGCTAAATGACTTAAATGTAATGTAATGTAACTCTGTGGTTGTAAATCAATAATTGTTTCATGGTCTGACAATGTCAGAAACACTAACATACAGTGCAGATTGTAATCTGTGGGGGGGGGGGGGGGGTCCCGTTCAGTTCCCGTTCCTGTCTTCTTCCCCGTGTTTAACCCACGCACCGCTAATGTTCATGTTTCTATTTGTGTCATAATAACATTGTGTTACAACCACTTTCTGAAAATAATGTACCAAAATTGTAGAACTACCAAATATCCCTTTTCGCTTGCCATATAATCAACAATAATTATGACGTATGTACCATAGAATTAGGAATTAGAAATGAATAATTAATTTTAAATTCATAAATTAGTAATTAGAATACTAATAATTAGGAATTATTCATTTAATAGGATGTCTACGGTAGCTACACCATAGTGACGTATGGTGCAAGCCTGGGAAAGTGGGTGGCGATATCAACGTGGCTGTCATCAAGCAGACGGAGGGGAAGAGCGAACGAAACCATCCGTGGAGGATTGCTTGCTTTATATAAAAAAGGATTGCTTGCTTTATCCCGTCGGACTTGAAAAGTGTCAGTGAATCACCAGCCTACCGTGGATTCTGCAGGCATGAAAACACAACGTCGTTTTTAAAGAAATTACTTAACACTTCAACTCTTTACCTTACAATTTCGGATGTCGTATTGGATTAAATATTTCCCACCTTTTTAGCAACGTAGTTAGCTAGCTAGCATTTGCTGGTCTGTCTCACAGGTAGAAGAGGGGTCGGTGACAAAGGAGGGGTAAAGTGGCGAGGTAACTTAACGATGAATCGATTTCGAAAGTGGCTTTACAAGCCTAAGGTAAGTTTGCGATTCTATTCTCCAGTTACTGCCAGTAATCTGTTATTAGCTAATATATTTTCGAAAATAGCAATCAATAGTTTGCTATTTTTTCCCCCCATACAGTATTTTGCTGCAATGCATGTATTACACTCCTTAGTACATATTGAGTTACGCATGTACATGCTAGCTAGTCACTGTTAACGTTATCTTCCATAAAGTTGTTTCTTTCAGTCTGGGTTTTAGGTAACTGAAGGTATGCAATACGAATGGCTGCTTCTCGAAGCAAATTGTCATCGACCGCATTGCTGAGATTGGTCAATACAGAAATAAATAATGTAGCTAGCTAGCCTAACTTGCATTGCAGTCTCGAACTTGTACACTACAGCTTTTGTTAGCTCTCTAGCTACCCAACCTAACGTTATAGTACAAACGGTCATCACTCTGACTCAGAATTAATTTAATTGCTGTTAATCCGATACAGTAACTGAGAGAATGCATCCGCCAAGAAGAGCGAGTGCATTCCGAGGCTATCAACGCCTATGATAGTTACTCATTCTACATAGCTTTAGTCCAGTGGTTCCCAACCTTTTTTGGCTACTTTATCACAAACTGAATTTTGCTATGCTTGGAGTACCCCCCTCGTGTGCATTTTACCAGTAAGCCAATGGTTTCATGAGTCTTCTCAAGTACCTGCTGTGGATAGGCGAGGTACCCCCTGGGGTCCTAGTACCCCTGGTTGGGAACTACGAATTTAGTCTGTGGTAATACTATTCTGTCTGCTAAGGGACAGATCGACATTTACTGGGGGAGAGGGGTGGCAAACTATTTTTTAGCTTTGGGAGGGTTTACATTTTTTTTAAATGTTTTATTGGGCACAGGGGAGGGTAGTGCATTTTCCCCCTGGTTTACATTTGCTCTTTTGGTTGTATTTTCACTATAAACAATAGCTGAACTTTTTATATGACCCTAATAAAGTTTAAAAATGTTTGAAGGTTTGGTATGGTGTGGCTATTATTAAGCTTTAGCTACTGCAGACCTATTATACTCACTGGTCATCCCCAAAGCCAATTCCTCCTTTGGTCGTCATTCCTTCCAGTTCTCTGCTGCCAATGACTGGAACGAACTGCAAAAATCTCTGAAACTGGAGACTCATATCTCCCTCACTAACTTTAAGCACCAGCTGTCAGAGCAGCTCACAGATCACTGCACCTGTACATAGATGGGCTGTTTACAGATGGGCTATCTACCTACCTCATCCCCATAAATCCCCATATTTATTTATCTTGCTTCTTTGCACCCCAGTATCTCTACTTGCACATTCATCTTCTGCACATCTACCATTCCAGTGTTTAATTGCTATATTGTAATTACTTCGCCACCATGGCCTATTTATTGCCTTAACTTAACCTCATTTGCACTCACTGTATGTAGACTTTTTGTTTTCTTTTGTTCTACTGTATTATTGACTGTATGTTTTGTTTATTCCATTTGTAACTCTGTTGTTTTATGTGTCGAACTGCTTTGCTTTATCTTGGCCAGGTCGCAGTTGTAAATGAGAACTTGTTCTCAACTAGCCTACCTGGTTAAATAAAGTAAATACGAAGGCAGTGCAGCCCGGCTCTCCAACTGACTTGGACAGTTGAACTTGAGGTAGGGAAGACTTTCAGGCCTACCAGAGTTTTTAGTTGTACTTTTTTAACATTTTATTTAACCTTTATTTAACTAGGAAAGCCAGTTAAGAACAAATTCTTATTTACTGTAAGAATTAGTTTGACACCCCTCTCCCCCAGTAAATGTCGACCCTAACCCGGGCGCGCACAATTGGTAGATTATATTGATAGATTATAGGAGTAACTATGATCTATCAATACAATTGCTTATCTTTATAGAAAATATTTGGGTTGAAAATGAACAAATTACCCTCCTGTACATCTATATCAGTACAGCAGTACCCATCTGACATAAAGAAATCCATGTCGGTGTTGTAGCGTCTGTCTGTCTGTGTGGAGGCTCCTCAGAGGAGGGAGGGGAGGACCGTCCTCAGTGAATTTCCTAAAAATAGTGAAATATTAAAACTATTCTAAATATATTCACGTCACCAAGTAATTGATTAAAACACACTGTTTTGCAAGGAAGGTCTACAGTAACCTCAGCAGCACTCTGTAGGATAGCACCATGGTGTAGTCGGATGTTTCCAACAATTGTTGGAAAAATGACTTGTGTCATGCACAAAGTAGATGTCCTAACCGACTTCCCAAAACTATAGTTTGTTAACAAGAAATGTGTGGAGTGGTTGAAAAACGAGTTTTAATGACTCCAACCTAAGTGTATGTAAACTTACGACTTCAACTGTACATAAGTTTGCATACACTTAGGTTGGAGTCATTAAAACTTGTTTTTCAACCACTCCACAAGTTTCTTGTTAACAAACTATAGTTTTGGCAAGTCGGTTAGGACATATACTTTGTGCATGACACAAGTAATTTTTCCAACAATTGTTTACAGAAAGATTATTTCACTTATAATTCACTGTATCACAATTCCAGTGGGTCAGAAGTTTACATACTGTAAGTTGACTGTGCCTTTAACCTGTTAGGGCTAGGGGGCAGTATTGACACGGCTGGATAAAAAACGTACCCGATTTAATCTGGTTACTACTCCTGCCCAGTAACTAGAATATGCATATAATTATTGGCTTTGGATAGAAAACACCCTAAAGTTTCTAAAACTGTTTGAATGGTGTCTGTGAGTATAACAGAACTCCTATGGCAGGCCAAAACCTGAGAAGATTTCAAGCAGGAAGTGGCCTGTCTGAGAAGTAGTGTTTCATCTTGGCTCTTTTTATTGAAGACTCAGGATCTGTGCAATAACGTGACACTTCCATAGGGTCTCAGAGCCCGGGAAAAAGTTGAACGATATCGAGGCAGGCTCTGGCTGAAACACTTTATCGCTTTTGGCAAGTGGCCACTCAGAGTACTATGGGCTTAGGCGCGTGCCCGCTTCGACCGAATGCTTTCTTTTCCTTTGTCTGTTTATCTAAACGCAGATTCCCGGTCGGAATATTATCGCTTTTTTTATGAGAGAAATGGCATAAAAATTGATTTTAAACAGCGGTTGACATGCTTCGAAATACGGTAATGGAATATTTAGAATTCTTTTGTCACGAATTGCGCCATGCTCGTCACCCTTATTTACCCTTTAGGATAGTGTCTAGAAAGCACGAACAAAACGCCGCTGTTTGGATATAACGATGGATTATTTTGGACCAAACCAACATTTGTTATTGAAGTAGAAGTCCTGGGAGTGCATTCTGACGAAGACAACAAAGGTAATAACATTTTTCTTATAGTAAATCTGACTTTGAGTGCTAAACCTGCTGGGTGTCTAAATAGCTAGCCCTGTGATGCCGGGCTATCTACTGAGAATATTGCAAAATGTGCTTTCACCGAAAAGCTATTTTAAAATCGGACATATCGAGTGCATAGAGGAGTTCTGTATCTATAATTCTTAAAATAATTGTTATGCTTTTTGTGAACGTTTATCGTGAGTAATTTAGTAAATTCACCGGCAGTGTTCGGTGGGAATGCTAGTCACATGCTAATGTAAAAAGCTGGTTTTTGATATAAATATGAACTTGATTGATCAAAACATGCATGTATTGTATAACATAATGTCCTAGGGTTGTCATCTGATGAAGATCATCAAAGGTTAGTGCTACATTTAGCTGTGGTTTGGGTTTATGTGACATTATATGCTAGCTTGAAAAATGGGTGTCTGATTATTTCTGGCTCGGTACTCTGCTGACATAATCTAATGTTTTGCTTTCGTTGTAAAGCCTTTTTGAAATCGGACAGTGTGGTTAGATTAACGAGAGTCTTATCTTTAAAATGGTGTAAAATAGTCATATTTTAGAAAAATTGAAGTAATGTCATATCTAAGGTATTTGAATAACGCGCCACAGGATTCAACTGGCTGTTGAGTAGGTGGGACGCAAGCGTCCCACCTAGCCCATAGAGGTTAAACAGCTTGGAAAATTCCAGAAAATGATGTCATGGCTTTAGAAGCTTCTGATAGGCTAATTGATATCATTTGAGTCAATTGGAGGTTTACCTGTGGATGTATTTCAAGGCCGACCTTCAAACTCAGTGCCTCTTTGCTTGACATCATGGGAAAATCTAAATCGGCCAAGACCTCAGACAAAAAAATTGTAGATCTCCACAAGTCTGGTTCATCCTGGGGAGCAATTTTCAAACGCTTGAAGGTACCACATTCATCTGTACAAACAATAGTACGCAAGTATAAACACCATGGGAACACGCAGCCGTCATACTGCTCAGGAAGGAGATGCGTTCTGTCTCCTAGAAATGAACGTACTTTGGTGCGAAAAGTGCAAATCAACCCAGAACAACAGCAAAGGACCTTATGAAGATGCTGGAGGAAACAGGTACAAAAGTATCTATATCCACAGTAAAACGAGTCCTATATCGACATAACCTGAAAGGCCTCTCAGCAAGGAAGAAGCCACTGCTCCAAAACCGCCATAAAAAAGCCAGACTACGGTTTGCAACTGCACATGGGGACAAAGATTGTACTTTTTGGAGAAATGTCCTCTGGTCTGATGAAACAAAAATAGAACTGTTTGGTCATAATGACCATTGTTATGTTTGGAGGAAAAAGGGGGAGGCTTGCAAGCCAAAGAACACCATCCCAAAAGTGTGAGTGCTTTGCTGCAGGAGGGTCTGGTGCACTTCACAAAATAGATGGCATCATGAGGCAGGAAAATGAAGTGGCTATATTGAAGCAACATCTCAAGACATCAGTCAAAGTTAAAGCTTGGTCGCAAATGGGTCTTCCAAATGGACAGTGACCCCAAGCATACTTCCAAAGTTGTGGTAAAATGGCTTAACCTCTTACATCTAGACGTTCCGCTAGCGGAACACCTTCTCCGATATCCAATGATGGGCGTGGCGCGAAATACAAATTCCTCTAAAATCCGAAACCTTCCATTTTTCAAACATATGACTATTTTACACCATTTTAAAGACAAGACTCTCGTTAATCTAATCACACTGTCCGATTTCAAAAAGGCTTTACAGCGAAAGCAAAACATTAGATTATGTCAGCAGAGTACCCAGCCAGAAATAATCAGACACCCATTTTTCAAGCTAGCATATGTCACCAAAACCACAGCTAAATGCAGCACTAACCTTTGATCTTCATCAGATGACAACCCTAGGACATTATGTTATACAAAGCATGCATGTTTTGTTCAATGAAGTTCATATTTATATCAAAAACCAGCTTTTTTACATTAGCATGTGACGTTCAGAACTAGCATACCCCCCCCCGCAAACATCCGTGAATTTACTAAATTACTCACGATAAACGTTCACAAAAAAACATAATTATTTTAAGAATTATAGATACAGAACTCCTCTATGCACTCGATATGTCCGATTTTAAAATAGCTTTTCGGTGAAAGCACATTTTGCAATATTCTCAGTAGATAGCCCAGCCATCACGGCTAGCCATTTAGACACCGACCAAGTTTAGCCCTGACCAAACTCCGATTTACTATTACAAAAGTTTGATTACCTTTGGTGGTCTTCGTCAGAATGCACTCCCAGGACTGCTACTTCAATAACAAATGTTGGTTTGGTTCAAAATAATCCATCATTATATCCAAATAGCGGCGTTTTGTTCGTGCGTTCAAGACACTATCCGAAGTGTAAATAAGGGTCACGAGCATGGCGCAATGCGTGACAAAAGATTTCTAAATATTCCATTACCGTACTTCGAAGCATGTCAACCGCTGTTTAAAATCAATTTTTATGCCATTTTTCTCATAAAAAAGCGATAATATTCCGACCGGGAATCTGCGTTTAGGTAAACAGACGAAAGAAAACAAGGCATGGGGTCGACGCGGGCACGCGCCTGAGTCTCACAGTACTGTAACCAGCTACTACCCAAACGCGCTACTTTTTTTCAGCCAGAGCCTGCAAAGCCACGATTCAGCTTTTTGCCGCCTTCTGAGAGCCCATGGGAGCCGTAGGAAGTGTCACGTAACAGCAGAGATCCTCTGTAATGGATAGAGATAATCAAGAAGGGCAAGAAATTGTCAGACAGGGCACTTCCTGCATGGAATCTTCTCAGGGTTTGGCCTGCCAAATGAGTTCTGTTATACTCCAGACACTATTCAAACAGTTTTAGAAACTTTGGAGTGTTTTCTATCCAAAGCTAATAATGATATGCATATTCTAGTTTCTGGGCAGGAGTAATAATCAGATTAAATCGGGTACGTTTTTTATCCGGCTGTGAAAATACTGCCCCCTAGCCATAACAGGTTAAGGACAACGAAGTCATGGTATTGGAGTGGCCATCACAAAGCCCTGACCTCAATCCTATAGAACATTTTAGGGCAGAACTGAAAAAGCGTGTGCGAGCAAGGAGACCTACAAACCTGACTCGGTTACACCAGCTCTGTCTGGAGGAATGGGCCAAAATTCACCAACTTTTTGTGGGAAGCTTGTGGAAGGCTACCCTGAACATGTGACCCAAGCTAAACAATTTTTAAAGGCAATGCTACCAAATACTAATTGAGTGTATGTAAACTTCTGACCCACTGGGAATGTGATGAAAGAAATAAAACCTGAAATAAATAATTTTCTCTACTATTATTCTGACATTTCAAATTCTTAAAATAAAGTGGTGATCCTAACTGACCTAAGACATGGAATTTTTACTAGGATTAAATGTCAGGAATTGTGAAACTGAGTTTAAATGTATTTGGCTAAGGTGTATGTAAACTTATGACTTCAACTGTATATATACTGAACAAAAATATAAACTCAACAATTTGTGATTTTACTGAGTTACTGTTCCTATAAGGAAATTTAGTCCATTTGAAATAAACAAATTAGGCCCTAATCTATCGATTTTACATGATTGGGCAGAGGCGCAATAGACAAATACTCCTCAGTTTCATCAGCTGTCCCGGTGGCTGGTCTGACGATCCCGCAGTTGAAGAAGCAGGATGTAGAGTCCTGGGCTGGTGTGGTTACACGTGGGCTGCAGTTGTGGGGCCGGTTAGACATCCTGTTAAATTCTCTAAAATGGTGTTGGAGCGGCTTATGGTAGAGAAATTAACATTCAATTCTTGGGCGAAAGCTCTGGTGGAGATTCCTGCGGTCTCCCTCAACTTGTGTTGTGACAAAACTGCACATTTTAGTGGCCTTTTATTGTCCCCAGCACATGGTGCACCTGTGTAATTATCATGCTGTTTAATCAACTTCTTGATATGCTACACCTGTCAGGTGGATGGATTATCTTGGCAAAGGAAAAATGCTCACTAAAAGGGATGTAAACAAATTTGAGCACGAAACGTTAGAAATTAGCTTTTTGTGTGTATGGAAAGTGTCTCGGATCTTTTATTTCAGCTCATGACACAATGGACCAACACTTTACATGTTGCATTTTTATATTTTTGTTCAACATGCATACATACATGCATGCATACTTTTGTATGCATGTATGTGGACACCCCTTAAATTAGTGGTTTCGGCTATGACGGGTGTATAAAATCGAGCACACAGCCATGCAATCTCCATAGACAAACATTGGCAGACAAACCTACTGAAGAGCTCAGTGACTTTCAACATGTCACTGCCATTGGATGCCACCTTTCCAACAAGTCAGTTTGTAAAATGTGTACCCTGCTAGAACTGCCCCAGTCAACTCTAAGTGCTGTTATTGTGAAGTGGAAACGTCTAAGAGCAACAATGGCTCAGCCACAAAGTGGTAGGCCACACAAGCTCACAGAATGGGGGTGTGGAGTGGTGTAGCGCGTTAGAATCATCTGTCCATGTTTGGCAACACTCACTACCGAGTTCCAAACTGCATCTGAAGGCAACGTCAGCACAATAACTGTTCGTGAGATGGGTTTCCATGGCTGAGCAGCGGCACACAAGCTTAAGATCACCATGTGCAATCCCAGTCGTCGGCTGGAGTGGTGTAAAGCTCACCGGCATTGGAAATACGTTCTCTGGCGTGATGAATCACGCTTCACCATCTGGCAGTCTGACGGACTAATCTGGGTTTGGCAGATGCAAGGAGAACACTACCTGCCCCAATGCATATGACAACTGTAAAGTTTGGTGGAGGAGGAATAATTATCTGCAGCTGTTTTTCATGGTTCGGATAGGCCCCTTTGTTCCAGTGAAGGGAAATCTTAACGCTACAGCATACAATGACATTCTAGACGATTCTGTGCTTCCAACTTTGTGGCAATAGTTTGGGGAAGGCCCTTTCCAGTTTCAGCATGCCCCCGTGCACAAAGTGAGGTCCATACTGAAATAGTTTGTCAAGGTCGGTGTGGAAGAACTTGACTGGCCTGCACAAAGCCCTGACCTCAACCCCATTGAACATTGGGATAAATTGGAACGGTGACTGCGAGCCAGGCCTAATCTCCCAACATCACAAATGCTCTAGTGGCTGAATGGACACATGTCCCCGCAGCAATGTTCCAACATCTAGTAGAAAGCCTTCCCAGAAGAGTAGAAGCTATTATAGCAGCAAAGGGGAGACTCCATATTAATGCCCATGATGTTGGAATGAGATGTTAGACGAGCAGGTGTCCTCATACTTTTCGTCATGTAGTGTGTATAATAGATATTTTACATTAAAGTCATACAGTGGACACCTAAGTCTAAAGGCCTATGCATGCAATGCCCTGATACATTTAGTGGTCAAATCTCTGACAGCTTAAACGTGAAGTGGACAATTCACATGAAAATCTGTCACCAATTGGATGGAAACCTCGCTATAGACACACTAAAGACTCTGGCAAGTGCGCTAGTCCAGTGTCACTTTGATTATGCCTGCACATCATGGTTCACCAGCAGCCCCAAACATCTAAAGATAAACCTACCAGACAAAAAACCTTGTAAGAATTGTACTCAAACTTCCCCCCTCGTACTGATCTGGAGGTTGAGCATTTTTTTGTCTCTTATCTCCATATCTATGTAATTGTATATGTATTTATGTAAAAAAAAATTGGCTCATCGCTGCAACTCCCGTACGGACTCGGGAATGGCAAAGGTCGAGAGCCGTGCTTCCTCCGAAACCCAACCAAGCCGCACTGCTTTTTGACACAATGCCCTCTTAACCCGGAAGCCAGCCACACCAATGTGTCAGAGGAAACACAGTGCACCTGGTGACCGTGTCAGCGTGCACTGTGCCTGGCCTGCCACAGGAGTCGCTAGTGCGCGATGGGACAAGGACATCCCTGCCGGCCAAACCCTCCCCTAACCCGGACGACACTGGGCCAATTGTACACCGCCCCATGGGTCTCCCGGTCGCGGCCGGCTGCGACAGAGCCTGGACTCGAACCCAGAATCTCTAGTGGCACAGCTAGCTCTGCGATGCAGCGCCTTAGACCACCGCGCCACTCGAGAGGCCCGTCCCCAACTTTATTGTGCAATCAACAAAAAATGGTTTATTTATTTTTACTGACAAATTAAAACAAATCACTCCTGACTGCAGCGGCAAATTGATGAATGGAAAGAGACATCTGTTACAAAACACTAAACATTTTAAAGCCTTCGATACTGGGTAAGCCTACAGATGGGAAGGGATGTATTTTCTGTTTGTCTAGCTTGGCAGTCTATTTATTGTGGTGTTTAACGCAAACCATCCTGACACAAAGTGCCCAAAGTCAGTATGCTTTGTTTATTGGTTGTGAGGTGCATTGGCACAGAAACCTGTTGGTGGAAAATTCTTTGCCTATACAGTGCCTTGATTAAGGAAATACTTTTTCATGGCACTAATTTATATAATTGTAAATATGGCATCAAAATGTTGAAAAATATGATTTTCCCTCCCAGCTGCAGCAGGCTCTGATCGTAGTGTAATGAAACCTGCATGGAGAGTGAACTCGTCTGTGGTGGTCGGCGAACCCTCAACCTTCTGGCCTGTAGCCCTGCGTATCATCGACCGTGCAATAAAAGCGTGCTAAAGTGGCATAGTCGATATCCACGTTTATTAACACAGGGTCGCTACAGTTACTGTTATTTGTTGTCGTAAACATTTATTTTGAGTTAATTCGATGAGGGCGGAGGGTGTTCATTTTGTTTTACAGTACAAGGGGAGGGTCGTGAAAATATTTGTAACGTTGGGTCATTTCTCCCCCCCCCCCCCCCCCCAGTACATTTCGATCTGCCCCTAAGATGTGGAGGGTGCTGAACCATGTGTGAATAAAACATTTTGAGATTGAACAGTATCCATTTAACAGAGAACTTCACATCCCACTTGATTTTTGAAAAAAATCTTTTGACAACTGTGCCAGACGGCCTAACATTAGAATTCACATTGAATGTCCTCAGGATCAATAACTGATTTGTTGTTGTGCCAGACGGCCTAACATTAGAATTCACATTGAATGTCCTCAGGATCAATAACTGATTTGTTGTTGTTGGGACAGTTTTGCAATGTCACAGGGTACCATTTTAATTTGAAGGGCTGGTGAATGTGGCATTGTCATACCATGACTAAAACCACAATATGCAGTTCAGGATGATCTGTCTTTTTAGAGTACTGTAGCTCATGTTTTAGGCCTAGTTGGACTTGACAGCCATGAAGACAACTTGGAAAATATCTGCATTTGTGCACACACTGTGTTCCAGCTAAGGCCTATTTACTAACATACCACATCTCTGTTTGCTCTTCCAGCAAATGTATTGTCCATTACTATGACTCTGCCTTTTTCCTTTTAATAACAACCACCCTACAATGGTGTTAAGGTTGCCAAGGTGTTCATCAGGGTAATGACAAAGCTGAACCTTCTAATGAGAAATCGCAAAACTTGTCATTCACTGTGTCTAAAGAATGAAATGGGCATTAAGAAAACAACCATGTGGCGAGGACTGATTATGTTACAAGGTTTCGTTCCCTCTTTCCTACAGAGTAAATGTGAGTTGCTGATGGGGACATTTCTCAATGTCCTATTATGCTCCTGCAGCTCAGAAAACACTGGCTAGCTCAACACCCTCTTGATAAGATTGTCCTTCAATTCAGTGATTTCATCAAGATATTGGGGGAAGTATTTTTTGCAACCAGAATAACAGGAGGTTAAAACAGTCATTGACTAACATAATTAATTCTCAGTACTTTTGCCAAGAGGAGCACTCTGCGTTGCCTTTTCCAAGTGTGCTGAAGGCAACAATGTTATTTATTTTACCGGCCACTAAGTCTGTAGCATTCCGCTCTTGTTAATACTACTCTATATAATTTAGCCTAAATTCTTAAGACCCTAACCAAAGTCATCTCCTTTTCGTTTATTCAGCATCACCTGGAATGGAAATATTTCTATAAAATACAGAAAAAGCTGAAGAAACTAAAGTAATTATCACCTTGTCTGGTCCAGAGTGGTTCTTTCTGCACAGTTGTCAACAAGAGGGAGAGAGGGAGCAGCTAAGTGCTGGGCAGCTACCAACACAATCTGAATATTTAGCCTGGTTTCTCCAGCCCTTTAATTGCCTTTTCTAAGTGTGCTGAGGGAAACACAGAATGTTATTTTATAGGCCAATAAGTCTGTAGCATTCCGCTCTGACATACTTTATTGTTGAACACTGCATAGCCTTGTCATCTTCACATCAACAGTAAGTAGTTTTATTATTGAACTATGTACTCCTGGAGATAGAAAGGTGTTGAATCAGCATGTTCCCCTAGAATGGAGTAAGGCTATTGATATTTTCAGAGCTGTACTACCCTAGATTAGTCACATAGGGAAGGGATTTGTTTCTCTCTTTCCAGCTATATAATCTCTATTCAGTGCTCTGAAGAACTCTGGTATCAAAGTGCACTTCAAACTACCTGAAAATAAGACCCACTGATATTCCTTCCAGAGCACTGTACCCTTGGACTGTTGGAGGAAGGGCTATGGCTATAGGGCAAAGGTAGGATTAGGTTGACCCACATTCACAATATTGTAAGATGAGATGGCTGACATTCCTTCTTGCTCTGTAAACTTGTCTTGCTGTTTTGGTCTAAATCCTCTCTCTAAAAGGCAGTTAAGAAAGACCGGGCCTGTTCTGTATTATAGTATTTGGCAAATGTTTGCTTCCTGTACAGGTGCACATCCTCTACCATTATTGAGTTATGGGAGGAAACGCATTGAATAATGAACCTAATATACTTATAATAGACTGCTTTTTTCCCTCGACCAAAAATTCTATATGAAAAGTTAGAATAAAGGGAAGGTAGAAGATTGGGGCCATTGTACATGGAGACATGCTTGACTGGCAGCAGAGAGACGAAGACCTGGCTAAGGTTTCCACTGAGCCAAAATGGCCTCTCTATTACTACCTCTCATTCATCAGAGAAAGACTCACAGAGAGCGGGAGAGATGTCATGAGGCTAAATCTGCATATTTCCTCCCTTTCCCTCTCCTTCCCCAGGGTTATTCTATCAGGCATTCAGTGATTGACCTTCAGCCACACTCCACCTCATCTGTCAGTGTGACAGGCCCACAACCAGCGACGTGCCGGCCAGTCGCTCTCAGCTCGTATCCATCTGCCTGTATAGCCTGAGCAGATGGGAACAGAGATGGGATGCTCTAAAATCCACGCTTGCCACTCTACACACTAGCCAAGCATATTAGTACTTGCAATTATAAACAACCACATCCCTCCCCCATCCATTTATACAGTTACAGGATAATACAAATACTGTTTGTGAGACAGAAATGTCAGATTGCAGCTTAAAGTGCAGACATCGATCATTCAAATCCATCCGTCTCCAGTCATCCTTCCAGTCATCCATTTTCCATACTGTTTTAATAATATCATTTTGCCTAAATTCTTAAGACTCTAACCAAAGTCATCTCCTTTTCGTTATTCAGCATCCCTTAGCTGCCAGGGAAATATTTCTGTAAAAGACAGACAGAAAAAGCTGAAGAAACTAAAGTAATTATGCAACTTGTCTGGTCCAGAGTGGTTCTGCACAGTTGTCACCAAGAGGCAGAGAGGGAGCAGCAGCGTGCTGGGCAGCAACCAACATGCCTGAATATTTAGCCTGGTTTCTCCAGCCCTTTATGGATGTCTCAGTTCTGCTTACCCAACAGCCAAGCCATAATTGATTTGTTGTCAGCTGCTGGATTTAGAAAGCTGACCTGACCCCTGGTGCACATCTAGACAGGCCAGCCAATTTGAAGGCCTTTTGAAATTCATTGCAGGATTGGTATACTGGCCACTGGGTCCTAGGTGTGGGGTGAAGTTATGGAGCGATGGGGATTGAACGCCACCAGAGAGACTCTAGTAAGGGGGTTTTAATGACAGGAGTTTCATGGATTTCTTTTCACATTACGACATTGATAACAATCTGGACACTCCATTCAATTGGGACAAGTTCTTTTGATTCCACTTTATAGAGGCAGTACGGCACACTCAAGGTGCCCTTTTGCTTTCAGTGAGTGGTATGAGGCTGTCTGCAGCAGCACACTATAAAATGCACAACACCCCTCCTTCTCTGGCTGCCATCTCTACAGCAGGAAAGAAAGGGAAGGTGGGGGAGCCAGGGAGCGAGAACAGTAGGCCTATATTTTTGGGATTAGGCCTAGTTCTTTCTTGGCCTTGGTTACAGTTGGCAGCAGATAAAATAAAAGGATGCGTCTCTTTCACACACTGGTATTTCTTCCTTTTGTTTCTCCTGACTATATTCACAGTGTCACACCAGGGGAGTTTTTCAGAACAGTCTCTGAACGGGCAGACTGAACAGCCAATACTGTACAACCATGAGCCTTACTATTGAAAGTTACTGTGCACTACGCTATTGTGATTTTAAATTTGCAGCAAAAAAATTGTTTTTAAACTATTTGTTGGCTTTTGGGAATGAATGTTTTGCAAGTTGATATAGCTTAAATGTAAAGACAAGCTCAGAACCCTCAACAACTTCACAATTGGATTGACGTCAACTGAGTGATATAAAAAAATAAATTCCACTGTAAATTTGCCCGCAGTTGAGCATGGCATGTGGGCTTTGTTTATAAATATCTTCTATGCAGAGGGCGGCACCATAGAAGAGAGGACCAAAGTCTGCTCCATGGAAACTGGACAGTGTATGTGGATGAAGAAAACCTGCAAGTTTTGTGTGTGCGGTCCCTGCAGTCACCAAGTGTTCATCCACGCCTGTCATTACGGCTTTAATCTCCATGGTCAAACTCTGCAGTAATGTCTGCCTGGGTCTTTGTCCATCCATGACAATGGTCTGTTTCTGCGTAGACAGACTGAGCCGAGGCTGACTGTGAGTCATGTTCCACAAGAGTAGAGAGGCTTATAAATGCAGAGTTTAGTTTATTATAGTAGTACATTTCTTTCATTTCAGTTCTGTCAAAGTAATTTGACTAGAAGAATTGTGACGATAACTAGGTTTGTTATCTTGTATTTTGTCCTGCAAGGAGCACCCATGATATTGGTCCCTACCGGGTTTGATTTTTAAAGACACTATTATAAAAAAGAATCATGTTACAGAATGAAGACCAACACAATGCTATGCTGCATCTTAGAAGAAACACAATGCTATGCTGCATCTTAGAAGAAACACAATGCTATGCTGCATCTTAGAAGAAACACAATGCTATGCTGCATCTTAGAAGAAACACAATGCTATGCTGCATCTTAGAAGAAACACAATGCTATGCTGCATCTTAGAAGAAACACAATGCTATGCTGCATCTTAGAAGAAACACAATGCTATGCTGCATCTTAGAAGAAACACAATGCTATGCTGCATCTTAGAAGAAACACAATGCTATGCTGCATCTTAGAAGAAACACAATGCTATGCTGCATCTTAGAAGAAACACAATGCTATGCTGCATCTTAGAAGAAACAACCTTCTTTCACCCCCCACCCCCCCCCCCCCCCTTCAGCCTCATTTGCGCTTTTGTGTTATTGTTTTGGGAATTTGAAATCTCCCCTCCATCTGTAACCACCAAAGCAGTTAGCCAGCACAGGATTGTATAATTGGTCACGGGTCCTAAGGAAGTGTGTGTGTGTGTGTGGGGGGGGGCTGCTTGCAGCAGCCCAAATCCTTTTAGCCCCCACTCTGTGCTACGGCCAACCCATGTGCCAGGGACGTGCTCTACACAGCTCCATCTTTCAGATCAAACATCAGATTACACCAGTGGCCATTCAGACATACACAGTCACATGATGACAGCCTCAATCCAGATACAAAGCCTATTTTCAAATCTGCTGAGTCAATGAACTTGCTCTGGGTTGAGCGCTTTGCCCGGGGCAAAGAAGAGGGATGGCCTGTTTGTCAGCCTGTGTGAACGTGGCTAAATGCTATGACATTGGCAGGTTTGTTTTACACATGCAACACAGTAGCAATTAGATGTTTAACTAGTTGACAATAGATGTGCTAAAGGCGATCCTTTAATAAATTCTAATGCGCACAAACACTTAAAAGATTCAGGCCTATAGATTTACCAAGAAACATTATAGGATAAGGGGTTAAATTGGCTGCTCTAGAGTCGTGGAGAGAGAAGCCGCTGTACTCCTGTTGTATTGAAACCGTTAATGTGAGCAATATTTTATTTACAAGTTCATCCTGGGGTTACACTGAAGGACTACTACTCTGTTGTCATATGTAAACGGAAGTTCCAGAGGATTAGAATAACAAGGCTGAAAGACTTTCGAGGACAAGATGGCTCGAGAAAAAAGACTCTTTGCAACATTGTTAAAAGAATTTCACAGCAACACTGTTGAAATAATTTCACAGTGCAATGCAGACCGAACAGAAAATAATGACTTGGCGTAACAGAAACCTCCAGAAGACCTTACGGAGATGATCATGACGATAAGTCTTCATAGTTAGGCCATAACTGACATAATTGACCAAAGACCTAAAAGTTGTTTACTCAGGGTAGCAGAGGTTTTTGAGCTTTAACGCTGTATACAGCTGCTCATTTGCCAGTAACTGGATGACACAGAATGTGCTGTTGCAGATAGTGCGAGACAGATTTTCATCCAACGTGTGTGTGGTAGCCTGGTAGCCTATGCTTGGCAGGAGAATGAGCCTGGAGAATGGAGGGCAGAGGAAGGCTTGTTGTGAACTCCCTGAAGTGGAGTGTGTATGTACAGTTACTGATGATGGTGATGTAGGATTATGGAGAAGCATTAGCCACCCCCACTGTTTAAATAGAAATCCAGGTTCGGCACCACCACAGGGACATGGCTGAAGGAGACTGCTGCTTGACACAAAAAGAGCGTTTTAATACGATTATACAGGCTGGCAAGACAACGCACCACGAATGACAGCAGCACACCTTGTTCAATTACACTGATATCCTTAAAACTTCTTCAGGATTGGTGGGTCCCCTGAGGGACGGTTGAGTTAACATAGGCTAATGCGATTAGCATGAGGTTGTAAGTAACAATATTTCCCAGGACAGACATATCTGATATTGGCAGAAAGCTTACATTTTTGTTAATCTAACTGCACTGTCCAATTTATAGTAGCTATTACAGTGAAAGAATACCATGCTTTTGTTTGAGGAGAGTGCACAGTTTTGAACAAAGTTATTAATTAACAAATTAGTCTCATTTGGGCAGTCTTGATACATTTTGAACAGGAATACAATGGTTCATTGGATCAGTCTAAAACGGTGCCCACTGATGCCATCTAGTGGCCAAAATCTAAGTTGCACCTGTGCTGGAATAATACATTATGGCCTTACTCTTGCATTTCAAAGATGATTTTGGGGGGGGGGGGGAATACAAAACCTTTTTTTAAATGTATTAATTATCTTTTGTCGGCTCTATTGTGTTATTCTCCTACATTCCTTTCACATTTCCACAAACTTTCAAATGGTACCAAGAAACTGCATAGCCTTGCTTCAGGGCCTGAACTACAGGCAGTTAGATTGTCATTTTAGGCGAAAATTGGAAAAAAAGGGGATGATCCTTTAAAGTTAAACCAGCCAGAAAGTATGTTTTTAAGTGTAGCCTAATTATTGGTGCGGTTGAAGAGAACAGCCTTGAATATGTATCACTAATCCATCCATGGTTAGGTTATGAGTGCTTAATCATCTGTAATGACAGGTTTTTGAACAGAGAATGAACAGATTTGAGTCCTCTGAAAGAGAGGATCAAGGACAGTGTCTTGACACAGAGGCTGGTCAGTCACTGAATCTGCTGAATCATTTTATCGTGCAAGGTAATGGTTGGTTGTCCTAAAGGAAGGGGACATGAGTTGCAGTTTTTACAGTTGATTCCTAAAACTTCACACCCTCTCGAGACTGATTTTTTTTTGTTTTTGTCACAACAAGCCAAGCAACTTAGTTTAAATTCAATTGATTAGTTACAGACAATGCATATATGCCAGATTGTAGGTTGTTGGGAGATTAGTGTTCTCACTAGTCTTGCTCCCTTCAATCCCACCATCTGTTGTTATTGACTACATTTTTTTCACTGAATCATAGCTACACTTTGTCATTATTTTACCACTGTTTGCTCTTTTCTCTTTTGACATCTTATTTTTGCCTCTGCCCCTTGTTCAACAGTACTGCATTTAGTTGTCACTCATAACAAGGTTGCAAATCTGTCACCGTGACCGACTAATCATTAATTCATCTGTTATCTTGAGTTATTTGTGTCTAACAATGTTTTCCTGTGGGGTAGAAAGGGTTGCTCTCACTAATGACTTGTATGACCCTATTTATTCACCATCTGAACTATAGCTTTCGCTGAGCTGCAAATTGACATGTTGTGTTACGTCTTCAGGAATGACATGCGTTTTACTAACACATTAGTGGTCATGCAGGTACGAGAATTGACCGGGACACTTTAGGCATGCCGACTGGGTTCCCATAGATCAAATTGTATTTGTCACATGCACCGAATACAATGGGTGGGGACTTAACCGTGAAATGATTGCATACGAACCCTTCCCAACGATGCTGCGATGAAAAAAATGGAGGAATAAAATACGCAATTGAGCTATATACAGGGAGTACCAGATCAATGTGCAGGGGGGTATGAGGTATTTTTGAGGTAGATGTGCAGATGCACAGAGAGCAGATGCTCCGGTACCATTTGCCGGATGGTAGCAGAGTTAACGGTCTATGGCTTGGGTGGCTGGAGTCTTTGGCAATTTTTCGTGCCTTTGACACCACCTGATATAGAAGTCCTGGATGGCTGGGAACTTGGCCCCAGTGATGTACTGGGCTGTCCGCACCACCCTCTGTAGCGTTTTGCGGTCTAGGGTGGTGCATCTACCATACCAAGCGGTGATGCAGCCAGTCAAGATGCTTTCGATGGTGCAGCAATATATCTTTTTGAGAATCTGAGGGCCCATGCCAAATCTTTTCAGGCTCCTGAGGGGGAAGAGGCCATTTCGGGCCCTCTTCGCAACTGCTGGTGTTTGTGGACCATGTTAAGTCCTTAGTGATGTGGTCGTCAAGGAACTTTTATGCTCTTGACCCACTCCACTACAGCCACGTCGATGTGGAGGGGGCAGTGCTCTCCCCTCTATCTCCTGTAGTCCATGATCAGCTCCTTGGTCTTACTGATGTTGGAGAGGTTGCCATGGCACCACACTGCTAAGTCTCTGATCCTTGTAGGCTGTCTCATCGCCATTGGTGATCAGGCCTACCACCGTCATGTCGTCAGCAAACTTGGTGTTGGAGTCGGGCGTGGCCACGCAGTCGTGGGTGAACAGGGAGTACAGGAGGGGAATATGCACACAGCCTAGATGGGCACCCGTGTTAATGGTCAGTGTGGCAAATGTTGTTGCCTACCTTCACCACCTGGGGCGTCCTGTCAGGAAGTCCAGGATCCAGTTAGAGGGAAGTGTTCAGGGTCTTGAGCTTGGAGGGGACTATGGTGTTGAACACTGAACGACATTCTCACATAGTTATTTCCCCTCTTGTCCAGGTGGGAGAGGGCAGTGTGAAATGCAATTCCGATTGCGTCGTCTGTGGGTCTGTTGGGTGGTATACACTGGAGCAACTCCAATTTGTATCTGAGATGATATTGTTGATGTGTCGTGACCAGCTTTTCAAAGCACTTCATAATTCCAGATGTGAATGCTACAAGGTGGTAGTTATCTTGGAGTTCTTGGGGACAATGGTGGTCAACTTGAAAAATGTTGGGACTGCGGACTGGGAGAAGTAGAGATTGAACATTTCTGTGAAGAAACTTACCAGCTGGTCTGTGCATGCTTTGAGAATGTGCCGTGGTATTCCGTCTGGCACGGCGACCTTGCGAGTGTTAACTTGTTTTAAAAGTTTTACTCGCATCGGCCACGGAGAACGAGATCAGTCACCCGGAACAACAGGGGATTTCGTATATGCAGAGCATTCGGAAAGTATTCAGACCCCTTGACTTTTTCCACATTTTGTTGTGTTACAGCCCTATTATAAAATTGATTAAATAGTTTTTCCCCCTCAATCTACACACAACCTCCATAATAACAAAGCAAAAACAGTATTTTTATTTTAGCAGATGTATACATTTTTTTTACTGAAATGTCACATTTACATAAGTATTCAGACCCTTTACTCAGTACTTTGTTGCCGCACCTTAGGCAGCGATTACAGCCTCGAGTATTCTTGGGTATGACGCTACAAGCTTGGTACACCTGTATTGGGGGAGTTTGTCCCATTGTTCTCTGCAGATCCTCTCAAGCTCTGTCACGTTGGATGGGGAGTGTCGCTGCACAGTTATTTTTCATGTCTCTCCAGAGATGTTCAAGTCTGGGCTCTGGTTGGGCTACTCAAGGACATTCAGGGACTTATCCCGAAGCCACTGCTGCGTTGTCTTGGCTGAGTGCTTAGGGTCGTTGTCCTGTTGGATGGTGTACCGCCGCCCCAGTCTGAGGTCCTGAGTGCTCTGGAGCAGGTTTTAATCAAGGATCTCTGTACTTTGCTCTGTTCATCTTTCCCTCGATCCTGACTAGTCTCCCAGTCCCTGCCACTGAAAAACATCCCCACAGCATGATGCTGCCACCACCATGCTTCACTCTAGGGATGGTGCCAGGTTTCCTCCAGATGTGACGCTTGGCATTCAGGTCAAAGAGTTCAATCTTGGTTTCATCAGACCAGAAAATCTTGTTTCTCATGGTCAGAGTCCTTTAGGTGCCTTTTGGCAAACTCCAAGAGGGCTGTCATGTGCCTTTTACCGAGGAGTGGCTTCCGTCTGGCACTCTACCATAAAGGCCTGATTGGTGGAGTGCTGCAGAGATGGGAGAACTTTCCAGAAGGACAACCATCTCCACAGAGGAACTCTGGAGCTCTGTCACAGTGACCATTGGGTTTTTGGTCACTTCCCTGACCAAGGCCCTTTTCCCCTGATTTCTCAGTTTGGCCGACCAGCTTCAGGAAGAGTCTTGGTGGTTTCAAACTTCTACCATTTTTAAGGATGATGGAGGACACTGTGTTCTTGGGGACATTCAATGCTGCAGAAATTGTTTTCTTTTGTACCCTTTTCCAGATCTGTGCCTCGACACAATCCTGTCTCGGAGCTCTGCGGACAATTCCTTTGACCTCATGGCTTGGTTTTTGCTCTGTCAACTGTGGGACCTTATCTAGACTTTTTTTAATTTCACCTTTATTTAACCAGGTAGGCAAGTTGAGAACAAGTTCTCATTTACAATTGCAACCTGGCCAAGATAAAGCAAAGCAGTTCGACACATACAACAACACAGAGTTACACATGAAACATACAGTAGAAAAATAAGTCTATTTACAATGTGAGCAAATGAGCTGAGATAAGGGAGGTAAAGGCAAAAAAGGCCATAGACGTGTGTGTGTGTGCCTTTCCAAATCATGTCCAATCAATTGAATTTACCACAGGTGGACTCCAATCAAGTTGTAGAAACATCTCAAGGATGATCAATGGAAACAGGATGCACCGGAGCTACATTTTGAGTCTCATTGCAAAGGGTCTGAATAAATTAGTTTAGTTTGTACATTATCCCCCCCCCCCAAAAAAAAAACAACAGTTTTCCCATTTATGGGTTATTGTGTGTAGATCGTATCCTTTTTTTCATCCATTTTAGAATAAGGCTGTAACGTACCAATGTGGAAAAGTCAAGGTGTGTGAAGACACACACACTGGAAGTATATCTATCTATATCGCGCGCACACACACAAGCTGGTTGAGAGAATGCTAAGCATCAAGGCAAAGGGTGGCTACTTTGTAGAATCTCAAATGTAAATTATTTTGATTTAACACTTTTGTGTTTACTATATGATTCCATATGTGTTATTTGATAGATTTGATGTCTTCTCTTATTATACAATGTAGAAAATAGTAAAAATAAAGAAAAACCCTTGAATGAGTAGGTGTGTCCAAACTTTTGTGTGTGTGTACAGTTGAAGTCGGAAGTTTACATACACCTTAGCCAAATGCATTTAAACTCAGTTTTTCCACAATACCCGACATTTAATTCCCTGTCTTAGGTCAGTTAGGATCACCACTATATTTTAATGTGAAATGTCAGAATAATAGTTGAGTGATTTATTTCAGCTTTTATTTCTTTCATCACATTCCCAGTGGGTCAGAAGTTTACATGCACTCAATTAGAGGTCGACCGATTATGATTTTTCAATACCGATACAGATTATTTGAGGACCAAAAAAAAGCAGATGCCGATTTTTACTTTATTTATTTATTTGTAATAATGACAATTACAACAATACTGAATGAACACTTATTTTAACGTAATATAATACATAAATACTATCAATTTAGCCTCAAATAAATAATGAAACATGTTCAATTTGGTTTAAATAATGTAAAAACAAAGTGTTGGAGAAGAAAGTAAAAGTACAATATGTGCCATGTAAAAAAGCTAACGTTTAAGTTCCTTGCTCAGAACATGAGAACATATGAAAGCTGGTGGTTCCTTTTAACATCAGTCTTCAATATTCCCAGGTAAGAAGTTTTAGGTTGTAGTTATAGGACTATTTCTCTCTATACGATTTGTATTTCATATACCTTTGACTATTGGATGTTCTTATAGGCACTTTAGTATTACCAGTGTAACAGTATAGCTTCCGTCCCTCTTCTCGCTCCTACCTGGGCTCGAACCAGGAACACATCGACAACAGCCACCCTCGAGGCAGCGTTACCCATGCAGAGCAAGGGGAACTACTACGCCAAGTCTCAGAGCAAGTGACGTTTGAAACGCTATTAGCGCGCACCCGCTAACTAGCTAGCCATTTCACATGGGTAACACTTGCCTAATCTCGGGGGTTGATGTGCTGTTTATGACTTAAAGCCTAATGCTTGAAGAATTGCGAAGAGCTGCTGGCAAAACGCACGAAGATGCTGTTTGAATGAATGCTTACGAGCCTGCTGCTGCCTACCATCGCTCAGTCAGACTGCTCTATCAAATCATAGACTTAATGATAACATAATAACACACAGAAATATGAGCCTTTGGTCTTTAATATGGTCGAATCCGGAAACTATCATTTCGAAAACAAAACATTTATTATTTCAGTGAAATACGGAACCGTTCCGTATTTTATCTAACGGGTGGCATCCCTAAGTCTAAATATTCCAGTTACAGTGCACAACCTTCAATGTTATGTACAATTCTGGCAAATTAATTACAGCCTTTGTTGGGAATAAATGGACTTCACACAGTTCGCACTGAACCAGGCTGCCCAAACTGCTGTATATACCCTGACTGCTTGCACGGAACGCAAGAGAAGTGACACAAATTCATGTTAGCAGGCAATATTAACTAAATATGCAGGTTTAAAAATATATACTTGTGTATTGATTTTAAGAAAGGCATTGATGTTTATGGTTAGGTACATTGGTGCAACGACAGTGCTTTTTTCGCAAATGCGCTTGTTAAATCATCACCCGTTTGTCGAAGTAGGCTGTGATTCGATGAGAAATGAACAGGCACCGCATCGATTATATGCAACGCAGGACACGTTAGATAAACTAGTAATATCATCAACCGTGTGTAGTTAACTAGTGATTATGTTAAGATTGATAGTTTTTTAAAAGATAAGTTTAATCCTAGCTAGCAACTTACCTTGGCTTCTTGCTGCCCTCGCGTAACAGGTAGTCAGCCTGCCATGCAGGCTCCTCGTGGAGTGCAATGTAAGGCAGGTGGTTAGAGCGTTGGACTAGTAACCGGAAGGTTGCAAAAACGAATCCCCGAATCCCCCCTGAACAAGGCAGTTAACCCCCATTCCTAGGCTGTCATTGAAAATAAGAATGTGTTCTTAATCTTACTTGCCTAGTTAAATAAAGGTGTAAAACATGTAATTTTTTTTAATTGGCAAATCGACGGCAAAAATACCGATTACCGATTGTTATAAACTTGAAATCGGCCCTAATTAATCGGCCATTCCGATCAATCGATCGACCTCTACATTCCAATTAGTATTTGGTAGCATTGCCTTTAAATAGTTTCACTTGGGTCGAACGTTTTGGGTAGCCTTCCACAAGCTTCCCACAATAAGTTGGGTGAATTTTTTTGTTGGCCTTCTTGCTTGCACACACTTTTTCAGTTCTGCCCACAAATGTTCTATGGGATTGAGGTCAGGGCTTTGTGATGGCCACTCCAATACCTTGACTTTGTTGTCCTAAAGCCATTTTGCCACAATTTTGGAAGTATGCTTGGAGTCATTGTCCATTTGGAAGACCCATTTGCGACCAAGCTTTAACTTCCTGACTGATGTCTTGAGATGTTGCTTCAATATATCTACATAATTTTCCTCCCTCATGATGCCATCTATTTTGTGAAGTGCACCAGTCCCTCATGCAGCAAAGCACCCCCACAACATGATGTTGCCACCACCGTGCTTCGCGGTCGGGATGATGTTCTTTGGCTTGCAAGCCTCCCCCTTTTTCCTCCAAACATAACGATGGTTATTATGGCCAAACAGTTATATTTTTGTTAAATCAGACCAGAGGACATTTCTCCAAAAAGTACGATCTATGTACCCATGTGCAGTTGCAAACCGTAGTCTGGCGTTTTTATGGCGGTTTTGGAGCAGTGGCTTCTTTTTCGCACCAAAGTACGTTCATCTCTAGGAGACAGAACGCGTCTCCTTCCTGAGTGTCATGACGGCTGCGTGGTCCCATGGTGTTTATACTTGCGTACTATTGTTTGTACAGATGAGCGTGGTACCTTCAGGCATTTGGAAATTGCGCCCAAGGATGAACCAGACTTGTGGAGGTCTTGGCTGATTTTTTTTTTTTTTTTTTTTGATTTTCCCATGATGTCAAGCAAAGAGGCACTGAGTTTGAAGGTCGGCCTTGAAATACATCCACAGTTACACCTCCAATTGGCTCAAATTATGTAAATTAGCCTATCAGAAGCTTCTAAAGCCATGGAGTTTTCCAAGCTGTTTAAAGGCACAGTCAACTTAGTGTATGTAAACTTCTGACCCACTGGAATTGTGATACAGTGAAATAGTATGTCTGTAAACAATTGTTGGAACATTTCTGGAGTGGTTGAAAAACATGTTTTAATGACTCCAACCTAAGTGTATGTAAACTTCCGACTTCGTGTGTGTGTTCGAATGTTGTTAATTTTGGATTGGAGATGTTTAATCTTAGTCTGGAAGGAGAGTTTACAGTCTAGCCAGACACCTAGGTATTTGTAGTTGTCCACATATTCTAAGTCAGAACGGTCCAGAGTAGTGATGCTGGACGGGCGGGTGCGGGCAGAAATCGGTTTAAAAGCATGCATTTAGTTTTACTAGCGTTTAAGAGTAGTTGGAGGCCACGGAAGGAATGTTGTGGCATTGAAGCTCGTTTGGAGGTTTGTTAACACCGTGTCCAAAGAAGGGCCAGATGTATACAGAATGGTGTCATCTGCGTATAGGTGGATCAGGGAATCACCCGCAGCAAGAGCGAGATCGTTGATATATACAGAGAAAAGAGTCAGCCCGAGAATTGAACCCTGTGGCACCCCCATAGAAACTGCCAAAGGTCTGGACAACAGGCCCTCCGATTTGACACACTGAACTGTTTGAGAAGTAGTTGGTGAACCAGGCGAGGCAGTCATTTGAGAAACCAAGGCTTTTGACTCTGCCGTTAAGAATACGGTAATTGACAGTCGAAAGCCTTGGCCAGGTCTATGAAGACGGCTGCACAGTACTGTCTTTTATCGATGGCGGTTATATTGTTCATTACCTTGAGCGTGGCTGAGGTGCACCCGTGACCAGCTCGGAAACTGGATTGCACAGCGGAGACGGTACTGTGGGATTCGAAATGGTCAGTGATCTGTTTATTAACTTGGCTTTCGAAGACTTTAGGAAGGCAGGGCAGGATGATATAGGTCTGTAACAGTATTGGTCTAGAGTGTCACCCCCTTTGAAGAGGGGGATGACCGCGGCAGCTTTCCAATCTTTAGGAATTTCGGATGATATGAAAGAGGTTCAGCAGACTGGTAATAGGGGTTGCAACAATGGCAGCGGATAATTTTAGAAAGAGGGTCCAGATTGTCTAGCCCAGCTGATTTGTACGGGTCCAAGATTTGCAGCTCATCTTCTTTCTGGATTTGGGTGAAGGAGAAGCTGGGGAGGCTTGGGCAAGTAGCTGCGTGGTGTGCGGAGCTGTTGGCCAGGGTTGGGGTAGCCAGGAGGAAAAGGGAGAAGCTATTGTCGACCCAATCGTATTTTTACTGTAAGCCTAAGTATCATACCAAATATCAAAATATGGGAAGGGAGTGTTTCAATATGACTGATCAGGGAAGTTTGATGAGAATGACCGTTCCAGATTCTACCCTCATATGAAAGATGGGCCAGCATATCGCCCACTCTCAACTTCGGCCCATGATGCAATGTTGTTGGAATGTTCCCTCTTGAATGTGGCATGCCGCAAGAGTAGGCCATAGGGCCACTGCTATCTCAATAGCTTCTTGTCTTCCTCTGAGTCTGGTGGGCCTCGCTTGTGTCCTCCAGAAACTCCCAGAGGAATGCCATTCCTCTGTATGAGCTAGGTTGTGTCCCTAAACGCCAGCCCCTGGCCTGGTACAGCTTCCTATCCAGCTGCTTGTATGTCCTACATGTCATCCTTCAGACAATCATTTGACTAACATGCAAAGGAAGGTAGCTCAGTAGCTAGGTCTGTTTAGTGCTTCAGCGAACTCCACTGACATTTGTTGTCATGCCATTCTTGTTTGTATGACAACAGAACATGACAGCAGACTGCTAGATGTGCAATTCCACAGTAACAGAATTGTGCTGAGACTAAAATGTTTAACTTTAAAATGTATGCCAAACAAAAACCATTGATTTCAAAGTTTAACAAACCATACTACTCTGCACAAGGACGACTTTTATCCATTTACACTGAACATTTTACAAAAAAATGCTTTTACTGGAAGAACTGTGCAGATGCAAAATCTCCCGTTTATCTCCTTCATGTTTTCCAAAAACGTTTAAATATCTGTTCCGAATTAAGATTCAAAGATGTCTGCAGAAACAATGAGCTGAGCTATGACATGACACCTTGACTTTGAAAAAATCTCTTTCGGTTATTGAACTTACAGTAAGTGAAGTGGACTTACACCTGGTAACGGAATTACATCATGGGTCCCTGATCTGTACTACACCGAAATGCCTAATTATGGATATGAATGTCATTCTCAGGTAAATAGGTGCTCGAAGTAAAATAAAATATGCAATGCCCTGCTTTGCATATTTGGGTATTTATTTTAAACAAGATTTGGTTGATCTGGAATGGACCACATCTTAGCCAATCTTAAACGTCTGTTTTTAAAAAGTTTGGACATCAAAGAACAGCACAGTAGAGTACAGCGCAGAAGAGGAGTACAGTACATTATAGTGTGCTCAACTCTAGTAGGGCTGGGTGATATGGACAAAATATTATATCACAGTATTTTAAAATATGATATCATGGTATTTGACGGTATTTTTAGTTTTGAATAATAGATTTGCTTTGAGTAGCGAGTGATCTGAGGGTGGCAACACATACATTCTAAGGGATTTCAATGAGTCTTTCTTTCTTTTGTTTGTTTTATACTGTTCAATTCAACTATAACCAAAACAAGTGTCAGCACTTTTATCATTTCTGCTTTTCCTGCACTCAATTGCAGTGGTGGAAAAAGTACCCAATTGTCATACTTGAGTAAAAGTAAAGATACCTTTTTAATAGAAAATGACTCAAGTACAAGTCAATCAGTAAAATTCTACTTGAGTAAAAGTATTTTGTTTAAAATATACTTCAGTATCAAAAGAAAGTATAAATAATTTCAAATTCCTTATATTAAACAAACCAGATGGCACCATAAATTTTTTTTTTTTACAGATAGCCAGGGGCACACTCAAACTCAGACATTATTTACAAACAAAGCATTTGTGTTTGAGTCCTCCAGATCAGAGGCAGTAGATGACCAGGGATGTTCTCTTGACAAGTGCGTGAATTGGACCATTTTCTTGTCCTGCTAAGGTTTCAAAATGTAATGAGTACTTTTAGGTGTCAGAGAAAATGTATGAAGTAAAACATACAGTATTATCTTTAGGAATATAGTAAAGTAAAAGTTGTCAAAAATAGTAAAGTACAGATACCAAATAAAACCTACGTTAGTTGTACTTCAAAGTATTTTTACTTAAGTACTTTACACCGCTGCTCAATTGAGAGAATTTTCATATTGCCATGTAAGGCTGCACAATATGAGCAAATCTAGGATTTATTTTTAATCAAATGTTGCAATTGTGATTTGACTTGCGAATTAGAGCAAAACTGTTGGAATCATGGAAATATAATGACTGTTCTAATTCTTTAGTTAGCATATAATAGTGGGCACTTTGAATACCGTTTTGTTTGAGATGGCAACGAATTAAAATGCCAGGGAGGAGTTATTGTGACAGGGTAGGAACTAAAGTGCTGATAAGTGTTTCCTAGAGCACCTTATAAGTTTTGGCTACATTGCATGTTTTCTCTTAGCTGCTTCATGTAGCTAACATATTCTTGCTTTGCATATTCCTCTTTGATTTAGATACTGTTGCACATACAACATGCTAATATAGGTCTACACCATCACTGGTATTATCAGGCTGTATTAGCTAGCAACGTTTGCTCTTACTCAGTACATTTTACTAGCTAGCTATTAGCATTAGCGGCTAACAATTAGCGTCTCACAAGATTTAGGGCAACTTGCTAAGAAAAGACAAACTAGCTGTTTGCTGATGTAAGAAACACAAACTAATAGTGTAATTATAGAACGCTAGTGGATTTATTTTAAGAAGCAAAGTGAAAACAGCATTGTCATCAGCATTGTTGCATGTGCTGCATTGACCAGGCAGACTGAACGTAAGCGTCTCGTTGATGAACAACAAATGCGCTCCTAGAGTGACAGGGGGCGTGGCTAGGTCTGTGTGGAAAGTGGCACCGAGAGAGAGAGAGATGACTCAAGTAGAGAAGTAAACAATAAAAATGGACATTACACATGGCGTATCACATTTAACAACCTAACATTCAAATACCAGTATAGAAAGTAACAACCCAAACCGGTCCCTGCATCAATACCGGTATATCATAAAATACGGTATACTGCCCAGCCCTAAACTCTAGTGTTCTCTATTGTAGTGTTAGGATACCATCATTTTTACTTCGATACCAGGTTTAGTATCACAATACTCGATACCAAAATGATACCACGGAAAGAAAATAAGGCATAATAGCAAAAGTTACAGAATGTGTCTTTATCCAGACAGAAACTCAGCTACTACTCTATAATTGATGCCCAATTGTAGCCATGTATGCATTTAATGAATCGATGATGCAATCAATTTGACTTTATTTTTACTAATCTAACTACATAACAATGTTATTTATTTGAGTGGTAAATCTCTATTGATAAACTGGGTAAATCAAGATATTGTCTAGGCATAACAGGGTTTCTGTTAGGAAAATGCTGAGAAATTTAGCAGACACATGAGTTGGGTGTGTAACCTGATTAGGGCGTCCACCCGTGGTGCTCAGAATGACAGAAATCACATTTAGATGATTGTTATTAATCTTAACAGAAAATGCAACTTGAGGATGAGCACTTTGAAGATGTTAGAATAACTGCCACATTTACTTTTCCTCAGCCTACAAGACGAGTAATGAACAGCAAAATCACTAGCCTATGCCAATCTAACATACAAACGCTTTGAATAACAGATTCACTACATGGAACAACAGTCCCTTCAAAAGAAATCTAAGGGAAGTTTGTTCTGAAGTGTCTATCCTATATCTGAGAGATTTTTAACCCTTTTATTTTTGTCACTAAACAGTCATATATATATATATATATACTTTTTTTTGGCTGGTACCGGGGGACTTTCAGACGAGTGAGGTTTGTGGGCGTCCTAGAGCTAAACAGCTGATATGTTTGTGAGAATCTCACCTTTCCACAAAGGGGTCATATTAGTGTGTAGCCCAAACTGTTCAGACGCTACAGAAAGAAGTTGGCAGATCAGCTGTACCGACTTCAGACGCTTGTGGGGGTCGTAGAGCGAAACGGACAACACCATTGTGATCATGAGTCATCTTTCCATAGAGGGAAGTAGTTTTAGGTTTTCGAGAGAAGTTTTAGGCCTAACCGTTCAGACGCTACAGGCAATTTTTGTGAGAATGATTTTTGGGATGTATTATGGTCTGATAAACACCGTTCTAGCTCTGTCACCTTTCACCGCAGATGCAGAAGTGCAACATAGGCGGATGCGGTGGATTGAGACGGATCCAATGCAAAAAAACAAATCTCTAGCTTCAACTGATAGCTTTTTATGCTGACATCGACCTTAGGCAGTTTTAACCATTTTGAGATTTAAAAAATACCCATATGCACAATTTAACCAGGTGCACTAGAAAGAGCTCTCCAAAGTGACTGCAGCAGGCCATTCAGTTTGACTTCCCAACTAAGTACATTTAGCTAGCTAGTTAACACTTTATTTTAGATAGAAATTGCAAAGAAAAAGACAAACTAGCTGTTTGCAGACAGTAAGATACACAAACTAATAGTGTATTGAACGCATGTGGATTTATATTAACAAGCAAAATGGAAAAAATATATGGCAAATAGAAACTGAATGGACATCTGAAATAGATGGGAAATAATAAAGGAAAATATATTTTAAAAAGTGTGTGGACACCAAAAAATATATGGTGGCTGGGAAATGACGCAGAGAATTACATTGATGGAAGCTACAATCTATCTGCAATATTAAAGCTGATCTACCCCCTAAAGAAAAGGTGGAAAGCAGCATTGTTGTCACCAACATCTTGTTGTCTACAGCATTGACCATGCAGACTGCAAGTGGCTGCTCTCCTTGAGGGAAGGGACAGGGCTGGGTGTGTGTAGAGGGAGAGAGACGACTCAAGTAGCTAACGGAGTAAACTATAAAACTGACATTACACGTGGCCTAACACATTTAACAAACCAAACATTGAAATGCTGTTATACAAGGTAAAGTAAAAACCCAAACCGGTCCGTGCGTCAATACCGGTATATAAGAAAATATGGTCGCTTTGTCGTTATGGGGTATTGTGTGTAGATTGATTGAGGAACATTTTTTCTTTAATCCATTTTAGATTAAGGCTGTAACGAAATGTGGAAAAAGTCAAAGGGTCTGAATACTTTCCATATGCACTGTATGCCTTTAATTTCTCCAAAATATAGACGTATCTTTCATTTCACAACAGATTTAACATGCACCTATGAACTTCACATCTTGGTGCTCATGGTTCCTTTTACATGGAAAATCCTGTCTTTAAATTCTACTCCAGTTGTTTGAGCACGAACAACCTATTGTTTCAGTCTGAATTTGTCATCTATTATGCACCATCGTCTCAGCTACCCTCCTGGCTCAGTGGTGGTGGTGTTTACAGCAGCAGGCACTTATTAACCGGTGGTCTGTGACCTGTGCTCACTGACCAAGCTGAAGATGGGATGGCCTGTGGTGTGAAGACTGTGTGTTTATGCTTTAACTGTCTCTGACCGGGCTACTGTCGTTCTTAGGAAACCACACAGGCCCTCTGTTTCCTCAGCTGCTTGTCTCTCTGCTCTAATGCTTTTCATTTAGTACCGTGAGCGCGCACACACTCAGACTGCCTTTTCTCCTCTCTATCAACCTCTTTAAGGAGCACTCACACTCTCTATATATCAGCAATGTAACGCCCATTTCTCTCAAAGTACAGACATTCCTCTCCCCTCCATTAATGTGTATGATGGATGTTCTGGTAGTTCAGTGCCTTATGGCTGGTTGAGATGTATTGTGTTGAGAGGCAGGCCATTGATCCTTCCCAGTAGTAGAACAAACTGTTTTTTGCATTTTGTAAATCTTTAAATCCTTGCTGCCTTTCTCCCAATCTTAGCAGCTGGGCACTGCAGCCTCTTCCCATCCTTCACAAGTTATGGATTTATAGAGATGGAGTATGTACAGTCAGGTCTAAAATTATTAGCACCCTTGGTAAAGATGAGCAAAGAACTGTGTAAAATAAATAATACAAATATTGAGTTATATATTATATTTCCCCCCCAAGAAAAAATATAGGGAAATGATTTTATGCTAATATTTGCTCAGAGAAAGAGATTTTACAAAATCTCAAAAAGATAGGGGTCACAATTGTTACCCCTGTTTAATACTCCAGCACCCTCCCCTTGCAAGGATAACGACACTGAGCCTTTTTCTAAAATGTTTGGAGATTGAAGAGCACGTTGGGAGGGATCTTAGACCATTCCTCCATACAAAATCTTTCCATATCCTTGATCTCTTTCGTCTGCACTTATGGACTGCCCTCTTCAATTCAAACCACAGGTTTTCAATGGGGTTCAAGTCCGGAGACTGACATGGCCATTGCAAAATTTAGATTTTTGTGGTCAGTAAAAAAAATGTGGGGTGAGTTTTGATTTGTACATGGCGTTATTTTCTTCCTAGAAGATCCACTTACGGCCTCCTGGCAAAGGCAACCAGGTTTTTAGCTAAAATGTCCTGGTACTTGGTAAAGTTCATGATGCTGTTGACTTTAAAGCTGCAATATGTAACTTTTTCAGCGACCTGACCTAATTCACATAGAAATGTGAGTTATAGATCTGTCATTCTCATTGAAAGTAAGTCTAAGATGTGGTAGATCTGTTCTATGTGCACTATTTCGTGCTAAGTTTTTTGGGGTCTTTTTTACTTTTGGTTATGCATACCAGCTGCAAATACAATATATTTGGTTATGGAATACATACATACATACATACATACACGCACACAGTATGTGGACACTCCTTCAAATTAGTGGATTTGGCTTTTTCAGCTACACCCGTTGCTGACAGGTGTGTAAAATTGAGCACACCGCCATGCGATCTCCATAGACAAAACATTGGCAGTAGAATGGCCTAACTGACGAGCTCAGTGACTTTCAACGTGGCACCGTCATAGGATGCCACCTTTCCAACAAGTCAGTTAAATTTCTGCCCTGCTAGAGCTTCCCTGGTCAACTGGAATGAGATGTTCGGCAGGGACTGGGAGATGAGTCAGGACCTCCGACTGGGGTGAAGGTTCACCTTTCAACAGGATAGCAACCCTAAGCACACAGTCAAGACAATGCAGGAGTGGCTTCGGGACAAGTCTCTGAATGTCCTTGAGTGGCCCAGCCAGAGCCCGGACTTGAACCCAATCAAACATCTCTGGAGAGGCCTGAAAATAGCTGTGCAGCGATGCCCCACATCCAACCTGACAGAGCTCGAGAGGATCTGCAGAAAAGAATGGTAGAAACTCCTCAAATACATGTGTGCTGAGAGAGAGAGTTTTCTATAGCTGTTTGCCAGTCTCAGTCCCAGCTTTGATGCACCTGTACTGACTTCGCCTTCTGGCAGGTATTTTGCCCCCGGCAATGCATTTTGCAGACTGCACTACCCTCTGGAGAACCTTGCGGTTGTGGGCGGTGCAGTTGCTGTACCACGCGGTAATACAGCCCAACAGGATGCTCTCGATTGTGCATCTGTAAAAGTTGTTTTAGTGTTTTAGGTGACAAGCCAACATTTTTTCAGCTTCCTGAGGTTGAAGAGGTGCTATTGCGCCTTCTTCACCACACTGTCTGTGTGGGTGGACCGTTTCAGTTTGTCCGTGATGTGTACGCCGAGGACCTTAAGCTTTCCACCTTCCCCACTACTGTCCTGTCGATGGGGGCAGGGTGCTCCCTCTGCTGTTTCCTGAAGTCCACGATCATCTCCTTTGTTTTGTTGACATTGAGTGTGAGGTTATTTTCCTGACACCACACTCCGAGGGCCATCACCACCTCCCTGTAGGCCGTCTCGTCATTGTTGGTAATCAAGCCTACCACTAGTGTTGTCTGCAAACTTGATGATTGAGTTGGAGGCGTGCATGGCCACGCAGTCATGGGTGAACGGAGTACAGGAGAGGGCTGAGAACCCACCCTTGTGGGGCCCCAGTGTTGAGGATCGGAGGGGTGGAGATGTTTCCTACCTTCACCACCTGGGGGCGGCCCATCAAAGTCCAGGACCCAGTTGCACAGGTCGGGGTCGAGAGCCTCGAGCTTAATGACGAGTTTGGAGGGTACTGTGGTAAATGCTGTAGTCAATGAACATCATTCTTCCATAGGTATTCCTTTTGGCCAGATGGGATATGACAGTGTGATGGCGATTGCGTTGTCTGTGGACCTATTGGTGTGGTAAGCAAATTGGAGTGGATGTAGGGTATCAGGTAAGGTGGAGGTGATATGATCCTTGACTAGTCTCTCAAAGCACTTCATGATGACAGATGTGAGTGCTACGGGCCGATAGTCATTTAGTTCAGTTACCTTAGCTTTCTTGGGAACAGGAACAATTGTGGCCATCTTGAAGAATGTGGGGACAAGACTGGGATAGGGATTGATTGAATATGTCCGTAAACACACCAGCCAGCTGGTCTGCGCATGCTCTGAGGACGAGGCTAGGGATGCCGTCTGGGCCGGCAGCCTTGCGAGGGTTAACGGGTTTAAATGTTTTACTCACGTTGGCCACGGAGAAGGAGAGCCCACAGGCTTTGGTAGCGGGCTGTGTCAGTGGCACTGTATTGTCCTCAAAGCGAGCAATGAAGTTATTTAATTTGTCTGGGTGGGTTTTCTTTTTGTAATCCATGATTGGCTGTAGACCGTGTCACATACGTCTCGTGTTTGAGCCGTTGCATTGCGACTCTACTTTGTCTCTATACTGACACTTAGCTTGTTTGATTTCCTTGTGGAGGGAATAACTACACTGTTTGTATTCGGTCATGTTTCCAGTCGCCTTGATTAAAATCGGTGGTTCGCGCTTTTAGTTTTGCATGAATGCTGCCATCAATCCATGGTTTCTGGTTAGGGAAATGTGTGTGTGTGTGTGTGTGTGGGCACTATTTTTAGAATATTTTCTACATTTTATTGAAAATTAAATACTGTAAAATCAAATTTACATAAGTATTCACACCCCTGAGTCAATACATGTTAGAATCCTGTTTGGCAGTGATTAGAGCTGTGAATCTTTCTGGGTAAGTCTAAGAGATTTGCACACCTGGATTGTACAATATTTGCACAATATTATTTTTTAAATTCTTCAAGCTCTGTCAGGTTGTTTGTTGATCATTGCTAGACAGCCATTTTCAAGTCTTGCCATAGATGTTCAAGTATATTTAAGTCAAAACTGTAACTAGGCCACTCGGGAACATTCATCTTGGTAAGCAACTTCAGTATATAATTTGTCCTTGGGTTTTAGGTTATTGTCCAGCTGAAAGGTGTCTGGTGGAAAGCGGACTGAAACGGATTCCTTTAGGATTTTGTCTGTGCATGGCTCCATTCTAAGTAATTTTTTTTTATCCTGAAAAACTCCCCAGTTCTTAAAGATTACAAGCATACCCATTACACGATGCAGCCAACGCTATGCTTGAAAATATGGAGGGTCGTACTCAAAAAATGGGTTGTATTGGATTTGCCCCTAACATAACTTTTTGTTAATTTGAATATACACAGTGTTAATTGCTTTGCGTCATTTTTTGCTGTATTACTTTAGTGTCTTGTTGCAAACAGGATGCATGTTTTGGAATATTTCACATATTAGAGCCCAGTAAATTATTTTCCACCCCTAAGTGTGAAACATTTATTTGCCTTCCATGGCAGAGATTTTCCTACTTAATATTCAACAGTGACGTGTGTGTGTGTGTGTGTGTGTGTGTGTGTGTGTGTGTGTGTGTGTGTGTGTGTGTGTGTGTGTGTGTGTGTGTGTGTGTGTGTGTGTGTGTGTGTGTGTGTGCTTTGTCAGTACCTGATACCACCTTCAACATGGCTGTGTTTATTCAGTGGATAGAGGGCTATATGACATTATAGAGTAGGCCTATATGCTTCCTATATCACAACTGTAGGTTGATAACTGTTTTTCTTCATGCTGATTTGTTTTATTATTGAGAGAGGGAGTGTGAGAACAGTACATCAAGACTGACTTAAGGGAAACCGCTTATGGGGCTCAAGAAAATATCATTAAAAACATAGCCACAGTAATCTTCCCCTCAGTCTGTGTTGTCAGGTTCCCTTAAGTAGGAGGATGGTGATGTTGCCGCATCAATCCTTTGTTGTGTTTTCATAACCATTAACATTTTATTACTCCAGCTTTCCCGGAGATAGGTCCCCACCTGCTCCCTCTCCCTTTCTGCTCCCTCTTTTCTCCGCTCTCTCTCGCTCTCTCTCCAACCCTTTTGAGTGGCGTGGCTGTGCATGTGCTTAGCAATGGAATGATCTGCTATGCTGTGCTCTTCCCTACGGAACAGCACACGGTGTGAGATAATGACACAAATCCTTTACCAGGGCCAAGCTCTCTAATTACCCCTGCTCTTCTGGGGAGAGAACAGACCATATTAACCATCTGTTAATGTCCCACCCTCTAGAACCCAGCCTGTTTCCATCCATTTCACCGTCCTGGTGCTCATACATGTACACCTCCGTAATCCTGTTTTCATGGTATTATGTCTTTGTTGTCAATAAAGTCGAAGGCCCCACACGACCTATTGTTGTAACTGGGATATAGAGGAGATGGGAGTGCCTTATTTAAAACCCTTTCCCCATGTGCAATGCCCTCTTATGTCAATGTTCAGCTGATCTACTACGATTAAAAGGGCTTTATTTAACCTCTCCATCTCTGTCTGTACAGAGGACGGACCCTCAGCTCCTGGCCCAGTTCTACTATGCTGATGAGGAGCTCAACCAGGTGGCCACAGAACTGGACAGCCTAGATGGGAGGAAGGACCCTCAGAGGTGTACGCTGCTGGTCAACCAGTTCAGATCCTGTCAGGTAAGAATCTAAAGGGGCTGACACTGGTTCATTTCAGTACCCTCGGAATACGGACACAATTCTGGAGCTGGTCTCCAATCATTTAGTTTCACCATGTTTCTAATTTCCTTTTGACTTCCATCTCCATAAGTTAATAAAAATCCATCACAGACATTTTATTTGAGAGTTAATGCTGTAACCCAGTTTGGCAGAGAGCACTTGAAGTCCACCATGCCAATCAAAGTGAGTGAGTTGAGGTATTGAAGTTTGACCTCAAATGTTTAAAACGATGACGACAAACTCTACAACAGGGGAGTTTGAACTGCAAAAAGCCTGAGATTAGTTGGCTGATATGTTAGGGGTTGTGCGATTGTCCCAGTAAGCATTGATTGGACAGGCCGTTAAATCAAGCCGGTTCACAGTGGTAAGGAGAGATAAGGAGTCCCTCTGAGTGCAAGCAGTTGATTCAATCAGGTTTTGTTGCTGTTTTGAAAGCCTTTATCAGGTTATCCAGGTCAGGAATGAAGATTTGGATGAGTGACTCTGGAAAGATCAATGAAGTGGAGCTATTAGAGATTGGGTCTTGAAGTCTCAACTTTTCTATATAGATATCATGACACCTCGATTGATGTTTTCAGGCACTATGGGGTCAGAGTAAAGGTTTGACTGTCAGGTTGTTTTCTATCACTTATGTCAGTGTTATGTAGATCCACTATAGGATATTAGTCTGCTTGACCGGAGATTACACTTTTTCGCCTCACAGACGCATTTGTCTCTGTTTGAGACCTGTCACATGACAGATGGAAGACTTGTGTCTATTTGGAGTTGGGGGGCTTCTAAACTGGTCTTTCTCCAGATATGTGGGGTCTGGACTTTGTGAGTGATGGCTGCCATGCTGCTGCCTGCTAGGTTGATGTTCGGGGGGGGGGGGGCAGACAGAGAGGAGGTCGTTAACAGGCCCACCAATGTGCCTGAGCCTCGTGCACCCAGGGCCCAGAGGGGGATGTTCCTAATAAGGTCACTGCTTGATCCCCAACTGCTTTCCCTCTTATTCCCTCCTCCCTGTCTCTCCATCCTCCCCCACCCACCCACTCGCTCTCTTTCTCCATTCCATGCTCTCATTGTCCCTTCTCCCACCATCTCTCTCTCTCTGCTGAGTTTTTATATTGGCGTCATTATCACCTTAAATTGACCACGCTGGGAAGTACTGTGTGTTAGCTTTGCGTCATGTTGTGCTTCGTAAACCCAAAGGCTTTTAGCTGACTGCAGGACATTTTCAGCAACTGAGAATCATCCATCTTGGTTTGGCTCTTTCTGTGTCTCCCCCTGAAAGAAAAGAAGTGCTTCAGGGACGCAACGCGGCCTCTTATTCTCTCAGCTAGTGTTTTGCTTACACACAAACTGCATTTTGTTTCACATAAATATGAAACGCGTAATACATGGGATACTTGTCAGGTAGGCTTTTAAATCCCATGGTTAGAAAATGATTTTGATGTAGGTTACCTCGTCGAGACAAGGAACACTGTGTTACTAGCATGCTTTAATAATCCCACGTATACATGAGACCCCCAGAATGGAAGCCAAGTGGTGTGACGGTGTAGAGTTGTCCGCTCGACCCTAACGTTTCTGTCATGAGATCTTATTGATGGCCATGGGCCTCACTGAGGTGCCAATCTACACAAGTTATGTTGGCGTAGTTGCTCTCACAGCATGGACTGCACCAGTGGAAGAGATTTGCTCGTTCTTCTTTTCTCTTTTCCTGGAAAAGCATCAACTTAGGAGTGTAGCGCGAGCAAGCTATATCTTCTGCTACTGTAGGTATCATCTCAATGTCATGTGGTGTGATGAGAGGCTGACGGTGTTCATGATTAGGCCTAGCTGTAGTGTAGCACACAGGACTATGGCCAGATGAACATTGGGCTGGTGGGGGCACTGGGAACAGGCCAAGGCGTAGGTAGTACAGCACTGCAATAAAGTCGGTGGTTAAGCTTTTTAATCTCGCTCCTCGGGGCTAGCAGCAGAGACGTAGTGCTGTTCCTGGAGAGAGAGGGGGAGATAAAAGGCTCATTGTTCGAACTGTTGTACATGCCAGCGGCACACAAGCTCTTGATTAGCTCTCACTGTGCGTGACAGTTTGTTTGCACCGCTGGAATTATGGGATTTAGTTGAGTTTTTTTTTATTGCGTTGTGATTGAGGACTGTAATGGGACCATTCTGTGCATTGGACTGTTTAATTGTATTCAGCCTGTTCAGAGTTCTCCAGACACTGCAGTAAAATGCTCTACCTGTAGAGGGGCTGTTGAGTGGAAGGTTTTACAGTGGTAGTGAAACATTGACACTTTTCATTCAGTACATTTTATCTTGACACCCTTTTTAAAAAATTTATTTTTTTCAGTACGTTTATTCACTCATTTATTCAATCTCTGTCCCTTTCCCTGTGTCTGCAGGACAATGTGTTGAACATTATCAACCAGATCATGGATGAATGTATCCCTGGCGACAGAGCCAACAGAGACTTCTGTGTCAAGTTCCCAGAGGAGATTCGCCATGACAACCTGGCTGGACAGCTATGGTTTGGTGCTGAGGTACTGTACTGTATGCCCTCCAGTATCACCTCCCACCACGTTAACAATACATACTCTGCATGAATGTTAGTCTGCTTCACTCTATAGGCTTTCATCATTTACAGTCATGTTTTCACAATGTAATGGTCAACTGGATCATTGTATAACTCATTATTCTGTGTGTTAGCCACTTGTGCATAGACAAGTTTGTCTTGAAGAAAAATATACAATGTTTGAATGAGACTACCCTGGATAAAGAAGGGCTAAATAACACAAGTCATTCCCTTCTCTCGCCATCTTTGCGTGAAGTGTCTGGCTGCAGGCTCTATCATTATGAACAGGGAGATAGAGAGCATGGCCATGAGGCCTCTAGCCAAGGACCTGACCAGTAGTCTGGAGGAGGTCCGCAACATCACGCGAGACCAGGCCCTCAGAGACCTCAACTTCTACACAGACCGCATGAGGGACACGCTGCGTCACTTCGACAGCCTCTTTGCTGAGTTTGAGCTCAGGTAGCTACAGGACATCAACATCTTACACTATTGGACATCATCATCAACAACATATTTGGCTGTATGTATTTTAATGTATTTTTACATGATTCCCTCTCTGTCAGCTATGTATCAGCCATGGTGCCTGTGAAGTCTCCCAAAGAATACTATGTTCAGCAGGATGTGATTGTGCTCTTCTGTGAGACTGTGGAGAGGTGAGTTGGGGTGGGGGACAGAGAAAGAGAGACGAACCATGTCACGGGGAAAAGCCATGGGACTGTGTGAAGGCTAGGTTTGAATGTTTAGGTTTGTAACGTTGGAGTTGGTACTCAGATGTCGAGTGGATTAGCAAGTTTCAGACATGGTACTACATGCACGCAGGGTTTATAAAAAATGTCAAGTGGTTGTCCAATATTATTTCACAGCCTCACGTCTTTGTTGTGTTTGTCTCAGGGCACTCAAGCTGGGCTATCTCAGCCAAGATATGATCGATGACTATGAACCCGCTCTGATGTTTACAATCCCCAGACTAGCCATTGTGTGGTAAGTGTTGTTTTCTCTGTCTCCTCTTGTTCATCTTCTAGAACTCTCTGATACTAATAACGTAGCATAATCCCCCTGTCTCTCCCTCAGTGGTCTGGTGGTGTACGGTGAAGGTCCACTCAACCTGGATAGGAAACCAGGGGACATGTCTGAACTCTTCCGGCCCTTCCGCACTTTACTGAAGAAGATCAGGTACTGTTAAGAGGATGCACATGTAGATTGTCCTCTGTATTTAATCATAGGTAGGAAATAGCTCTGAACCATCGCTACAATCTTGTGGACATAATTCGACTTTGCCGAACAGTCTAAAAATCATGGGCCACTATCATCCTCATTGCGTGATTATTTTAGGCTGGACCTTTTTCTTATTAAGGTTGTCTTGTTCCCATAGGGACCTGCTGCAGACCCTGTCAGAGGAGGAGTTGTTGACGCTGGAGCGGAGCCTCTGTATCTCTCAGGACGGGTTCCCCTTAGTCCCAGAGGTTCCCCCCACCCTAGCCCCCACCATCGCCACAGACCCCCTCTCATCCAGCAGCCCCACCGGTGACATCCCACAGGAGCTGACTGAGAAGGAGCAGGAGAGGGAGCAGCAGCAGGAGGTGCTGTCTCTGTGCATCTCCCACATCCAGGATGAGGAGGACAGGGAGTGGGAGGAGGTGGAGAGGGGGGGAGAGGAGGAGCGGGGTAGTCTGTGTGAGGAGGCAGAGGAGGCAGACCAGGCCTGCTCCATGCAATATGATGAGGAGGAGATTGAACAGCTCAACATGATGGTGCACCGCGTGGGGGACGAGATGTTCACGCTGCTGTCCCCTCCCAGCCAGGGCCAGTCCCCAGCCCACCGCCCCAACAGAGGGGGTTCTATCGGTGGCTCCAGCACCGAGGCCTCCCCCATCCGAGTGCTGGTGGGCCAGGGCAGGACAGGTCTCTACCACGAGGAGGAGGACAGAGTCTTCTTCATGGAGGACCTGGACGCAGGAGGGGACCTTGTGACCAGCAGTCGTCTAACCTCGCCTTCCAAAGCCCCTCAGCTCTCTTCTCCTCAGTCCAGCAGGCCTGGCCCCCTGACAGACTCATCCAGGAATGGCTGGCCCACTGAAGCCCAGTCAGATCTGTCCCAGCAGCCCCACGGCCAGCCCTCACAGTGCCCCAGCACCAAGCGACCCAGCCCTGGCCGGGAGCCCCTGTCCTACACTAACGGCTGGGAGGTGGGCCTGGAGGGGGCGGAAACTGCTGAGGTCATTGCACACCGCATGGGAGGGATGAAGCTATCGGCCACAGTCATTTTCAACCCCCACTCCCCCAGCCTGACTGAGCTGGCTGTGGACAAGCTGCTCTTGCCCCGACCCCTCTCCTCCTCAGAGACAGAGCCGTGCACCCCCCTGGTGGCCACAAACTGCCTGCTCAACTCCTGTGTCTGCTGCGGCAGCTGTGAGGTCGGCCATGATGACACCCTCGCCATGGACACCACAGGGCTGGGAATGGGCCTGGGGTTGGACAAACACTGCAAGCCCCACAACTCTGTTATCCAGTCCTCTGCCTGCCGCCTAGCTTCCTCAGGACACGACCTACATGGAAATGGGGACTCTCCCCCCCAGCTGACGCCCCCCTCTCGCTGCTCTTCAGAGCCACCTCCAGGGGAGGAGGAAGGGGACCAGCGCTGTGACAAGTGCCTGGTGGTGGTGGCCCCAGGGCCTCAGCAGAACAGGAGCCCCATTGGGGTAAGGGGAACCCCAGAATCTTGTTCCCACCAGTGCAGGACAGTGAGGAGGCCTCAGGCCAGCGGGGGAAGTGACAGGACGGGGACCAGAGAGGCAGACAGTGAGTCCAAGGAAGAGATCAAGAAGAACACTAGGTATGAATATACAGAGCATTCGGAAAGTATTCAGACCCCTTGACTTTTTCCACATTTTGTTACGTTACAGCCTTATTCTAAAATGGATTAAATCGTTTTTTTCCCCCCTCAATCTACACACAATACCCCATAATGACAAAGAAAACACTGGTTTTTAGACTTAAATATCACATTTGCATAAGTTTTCAGATCCTTTAATCAGTACTTTATTGAAGCACCTTTGGCAGAGATTACAGCCTCGAGTCTTCTCGGGTATGACGCTACCATCTTGGCACACCTGTATTTGGGGAGTTTCTCCCATTTTTCTCTGCAGATCCTCTCCAGCTCTGTCAGGTTGGATGGGGAGCTTCGCAGCACAGCTATTTTCAGGTCTCTCCAGAGATGTTCGATTCCGGGCTCTGGCTGGGCCACTCAAGGACATTCAGAGACTTGTCCCGAAGCCACTCCTGCGTTGTCTTGGCTGTGTGCTTAAGGTCATTGTCCTGTTGGAAGGTGAACCTTCGCCCCAGTCTGAGGTCCTGAGTGCTCTTGAGCATGTTTTCATCAAGGATTTCGGGAACTTTGCTCTGTTCATCTTTTCCTCGATCCTGACTAGTCTCCCGGTCCCTTCCGCTGAAAAACATCCCCACAGCATGATGCTGCCACCACCATGCTTCACCGTAGGGATGATGCCAGGTTTCCTCCAGACGTGACGCTTGGCATTCAGGCCAAAGAGTTCAATCTTGGTTTCATCAGACCAGAGAATCTTGTTTCTCATGAGTGTGCAAAGCTGTCATCAAGGCTACTTTGAAGTATCTAAAATATATTTTGATTTGTTTTACACTTTTTTGGTTACTACATGATTCCATATGTGTTATTTCATAGTTTCGATGTCTTCACTGTTATTCTACAATGTAGAAAATAGTACAAATAAAGACCCTGGAATGAATAGGTGTGTCAACTTTTGACTGGAATTGTATGTGAATTATTAATTATTTTTAATACATTTGCAAAATGTTTACATCTGGTTTTGCTTTGTCATTATGGGGTATTGTGTGTAGATTGATAAGGGGGGAAAACAATTGAATCCATTTTAGAATAAGGCTGTAACGTAACAAATTCTGGACAAAGTCAAGGGGTCTGAATACTTTCAGAATGCACTATACATGTGGTGTTTGGGTGATGTGTTATCAGGGCTCCACTTCAAAGCAGGTAGGCCTTAACAACAGTCATTTACATCTCTTTAGAAAGCAAACTTCCTCCACGTCTGGTCTCTGGCTAATTTAATCCACGTCTTGTCATCCAGTTTTATGTTCTGTTTGCCATTTGCACTTTGCTTTATGCTACTTTTGTAGCGTAACATTCACAGATCCTATTTTATATTGCCCATCTGTTATCAGTTTATATTTTTTATTTAATTATGTAGCTTTTCCTCTTTTTTTGTTATTCCCAGTTTTTTTCAGGACTCTCCTCTCAGCTCAGTCTCCAGTAGTGACTGTGAGAGTGTGTCTGTCACCACATGTAGTCTGTCCAGCAGTGCTTACACAGCCAGGTAACCGCTGACCCATTTGTGAGCGGCTGTATCTGTACTGTGTGTGTGTGTGTGTGTGTGTGTGTGTGGTCTGTTTCATACATCCCTATGTTACAGCTTATGGTCATATAAACCTTTCCCATCAACGTCTCTATTTCACCCATTACTCACTTTGAGATTGAAATCAAACACAACCCCTATTGTACAATGCATATTCAGTACAGTACACAATATGTTGGTGAGCAGTGTTGTGTGTTAAGAATGACAATGAATGTGGCTGTCCCTCCCCCTGCCTCTTATCTCTCCATTCTGTCTCCATCTCCCTTCACTGTATGTCTCCATCTCTCCCTCTCTCTGGCATGTGCGCTCCCCCTGTCTGCTCCAGCCCTGTCAGCAGTCTGACCACGAGCTCGGAGACGTCAGAGGATCTGGACCACCATGATATCCAGCTGGCCCTGCAGGCTGCTAAGATGGCCGCCAGGAACAAGATCCGCTCGCGCTTCCACAGCAGCAGTGACCTCATCCACCGCCTCTTCGTCTGCATATCGGGTATGTCTCTCTCTCAATCAATCAAATGTATTTATAGAGCCCTTTTTACAACAGCAGTTGTCACAAAGTGCTTGTACAGAAACCGAGCCTAAAACCCCAGAGAGCAACTAATGCAGATGTAGAGACAGGGTGGCTAGGAAAAACTCCCTACAAAGTCAAGAACCTATGAAGAAACCTAGATGGGAACCAGGCTTGCTCTTCTGGCTGTGCCCGGTGGAGATTATTCGAGTACGTGGCCAGTAAGGCCAGGTCGTTCTTCAAGATGTTCATAGAAGACCAGCAGGGTCAAATAATAATCAGTGGTTGTACAGGGTGCAAGAGGTCAGCACCTCGGAGTTAATGTTAGTTGGGGGTTCCGTGGCCACAGACAGAACAACATGACCAGGTGGACTGGGGACAGGCAGGAGTCATCAGGCCTAGGACCATGCCTCAGGTTCTCCAGGGGGAGAGAGCGATGGGAGAATTAGAGCAAACATATCTAAGATCACACAGGACACCTGATAAAACAGGAGAATTACACCATATATAACAGACTGACTCTAGTCCCCCGACACAAGCTATTGCAGCATAGATACAGGAGACAGACCGGGTGGGTCAGGGGACACTGTGGCCCTGTCCAAAGTTACCCCCGGACAAGGATAACCCCACCCACTTTGGCAAAGCACAGCCCCCACACAACTAGGGATATCAGCAGGCCACTAACTTACTACTCTGGGACAAGGCCGAGTATAGCCCACAAAGATCTCCCCACCGCACAAGCCCGAGGACAGGAAGGATGGAAGAGCGTGAGCAAGCCAGTGACTCGGCCCCGTAATAGGGTCAGAGGCAGAGAATCCCAGTGGAGATAAGGGATCTGGCAAGGCAGAGACAGCAAGGGTGGTTCGTCACTCCAGTGCCTTGCCAACCGCCTTCACTCTCCTGGGCCAGACTACACTCAATCATAGGACCTACTGAAGAGATGAGTATCAGTAAAGATTTAAAGGTTGAGACCAGCTGTTTGATTAGAAGGAGCCCTGCATCTTGTGACTAGCGTGCGTGTAGGTATGTACTGCAGAACCAAATCGGCGGAAGCCAGTGTAAGGAGGCTAGCACTGGGGTAATATGATATTTTTGGGGGTTCTGGTCAAGATTCTAGCAGCCGTATTTAGAACTAGCTGAAGGTTATTTAGTGCCTTATCCGGGTAGCCGGAGAGTAGAACATTGCAGTAGTCTAATCTTGAACTTACAAAAGCATTGATTAGCGTTTCTGCATCAAGGTTGGACAAAGTTTCAGAATTTTCAAATGTTACGAAGATGACATACGAAGCTGGTCATTCAATATTTTGTATATGTTCGTTGAAGTAGAGATCAGGGTCCAGAGTAACACTGAGGTCCTTCAGTTTTATTTGAGACGACTGTACAACCCTCGAGATTCATTGTCAGATCTGACAGCAGATCTCTTTGTTTCTTGGTCCCTAGAACTAGCATCTCTGTTTTGTCCGAGTTAAAAAGTTAAATATTTGCCGCCATTCACTTCTTCTTGTCTGAAACACACACTTCCAGGGTAGGCAATTTTGGGGTTTCACTATGTTTCATCTAAATGTACAGCTTGTGTGTCGTCTGCATAACAGTGAAAGTTGACATTGTGTTTCTGAATGACATCACCAAGAGGTTGCATATATAGAGAAAACAATAGGGATCCTAGAATGGATAGTGGTCTCTCGCTCCAAGGGTATAGCTGTAGTTTGATGGGGTAAATCAGTCTATATGTTGCTCATGATTTTGTTATTAATACTTTGACTTCGAAATAAAATGAAAATGTACTTTTATTACTTTACCAAACACCCTCCAACGACTTTACACTGTATTCCACAATGCACTAGCCTACTTGGCTTTTCTCTTATCATATGCACCACAGCGGCAGCCGGTATCCTGTTTATGCCTAGTTTGCACGCCTCCAGTTCCGGTGGCATGCAATTGAAACATGTATCTTTCTTGTTGCTTTCTTTTGCAAAATAACTATGAATTAATGTACTTATTTATTCACCATCACATTAAGGTGTAAGGCGTTTAATGTATTACATGGAAGAATAGCAGGTCTATTTTGCTCCAGAGAAGTAGCTCATTGTTCCCTTGTTGGCGTAGACACTAGCCTAGCATCTAAGAAACGTTAGTTAGCTAGCTATCAAGCTAGCCAGGTTTTCTTAGCAGCTTGTACACACCCCACAGCCCATTCAGCTAGGATTACGGATTGTCCCGGTAGTGTGACTGTTTTGAATCCCTGCTGTTTTCATCGGCCTTGCGACCTGCCCTGTCTGGAACTGAGAGGAGTAACAGAGTAGTCCACGTTACTACCATGACAAAGACCGTTGAGGACAAAAATTGTTCTACAAGTAGTTCTTAAAACAACAAGAAAATGGCTTGAAGTTTTGTCCAAATACTGGTGGAGTCAACTAATAAAACAAGGGACTATTTGACCAGAGAGTTCCAGGACCTGAAGAACAGTTAGCAGTTCTCCCAGTGTCAGATCGATGAGTTTAAAGAGGAGAACGGCAAGATGAACGCAATCTGTAAGGCATTGAGAGAGGATATCAGTTGTCCACACGAGACCTGGACGGAGTTTGAGGACTATCCTGAAGCTGTGCGCCAGAAGAGGAAAGAACTTATCCCAGCCATGAAAGCTGCCAAAGCGCGTGGGTACATTGCTTACATCCACTGTGACAGTCTCATTGTCCACCCTCCCTCCCAAAAGCTTGGAAGGGATGAGAGCCAAGCATGTCGTTTCGTAGCTTCAACCCCCCCAGCACACACACAATTACACACACAAAGTGATTGATGGAATGCTGTTTAATCTTTTGCTTTGTTTGTTCTTCTTCATTTTTTATTTCCATTTCTGATGAACTACTCAGGAAAGGGCTAAAAATGGTCCACCACCCAAAGGACATCCAGCCAACTTGACACAACTGTTCGAAGCATTGGAATCAACATGGGCCAGCATCCCTGTGGAGTGCTTTCGACACCTTGTAGAGTCCATGCCCTGACGATTTGAAGCTGTTCTGAGGGCAAAAGGGGGTGAAAATCAATATTAGGAAGGTGTTCCTAATGTTTTGTACACTCAGCGTATGTGTAGCTTTAGAAATAAGGTTCATGAAATCAATAACTTGATAACATCAGATAACATTCATATATTAGCCACCTCTGAGACTCACTTGGATAATTCATTTCATGATACAGCAGTAGCAATTCAAGGATATAACATCTACAGAAGAGACAGGAATGCCTATGGGGGAGGTGTTGCTGTATATATTCAGAGTCATATCCCTGTAATGCTTAGACAAGATCTCATGTCAAGTGTTATTAGAGCGTTGTGGTTGCAGGTTCACCAGTCTCATCTAAAGCCTGTTATTTTACAATGTTGCTATAGGCCACCAAGTGCTAACAGTCAGTATCTAGATAATGTCTGTGTGATCAATGCTTAATAGTGTATATGATGTAAATTGCGATATCTACTTTCTTGGGGACCTGAATATTGACTGGTTTTCATCAAGATGGCCGCTCATCAAGCTGGCCGCTCAAGATTACTAATCTGGTTCAGGTTATTAATCAACCTATCAGGGTGTTTACAAACCCTACTTGAGTTATATCATCCACATGTATTGATCATATTTGTATTAATACTGTAGAACTTTGTTCTAAAGCTGTATCTGTACCCAGTGGATGCAGTGATCATAATATAGTGGTTGTATCCAGGAAAGCCCAGGTTCTTAAAGATGGGCCTAAAATACTGTGTAAGAGATCATATAAAATATTTAGCTATGTGGATTATAAACTCAGCAAAAAATTAAACGTCCCTTTTTCAGGACCCTGTCATTCAAAGATAATTCATAAAAATCCAAATAACTTTACAGATCTTCATTGTAAAGGGTTTAAACACTGTTTCCCATGCTTGTTCAATGAACCATAAACAATTAATGAACATGCACCTGTGGAACGGTCGTTAACCCCTCTGGGCTAGGTGGCACCAAATCGTCCCACCTACGTAACAGCCAGTGCAATCCCGTGGCGCGTTATTCAAAAACCTTAGAAATGCAAAACCTTCAATTTTTCAAACATATGACTATTTTACACCATTTTAAAGATAAGACTCTCGTTAATCTAACCACACTGTCCGATTTCAAAAAGGCTTTACAACGAAAGCGAAACATTAGATTATGTCATCAGAGTACCCAGCCAGAAATAATCAGACACCCATTTTTCAAGCTAGCATATAATGTCACATAAACCCAAACCACAGCTAAATGTAGCACTAACCTTTGATGATCTTCATCAGATGACAACCCTAGGACATTATGTTATACAATACATGCATGTTTTGTTCAATCAAGTTCATATTTATATCAAAAAACAGCTTTTTACATTAGCATGTGACTAGCATTTCCACCGAACACTGCCGGTGAATTTACTAAATTACTCACGATAAACGTTCACAAAAAGCATAACAATTATTTTAAGAATTATAGATACAGAACTCCTCTATGCACTCGATATGTCCGATTTTAAAATAGCTTTTCGGTGAAAGCACATTTTGCAATATTCTCAGTAGATAGCCCGGCATCACAGGGCTAGCTATTTAGACACCCAGCAAGTTTAGCACTCATCAAAGTCAGATTTACTATAAGAAAAATGTTATTACCTTTGCTGTCTTCGTCAGAATGCACTCCCAGGACTTCTACTTCAATAACAAATGTTGGTTTGGTCCAAAATAATCCATCGTTATATCCAAACAGCGGCATTTTGTTCGTGCGTTCAAGACACTATCCGAAAGGGTAAATAAGGGTTACGAGCATGGCGCAATTCGTGACAAAAAAATTCTAAATATTCCATTACCGTACTTCGAAGCATGTCAACCACTGTTTAAAATCAATTTTTATGCCATTTTTCTCGTAAAAAAGCGATAATATTCCGACCGGGAATCTGCATTTAGGTAAACAGACGAAAAAAAATAAAGCATTCGGTCGACTCGGGCACCACCTAAGCCCACAGTACTCTGAGCGGCCACTTGCCAAACGCGATAAAGTGTTTCAGCCAGAGCCTGCCTCGATATCGTTCAGCTTTTTCCCGGGCTCTGAGAGCCTATGGGAGCCGTAGGAAGTGTCACGTTAGAGCAAAGATCCTAAATCTTCAATAAAAACAGCCTAGATGAAACACATCTTGTCAGACAGGCCACTTCCTGTACAGAATCTTCTCAGGTTTTGGCCTGCCATATGAGTTCTGTTATACTCAGACACCATTCAAACAGTTTTAGAAACTTTAGGGTGTTTTCTATCCAAAGCCAATAATTATATGCATATTCTAGTTACTGGGCAGGAGTAGTAACCAGATTAAATCGGGTACGTTTTTTATCCGGCTGTGTCAATACTGCCCCCTAGCCCTAACAGGTTAAGACACTAACAGCTTACAGACGGTAGGCAATTGAGGTCACAGTTCTGAAAACTTAGGCCACTAAAGAGGCCTTTCTACTGACTCTGAAAAACACCAAAAGAAAGATGCCCAGGGTCCCTGCTCATCTGCGTGAACGTGCCTTAGGCATGCTACAAGGAGGCATGAGGACTGCAGATGTGTCCAGGGCAATAAATTGCAATGTCTGTACTGTGAGATGCCTAAGACAGCGCTACAGAGAGACGGGACAGACAGCTGATCGTCCTCGCAGTGGCAGACCACGTGTAACAACACCTGCACAGGATCGGTACATCTGAACATCACACCTGCGGGACAGCTACAGGATGGCAACAACAACTGCCCGAGTTACACCAGGAACGCACAATCCCTCCATCAGTGCTCAGACTGTCCGCAATCGGCTGAGAGAGGCTGGACTGAGGGCTTGTAGGCCTGTTGTAAGGCAGGTCCTCACCAGATATCACCAGCAACAACGTCGCCTATGGGCACAAACCCACCGTCGCTGGACCAGACAGGACTGGCACAAAGTGCTCTTCACTGACGAGTCGCGGTTTTGTCTCACCAGGGGTGATGGTCGGATTTGCGTTTATCGTCGAAGGAATAAGCGTTAGAGGCCTGTACTCTGGAGCGAAATCGATTTAGAGGTGGGAGGTCCATCATGGTCATGGCCTGCAAGACAGGAATGTCAGTGTTCTGCCATGGCCAGCGAAGAGCCCAGATCTCAATCCCATTGAGCACGTCTGGGACCTGTTGGATCGGAGGGTGAGGGCTAGGGCCATTCCCCCCAGAAATGTCCGGGAACTTGCAGGTGCCTTGGTGGAATAGTGGGGCAACATCTCACATCAAAAACTGGCAAATCTGGTGCAGTCCATGAAGAGGAGATGCACTGCAGTACTTAATGCAGCTGGTGGCCACACCAAATACTGTTTCTTTTGATTTTGACCCCCCTCTTTGTTCAGGGACACATTATTTAATTTCTGTTAGTCACATGTCTGTGGAACTTGTTCAGTTTATGTCTCAGTTGTTGAATCTTTTTATGTTCATACAAATATTTACACGTTACGTTTGCTGAAAATAAACGCAGTTGAGGGGATGTTTTATTTTTTTTGCTGAGTTTATATATTTTTGTTGGTCTGTGATTGATAAGGAGCATCCAGACTGCACGTGATTAATTTATGAAATTGCTTCTTCTAATTATTGATTAACATGTACATGTTAAAGTGACTGTTAGAACTGTTAAGGCTCCATGGATTGATGAGGAATTGAAAAACTGTATGGTTGGAAGAGATGGGGGAAAAAGGAGTGGCTAATAAGTCTGGCTGCACATCTGACTGGCTGACTTATGTGACTAAATTCAACGAAAAGAAGAAGTAACTGTATTATGAAGGCAAGGTCAATGATATAAAGAATGATGGGGGGAAAGTGCTTTTAATGAAATTATGGGCAGTAAGACAAATTCAACTCCATCTGTCATCAAATCAGAGCTTATTCATCACAAAACCATTTGATGTTGGCAAAAAAACAATTTTATGATTATTTTATTGGCAAAGTGGGCAAACTTAGGCAGGAAATGCCAACAACAAACAGTGTGGCATCCTATTCATGTATAAAAAAAAATTATAATAATGAAAAAAAAGCATTGTAAGTTTGAATTTTGTGAAGTTAGTGTGGGAGAGGTGGAAAAAGTATAGCTCAATAATGACAAACCTCCTGACATTGACAACTTAGATGGAAAGCTACTGAGGATGGTAGCTGACTCTATAGCCACTCCTACAGTATATTATGTCTTAACTTTAATCTGAGCCTAGAGGAAAGTGTTTGTCCTCAGGCCTGGAGGGAAGCAAAAGTCATTTCGCTACCCAAGAAAGGTTGGCTGTTAGAACCAATCAGCTTGCTGCCGGCTCTTAGCAAACTGTTGGGAAAATTGTGGGAGCTGTACTAGTATATATCAGTGCAGCCTTTATTATTGACCATAACCTGTTGACAAAACGTATGTGTTATGGCTTTTTAACCCCTGCCATATCGTGGATTCAGAGCTATCTATCTAATAGAAGAGGGTTTTCTTTAATGGAAGCTTCTCTAATGTTAAACATGTGAAGTCAAAAATCGAATCAAATTGTATTTGTCACATGTGCTGAATACAACAGACCTTACAGTGAAATGCTTACTTACAAGCCCTTAACCAACAATGCAGTTTTAAGAAAAATAAGTGTTAAAGTATTTACTAAAACTGAAAAAAAGAAATAGAACAACAACAAATAATAAAGAGCAACAATAAAATAATAGTAATGAGGCTATATACAGGGTGTACAGGTTAGAGGTAATTAAGGTAATATGTAGGTAAAGTGACAATGCATAGATAAAAAACAGAGTGGCAGCAGTGTAAAACTTGGGGTGGGGGGACTCAATGCAAATAGTCTGGGTAGCCATTTGATTAGCTGTTCAGGAGTCTTATGGCTTGGGGGTAGAAGCTGTTAAGAAGCCTTTTGGACCTAGACTTGGTGCTCCGGTACCGCTTTCTGTGCAGTAGCAGAGAGAACAGTCTATGACTAGGGTGGCTAGAGTCATTGGGAATTTTTTGGGCCTTCCTCTGACATCGCCTGGTATAGAGGTCCTGGATGGCAGGAAGCTTGGCTCCAGTGATGTACTGGTCCGTTCACACTACCCTTTGTAGTGCCTTGTGGTCGGAGGCCGAGCAGTTGCCATACCAGGCAGTGATGCAACCAGTCAGGATGCTCTCGATAGTGCAGCTGTAGAACCTTTTGAGGATCTGAGGACCCATTCCAAATCTTTTCAGTCTCCTGAGGGGGAATAGGTTTTGTCGTGCCCTCTTCACGACTGTCGTGGTGTGTTTTTGGACCATGATAGTTCGTTGGTGATGTGGACACCAAGGAACCTGCACTCAACCTGCTCCACTACAGCCCCATCAATGAGAATGGGGGCGTGCTCTGTCCTCCTTTTCCTGTAGTCCAGTCATCTTCTTTGTCTTTATCACATTGAGGGAGAGGTTAGGTTGAGGAGAGGAGAGGTTTTTATCCTGGCACCACACGGCCAGGTCTCTGATCTCCCTATAGGCTGTCTCATCGTTGTCGGTGATCAAGCCTACCACTATTTTTGTCATCGGCAAAATTAATGGTGGTGTTGGAGTCGTGCTTGGCCATGCAGTCATGGGTGAACAGGGAGTACAGGAGGGCACACACCCCTGAGCGGCCCCCATGTTGAGGATCAGCGTGGCAGATGTGTTGTTACCTACCCTTACCACCTGGGGGGTGACCTGTCAGGAAGTCCAGGATCCAGTTGCAGAGAGAGGTGTTTAGTCCCAGGGTCCTTAGCTTAGTGATGAGCTTTGAGGGCACTATGGTGTTGAACACTGAGCTATAGTCAATGAATAGCTTTCTCACGTAGGTGTTCCTTTTGTCCAGGTGGGAAAGGGCAGTGTGGAGTGCAATAGAGATTGATTCATTGTGAATCTGTTGGGGCGGTATGCAAATTGTAGTTGGTCTAGGGTTTCTGGGATAATGGTGTTGTGAGCCATGACCAGCCTTTCAAAGCGCTGCATGGCTACAGACGTGAGTGCTACGGGTCGGTAGTCATTTAGGCAGGTTTTCTTTGACAAAGGAACATGGTGGTCTGCTTGAAACATGTTGGTATTACAGACTCGGTCAGGGACAGGCTGAAAATGTCAGTGAAGACACTTGCCAGTTGGTCAACGCATGCTCAGAGACACGTCCTGGTAATCCATCTGGCCTTGTGAATGTTGACCTGTTTTAAGGTCTTACTCACATCGGCTACAGAAAGCGTTATCACACTGTCATCCGGAACAGCTGGTGCTCTCATCCATGCTTCAGTGTTGCTTGCCTCGACGCGAGCATATAAGTAATTTAGCTCGTCTGGTAGGCTCGTGTCACTGGGGAGCTCGCGGTTGTGCTTCCCTTTGTAGTCCGTAATAGTTTGCAAGCCCTGCCACATCCGACGAGTGTTGGAGCCGGTGTAGTAGGATTCAATCTTAGTCCTGTATTGACGCTTTGCCTGTGGTTCGTTGGAGGGCATAGCGGGATTTCTTATTAGCTTCCGGGTTAGAGTCCCGCTCCTTGAAAGCGGCAGCTCTACCCTTTAGCTCAGTGCAGATGTTGCCTGTAATCCATGGCTTCTGGTTGGGGTATGTATGTACGGTCACTGTGGGGACATCAATGCACTTATTGATGAACCCAGTGACTGATGTGGTGTAGTCCTCAATGCCATCGGAAGAATCCCAGAACATATTCCAGTTTGTGCTAGCAGAACAGTCCTGTAGCTTAGCATCTGCGTCATCTGACCACTTCCGTATTGAATGAGTCACTGGTACTTCCTGCTATAGTTTTTGTTTGTAAGCAGGAATTAGGAGGATATAGTTATGGTCAGATTTGCCAAAATGGAGGGGGAGGGAGAGCTTGGTACGTCCCTCTGTGTATGGAGTAAAGGTGGTCTAGAGGTATTTTTTTTGTCTTTTTTGGGGGGTTGCACATGTAACATGCTGGTAGAAATTAGGTCAAACGGATTTAAGTTTCCTTTCATTAAAGTCCCCGGCCACTTGGAGCGCCGCCTCTGGATGAGCGTTTTCTTGTTTGCTTATGGCCCTATAGCGCTCGGTGAGTGCGGTCTTAGTGCCAGCATCGGTTTGTGGTGGTAAATAGACAGCTACGAAAAATATAGATAACTCTCTTGATAAATAGTGTGGTCTACAGCTTATCATGAGATTCTCTACTTCAGGCAAGCAAAACCTTGAGCATTCCTTAATATTAGATTTTGTGCACCAGCTGTTATTGACAATTAGACACAGAACGCCACCCCTTGTCTTACCGGAGGCAGTTGTTCTATCTTGCCGATGAACGGAAAACCCAGCCAGCTGTTATCCATGTCGTCGTTCAGCCACGACTCGGTGAAACATGAGATATTACCGTTTTTAATGTCCCGTTGGTAGGATAGTCTTGATCTGAGTTCATCCAGTTTATTCTCCAATGATTGCACGTTGGCTAATAGGACAGATGGTAGAGTTGGATTACCCACTCGCCGTCGGATCCTTACAAGACACCCCAACCTACGTCCCCGATATCTCCTTCTCTTTCTCGTGTGAATCATGGGGATTTAGGCCTTGTTGGGTGTCTGAAGTAAATCCTTTGCGTCCGACTCGTTAAAGAAAAGATCTTTGTCCAGTACGAGGTGAGTAATCGCTGTACTGATATCCAGAAGGTATTTTTGGTCATAAGAGACAGTGGCAGAAACATTATGTACAAAATAAGTTATAAATAACGCAAAAAAACACACACAATAGCACAATTAGTTAGAAGCCTGTAAAACGGCAGCCATCTCCTCCAACACCATTGTTCATTGTGTGGTGTATCGCAAGGCAGCTCCCTTCTACTCTTTTCTATTTTTACCAATGACCTGCCACTGGCATTTAACAAAGCCTATATGTCCATGTATGATGATGGTTCAACCCTATACAAATCAGTAACCACAGCTTGTGAAATCACTGCAAGCCTAAACAAAGAGTTGCAGTCAGTTAGAATGGCTGGCCAGTAAGAAACTGGTCCTGAACATCTCTAAAATTAAGATTATTGTATATGGTACAAATTATTCCCTAAATTCTAGACCTCAGCTGAATCTGGTAATGAATGGTGTGACTGTTGCGCAAGTTTAGGACATTAAATTACTTGGCGTTACCTTAGATTGTAAACTGTCATGGTCAAAACATATTGATTCAGTGGTTGTAAAGATGGGGAGAGGTCTGTCCGTAATAAAGAGATTATCTGCTTTTTTGACACCGCACTCCACAAAGCAAGTCCTGCAGGCTCTAGTTTTATCTTATCTTGATTATTGTCCAGTCATACTAGAAAGACCTAGTTAAGCTGCAGCTGGCTCAGAACAGAGTGGCACGTTTTGCTCTTCATTCTAATCAGAGGGCTAATATCCAGTTTCTCTTGGCTAAGAGTTGAGAAACGATTGACTGCATCGCTTCTTGTTTTTATAAGAAACAATGTGTTGGAAATTCCAAATTGTTTGTATATTAACTTACACACAGCACTGATACACACACTTACCCCACCAGACATGCCACCAAGGGTCTTTTCACAGTCCCCAGGTCAAATTCAAGGAAACGTACAGTATTATACAGAGCCATGATTTCATCTCATATAGCGCAAGTGAACAGCAAACCTGGTTTAAAAAAACAAATAAAGCAACGCCTCTCCCCCATGTGACCTATTTGTGTGTATGTACTGACATGTATTTGTAACTGATGGATGCACAAACACACACACACTACATGTTAATGTTTTTAAATGTATGTGAATTGTAAAGTCTTTTGTCATTAATGTATTTTTCGTTATGTGTTGCACCCCAGTAAGACTAGCTTTCGCCATTGGCGTCGGCTAATGGTGATCCTAATAAAAACAATTAATAATAATGTCATTGGTTCCTCTTGACCCCTTGACCTCCAGGTGTTGCTGACCAGCTGCAGACAAACTATGCCGCAGACCTTCGAAGCATTCTGAAGACACTGTTTGAAGTCATGGCTACCTCTGAGCAGGGGGACAATGACAAGGAGAAGGGTGAGGAACAGATGCTTCTGTTTAGGTTTTTTAATCTTTACATCAGGGTTAACATGCAGTAATGTCAGGTGTGTTAGTGTAGTTCTTCCAGTGTGTTTGTCTGTGATGGTAATGACACGGCTGTGCTCTGTGTGGTGGTGCAGCATGTCCAGGGCTGCGCAGTGCTGTGCTGGAGGACTGTTCTCTCTGTCAGGAGACCATCTCCTCCTCGGAGCTGGCAGCCAAGGCCCTGGAGGGACAGTTTGAAGGTCAGCACCTCCCTTTTCTCCTTAAAACACATACACACACGACATGCATGCACACAGTGTGACACACAAATAAACAAGCACCACTATTAATGTGCCCCTGCTTTTCCCATGTAGATCCCCCAGACTGGGTTCCCGATGAGGAATGTGACTCCTGCATCACCTGTAAGGCCCCCTTCACCGTCATTCGCAGGAAGCACCACTGTAGGAGCTGTGGCAAGGTAACCCAAAACACCTGAACAGATCTCCTTTAGAATTGTCTATATTACATCAAATAAATGAAGAACAATCAAATGTACCTTGTTTGTTCTGTGTCATTTTAGATCTTCTGCTCTCGCTGCTCCTCCCACTCAGCCCCGTTACCGCGGTACGGCCAGGTGAAGGCCGTCAGGGTGTGTACACACTGCTACATGTTCCACGTCACACCGTTCTACAGCGACAAGACTGGCATCTGACCCCTGCTCTACCAACTGATCCCCCCCCCACCTCGCTGCATCTACAGGAGCATATCCAGGGGATATGAGGCTATATTCAAAGTACATCCCCAACTACACAGAGAAACCTTATCGATCATCTTCATCACACTGCACAGCAAGGCAAGGCTTTGGAATAAGGACATGGATGAGAGGGCAGAGAGATGGAACGAGGTCGGATGTGGAGGCGCATAAACTATGATTAGACCCTTTCTTTTGTTTTTGCGATGCTGCTGCTGCCTGAAAGGGAACCAAAGGGCCTAATGCTATGCTGTCCTCCTGACTCACTGATGCCTGCCTGCCTGTAGAGGCAGATAAAGAAAAAACTGGAAATAAGGTTTTGAACAGGCTACTCTGGACCGGTCCAGTGCTTTAAGAACAGCTTCTGGGAATGTTTGCAGCTGAAGAGGGAGAGAAAGCCTTTTGTGTTTTATTGCTTGTGTATAACAAAGGCCTTCTGACATGTACTATGCTTTAGCGGGCTTCCCACACTTGTGCCAGAGCTCTGACAGGGCTCCGATTACTTTAAAGAACGGAAGTCATAATAAACATGTAAATAAGGATAATTATGTTGATAGTGATGATGATCTCCGCACAACTGATCTCGCTTGTTTGGCCGCAAAGGTTTTAATTTTAGTTTGTCATGTAATTCCTGATGCTGTGAGGATGAGGAGGGGAAAGCAATCCTCATCAGGCTACCTAATAGCGAAGCTACAGAAAAAGAGATTTTATGAATTGATTCCTACCACGGAGATGTGGCTTATTTGGCAATGTTTTTAACGGCAATTTAATTTGTGATATAATTTCATATGGGATTTTTATTTTATCGACTGTGTCTCAAAGGACACAAAAGATTAGCTGGCCTTTTATAACAATGTGGGCTGTGCCTATTGCTTTTACAGTCACAACATACAATGTGTTTTTTTTTAAGTGCTTTATCTCATTCCCTACCCATCCCATCTTTAACATGCAACCCCTCAACCTCTGAGGTTGACATGGTCACATCAGTCACTCTCTCAGGCATTTAACGCCCTCTGGTGGAGAGACTTTTTCAGCACCTATATTATGGGATTGTTAGAATCATGGAGTGTATGATGCCTGTCTCCCATCAGTTGGTCAAGGCAGCTTTGTTTCCTCCTGATTGTGCAATATAGTTTTTCCCTCTGTGTATGTTGTTGCCAAACACATTTATCTTAAGTATATTTCAACTCTCCCAGTGGTCACACTGACAGCACACTTTTCTAGACAGGATTCACTAAAACCGAGACTAACCTCTCCTACTACACTAAGCATTGATATACATTGTCATGATCTAGGTTACATGCCTGCTGCTGTTGCAGAAACATATGTGATCTGTAGGGAAATCAGTTAGAATATGTTACAGATAGTAAGTTCAATTTAAACCAGACTGTTTTGTTCATCCTTACCTGGTTATACATTATCCCCAGACCTCTCTGCACAAAATACTACTATTCCCAGTAGGTAACCACTTCCTCTACTCTTACATCATGATTTCCTCCTGCTCCCTCTAGTCATTTCTGATATGGAGGGGAAGCTTCACCATCTAGGTTACAATGGAGAATGCGTTTGAGTTGATGTTGATAGAGGAATGTTCAATCTGACATAACTGGCTCAAACAACCATGGCCTTCTACGCTTCAAGTCCGCACCAGTTATATCAAATCTGCCCTGATTTATAAGCTAATTCTCAGGCTTTATCTTGTCTAGATCGCTTTATACTTCTACACGGTTTATTTGTATTGAGGAAAATTTAAAGACCTTAAGATTATGTAATTGTTTTATAAACAACATGAAATTGTAAATCTCTATAAATCTATTACTACTTTTTCAGTATGGTGCAGTAATTCAATGACTGCGTATCCTATTACTTCAGAGCTTGTTATTTTGTAAAGGCTAGCATATTTCAGTAATAAGAGCCATGTGAAACATTTGGGAAAACTGAAATAATGTTATTTTAGTTTTAAATGTCATGTAAATTAAATTACTTTTTCCTTTGAATAAGTGTTTATCCTAATTTCTGTGTTTATACCACTATCCATTCATGTTCATCTCATTCTCTCAGGCAGTTGTGACATTTATGTCAACTCGTCATTGATATGGTCTTGACTCTTGTGTGCACAGCATCAATCACACACAACTTGATCCAAAGGGATTTAATGTCATTTGAGCATGCTTCTTTTGCCTGAAGACCCTGAATGTATTTCAGCTGTTCTATCGATCACTACAAACGGGTCGTCACTAGTTACCAAAGTCATAAACTCTGCCTATTTCTACCATTTCTATTCTTAAACCTAATCTCAAATTTAACTTTAACCTTATGCCTAACCTTAAATTAAAACCAAAAAAGTTACTTTTTGTTTGACGAATTTCTGTGATATATGACTGGAAACTAGTGCACACCCTATAAACGCCATTTGGCCGGAGCGATGTGGCTGGGTAGTCAGGCAAACGCTTCCCTGCTCTTGGCCTCTTGTCACGTTCTCAGGTGAGATACAGCCCAGTCCCACTGGGTGGCAGCACCTATTCATTAGATGCAGCATTGGCTGCTATCTGACTGATACATGTAGCTCTGTTATCCATAGTACATTAATGTAACTCACCCCTAACAATTAAATGTTTCCAATTATTCCTCAGGGGATGTGATAAGCATTGCTGAAAACATATGTGGATCTTGTTAGACTCACTATGACTGGTATGGTGGGTCTCCTGTCTGTTTGTTCTGAGGGTAGGATTAAAGTTTCCTTTTTAAATAGCGATCTAAAGATCGGTATTGTTTTCTCGTGATGGTCAAGGTCAGGATTTGGGTATTAAACTTATCTTAGATCTTTTACAGGGGTGACCCTCGGCAATTTAAATTGAGGCATATACAATTTGTATATATTACTCGTGTGATCTAGGCGATTGGATTATGATAGTGAGAAAGAAAGAGTTCATTTTGATAGATTTATCCAGCCCTTGTATGTGATTGGTCAAAAGTTGAGAACTGGGATGGCAACTATCTCTGCACTCCGTAATTATTGTAGTGGATGTGAAGTGGAGTCCACTGTAAACACCAGTTGGAAACAGACTTTAAAAACGATCTATTTGTTTCCAATTTGTCGAAGTTAATGCAACATTTTAATGGATACCCATCTGTGATGAATGGACGCATTTGATTGTATGCTTCGACTGATTTCAGCTTTTCCATTCCATAGACCGATCTACAGGCTGTCAGCGATCATTATAGTTGTGTTCGAGAGCGGTCGATGAAATCGGCCTCTAATAAATAATGGAGACCGTGCGGACATCTATGAGAATGAGTTGCCCGTTTTTAATGAAGAGGCTGATACGAGGTTAACTTACTTTACTGTAAACGTCAGGTATGTAATTCAGAGTTAACATTGTGCATAATATGCACTGCATATGACCTTGTTCATACGATTATATTGTTCGCAATAGTTCATAAAAATATATATATTTCAATTTAAGACATGAATGGCTACGTATTATTAACAATTGATTGCTTACAGTTATATGAATAATTACTATTTAATTTACCATGATGTGAATTTTTAGATAGGCTATGTATGGACTATGGTAACATGTTATGCAGTAATTCATGAATGCAAATGGTGACAATTATACAATATAATACAGCTGTGTATCAGATAAAAAAATATTAATTTTACTTGTATATTCATTTATCAGAGGGGGCAATCTGTGAGAGCAGCACTACTTAAATGAGTGTGCACCATATTGACCACAGATATTTATTGAAAATAATAGATAAATATACTAACACAGGCTAGATATGTTATTTTATCGATCAATCCTATGACTTAAAAAATGTTTAGAAATGTGTGTGTCTCCTCTATGCGTTTAATGTATAAGATTCATCCCCATGCATTTCAGTTCCACTATGGCAAAAGACAACAGCCTTGACACAACTGTGTGTCTGACTTGAAGGACATATGGAAATTCAAAGCAGAGCATTTACTGTAGATTTTCCATATCATCTAATGAGGCAAACTGCTTTTCCCTGGGGGTGGATGCGAGTTCTGCAGTTACAGAATCTGGAAGGCCTGAGTTTTTTTTTGTTTTTTTTACCATATGTCTTTTAGAGTTGGGGGAACATTAAGTTGTCTTCAGTCAGGATGGGAGTCCTCAAGATCATGCTGCTCATCTTTGAGTCCGTTCTGTTGTCTGACTGTGCAAGGGGTGAGTAATACATCATTAGAAATGTTTTTTCCTTAACGTAACTTAACTTCACACTGGGCACACACTGGTTAAATCAACATTGTTTCCACATTTCAATGAAATTCCGTGGACCCAACGTGGAATAGATGTTGAATTGACGCCGCTGCCCAGTGGGTTTCATTCTTGCTTTCTTGCCTACACAGTAGTGTCCAATCGTTTTAGTTGAATATTAGCAGATAAATTGGTTGACTGCTGGTGCTTTTTGTTTACATGAAGAAAATCTCAGTTGGCTCTAACTTCTTCACACTGAGAAGTAAGAGAGGGGAAAAAGTAGAAAAAAACTCTATAAACAGAACCCAAAATCAACAGTGGGGAAATAGAGAGAAAGCCAACCCTTCACCCCCCCCCCCCCCCCCCCCCCCCCCCCCGTGTGTGATCTTTTCAGTCATGGCCATGTGTGTGTGACTGTGTGTACATTCGCCACAGCTAAGCCAAACAAACACATCCATCAGCTTCCCAGGGTGAAAGAACACAAGTCAGTGTAAGAGTCCAGCTCTCCCGGGGTTGGTCCAGGGACCGTACTTTCTCAGCATCACGTCTCTATGTGTGTGTGTACGACCATGACCAGTGTAGTGTGTTATTGCTTTGATTCAGGGTCAGAAAACTGCCTGCATTGATTGAGGATGTTAGACAAATGCAGACGCATAGTATAATTATGCGTATGGTTTCCACAATATCACCTGTCATCAACGGCTGAAAATATCCAGAACAGCTCAGTAGAGCTTGAAAGTCACCTTTTCAATTTGACAGCTTTGAAACTTTCACACAAACTTTGTGTATTCTACAGCCTCTCGCAGTGGGAAACCAGACATCCTATTCTACACCTCTCTCCTCATTGTTAAACTCAGAATGGCAGCAAATGGAAGTGGCGTCTCAAAAGCACTACATGCATGTGTCTAACAAGGCATTGCAATATGGGGCAGGTGGGGGCCAGTGGGGGCCGCTAGGTGGTTTGGATGTGGGCAGATTACATCTGTGGGCCTGCAGACAATGCCTTATTCACAGCAGGACAGACAAGCCTTCACGACACGGCTAAAGCAAAAGTAAACAAGACATGGAGGCTAAATAAGATTAGACAGGCAATTATATCTGTTTACAGATGTCAAAGGAAGGAGAAAACCAACAGGGAAACAGACTGCAGAGAGAAAAACGAGACATCCTAATCTGTATGCACGGTGGCCTGCACTGATTTTATCACAGAAAAAAATAGGAATATGTAGTCTGTTTTTCATACTTTCTTTCTGAAAGTGATTTTAGATAGGTCCAGAACAGATACAAATATTTACTGTTGGCGAACAGTCCCCCCAAAAATATTTAGTAATGCTCCTCTCTGACATCATATGCTCAGGTTTAAGTGGCCAAGTTTTAATATGTAATTTAGTTAAGTTAAATAATTTATTTGGCTTTTATAGGATGGTTTTAATTGTCACGTATACAGGACTACAGGGTGAAATTAAGTCTCCAGAAGTTGATAGAAAAGAGGCCATAGTCTACTGTATAATCCCTCAGAGGGAATGATGTGGCAGCAAGCTCCCAGGTATGACACAATGTGATCCCAGAGTAACAACGTCAACGTTTGATATCCTGTAAAATAAATGGTTTTGATTACAGACACTTGGTTTTGTAGAGGAGTAGAGACTGTCGTGGCTGTAAAACTGTGCCCTGTAAAAGTTAACAGGCTATGATAACATCATTGACAAATGCAAATTAAATTATGCAGGAGATAATCCTTTGAGTTACGTATAAATTCAAAATAACATATTGGAAGTGTTTAGTCATTTGGTGGTTATATGATCACCTTCTGTACTTTTACATTTTAAACTTGGGTTAAGTCCAACTTAAAGGACAGATTGATAATGAGCTTGCTGCTGTCAGTCTGATCATTTATCTCACTAAGCAAGCCAGGACCAGTCCTCCCTTGTGCTCTGATTCATGAAACTTGCTCAGGACTGATTCCTTGAACCCCATTGGACAACCCCCCCCCCCCTCCCCCAGTATCCCCCCCAGCAGCTGTAGAAGGTGCTCCGTAATGTGTCCCGGCAGAGCTTCTAATGTGGTGACAGGGCTGGGGACCACTGTGGTATAGTAACTGTGGAATGCAGCAGCAGGAACATATGGACCTGCTGTGTGTCCTGTATCCTTGGTGAGAATGAGAGGATACAAGGTGTCCCTAGTACTTACCAACACACACACACACTCTGAAATGATTACCGGTCTCCTTTTGGAAACAGAATTGCGGTGACATCCATACAAAGTGTGCACTTTGTTTGTAGGAGAGGCCTGTGATTTTTGAGTCAGTATACTGTATCGACATGTCACAGGCAGTATATTAGCTTGACATGAACGTTTTTAACTTCAGACAAATGTTAACTCATGTACACCTCCTGAGCCATCTGGATAAATTTACAGCATACAAACTGCTCTGCAACTGTTTTGGAAAATATACATTTTATAGGAGAGTTACATGGTTTTATAACAAGAAGGTACTATGAGATAAATTGTATGCCATGGGCCTTTAAAATCACAAGAGCATTTGGCTCCCAGACAGATTTCTGTAATGAGGCTAGTTTCCCAGTAAACAAATACTCCAAAGTCCTCTTATTTTTTTAAAAATATGGCCCAAATAGTCAGAAGATAATGACACTGTGGTGTTCTGGCACATGAGCCCAGCTGGAGAAACAGAGGGAGAGTGGACAGAGGTGAGAGAATGAAAGAGAGAGAGGGGGAGGTCTAGGCAGTACTGTAAAATCTTTGCCATGTGTTTGAGTAGTCCTCTCTGAAAACACTTGATTTAGAAATTACAAACAAAATCAGTGTTATCGTACTATCAGATTCGCCAATGAGGTACCAGCACTGAAAAAGAGTGGATTCATCATAAACCCACCAACACCCACAGACACACACAACTCAGTGCTGTCCGACCGATTGACATGCCACCTCTGAACTCTGCGGGCTGCTACGCTTCCCCAAGCCAATTTATGACCAAACAACAACCACTGCTCTCTCGCCATCCCCCTTACACATGTCTCCCTTCTCTCTCTCCCAGTCCTTCTCTCTGCATTTCCTCCCGTTTATTACCAGTGTAAAGCCAGAGGAAGTGAATTAAGTTAATGTGCTGTCGTTAAAACAAGGCATGGAGCTGACCTTTACTCCCACCCACCCTCTCTCAGCTCACCAATAGCCCCTATTTACTGAGTCTGGGTCCATTTGCAGAGAACAATGGGTGGATTATTACATGCACTCGTCCCCTGGTTGGACATGGCAGCAGTAATTCATTTTAAACACTCTACATCCCTGTAGACTGTGGTGATTTGCCGTCTATTAGTGTGTACGTGTACTGCAAACCAGGGAATTGTTTTACTGAGGGGCTGCGATTTAGAGGTGCGTGAGGAAGAGTTATGAGAGGGAGCTACACTCAGGGTTTTGTGTAGAAGTGTTTTATTAAGCATGGGGCAATTGCTCTGTGAGAAGTCATGATAATGAGATACCCAAGGAGCAGAAGCCGATTCAGAAACCCTAGAAGTATGAGTTACCAGATACAGCAACACTTATTCCCTCTCCAAAAGTTCCACCACTAGTAGGTACCACTGCGTCTACGTTTACTATGATAACAAATACAGCTGCATCTATCATTACTACCGTCACACTGCAACTCCTGGCAAATCTATGGAAGGGAGAGGAAGTCTAGGAGGGGACCTGGAAGAGGAAGGTGTTAGACTTCACCCCAAGGGGAGGAGAGGGCTGTACATGGTGATGAGGGAAGCTGTGATAAGTAGCCATAATGGAGGTCAATTGTTGTTTACTTTAGTGGGCCATAATCTGTGTGAGCAACACTGCCAGCTTTGACTGAGCCTAATGGGCACTCTAATTAGCATTCTGATGGAATCTCAACTATTTACACGTTGTCTGCTCCCATTCACTGTTGTCATGCTCAGCTGTATGGAAAGGGGGAGAATGAAGTGTGAATAGGATTGTTTATAATCTGCCAGTCATGAGGATTTGTCTCTGTAGGCCTACAGCGATCATGAGTTTGTTTGGCCGCTTGGCTCCGGGTGACTGTGTCTTTAAGCCACACACTCTGTCCCCTCTGAGTAAATGGGGTGATAGACAGACACATGGATTCATGGTGCCCTACTTAACCCACAAGGATCTCATAGAATCCTTTACAATGGGCCAGAGAGCTGGTCTGATTGACGTGTCATCATTCAAATGGTAATCACCTGCATGTGTTGTTGATTTAATTGTTTGAGACGAACAATAAATATTCAAACTATTGAGGGATTTATCTTAAAGCTGCCGTATGTAACTTTTTGGGTAACCTGACCAAATTCACATAGATATGTGAGTTATAGATCTGTCATTCTCATTGAAAGCAAGTCTATGAAGTGGTAGATTTGTTCTATGTGCTTTATTTCTATGCCTCCCGTTTTTAAAGTTTTTGGTATTGGAAAATATATTTCTTATTTTTTGTTACATAAACGGAAATTAGACAAACTATTAGAATTTTATCATCCAAGAAATGGCAGAGCGATTTCTGCATATTGCACCTTTAAATCCTGCACCCACCTGTCTCCAAGCTGTTATGTATGTCATAGTGTCACTATAACAAACAATAAGAGGTCCAAGCTCCAGCTGCATATTTCCCTGTAGCTCTGGAGCACAGGGCTGCTGTATTACACTCTTGGACAGAGAGATTTTTATTTTTTATATTTCACCTTTATTTAACCTTTATTTAAGATGGGCTGTAGTCGTTGGGACGGAGCGCGGAGGTGGGGGTTAGGGGCCGCCCTGTTGGACCCTTACAAGTGACCTTACAATAACATTTCAGCTACGCAGTGGGAAGTGTTTGTCTTGCGCAACCTCTTCTTTTTCAGCCTCTCTGGCCCCCTCCCCTCCTCCACAGCTCACTCCTCTCCCTTATATTTTCTATTTTCTTTTGAGCAGCGGAGAGCAGCCGAGAGCCCCCACTCCCCTTCGTGTTTCACAGCTGTTCTCTCAGTCACTTAACAAACGAAACGTTGAGAATCTGAAGCCCACTCCTCTCACCCCTCAACAGGAGACTGTCAGTCTTGTTTTCCTGTAGATGTTAGCGTGTAGATTTATGACGAGGCCTTGGGTCTCCCTCCCTCTCTTTCCCCCTTTCCATGCCCATTTCCTTTCTCTCTTTCTTTAGACAAGTAAAGTACACGTGGCGCTCTATGATAGAATAAGGGGATGTTTTAAACAGTATCTTGCTCATTTTGTACACTTGTATGTTGAACTTGCCACAATCGTCTTTAGTTGACGTTTTATTTTCTCCTATCATTAATTAACAGAATTTCAAATCACTGGCATATCTGTTGCAAATGTTTCTCTCCTCTCTGAGGTAGTCATTGGAAATCACCAGCAGTACTGACTCCTTCCCTCCAACCTCTCCCCTGCCTCCCCTTCAATGCTTTTTGTTCTGCAGTTAAAAGGTTGATTGAAAGTTATGGTGGCAACAGCGCTGCCTGGCTGGGTCTGAAGAAAGCATAGCCAAGGGATAGCTGGGATAACGAGGGCTGAATAAGGCCTCCACAGCCTCCACCATAACCCACCGCTCTGATCAACATCCCCCTCTGCGATGGGCATCAATGAGACCCCACATTACTTTCTGCCTTTTCACTCAGAATTCTCACTGTTTTTCTTTGGGAGTTATTTTATAGAATTTGTAAGTTCTATTCTGTATGCACTATTTCTGTCAAACGGAATAGGCATTGCTTAGGATAGCCTTTGGGAATTGTGGAATGTTGTTGTATTATGTCAGAAATTGAGTTCTGATGGTGGAGACTGTGGGAGTGGAATTTGAAACAATGCCAAAGATCACCCTACTACTGTAATTGGGTTGATATTCTTTATTTTCAATGTCGATCATCACTTTCAGGATCCAAAAGTAAGGAACTTTTTTTTCGTGAACTTTATATACATAAGGGAGCCCCAGATCCACTGGCCCATAGATTAATGGTTTACAACGAATGGAAAAATATTCCCCACTTTTAACTTGAAGACTTAAGGAGGCTGGGGACAGGAGAGTAAAAATGCTTCAGAAGCTGAAAGTATGATCTGTCATATTTTATAGTTGGGCTACTGCTGTCCCAGACTGGAATTTCTGCACCATGTAGTGAAACTGATTTGATTTCCTCATGCACAGGGATGTGAGTTTGGGCTCCAGCTTTGGGCCAGGATGCACTTGGGGTGGGGGAAGGGGGACTAGCATACACATGGAGATTCAAGGATGTTTTGGAGGATTCCTTCCAGGCTTAAATGTACCTATAGCTGACTTTGTTGTGCTGGTGTGTGTTTTCTGTGTCCGTCAGTACAGTATATCTAAGATAGCTACTGTTTTGCGTAGCATGTTCACTTTGCAAATGTATGTCTGCAGGTCACTTTGGTAAAGGGACTGTGTGACTCCATGTGTGAGGTTGGTGAATGAAGGAATAAAGAGAGAGATAGAGACAAACAGACTGGCAAACAGAGATGTATAGAGCGGAGTGACCTTTGTGGTTGGACTTGTAAGGTGAACCGGTAAAGCGGGGAACACTGTCCCTGTGAAAGGCCGGGTACCTCCTGGTAATGACAGGCACAGCAACTCCACAATGACAGATTGATTTCAGACAATATTCCTGAATTGTCAAGAGGCCCCATGGCTGTCAGTAGGAGCTTTGCCAACACCCCCACCCCGTCTGTCTGTCTCTCTCCCCTTCAGCATCTCCCTCTGTTTCGTCTCTTTCTACCCAGGCACTGCTGCTACATCTCATTCTGTCATTGGCTCTCTCTGTGAAAAGGTCTGGTTGACAAAGGAGCTGGTGTAAAACGCATTAGTGTGTCATGTGGAGGATTTGGTGATGCTCAGAGCGTACAGTAACAGTGGTGTAGGGTTCCTGCTGGGCCAGCTAATGGAGGGGCACACAGACAGGGTACAGTATGGGTAATGGAGGGGCATACAGACAGGGTACAGTATGGGTAATGGAGGGGCACACAGACAGGGTACAGTATGGGTAATAGAGGGGCACACAGACAGAGACAGGGTACAGTATGGGTAACGGAGGGGCACACAGACAGAGACAGGGTACAGTATGGGTAATGGAGGAGCACGCATACAGAGACAGGGTACAGTATGGGTAATGGAGGGGCACACAGACAGGGTACAGCATGGGTAATGGAGGGGCACACAGACAGAGACAGGGTACAGTATGGGTAATGGAGAGGCACGCAGTCAGAGACAGGGTACAGTATGGGTAATGGAGGGGCACACAGACAGAGACAGGGTACAGTATGGGTAACGGAGGGGCACACAGAGAGAGACAGGGTACAGCATGGGTAATGGAGGCGCACACAGACAGAGACAGGGTACAGTATGGGTAATGGAGGAGCACACAGACAGGGTACAGCATGGGTAATGGAGGGGCACACAGACACAGACAGGGTACAGTATGGGTAATGGAGGGGCACACAGACACAGACAGGGTACAGTATGGGTAATGGAGGGGCACACAGACAGAGACAGGGTACAGTATGGGTAATGGAGACGCACACAGACAGAGACAGGGTACAGTATGGGTAATGGAGATGCACACAGACAGAGACAGGGTACAGTATGGGTAATGGAGACGCACACAGACAGAGACAGGGTACAGTATGGGTAATGGAGGGGCACACAGACAGAGACAGGATACAGTATGGGTAATGGAGGGGCACACAGACAGAGACCGGGGACAGTATGGGTAATGGAGGGGCACAGAGACAGGGTACAGTATGGGTAACGGAGGGGCACACAGACAGAGTCAGGGTACAGTATGGGTAATGGAGGGGCACACAGACAGGGTACAGTATGGGTAATGGAGGGGCACACAGACAGGGTACAGTATGGGTAACGGAGGGGCACACAGACAGAGACAGGGTACAGTCTGTGTAATGGAGGGGCACACAGACAGAGACAGGGTACAGTATGGGTAATGGAGGAGCACACAGACAGGGTACAGCATGGGTAATGGAGGGGCACACAGACACAGTCAGGGTACAGTATGGGTAATGGAGGGGCACACAGACACAGACAGGGTACAGTATGGGTAATGGAGGGACACACAGACAGGGGGCAGTATGGGTAATGGAGGGGCACACAGACAGGGTACAGTATGGGTAATGGAGGGGCACACAGACAGGGTACAGTATGGGTAATGGAGGGGCACACAGACAGAGACAGGGTACAGTATGGGTAATGAAGGGGCACACAGACAGAGACAGGGTACAGTATGGGTAATGGAGGGGCACACAGACAGAGACAGGGTACAGTAAGGGTAATGGAGGGGCACAGAGACAGGGTACAGTATGGGTAACGGAGGGGCACACAGACAGAGACAGGGTACAGTATGGGTAATGGAGGGGCATACAGACAGGGTACAGTATGGGTAATGGAGGGGCACACAGACAGGGTACAGTATGGGTAATGGAGGGGCACACAGACAGGGTACAGTATGGGTAATGGAGGGGCATACAGACAGGGTACAGTATGGGTAATGGAGGGGCACACAGACAGGGTACAGTATGGGTAATGGAGGGGCACACAGACAGGGTACAGTATGGGTAATGGAGGGGCACACAGACGGGTACAGTATGGGTAATGGAAGGGCACACAGACAGGGTACAGTATGGGTAATGGAGGGGCACACAGACAGGTACAGTATGGGTAATGGAGGGGCACACAGACAGGGTACAGTATGGGTAATGGAGGGGCACACAGACAGACACAGGGTACAGTATGGGTAATGGAGGGGCACACAGACAGAGACAGGGTACAGTATGGGTAATGGAGGGGCACACAGACAGAGACAGGGTACAGTATGGGTAATAGAGGGGCACACAGACAGGGTACAGTATGGGTAATGGAGGGGCACACAGACAGGGTACAGTATGGGTAATGGAGGGGCACACAGACAGGGTACAGTATGGGTAACGGAGGGGCACACAGACAGAGACAGGGTACAGTCTGTGTAATGGAGGGGCACACAGACAGAGACAGGGTACAGTATGGATAATGGAGGGGCACACAGACAGAGACAGGGCACAGTATGGGTAATGGAGGGGCACACAGACAGGGTACAGTATGGGTAATGGAGGGGCACACAGACAGAGACAGGATACAGTATGGGTAATGGAGGGGCATACAGACAGAGACGGGGTACAGTATGGGTAATGGAGGGGCACACAGACAGACACAGGGTACAGTATGGGTAATGAAGGGGCACACAGACAGAGACAGGGTACAGTATGGGTAATGGAGGGGCACACAGACAGACACAGGGTACAGTATGGGTAATGAAGGGGCACACAGACAGAGACAGGGTACAGTATGGGTAATGGAGGGGCACACAGACAGGGTACAGTATGGGTAATGGAGGGGCACACAGACAGAGACAGGATACAGTATGGGTAATGGAGGGGCATACAGACAGAGACGGGGTACAGTATGGGTAATGGAGGGGCACACAGAGAGAGACAGGGTACAGTATGGGTAATGGAGGGGCACACAGACAGGGTAGAGTATGGGTAATGGAGGGGCACAAAGACAGAGACAGGGCACAGTATGGGTAATGGAGGGGCACACAGACAGGGTACAGTATGGGTAATGGAGGGGCATACAGACAGGGTACAGTATGGGTAATGGAGGGGCACACAGACAGGGTACAGTATGGGTAATGGAGGGGCACACAGACAGAGACAGGGTACAGTATGGGTAATGGAGGGGCACACAGACAGAGACAGGGTACAGTATGGTTAATGGAGGGGCACACAGACAGAGACAGGGTACAGTATGGGTAATGGAGGGGCACACAGACAGGGTACAGTATGGGTAATGGAGGGGCACACAGACAGGGTACAGTATGGGTAATGGAGGGGCACACAGACAGAGACAGGGTACAGTTGGGTAATGGACGGGCACACAGACAGAGACGGGGTACAGTATGGGTAATGGAGGGGCACACAGACAGAGACAGGGAACAGTATGGGTAATAAACGGGCACACAGACAGAGACAGGGTACAGTATGGGTAATGGAGGGGCACACAGACAGAGACAGGGTACAGTATGGGTAATGGAGGAGCACACAGACAGGGTACAGCATGGGTAATGGAGGGGCACACAGACACAGTCAGGGTACAGTATGGGTAATGGAGGGGCACACAGACACAGACAGGGTACAGTATGGGTAATGGAGGGACACACAGACAGGGGGCAGTATGGGTAATGGAGGGGCACACAGACAGGGTACAGTATGGGTAATGGAGGGGCACACAGACAGGGTACAGTATGGGTAATGGAGGGGCACACAGACAGAGACAGGGTACAGTATGGGTAATGAAGGGGCACACAGACAGAGACAGGGTACAGTATGGGTAATGGAGGGGCACACAGACAGAGACAGGGTACAGTAAGGGTAATGGAGGGGCACAGAGACAGGGTACAGTATGGGTAACGGAGGGGCACACAGACAGAGACAGGGTACAGTATGGGTAATGGAGGGGCATACAGACAGGGTACAGTATGGGTAATGGAGGGGCACACAGACAGGGTACAGTATGGGTAATGGAGGGGCACACAGACAGGGTACAGTATGGGTAATGGAGGGGCATACAGACAGGGTACAGTATGGGTAATGGAGGGGCACACAGACAGGGTACAGTATGGGTAATGGAGGGGCACACAGACAGGGTACAGTATGGGTAATGGAGGGGCACACAGACGGGTACAGTATGGGTAATGGAAGGGCACACAGACAGGGTACAGTATGGGTAATGGAGGGGCACACAGACAGGTACAGTATGGGTAATGGAGGGGCACACAGACAGGGTACAGTATGGGTAATGGAGGGGCACACAGACAGACACAGGGTACAGTATGGGTAATGGAGGGGCACACAGACAGAGACAGGGTACAGTATGGGTAATGGAGGGGCACACAGACAGAGACAGGGTACAGTATGGGTAATAGAGGGGCACACAGACAGGGTACAGTATGGGTAATGGAGGGGCACACAGACAGGGTACAGTATGGGTAATGGAGGGGCACACAGACAGGGTACAGTATGGGTAACGGAGGGGCACACAGACAGAGACAGGGTACAGTCTGTGTAATGGAGGGGCACACAGACAGAGACAGGGTACAGTATGGATAATGGAGGGGCACACAGACAGAGACAGGGCACAGTATGGGTAATGGAGGGGCACACAGACAGGGTACAGTATGGGTAATGGAGGGGCACACAGACAGAGACAGGATACAGTATGGGTAATGGAGGGGCATACAGACAGAGACGGGGTACAGTATGGGTAATGGAGGGGCACACAGACAGACACAGGGTACAGTATGGGTAATGAAGGGGCACACAGACAGAGACAGGGTACAGTATGGGTAATGGAGGGGCACACAGACAGACACAGGGTACAGTATGGGTAATGAAGGGGCACACAGACAGAGACAGGGTACAGTATGGGTAATGGAGGGGCACACAGACAGGGTACAGTATGGGTAATGGAGGGGCACACAGACAGAGACAGGATACAGTATGGGTAATGGAGGGGCATACAGACAGAGACGGGGTACAGTATGGGTAATGGAGGGGCACACAGAGAGAGACAGGGTACAGTATGGGTAATGGAGGGGCACACAGACAGGGTAGAGTATGGGTAATGGAGGGGCACAAAGACAGAGACAGGGCACAGTATGGGTAATGGAGGGGCACACAGACAGGGTACAGTATGGGTAATGGAGGGGCATACAGACAGGGTACAGTATGGGTAATGGAGGGGCACACAGACAGGGTACAGTATGGGTAATGGAGGGGCACACAGACAGAGACAGGGTACAGTATGGGTAATGGAGGGGCACACAGACAGAGACAGGGTACAGTATGGTTAATGGAGGGGCACACAGACAGAGACAGGGTACAGTATGGGTAATGGAGGGGCACACAGACAGGGTACAGTATGGGTAATGGAGGGGCACACAGACAGGGTACAGTATGGGTAATGGAGGGGCACACAGACAGAGACAGGGTACAGTTGGGTAATGGACGGGCACACAGACAGAGACGGGGTACAGTATGGGTAATGGAGGGGCACACAGACAGAGACAGGGAACAGTATGGGTAATAAACGGGCACACAGACAGAGACGGGGCACAGTATGGGTAATGGAGGGGCACACAGATAGAGACAGGATACAGTATGGGTAATGGAGGGGCACACAGAGAGAGACAGGGTACAGTATGGGTAATGGACGGGCACACAGACAGAGACGGGGTACAGTATGGGTAATGGAGGGGCACACAGACAGGGTACAGTATGGGTAATGGAGGGGCATACAGACAGGGTACAGTATGGGTAATGGAGGGGCACACAGACAGGGTACAGTATGGGTAATGGAGGGGCACACAGACAGAGACAGGATACAGTATGGGTAATGGAGGGGCATACAGACAGAGACAGGGTACAGTATGGGTAATGGAGGGGCACACAGACAGAGACAGGGTACAGTATGGGTAATGGAGGGGCACACAGACAGAGACAGGGTACAGTATGGGTAATGGAGGGGCACACAGACAGAGACAGGGTACAGTATGGGTAATGGAGGGGCACACAGACAGAGACAGGGTACAGATCCTCTCTGGGCCCCCTCTGACCTCAGATACAGACTCAGATACACACTGCTGGTGCTGCTGTTGACAGCATGTCTTGTTTACTAGACAGGCCTAATGCTTAGTGGTCAGTGAACTTGTAGTCTTCTAGTAGTTAGCGAAGCACAGAGTCATGTATACAGATCTTTATCTCTATATGGCTCTCGGGAAGTTGACTTGATGATAAAGCAGGAGGACTATGACCTAACCAACAGGCCCAATCAGTTGACTGCAGATTAAATAGTGTTGGACATGCTTGAGATCCACGTTGGAATGCAGCAGAGGAGAGGAGGAGGAGGGGGGTGCAAGGAGTGGTAGAGTACACAGACGGAGACACCCTCACTGTTGACTGTCAGGGCCCATGAAGCACCAGAGAATACAGACCCCTGTAGCTAGCGAAGGGAAGAAACCAGGCAGACTGATTTCTGAGGAGGAAGGAGTATTAGTTAAACCCTAATCTAGTGAGTGGTTTAATCTTTAACCCACTGTGGTACAGTATGTGAAGTAGACAGACTGACGTGCAAATGAATGACTCTATATTGCCTCCAAAACTGTGTGTGCGTGTCCACATTCATTCTACTGTATGCGCTTCACTTCTCTCCAATCGTATGATAAGGATAGCAAGAAACAGGTGCACATATTCCCTCTACTGTCCCCCCATACAAGCAAGAGCAGAGAGAGAGAAAAGGTTTTTAGGTTTTGTTGTGTCATATGCCCAGACCAATCCAGGCTGAGCCCAGATCAGGGTAGGGTGCGGGGAGCAGGGTGTGAGATTGTTGAGATTCCTGGTTACTGCCGCCTGGACCCTCCTAATCCCCTTCACTCCCTCCAAATCTCCTCTACCGAGTCCCTACAAGCTGTGTGTTAAAGGAGGCCTCACTGTAGTCTTTGCCTCTACTCTCTGCCACCCTCTAAATCAACCTCTCTCTCTTGCTTTAACCTTCACCCTGCTCCTCTCTTTCTAACTTTCTCTTCCTTTCTCCCTCTTTAACTGTGACCCTATATATCACTGCCCTCCATTCTCTTCCTATCTTTACCCATCTCTTGTCCTTATCCCCCTCCCTTCCGCTCCCTCCTTCCCTCTCTCCTGATTAGTGCCCCTAAGCGCTCTCTGCTCCTGTGTGTGCACCATGCCGTGGCCTAATGGAGTGAGATAAGGCTGCATGACAGACGAGGCCTTTACACACACTCAGAGGAGCAGCAAACCAATGTCCATGAACAAATGTGCTCTATGTTACATTACAGATCTTCAGTACAACAGCAACGTATGGTAATGTGCAAAGGGGTTGGCATTTAAATTTGTTCCGGCACTCAAAGCATGCTTTATTCAAATGAACCAGTTAAATGCTATATAGCACCAATTATTTGTATTGATATACAGTTCTCCTGAATTTCTACAGACTCAGAGAGGATGACATAGTGGATATGCGATTATGATGTTCTTGGTCCTGTGGTTGTTGCAGCACAGACTCCAGCATACATACACACACACTCTCTTCCCTCAGCAGGAGCTGGGCTGGTAGAAGGTATTCAAGCCTAATGAAATATAGCAGCTCAGAGTTCAAAGGCTCCACAGTAGGGGCTGTTAGGGGTAGACCGCGTGATGGAGACGTTTCCAGAAGCTTTATGACACTTTATGAGTAATTTCTGCCTTTCTTCCTGTTCATTTGATGGAGCCTGCAGGAGCTCATTGTTCTGCATGGGGCCATTAGGAGAGGAAGCGGAGGCAGATCCACTGGTGTTTGTCGTAATCACTGTCAAAACCAGCTTCCTCTCTGCTTTGAAGTGGCAGCAGTTATATTTCAATTAATTAACATTGGAAACATAGATTGGCAGGAGCATCTCATTCTTTCTCCATCCCTCTTGTTCACTGCCTCCCTCTTTCTCTCTTTTGCGCTTTCTCTCCATGGTCTCATGTCACCCAATAGCTCTTACTCTCTTGCCATTCCCACCACTGTAGCCATGGCTATTCAGCCCACATCAGATGGTGCCAAAGAAAGCCTCATTGTCCCCCCTGGTCTGGTCTGGTCTTACCCTGCTCTTATCTATTGATTGGAAAGGCAAGAGGAGAAAATAAAAGGTATTGATTACCAGACGAGGTGAAGTTGTTGGGCAGGACGTCTGAGGTGGTAAGAAAAGACAGCATTCTTTACCCTCCGCTGCCCAACTGCTGTCAGAGCACCCTCTCTCCCTCTGTCCTCCCACTTTTACCCTATCGCTGTCCCCCTCCCCCGCCTCTATTCTTGAGTCGCCAGGATGGCTCTTTCTCAGAGTGATTGTTATCTGTGCTTGTGAAATGTATAGCCCGGCGCAGCAGTGGTCTCAGAACAGAAGCTATGGCCTTTCACACACTCCCCATGCCATGTTGACTGCCTCACCTTCCCTCTCTACTCAACCTCTCAAGTCTCAAGTAAAGTCTCTGGTCCTGGGTTCGGTTTCTTGTTTTCATGTATTTTTTTCTTTCACATCCACCTTTCTTTCTCCTCCTGTTTTGGCTGGCTTTGACAGACTATTTGTGGGTAACATACTATCCCACTGGTTCTCTTTTGCCATCCATTCTGTTTGTTTAAATATTAAAGTTTGCCTAAGGTTTTAAGAGATGGACAGGAGGATGATGTTTCCCTGGAACTACAGGTTCCATTAAACACTGATTTCCTTCTGTAACTCACCCACTCATAAAAGACTTATGCCTGCGTCTGTCTGGAGACTGGTACGCTTCACTAAGGAAACAGACAAGCAGTACTGAGGACTTCCCTCTCACTGGTGGGACAAGAAGTTGCACTGATCCAGAACAAGAGTGGTTTGCTACTTTCAAATGGTTAAAGCTAGGATTGGTGAGAGTAAAGCTGGATCAGTGTTACTGAACAATGTCTTGCTAGAGCCAAAATATTTGATCTCATCCAAATCTGTCAATGGTTCATGGTTTTGGCATGGGACTGTTAGAAATGAGAGAAAACATGGGTTCTCTGGTGAGATTGAGAGCAAATACTTTTATGAGTGGGTGAGTTACATGCAAACCACACCGGCCACCGGCCACGCGAGTCTTCAAAATAAATGTACACATAGATGTTATTCAATAATTTCCCCCACACTGCTAGCGTGCGTGAACTAACATCTGCATAGCCAAGCGCTAAAATAGAACTTGGTTCAATTTGAGAAGCTCCACAAGTCCCCTATTGCATATCAGGAAGATACAAACTCACGTGGTTGTTTGAAAAATGAAGAGAGATATAAGGATAACTAACTAGGTTTCCCTTTTTATCTGTGAATTAATCGTCAGAAGTAGAGAAACACATGATATTTATATGATCCGGGTCAAAATTCTACAAAGAACCAGCTAAAAAGGTGGATATATATGCGTGATATATATGTAATATATAATATATATATCTATATATATATATATATATATATATATATATATATATGTCATATATACGCATGTATATATGTTGATATATATGCGTGATCAGGTAAAATAACAACCCAATCAATGTTAATCTCCCAGGGCAAACTGCTAGCAACAGCTATCTAGCTTAATTCATGAATGTTTCATGTGTGTTTAGAGCTGTCCCCAAATGAATATAGTTGGCTCACAGTTTTTTTGTATTTTAACCTGGGTGTCATGATCGAGTCTGGTGGGGATCATAGAGATAGACGGAGGACTCTAGTCGGACTCTAGTTTCAAAAGCCAGGTTTTAGCATGGGCTGCGCCGTTGAGGACTTTCACCATTTTCAAGAAGTCAACTGGGTGGGACTTCCTATAGACGGGTTGGCTGACAACGTCATGACAATTATACGAAAGTCAAATAGCTAGCAACAATGACAAGAGGGAATCATAGGTGTCTCATTTCAGCTAGTTGTATATTTAAGCAATAAGGCCCGAGGGGGTGTGGTATATGGTCAATATACCACGGCTAAGGGCTGTTCTTATGCGCAACTCGGAGTGCCTGGACACAGACCTTAGCCGTGGTTTATTGGCCACATATCCCAAACCCCCGAGGTGCCTTATTGCTATTATAAACTGGTTACCAACATAATTAGAGCAGTAAAAACAAATGTTCTGTCATACCTGTGGTATATGGTCTGATATAGCACGGCTGTCAGCCAATCAGCATTGACGGCTCGATCCCCCCAGTTTATAATGTTATTGATACCATGTCTTGTTTTGAGGGGTTTTGACTCATGTCATGTCTATGCTAATATGTCTACAATTCGTTATCTAGTGAACCAACAACTGTAATGACGTATTTGAGAGACAACAAGAGCTCATTGTGCAACTGTATTTATGTTTTCAATAAACATTCAGAGACTAAATATAGTTTACATGTTTTCAAAAATCTAACTTAACCAATCTGTTTTGCCCCATAGTTCTGCACACATCGGTTTTGTTGCTCATATAGTTTCACAAACATACGTCATGATCCAAAAACAAATGAGTAATCTTTAACAAAAACAAATGATTAGCAAATAAATGCAATAGTTTTTTTCTGGTTAACACAGCACATTTTACAAACATATTTCCTACTTTGGAAACACAACAGTGGTCAAATATGTTTTTGTGAATATAACAACATTTGTGACTCCTCAGATTACGTTTGTGACCTGCATTTTACATATTTGTGACTTGCTTTACATTTGTGAGTTGCTCCACATGTTTGTGAGTGGCCTTGGTCAGTGTTACCCATAAAATGAAAAGCAGATAAATAAAATTGTTGCTGGCCAAATTGACTGTGAGAAAAACCTGTGCTACCAGCCATCACCCACCACTTTACAATGTGTGCTGGAGGCAGTATGTCATTTCAAAACATACTTGATTGTTTGAAGCCTGAATGTTTTACTTCATATTATGAAGCATGTCTTACCTTGCTTGAAAATAAGACCATAGAAAGTTGGAGGCAATTATTTTATAAAACTAAATAGGCAGCACATGAGTTTCAAGTTTGGGGAAGCATACAATGTATCCTAGCCTTTGATTTTCATATGTGCATTTTTGTGGAACACTTTCATTTAAATAATAACGTTTTCATTTCTCAAAATCATTGTCACGTGGTTAATCATAAAAATCTGAATTAAAATGATAAAAATATCAAAGTTAAAATTCAACTAATGTGAGAGCACCAGCCTCTGCCATATGGACACAGTGATACACCATGATCATTGGCCAATGCAGCCATTGGCCTAGAAAACTACCATTGTCAACTAATTAAAATAGATGCCTACTGGACAACTTTTATTTGTATTGCTTTTAAATCTTTTTAATGAATTTTTATCTTATTAACATTTTGTTCTCGCTAGCTATTTGTGTAGGTAGATATCAAGTAAACACAATGATACTGATGAAAATGCTGGTTCTTTCAATCATATGCATCTCTCTACACTGCCTGTCTGCCTCTCTTTCTATCTGTCTTGACTTAAGCTATCACTTGTGAAATGCAACATTGTATGTAATCAATCAACTGGATCTGACATGAAGCTGTCTCTAGCGAACTTGTAACATTGTATCAACTAGCCTATTCCAGGCCCTCAGAGTTTCCTGTCTTATCCAGAGCAACTTACATGTTCATACTTTTTCTGCACTGGTCCCCCGTGGGAATCGAACCCACAAGCCTAGCTTTACAAGCTCCATGCTGTGCCAACTGAGACACATCAAATCATCACAAACCACTTGATGTCTCAATGTACTAAATTACTGTATTGTGTGTTTTTTTTTTATGCTGATAGAAAGTCTACAGGTACAAACCTAGATGACCAGCCTATGTACAATACAGTAATGTACATTTCCATGAAGTTGTTTGTAAGGATGGTAAATGAATACTGCACAAAAAGTGGTTGCTTGGTCATGAAACATATTTAATTTGATGTGGATGTTTTGTGTCTTTGCTCATAACTTTTCACCTTCTGATGTAAATGTTTGAAGACAGGGTTTTGTTCTTTCTGGATTCATTAGAATGACAATTGCAGAGAAAGGGACAGGGCAACAACCCTTACAATCCCTACTATTGAATCCTGCAAGATACTGTGCTGTTCTTAATTATACAACTACCTTTTTCGCCAAAGCAAGATACTGGATGATTTATTTTGCTCGTGCTACAGACGTCTATATCACTCTGATAATACTATTAACGGCACAGTGCACTACTTTTGTGGAAAAATATTTCTTTCAACAAAAGAATATATTTTGTTTTATGATTTATTTATTTTTTATTCTGCTTTTTTAGACGGTTTCTGCCCGCGGCTATGGCTACTTCTATTAAGTCTCAGGTAAGTTTGTTGAGTCTTTGTTTGGCAACATTATGAAAGGTTCTCAATTTTTTTTACTTGTAAAATAGGAACATAATTGGAAAATGCCATGGATACCCCCACTCTCAACTTAAACTGGTGACTGAACTAAGATTTGTTAAAGGCAATGGTATTGCTGTTGTGATTAGTTGTGTAGTTTTGGGTACCGGTAGTTAGGAGTACGGCAAACACCTTGTTTCTTTGGTTCCTCAATATACATTTACCATATTACAATGTAGGCTATGTGTTACAGCACTACTTTTGGTGTCCCCCTCAGGAATTGCTCTTGAGAAAATTTCATGTAATTGTCCCCTCCAAAGTTGATATCAGATTTTCGCCCCTGTCTTCGCTACACACACCTCCCTTCTAATTGTCTCAACATTTTAAATGATACTCAAGACACATTACCTTCACACATATTTTAGATGTTTTTCACTGACAGTCGCAACTCAATAATTAGCTAGGGCTTTTGCCACGCGCGCTGCCTATGAAAGACTTTCTCATATACCATTTTTCTTCTGTTCTACTGGTTTTCATATCAACTTTCTTTCGTTGTCCAGAAGCCAAATGCACAATCCTAGTCATATTTGCAACCCATCCTAGTTGTTGCATCTTTAGATTCACCCTCTTTCTAAGTTTCTAAAGGATATTTTCATCTCTTTCATATACTGCTTGCATCAGGTGCGCTGTGTAGAATGGTGTTTTCCCTTTTTCCCGCGAATTTCATTTTGGCAAATGTTTGAAAATGACATTTTATTGACTGCTTCATTACAGGAGTTGCATGTTTTGTTAAGATTAATTACCATAATCTAAATGTGTTTTCTGTCATTCTGAGCACCGCGGGAGGACGCCCTAATGAGTTACACACCTAATGCGTAACACTTTACTTGACACCCAGTGTCATAACACATTATGACATGGTCATACAGCTGACATAACTTCTCATAACCTGTCATAATATGGTCATAACACTGTCATATATTTACACCTGTGTACACCACATGTTTTGCATCAGTTTATGGCTGGTTATGACACCTACATAAGAGTGTCAAAACCCACTTTTATTCAAATTTGTTTTGTTTCCATGCGGAGAAGTTTCCTTTTATTTGAAAATGTGTTTCTTTAATCCTTGGTTCATTGTTGTAATGAATTCTTTACAATCATGTTATTTTTTTTACCCCATTTATTAATAACTTGTAGAATATACACTTTATGGCACTGTCAAGAAGCATTATGACCATCATAGGCCAGATAGGCCTATCAGGTACATGCCTTCTGTGGTAGGTTTTGTGGGTTTCGACACTTATGTAGGCTGTGTCATAACCAGCCATAAAATAACTACTGTGGTAGTTTTCTTTTTAACACTCTTATGTAGGTGTCATTACCAGCCATAAAATAACTCAATGTCATGACAGTGTAATGACCATATTATAACTGGTTACGACATGTTATGTCAACTGTTATAACATATTATGAAATGGTTATGACTGGGTGTCAAGTAAAGTGTTACCACCAATGCATATGTGTCCAGTAGATTTCTTAAATGACCAGTAAATTAAAATCTTCCCGGTCACGTTGTCCCTGTCTCGCGTATTTTGTGAGTTGCATTTTACAGATCAGTTTGTGCAGATTTAATATACATAATCTAGATTAGGACATACTCAGTTCTCATAAAAATAAGATATAAATGAATATATTACAATAACTTTGAGAAATGCATCTGGTTTGGTATCCTGTCTTAATTCCCTCCTTTCCTAGCTTGGTTTCCTTGATCCCTTTTGCTTCCTTTCCTCCCGCCTTTTCTAACTCCCTTATCTTTCCTTCTAGCCTAGCTTCCTTTCATCCATTCCTTACTCCCTTTCCTTCCTAGCTTCCTTTCCTCTAATCCATTTCTTGCTCCCTTTCCTTCCCTGGCTTCCTCTCTTCTATTCCTTTCCTATTTTTGTTGTTGTTTAGTTTATTAATTTGACCATATTCAATAACAACTGAGTAAAATCATCAAGGATAACACACAATAAAGTCTGGGACTTATTTCCATTGTGGTCCTCTTGAGACAAGATGGCTAGGCAAGATCCAAAATGGTTGAACACACTATCGCAGCGAGATAATAAAACATAAAAACAAAGAAGAAGAACATCTATATCATCATTGCTTCCCTTTCCTCCTTTCCTTCTTTCATAGCACACTTTCCTCCAATCTCCCGTTCCTAGCTTCCATTCATTGGTCCATCCTATCTTCCATTCCTTCTTTCCTAGCTTCCCTTCCTTGATAATTTTCCTTCTTTTCCTCTCCTCCTTTGCTTTTCTAGCTCTCTTTCCTCCTAACCTTTCCTAACTATCTTACCTCTACTTTTCTAGGTCCCTTTCTAGCTTTATTTCAACATTTCCTTCGTCCCTTTCTTTCCTTAACTTCTTTTAATTTCCTAGTTTCCTTTCCTTTCCTCATTTCCTAGCTGTCTTCATTTCCTTGTTTACTTTCTTTCCCTAACTTCAGTGGAAAATAAAAATAATAATTCAGAATGGGATGGTATGAGTTGGTTTGGAGAGTTTTGGAGCATTTTTTTTTTACATGCTTTAAACACATTTTCATAATGCATTGTAGACAATGGCAAGTGATCACTCAGCAAAATGTGTCTACCAATTTTCCCTATAATTAAACAAAATATATAAAAAAAAGGTTTTGGGGATCAACTACAATCACAGAAAGAGTGAAAACAAATCTACATGTACAAATTGGTGAACTTCCCCTTTAATACTGAGTGCCAAAAAGCCAGGCATCAGATCAAAAGTCTTTGGTTGGTATGACTCGACCAGGGATCGAACCCCCACCCTTCCAATCCTAGGGTAGACACTACCATAGGGCCCCTGATTTGCTGCTACTGTTATGTTGACTGTAATAGTAGTAGTATAGAATTCCCAAAGTCACTACTGTAGTAGGAGGAAAGGAAGCTGGGAAAGAAGGAAAGGGATCAAGGAAAGGAAGTTAGGGAAGGAAATAGCATAAGGAAAGGAGGAAAGGAAGCTAGGAAAGGATGAAAGGTATATAGGAAAGGAGGAGAGGAAAGGGAGCAAGGAAAGAAGGATAGGAAGCTATGAAGGAAGAAAGGAAAGAGAGTTAGAATAGGAGCTAGCATAGCAAAGGAGGGAAGGAAAGGGATCAAGGAAAGGAAGATAGGAAGCTAGGAAAAGAGGAATGGAAGATGGGGAAATACCAAGGAAAGGAAGCTAAGAAAGGAGGAAATTAAATGTAGCTAGGAAAGGATTGGAGGAAAGGGAGCTAGGAAAGAAAATAAGGGGAGAAAAGGAAGGAACAAGAGAAAGGACAGGAATGTAGGAAAGGAGGAAAGGAAAGAAAACTAGGAAAGGAAGTTAGGGAAAGAAAGGGAATAATGAAATTAGGAAACAAAGCTAGAAAATGAGAAAAGGAGATGAAAGGAAGCTAGAGGAGGAAAGGAAGTTAGGATAGGAGGAATGAAAACATAGTTAGGAAAGAAGAGGAGGAAAGACAGCTAGGAAATAATGAATAGAAGTTAGGAAACACCAAGGAAAGGAATCTAGGGAAGGGAGCTAGAAATGGATAGGATGAAAGGGAGCTAGGAAAGGTGGAAAAGAAAGGGAAATAGGAAAGGAGGAGAGGAAGCCGGGGAAGGAAAGGGAGAAAGGAAAGAATAGAGAAGAGAAAGTCATGGAAAGAAAGGGAGCAAGGAAAGGATGAGAGGAAAGGAAGCTAGGAATGAAAGGGCGCAAGGAATGGAGGAAAGGAAGCTAGGCTAGGAGGAAAGAAAATTGAGTTAAGAAAGGATAGGAGGAAAGAGAGCTAGGAAAGCAAAGAAGGGGAGGAAAGGAAGCAAAAGGGATCAAGGAAAGCAAGCTAGGAAAGGAGGGAATTAAGATATGAAAAGAAGAAAGGAAGCTAGGATACCAAAACAAATGCATTTTCAAAAGTTATTGTAATATATTCATTTTTATCTTATTTTTATGAGAACTGAAGATGTCCTAGTCTAGATTCTGTATATTACATTTGCACAACTGATCTGTAAAACGCAACTCACAAATATGTGGAGCAACTCAAAAATGCGAGTCAACTCACAAATGTAATACAAGTCATAAATATGTAAGATGCAGGTCACAAGAGTTAATCAGTCATATTCACGAAAACATATTTGACCACTGTTGTGTTTGCAAAGTAGAAAATATGTTTGTAAAATATGCTGCATTAACCAGAAAAAAAACTGTATTGCGTTAATTTGCAAATCATCATTTGTGACTAATTTGCTTTTGGATCATGACATATAGTTTGTTAAACTATAATGGCATATTTACAGACTGATTTTTATTTGGAAGTTGCATTCTGTATTTGCACAACACCTCTTTTGTTTGTGACTCACTACTTATTTTGATAAAAATCACCATATTATATGCACCCTTTCAATTTGTTTGCCAACAATTTCCTTCTAATAGAAGAAGAAAATGGACTACTTCAAAATGGAGATGGCCTCAATTGTGCTGCCCATGCTCTCACAGACACCATAATGGGACAGATACACTGATGCGATGTCTAAGTCTATGATGGGGATAGACAAAATCAACATGCGCACGATGGCGCATGCACACGCGTGACCTGTGTAGCCATGGTGTTAGTGTGGTACAACTACATTGCCTTCAGAAAGTATTCAGACCCCTTGACTTTTTCCACATTTTGTTACGTTACTGCCTTATTCTAAAATGGATTAAATAAAACATTTTCCTCAGCAATTTACACACAATACCCTATAATGACAAAGCAAAAACTGTTTTTTAGAAATGTTTGCAAATGTATAAAATAACTAATTTATACCTTATTTATATAAGTATTCAGACCCTTTGCTATGAGACTTGAAATTTAGCTCAGGTGCATCCTGTTTCCATTGATCATCCTTGAGATGTTTATACAATTTGATTGGAGTCCACCTGTAGTAAATTAAATTGATTGGACATGATTTGGAAAGGCACAAACCTGTCTATATAAGGTCCCACAGTTGACAGTGCATACCAGAGCAAAAACCAAGCCATGAGGTTGAAGGAAATGTCCGTAGAGCTCAGAGAGAATTGTTTCCAGGCACAGATCTGGGGAAGGGTACCAACATTTTTTGCAGCATTGAAGGTCCCCCAGAACACAGTGGCGTCCCTCATTCATAAATGAAAGAAGTTTGTAATCACCAAGATTCTTCCTAGAGCTGGCCACTCGGCCAAACTGAGCAATCAGGAGAGAAGGGCATTGGACAGGGAGGTAACCAAGAACCCGATGGTCACTCTGACAGAGCTGTAGAGTTCCTCTGTGGAGATGGGAGAACCTTCCAGAAGGACAACCATCTCTGCAGCACTCTACTAATCAGGCCTTTGGGATAGAGTGGCCAGACAGAAGCCATTCCTCAGTAAAAGGCACATGACAGCCCTCTTGGAGTTTGCCAAAAGGCACTAAAAGAACTCTCAGACCATGAGAAACAAGATTCTCTGGTCTGATGAATCCAAGATTGAACTCTTTGGCCTGAATGCCAAGTGTCAAGTCTGGAGGAAACCTGGCACCGTCCCTACGGTGAAGCATGGTGGTGGCAGCATCATGCTGTGGGGATGTTTTTCAGTGGCAGGGACTGGGAGACTAGTCAGGATCAAGGCAAAGATGAACGGAGCAAAGTACAGAGAGATCCTTGATGAAAACCTGCTCAAGTGCACTCAGGACCTCAGACTGTGGCTAAGGTTCACCTTCCAACAGGACAATGACCTTAGGGTCTGTTGTTTCACACAGCTAAGATAACGCAGGAGTGGCTTCGGGACAAGTTTCTGAATGTCCTTGAGTGGCCCAGCCAGAGCCCGGACTTGAACCCAATCAAACATCTCTGGAGAGACCTGTGCAGCATTGCTCCCCATCCAACCTGATAGAGCTTGAGAGGATCTGCAGAGAAGAATGGGAGAAACTCCCCAAATACAAGTGTGCCAAGCTTGTAGTGTCATACCCAAGAAGACTCGAGGCTGTAATCGCTGCCAAAGGAGCTTCAACAAAGTACTGAGTAAAGGGTCTGAATACTTAAGTAAATGTGATATTTCATTTTTTTATTATAAATTAGCAACAAAAAATATATATATATATTTTTGCTTTGTCGTTATGGGGTATTGTGTGTAGATTGATGAAGGACATTTTTTTTTTTTTATAGATTTTAGAATAAGGCTGTAATGTAACAAAATGTGGGAAAAGGGGTTAGAATACTTTCTGAATGCTCTGTAAGTGTGTTGTTTACTGTATTGCATGCATCACCCAGTGCGGTTTCTTGAGACCCAGGTGTTCTCTATTCTAATGTCTGTCAGCAATGGAGTCATTCCTTTATTGACCTGTTTGCGATGACTAGAAAGACCAAAGCACTCGTAGAGAGGAAAAAATGCATGTACACATCATTACAAATCCACAGGTGTTTTGAAGTAGAAAGCAGAAAGGAGGGAAGAGCTGCCAGCCCATCTGAACATCACTGAAGCCTGGCAGACTAATACAGTCTGCTTGTGTGTTCCCCTCTTTCTTTCTCATTCTCTGATTCCCTGCTCTGTTTCTCTCTAGCTCTGTCCTCATGTTGAATCAACAGTTGCTTAACCCCTCCAAACAGTTAATGAAACCAGAGATATATTTAGCCTGAATCACAAGAATGCCTCTTGTTTAATGTGCCCCTTTCTCTTAAAATAATCCATCACCAAATTGAGCAAAGAAAAACAGAGCTAATTCTGTGAGTCGCCAGACCTCCTCTTCCTCACCATGAAAGATTCCATTTAAATGCAGAGCTCGGCTAAAATAAGGCCCTTCACCATTACGGAAACACGGGAAAGCTCATGCACGCGGTCATATGTATCGCTTTCCATTTACAGGGATGCTAATAACGCAAACCAGTTGTGTAAACACTCAAGTGCTGACCCGTTTGATGTAAATCTTCCAGAGTTCCATTTGTCATCCCACTGTTTAGTAACAGGGTTCCTCCACTGACATGAACAGACTTTCTTAGAGTAGATTGAAGTATGCGGTGTGTCATAGATCATGTAGAAGAACAAACTGAATCTAAGTGTGTAACAGAGTTACAAACTAATGTCACTGCAATGGACCTATTGAGTATTTACTTCACAGGGAGGGTCTCTGTCTCTAAGCATTTCATCTGAGGCTTCATTTCAGCTACACTTTTAAAAGAACCTGTCCTTGAGATAGAGGAGGAGAAGTATTTCTGTTGAGGAGAGGATGGTGGTCATTCATACAGCACAAACACTTATTACGTTATACAGACGGTGGCCTTGACTTTCAGCACCTCTTCATGTCTTGTTTTTCAAAGCACATCAAAAGGCTTTTAAACATTCCACGCACTTGGTGTGGCTGCCAAGCCCTCTTCTAGTTTATTAAGCCAAAGTGTTTTTTCGCGGGGAAAAAAAGTGTTTGTGAGTGCTTTCAGTTCTTCAACAACACTAAAGAAATACTTTGTTCTTCTTCTTGCATAAACAATGCGCTCTTTGAAAATAACATTTCTCCAAAAGATCATTCTCATGATACTGAAGAAAGAGAATGTGGGGTTAGAAAAACTTGACCCCTAAGGCTTTGTTCTGATAATGCTGAAGTAGTGCATTTTGACAGTTTGCTATAGGCCTGGTTAGTTGATAGAAATTAGTAGTTTATTTAATCTGTGGTAGAAGGTCGCTTCTCTGTTGTCATTGTACATTTAGAAGCAGTTGATTGCATTAGATAAACACTCATTAGCTTTATGAATTAGTGAAGCTGAGACTCAGACTAGGCAGTGGGTATTTCCTCCATGTGCTGTGACCTCTCTCTCGCTCTCTCTGTGGTTCTGAGCAGATAGGCTGTTGAGGAGGAGTGAACACTGAGTCCCTCTGTTCTACTCTCATGGTAGCAGAGGAGTGAGATATGGGCCGGCTGAAAACCCGAAAAAGATTGTGGTCACGTTCTCCCCACAGACGTAAACAGTGACACTTACAATTTCCTGTGCATGCTGCAGAACAGGAAGACCAGAGAGGACGACAGAGCCTGTGCACTCCACGTGCGTATCTCGGAGTACGTCTGTGTGTGTGTGTGTGTGTGTGTGTGTGTAAGACTGATTTAACATAGCATAGGGTTCACCTTCTCTCATGGAGCAGTCAGAGTGGAGTGAAAGGATAACGTACACTCACCCTTTGACTGTCCACTTTATGCAGTCTAGTAGATTAGTGTGTTGATAATGCAGTTTAATAAAAATGGTACACACAACTTGTGAGTGGTCTGTTACCATTACAATGAACAGACCCTGAAGTCCACCTCCCCGAAGGGTTACTACCCCCAGGCAGCCCAGGGTTCCAGATCCTTTACCTGCTGTTGAGTTGAGCCACATCTGTTAGCAACGTGACCAATAAAGGCCCAGATGGAGTTATCTGCAGCCCCCTTCCCTATACACCCCCATCTCTATAATGAACTGCTTGTTTACCATATGTTTGAAATGCACTGTTGGAATGTGACTGAGTGTGTGTTGAGAGAGGTCTTGTTTATTCTGCCTTCCCAAAGGTTTTACTGCTACCAGACTGACCATTTGTATTGAAAGACAGACTACGCCAAGTGCTAATTTTAAGAGCAGTAACTGTTTTGTTAAATTACGTTGCATTCTCCACATTTTTTACTCTACTCATCTGGTAATTTCTGTTGTTTCACTGTGCTCAGTTTCTCTCTGTTATGTTGTGGTCCGGTTCAGCACTACTGCTGCTTTAAGCTGTCTCAGTGAATTGTGCAGGCTTCCTAAGTAACTTTACTATCACAGGTTGTCTGAGCCAGCTCCACTTCACCAGATCAGAGGAGGCCAACCCGAGCCAATTAGGAGCAGGGAGCGGGGCTGCTGTCCACCCCACAGTGGCCCTGCCCTCTCCGTTGTGCTTTGATCTCCCGCACGCTACACACAACCAGAGCCAGAGCCTCCAACTCTGTCTGTAATGGATGACAAGGCTAGTCCAATTATTACAATCTGGTTTCAACATCTCTCGGTAATCAGACGAAAGAAGGGGTAATGAATAAGCCCCCACGTCTTCCCAAAAAGCATTCAAGGGTTTTTGCTTAATTCAATACAGCCCAAGTCAGAGATCAATTGGTATCAAATCAGTTCAAATTAGAGATGAGTTATAGTAATATGTGGTTTATTGATGTATATCAATGTAGTCTGTATTATATGTCTAGATTAAATGAAGACTGTTGTTGAACATACATATGGTTCAACTCAATTTGTGTGTGTTGCTCCAGGTCCTCCGTGGGTGTCTGAGAGGGTGGCCCACAGACAGCCAGTACGCCTGGGGAGTTCCATCAAGCTACCATGCCCTGTGGAGGGAGACCCTCCACCCCTCATCATGTGGACCAAGGACGGCCGCAACATCCACAGCGGCTGGATCCGCTTCCGCATCCTCCGCCTGGGCCTGAAGATCAAGGAGGTGGAGGCCGAGGATGCTGGAACCTACGTCTGCAAAGCCACCAATGGCTTCGGCAGTGTTAACATCAACTATACCCTCATTGTCATCGGTAAGTAGAAAGGTGTCTTGCAGTCTGCTCTACATTACAGTATATTACTGTTTGCCAAATAACACCATTCACAGTGAAATCACCTTTACGATGACACTACCCAGAAACCATGTACATGACTCAAAACTTGCCATCTTTTGAGAAAGTGATTTAAAGTCAGTCACTTAACTCTTCCGCTCAGGTCAAGATCATGTCGATATGCAGATGTTAAAAGACAATACCATGCACCATGGATTCATGGCTCTGAAATAAGGGGATTTAGGAAGGGGGATTGAAGTTAGTCCCCTCCTCTCTTATATCCTATACTGCTCAATCCCAATATCAACAGCAGCATGGGATGTTGTTTCATATTGCATCATCCTCGGTGACTCAAGCAGATCTTAGCTTCTTCCCTGTCCCAAGGCTAAACTCTGGTTTGTTAAAGCAGAGGCTCTTTAATTCGGAATAGTCCAACAAGACACATGTTCACCTTAACATTAACCTATGAAGCCCCGTAAAGCATATAAGAGGACATGATGTGGTGTGCAAGAGACAAGTATTTAAACTCTCAGTAAGTCAAGTCAAGTTACTGGTCACTGGTCTACTTCCTCCACTTTAAGGCCATAGTGCTGCTCTCTCTGCCTGTGTACATACAGTACAGTTGGATGGCTCTGTGCTTGAGTAGAGTGTGATGAATGAGAGGAGTGGAGCGTGAAAGCTCTGTTTAGTTTAATTACTCTAAGATGCCTAATTAGGTCCAGAGCCTACTGCAGGGGAGGAGAGGGGAGAGCAGGGGCCGACCAGAGGAGCTGCTTCCTGGTCTTGTGATGGTTTCTCACACTGGCCTTGTTTTGGGGTAGAACCCTAATCACATAGATCAGATCAGGATAACAGTGGGGAAAGAGAATGATGTCCATTGTGTAGCGAGTATCATAGGGCCGGGATGCGGATCTGGGGAAATGTGATTCTAACAAAGTTATTTTGGCTCCTGTTCAATATGAAGTTGACTGAGATGTCAACAAGAGGGCAAAGCTGTTGATTATTCCTGGTTAGATATACACTGTAGACACACCATGAGGAGGAATGTCAAAGTTCACACGAGTGTATTTCATCAATGTCATGGCTGTCTGCTGTACTTAAAATACATTATTTTACTGTACATTGCTGTAATAACCTGCAGTGTCAGGTTGCCTACATGATTTACATTGGACCATGCTCAGTTCAGAAATATCTCTATGATTGCACAGTGCAGCACAGTGTATAAATCGAGTCAGTCAATTTATCCAAATGATAGATAGCATATCTCTCCTTACACAGTATTGAGTGTAACTCACAACTGATTTATCTAGCTTGGCCTTCCTGTTTTTTATTTAACTAGGCAAGTCAGTTAAGAACAAATTCTTATTTACAATGATGGTCTACCCCGCCCAAACCCGGACGACGCTGGGCCAATTGTACACCGCCCTATGGGACTCCCAATCACGGCCGGATGTGATGCAGCCTGGATTCGAACCAGGTACTGCAGTGACACCTCTTGCACTGAGATACAGTGTCTTGTGCCACTCGGGAGCCCTGTACTATGTAATGAAAAGTATTCTAGCCTTCAGTAGTGCTGAAGCAGGGCGAGATTGTATAAGATAACTTCAACCTGCCTGCCTGTATTACTAGATACCTACTCCCACACAGGAAAGAGATGTTTTTTTTTCTTGAGGCATACTGTTTTCTTATGTGTATTTTATTAGACTGAACAAAATTATTTTCACCCTCTCTGATCTCCACCACAAACTGTTTGGAGTTGGTTCTGTTTTCCTTTCCCACCGTTTGTGGTGAATGCGTGACAACCCAGCACTAGCCTCTCAGCAGTCATTGTACATCTCTGTTTTGTAAGACCACAGAGACCTCCCCCTCGCTCTCTTCTCTCCATTCTCTCATCCATCATCCTAGTCTGGGACTGGCACACACCACCAGTTTGTTTGTTTTTATAGGTAATTGTCCCATCAGGGGTGCAGTGCAGTCAGAGGCTTTTTGGGCTAGGGAGATTAGGGGAGCCTCATTTTAAAACATTTACAGGACTGAAGTCATACATTGAGAGAACTGACAGCCAAAAAAAGGTAGAATGGTCCATACTTATTGTGAGCGACACTTTCCAATCAATGGTGAAATTATTGTACCTCTTGATGTGCTTAAACATCTTAATTGTGTTTTGTATGTACTCTTCATATAATTAATTAAAATTCCTTTATTTGTATGGCATGTTAAATGGAAACAAAGTTTAAAAACTCCCTGATGAAGGGCATGCAGCCGAAACAAGTCTGAGTTTTTATATGAAGAGTGCCTTGGTCCTCCTTTCTTTTTGATGACCAATTGACCCATTTTACCAAAGAGCCCCTTCTGTCTACCAAAATCTACTGTTGTGTACCTTAGCAGCGCTTCACTTCCTTCTTTTTTTCTACTGTGCTTTGTATGTAGTTCAATGCCTGGTGGGGAAGGCTGGTAGTTTCTTCAGAGAGGAGATTTATTTGTGTGTTGTAAATGGGAGGTGTAATACTGGCCAGCTTCCAACGTAGCTCTGCGAACAGTATCCATCATTTGAGTTTGTTTTTACTTGAGCTCAGAAAGAAAAAGATTAAGAAACAACTGCAGTGAGTTCAAGTGCTGTTCAGGAGAACAGTGGCGACAATATCCTGGCCTGCTTTCAAGCTTAAGGACTGTAGTGACTTCCAGTCATGGCGCTAACAATAGTTAGCAATTGTGCTAGTGCTGGTTAGCAACTTCCTTCAAACTGCACGCAGAGACATAAAAATGGTATCCACAAGTTCATAAAGGGCCTCATTGCCAAAATTACGAAGTATCCCTTTAATGTGAAATAGAACTTACCCTGAATATGGTTACTATGTTCTCAGAACTTAAGATATGAATGTTCTAGATACGTTTCATGGGAACATTGCAAGAACATTAATGTGTCCAGTTTTCTGTGGGTTAGGAGAATATTCCATCAATGTCCCACCAAACACACACAGAACATGGTTGCCTTGTTCTCAGAACATAAGATATTAATGTTCTAGAAATGATTCATGGGAACTTTGCAGGAACATTTGTGGCCAAAGAAAAATATATTATACATCGCGTCTTGTTATTGTTGTCTAGCCAATCAAGGCCATGATTAGTGAACCACTAATCCATTCATAGCTCTTTGTCTGTTGGCAAGATTAGGAATAGTCACAAACAGTGCATTTAAAATGTATGATTAGATTGTACATATTCATTTATACGGTCATTATTATTCAACATGTCCTCACCTGGGATTTGAACTCAACCTCTTGGTTCATGGTACTCCAATCTTCCTGCTACGCCACCAGGTCCGTGTCTGGTATCAGTTCATCTGATTATTCTCATCATGGATTTGATTTATGCTGAAAAAATAGATAAACACAACATGTAAAGTGTTGGTCCCATGTTTCATGAACTGAAATAAAATGTCCCAGAAATGTTCGATATGCACAAACAGCTTCTCTCTGTTGTGCACAAATTTGTTTTCATCCAAGTAAGCATTTCTCCTTTGCCAAGATAATCCATCCACCTGACAGGTGGTTGCCAAGATGGCGTAGCAGTCGGACGTGTGTTTGTCTTGTCCCATGTAAATAGTCGGTTTTCATAGTTTTTTTCGTATATATTTTAATCTCACTTTCCACCTACAATCTAAATATACTTTCCTGCAACCCGCCTCACCCAATGTGGTATGGATCTGATATTTGTATACGTTAACTGGAACCACCATCAGAAGCTAGCCAGCTAACTAGCTACTACCATGTTGTCACTGTTAGCCACGGCTAGCGGTCTTCACCTTTAGCTGGCTTGATGTCCCATGTATATATCATTTTCTTCGTATATATTTTGTCAGTTAGCCAGTGCTAGCGATCCTCACCGTTAACTCTGACATCAGCCAGCCTCAACCCGGTCAATTCCTGCCAGTCTGCACAGCGCGATATCAACCCAGAGCATATAGGACTGCTTTTTCTCTACCACATCTCCGGATTCCTACCGCAAGCGCTGAACCTTTACACCGGATCATCACAGCTAGCTAGCTGCTATCCGAGTGGCTACTCCTGGCTAACGTCTCTGTCCCGAAGCAAGCACCAGTTAGCCTGGAGCTAGCCTCGAGCTAGGCCCATCTCCCAGCTAGCCAAAGAGGTCCACCAGCCAATTCTTGGGCTACAATACCTCTTTTGCCAATTGGCCTGGCGATCCGCCGATCCATCACGACTGGTCTGCCGGCATAACCGTCCGAGGTGGTTTCAACAAGCTCTTCCGTTGCGATGTCGCCGAATGCCCATCTGCTAGCCCCGGCCCACTAGCTGTCTGAATCGCTGTGTCTCCAGCTTGCCTAGCGTAGCAGCGACTACGGAATTGGCTCCCTGACTCATCTAGTGCTACTCATTGGACCCTATGATCACTCAGCTACACATGCCTCTCCCTAATGTCAATACGCCTTCTCTATTGCAGTTTTGGTTAGTGATTATTGTCTTATTTCACTGTAGAGCCTAGCCTTGCCCAAAATGCCTTAGATAGCGCTTTTGTTACACCCCCCACACATGCGGTGACCTCACCTGGCTTAAATGGTGCCTCTAGAGACAAAACCTCTCTCATCGTCACTCAATGCCTAGGTTTATCTCCACTGTACTCACATCCTACCATACCCTTGTCTGTACATTATGCCTTGAATCTATTCTTCCGCGCCAAGAAATCTGCTCCTTTTACTCTGTTGCGAACGCACTAGACGACCAGTTCTTATAGACTTTAGCCGTACCCTGATCCTGCTCCTCCTCCTCCTCTGTTCCTCTGGTGATGTAGAGGTTAACCCAGGCCCTGCAGCCCCCAGCACCACTCCCATTCCCCAGGCACTCTCATTGGTTGACTTCTGTAACTGTAAAAGCCTTGGTTTCATGCATGTTAACATTAGAAGCCTCCTCCCTAAGTTTGTTTTATTCACTACTTTAGCACACTCTGCCAACCCTGATGTCCTAGCCATGTCTGAATCATGGCTTAGGAAGGCCACCAAAAATCCTGAAATTTCCATCCCTAACTATAACATCTTCCGACAAGATAGAAATGCTGAAGAGGGTGGAGTTGCAATCTACTGCAGAGATAGCCTGCAGAGTTATGTCATACTTTCCAGGTCTGTGCCCAAACAATTCGAGCATCTACTTTTAAAAATCCACCTTTCCAGAAACAAGTCTCTCACCGTTGCCGCTTGTTATAGACCCCAGCTGTGCCCTGGACACCATATGTGAATAGATTGCCCCCCATCTATCTTCAGAGTTCACACTGTTAGGGGACCTAAACTGGGATATGCTTAACACCCCGGCCGTCCTACAATCTAAGCTAGATGCCCTCAATCTCACACAAATTATTAAGGAACCTACCAGGTACAAACCTAAATCCGTAACCATGGGCACCCTCTTAGATATCATCCTGACCAATTTGACCTCTAAATACACCTCTGCTGTCTTCAACCAGGATCTCAGCAATCACTGCCTCATTGCCTGCATGCGTGATGGGTCCGCGGTCAAACGACCACCCCTCATCACTGTCAAACGCTCCCTAAAACACTTCAGTGAGCAGGCCTTTCTAATCGACCTGGCCGGGGTATCCTGGAAGGATATTGACCTCATCCCGTCAGTAGAGGATGCCTGGTTATTCTTCAAAAGTACCTTCCTCACCATCTTCAATAAGCATGCCCATTCAAAAAGTGTAGAACCAGGAACAGATATAGCCCTTGGTTCACTCCAGACCTGACTGCCCTTGACCAGCACAAAACATCCTGTGGCGTACTGCATTAGCATCAAATAGCCCCCGTGATATGCAACTTTTCAGGGAAGTCAGGAACCAATATACACAAGCAGTTAGGCTAGCTTTTTCAAACAGAAATTTGCATCCTGTAGCACTAACTCAAAAAAGTTCTGGGACACTGTAAAGTCCATGGAGAATATAAGCACCTCCTCCCAGCTGCCCACTGCACTGAGGCTAGGAACCACTGTCACCACCGATAAATCCACGATAATTGAGAATTTCAATAAGCATTTTTCTACAGCTGGCAATGCTTTCCACCTGGCTGCCCCTACCCCGGTCAACTGCCCTGCACCCCATAAAGCAACTCGCCTAAGCCTCCCCCATTGCTCCTTCGCCCAAATCCAGACAGCTGATGTTCTGAAAGAGCTGCAAAATCTGGATCCCTACAAATCAGCCAGGCTAGACAATCTGGACCCTCTCTTTCTAAAATTATCTGCCGAAAGTGTTGCAACCACTATTACTAGCCTGTTCAACCTCTCTTTCATATCGTCTGAGATCCCCAAAGATTGGAAAGCTGCCGGGGTCAAAAGATTGGAAAGCTGCCGGGGTCATCCCCCTCTTCAAAGGGGGAGACACTCTAGACCCAAACTGCTACAGACCTATATCTATCCTACCCTGCCTTTCTAAGGTGTTCGAAAGCCAAGTTAACAAACAGATCACCAACCATTTCGAATCCCACCGTACCTTCTCCGCTATGCAATCTGGCTTCCGAGCTGGTCATGGGTGCACCTCAGCCACGCTCAAGGTCCAAAATGATATCATAACTGCCATCGATAAGAGACAATACTGTGCAGCCGTATTCATCGACCTGGCCAAGGCTTTCGACTCTGTCAATCACCACATTCTTATCGGCAAACTCAACAGCCTTGGTTTCTCAAATGACTGACTCGCCTGGTTCACAAACTACTCTGATAGAGTTTAGTGTGTCAAATTGGAGGGCCTGTTGTCCGGACCTCTGGCAGTCTCTGTGGGGGTGCCACAGGGCTCAATTCTCGGGCTGACTCTCTTCTCTGTATACATCAATGATGTCGCTCTTGCTGCTGGTGATTCTCTAATCCACCTCTACGCAGACGACAGCACTCTGTATACTTCTGGCCCTTCTTTGGACACTGTGCTAGCTAACCTCCAGACGAGCTTCAATCCCATACAACTCTCCTTCCGTTGCCTCCAACTGCTCTTAAATGCAAGTAAAACTAAATGCATGTTCTTCAACCGATCGCTGCCCGCACCCGCCCGTCCAGCATCACTACGCTGGACGGTTCTTACCTTGAATATGTGGACAACTACAAATACTTAGGTGTCTGGTTAGACTGTAAACTCTCCTTCCAGATCCACATAAAGCATCTCCAATCCAAAATTAAATCTAGAATCGGCTTCCTATTTCACAACAAAGCATCCTTCACTCATGCTGCCAAACATACCCTCGTAAAACTGACTATCCTACCGATCCTCGACTTCGGCGATGTCATTTACAAAATAGCCTCCAACACTCTACTCAACAAATTGGATGCAGTCTATCACAGTGCCATCCGTTTTGTCACCAAAGCCCCATATACTACCCACCACTGCGACCTGTACGCTCTCGTTCGCTGGCCCTCGCTTCATACTCGTCGCCAAACCCACTGGCTCCAGGTCATATATAAGTCTTTGCTAGGTAAAGCCCCACCTTATCTCAGTTCACTGGTAACCATAGCAGCACCCACCCACAGCACGCGCTCCAGCAGGTATATTTCACTGGTCACCCCCAAAGCCAATTCTTGCTTTGGCCGCCTTTCCTTCCAGTTCTCTGCTGCCAACGACTGGAACGAACTGCAAAAATCACTGAAGCTGGAGACTCTTATCTCCCTCACTAACTTCAAGCACCAGCTGTCAGAGCAGCTCGCAGATCATTGCACCTGTACATAGCCCATCTGTAAATTGCCCATCCAACTACCTCATCCCCACACTGTATTTATTTATTTATTTTGCTCCTTTGCACCCCAGTATCTCTACTTGCACATTCATCTTCTGCACATCTATCACTCCAGTGTTTAATTGCCATATCGTAATTACCTCGCCACTATGGCCTATTTTATTGCCTTACCTCCCTTATCTTACCTCACTTGCACCCACTGTATATATACTTTTTTCTACTGTATTATTGACTGTATGTTTGTTTATTCCATGTGTAACTCTGTGTTTCTGTTTGTGTTGAACTGCTTTGCTTTATCTTGGCCAGGTCGCAGTTGTAAATGAGAACTTGTTCTCAACTAGCATACCTGGTTAAATAAAGTTGAAATAAAACTTCTTTTTTTAAAGATGCTGGAGGAAACAGGTACAAAAGTATCTATATCCAGAGTAAAATGAGTCCTATATCGACATAACCTGAAAGGCCGCTCAGCAAGGAAGAAGCCACTGCTCCAAAACCGCCATAAAAAAGCCAGACTACGGTTTGCAACTGCTTAAGGAGACAAATATCGTACTTTTTGGAGAAATGTACTCTGGTTTAATGAAACAAAAATAGAACTGTTTGGCCATAATAACCATCGTTATGTTTGGAGGAAAAAGGGGGACGCTTGCAAGCCGAAGAACACCATACCAACCGTGGAGCACGGGGGTGGCAGCATCATGTTGTGGGGGTGCTTTGATGCAGGAGGGACTGGTGCACTTCACAAAATAGATGGCATCATGAGGGAGGAAAATTATGTGGATATATTGAAGCAACATCAAGACATCAGTCAGGAAGTTAAAGCTTGGTCGCAAATGGGTCTTCCAAATGGACAATGACCCCAAGCATACTTCCAAAGTTGTGGCAAAATGGCTTAACCTCTCTTGGGCAGGTGGGACGCAGAGCGCCAAATTCGAAACAACAAAATGTCATAATTCAAAGTTCTCAAACATACGACTATTTTACACCATTTTAAAGGTACACTTCTCCTTAATGTAACCACATTGTCCGATTTCAAAAAGGCTTTACGGCGAAAGCATAAAGTTAGATTATGTTAGGACAGGTACAACACAAGAAAAACTACATAGCCATTTTCCAAGCAGAAGAGGGGTCACAAATACCAGAAATTCAGCTAAAATTAAGCACTAACCTTTGACGATCTTCATCAGATGACACTCCTAGGACTCAATGTTAGACAATACATGTATGTTTTATTCGATAAAGTTAATATTTATATCCAAAAACAGCATTTTACATTGGCGCGTGATGTTCAGAAAATATTTTGCCTCCAATACTGCCGGTGGATCAGCACAACAATTTACAAAAATACTCATCATAAACGTTGATAAAATATTAAACTGTTATTCAAATAATTATAGATAACCATCTCCTTTATGCAACCGCTGTGACAGATTTCAAAAAAGCTTCACGGGGAAAGCACACTTTGCAATAATCTGACTATGGCGCTCAGAAACATACACCAGGCAGTCATCTAAAATCATAAATAGCATTATAAATATTCACTTACCTTTGATGATCTTCATCAGAAGGCATTTTCAGGAATCCCAGGTCCACAATAAATGTTGTTTTGTTCGATAAAGTCCATAATTTAATGTCCAAATACCTCCTTGTTGTTTGCGCGTTCAGTAAGCTACTCCAAATGTAGGAAGCGCGCCCAAAATTTCACAACGAAAAGTTTAAAAAAAGTTATATTTACGTTCGTTGAAACATGTCAAACGTTGTATAGCATCAATCTTTAGGGCCTTTTTAACATAAAACTTCAATAATATTCCAACCGGACGATTCCAATGTCTTGAAAAAACGTTTTGGAACACAGATACCTCATCACGTGAATGCGCGCCACAAAACTCATGTCATTTTCTGAGTCACCAACTTCCTGGCCTTCTTGTTCGCTCTCTGTTCACTGCAAAAGTCTGAAACTAGGTTCTAAAGACTGTTGACATCTAGTGGAAGCCTTAGGAAGTGCAAAATGAACCCTAAGTCACTGTGTGTTAGATAGGCAATGACTTGAAAAGACTACAAGAACCAGATTTCCCACTTCCTGGTTGGATTTTTCTCAGGTTTTTGCCTGCCATATGAGTTCTGTTATACTCACAGACATCATTCAAACAGTTTTAGAAACTTCAGAGTGTTTTCTATCCAAATCTAATATGCATATTCTAGTTCCTGGGCCCGAGTAGTAGGCCGTTTAATTTGGGTATGTTTTTCATCCGGCCGTGAAAATACTGCCCCCTACCCAAGAGAGGTTAAGGACAACAAAGTCAAGGTATTGGAGTGGCCATCACAAAGCCCTGACCTCAATCCCATAGAAAATGTGTGAGCAGAACTGAAAACGCGTGTGTGAGCAAGGAGGCCTACAAACCTGACTCAGTTACACTAGCTCTGTCAGGAGGAATGGGACAAAATTCACCCAACTTACAGTGAGAGAAAAAAGTATTTGATCCCCTGCTGATTTTGTACGTTTTCCCACTGACAAAGAAATGATCAGTCTAATTTTAATGGTAGGTTTATTTGAACAGTGAGAGAAAGAATAACAACAAAGAAATGTTATAAAATGATTTACATTTTAATTAGGGAAATAAGTATTTGACCCCTCTGCAAAACATGACTTAGTACTTGGCGGCAAAACCGTTGTTGGCAATCACAGAGGTCAGACGTTTCTTGTAGTTGGCCACCAGGTTTGCACACATCTCAGGAGGGATTTTGTCCTACTCCTCTTTGCAGATCTTCTCCAAGTCATTAAGGTTTTGAGGCTGACGCTTGGCAACTCGAACCTTCAGCTCCCTCCACAGATTTTCTATGGGATTAAGGTCTGGAGACTGGCTAGGCCACTCCAGGACCTTAATGTGCTTCTTCTTGAGCCACCCCCAAAGCATGTTTCCACCTCCATGTTTGACGGTGGGGATGGTGTTCTTGGGGTCATAGGCAGCATTCCTCCTCCTCCAAACACGATGAGTTGAGTTGATGCCAAAGAGCTCCATTTTGGTCTCATCTGACCACAACACTTTCACCCAGTTGTCCTCTGAATCATTCAGATGTTCATTGGCAAACTTCAGACGGGCATGTATATGTGCTTTCTTGAGCAGGGGGACCTTGCGGGCGCTGCAAGATTTTAGTCCTTCACGGCGTAGTGTGTTACCAATTGTTTTCTTGGTGACTATGGTCCCAGCTGCCTTGAGATCATTGACAAGATCCTCCCGTGTAGTTCTGGGCTGATTCAAATCAAATTTATTTATATAGCCCTTCTTACATCAGCTGATATCTCAAAGTGCTGTACAGAAACCCAGCCTAAAACCCCAAACAGCAAGCAATGCAGGTGTAGAAGCACGGTGGCTAGGAAAAACTCCCTAGAAAGGCCAAAACCTAGGAAGAAACCTAGAGAGGAACCAGGCTATGAGGGGTGGCCAGTCCTTTTCTGGCTGTGCCGGGTGGAGATTATAACAGCACATGGCCTAGATGTTCAAATGTTCATAAATTACCAGCATTGTCAAATAATAATAATCATAGTAGTTGTCGAGGGTGCAACAAGTCAGTAACACAAGTGTCAGTTGGCTTTTTCATAGCCGATCTTTGAGAGTATCTCTACCGCTCCTGCTGTCTCTAGAGAGTTGAAAACAGCAGGTCTGGGACAGGTAGCACGTCCGGTGAATAGGTCAGGGTTCCAGCAGGTCTGGGACAGGTAGCACGTCCGGTGAACAGGTCAGGGTTCCATAGCTGCGGGCAGAACAGTTGGAACTGGAGCAGCAGCACGGCCAGGTGAACTGGGGACAGCAAGGAGTCATCAAGCCAGGTAGTCCTGAGGCATGGTCCTAGGGCTCAGGTCCTGAGAGAGAGAGAGAGAGAGAGAGAGAGAGAGCGAATATTTAAATTCACACTGGACACCGGAAAAGACAAGAGAAATACTCCAGATGTGACAGACTGACCCTAGCCCCCCGACACAAACTACTGCAGCATAAATACTGGAGGCTGAGACAGGAGGGGTCAGGAGACACTGTGGCCCCATCCGATGAAACCCCCGGACAGGGCCAAACAGGTAGTATATAACCCCACCCACTTTGCCAAAGCACAGCCTCCACACCACTGGAGGGATATCTCCAACCACCAACATACCATCCCGGGACAAGGCCGAGTATAGCCCACAAAGATCTCCGCCACGGCACAGCCCAAGGGGGGGCGCCAACCCAGACAGGAAGACCACGTCAGTGACTCAACCCACTCAAGTGACGCACCCCTCCCAGGGATGGCATGGAAGAACACCAGCAAGCCAGTGACTCAGCCCCCGTAATAGGGGTAGAGGCAGAGAATCCCAGTGGAAAGAAGGGAAACCGGCCAGGCAGAGACAGCAAGGGCGGTTCGTTGCTCCAGCCTTTCCGTTCACCTTCACACCCCTGGGCCAAACTACACTTAATCATAGGACCTACTGAAGAGATAAGTCTTCAGTAAAGACTTAAAGGTTGAGACTGAGTCTGCGTCTCTCACATGGGTAGGCAGACTATTCCATAAAAATTGAGCTCTATAGGAGAAAGCCCTGCCTCCAGCTGTTTGCTTAGAAATTCTAGGAACAATTAGGAGGCCCGCGTCTTGTGACCGTAGCGTACGTGTAGGTATGTACGGCAGGACCAAATCGGAAAGATAGGTAGGAGCAAGCCCATGTAATGCTTTGTAGGTTAGCAGTAAAACCTTGAAATCAGCCCTTGCCTTAACAGGAAGCCAGTGTAGGGAGGCTAGCACTGGAGTAATATGATCAAATTTTGGGGTTCTAGTCAGGATTCTAGCAGCCGTATTTAGCACTAACTGAAGTTTATTTAGTGCTTTATCCGGGTAGCCGGAAAGTAGAGCATTGCAGTAGTCCAACCTAGAAGTAACAAAGGCCCTCACCGTTCTCATGATCATTGCAACTCCACGAGGTGAGATCTTGCATGGAGCTCCAGGCCGAGGGAGATTGACAGTTCTTTTGTGTTTCTTCCATTTGCGAATAATCGCACCAACTGTTGTCACCTTCTCACCAAGCTGCTTGGCGATGGTCTTGTAGCCCATTCCAGCCTTGTGTAGGCCTACAATCTTGTCCCTGACATCCTTGGAGAGCTCTTTGGTCTTGGCCGTTTGGAATCTGATTGATTGATTGCTTCTGTGGACAGGTGTCTTTTATACAGGTAACAAACTGAGATTAGGAGCACTCCCTTTAAGAGTGTGCTCTTAATCTCAGCTCGTTACCTGTATAAAAGACACCTGGGAGCTAGAAATCTTTCTGATTGAGAGGGGGTCAAATACTTATTTCCCTCATTAAAATGCAAATCAATTTCTAACATTTTTGACATGCGTTTTTTTCTGGATTTTTTGTTGTTGTTATTCTGTCTCTCACTGTTCAAATAAACCTACCATTAAAATTATAGACTGATCATTTCTTTGTCAGTGGGCAAACGTACAAAATCAGCAGGGGATCAAATACTTTTTTCCCTCACTGTATTGTGGGAAGCTTGTGGAAGGCTACCCAAAACGTTTGACCCAAGTTAAACAATTTAGTTGGGTATGTATGTAAACTTCTGACCCACTGGGAATGTGATGAAATAAATAAAAGCTGAAATAAATCACTCTTTACTATTATTCTGACATTTCACATTCTTAAAATAAAGTGGTGATCCTAACTGACCTAAGACAGGGAATTTGTACTAGGATTAAATGTCAGGAATTGTGAAAAACTGAGTTTAAATGTATTTGGGTAAGGTGTATGTAAACTTCCGACACCAACTGTACTACCCACCACCGCGACCTGTATGCTCTCGTTGGCTGGCCATCACTACATATTTGTTGCCAAACCCACTGGCTCCAGGTCATCTATAAGTCTTTGCTAGGTAAAGCCCCGCCTTATCTCAGCTCACTGGTCACCATAGCAACACCCACCCGTAGCACAGGCTCCAGCAGGTATATTTCACAGGTCATCCCCAAAGCCAAACACTTCCTTTGGCCACCTTTCCTTCCAGTTCTCTGCTGCCAATGACTGGAACTAATTTTTTTTAAATCACTGAAGCTGGAGTCTTATATCTCCCTCTTGAACTTTAAGCATCAGCTGTCAGAGCAGCTCACTGTACCTTTACACTGCCCATCTGTAAATAGCACACCCAACTACCTCATCCCCATATTGTTATTTATTTTTTTGCTCTTTTGCACCCCAGTATCTCTACTTGCACATCAATCACTCCAATGTTAATGCTAAATTGTAATTATTTCGCCCCTATGGCCTATTTATTACCTTACCTCCCTAACCTGACTACATTTGCACACACTGTACATATATGTTTCTATTGTCTTATTGACTGTACGTCTGTTTATCCCATGTGTAACTCTGTGTTGTTGTTTTTGTCACACTGCTTTGCTTTATCTTGGCCAGGTCGCAGTTGTAAATGAGAACTTGTTCTCAACTGGCCTACCTGGTTAAATAATGGTGAAATAAAATGTAAAAAATATAAAAAAGGTGTGGCATATCAAGAAGCTGATTAAATATCATGATCATTACACAGGTCCACCTTCTGCTTGGGACAATAAAAGGCTACTCTAAAATGTGCAGTTTTGTCACACAACACAATACCACAAATGTCTCAAGTTGAGGGAGCGTGCAATTGGCATGCTGACTGCAGGAATGTCTCCCAGAGCATTTAATGTTAATTTCTCTACCATAAGCCGCATCCAACGTTGTTTTTGAGAATTTGTCAGTATGTCTAACTCGCCTCAACCGCAGACCACGTGTAACCACGCCAGCCCAGGACCTCCACATCCGTCTTCTTCACCTCCAAGATCGTCTGCGACCAGTCACCCGGACAGCTGATGAAACTGAGGAGTATTTTTCTCTGTAATAAAGCTCTTTTGTGGGGTAACACTCATTTTGATTGGCTGGGCCTGGCTCCCAATTGGGTGGGCCTATGCCCTCCCATGGCTGCACCCCTGCCCAGTCATGTGAAATCTTTAGATTATGGCCTAATGAATTTATTTCAAATGACTGATTTCTTGTATGAACTATAACTCAGTAAAATCGTTGAAATTATTGCATGTTGCGTTTATATTTTTGTTCAGTATGCTTATTTCAGCAATTGAAAGACTTTCTGTATAGTTGTCAAAGGTTTTATATTTTATTTAACCTTTATTTGACTAGGCAAGTCAGTTAAGAACAAATTCTTATTTACAATGACGGCCTAACCCGGACGATGCTGAGCCAATTGTGTGCCACCCTATGAGACTCCCAATCATGGCTGGTTGTGATACAGCCTGGAAACAAACTAGGGTCTATAGAGACACCTCTACCACTGAGATGCAGTGCCTTAGACCGCTTCACCACTCGATCTGATAACCAACCCCCCTGGGCCACTTGGCCTAGATGCCCTGGCCCATGAGTGACAGATGAGAGGCTATACGCCTTCCCCCTGATCCCGCCGATTCCAGCGACTCTAGACAGAATCAGGGAAGCGGGCCACCAGGTCCTTCTGATTGCCCCGAGATGGCCGAGACGCCACTGGTTTAGCACAATACTGTCACTCCTAGTGGGGACAGCATGGGAACTACCTCGGAGGCCAGACCTATTGTCACAGGCGGAGGGCACATTGTGGCATCCTAATCCCTCCCACCTGCAGCTGTAGGCCTGGCTGCTGGCCCTTGAAAATGGTCTGGTTTAGATCTTGAGCCCTCTGTTGTTAACATCTAACAGCCAGGGCCCCCTCCATCAACCTATGACACGAGGTGGTGCGTGTTCTGCCAGTGGTGTGGGGAGCAGGGTGTTGCTCCAGAATCTTGCGGCATAAGAACTGCGCTCCAGTTCTTGAGGTCTTTGTTTGATGTTGACAGGGCTGCAGCCACACCTAAGGTATGCGCAGCAGCCATTTCAGCATGTCAGGATGAAGAGCAGGATGGGTCGCTTGACAGCCATCTGCTCATGGCAAGGTTTCTTAAAGGAGTCCGTTGATTACGCCCCTCGAGCTCCCTCAGTTCCCAAATAGGATTTGGATCTGGTTCTTGGAGTACTATCCATACCTCCCTTCGAACTGTTAGACGCTATAGACTTTAAACATTTGCTCTTAGGAGAGCGTTTCTGGTGGCCCTCACCTCTACCAAGAGAGCTGGCGAGCTTCAAGCTTCACCTGTAAGTAATGAGTGTTATCGTCGATGTCCCGGGTAAAGTGAGCTCTACTCTGCTGCCTAATCCTGCCTTCCTACCAACGGTCCTGCTCCCAGGTCACGTGAACAGGGAAATGATGCTAACAGCCTTATCCACCTCCATGCCCCCTGGGGACACTGGTGAGATCTACCAATGATCTCCTTGTCTGGGAGAATAATGGCCGCAGCAATGGGGTCCATGATAGGGTCCTCAGCCGAAGACATGAAGGTCCAATGCTTTCACTGGCTTGAGACATGGAACCTTGAGTTCAACTTAGCCCAAGTTGACGCAGTTCATTGGAGAACTTGGAGCACTGATGAATGTACAGTGCATTCGGAAAGTATTCAGACCCCTTCACTTTTTCCACATTGTTACATTACAGCCTTATTCAAAAATTGATTAAATCGCTTTTTAACTCATCAATCTACACACAATACCCCATAATGACAAAGCAAAAACAGGGTTTTAAGAAATGTTTGCAAATTTATAACAAAAACGTATCACATTTACATACGTTTTCAGACCCTTTACTCAGTACTTTGTTGAAGCACCTTTGGCAGCGATTACAGCCTCGTGTCTTATTGGGTATGATGCTACATGCTCGGCACACCTGTATTTGGTGAGCTATTTTCAGGTCTCTCCAGAGATGTTAGATCAGTCTGGGCTCTGGCTGAGCCACTCAAGGACATTGAGACTTGTCACAAGGCCACTCCTGCATTGACTTGGCTGTGTGCTTAGTCATTGTCCTGTTGGAAGGAGAACTGTCACCCCAGTCTTAGGTTCTGAGTGCTCTGGAGCAGGTTTTCATCAAAGATCTCTCTGTACTTTGCTCTGTTCATCTTTCCCTTGATCCTGACTAGTCTCCCAGTCCCTGCCACTGAAAAACATCCCCACGGCATGATGCTACCAGCACCATGCTTCACCGTAGGGATGGTGCCAGGTTTTCTCCAGACGTGACACTTGGCATTCAGGCCAAAGAGTTCAATCTTGGTTTCATCAGACCAGAGAGTCTTGTTTCTCATGGTCTGAGAGTCCTTTAGGTGCCTTTTGGCAAACTTCAAGTGGGCTGTCATGTTCTTTTAATTGAGGTGTGGCTTCCGTCTGGCCACTCTACCATAAAGGCCTGATTAGTGGAGTGATGCAGAGATGGTTGTCCTTCTGGCAGGGTCTCCCATCTCCACAGAGGAACTCTGGAGCTCTGTCAGAGTGACCATCGGCTCTTGATCACATCCCTGACCAAGGCCCTTCTCCCCGATTGCTCAGTTTGGAAACAGGATGCACCCAAACTCAATTTCGAGTCTTATAGCAAAGGGTCGGAATACTTATGTAAATAAGGTATTTCTGTAAAAAAAAAAATTTAATAAGGCTGTAACGTAACAGAATGTGGAAAAAGTGTTAGGGGTCTGAATACTTTCCGAATACACTGTACACTCTGCCCAGGCTGCTGTTAGGGTCTGGTTTAATATCTACATCTTTCAGAATCCTAGAGCTCCTGCACAGAGCACTGACCTCAACCCCATTAAACACCTTTGGGATGAATTGGAACACCAACTGCGAGCCAAGCCTAATCGCCCAACATCAGTGCCCAACCTCACTGATGCTCGTGGCTGAATGGAAGCAAGTCCCTGCAGCAATGTTCCACCATCTATTGGAAAGCCTTCCCAGAAGAGTAGAGGCTATTATAACCGCAAAAGAGGGACAAACTCCATATTAATGCCCATGATTTTGGAATGAGATGTTTGACGAGCAGGTGTCCACATACTTTTGGACATGTAGTGTATGTCTATAGAACAGATCATCTGTATAACACCCCTTTAATACTATATCAGGTGTATTGTAATGAAACAGCAGGCAGGGAGCAGGTCTCGAACCCTCGACCTTCAAGCCCAAAGTCCGGCGCGCTATCGACTGTGCCGCAAAAGCATGCTCGAGCGGCAGAGTCGATTTCCGCGCTTTTAAACCCAGGGTCGTTACACTACTCCCTCCTTTCAAAGAGCGCGTCCTCGCGCTAGCTTGCGACTCAACGTCTTACAGGAACGCGCTCACCGGCCAAGCACACGCACTGTCGTGCATGCAAGGTCCGATCACTTCCGTATAAAGTAGTTGTGTTCTCAGGGCAATATGTGAATTAAGTAATAATTTATTCTAGGGATATCAGAATATATTTCGGGAAATTCCACTCACAATCCCCAAAAGGTATGGATGTGAGAAGCCAAACTCAACTGCCACAGTAATAGACCGTGTGAGAAGAGCTCCTGAGAACTGCGCGGCCAACTCTCGCGAGATTAGTGAGGCGCGAGTTTTGAATCTCACTCCGGAAACAGCTGCAGCTCTAGCCAGTATGAGAGAAGGCTAACTAGGATGCGAAGAGCAACGGTGTTTAGCTAGAGAACACCCAATCTCACCTAGTTTGGGTAGGCTCGGTACCCAGCCTCAATCTCCAGAGAGAAGAGGCTAACGTCCAGCTGAAGCTAACAAACAACGCAATTCGCAGTGAGACAACCAACGTTTAGCCTCGCGCCGTGAACAGGTTGGCCCAAACGGTTCACCCTGCTTCGTAGCACGGTGTCGACCTGTAAGAAACAGTTAAGACCAACAAAAAAACACTGCAGAGCACTCCTAAGAGGAGCAAGCTTCACCCAAAGTGGAATATACTCTACACACTCAATGAAAAACTCACCTACGGAGTCTTCTACATCCACTTCTCGCTCACTTGCGTAGCGGAGGGAAGATAAGAGAAAGTGATGCTACTCGCATCACATACGTGGTACAGAATTACTTTGAAATTAATATCTCAACTCATCCTTCCGCCAGGCGGAAGGATAACCATTTGAGTGACTAGCATAGTCCCTCAAGCGAAATAGAACAAAAAGATCATAGAGTATGCTTTGAGATGCTCAGCTATCTAGAATTCTACCGATTCCCATTTTTCAATGAGAAACACATTTTAATTAGATCAGATAGGTGTGTTGTAACTGTTTCCAAATAATTACATTAACATACTGTGTATTGCTAAGAATGTGAGCGTCGGGTTACACCCAGGCCAACAGCACTAATGACGAATACCCTAACCACTGTCCTGGGACAGTACAGTTAGGCCATGTCCAAAAGAAAAAACCATAAACCCCAGAAACAACTTGATAGGTGTAAGCAATAGGGATCAGCTCTGTTAAAAGTACACTCAAGAAAAACCTTTATTGATCATAGTGATTCAGGAGTATCATTAAAACAGGTTAATATGCCCCACGAACATCAGAAAACAATAAATAAGTAAATAAAATCAGTGATGAGACAATAGTCTAACTGAAACAGACAGGATGATCTGAATACCGTGAACCAAGAGTTTGTGAGTTCAAATCCCAGGTGAGGACATGTAGAATAATAATGACTGTATAAATGAACATGCACATGTAATCATGTATTTCTAATATGTAAGTTGAAAACACTATGTTAAAAGCACTGTGTGAGTTCCTAGCCTTGCCAACAAGACAAAGGAGATGATTGTGGACTACAGGAAAAAGAGGACCGAGCACCCCCCCCATTCTCATTGACAGGGGCTCCAGTGGAGCAGGTTGAGAGCTTCAAGTTCCTTGCTGTCCACATCACCAACAAACTAACATGGTCCAAGTACACTAAGACAGCCGTGAAGAGGACACAACAAAACCTATTCCCCCTCAGGAGACTGAAAAGATTTGGCATGGGTCCTCAGATCCTCAAGGTTCTACAGCTGCACCATAAAGAGCATGCTGACGGGCCTCTGACCGCAAGGCACTACAGAGGGTAGTGCGAACGGCCCAGTACATCACTGGGGCCAAGCTTCCTGCCATCCAGGACCTCTATACCAGGTGGTGTCAGAGGAAGGCCCTAAATATTGTCAGACTCCAGCCACCCTAGTCATAGACTGTTCTCTCTGCTACCGCACGACAAGCGGTACCAGAGCGCCAAGTCTAGGTCCAAGAGGCTTCTAAACAGCTTCTACCCCCAAGCCATAAGACTCCAGAACATCTAGTCAAATGGCTACCCAGACTATTTGCAGTGCCCGCCCCCTCTTTACACCACTGCTACGCTCGGTTGTCATCTATGCATAGTCACTTTAATAACTCTACCTACATGTACATATTACCTCATATAACCGGTGCCCCCGCACATTGACTCTGTATCGGTACCCCCCCCCCCCCGTATATAGTCTCGCTATTGTTATTTCACTGCTGCTCTTTAATTACTTGTTACTTTGATCTCTTATTCTTATCTGTATTTTTTTTAACTGCATTGTTGGTTAGGGACTCGTAAGTAAGCATTTCACTGTAAGGTCTACACCTGTTGTATTCGGCGCATGTGACTAATACAACTACATTTTATTTTTGATTTTATTTGAATACAAAAATAGAGGTGAATGGATCGATCAAGTGATTTTACAAATCAGGGCCTTGATGGGCTTGGCAACAGTAATAAAGTGTGATGTGTAATTACAATCAGGTGACATCCTGACAACTGATACACAGAAATGAAACCCATGAAATGTGTCTACAACATGAATATCTTACATTCTGAGAAAATTGCAACTCTCAGAAAACTGGACACATGAATGTTCTTGCAACGTCCCATGAAGTGTGTCTAGAACATTCATATTGTATATTCTGCAGTGGTGGAAAAAGTACCCAATTGTCATACATGAGTAAAAGTAAAGATACCTTAATAGAAAATGACTCAAGTTAATGTGAGTCACCCAGTAAAATCCTGCTTGAGTAAAAGTCAAAGTATTTGGTTTTAAATATACTTAAGTATCAAAAGTAAATGTAACTGCTAACATATACTTAAGTATCAAATGTAAAAGTATAAATCATTTCAAATTACTTATATTACTCAAACCAGACGGCACCATTTTCTTGTTTTTTAAATTTACAGATAGCCAGGGGCACACTCCAACACTCAGACATAATTTACAAACGACTCGTGTTTAGTGAGGCAGTGATAATTGTGTGAATTAGTCAATTTTCCTGTCCTGCTACGAGTACTTTTCAGTGTCAGGGAAAATGTATGGAGTAAAAAGTACAGCATTTCTTTAAGAATGTTGTGAAGTGAAAGTTGTTAAAAATATAAATAATAAAGTCAATTACAGATACCCCCCCAAAAATGTTTTACTTTACTTTACACCACTGATATTCTGAGAACATGACAACCATGTTCTGTGTATGTTTGGCAGAACGTTGATGGAATATTTTTCTAATCCTCAGAAAACTGGACACATGAATGTTCTTGCAACGTCCCATAAAACGCATTTAGAACATGAATATAGAGAACATTGTAACCACATTCTAGATACGTTCTGCCTGACATGAAGAGAGTGTTCTAACTTTAACACCAAAACATGCTAAAAGGGTTCTCAGAAGGTTTTTGCTAAAAGAGAGAATGTTTCCCTAACGGAAAATTGGACACTCAAACATTAAGGGAACATTAGGTTAACATTACAAAAACGTTTTCTCTCCATAGTATTGTTAGCTGGGTATCCCGAGAATCTGGTCAACCAGTGCAACATGGCGCCTCCCCAATCCCCCCAGCTGGCTGTTTGGGCCCTGTTTGGGGTGGTCTCCTGACAACTGACCCCCCCTCATCCATCCCATACACCCCCAGCTCCACCCCTCCTGCTGCTAGACTTGGACATGACTGCCACACTGAAAAACAGCCAGATAGATACATTTTACAAGTTGCACAGTGTAAAGTTTATATTCTAACACAGTGTTTGCACAAACCATGTAAACAAAGAGGGGATCATGGTAGCCTTCATTTCTATGGACACTTTAAATCTCTATAGTACAGTGGTAGCGATAGTAGTAGTGCTGTAGTAGTAGTGATAGTACAGACTTTGTTGTCTGTTCAGATACACTGCATTATGTCTGGCTGATAACATATGGTGGTTGTTTGGAGGTTTCCAGAGTGTGATGATGTAAGGCCACTTACTCCTTACTTTCTCTGGACATGAGAATGTCCCCAACAACATCTGGAACTCATTGTGACACACAGAATGGTGGGGCCTTTTCCTTTGATTCAGTTGAAGCTCAAGGCCAGGGGAGTGAGAGTGATCTATTTCCTCTGGCTGGATTTGTGAATGAAGAGGAGACAAAAGGGGGAGCGCACCAGACCCAGTGATACAGTAGACTACAGAGACAGTTTGAATGGATTCAATTCACTTCAGTTGTTGTTAGCCATTTACTTTGCCTGCTTTCCCAACAGTATCTCTGTAACTGAATATGTCTGGGTGCGTGGGTATTTGCCTTTCTCTCCCATCTCTAAATGTACAATTGTACTGTATTAAGAATTTATATTCCATTCTGAGGATACAATTAGAATACAAATGTTATCCCTTAAATGTTGTGCCCTGCAAAGGCCTAGTGGATTGCTGCTCTTAGTTGCTCTGTGATCAGGGAGGATGGGGCCCCTCTCAAGAAGCGAGAGGGGACACAAAAAGGACTGACAGGGAGTCATCCAAGTCCTGTCCTTTTAATGATAATTGTATTTTTCAGTATTCCAACAATAACAACTATGTGGTAGCACTGAGATGTCCTGCCTCCCCCCAGTCTCTGTGTCCGGTGAGCCAACATTGTGTAAAGACAATAGCAGCCGGGAATAGTAGTATAGGCCTAGACTCATAAAGGGCGCCATTGTTTCTAAGACCTCCAAAAAATAGAGAGGAAGTAGATTCAGGAACAAAGAAAATGTGAAAAGAAAATCCCGGCAGTGCGGGACTGTGTTCTATTTAGATTTGGAGGTTCAGGAACCCGGAGGAATGTGGAGAGCCCAAGTGAGCAACAGAGAAATATTTCTTCCAGTGGAGGCTGTTTTTTTAAAAGGAATGGGTTATTATAGTTGGCCAGTTAAAGCCCTTAAATAGCCATGACATCATGGCTGGGGCTGGTGCTGGATGGGAGAGACAATGGAGGGTTTGTGCCCGAAGAACTCTAGAGAGCTTTGGGGGGTTTGGGGAGAGTCGGAGGGCGGCTAGAGTGGGGGGTTAGAAGCCACATCTGGTCTCTACCTGCCCTATTCAAACGCGGAGTGGGAATCAAGTGTTCCAAACTGCATTTGGAGACATTTTACTGGTGGCTACACTGAGCTCAAGTTCAGTACAAGATGCATGGCTTTGCTCATATATGTACTGTGCACCTTCATATTTATGAAATATGCCTTATGAAACATTTGTTCTAAGTACTGTATAACACATTCACTATACTTATGAAATGTGTTTGACGTCAATATTACAAATGAATAGCGGAAACATTTGAGTCTGAAGCCTCAGAAAGTAGGCTACGAAAAGAATGACAAACTCAGCGCTGCTATATTGGAAAAGATTTGAATGTTTGTGAATGACTGATACCATGAAGTGCAGTAGTATCATGTGTAATCTATCTGACGCTCTGCTTTGGTTGATCTTCTAAAATCAGTCATAATGTTTGGTATTCCAAATGGTAGCAATTGGCATGGAACTTAATATGCACCATAAATGAATCAATGTCTACCTCACAAAGTAGATATGCATTACAAACAATCTATTATGTTTCACTGATTATATTTTCACTAAGCCATGTCTCAGCTCCACCACATGAAGTCAGTCAGTCAATGACATCAATTCAACAGCTGTCTCCCAGAGCGGCGCTTATGAAAACTGATCATATTACTCCCAAATGTTACAGCATGTGACCTTAGCATGCACCCCCTCAGTGTATCCTATCTATAAATGCTAAATTTACTCAGATGGAGTCAAGAGTGTTTTACTGTGCCTCTTTGGCTGGGGGCGCTTTGTCTTTGTCAAGTGGGCCGTGTCAATGACATTGTAAAAAGTGTGAAACAAATAGCATTGAATTCAACTGAATTTTTCCCCCCACTGTTTGTTGAACACTCTGCCTCATACTTGTGTCCTGAGTTAGAGGAGCAGTAAAACAGAGACTCTCACTAACAACCAGTGTCTACTCCATAATAACAACTTCATTGATAGTGTTCAGATGCTGTTTTTGAATGTGAATCGATTATATAAATCGTTTACAAACTTTGAAATAATCAAGAAAAACACCCATCTGAGATCAGAACTAGACGGTAACTCTAGTTGATATTAGCCCAAATGGCCACAGAAGCCTTCACCACTAGTGAAACCCTAATAGGCTTACCTCATAATCTCTGTCATCACCCTCTGTTAAGACCTCTAAGGCCTTTTCTGTGTGCCTGTTGGGCATAACGATTATACCATGTTAAATTCTATGTTGAAAAGTCTGCATCTTTTGCCCGCAATGATAAAACGTTATTTTCTCTCACAGTGATATGTTCTGTTCCCTTTCCCTTACAGATTACTCTGGCGCTGATAAGACTGGGCCAGGGGTCCCTGGTGGGGTGGACTCAGAGTATGGCCCTGACGGCCTATCAGGAAAACTAGGTAGGATCATAAAAAAGTAACATTACTACAGTTAATTGCATTAGATTGAGTCTTATTTCATGATTTTTGTATCCATCTCTGCAAGGTATTAAACCCCAAACTCTCCTTCCTCCTTTTCCCAAAGTTCGTCCCCGTTTCACCCAGCCTGCTAAAATGAGGAAGCGTGTGATCGCCCGGCCCGTCGGGAGTTCTGTGCGGCTGAAGTGTACGGCCAGCGGTAACCCTCGGCCAGACATTGTGTGGCTGAAGGACGACAGACCACTGACAGAGAGTGAGGTGGGCGAGGGGCGCCAGAAGAAGTGGACCCTGAGCCTGAGGAACCTGACCCCGGAGAACAGCGGCAGGTACACCTGCAGGGTCTCCAACCGAGCCGGAGAGATCAATGCCACCTACAAAGTGGAGGTCATACGTAAGTATCAGAGAGTCACAGAGGTCAGAGTCATAAATACACTTAACGAGCCAGTTCACCTGGAAAGATCTCATAACTAATGTATGTGGTGGACTCCCCAGGGGAAGGAACCAGATAATAATGTAGTATATATCACAGTCCTCCAGACCGAGTTCTATGGATGTTGTGATAATGACCATTTTTGGCTATCATGGATGGAAATCAATCTGGTCAACATTGATACAATTGCCATGTAATCGTAGTAATGTTGGGTCTGGATTTGAGGTGGAACCACAACCTTTTGGAGATCCTTACTCTCTGCTCTAACTTAGTCAGACTGCTGAGTTTGATCAGTAAGTCTTAACTCACATCCCTGTTCCATGGATGAATGTTACTCCTATCCCTGCTCCATGGATGAATGTTACTCGTATCCCTGCTCCATGGATGAATGTTACTCGTATCCCTGCTCCATGGATGAATGTTACTCGTATCCCTGCTCCATGGATGAATGTTACTCGTATCCCTGCTCCATGGATGAATGTTACTCGTATCCCTGCTCCATGGATGAATGTTACTCACATCCCTGCTCCATGGATGAATGTTACTCGCATCCATGTTCCATGGATGAATGTTACTCACATCCCTGCTCCATGGATGAATGTTACTCGCATCCATGTTCCATGGATGAATGTTACTCTTATCCCTGCTCCATGGATGAATGTTACTCGCATCCCTGCTCCATGGATGAATGTTACTCGTATCCCTGCTCCATGGATGAATGTTACTCGTATCCCTGCTCCATGGATGAATGTTACTCGTATCCATGTTCCATGGATGAATGTTACTCGTATCCCTGCTCCATGGATGAATGTTACTCGTATCCCTGCTCCATGGATGAATGTTACTCGTATCCCTGCTCCATGGATGAATGTTACTCGTATCCCTGCTCCATGGATGAATGTTACTCGTATCCCTGCTCCATGGATGAATGTTACTCGTATCCCTGCTCCATGGATGAATGTTACTCGTATCCCTGCTCCATGGATGAATGTTACTCGTATCCATGTTCCATGGATGAATGTTACTCGTATCCCTGCTCCATGGATGAATGTTACTCGTATCCCTGCTCCATGGATGAATGTTACTCGTATCCATGTTCCATGGATGAATGTTACTCGTATCCATGTTCCATGGATGAATGTTACTCGTATCCCTGCTCCATGGATGAATGTTACTCGTATCCCTGCTCCATGGATGAATGTTACTCGTATCCCTGTTCCATGGATGAATGTTACTCGTATCCATGTTCCATGGATGAATGTTACTCGTATCCCTGCTCCATGGATGAATGTTACTCGTATCCCTGCTCCATGGATGAATGTTACTCGTATCCCTGCTCCATGGATGAATGTTACTCGTATCCATGTTCCATGGATGAATGTTATTCGTATCCCTGCTCCATGGATGAATGTTACTCGTATCCCTGCTCCATGGATGAATGTTACTCGTATCCATGTTCCATGGATGAATGTTACTCGTATCCATGTTCCATGGATGAATGTTACTCGTATCCATGTTCCATGGATGAATGTTACTCGTATCCCTGCTCCATGGATGAATGTTACTCGTATCCCTGCTCCATGGATGAATGTTACTCGTATCCCTGCTCCATGGATGAATGTTACTCGTATACCTGCTCCATGGATGAATGTTACTCGTATCCCTGCTCCATGGATGAATGTTACTCGTATCCCTGCTCCATGGATGAATGTTACTCGTATCCCTGCTCCATGGATGAATGTTACTCGTATCCCTGTTCCATGGATGAATGTTACTCGTATCCCTGCTCCATGGATGAATGTGCTCATCTAATCATGTAGATGAGAAGCATATTGAAGACAGGTCTGAGAATGAGTGTTGTGTTCTGGTGTGTGGGGTGAGGAGGTGGTTGCTAAACCCCAAGCCCCTCCAATCTGGAGCTGATTAGGGTCCAGCTGCCTGCCTGCCTGCCTGCCTGCCCCCCCCCAGACATGTGTGCTGTACAACCAGGAGCAGAGAGAGAGGAAACTAATCACGTGCTATTTCTCTCTCCCTCTCTAATAACTGTATGGACATCTGCGCTGGTTCAGGCAAAGAGTCAGCCATGTGGGAAATGTGGGATGGCTGTGACAGTTTGTCCATTATGTCTCTCTGCAGAGCGGACCAACTCCAAGCCCATCCTGACAGGCACTCACCCGGTCAACACCACAGTGGACTACGGTGGGACTACCTCATTCCAGTGCAAAGTGAGGAGCGATGTCAAACCCGTCATCCAGTGGCTCAAGCGTGTGGAGTCCAACGAGGAGAGTCGGTACAACTCCACCATTGAGGTGGGCGACCATCACTTCGTGGTGCTGCCCACGGGAGAGGTGTGGTCACGCCCTGATGGCTCCTACCTCAACAAGCTGCTCATCACCCGTGCCAAGGAGGAGGACTCTGGCATGTACATCTGCCTGGGCGCCAACACCATGGGCTACAGCTTCCGCAGCGCCTTCCTCACCGTTCTGCCAGGTAACACCAGTGCCAGGCTGCCTGCCCTCTAGTACATCATACCCCCCATAAACTCTTACCTGGCCTCCCAACAATCCAACTTTCAAAATATTTCCCATTGTACACACAAACTCCTCTGTTTCCAGTTTTCTTCTTCCACAGGTTCTTGTGAGCTTTGTATGCAGTGATTTCGAGTGCTGAGCGATAAGTACTTTTTGAGGTCGGTTCAGTTTCAGTTCGATTATTAAAAAGATAATCATGTTTTTTGATTTCGGTTTAGCAAATGTTTTTTTTTAACGTTAATTGCACTATGCATTATGTGGGTTGAATGCTGTAACAACACAGAATAAAACAATTAATAAAAGTCCCATGATGGTAGTGACTGCCCATTTACTGCTTATCTGATTTATCTCTACAGAAACTGAGCATTGAGCTCACCAAAAAAATAAAAAATTTAATTCACATAATTGAACCGACCAAAATATTGGTTAATCGCTCAGCACTATTCATTTCTCTACCAAGACTCTCTCAGCATGTGTAGCTACTTCTTTGTTCAACTTTATTGTTTAGAATGATTGACTCCATGTTGACTGATCCTTCTTTTTTTGGGGCCCTCTCCTCCTGCAGACACCAAGCCACCCATCACCCCGATGTTCACCCCAGCCTCCAGCCCCCTCCCCTGGCCTGTCATCATTGGCATCCCTGCTGGCATGGTGTTCATCTTTGGTACAGTGCTGCTGTGGTTCTGCCAGAGTAAAAAGCACTGTTCCCCAACCAGCACTGCGTCTGCCCAGGTCCTGCAGGCCTCCCACCGGCTGCCCTACCGGGAGAGGGACAGGAGCTTTGTGGTCCCTTCCTCCAGCCCAGAGAAGGACTGCCTGGGCTCCATAAACTATGAGGAGTATCTGGCTCAGCAGCAGCTTCTCCTCACTCAAGGGTTCTCTGCCCCCCCCCCCAAAATCTACCCCAAAATCTCCAATGACATCCACACTCACACACACTCCCACGTGGACGGGAAGGTGCACCAGCACATTCACTTTCAGTGTTAGCCATGTGTCAAATGTTGTCCCCCTCTCTGCGCCTCTGAAGGATTGCATCGTAAAGCGAAGGTTTGAGCTTTGGACTGAACCTCAGAGAACAGCTCTCTGGTTAAACACATCTGGGGCTGCTCTTTGAACTGTCACCTTGCCAGTGCTGGATCTTGATCTAACTGGACATTACTGGAGCTTTATAATCATCATTCGGTACTGTACAACAGTGAAATTAAGGTGATGGTACATGAGCAGTTTTAGTGCATAAATGGCTGCCCTAGTGATTTCTCAACTAAAATAACATCTTCCAATGACAATGTATGGTTTTTACTGTACCTGCAAACCTGCCTGGTCCTTGGTGCTACTTTTTTTCATATCAAAACCACTGAACCCTGATGTGCACTTAAATCACCAAAAGATTCTGCAATGCGTTAAAGGCAGCTATTCAGACTTACTGAGAGTACATATCCATCAGTAAATACAGAAATAATCCATCATTAACTTGTGTTAACCCATATCAACTAACCAACAAGGATTAGGGTCCGTTTTGACCTTTACCTCTCATGTTGGGTACAAGATACAGTACTTAAGCTCTGCTAGGTGATGTTGAAGGCGGTATGGAATACAATACAAAAGGGCTGGTATTACGCTCATACTCAGGTAGCCCCTTTGATTTTTGTAAATGTTTCTTTATTGTTCAAATGCACATCCATTTAACCCTGACCACTATTGATGTGCCATCAATAATCCTGTTTTTCAATCACAAAGGCAATATGAAAATACATTGTTAGCATTTATTTGGTATTTGAATCATGTCCATAAAGACTACAAATAGAATATTGTTCCAATGTTGACTGGACTCGCTCAATATCATTGCCAGAATCCAAACGTTACCACCACTAGCCTTGTGTTTTGTAGAATCCTTGCAAATAGACCGCAGTCTAATTCAACCACATTTTAGATGTAGTCATGGAGACAATTTATTTTTAAAAGTCAGGCATTTTGATAAAAAGAAACACATTTAATAAGGTTGTAGTTGCAATGTAATATGAAAGACAATGCCAATCAGGATAATCATAGTTTATGCAAGTACTTATACACAATTGGTTGTTTGACAATCTTGTATGATATACCCCATTAAAATACGTTTTGATAAAAGGACAGGCAAATAGAGATTCTTTGGTTCATGGCCTCAATTCTTTACAGGAACTTGGTTGATGCCTCAATTACAAAATCAATCTATACTATGAATGACCTCTGAAAATGAGAATTGCAAGGATGTTTGTAAAAGCCTCCGGGCAGCCCATCGGCTTAAAACCCCCATAGGCTTCCACTGGGAATGAAGGGATGGGTTCAGTGACAGTTACCTGCCCTGCTATGTAAGGACCATCAGGAGGCCCCTACAAAAGGCAGGTCAGCTTTCATCCCGACATGGCTGGAAGAGCCTAGTCTACACAGGGTGATTCAGAGGGCAGCCAGCAAAGGGCCAGTGGTGCTGGAATAGATACAGGCAGAGATAGAAAGTGCTCTCACAGGAGAGTGATGGCCCCTGCAAGAGTACACCAACTGACTAGCATCGCTCCCATTTAAGAGTGAATCTAGCCCTTCTCCTCCCCTCTGCCCCACACTACCACCTCATTCAACTCCAATCTAGGTAGGATTTCCTTTCACCATTTAGGAAGTGCATTGTCCTGGTCCGGGAGTGATGTGACAGGACCCTGTGATTGCTCAGGGAAGAAGGGGAGCATTGTATCAGGGTAGCTCGTTTTGTTGTAAGCATTGTGGAACGGGATGAGCTTTGGTTCTGGAGACAAGAGCTATTGAAATGTTTTAACAGCACATCACTAGAAAACCTATGAAGTACACTTTTAGCTACTGTTTGGAATAACTTGTACAAATGTCACTGCTATGCTCATCAGAACATGCAATGAACGCATGAAACCAAAAACTCTAAATCGCCTTTGCAAAGACTACACTACAAAATATTACTTATGGTAAACAGCATCTCCTTGTGGCTCAAAATGGAGTTGAGGGCTACAATGAACTTCAAATAAACTTGCAAGGAGCTACAACAGATCTTGATTAGTAAAATGTTTTTTTTTATTACAGTAATAAAGACAGACATGAACAAGACCAACATTGACAAAATATGGATCAGTAGAGGAGCCAGTGAAGTACTATTACATTTCTTGATCTCCAATCAAGAGCAGCAAAACATTTACAAAGCAATATTCACACATGTTCATCAGAAAGAGCACATATTTAGATTTGTAAAAAATCTAAACTACAGCATTAAAGGCAAGGACATAAACAAACATGCAGTTGAACTCAGCCCTTCTGGACTTTAGCGATTAGCTCATCGCAAAGATTGGTGAGTTCTTCAGTCTCTTTTACCTGAGGGGACCAGGAAAAAAAAGCAAGGGAAAAAAAATCTGATAAGAGCAAGAGCAAAACTTCCATGAACAAATTAGGCCAAAAACACTGATAAAGACAGCCTCATGGACTTCAGACTGAGGTAGACTTACTTTCTGGTCAAGGCTATTCTCCAGTGACTGGGCCTTTAGCTGCTCTCTGCGCAGCTGGGCCTGAAGTGCAGAGACCTCCGACTTTAATTTGGAGCGAACCTCTGCAATCTCTTCATTCGCCCTGGAAAAAGTAATAGTCAGCCAAGTGAGACCATACAAAGCCCGGCAACAATACGCAATTATGTAACCAGCTGTATTTTGCACAAAAAAAGTCGTTTGAATGTCTTACAGGCCAATTTTCTGCTCTGCATGGACTTTCAGGGTCTGGTAGCGCTGCTCCTCCTTCTTGATCCTGGCCAGGTAATCTTGAGCACATTTCTTCAGCATCTCTTCATTCTTAGTGGCACACACATTTATAACCAAAGGTCATGAGGTTGGCAAAGCAAAGTCATGGACCTACATCAATTCAGTATCATCCTTCACAGCAATGTTACTTACCTGCACCAAAGCATGGTGTTTTGCGCAATAATGTGTCAGCAAGATTCTATCATGCATTTTAAGCCTTCTCCAGAAATGATAATTACATTAAAAAAAGGAACTCAATTGCCTGAGAGGTGCTGGACCATAAGGACAGTTTGATGAAAAAGCTTTAAAAAAGGTTCAAATTTAGGCATGCCACATGGTTGCACAAAACACAGGGCCCTAATGTCATGACCTATGCATCTTTTTAATGCCGACCTTTTTGTAACCCTCGATGGCCTCTTTGTACTTGTCCAGTCTCTTGAAAAGCTCAGAGAAGGACCTCTCCATGGTGTTCAGGTCCTGTGATACCTGCTCCTTCTCCTGTAAGACTTTAGTGAACTCAGCCTGGGCCATCTCCTTCTCCTTTTGTTTATCAGCTGCAGGAAACAATGACAATCACAACAAGTTGTACATTTTACATTAAAAGGATATTAACATTGCAAAATTGCCTTTACTACAACATACCCAATATCTGCGCAATTGTGGCTTCAAATTCAGACATGATTTTCCTGCAAAAACAAAAAGCAGAGAAACCAACAGTTAGTTGGAGGTCTGAAATGAGAATAAGTGACCAAATACTAGCACCAATGCTTATTGCTTACCCCATTTCATGATTATCCCAAGATAGCTTGTCATGCTTTGCCTTCCATTGATCTTCCTGTTCCTTTACCTATAAAAAGAAACCATTATAAATTAAAATGATCATTACTGGATTGAAAGGGATGAGGAAAACAAACACCTACTTCTTTCTGGATCTTGGCAATGGCAGCATCCATATCTTGCTGACTGTATTTAAGCACCTCTACGATGTTATCCTCCATGTTGGCTGGTTGGGGGAAAGTTGAGGCCAGATTCATAGGGGAATTTTGCACGAGAGGAGTCATAGGACCAACAACCTGAACCTCAAGGGACATAAGACATCCATTTAACAGTTTACCCACATTACTTAGCTTTACTATATTATAGGATCTTTGAGGACTGAGGAAACTTACAGGTGGTGGAACATCAAGAAGTCTGGGGTTGAGAGATTTCAGTCCATTCACCTCCTCCTTGGCACCAGTCTTCTGGGTATCCACACTAAAACCACATTGACAGAAACCTCGCTCAGATTTGGAGAAAACACCTTGATATTCACCTTTGAATTGCAAACTCATTTTAGATCCACAACTAGATTAAGAATGCTCTCAATTCTAGGCTAATTAAATACTTATTTGCAACTAGAACATTTTAAGATGAACACGCAAGTCATTTTCCCCAACCAGTTAGATGGGTAAAACAAAACCATGTGATTATGACCAAAACAGTAACGCACCGTGAAGCAGAGGCATCAGGTTGAGGGAGGTTGAGCCCTGTGGGGCCTCCAGACTTCTTGGGGCTCTCTCTCATGAGGGGGTCAAATTTGAGGTAGAGAGATTGTTTCCTCAGTGCTGACTCCTTGAACTGAATATAAAGGCTACGTAATTAGAGGAAGCCCAAAATGTAAATAAACCAGTTATGAAAGTATGTAAACTCAGCAAAAAAAGACCTCACTGTCAACTGCGTTTATTTTCAGCAAATTTAACATTTGTATGAACATAAACAAGATTCAACAACTGAGACAAACTGAACAAGTTCCACAGACATGTGACTAACAGAAATGGGATAATGTGTCCCTGAACAAGGGGGGGGGGGGTCAAAATCAAAGTAACAGTATCTGGTGTGGCCACCAGCTGCATTAAGTACTACAGTGCATCTCCTCCTCATGGACTGCACCAGATTTGCCAGTTCTTGCTGTGAGATGTTACCCCACTCTTCCACCAAGGCACCTGCAAGTTCCCGGACATTTCTGGGGGGGGGGGGGGGGAATGGCCCTAGCTCTCACCCTCTGATCCAACAGGTCCCAGACGTGCTCAATGGTATTGAGATCCAGGCTCATCGCTGGCCATGGCAGAACACTGACATTACTGTCTTGCAGGAAATCACGCACAGAACGAGCAGTATGGCTGGTGGCATTGTCATGCTGGAGGGTCATGTCAGGATGAGCCTGCAGGAAGGGTACCACATGAGGGAGGAGGATGTCTTCCCTGTAACACACAGCGTTGAGATTGCCTGCAATGACAACAAGCTCAGTCCGATGATACTGTGACACCGCCCCAGACCATGACGGACTCTCTACCTTGATCCCGCTCCAGAGTACAGGCCTCAGTGTAACGCTCATTCCTTCGATGATAAACGCAATTCCGACCATCACCCCTGGTGAGACAAAATCCCTGGTGATGTCTGGTGAGGACCCGCCTTACAACAGGCCTACAAGCCCTCAGTCCAGCCTCTCTCAGGCTATTGCGGACAGTCTGAGCACTGATGGAGGGATTGTGCGTTCCTGGTGTAACTCGGGCAGTTGTTGTTGCCATCCTGTACCTGTCCCGCAGGTGTGATGTATCCTGTGCAGGTGTTGTTACACGTGGTTTGCCACTGCGAGGACGATCAGCTGCCCGTCCCATCTCCCCGTCTTAGGCGTCTCACGGTACGAACATTGCAATTTATTGCCCTGGCCACATCTGCAGTCCTCAGGCCTCCTTGCAGCATGCCCAAAGCACATTCACACAGATGAGCAGGGACCCTGGGCATCTTTCTTTTGGTGTTTTTCAGAGTAAGTAGAAAGGCCTCTAGTGTCCTAAGTTCTCATAACTGACTTTAATTGCCTACCGTCTATAAGCTGTTAGTGTCTTAACGACCATTCCACAGGTGCATGTTCATTAATTGTTTATGGTTCATTGAACAAGCATGGGAAATGGTGTTTAAACCCTTTACAATGAAGATCTGTGAAGTTACTTGGATTTTTACGAATTATCTTTGAATAACAGGGTCCTGAAAAAGGGAAGTTTCTTTTTTTGCTGAGTGTGTGTATACACATGTATATTTGTTAAATAATCACTTACATTGCTGGACCCAAACTGCTCCAGGTAGTCCATCTGTCCATCAAAGTCATTCGCCATGACTGGAGAGAATGGGGGACAAGTGTTAGTCAAAAAGCTAGTCAAGTCAACATTACAGCAACTAACATGAATTCCTCAAGTTACTTGACTTACATGTGGTTCCAGGAACAAACTCCTCATTAAATTCTGACATGCCATTTTGTGGGTTCTGCTCAAATTGGCAGAGTTCAAAGGTTTCTAGGGTGCTCAGTGAAGGTTGGTCAGGTTCAGTTGGAGGTTTCTGCTCTTGGCCAGACAAAGGATCCTGAACTTCACAAGATTCCATCTGAAGCTGCTGATCTTGTGGAATGTTGTCCTACAATTGCAGAAAGAATGGCACCCAAGTAAGCACACAATCAATATACAGCTTTAGCTAGCCAAAATATTTTTCCAATATATAACCTGATCAAGTTTTTAAAAAGCTTACAATTCCTTCTCTTGTGGCAGAAAGATCAGGTTCAGTCCTTGAGATTTTGTCTCCAGCACTAGGAAGACTGAAAACATAATCACTACCAGTTAATGGAGTGGTGCAGCTACATTAAGCTTCTCTTTATACAGCACTGATTATGCGTCAAATATAAATCAAGACTACCTTTAATACATTAATTTAAGAATATTAAAGTTGCAATGAACATGAACTTACAGTGGCCATGGTGCGGTTTCTTTCTGAACATGCTCTGTCACTTTATCAGGGGAGGCAGCCACCCTGACTGAGTTTGATCCCTTGGCCTCTAAACTGGATTTCACCTTACAGACTATAGAGTCACTCATTCTTGCATTTGTACCAAATGGATTGAAGTCTGGGTCATCAAACTTGTCAAAGTTGTACGCGCCTTTTGGAACAGGAATATCAGAATCAGTACCGACCGCTGGCATTACTGGAGATTCCTTAGATAGAGGTTGTTTCTTTTCTTCAGGTACTGCCTTTTTCTCTGTCGGCTTAAGACCAGGAGGCCTCTTGACAAACCGCTTGAGAAGAGGCTTACGTTTGATCTCCCCGCCATCATCGAAATTGAACTCAAGTTTCACTGGCCCGGCATTGGGAGCAGCTTCACCCGGCTGAGGCATGGAGTCTTCAGCGGGCTGGCTCGTCTCCTTGGGAGCAGGTGACAATGGTGCAATTGCTCTCATCTCTGGCTGGACAGGTGCCAACACAACTGGCTGAGACACCTGAACCATGGCTGCAGGTCCCATTTCCTTACCAACAGGGGCAGTCTCTTCAACTTCCACCTCTGGAGGGTCATTGCATGGCAGCTTTCTTCCAAGTACAGGGGAATTCTGAATTTTGGAGGCTCCTGTTTGGAAAGGGTTGACTGAATCAAGGTCGTCAAAATCAAATTTGTAAGAACCTTTGGGCAGCAGAGGAGTCTCCTCATCTCTAGAGATGGCGACAGCTTGATCTGGGTTAAGGTTAACTGATGACTGTACAGTCTCGTCCTCATCAGCTTTGGATAACTCGATGGCTGGATCCTTCGTCATGGTGATCACACTGCTATCTGTTGAACGCACATCAGCTGAGATGTCAGCAAGAGAATTTTCCAGTGATGGCATGAACGGGAGGGTCTCATCCAGTGCTGTTTCAATCTTGTCAAAATCCTTTAACATCTTCTCATGAGAAACTGCCTCAATTACATTAGGTTCGCTCAGATCAATAGCCTTGGAGGTTTCAACTAGTTCACTGGGCCTTGCTGGAGAGAGGACCATTTTACCAGACCCTTGGAAGGGATTGATGACATCAAGGTTATCAAAATCCAGCTGATAACCTCCTTTACTCTGAATTGGCATGTCATCATCAGGATAGGATGACACATCTGAAAAGTCCGCAGTAAAATAAGTAAAAATCAAGTGAACATTTTATGGTTGAAATAATGAATGACAAAGCGGTGTCACAATGAATCTCGAACCTTTATTAAAATGCATTTACCTGATTTTGGCACATCGATTTTCTGCAGCAACACCCTGTAAAAATACAAGACGATAAATTAGTTTCAAATTTCTCAACTTGATACCAGATTATGAATAATCATTCTGCCAATGTGACGTACAGCTACAGCGTAAAAGAAAAGTACATGCTTACTCTTCAGGTGTTGTAAGCTGCAAAGACTCTAGGGCTTTTGTACAGTGATCTATGCTTGCCATCTTGAGGGACTTTGTTGGTGATTCTATTCTCTTAGTGTGAGGGTCTCTTCTTGGAGTCTGAAAACAAACCTGAACGCAGAAACCAAGAGGTTATCTGAAAACAAATGTTCTTTCAAACAGTCAAATAAAGAAATATGTAATGGGTAAACCTAACCTGGTTAAATTGTCACGTGCACATCGTGTGAACAATTATTTTTATATAGTTTACTCTGAGAAAACACCTCTTCAAAAAATGTTGGGTGTGCGTCAGCTCATGCTTTTTGCTAGACTATTCAAACAGTCATGCATAAATCCTAAATAACAAGATTATTTTTAGAGAGAATTAGTCTGGAACATTTTAAACTACTAGAAGACTAGGCTTCTTGACAACATATATACACCGTACCTTCCCTCCCTTTACTATAGTTTTGTTGGACAGGTTCTCTGCCTGAGACTGGCGAAGGATGGATGGCCTCCCAGTCGGCTGATCCAAGGAAAAGATGTCACAACTTGTCTCCGAATTGCTGTGCTTTCTTCCAGGGCAGATCCCACGATTCTCATCGTTCACAGCAGTAGAACTCATCCTATGAAGAGGGGCACACAGACGTGAGGGAGCTGAAGCAAAAGTAGGCCACACCCAGTAGACAGCTGGGCACACTGATAAGACTGAGCAAAGCACTTCACAGGCGTCAATCTATTTGAAGAAGCCCATTCAATCCAATTGATTAGATTGAACATTGAGGGGGTGTGTATCAGCTATATACAAATTGTACGAAACATTAGGAACACCTTCCTAATATTGAGTTGCACCCCTTTTGTGCACAGAACAGCTTCAATTCATTTAGGCATAAACTCTACAAGGTGTCAAAAGCGTGCTGGATGCTGGCCCATGTTGACCGCAATGCTTCCCACAGTTGTCTCAAGTTGGCTGATGTCCTTTGGGTGCTGAAACATTCTTGATACATGGGAATTGTTAAGCGTGAAAAAGCCAGCAGTGTTGCAGTTCTTGACTCAAACTGTGTGCCTGGCACCTACTACCATAGCCTGTTCAAAGGCACATCAATATTTTGTCTTGCCCATTCACCCTCTGAATGGCACACACACACACACACACACACAACCCATGGGCTCGGTCCAAACACTGAAGACACCCTCGTCCACTTACCCTCACCTTATGCCTTAGGGGAATCCCCGTCACCATCTTGGAGGGCGGTTCAAATGATTAGCCAAGCAAGGGAAGTTTACAACCTAAGCCCCTCAGCCCTCGTTTTTAGTCAGCTTTGCGAGTGTACAATTACGTTCACTCCGGGGCCTGAAACTCCCCATAACTCAATTTGCGACAATTCGTGCGCTAAGTCTGCGAAAACTTAAACATCAATGGAGAAGTCAACATACAAGTGTAAGTAAAAACGAATGCAAATAAGTTAGAAATTGTGCTACTAATGCACATGACAGCACAAACACGTCTCGTAAAAAGTAAATGTTTGGTTATCTTTTGGAAATTGTAGAAAAACCTTTTCTTTCTTCATAAGTTCCAGCTAGGCAGGCTAATGTTAGTTAGCTAATTAATTTGCTAGCTATCATACAGTAGGTGTATTAATAATTATATATTTAATATAAGTAGACATGCACTCATAATTGAACGTAGCTCATATAAAGCACCCACAAGCTACAGGTGGCTGAAAAAAAAAAACAATCCTTGCGGGATGAATGAGTGACGAATTTCAAGCCAAGGATGGTCCATTTTAAAAATAATTCCTTCCTCCCTCGCACTGCAAGCGTATACTCGTCAGACGTCATGATACGTCATCAGAAGTGTCCACTTAATTTGAGGACTGAAGGGATAAGGTGTCTGAAGTGTTTGTACCGCAGACCATGTCTCAAGGATTAAAAAAATCCTTTGACCTGTCCCCCCCCCCCCCCCCCATCTACACCGATTGAAGTTGATTTTACAGGCGACATCAATAATGGATAATAGCTTTCACCTCGTCAGTCTCATGAAAAGACCATGTGTTCCTAACGTTTTGTACACTCGGTTTGTGTAGTTGGATCCTTGTTGACAATGGATACATGTAAACGTCACCAACCTGTAGAAGTCTAAATGTGCAATTTATTTGGAAATAAAAGGTGAAAGGTTCATGTGCTACCAGTGGGGAGAAATAACTATTCATCAGGCCACAAAGAGTTGTCATTCAAACAAGTTCGTTAACTGACATTTCAATTGATAGCCAAGGCTACATTTATATTACCAGATTCTGAATTGTAGACATAACTTGTTAGCATGCCAAGAATGGTGTGGTCCTGAGTTGGTGACAATGTCTATAAGCAATTTACCCACGACGTCCTCACACCATAATGTGGCCTGTAGTTCCAGGGCTTGTCAGTTTTCCCTACACTGGCTGGATCTGCCAGGCCTGCCAAAGAGCACACCAAATCGGCAAAGCCCATTTGGAATCATTCTGAGTTTGCCTAAATGAATTTCCCTTGGTGCATAGCCAATTAAACTAAGCTACCGTAACTGCAGCTTTTTTGTGGATGGTCCGGCTTGACATTTGACTAGTATATAAAGGGTTGGAGCAATGCCACGAGTTTTACTCTTACTTCAAGTGCAATAATGTCTGAAATAATGTGGCCAGCGCAGTAATAATTGCAATCGCATAGGCTAACAAGGAACAATTCCAAATAAAAAGCTTATTCACGTTAGGTACGTTACCTAGTAACACTAGTTAGCTATTAATTCAGCACGTTGGCCAATACAAATTAACAGTAGAAAACTAGCGGACGTTAGCTGCTTGTTAGATTGACACCAACCATAGATAACGTCATATTGCTTAGTTAACACAATTACTTAAATAAGAAGTTTATCCTAACATAAATGACCAGTTTATATACTGTATAGATAACAGTAGACATTGGAGGGAACGTTAGCGTCTAAGAATGCGCTACGAGTTAACTAAAGTCAGTTAGCTGGTTAACGTCAGTTACTAACGTTAAGTAATTTAGTTTGCTAGCCAACGTTAAGTAAATCGCTAGCGTCGGGCTACAAGAGATGCGTCAAATTAACGAAGACATTTTGAGCGATAGACCAAGTCAAATAAACAATTAAAAAGCAGCCAAGTATCTACATACCTGAAACAAGGAGTCGGATAATCATAAAATAACTTCTCTTGACGCAAATAACTCAACCCACAGTTTACTTTTCGAAATCGCCTTGCAATGCAAGTAGTCAGTAGATTTCGAATTTAAACGACTCGATTTGGACCAATTAAATAGACAGAAACCCAAAACATGGGGCGGAGCTTCATACGAATTAGCCAATAGCGTTGCGTGACTTTGAACCGACCAGTGAACTTGCGCCAAAGTCGAGACAAAGACGATTTAAAACACTATTTCTAGGCTCGCGTTTGATGCCAATTTTTATGATAAGAGAGTGTACATTTTACAACACGACGGAGGCAAGAGTCTTTATGCTGTCTGTTCAGTGATGAAAATGGATATACTTTGCAGCCTCTGCTCCAGCAGAGGGAGAAAATGAAATGAGAGTGCATTCGGAAAGTATTCAGACCCCTTCGCTTTTTCCACATTTTGTTACATTACAGCCTTGTTCTAAAATTGATTTTTTTAAAGACTCATCAATCTACACACAATACCCCACAATGACAAAGCAAAAACAGGGTCTTAGAAATTTTAGCAAATTTCAAAAAAATAAAATAACAAATACCTGATTTACAGTATTCAGACCCTTTGCTATGAGACTCGAAATGGAGCTTGGGTGCATCCTGTTTCCATTGGATCATCCTTAAGATGTTTCTACAACTTCATTGGAGTCCACCTGTGGTAAATTCAATTGATTGGACATGATTTGGAAAGGCACACATCTGTCTATATAAGGTCCCACAGTTGACAGTGCATGTCAGAGCAGAAACCAAGCCATGAGGTCAAAATAATTGTCCGTAGAGCTCCGAGATAGGGTTGTGTCGAGACACAGATCTGGGGAAGGGTACCAAAACATTTCTGCAACATTAAAGGTCCCCAAGAATACAGTGGCCTTCATCATTCTTAAATGGAAGAAGTTTGGAACCACTGAGACACGGCCAAACTGAGCAATCGGGGGAGAAGGACTTTGGTCAGGGAGGTGACCAAGAACCCGATGGTCACTCTGACAGAGTTCCAACTGTGGAGATGGAAGAAACTTCCAGAAGGACAACCATCTTGGCAGCCCCCCACCAATCAGGCCTTTATGGTAGAGTGGCCAGACAGAAGCAACTCCTCAGTAAAAGGCACATGACAGCCCACTTGGAGTTTGGCAAAAGGCACCTAAAGGACTCTCAGACCATGAGAAACAAAACTCTGGTATGGTTCTCTGGTATGATGAAACCAAGATTGAACTCTTTGGCCTGAATGCCAAGTGTCACATCTGGAGGAAACCTGGCACCATCCCTGTGGTGAAGCATGGTGGTGGCAGCATCATGCTGCAGCATCAGCGGCAGGGACTGGGAGACTAGTCAGGATCGAGGGAAAAATGAATGGAGCAAAGTATAAAGAGATCCTTCATGAAAACCTGCTTCAGAGAAATTGCGGTGGGAACCATGAAGCCACGTCTTTTGAATGCCCCACATGGGTGAAAGAGAATGAGGTGGCCAAAGTCAGGGTTGTACAGAGCATTTCATATGCAGCAGCTGTGAAAAGGGTTGAGGGTTTGAATGGTGCACCAGAAGAGTCTATTGTGGTGGATAGGCCTACACTGCAGGCTGCAGGGGTTGCCTTTCACCAGCAGGATCCTGACATTTTAAAGGTTAAGAAGGTGGACTTTGTGGCCTTTAGAGCTATGGTAATTAATGGCACTGCCAAGGTGGGGAGACGGTCCAGGAAGATAGAAATCATAGTGGATGCGGCGAAGCAGTTCCTGGAGCTGAAAGATTTCTCAGCGGAGGAGTTACATTGGCTCCTGACATGGCACAGCGGTTTAAGGCACTGCATCTTAGTGCTAGAGGCATCACTACAGACCCTGGTTCGATTCCAGCTTGTATCACAAACGGCTGTGATTGGGAGTCCCATAGGGTGGCGCACAATCGTCCGGGTTAGGATTTGGCCGGGGTAGGCCGTTTATTTTATTTCTTAATTTCACCTTTATTTAACCAGGTAGGCTAGTTGAGAACAAGTTCTTATTTACAGCTGCGACCTGGCCAAGATAAAGCAAAGCAGTGGGACACAAACAACAACAGAGTTACACATGGAATAAACAAACATACAGTCAATAACACAATAGAAAATGTCTATATACAGTGTGTGCAAATGGCGTGAGGAGGTAAGGAAATAAATAGGCCATAGTAGCGAAGTAATTACAATTTAGCAAATTAACACTGGAGTGATAGATGTACAGATGATGATGTGCAAGTAGAAATACTGGTGTGCAAAAGATCAAAAAAGTAAATAAAAACAATATGGGGATGAGGTAGGTAGATTGGATGGGCTATTTATAGATGGGCTGTGTACAGCTGCAGCGATCGGTAAGCTGCTCAGATAGCTGATGCTTAAAGTTAGTGAGAGAGATATAAGTCTCCAACTTCAGCGATTTTTGCAATTCATTCCAGTCATTGGCAGCAGAGAACTGGAAGGAAAGGCAGCCAAAGGTGGTGTTGGCTTTGGGGATGACCAGCGAGATATACCTGCTGGAGCGCATGCTACCCGTGGCTGTTGTTATGGTGACCAGTGAGCTGAGATAAGGCGGAGCTTTACCTATCAAAGACTTATAGATGACTTGGAGCCAGTGGGTCTGGCGACGAATATGTAGGGAGGGCCAGCCGACGAGAGCATTCAGGTTGCAGTGGTGGGTGGTATATGGGGCTTTGGTGACAAAACGGATGGCACTGTGATAGGCTGCATCCAGTTTGCTGGGTAGAGTGTTGGAGTCTATTTTGTAAATGACATCGCGAAGTCGAGGATCAGTAGGATAGTCAGTTTTACGAGGGTATGTTTGGCAGCGTGAGTGAAATAGGATTTGTTGCAAAATAGGAAGCCAATTCTAGATTTAATTTTGGATTGGAGATGTTTAATATGAGTCTGGAAGGAGAGTTTACAGTCTAGCCAGACACCTAGGTACTTGTAGTTGTACACACATTCTAAGTCAGAACCGTCCAGAGTAGTGATGCTAGTCGGGCGGGCAGGTGCGGGCAGCTATCAGTTGAAAAGCATGCATTTAGTTTTACTAGCATTTAAGAGCAGTTGGAGGCCATGGAAGGATTGTTGTATGGCATTGAAGCTCATTTGGAGGTTAGTTAACAGTGCCCAAAGAAGGGCCAGATGTATACAGAATGATGTCGTCTGCGTAGAGGTGGATCGGTGAATCACCCGCAGCAAGAGCGACATCGTTGATATATACAGAGAAAAGAGTCGGACCGAGAATTGAACCCTGTGGTACCCCAATAGAAACTGCCAGAGGTCCGGACAACCTGGTAATAAGTGTTGCAACAATGGCGGCGGATAATTTTAGAAAGATAGGGTCCAGATTGTCTAGCCCAGCTGATTTGTAAGGGTCCAGGTTTTGCAGCTCTTTCAGAACATCTGCTATCTGGATTTGGGTGAAGGAGAGGCTGGGGAGGCTTGGGCAAGTAGCTGCGGGGGGTGCAGAGTTGTTGGCCGGGGTTGGGGTGGCCAGGAGGAAAGCATGGCCAGCCGTAGAGAAATGCTTATTGAAATTCTCAATTATCATGGATTTATCGGTGGTTACAGTGTTTCCTAGCCTCGGTGCAGTGGGCAGCTGGGAGGAGGTGCTCTTATTCTCCATGGACTCTAGTGTCCCATAACTTTTTGGAGTTAGAGCTACAGGATGCAAATTTCTGTTTGAAAAAGCTAGCCTTTGCTTTCCTAACTGACTGTGTGTATTGGTTCCTGACTTCCCTGAAAAGTTGCATATCGCGGGGACTATTCGATGCTAGTGCAGTCCGCCACAGGATGTTTTTGTGCTGGTCGAGGACAGTCAGATCTGGAGTGAACCAACGGCTATATCTGTTCTTAGTTCTGCATTTTTTGAAAGGGGCATACTTATTTAAGATGGTGAGGAAATTACTTTTAAAGAATGACCAGGCATCCTCTACTGACGGGAATGGTAGGGTGCGGGTACAGTGGAGGTAAACCTAGGCATTGAGTGATGATAAGAGAGGTTGCATCTCTGGACGCACTAGTTATGCTGGGTGAGGCAACCGCATGTGTGGGAGGTGGGACAAACGAGGTATCTAAGGTATATTGAGTGGGACTAGGGGCTACGCAGTGAACTAAAACAATGGTAACTATCCTAAACAACCGTATACAAGGCATATTGACATTAGAGAGTGACATAAAGAGAGGCATAAAGCAATCACAGGTGTTGATTGGGAGAGCTAGCTAAGACAACAACGGGTAAGACAACAACAGCTAATCAGCTAAGACAACAACAACAAGTAAAATGGCGATGAATGGGAAGAGAGGGTCAGTTAACTACACACAAGGCCGAGTTTTGCAGACACAGGACTTTTCTACAGGGCTCAGATGTGTTTCGGTCCATTTCCAGTTCAATCTGGCCTGGAGCCCACTGTAGCTCACTGGTAATATACAATATCTGCCCCGTTGTCTTAAAGGACCCATTAAAGGACTATGCCAGTTCTGGACTTACTAGATTTACACATCTAGTTTTTCTGGATCTATGTCAAGTAATGCAAGGGGAAGAAATGGCACAGCAGCCATTTTGGGAGTGGGTGTGGATGACCACACACCATAGCAGTCACCAGATTCCTGTCGTAAGCTCTGGACCATTACTCCATATCATCGCAGCTAGCTAGCTGCTACCGAGTGGCCCAGCCTCGAAGCTAGCCTTGAGCCAGGCCCATCTCCCGGCCTGCCTCCCGGACTCTTCACTAACACGACTAGAAGTCACTGCATCTCCGGATTCCTGCCGTAAGCTCTGGACCTTTGCATCGGATCATCGCAGCTAGTTATCTGCTACAGTGGCTATAGTGGCTAACGCCCTTGTCCCGAAGCTAGCACCAGTTAGCCTTGAGCCAGGCACATCTCCCGGCTAGCAAACAAAATTACTTTTGCCAATTGGCGTGGACCCTTTGTCGACACGGAGCCTCACCGATCCATCACGACTGGTCTGCCGATGTAATTCCGTCCGTTGTGCCCTCAACCGGCCTTTGCCGGACGTTGGTGAAGACGCTTCTGCTAGTCCCGGCCTGCTATCTTTATGTACGCCATGTCTCCTGCTTGCTAGCGTAATAACAACTACCTAACGGATTCCCTGTTTCATCTATTGATGTTCACTGGACCCTATGGTCACCTGGCTACATAGCTGATGCCTGCTGGACTGTTCATTGATCACGGTACTCCATTTTGTTTATCTGTCGGCCCAGCCTCGAACTCAGGCCCTGTGTGTAGTTAACTGACCCTCTCTGCCCATTCATCGCCATTTTACCTGTTGTTGTTGTCTTAGCTGATTAGCTGTTGTTGTCTTACCTGCTGTTGTCTTAGCTAGCTCTCCCAATCAACACCTGTGATTGCTTTATGCCTCTCTCTAATGTTAATATGCCTTGTATACTGTTGTTTAGGGTAGTTATCATTGTTTTATTTTACTGCGGAGCCCCTAGCCCCACTCAACATGCCTCAGATACCTCTTTTGTCCCACCTCCCACACATGCGGACCTCACCTAGCATAACGAGTGCCTCCAGAGATGCAACCTCTCTCATCGTCACTCAATGCCTGGGTTTACCTCCACTGTACCCGCACCCTACCATACCCGTCAGTACATTATACCCTGAATCTATTCTACCACGCCCAGAAATCTGCTCCTTTTATTCTCTGTCCCCAACGCACTAGACAACCAGTTTTGATAGCCTTTAGCCGTACCCTCATCCGACTCATCCTCTGTTCCTCGGGTGATGTGGAGTTTAACCCAGGCCCTGTGTGTCCCCAGGCGCTCTCATTTGTTAACTTCTGTAACCGTAAAAGCCTTGGTTTCATGCATGTTAACATCAGAAGCCTCCTCCCTAAGTTTGTTTTACTCACTGCTTTAGCACACTCCGCCAACCCTGATGTCCTTGCCGTGTCTGAATCCTGGCTTAGTAAGGCCACCTAAAATTCAGAGATTTCCATCCCCAACTACAACATTTTCCGTCAAGATAGAACTGTCAAAGGGGGAGGAGTTAGCCTGCAAAGTTCTGTCATTTTTGGGGTGGTATGATATTATGCCTGTAAAGTTCTTACTCATCATTATTCACGATTCATTAAGGATTATCTGTAATCATGGTAGCATCCACTGCACTTTAACCTCAGTCATTGTATCATTTCAAATCCAAGGTGCTGGAGTACAAAGCCAAAACAACAAGAAGTGTCACTGTCCCAGTACTTTTGGAGCTCACTGTATTCTGTTATCAGATTCAAAATCTGGCAGTTGCTCAATGCAGCATGACCAAGTAACCAACAGGTAATGTGGCTTAATGTTATTGCTAATTTCTCACGAGCTGGCCATTGTCTTCAATTTAATAATAACTTGACTCACTCTACACATACTGACATGAGTTGCCCTGCCTCATTTGGAAACGTATACTGCCAGTGGCTCATGTTTGTCATGACAATTCTAGAAGAAGTTGGCAAGAAAGTAGAAACTGGCACCCAGGCTGATAGTAAATTGTATTAACACTTTAATGTTTGTGTTCTGTAATGTAGTGGTGACACTGACTCGATTAAAGTGTTTGTGCGGGTGAGACCTCTGATCCATGGGACCAGCCTAACCACTGATGGATACCAAGGTCTCTGTCACCTCTCCGAACACCATCTGCCTGCACATCAATATAACCATGTTGCTGACATCGACGTCACTCAGGTCTGTGTTGGTGGACAGACTGTTACAGTTGCTGTAACCTGGAGTAATTCACACATCAGTGGATAGAGGTTTAAGTCAAACCAAGCTACATTTTAATTGATTCATTTATTCTGTCTCCTCTCTCTGTGTGCAACAGGATTCTGTATTCTCCTGTGTGGCCAAGAATATCGTTGTGTCATGTATGAATGGATACAATGGCACCGTTTTTGCCTAGTGAGTGGTGTTCTTGTTGTTTTAGAGTTCATTCATGTTTTATTAAGTGCTGTAATATCTCACAGATTTTTCAGTGCTGTAAATAGATTTTTTTCACAGTGGGCAAACTGTTTTATTTTTAAAGACACCTTCATTTCTTTGAAGTGACTCAGTACTAAAGGTTGCGTGTGTTCTTTCCTGAATTCTGTCTGATTTCGACAACTTCACTGATGACCAACGGGGGGGTTATCCCTCTATGTTTTGAGTACCTGTTGTTCCTCATCAGCAAGGAGGTAGAAAATGTGAGCAGAATGTAACTGACATTGAAATATGAGAAGTGCCAGTGATTTTGTTTTATCGGTTCTCTCAGGTTGATGATTTAATGAACCTTGTTTTTCCTAACATAACAACTATTTTCCTGCAGAACTCTCTCGGAGGTAATGTTAAGTCCTAGATTATAGCCAATGTGCACCCAAGTGCTTTGGGGAAACTGTATCCACCTTTCAAATCGCCCAGAGAACCAAGTTGATCAAAAACGAGGTTAGTATGCAAAGTTGGGTTTATCGCAATAGTTATTAAATATGCTACTAAAACTTTTCTCCATACAGGAGGGGAAAGGGGAAACCTAGTCAGTTGCACAACTGAATGAATTCAACTGAAATGTGTCCTCCGCATTTAACCCAACCCCTCTGAATCAGAGAGGTGCGGGAGGCTGCCTTAATCTACTTAATTGGCACCCGTGAGCAGTCATTGTTGGGGGTTAACTGCGTTGCTCAAGGGCAGACCGACAGATTTTTCCACCTTGCCGTCTCTGGGATTTGAACCAGCAACCTTTCGGTTACTGTCCCAATGTTCTTAACCGCTAGGCTATCTGTCACCATGATACTATGATACTGATTGTAATAGATATTGTATCTGTGGTAGTTTAGTGAGCATCTCCTCATGTGATTCCTTGTGCTTTATCAGGCCCTGATCAACGAAGACATGCATGGGAACATGAGGCAGCTACAGGCTGAGGTGAAGAAGCTGAAGGAGCAGCTAGTTCTGGCTCTCTCTACCCAGACACAATTGTACTTTCACCATAGTAGTCTGCAGACTCGTCTCACCCCCTCACATTTTCTCTCTCGCTCTCCTTTAGGCGGGAGTGGGAGCAGCCCCTGGAGCAGCAGTGGTCCCTGCAGGATGCCTTTGACCAGATCCAGGCCGAGGCCAAGTTTGAGGCAGACCAGTCCAGGCAGCAGCTAGAGGACAACCAGCAGGACATCATAGCTCAGCAGGCCCAAATCACTGTCAGTCAGCTCCTTTTTAAACCAACCAAGCCCGCTTCTCTGTTAAGGACATTCAGAGCCTACCTGTCTCATTTGTATGAAATTACAGTTTAACCTCTATGGAGGATTGAGTGTGATTCGTTTTTTATTGATGAATATGTTGGTTGAATTGTAGGGATTGACAAAAGCTCTTCAGTCTGAAAGAACACACAAACCAATATGACCTCCCAGTTGAGAGAGGCTAGAGAGAGCACTTTAGAGTGAGTTGTATAAAGGCGTATTTTCTGTTTGTGCATGATGAGACCTTTTTGAAGTGTATTTTAAATGTTTTGTTGACATGTTTGATTTGTTTCTCCCCAGAGAGCTTGTTCAGAATATGGAGCAGAATGTAGTGCTAAAGAAGCAAGTGTCTGACTGGACAACACAAAACCAAAAAACAGACCTGTCCTTCATTCATTGTTATTGTGTACATGGTGGTTAATGTAGTGTTTTATTTATATTTCTTAGAAATTGTTATCACTAGTATTGTTTTTAGTTTTGTCAAATACAGTTAAACTATTTGACATAATTGGATCTTAATCTCCAATCAACTGTAATTGGCCCGGTCTTCGTTTGTATATTTACTTTGAAAGACTTCTAATATGGCAAGCCTTGAACCAAATCTGACAACTGCCAATGGGACCATATCCAGCCTTGAAAAAAAGATTGAACAAGAAAAAGTAAGTCTGCTCACTTAAATTACCTGCCATTAATTACTATTATTTGGGGATATAATTCAGTTTGCATGTATTTGATACATCTAATCTCAGAAGTCTCTTGTTTTGTGTTGTTTGTCCTGGAGCTGATCAACCAGGCCAGGGACCTCTGCAGTAAGCTGGGCCAGAAGGATCAGGGCCTTGCTATGCTGTTTGCAGGTGTCAAGGACCTTACGGTACTGACTCAAGTCATTTGTTTACCTCTTAATTCATTATCATTTTTAACTTTTATACTTACATTTTTTTACTGTAGTTCACCAATGTATTTATGTTTTACCTGGTTTGTTCTTATAGGATATGTACAATGCTCCTTGCGCCGAGAGAGAGGAGCTCAAGGAACACAACTCCAGGATGCAAGCAGAGCTCCAGGACCTGAGAGAAGCAGCAGAAAGGAAGGTAGCTTCTAATCAGAGAGGTGAGATTTGGAGTTAATTTTAAGCATAACAACTAGCGGCATCTTGAGCTTTGATGCGAGTTGCCCAGTGACGTGAGCCTACCAGACGGGCTAAATGTCTTTTTATGCTCGCTTCGAGCCAAGCAACACTGAAGCATGCATGAGAGTACCAGCTGTTCCGGACGACGGTGTGACCATGCTCTCCTTAGCCGATGTGAGCAAAACCTTTAAACAGGTCAACATTCACAAGGCCGCGGGGCCAGATGGATTACCAGGACATGTACTCGGAGCATGTGCGGACCAACTGAAAAGTGTCTTCACTGACATTTTCAACCTCAACCCCAAGTCATAGACTGGTCTCTCTGCTACCGCATGGCAAGCGGTACCGGAGTGCCAAGTATAGGTCCAAGAGGCTCCTAAAAATCTTCTACCCCCAAGCCATAAGACTGCTGAACAATTAATCAAATGGCCAACCAGACTTTTTGCATGCCTGAATTCCACCATTATGACAACGTCTGGATGGATGTTTTGTCCTCAGGTGGAGGTGTTACAGGAGGAGTTGGTCTATGCCACTGAGGAGGTGGAGCGACTCACCAAGGTGTTAGATGAGCAGGCAGGTCTTCTCCAAGCTTCACAGGATCAGACTGCCCAGAAGGTGGCTACCACTCTCCAGGGGAAGGTACCAGGCCATTTTTTTTCTATGCACATACAAGAGCCACTGAAAACAAATCAAGGGCTACAGTAGCATGGAAAATGTCAGATTTTAGACCAAACAAAATAGATCGTACAATTATCTCTACTTATGTGATTTCCCTACCTGCTTTTCACCAGTTAAAACAACAGCAAGAGGCGGTTCAGAGGACTGTCAGAGGTGAGAGTGCCAATCATGTTCCACAGTCATCCGTCATCCCTAAAGTGCTTCAGGTAATGGATGCTGTGTCTGATGGTTTTCCTTCCTGTATGCTTTACTAGGGAACTCTGTCTGATCAAGAGAGGGTTTAATCGCTTATCTGGTTGATTTTATCTGTCGGACACCTCACACCCCCTGAAGCTTCAACCCTGACCTGACTCTGGTGGTGGAGAGCCAGGAGAAGGAGCTGGAGAGCCGACGCTCCTCCATGATGACTATGGAGGTGCCCCTCACTGAGTTTAACTATGAAAGTGTCACGAATCCCACCGAAGGTGGCTACCCTGCCTGCTCGAGCGGCGCTCGACGGTCGTCGTCGCCGGCCTACTAGCCACCGCTGATCCCTTTTTCCTTTTCTGTTTGTTTAGTCTTATTGGTTGCACCTTTTCCCTATTGTGTTCTTGATTTGTGTTTATTTAAGCCTGCTTAGCCCGCCCAGGTTTGTGCGGGATTACGTTTACTGTTGTGTGTATTTTTGGATGTGCTGGCTTACGCCTTGTATTCTCTCTCCGGACTGTTTTGCCCGTTGTACTGGGTTGGTAATTTGTTTTACGCGCCCGTTGGTTTTGGTGTTGACCGTTTTGTGCCGGGAAGAATAAAGGTCGTTATACTTCACCTCTGCTCTCTGCGCCTGACTCTACCACCACTCCTAGTATCCCGTGACAGAAAGGGCCGCCAAGAACGAGGAGATCCAGAAGCTCAAGGTGTGGTTTGTTTACTGCATGTCATGATGAATGCTAAACTTCCAATCTTGAGACACTTAATTAACACATTGATATAACACATATGGTGTTTAACTAGTCTGTGATGATTTCCCACAGGGTCAGCTGAATGAGAAGGAAATGGTGCGAATGGAGATTCAAGCTGTTCTTAACGAGTTCTACGCCAAGCAGAACCAACTGGCTCAGAATGGGAACACAAATGGGTTAGTCCATTCAAATCAAATTTTTACCGATGGATTTTTGCAACCCAAGTGTTATCAGACTGTTGCTTTGTGAAGTGTCTGATGTATATATTTTAATTGACAGGGATGTTTTAAATGAGGCCATTCATCAGAACGTCTTGAGAGAGCTGCAGGAGGAGAGGAGTGCAATGGTCTGTGTATCAATCACTCAACTCCCCTGTTCACCTGAAAATGTAGTTTTAATAATTTGAACATACCATTGTTTGTAATAGGTGCTTTTTCATATTTATTCATTTCCTTTCATTTGTAGAGAATAGTCATACTGAGGCTCAGGAAAGGTATGCAAATAACACTTTGTTCTCTTATCACACAGATTCTATGTGGAATATACTTGTGTAGTGTGTATGCAAATGTTTTTTTTTCAGTATTTATTTTTTTGGTGTTGATTAGACTGACGAGTCAGAAATCCCTGTTGGCCCAGTCTCAGACCAGTGTCCAGGAGCTGAGGAACCACTGCCTAGAGGTGAGCCGGAAGGAGCGAGACCAGGAGTGACTGCTTCAGGTGAGAAGGGCATCAGGATCTGCTGGGGTTATTGTAATTGTATGTCATTTTACATAAATTAAATTATCAAATGGAATGCAGAAAATGGCAACTTGCTCTAGTTGACAGGCTGGATAATTTTATGGGAGGCATCAATCTCCATGTTGCTCCAGTTGTGGCAATGATATCATGCTTAGTCCATGATTTGTTTTAAGAGGGTCCCTTTGTTGTGAATCTAGCTAATGTATGGTGATTTTAGTGAGATGTCTGAATGTCGGCAAACCTGCCCCCTACCGGTCTGAGGATAACTGCAAGCTTGTGGACCATAAGAACCATAAGCAGAGGATTGAGTACCTGGACAAGCTCAAAGAAGAACACCAAACCTCAAGTTGTAATAATCATATTTAACATTTCATCACCTGGCTGCATGTTTACTTTTTGTAAGTGTTATAGTTACCATCAAGAGACTTGGCCTCAGCAGTGAAATACTGAGGGGGCATTTCACTGCATTTATAGACAATAAGTAACAAACACAATTTTTCAAGGGAAATAAAAACCTCAGATCTGAAATGAGTATCTGAGAAAATGCTTGGAGAGATTCTCATTGGCTGCTCAACATTTCTTGTTGACTGTGAACATGTCCCCCAAACAGAAAGCCTTTTCACCCTTTTTTAAGTTGACTAATAACCGTGTTATTGCATCACATAATAGGATAAACTGGTCAGTACAGTACATTACCTGTTTGAAGTACTGTAATTCTCTAAGAAAAATGTCTTCATGTTTTTTCATATTTCTGTATGAATATATTTCTACTAGGGCTGGGCAATTCATTGTTTATATTGTGATATGTATAATTGCGGTATTCATATCATTGGATCTTAGTATTTCACTACCTCTCTGCAGCAACTGTAGCCTCATTTACATTTAAGTCATTTAGCAGACGCTCTTATCCAGAGCGACTTACAGTAGTGAATACCTACATTTCATGCATTTTTTTTTGTACTGGCCCCCCGTGGGAATCGAACCCACAACCCTGGCGTTGCACACACCATGCTCTACCAACTGAGCCACAGGGAAGCCGCAGGGAAGCAACAGGGAAGGCCTCCCTGGGTCACATTCAAAGGGAGGCTGTGCCACAGGCTCAGCTGCATCGTCATATCAGATGTTCATTTCAGCAATAAGGCCCAAGGTGGTGTGGTATATGGCCAATATACCACGGCTAAACCCCTGAGGTGCCTTATTGCTATTATAAATTGGTTGCCAACATAATTGAGTGAAAATAGATGTTTTGTCATACCTGTGGTTTATGGTCTGATATACCTCAGCCAATCAGCATTCAGGGCTCGAACCACCCAGTTAATAATTATGGTTATATCATCATCCTTCATATTGTATTATATGAATTTTGGTGGTCCATATATCGCCCAGCCCTAGTATTTACCACAGGGGCTTTCAATCACAGATACCATATTTAGGGTAGATTGTGACATGATTGAACAACTGTTATGCTGGATGAAATATATTTTAGAACTGTAAATTGACTGTGTATATGTAACAGTGTAGGTTCCGTCCCTCTCTTCGCCCCAACCCGGGCTCGAACATCATCAACTGACACCCCACGAAGCATCGTTACCCATCGCGCCACAAAAGCCGCGGCCCTTGCAACGCAAAGGGAAACCCTACTTCAAGTCTCAGAGCGAGTGACGTCACCGATTGAAACGCTATTAGCGCGCACCACCGCTAACTAACTAGCCATTTCACATCGGTTACATATACATTTAATCAGATCATCATTCATAAAGGCAAATTCTGGATGTTTTCCTAATTGATTCTGCCCTAGCAACATATCTATTTTGTTTTTGCTAACATCTGTATCTTGTCTATTTGTATAGTTGTGTGACCAATAAAATGTGATTTTAGTTTTAATGTTAATATTTAGTCTCACCTTTGTCCTCTAAATTCGTAGAATAGGTCGGGCGGAGATAATTCCCTGTTATTGGGTCTACTGCTTTTGTATGGGTTCTGTCTACTCTTCATTACCCTAGTGATGTCTTTGTAATATGGTTTATGTTAATTATATAATCGATATATTTTATATATTTTACTTTCTTGTTTACATTAGGTGTATGAAAGGACAGTACCCCTAGCTTCCAGATGGGATGTTTGATTCAGACCTAGAGTCAGCAGGTGTACTACTGTCACGTGTCTTTGAACCAAAGACTAACTCATTTAGAATTCTACAGCAACATCCACCTTTGAAAACGTATCAGCAGTCTCTGGCGTGAACAACATATGAAACATGAAGAAAGCAATAACTGCAGAACAGATAACAGAATGGTTTACATTAGGGACCCAGTTTGCTAACATTCTAATCACGGATGAAGTTCCAAAAGAAGTAAAGTTAGAGGAGTCATCAATACAGAGGTGAGTTCAGTTGGCTAGCTAGCTAACGTTAGCTAGCAAAATGTAGATGGAATTGCTAGCTAACGTTAGCTAGCTTACACATGTCCCCTTGCACCATAGACGGTACAGTCTGCCTGTAGTAACCAGGTTTCCCTCCAACCGTTTTTATGCTATTAAAGTACGTCAGATAAAAAAATGCATTGACAGGCCAGATGGAAACAAACATTTTCGGGAAACTTCAAATCTCGAAAAAAGAAAATTTGCTAGACAAGGTGGGATATTGTTGTCTCTAAATAGAATTATGATAGAAATGTAGGTGGGGGAAAAAATTCTATTTTTTATTTTTTTTAGCAAATATTGATAGAATAACCATATCGAAGTAAATTTGGAGTCACGTGAGGACGCGTGGTCCTCTCACTAGATGTATCGGGAAAAGCATGCAGTTTCAGGCTACATATTAAATACATTTAATTTTACAGAGTGGTGAAAGTGCAAGGTGATGAGTTTAATGCACATTTTAATAAATATCGAGGGTCTTATTCAGGTGACATGATCATCGATGATTGGCTGCCGCGCTTGTCCATAATCTCATAATGTAGGCTATACATGCGCTCTAGAGCGTTATGTACGTGCTGTTGTCTAGAACACACAAGCTATATAACCCACATTCTTTTGAGAACCATCAGTAGAGTTAAATGCGATGCAAACACATTTCACTTGTATTTTTTTATTCGGTACTTGGGAATTGAACCACACAATGTATTTCTATGTGCACTACGTCATTACGCACAGGCTTTTAGCGGCAACAGTACCGTTTGGTAGAACAATCTGTTGGGAATCTGTTGCCAATTGGATGGAACCTAGAAACTTTCACACTTGTTGGCTGGCTAGCTAACATATGAAAGGAACTTTGCTTTAGTTAGGTACATAGCTAGCTACATATTTTTCAGTAAATATTAGCATTATTTAGCTACTACAGTAATACTAACACAGTAAAGTAGCTAACTAGCCAGGTGCCAAAATTCCTAGGAACGGGTTGATTTATTAAATCAGTGCAAATTAAGTAGCTTTCTAAATTACAGTAGTAGCTAGAGTAACTGAGTAGTCTATTGAGATGCACCCCTAGTCCAGTTAGCTAGCAGTATCTATTGTTGTATGTATGAATCTGCCCCCATGCAAGTGCTGGTCCAGGGCTAGATTTTGTTGCAGTCCCATTAATTAAAATGAATCTGTAACATATTTTTTTAAGATGACAACTCTTTCAGTCATGACCTAACAAGGATAGAAGCTAGTAAGGTCATGAGTTGGGTACTACTTTACCAGCCCACCCGCTCTCACAGTGGGGTGCTGTAGGCCTCTGTGGAGTTGTGTGGCACTGGGTAGTAGTAGGGAAGGTCCCAGACCCTATGGGCAGTGAAAGGATAAGAGCCTCTCATGGTACGGTCCACATAGCCAGAGATGGTTGGGATCTCTTCTCTCTGGGGCTCACCACAGTTGGGCACAGTAGGTGTGACAAATCCCTGCTTCATTTGGTATCGGTTGGTCCAGGCCTCCATTGGCCCAAGCAGTTCTGGCTGCGGCATGTGATCCTCCTCTTCTTCCCCTTCCTCTTTGTTGAGGAAGTCTCTCAGCACCTGCTTGAAGACGTACACCAGTTCCCAGGGCAGGATCTTGTTGCTGGCCAGCACGTCACGGAACCTGAGAATGAGATAGTGGGTTAATAAACTATTTAACTATTATCCATAATAATGAAACTGTTTGGGCTTTCAATTATCCATTAGGCCTAGCTGACCAAATGATGCTGAAACTATTTCATCAAAGTATCATGTATTGTGTGAGGTGATAAGGCTGAGGTCGTATTTATGCGTCCGCTCCAATCTCTAGTTGTCAGGAGGACATTTTGCAAAGAAGACAAAATAAATGCAGTGAAAGAGTCACACCAAATAATATTTCCGGAATAATCGGGCGATCTTGTTACTGTTGTGATGTGATTATGCAAACAGCCACCCCTGAAGAGGAGTGGAACAACATTCCACAGGCCACAATCATCAGCCTGATCAACTCTATGTGAAGGAGATGTTACTCTGCATGAGGCAAATGGTGGTCACAACAGATACTGACTGGTTTTCTGACCCACGCCTGTACCTTTAAAAACAAGGTTATCTGTGAAATCCATAGAGTAGGGCCTAATTAATATATTTCAATTGACTGATTTCTTTATATGAACTGTACCTCAATAAAATCTTTGAAATTGTTGCATTTTCATTTTTGTTCAGTATAATTTACATTCATTTTTACTAGACCCATGGTGGATTTAAAGGTTATTTAAAGTATGATTCCTCAGTTAGCCCCTCAGAAATACCAAATTCAGTCTGTTCATACAAATCTCACCATCACTGTAAAATGTTGGGGTTTGTGTTTTTATTTTAATAGGGATATGATACTGCTAATGGAAAGCTCTTTCCCTGTGGGTTGTTTTTGCTGTGCTCAGCCCCATAGGGTCCCCTTCACCTTTGCATGATCACACCCCATGTAACCTACTTCTGTGACAATAACACAAAGTGGCTTCCCTGGCAGCTTTGCTCTACCCCCCTCTCTTTGAGAGTCTTGTCTCTTTTGCCTATTGTCATCCTGGTGTGGGGGCAGTGGCTATTTTGGACACATTTTGCTAATATGAAAAGGGTACTGAATGAAGAGTGGTGTACGATGTACCTGGAGAGCACCGTAGCGGTGTGCATAGGGTGGATCTGGGCACACAAGTGCTCCAGCTGGCGGTGCTCCGATGCGGGGATCAGTGTGCGTAACCTGGGGTAGCTCTGGAGCCAGTGGGGGTATCCCGTGGTGTTGTGGGCCAGCTTGTGTTCCTGCTCCACCTCCCGCGCCATGCACTCCCTCTCCTCAACGTGCCACAGCAGCTCCCTGATCAGTGTGCAGCTGGGTGACACCCCTGTGGACGCCCCCTCATCCTGCGCCTTTTCTCTTTCAGCACGCGACCATTTCATCCAGCTGAACAGGGGCATGGCGGAGGAGTGCTGTGGTTACTGCAATGAGAAGAGAAAAAAAGTATTTTACATCTGAAGCAAAAGTATTGACACTGCTGCCACGAGTGACAAGGAATAACCCCCTGTTCTCCCGAAGTCTGTTTTAACAGAACAATTCAAAGGATTGCAATTGTACTATTGACTGATCTGCACTCGTTGAAGACTCACCTTTTTTGAAAGTGAGAAATGGATCACCTCCACACAAGCTGATCCCTGGTCCCTGACTCTCTGTCATCATCAGTGTTTGATTTGCCTTCAGTGGCATTCTCACTCAGGTGAGGATGCCCAGGTGTGGGTGTGTAGTAATCTCCTCAGACTGATTGTTCTCTCTGTACCTCACACCTGAGCTACACACAGATTTGACAGCCTGGGGTCACAGGTCATGCTACGTGAACAGAGCACGCAGTGCTGTATACTTGGCAGCAATGTCTTAAAGCACAAGAAAAATAGTTTGTTTTGTTATTAAACCTGCCTGTCCTAGCTAATTTCTTCAAATAATGCAATTGAGATTCCTGATTCGTGCCTATTGTCTAGATGAGTGCTTTTTTTATTGTTGGAACTTTCTGATCATTGCAAATAGCCTATGTAATGAGAAAAGAGGAAAAAAAGCCATTGCGTGGTTGATACTTACTGTTGAATGCTGCAATGATGAGCCAGATGTAGACAGAGTGATCTAGAGAGATCAACGCAGGCGTCTCACAGAGTACCATCTCCAGGACTCTGTCTCCTTGGGTCTGCCCGTGAGGTCTTCATTCTCTGGTTCTGACTGGACTCTGCTATCCGTCTGTAAGCAAAGAAATGGTCCTCTTTCTCCTCTCTATACTGCGTATTTGTCCTCTTCACTCGTCCCTGTTCTCCTGCCCTCTGAACTGTTTCCAGCAGAGTTACTCACTGTTCTCCTCTGACTCAGTGCTGTCTCCTCTCCTTTCACCTCACTCTCCTTTGTGCTGCTTTGTTGTAAGGTCAGCTGCTTTGTGGTTAGATGCTGAAGTGCGTGTGTAAGTCAGTCAACGCGTGTGCATATAAATGTGTGTGTGAGCTGCTCCCAGCTCTGACAGTGTGTCTGCCTGCTGTGTAGATAAAGTCCTCCTCTTGCCCAGAGAGAAGCTGAGATGACTGGGACTGCTCTCCCTGCCACACTGCCCCAGGCCTGACTGGCCCAGCCACGGAATGAGAGGAGTGGGAGAGATGAAGGGGAGGGCGAGCAAGAGACAGAGGAATGTTAGAAACCGAGCAAGTAGTGAAAGGGGGATTTCAGTGGAGAGGGAGGGTGATGTGAGGGGAGAAGGTAGTTCAGAAAGAGCAAGGGGGAGAACTATTTGACTTGACGAAGACTAATTAGCATTATTCACATAGCGTTACTTATTCACAGTGACAAAGCCACATTATCACCACTCACTACTAGTGTGCTTGCTGAGACAAAACATGCGTGTTTTTTCCAAGCCATTTTCAGACTGGATTCTTCACACGTCTGTTGCCCTGGAGATGGCTTTGGTTTGTGTATTTGAATATGAGCCGAATGTGAAGAGCCTGTTGCTGTTTAATAGTAGACCAATGGGGGGCGCTTTGTTTGACCTACCTTTTTTCCCTTTGATGCTTAATTGCTTGTGTGTGTGTGTTTACACAGAAATGTCAGGCTTTCGATTTGACATATATATATTTTTAATTTTAATTTAATTTAATTAAAAAAAATTCTTCTTTATAGCCCTGCAAAAGCTCCCCAACAGCAGGGCAGTCCAAACAGGGATGACTCAGATGGGGGACTGAGGAACAAGACAGGAAAGCCTGACTTTTTGGCGAGTGAGTTACACATTTATATAATCTTCTAATTAATTTGGCTTCCAATTGGATGCCTTTTGTTCCTCAACAATGAAGAAAGCCATTGAGCAAACCTTTCTGTGTTACCTCAATCTCTCCAACTCTAGGTGTACCTCCACCTCCATTGGCCACTTATGAGTACCCCAGCTTGCCCATCACAAAAAATAGACAGGAGGTAAAATAGTTTAGTAGCCTCACGCACACATTCAAACTGACACACACATGCATGCTTTTGTTCCTCCTGCCATGCCAGGATATTTTCAGGTCATAGACTTGGTCATGAGCAACAGTTCCTCAGGTCATAACACTACTCAAGGTTTTACAGTGTGCTTCAGATGAGCTCTGATTCTATCTGATGGAGCCATGAGCGCCACGAGAGGGGGAATAGCCCACTGAATGTCTTCATGTGCACACAAGTAGGGCCATTAGTGAAGAGATGTGTGTTTCAGACTTTCATTTCATATTCAGATTCTCATGTAAAAGTCTACAAGAGCAAAATCTGAATGTTTTAATGTTATTGTGATTTTGTGAATATAAAAAAACAGATTTATTATATACTATAATTTAGATTGTTGAATCATATATTGTGTTCATCTTTAAATGGCTACAATATGTTCTTTCATTCCCTCTATTGAGTTCGATGTGCAGTTCTGTGTTTGTGTATTTCCAGCTCATCTCTCTGATTGAAAACAACTCAGTGGTGATCATCCGTGGAGCCACAGGCAGTGGGAAGACTACCATGCTGCCCCAGTTCATCCTGGACTACTACAGCGAGAAGAATGCCCCTTGTAACCTCGTGGTCACCCAGCCTCGCAAAATAGGCGCCAGCAGCATCGCCCGATGGGTCGCCAGAGAGCGCAAGTGCACCCTGGGTAGTCTGGTTGGATACCAGGTTAGTGACACAGACACCTTGTTGATGATACCATTTTGATATATATATATATATATATATATATATACCCAAAAAACACATGACCATGCGTAGTATGTTACAAAGTCTGATTTGCGTGCACATCCCTTCGTGGAAAGAAGATGGAGAAAAAGGTTGCAGAAAACAGAATTGAGTGTTCATGTTTCATAACAAGGGGCAGTGTATTGAGTCTTGCATCTCCAGCGATATTATTACCCCTTGATGAAGCTCCGTACAAAAAGGCCATTTGAAGTTTCTCTTGCAGAGGGAGGAGTGGGGTGGACACTTCCATGCTGGACTGTTTCCAGGCTGCCTAGTTGCTCTGTTTCCAGCTCTGAAACAGGAGACACAGTCTAGTTATAACTCCCTGGTCCTCCTCTGTCTGCTCTGCTGCGGTTTGCAGAAGCGGTGATGTCACTGTTAGGCAGACAGTGAGTGAGGAGTGAGACTGATGGGCTGACCTGATGAACACCTAAGTGCTTGAATCCGGGCCTTGAGGATGTATGGAGAGTAACAGAGCATTATCCACTTTCACAGTGACCTTCCCATGACACTCCTGCCATGAGGGAGGGCTGTTTTTGTACATTCCTCTGAGCATCGGCTTTGTCTGACTGTCCTAAGGGTAGTGTGATGGATGTTTACAGTGCTTTCTATCTCTGTCTTTCGTTTCTTCCTGAGAGTTTTGTGAAAGTCTTGCCTGAGTTTGTACTTGGATTTGAGTAGCAGGACATGAGAGCGAACTCCTCAGGGAGAAGAAATGTTAGGACGGGCAATTTGTCTGATCTCTGAGAGTTTGTGTGCTGAATTTGTTGTGGAGGTGAGTTGTTCAACAGAATGTTTGACATCACATAGCTAGATAGATAGATAAATACCTACAGCTACAGTAGATTTAGAATCCTCACGTCTGCCTTTAGGCTTTAATGGTCTGTGTATTTCTGTGCTTGTGTGTGAAAATGTACTTCTCTGTTTGTTTCAGGTGGGCCTGGAGAAGATGGTCACTGAACACACAAGACTCATCTACATGACCACTGGGGTGCTGCTGCAGAAACTGGTCGGAGCAAAGAGTCTGACTGAGTACTCCCACATCTTCATAGATGAGGTAACTGACACTCAGACTGGTCATCATTTCAAAGTAGTCATTTTGAATTTGATACCAGGTTTAGTATCACGATACTAAAACGATACCAAAAAAAAGGTATATTAGCCAAAGTCACAAAATGGCACTTGATCCAGACAGATAAACTAATCTACTGCTCTGTTCAATCATTGGTCATCTTTTGAGTTCAATTTCATTCAAAAAAATGTATGTCAACATTTTTCAGAGATGGCCATGTATTAGTTAGTTAAACAATCATACAATCAATTTGACTTTGGTAAAAACAATCTAACTACTTAACAACTTAATGGTAATCAGTTATTTCAATGGTAAATCTCTAATGATAAACTGGGTAAATCAAGATGTATCCTAGGCCTATTCACAATACAGGTGAATGCATATTCAATAGGACTGTGTGCATGCATTGAGTTTTTGAGCTTGTTTGGCTGATTTCATGGGGGTACAGGTGACAATCTGTTTCACTTCCATTTTGGACTCATTTTATTGTACTGATCAACAACATTTGCATAGAACTGTCAGCCCTATTCACACACGCTTAGGCAATAGATCATCTTTGGCTGATGGAGAGATGTGACGGAGAGACCAATTTAAGTGAATTAATAACGTTTTTGGTGGCAATCAGCTTTGAAATCAGCATATTTAGCTTTATGGTTTGCATATTATTAACAAAGTACAAGGGTAATGAATTGATGTTAGCCTCAGCTGTAAGCTAGCAATGAAAGTCTTACCATAGATTTTTAAGACAATTTAAGTAAAAACTGTAACTAGGCCACTCAGGAACATTCAATGTTGTCTTAGTAAGAAACTTGGTAAGCAATATATATTTGGCCTTGTTTTAGGCAATTGTCCTGCTGAAATATGAATTTGTCTCCCAGTGTCTGTTGGAAAGCAGGCTGAACCATGTTTTCCTCTGGGATTTGCCTGTGTTTAGCTCTATTCCATTTCCTTTTATCCCCCAAATAACTCCCTAGTCCTTGACGATGACAAGCATACCCATAACATGATGCAGCCACCGTCATGCTTGAAAAAAGGAAGAGTAATGTGTTGTTGGATTTGCCCCAAACATAACGCTTTGTATTCAGGACAAAAATGTGTCTTCTCCAAATGTTTTGCAGTATTACTTCAGTGCCTTATTGTAAACAGGATACAGGTTTTGGAATATTTTTATTCTGTACTGGCTTCCTTCTTTTCACTCTGTCATTTAGGTTAGTATTGTGGAGTAAGTATAATGTTGTTGATCCATCCTCAGTATTCTCCTATCACAGCCATTAAACTCTAATTGTTTTAAATTCACCATTGGCCTCATGGTGAAACCCTAATCGGTTTCCTTCCTCCGCTGGGCAACGGAGTTAGGAAGGGCACCTGTATCTTTTGTAGTGACTGGTTGTATTGATACACCATCCAAAGTGTAATTAATACCTTCACCATCCTCAAAGGGATATTCAATGTCTGCTCTTTTGTTTTTACCCATCTACCAATTGGTACCCTTCTTTGCGAGGCATTGGAAAACTCCCTGGTCTTTGTGGTTGAATCCGTGCTTGAAATTCACTCCTGGACTGAGGGACCTTACAATTATCTGTATGTGGGGTACAGAGATGGGGTAGTAATTTAAAAATCATGTTAAACACTATTATTGCATACAGAGTCCATGCAACTTATGTGACTTGTTAAGCATATTTTTACTCCTTCATTTATTTAGACTTGCCATAACAAAGGGGTTGAATACTTATTGACTCAACACATTTCAGCTTTTCATCTTTTATTAATATGTAAAATTCTCAAAAAAAACTAACATTTCTACTTACACATGGGTTATTGTGTGGAGGCCAGTGGCAAACATTCTAAATGTAATCCATTTGAAATTCAGGCTGTAACACAACAAAATGTGGAAAAAGTCAAGGGGAGTGAATACTTTCCGAGTGCACTGTATAAAGAGAAGAGGAGCTACCGGTATCTTACTGCATTGTAAAGTGTTCTGTGCAGCATGAGTGGGGAGCTAACATGAGGTGAACCCCGACTCCCAGTGCAGGCTACTAGTAATGAGTAAGTGGACATCGGCTACGCTGATAGACAGAGTTTGTGAGACACATTTGACAGAAGTACCGAAAGTAACAACAATTCTAGACACTATTTCAAAGTAGTCTACAGATATGACTTGACTGGTAATGATGATGTCCTATCTGGCGTACATTGTCTCTTAGTACCCAGTAACATCATTCTAGCTGAAGGTGAGTAACATCTTTTTACCATGGCAGAGGATGAGCCAGTCAGTAAGCAGGGTGGTTCTGTATGTTTCAGGTCCATGAGCGGACAGAGGAGCTGGACTTCCTTCTGTTGGTTGTGAGGAAGCTCCTCCATTCCAACTCTCGTTTCATCAAGGTGAGCCCACGCTTCTCATCCCACGCTTCTCATCTCAGCACTCACCACCATGTGATCCTAAACCGTACTGACTGAACAGACACACACCGCCTCCCTTCCCCCTTTATGCAGGTCATCCTCATGTCAGCCACCATCAACTGCAGGGAGTTTGCAGAGTACTTTGGCACCCCTATCCGCAGCCAGATGAACCCAGCCTATGTGTTTGAGGTGGAGGGGGCTCCCTACGCCATCGAGGAGTTCTACCTGGATGACCTCTGCAGCCTGATTCCCTACAGAGTGAGAGGGGGAGCGCCAAGCCTAGTCTGGGGGTGTAGCTGGTACTCATGGTTTAGACTAACCTAACACTGTCTATTAACTATCAGGTGGATACCCGTCGTCCAGATGACCCTTACATCACTGTGGAGATGTACAACGTGGCTGTCAGCCTTATCCAGAGCTTTGACGAGCTAGAGGCCAAAGATCAGAGGTGAGGGGTCAACCGCTTTACTCTTCATCTTAGCTCGCTTGATAAATAAACCACTCGTTCACTATTTATTAATTACCGTTGACTTAGTTGTCCTGGTGTGTTTGTGTATCTCAGCAGTAGGACTGCGAGGGAGGGAGGCCTGTCTCTGCCAGACCGGGGCAGTGTGCTGGTGTTCCTCCCTGGTCTGGGTGAGATCCACTACATGCAGGAGGCTTTGTCCAAGCTGGTGCGCAAGAGGTGGGTGCTGTGTGTGTACATGTGCACTTTCAGTGGTGGCGTCTCTGGAGCGTGACTATGGTAGAGTGTCCGGTGCATAGTAGAAACTTGATGGGGCTGTTATGGTGTATGTTTCAGGCTGCAGGTGTACCCTCTCCACTCCTCTGTCACTCTGGAGGAGCAGAATGGGGTGTTTCTGGTGCCTGTCCCAGGATACAGGAAGGTAACTATCACACCACAACCCAGTCTACTGAATAGGACTTCTAGAACGCAAAGTGTTTTTGATGTTTTGTCTCTGTCTCAACAGATCATCCTCTCCACCAACATAGCAGAGAGCTCTGTTACGGTCCCAGATGTCAAATATGGTGTGTGTTTTCATAATGTTTACAGACCTTCCTTGCTATATGTCCGTACTGTATTCACTCCACATGTCTGAGTTTGTGACGTATTCCTGTTGACAGTGATTGATTTCTGTCTGGCACGACACATGGTCTGTGACAAAGAGACCCGTTACCAGTCCCTCCGCCTCACCTGGGCCTCCAAGACCAACTGCAACCAGCGTAGAGGTACAGTACAGCAGGGTTTCTGGGGCCCCTCCCCCCTGGGTGCACATTTAGTTTTTTGCCCTAGCACTACACAGCTGATTCAAATAATCAAAGCTTGATGATGAATTGGTTATTTGAATCTGCTGTGTAGTGCTAGGGCAAAAACCAAACCCTGCACCCAGGGTAGAATTAGAATTGCCACTGAGGATTTGTGACTCACGTCTCTTCTGTCCCTCTCAGGCAGGGCTGGGCGAGTGTCTAAGGGCTACTGTTACCGGCTGGTGACCAAGGAGTTCTGGAGGAATGAGATCCCAGACTATGTGGTTCCTGAGATGGTGGTAAGAGAGTCGAACATTAGGTCAGCCATGATGGCAAAGAACCAAGCTCATAACTATGATCGACAGTATGATGTTTAACAACTGCAAACTTGATGGATTTATTTGTTGATGTATTGATGCACTGTATGTGATTACTGAAAGACTAGGCATGCTACTCTACTAGACCTACATTGAGTGTACAAAACATTAGGAACACCTGCTTTTTCCATGACTGACCAGGTGAAAGTTATGATTCCTTATTAATGTCACTTGTTAAATCCACTTCAATCAGTGTAGATGAAGGGGAGGAGACACTTGAGACATGGATTGTGTATGTGTGCCATTCAGAGGGTACCTTTGAACAGGCTATGGTAGTAGGTGCCAGGCGCACCGGTTTGTGTCAAGAACTGCAACGCTGCTGGATTTTTCACGCTCAACAGTTTCCCGTGTGTATCAAGAATGGTCCCACCACCCAAAGCACATCCAGCCAACTTGACACAACTGTGGGAAGCATTGGAATCAACATGGGCCAGCATCCCTGTTTAATGCTTTCGACACCTTGTAGAGTCCATGCCCTGACAAATTGAGGCTGTTCTGAGGGCAAAATGGGGTGCAACTCAATATTAGGAAGGTGTTCCTAAAGTTTTGTACACTCAGTGTATGAAACTTATATTTTATTCTGACTATTCCCAGCGTGCCCCCCTGGCCAACATCATGCTGAAGGTGAAGCTTCTGGACATGGGGGACCCCCGCTCCCTCCTCTCCACTGCTCTCTCACCCCCCCACCTCAATGACATTGAGAGGACCATACTCCAGCTCAAAGAGGTACTTCACTGTGGACCTTATCACAAACAACCATTGAAGTCATTGGATTCCTGTATTTGTGGAGAGGTTTCCAATAAGAATCGTAGATACCACGTTGCTGAACACCCAAATCTGTCACTGTGTGTTTGTGATGTTGCAGTGGTTTCCTAACATTGGTTCTGCTGTGTCAGGACCTCTACGTCAGCTAGCATTAGCTCTGTCAGGGGTGTTTGTGTGTGTGTTTGTCAGCTGTGACTTAGCGGGGCGTAAAGCTAGCATTAGCTCTGTCAGGGGTGTTTGTGTGTGTGTTTGTCAGCTGTGACTTAGCGGGGCGTAAAGCTAGCATTAGCTCTGTCAGGGGTGTTTGTGTGTGTGTTTGTCAGCTTGATTTAGCGGGGCGTAAAGTGTTTTGATTAAGTCTGTGTATGTGCTGTGGATGGGCTCTTTAGCTGGAAGGATTGATGGACAGAGCCATTTTTGTATTTTTTATGACTATTTTTGACTGTGTGTGTGATGGTTAAGTATTCTTGTAGTCAGTTGTTATTATTGAAGTAATGATAATTGTCATGACGTGTGTGTGTGTGTGTGTGTGTGTGTGTGTGTGTGTGTGTGTGTGTGAGGTGTAGATGGGTGCACTGTCTGTGGGGAACGATGGTCAAAGCCAGAAGCGTTTTGATGGAGAACTGACGTTTCTGGGTCGGATCCTGGCTCACCTGCCTGTGGACCTGCACCTAGGGAAGATGATCGTGCTCGGCCACGTCTTTGGCTGTCTGGAGGAGTGCCTCATCATAGGTCAGTGGGGTCTGTGGTTTCTGTTTTGTCTGTAGGTGTGTGTTCAGGCCACGACTCCTCAACCTGTCTCTCTCCCTTAGCCGCCTCTCTGTCTCTGAAGAGCTTCTTTGCCATGCCCTCCCTGCAGCAGCTGGCAGGGTACAGGTGAGTCAGCACTTGAAAATGTATTTTCTCTCATACAGCAAAAAATATATAATTACACTTCTACAATATCTACCTCGTCACTGCCATTTGAGTTATTGTCTGCTGTAAGACTGTCATCCCTGTCCTCTCTTAAATGTTTGAATATTCAGGAGCAAGCTGTCGTTCGCACACGGTGTGCAGAGTGATTCCATTGCTTTTGTCAACGCATTCAAGGCTTGGCACACGTCCAGAAGCAAAGGAGAGTTGAGGCACCCAAAGGTGAGAACATTTACAGTTGAAGTCGGAAGTTTACATGCACTTAGGTTGGAGTCATTAAAACTCGTTTTTCAACCATTCCCCAAATTTCTTGTTAACAAACTGTAGTTTTGGCAAGAGGGTTAGGACATCTACTTTGTGCATGACACAAGTAATTTTTCCAACAATTGTTTACAGACAGATTATTTCACTTATAATTCACTGTATCACAATTCCAGTGGGTCAGAAGTTTACATACACTAAGTTGACTGTGCCTTTAAACAGCTTGGAAAATTCCAGAAAATGATGTCATGGCTTTAGAAGCTTCTGATAGGCTAATTGACATCATTTGAGTCAATTGGAGGTTTACCTGTGGATGTATTTCAAGGCCTACCTTGAACTCAGTGCCTCTTTGCTTGACATCATGGGAAAATCAAAATAAATCAACCAAGACCTCAGAAAAACAATTGTAGACCTCCACAAGTCTGGTTCATCCTTGGGAGCAATTTCCAAATGCCTGAAGGTACCACGTTCATCTGTTCAAACAATAGTATGCAAGTATAAACACCATGGGACCGCGCAGCCATCATACCGCTCAGGAAGGAGACGCGTTCTGTCTCTTAGAGATGAATGTACTTTGGTGCGAAAAGTGCAAATCAATCCCAAAACAACAGCAAAGGACCTTGTGAAGATGCTGGAGGAAACGGGTACAAAATTATATATAGCCACAGTAAAACGAGTCCTATATCAACATAACCTGAAAGGCCGCTTAGCAAGGAAGAAGCCACTGCTTCAAACCCGCCATAAAAAAAAAACAGACTACAGTTTGCAACTGCACATGGGGACAAAGATTGTACTTTTTGGAGAAATGTCCTCTGGTCTGATGAAACAAAAATAGAACTGTTTGGCCATAATAACCATCATTATGTTTGGAGGAAAAAGGGGGAGGCTTGCAAGCCGAAGAACATCATCCCAACCGTGAAGCACGGGGGTGGCAGCATCATGTTGTAGGGGTGCTTTGCTGCAGGAGGGACTGGTGCACTTCACAAATAGATGGCATCATGAGGGAGGAAAATGATGTGGATATATTGAAGCAACATCTCAAGACATCAGTCAGGAAGTTAAAGATTGGTCGCGAATGGGTCTTCCAAATGGACAATGACTCCAAGCATACTTCCAAAGTTGTGGCAAAATGGCTTAAGGACATAAAAGTCAATGTATTGGAGTGGCCATCTCAAAGCCCTGACCTCAATCCAATAGAAAATTTGTCGGCAGAACTGAAAAAGTGTGTGCGAGCAAGGAGGCCTACAAACCTGACTCCGTTACACCAGCTTTGTCAGGAGGAATGGGTCAAAATTCACCCAACTTATTGTGGGAAGCTTGTGGAAGGCTTCCAGAAATGTTTAACCCAAGTTAAACAACTCAAAGGCAATGCTACCAAATACGAATTGAGTTTGTGAACTTCTGACCCACTGGGAATGTGATGAAAGAAATAAAAGCTGAAATAAATAATTCTCTCTACTATTATTCTGACATTTCACATTCTTAAAATAAAGTGGTGATCCTAACTGACCTAAGACAGGGAATTGTTACTAGGATTAAATGTCAGGAATTGTGAAACTGAGTTTAAATGTATTTGGCTAAGGTGTATGTAAACTTACGACTTGAACTGTAGATCGTTATGTTACATCAATTAACTTTAAACATGGATAATACATAGACGTGTATGTAATAAAGGAGGTTCCTAAAGACATTAGACAAAGGTCCAATATCTTGCTGAGTAAGGTGTGTGTGTGTGTGTGTGTGTGTTTTTTTTCTTCCTGCCAGTCCGAGCTGGAGTGGGGCAAGGAGAACTGCATCCAGATCAAGAGGATCAGAGAGGTATAGAGACCAGCATTTCACGAAACACACACCAGGTGACCCCAGTCTCTGACCTGACCCTGCCTCTCTGTGACCCCCAGGTGGCCGAGCTCTATGAGGACCTGAAGGAGAGAGTGTCCCAGTTCAACATGCATGTGATTGAGAACCCAGCGCCAATGGACTACTCCAGCCTTCACAAGCAGAGGTTCATCCTGCAGGTGAGACTGAGGCACATGCCAGTATTCTGGAGCTCTACACCTTACTTCCAACGTAAAGCTATATGGTTATTATTATGACACTATAATATTATCTGTTGTACCTATCCCTGCTATTCAGAATATCATTCGGAAGTGCAAACACTGTAGCCCCTGTCTATTTGATTGAATTTCCTCTTCTCTTTATACAGTGCCTTCAGAAAGTATTCATACCCCTTGACTTATTCCACATTTTGTGTTACAGCCTGAATTGGAAATTGATTAAATAGATTTTTTTTTTCAGCCATCTACACACAATACCCATAATGATAAAAGGCTAACATGGTTTTAGAAATGTTAGCTAATTTATTGAAAATAAAATCCGGAAATGTCTCATTTAGGTAAGTATTCACACCCCTTTGCTATGACACTCCAAATTGAGCTCCGGTGCATCCAATTTCCTTTGATCGTCCTTGAGATGTCACTACTTGATTTGAGTCCACCGGTGGCCAATTAAATAGTTTGGACATGATTTAGAAAGAAACACATCTGTCTATATAAGGTCCCAAAGTTGACAGTGCATGTCAGAGCAGAAACTATACCATGAAGTCTAAGGAACTGTCTAGAACGCCGAGATAGAATTGTGATGAGGCATATATCTGGGGAAGGGTATAACATTTCTAGAGTGTTGAAAGTTTCCAACAGTGGTCTCCATTATCTGCCTAGAGCTGGCCGTCTGACCAAACTGAGCAATCGAGCAAGAAAGACCTTGGTCAGGGAAGTCACCAAGAATCCAAAGACCACTCTGACAGAACTACAGAGTTCCTTGGCTGAGATGGGAGAACCTGACAGAAGGTCTCTACAGCACTTCACCAATCTGGGCTTTATGGGAGAGTGGCCAGACGGAATCCACTCCTGAGAAAAGGCACATGACAGCACGCCTGGAGTTTGAAAAACGGCATGTGAAAGACTGAAAGCATATCTGCAGGGAAGAATGGGGGGAAATGACAAAATCCAGATGTGCAAAGCTGATATAGACATACCCAAGACCACTCAAAGCTGATATAGACATACCCAAGACCACTCAAAGCTGATATAGACATACCCAAGACCACTCAAAGCTGATATAGACATACCCAAGACCACTCAAAGCTGATATAGACATACCCAAGACCACTCAAAGCTGATATAGACATACCCAAGACCACTCAAAGCTGATATAGACATACCCAAGACCACTCAAAGCTGTAATCGCCACCAAAGGGGCTTCTAAAAAGTATTGACTCGGGTGTGAATACTTATGTGAATATGTTATTTAATTTTAAATACATTTGCAAAAATGTAAATAAAAAAACATGTTTTCATTTTGTCATTATGGGCTATTGTTTGTAGATTGGTGAAAACATATATTTGAATCCAGGCTGTAACACAAGAAAATGTAGAATAAGTCGAGGGGTATGGATACTTTCTGAAGGCACTCCATCTTTCAGGTGGTTATCGCTGGTGCCTACTACCCTAACTACTTTTCTCAAGGGGAAATGGATGAAGAGCTGGCCTCCAAAGACCTGTCAGGCCATGATCCCAAAAAAACTGTGCTGGTATGATGCCATTACCCCCTATCCCTGATTTATCAAATTCCTATACTTTCATGAACAGTGTTTGTATGTCGTGAATGCTAGACCACTGCCATGCTCTTTGATTGTCTCGTCTCAGGTGAGGAACCTGCCCCCCTACAGTTTCCTGTACTACAAGCAGCTGCAGTCCCTGTTCCGCCAGTGTGGCCAGGTCAAGTCCATAGCCTTCGATGGATCCAGGTAACAAACAGATCAAACCTCCGCTCGACTTAGAATAACTCATCATGTTACCTGTTTCATAGATAGATACTTCATAGATGTTTTGACCTAAATGGTCTTCCATAGCTTATAGAATGCCCATAGTCCATTGGTAAGACAGATAAACATTTGTTGTGTGTTCCTTCAGAGGGCATGTAGAGTTCTACCGGACGACAACCCGGGGGTCGGGGGTGCTCCCTGAGGTGTTACTGGCCCTCCTCCTGGCCCACCAGAGGCATCCTCTGGACCTGTTTGTGCATCCCAGTGACGAGGTGGAGAACTTTGCGGGGAACAGGACCATCTGCCACATGCGATACGCTCGGTAGGGAGCCTATACATCCTTCTCACACTACTAATCCACTCAGCTGGTACGCTCGGTAGGGAGCCTATACATCCTTCTCACACTACTAATCCACTCAGCTGGTACGCTCGGTAGGGAGCCTATACATCCTTCTCACACTACTAATCCACTCAGCTGGTACGCTCGGTAGGGAGCCTATACATCCTTCTCACACTACTAATCCACTCAGCTGGTACGCTCGGTAGGGAGCCTATACATCCTTCTCACACTACTAATCCACTCAGCTGGTACGCTCGGTAGGGAGCCTATACATCCTTCTCACACTACTAATCCACTCAGCTGGGCTTTTAATCCTCGTTTGCTACAAAATACAGTTTGCTGCATGGGGGTAACATCATCTAACCTCAACTTCGCAAGAGGAATGCATTTAGCGGAGTGAAAGTCATTCAGACAGTTGATGTATAGGTAATGCCAGCTCTGGCTCAGGGCCAAATGCCTCTTCAGGAAGGTGGAGGTCCTGTTAGTGGTCATCTGGGTTTGGGGGGAGTGGGCTTTGTCCGTAACCCTGCAGGTCTGCACCCCTCCACACTGGGCCTTGATGTAACCTGACATGCTTGCACTCTGGCTGACCCTTTACAGCCATCACACAGCCTCTGAGAGGGTAGATTTAGGCCGAGTCAGACCCTCTCCCTCCTCCTCACACACATTTACAGACAGTGCTATCATGAGTGAGTTACAGTCAGTTAGGTCAGTCCCATAGACTCCCTAATACAATGATGCAGCTCAGTGACTTTGACTGTTACACTAGCACTGTGTTCCCCCTTTGAGGGATCCTCCAGGCTTTTTAAGCATAATTCATTCTGTCCTGTGGTTTTCAGTGTGAATGTGGACTTCCAGAACAACTCGGTCTACCCAGTGGGGTTGCTGAGCAGCACCATCGACCCAGACAAGCTGCCCTCTAACCCCATCTTCATGGTCAACATCACAGAGGTTAGTCAGATTGAGACTCCTCTTTCAGTCAACTTTCTGGGACTTGTTTTTGTGTTAATAAGTAATCTGGTGACGATTCTATCTAGAGGAACTGATAGACTGCACAGTCTGTAGTGGAGGGGGTAACCAAGCATGCCTCCTTCATCTTGGCTCCCTAGGTGGTGGAGGTGGGCCACTTCTGGGGCTTCCAGGCGGACGATGCCAGCATGGAGAAGCAGCGCCATCTGACAGCGGAGATTAATTCTCATGAGCTGTGTCCACTTCCTGTCTCCCTCTACCCAAACCTGCTGTGCCTGGCACCTTTCTCAGAGGGCGACGAGCAGGGCCTCTACTACCGTGCCAAGATCCTGCATGTCTGCGGCAGCTCTGTGGAGGTACAAGCACATGCTCACTAAGCTCACTAGTACACACAATCACTCCCAGGTTGATTACAGTTGCAGTTTTAGTGGATGAACCATGTAAAGTATATGTGCGTTCTGAACGTTCAAGGTTTTCTTTCTGGACTTTGGAAACACCACTCTGGTGTCGTGTAGCTGCCTGAGGAAGCTACCTGCTGATATCATGGCCCACCCATTCCAGGTACAGCTACAGCGTTTTATTTAGGCAAAATGGTAAACATCTTTGGGCCACTTCCTAATCAGGAAAGTTGATCTAGTATCCCTATATTCTGGTATGACTTTGTCCTGTATTCTGTTAGGATTGTGCTCTGCCCTGTCTCCTCAGGCCCAGGAGTTCCAGATCTCTGGGATGCGTCCATCGGCCCAGTCCATGATCCTTGGGGACCAGTGGAGCAGCCGCGCCCGCAACCGCTTCATCACGTTGGTGAACGGCCACCCGCTCATAGTCTCCCTGTTCTCCATCCTACACGGCGTCATGCGCGTGGAGCTGCTCATCAACACCGACACGGTCACCTCCAGCGTGGCTGACATCATGATGCAGGAGGGACACGCCATCAAGGCCGAGGAGAGCTTTGAGTCCAAGGTACCTCAAACACAGGCCAGCTTTCTGTCTGTCTTCACTGCAGCTTCTAGGATGTTGTGCTCATGGGGAATAATTGTTCAGTTATAGTATTCCTGTCAGGCTTGGCTATAAACATAAATCATTTAGTGTTTCCTAGCTGTCCAGCAGTAGAAACAAAGGCTGTGACCCTGACAGTGCTGTGTGGTTGTGTGTCTTGCAGCAGATCCACGACGTGCTGGTGTCTCTGTACAAAGACCTGCAGGACGGCACCTTCACTCCCAACGCTACCAGCAGCTCCTGGAAGACTAGCAAGGAGGAGGAGAAGCAGCTAATTGACAGCCTGCTCCAGTCCTTTGCCAAGACCAGCCAGTCCTCTCTGAAGAGCAAGGCGAGAACACTAGCCAAGTGGCTGACTCACATTTCATAGACTGCTACTGTGTTCAATAGACTGCCTGTCTGGTTAAACCAGGAGGTGCTGGTAGTTGTTCACCACAAGAGGGTGTCATTGTCTTTCTGCCTTTTGCCTGCCTCCTGTCCAGAGGGTGGAGACATTTTGGTAGTACGTGAGCTGGTGTACATTTTGTTCTACGGTGTATTAGTGGCTGTGGGCCAGGGCCACACATTCCTCTCAGGAATTCGTGGAACACAATTTGTTTCCGGGGATGTTTTTACTGTTAACAACATGTATTAAATAATTGTGTATGAATGTTAGTGGCTACAGGATGCCCATTGTGTCTTACGGCTCACTGTAAGTAAAGTGTTGCTGATGCTGTTTCCCACAGGTTCGTGTGCATGGCCCATCCAGTCCTCACAAAGTCAACTTCCACAGCTTTAGCAACGTCAGCGACTACAGGTTAGTCAGTGTCACCCAGATCAGGTTAGAGTTTGGCCCAGTGCTGGTGACACTATATACCAGTGCTAATGAATGTGTTAACTCCTTACAGGTCGGTGTTCATAGAGAAGGACAGCATCAACTCTGTTGCGTTGAATGACAGTCCTCAGGACGGCCATCAGCGGATGCTGGTGGCTGGCTCCGTGTCTGTCAGTGCAACAGGTACAGTACTGGGAATGGGATATGATCTGGGACATTAGAATAAGGGTTAGACTATGGGTGTCCAACTAATTTTGCCCTGCGGACTGCATTCGGTCTTCACCGAGGTCTGGAGGGCCACACTCGCCTTCAACATTTTCAAAAAATAGTCCTCTATCCAGCACTTTTGGAATTTTCAATGCTCCCGGACTGTCTAGGTTTCGATAACTGTTGGCAAGCTGGACAGAGTGAAATACACTTGACTATAGCAAACATTAGGAACACCTTCCTAATATTGAGTTGCAGATCCCCCCCTTTGCTCTACGAACAGGATCAATTCGTCAGGGCATGGACTCTACAAGGTGTTGAAAGCGTTCCACAGTGATGCTGGCCCATGTTGACTTCAATGCTTCCCACAGTTGTCAAGTTGGCTGGATGTCCTTTTGGTGGTGGATAAGTCTTGCCACACAGGGAGACTGTTGAGTGTGAAAAACCCAGCAGCGTTGCAGTTCTTGACACAAACCGGTGCACCTGGCACCTACTACCTTACTCCATTCAAAGGCACCCTCTGAATGGTACACATACACAATCCATGTCTCAATTGACTCAAGGCTTAAAAATAAATATTTAACCTGTCTCTTCCCCTTCATCTATACCAGGTATTCCCAAACTACACCAGGTATACCCCCAGGGGTACACCAAATACATGTGATTCACATTTAAAAATATATATTTATTTATTAATATTATTTTTTAGACCTTTTTTTTTTTCTCACATTTTCAAACAGTCCATTTATATTTTCCAACAGGGCTATACATTTTAGGCTTTTTTCTCACCTGAGTAGCCTGTTTGAGAATTTTTTTGTTTTAACCATCTAGTGTTCAGCGAAATAACAACACAATGTCAAATACAGGTACTAGTCAAATAATTAACATCCACTCACATTAACCGTTACTCTCTCGCGGGAATTCCCCTAACGGTCCGTATGTAGCCAAACGTAGCTGCTGCTCATGTTGGTATCTGTACTGATGGCGCAAAAGCCATGACAGGGAGACATAGTGGAGTGGTAACATGCATGCAAGCAGTTGCTCCCAACACCACTTGGTACACTGCAGCATCCACCGGGAGGCTCTTTCTGCCAAGGGAATGCCTGACAGCTTGAAAGATGATTTGACACTACAGTGAAAATGGTTAACTTTGTTAAAGCAAGGATCCTGAACTCTCGTGTATTTTCTGCACTATGCAATGATATGGGCAGCGACCATGTAACGCTTTTACAACATACAGAAAGAAGTGTGCTGGTTATCAAGGTGCAAAGTATTGACACTTTTTTATTTTTTTTTGAGAGACGAGCGTAAAGTTTTCTTTACTGACCATCATTTTCACTTGTCTGACCACTTGCATGATGACACGTTTCTCACACGACTGGCCTATCTGGGTGATGTTTTTTCTGGCCTGAATGATCTGAATCTAGGATTACAGGGACTCTCCACAACTATATTCAATGTGCTGGACAAAATTGACGCTATGATTAAGAAGTTGGAGCTCTTCTCTGTCTGCATTAACAAGGACAACACACAGGTCTTTCCGTCATTGTATGTTTTTTTTGTGTGCAAATGAACTCAAGCTTACGGACAATGTCAAATGTGATATAGCGAAGCACCTGAGTGAGCTGGGTGCGCAATTACTTTCCTGAAACGGACGACACAAACAACTGGATTCGTTATCCCTTTCATGCCCTGCCTCCAGTCCACTTACCGATATCTGAACAAGAGAGCCCCATCGAAATTGCAACAAACAGTTCTGTGAAAATGTAATTTAATCAGAAGCCACTGCCAGATTTCTGGATTGTGCTGCGCTCAGAGTATCCTGCCTTGGCAAATCGCGCTGTTAAGACCACGATGCCCTTTGCAACCACGTACCTATGTGAGAGTGGATTCTCAGCCCTCACTAGCATGAAAACTAAATACAGGCACAGACTGTGGAAAATTATTTAAGACTGAAACTCTCTCCAATACAACCCAACACTGCAGAGTTGTGTGCATCCTTTCAAGCACACCCTTCTCATTAACCTGTGGTGAGTTATTCACAATTTAATAAACAAATAAGGTTTTATATGTAAGATGGTTAAATAAAGAGGAAAATTATTTATTATTTGTGCCCTGGTCCAATAAGAGCTCTTTGTCACTTCCCACTCATTCTTATGTTTAATAAATGTATCTTATAGTGTGTGTGTGGCAGGCTTACAGTGATGGCAAAAAACTACATTTGAGAGTGCGCTGACCCTGGTGCTAAATGGGGTACGCAGCTGGAGGTTGAATGTTTGAAGGGGTACGGGACTATAAAAAGTTTGGGAACCACTGATCTACACTGATTTGAAGTGGATTTAAAAAGTGACATCAATAAGGGATCTAGGGCTGTCCCCAACGGATAAAAAATCTTAGTCGACAAAGTCATCTGTTCTTTTGACCAATCAATTGCTCGACATTTTTAAATGTGTATTTTTCCATATATAGACACACTGTGTTTTTAATAAAATCAACTATATGCAATGAGCTTGTCTGATGCTTTAAGCTTACGGTTTGATGCCTCAAGATGTCGCCAGAGTTCTAGATAACCAGAAGGGGAAAAAATGTAACCTGACCCAGCTGATTCTACCATCATGCTCCTGAAATTTCTGGTAATAGGCTACACGAGGAGTCGGCAACCTTACTCATGTGCAATGCCAATTTATCTAACCTTTTCTACCGATCTGCGTTCCAGTTATGGTTTTCATATGCACATCTTCGTGAAACAGTTTCATTTTATAATAACGTCTTTATCTCAAAATCATTGTAATTTGATAAATCAAATGTCTATCCAAATGAAAATGATACTAACCTAAAAAGTTACTTTATTGGCAACAAATAAAAACATTGCAGCCTGCAGGTATATCCTGATTTAAAAAATATATATATATCCTCATTACCGGCCGTGACTGGGAGTCCCGTAGGGCGGCGCACAATTGGCCCAGCATAGTCCGTGTTAGGGAAGAGTTTGGCCACGGCGGCTTTATTTGGCTCATCGCGCTCTAGCAACTCATTGTGGCGGGCCGGGCGACTGCAGGCTGACATTGGTCATCAGTTTCCTCAGACACATTGGTGCAGCTGGCTTCCGGGTTAAGCAAGCGGGTGTTAAGAAGCTCTGTTTGGCGGGTCTAGCTTCGGAGGACGCATGACTCAACCTTCGCCTCTCCCAAGCCCATTGGGGAGTTGCAGCGATGAGACAAGATCGTAATCACAACATTGGGGAGAAAAGGGGGGTAAAAATTACAAAGAAAAATACAATTACAAAAAACCCTTTACTCAGTACTTTGTTGAAGCACCTTAGGCAGCGATTATAGCCTTGAGTCTTCAAGCTTGGCACACCTGTATTTGGGGCGCTTCTCCCATTCTTTCCTGCAGATCCTCTCAAGCTCTGTCGGGTTGGATGGGTAGCGTTGCTGCACAGAAATGTTCAGGTCTCTCCAGAGATGTTCGATCTGATTCAAGTCCGGGTTCTGGCTGGGCCACTCAAGGTCCCGAAGCCACTCCTGCGTTGTCCTGTTGGAAGGTGAACCTTCGCCCCAGTCTGAGGTCCTGAGCGCTCTGGAAAAGGTTTTCATTGAGGATCTCTCTGTACTTTGCTCCGTTCATCTTTGCCTCGATCCTGACTAGTCACCCAGTCTCTGCCGCTGAAAAACATCCCCACAGCATGATGCTGCCACCATGCTGCTTCACCGAAGGGATGGTGCGAGGTTTCCTCCAGATGTGACGCTTGGCATTCAGTCCAAAGAGTTCAATCTTGGTTTCATCAGACCAGATAATCTTGTTTCTCATGGTCTGGGAGTCTTTAGGTGCCTTTTGGCAAACTCCAAGCGGGCTGTCATGTGCCTTTTACAGAGTGGCTTCCATCTGGCCACTCTACCATAAAGGCCTGATTGGTGGAGGGCTGCAGAGTTGGTTGTCCTTCTGGAAGGTTCTCCCATCTCCAAAGAGGAGCTTTGTCAGAGTGACCATTGGGTTCTTGGTCACCTCCCTGACCAAGGGCCCTTCTCCCCCGATTGCTCAGTTTGGCCAGGCGGCCAGCTCTAGTAAGAGTCTTGTTGGTTCCAAACTTCTTCCATTTAAGAATGATGGAGGCCACTGTGTTCTTGGACATTCAATGCTGCAGAAATGTTTTGGTACCCTTCCCCAGATCTGTGCCTCCACACAATCCTGTCTCGGAGCTCTACGGACAATTCCTTCGACCTCATGGCTTGGTGTTTGCTCTGACATGCACTGTCAACTGTGGGACCTTTTTATATAGACAGGTTTGTGCCTTTCCAAATCATGTCCAATCAATTGAATTTACCACAGGTGGATTCCAATCAAGTTGTAGAAACATCTCAAGGATGATCAATGGAAACAGGATGCACCCGAGCTCAATTTCAAGTCTCATAGTAAAGGGTCTGAATACTTATGTAAATAAGATATTTCCGTTTTTTTATTTTTAATACATTTGCAAAACCTGTCATTATTATGTATTATGTGTAGATTGCTGAGAATTTTGCTTTATTTAATCCATTTTACAGTAAGGCTGTAATGTAACAAAATGAGGATAAAGTCAAGGCGTCTAAATACTCTCTGAAGGCACTGTATATGTATATATCAGTGGAGGCTCCTCAGGGGAGAAAGGGGAGGACCAACCTCAGTGAATTTCATTAAAGAAAAATATGATAAAGTTGTCCTTTTTAGATAAAGCTAAAATAAACATATTCACATGTCACCAAATAATTGATTAAAACACTGTTTTGCAATGGTCTATAGTATCCTCAACAGCACTCTGTAGGGTAGCACCATAGCATAGCCGAAGGACAGCTGGCTTCCGTCTTCCTCTTGGTACATTGACTTCAATGCAAAACCTAGGAGGCTCTTTGTTCTCACCCATCATTCCGTAGACTTACACAGTAATTAGGATGGAGGACATCCTCTGAAGTTATCATATCAGAGCTCTTGCAGCATGAACTGACATGTTGTTCACCCAATCGAAGGATCCGAGAATGAATCTAGTACTGAAAGCATAAGCTACACCTAGCTAGCATTGCAGTGCATAAAATGTGGTGAGAAGTTGACTCATGCCAAGAGTGTGCAAAGCTGTCATCAAGGCAAAGGGTGGCTACTTTAAAGAATCTCAAATATAAAATATATTTTGATTTGTTTAACACTTTTTTTGGTTACTACATGATTCCATATGTGTTATTTCATATTTTTGATGTCTTCACTATTATTCTACAATGTAGAAAATTTGTAAAAAATAAAGAAAACCCCTTGAATGAGTAGGTGTGTCCAAACCTTTGACTAGGTGTGTGTGTGTGTGTGTGTGTGTGTGTGTGTGTGTGTGTGTGTGTGTGTGTTTTAGTCGAGCAATAACACAATCTCGATCAACCAACAGCCTAACGACCAAACAATCGACCGGTCGACTAATTGGGGTCAGGCCTAAAGGGATCATGGCAAGAGCAGGTGTTCTTAATGTTTTGTCCATAATTTCTACACCGATTTGATTTTAGTCATTTCCATGTCGATTGCGATAGTTTTCCCATCCAATTTTTTGAACCACCCACGGGCTCGCTGTTAGTTTAGACCCTACCAGAAATGTACATTTGTCTTTGTCATAACAGTAAGATGCATATATGTGTGTGCTGATCTAGGTGCACAGATTCTACTGAAGGAGACCACATTGATGCCTCACATCCACGGCCTGCCTGCACTCATCACCATGCTCTTCACCCCTGCCATAGAGCTACGGTCAGTCTGCTTGGTGATGGTACACTCATCACATTTAATCAAATTACCTACCGTACCTTTTATAGGGAATGTATTTTAGGGAATGTCAAAGGGAATGTGAGATCTTATAGGGAATGTAAAATGATGGGCGGTTCTTATTAAATGTTAACATAAATCATTTGTCATATTCACCTCAAATCATGCATTTAGTCATAAAGGTCTGTTAATGTAACTTTGCCTGTTCTCTGCAGCACCAACGAGGAGAGGACCAGCTACACTGGTGCCCTCTGTGGTCTGGGGTGGAACGTCCAGTCTCAGGCAGCTGCCCTGCCTGAACATGACATGGAGCTCGCCTTTGATGTCAAATTCGATGTAGAGGACATCACCGAGGTAGCTAACACCCATATAGTTCCACATAGACCCTTCATATCCATATGTATCGTGTTTTAAAACTTTCTTCAACTTTCCAGATATAATCAGTGTGTTTTGTGTTGGATCAGATCAATGCGTTGCGTGGTGCCATTAACCGTCTGGTTTGTGAGGGGCCCAACGGTCCTCTGCACCTGGGGCCTGACAGGATCAACACCCTGCAGGAGGACTGCCGCGAACGCCTCGTCAGTCTGTTTATAAAGTCACCCCCTCGAGAAGACCTTGTTCCTGTGTACCATGAGGAACCAAAGCAATGGAACCAGGTATGGCTTGAATTCATGGTGTAATGTTAGTTTTCCCCACTTTTACAGAGCGTAAGGTCCATACTTAATCATTTCTAGTGTTAAAACAATTGATGTTGAGCTTGTATGGTGTGACCATGTTGTGTACAGGTGGATCCCAGTCAGAAGATGGAGATTGTCCAAAAGGAAGATGGAAAGAGCAAAGGGGTCCTGTTTCAGCTACACCCCGTCACACTGCTCAACATATGAGACCATTCTAAAGCAGCATGCTGTCCTGTTTTCACCTCCACTCTTATGTTTTACAAGATTCTTGCTTATGGTAACCCTCAGGAGGGACAATCTCTTTTGATAATTCTTATTTAAATATTTTGTTGTTGTTGCAATTGTTATGACTCATTTTACTTAAGGTCCTGCCATGCTTCTCTGTCCTGTGTTATGTTGTTCAGCTAGTGTAATTATACTTTCCAAACACTTATCCTTTTCTATTTTGATAATTAGTGATGTTTAAAACAATAAATGGCATTACCTTTTTTTATTTTTATAAATTAGTCTGAAGGTATGGTGCTGGTTTCAGTTTGGTACTGTACTTACAAAAATACACATTTGAGTGCTTACAACAGATGAGACTTGTCTGTCACTGTCCATTCAAACTCAGGAATAGTCCGTCAGAGTAACCTAACAGCCAAGTGAAATTTGTCACCTCAGCATACTGACATGAAAGGGTCTTCTGTGCCAGAAGGAATCAACGTGTATTTATAGAATGTCATTTCAAATCCCTTTGGAGATTTTCCAAGTGTTGTATGCACTGTGTACCCTATGAAACATGAACCCCTCATATGTCCTCTTATTTCTAACACAAGACTAGACTGTCCTAGTCAAATGAAACAGTTTTGTCTTGGACCCCATTTTCAGTAAAGCGTCTGAAAAACTATAACATAATACATCAAGGAACATTTATTTTTCTTATTCTGTAATGAAATACATACTGTAAGTGCAAAGAGTTAGTCCAGGGTCTAAGAACTACATTGAGTATAGTTGGACAGTTAATTCAAACAAATTAAATATCATCAGATATTCCTTGTCTTCATAGTAGTCAAACAACGGTACCTAAAACACCAGCTTGTGTATAGTTCCTTATAGTTATACAAAAGCAAAAACCCTACAATTACCACATCTAAAACACATATTGTCAAATTATTTTGTGCTTGAAAACACCAAAAGGAAATCATTTTATATATATTGTCATATACTGAGAGAAGCCCCACCAGCAAACTCGAACATGAAGCGGTATTTAACATTGGCAGCAGAGCATTTCTGTAGGCATCTCTCTTTTTTGTGCCAAATCTTAGTTTGTTGTAAGCGCAGCAAAAAAACGTAGCATGAAAAACTGCACAAAATATATCAAATATTTACTCAAGGCTTGACGTCATGCACTTTTAACAAGCAACACAAAAGAAAAAAAGGCTGGTTCTTTTTGTTCAGAATTGTGTACTTGTCTACCTAGACATAAGATCTTGAACATGAGTGATTTACTTTGTGTTAACCGTACTAGACAGTTTTGGGGTAAGGGCTTCTTCAGTGGTTGGTTTTAGAGAACACCTAGATGAAATGGTACTACCCCACAGATAATGACAAGGCTCTCCAACAATGATCAAGCTGTCTGAGCTGGACCTCGCTGTTAGCTAGACTCGCGTCTACTCTTCCTTTCGCTTGGCCCCGGGGATCTTCGCCTGGATCCTGTTGCGACAAAACATGAGGTCAACTCGGATACAGTACTGATTTATTTCAGTGTAGTCATGAACCTTTTCTAGTTTGTATCAAGATGATCATTACAATCTATTTCTTCGGTGGATGTTCCAGAAACTACCATGTTCATTCTTGAGTAGAAAAGGTCATAACCACTTACTTCCCCACTACAGAGTTCACTTGGGTCCGTATTAGTCCAACATATTGGTCAATCTGTGCCTGAGACAGAAAACAATTTAGATTAAATAGAAAATGATTTTGTGAGTAAACAAAAATGTATTCTAGAGAGTGAGGGTAAATTCTTACCTGGTGTTTCTCATAGACAATGGGCATGCTAAACATGGACACCACGGCTGTAGGGGAAGAGAGAGGGAGAGACGGCATGTTAAAGCAGTTTGACCTCGTCACCCCCTGGGAATATACTCATATGCACACATTGTGTCCACAGAGCCCCACTCCAGCTCAGAGACTTATCTACACTAGGTTAATAGAAAAATAACACAAATATGAGATACTTTGTCTTCAGTTGTGAATGAAACCTTTGAACAAAGCCCTTCATAAATAACATTTTGGATTTTCATCACATGGATCTTTTTGGGAAGTGAAGCCGACTGAACTTTAATCTAAGATTAAAATCTATTGTTTTTGCTAAAAAGGGCAGAAGGGAATAATCCACTTTGATACAGAACTTAATTGATACAGATTGCAGTAAACCTGGTTCCATGAAGAACCATATGTTGTGATCTTGTCAGGAGGTCATGTGCTCCACAGCGTGTGTTCTCTCTGTGTTGGGTTAATCATTTACTGACAATGGGGTACTGTGATGCGTGCTTATTACAGCCCACTCCCCTGATTATAGTAACAACTCATACCGACTGGCTTTGTGATCTTGTAGATGGAGAGGTTCCAATAGGATGCTTTATATTCCGTTTTGTTATAAAATGATGTTAGACAGAAGAGATAAAATATGAGCTGTATGTCAGGCTCAACATGGGGTGCAGAGCTGAGTAGAACAGTAGCTAGGCACTGGAGGATCCTCACCTAGAATAAGCAGAGTCAGGCCATTGAAGAGAGCGCCCACATAGGTCAGCAGCCACATCAGCACAGCAAACTGCAACACAGTGTAAAAACACTTAACTCTTGGCACTGCTTCACCAAACAAGCCCACCCCCACAATTTATGGTATGTGTATTTGATGTTTGACAGAAGGTATAAAATACTAAAATAATGAAATATTTGAGGTTTTAACGTGTCCATTGATGATGTTTGACAGTAGAAATAGTAGTGAGATTACAGACACTAAAAAGTGGAGTGTTGGTGTCCATATCATTCTTGTAAAAGCCTAGAGATGAGAGAGAGGCTGACCTTCAGTGAGTCGATGAGGTCCTGGACCAGGAAAAGCCTACGGAGCTCCTTCATACAGGTGTTGGCGTAGAGCAGAGCCTTGTCAGCATAATTACCAATCTGATCCTGGGACAGAGAGATCTCCACTTCCAGATAGGATCTGTTGGGGAAAAAGTACAGGAGACTGTTGGTGTCTAGGCTAAAGTGACTTTGTAAAACTGATTTGTGAATGTAAATGGCAGATTTTTTAATGTGCCGAGAAAACCTCTATCATCTTCTATCATCTCTCACTCACTTGAACGGGTGTCCTTCATCGGTCTTCTGCACAGCCTGAAGCACAGACTTGTAGATCCTGAAGCTGATGCTGGCAGAGAGGGCGGCCAGGGCTAAGTAGGCTCCCACACTGACCACACTGAACTGGGTCAGAGAGAAGAGCAGCAGGAGCACGCTACCGAACACAGCTCCAGACTGCTTCACGTTCCTCCAGTAGAGCAGGTCAATGGCTGGGGGGAGGAGAGAGACAGGAGAGCAAGGTTAGGATTCAGAGTTAGGCCCAGTATTACACAGTGACAGTATGATGACCTAACCGTAAGGTCACCCCAGCATGACACGGTATAACCCAACCATCGGTCACCTCAGCATTACAGTGATAGAATGACTTCACAGTGCTCAATTTACAGTGTTCCTGTCTACGTTGTGATATCACTTACAGTGCCGTAATCCCGTGTGTCCCAGGCATTTAGGTCAAATAACTGGAAGCCCATAGCAGCCAGAAGTCCTCAGAGACCCCTGACGTGTGGGATTTTGCTCTAACCTATATTTTTTATTGCGTTTGATTCGGCTGTGGATTCATAAACGTAGGTGTGAATGCGTCTAAGTGAAAACTTTTCTATCCGGCTTCTTTTCTCCTATATATAGAGTGACCTTTGCCAACGATAATAGCGAGCTGACTATTACTTGTTGAACAAATGTCACTCAATTTATGTTGCCACACCGGTGGTGGCACTCTATCTGCCAGTGACGTGTGATTTTATCAGTAGTAGTGGTCAGCACTCGGCCTGGTCACACACACAAGCGACCCTGCAGTACCCAAACACAACCTGGTTCCCCAGTTGTACAACTGTATTAGCCATTCACAGAGCTGGGTTAATCATTGACCTGGGGGCCTGTGGAGCCAGTGGCATAAATAGATCCAGATAGTGTCCAGAGATAAGAGCTTAAAGTGACCTGGTCATTCTACAGCTCTACGGCCAGAGGAATTAGAGCACAGTAACAGATGAGAGGCCCATTTGGGACCATAAGAATGAACAAACTAGGCTACATCATAAGCCACACTAGTAAACACCCAAAGGAGATACAGTCTACTTAAATGAGGGGATACAGCCTAGTTAAATAAGGAGATACAGTCTACTTAAATAAGGGGATACAGCCTAGTTAAATGAGGAGATACAGTCTACTTAAATAAGGGGATACAGCCTAGTTAAATAAGGAGATACAGTCTACTTAAATGAGGGGATACAGCCTAGTTAAATGAGGGGATACAGCCTAGTTAAATGAGGAGATACAGTCTACTTAAATAAGGGGATACAGCCTAGTTAAATGAGGGGATACAGCCTAGTTAAATAAGGAGATACAGTCTACTTAAATGAGGGGATACAGCCTAGTTAAATGAGGAGATACAGTCTACTTAAATAAGGGGATACAGCCTAGTAAAATAAGGAGATACAGCCTAGTTAAATGAGGGGATACAGCCTAGTTAAATGAGGGGATACAGCCTAGTTAAATAAGGAGATACAGTCTACTTAAATGAGGGGATACAGCCTAGTTAAATGAGGGGATACAGCCTAGTTAAATAAGGAGATACAGCCTAGTTAAATGAGGGGATACAGCCTAGTTAAATGAGGGGATACAGCCTAGTTAAATGAGGGGATACAGCCTAGTTAAATAAGGGGATACAGCCTAGTTAAATGAGGGGATACAGCCTAGTTAAATAAGGGGATACAGCCTAGTTAAATAAGGAGATACAGCCTAGTTAAATAAGGAGATACAGCCTAGTTAAATGAGGGGATACAGCCTAGTTAAATAAGGGGATACAGCCTAGTTAAATAAGGAGATACAGCCTAGTTAAATAAGGAGATACAGCCTAGTTAAATAAGGGGATACAGCCTAGTTGGCAACCTAAATAAGCTTTCTTTAAATCTATACTATTTCATACATCCAATTGAATTATGTCTTAAAAGACTGGTGCCATGTGCTGCTATCTCTGTTTTTCAGGGCATCCGTTTTCAGCCCCCAACAAAGACGACACAGGTTTATCACCCCTGGATTAGGCCGAGTCAGTGCACCATTCCAGCTCAACTCAGGAGAGGGCTGTATGGGTCACCTATGTTGGCTGTTAACACAGGCTTGTTTCCATGAGAACAGTGGCTGGTTCACCCACATTAGTGAGCTGTCTCCTCCACATCCAGTGACTGTGGCTCAGTGTAAATCCAGCAGCCAGCTGTTGATGTGACACCTGCAAGCCCTCTGTTTTACCAGGAGAAAAAGTCCGTTCCAGAGTGTTTGTGCTCCTGTTCTAGAGAGGAGTAAAACACTGCTGGGTCCCCTGGGTGTCTTCCTCCCTAAGCCCTCCTGCCTGCTTGCCCGCATGCACTAATTTTAGCCGTGGAGCTGTGAACAGCACAGAAATGACGGCCATCTTTATTTTCTACCATAGGCATCTATGGATGAAAAAAAGGCGTTCTAAAACAGGGTGCTGAAAGACACTCGTTTTACCGCCTCTCTGTGGGTGACAGGTGCAATGCTAGGCACATTCTGCCATTTCCCCATAATCATCTGCCCAAGTCAGCAAGACTGAGCTGCCCTCAATAACCAATACTGACTGACCTCTGTCCCTGTAATCAATAACTCTAATCAATCAGGCTGGATTACCTCTATATATCTGACTGAGTGCCACTCCCTTTAAACCAAGTACCAATATCACTAGTCACTAACCCACTCTCTATGATTTTCCATTTATCTACAGTATTGCTTGTAATGGAGATGCTCAACAAGAAAAACACACACACATTCACACACGCACCAAGCAAAGCAGCTGTAAGACAGACAGGCAGGACAGCAACGCCGGAGAGACTTGACAAACAGCAGCAAATGTGCCTCATGTGCCTTGTGATCTGATCTACAGATTGCACAAAGAGAGAAAAGCTTTAGCTAGTGCGGTAGAAGTGTGTGTACTGACCTGCGGCTCCCATGGCTGAACAGGGAAAGAGGCAGCTGCTTTATCCACAGACAAAAGGAGAGCACTGAAGGGGGACTACCCCCCCCTCCTCCTCTCAGCCGGGGAGGGGAGGGGCCACAAGCACGCAGGCTAATCATCCTTGGTCTAGGCAGGAGGACCGGAGGGTGGGCGTTAAGGGGAGCGGTTGCCAGAGAGCCGAGCTGCGATCCAACACACACACACACACACACACACACACACACACACACACACACACACACACACACACACCACACACCCACACACACACACCACACCTCTCTCTCTCAGTGAGCTCTTTCATACCCTGGTTATAAAGCACAGCCCCACTGACAAATGACAAAGACTGCCAAGCAAGGACCAAAATAAGGAGACTGTATCTGAATCAAAATGGTGGATGGGTATCTCTCTCCACCAGACAAGAAGATGGAGTTCTTTCCGATCATTTACTTATTATCTTATCAATAGCCCGCAGCATGTGACTTCATTGGCAGTATAGCATCTTGTGAGTGGGCATCGCAGCAGATCTGCAAGGTCTGTGAAGGTGTTATAGGACTGTATACTGAGGATGAAAGATGCTGCCTGAAATATACTGCTCTATTAAAATGCTTCAGCTCTGTGAGGATCTGGTGAGCGCCTGCCTGATGCAGTTACCATAGCTACGGTGCTCCATTTTCTCCCCCTCCACTCACAGAGAGAGAGAGAGAGAGAGAGAGGAAGGGGGAAGCAAGGAAAGAGAGAGATGGAGGGAGGGCGGGCGGGCGGGAGCGAAAGCACTTCCTGGAAAACAGAATCAGATTCACTTGCTTTGTCTGAATCTGGGGAATGAGGGACACGAACTCTTCACCAACACACACCCAGCCACTCCCTTTATAGTTCAGCACAAAAGGACAAAGGGCCGTTTAAACATGGAGGCAGGCATTAGTCAAAACAACAGACTGTACGTCATGGTCATGGTGTGAATGGGTTTCTAAACGTAGCTGATAGAATACTGACAAGGTTTAAATCCCACTATAAAAAGGGTAAAGGGAGTCTGATGGCTGAATTAGGTTTAAATCCCACTATAAAAAGGGTAAATGGAGTCTGATGGCTGAATTAGGTTTAAATCCCACTATAAAAAGGGTAAAGGGAGTCTGATGGCTGAATTAGGTTTAAATCCCACCATAAAAAGGGTAAATGGAGTCTGATGGCTGAATTAGGTTTAAATCCCACCATAAAAAGGGTAAATGGAGTCTGATGGCTGAATTAGGTTTAAATCCCACTATAAAAAGGGTAAAGGGAGTCTGATGGCTGAATTAGGTTTAAATCCCACTATAAAAAGGGTAAATGGAGTCTGATGGCTGAATTAGGTTTAAATCCCACCATAAAAAGGGTAAATGGAGTCTGATGGCTGAATTAGGTTTAAATCCCACTATAAAAAGGGTAAATGGAGTCTGATGGCTGAATTAGGTTTAAATCCCACCATAAAAAGGGTAAATGGAGTCTGATGGCTGAATTAGGTTTAAATCCCACTATAAAAAGGGTAAATGGAGTCTGATGGCTGAATTAGGTTTAAATCCCACCATAAAAAGGGTAAATGGAGTCTGATGGCTGAATTAGGTTTAAATCCTACTATAAAAAGGGTAAATGGAGTCTGATGGCTGAATTAGGTTTAAATCCCACTATAAAAAGGGTAAATGGAGTCTGATGGCTGAATTAGGTTTAAATCCCACCATAAAAAGGGTAAATGGAGTCTGATGGCTGAATTAGGTTTAAATCCCACCATAAAAAGGGTAAATGGAGTCTGATGGCTGAATTAGGTTTAAATCCCACCATAAAAAGGGTAAATGGAGTCTGATGGCTGAATTAGGTTTAAATCCCACTATAAAAAGGGTAAATGGAGTCTGATGGCTGAATTAGGTTTAAATCCCACCATAAAAAGGGTAAATGGAGTCTGATGGCTGAATTAGGTTTAAATCCTACTATAAAAAGGGTAAATGGAGTCTGATGGCTGAATTAGGTTTAAATCCCACTATAAAAAGGGTAAATGGAGTCTGATGGCTGAATTAGGTTTAAAAATGGCAGATCATGACTCACATTAGGAATCATGCAAAAGTCTGGAACTAGCGACAATGTGTTTTTTTTATTCACTGACAAAATACCTCCATCTGAGAAATGATCTACTTATCAACATTTATTTTTAAACAAAACCTAAGCTACTGGTGAACGAGACCGCTTCAAATCATTTGTTAAATGCCCTTTTATTAACCCATTCATGTCCATAACGGATCATTTCCTTTAGTAAATGCGTTCTCTGAGCTTACTAATGGACAAATCTGAAGAAAAATAATAATAATAGAAATCGGCCAAAGCGTTTGTCTACAATGTGGGTTTTTGATATTGTACTACATTTAGTCTTTGGACACATGGGGTGACTGTTTTTATGCATTTCATGAACCAAGTCCAGTGAATACATGTTAAAGTGATCAGATCAGAATAATATATATATATATGAAAACAATATCTAAAGAAATCCACACACACCGCTAGAGTACATGCAGTGTAAGCAAATCCAACGCAAGTCAATGGAGACTGAAGAGTGAGTCATTTTACAGTATGTTCCCTATTTCTCAGATCTTTAAACATGTTCAGATCTTAATGTTTGGTATATAGATAGTCAGGACCAATATATAAATAAATCCACACACACACACTCACTCCTAGAGTATATTATACAGCATAAGCAAATTGAATGCAAGTCAATGGCGAGTGAGGCCTGCTACAGCATTCTCCCTCTTTCTCTCCCTCTCTCACAAGCACACCTGTGTACACACATACCACAGACATCAATGCACACCCGCCGTGTGAGTGCGTGTGGATTGCTTTAGATATTGTTTTTATATACACTGAGTGTACAAAACATTATGAATACGTGCTCTTTCCGTGACAGACTGACCATACGAATCCAGGTGACAGCTATGATCCCTTATTGATGTCACTTGTTAAATCCACTTCAAATCAGGGTAGATGAAGGGGAGGAGACAGGTTAAAAAATGATTTTTAAGCCTTGAAACATGGATTGTGTATGTGTGTCATTCAGAGGGTGAATGGGCAAGACAAAATATTTAAGTGCCTTTGAACGGGGTATGGTAGTAGGTGCCAGGCGCACCGGATGTGTCAAGAACTGCAACGCTGCTGGGTTTTTCACACTCAACAGTTTCCCATGTGCGTATCAAGAATGGTCCACCACCCAAAGCACATCCAGCCAACTTGGCACAACTGTGGGAAGCATTGGAGTCAACATGGGCCAGCATCCCTGTTGAATGTTTTCGACACCTTGTAGAGTCCATGCCCCGATGAAGTGAGGCTGTTCTTAGAGCAAAAGGGGGTGCAACTTAATATTAGGAAGGTGTTCCTAATGTTTTGTACACTCAGCGGTCCAGATGTTTAAGATCTGACAGAGAAAAAAACGCTGATAAAATGACTCCGTAAATGTGCTGATACTGCATATAGTCTAGGTGTGTGTGTGTGAGAGAGGAGGGAGTGTGTGGATTTTATATATTGGTCCAGACAATCTATATACCAAACATAATTAAGATCTGAACATGTTTAGAGAGAGAAAACGTAAAATGCAAATACTGCATGTACTTTAGGGGTGTATGTTTGAGAGAGAGAGTGTGGATTTCTTTCAATATTGTTTTCATATACCGTACCAGTCAAAAGTTTGGACAAACCTTCTCATTTGTGGGTTTTTCTTTATTTGTACTATTTTCTACAATGTGGAGTAATAGTGAAGACATCAAAACTATGAAATAACATATGGAATCATATAGTAACCAAAAGAGTTAAACTAATCTAAAAATATTTTATATTTGAGATTCTTCAAAGTAGCCAAAAGTTGACGACAACTTTGCACACTCTTGGCATTCACTGAACCAGCTTCGTGAGGTAGTCACCTGGAATGCATTTCAATTAACAGGTGTGCCTTGTTTTTTTATTTAACCTTTATTTAACTAGACAAGTCAGTTAAGAACAAATTCTTATTTGACAATGACGGCCTATCCTGGCCAAACCCTCCCCTAACCCGGACGACGCTGGGCCAATTGTGCGCCGCCCTATGGGACTCCCAATCACGGCCGGTTGTGATACAGCCCAGGATCGAACCAGGGTCTGTAGTGATGGCTCTTGCCCTGAGATGGAGTGCGTTAGACCGCTGCGCCATTCAGGAGCCCCAACTTTTGTTAAAAGTTCATTTGTGGAATTTCATTCCTTCTTTCTTTTCCTTCTTGCGTTTGAGCCAATCAGTTGTGTTGTGACAAGGTAGGGGTGGTATGCAGAAGCTAGTCCTATTTGGTAAAAGACCAAGTCCATATTATGGCAAGAACAGCTCAAATAAGCAAAGAGAAACGACAGTCCATCATTACTTTAAGACATGAAGGCCAGTCAATACGGAACATTTCAAGAACTTTGAAAGTTTCTTCAATTGCAGTCGCAAAAACTATCAAGCGCTATGATGAAACTGGCTCTCATGAGGACTGCAACAGGAAAGGAAGACCCAAAGTTACCTCTGCTGCAGTGGATAAGTTCATTAGAGTTAACTGCACCTCAGATGAAGTAACAGACACATCTCAACATCAACTGTTCAGAGGAAACTGCGTGAATCAGGTCTTCATGGTCGAATTGCTCCAAAGAAACCACTAAGAAGAGACTTACTTGGGCCAAGAAACACGAGCAATCGACATCTGTCCTTTGGTCTGATGAGTCCAAATTTGCAATTTTTGGTTCCAACAGCCGTGTCTTTGTGAGACGCAGAGAAGGTGAACGAATTATCTCTGCATGTGTGGTTCCCAACGTGAAGCATGGAAGAGGAGGTGTGATGGTGTGGGGATGCTTTTCTGGTGATACTGTCAGTGATTTATTTAGAATTCAAGGCACACTTAACCAGAATGACTACCACAGCATTCTGCAGCGATAAACCATTCCATCTGGTTTGGGTTTAGTGGGACTATAATTTGTTTTTCTACAGAACAATGACCAAAACACACCTCCAGGCTGTGTAAGGGATATTTGACCAAGGAGAGTAATGGAGTGCTGCATCAGATGACCTGGCTTCCACAGTCACCCGACCACAACCAAATTGAGATGGTTTGGGATGAGTTGGACCGCAGAGTGAAAGAAAAGCAGCCAACAACTGCTCAGCATATGTGGGAACTCCTTAAAGTCTGTTGGAAAAGCATTCCTCATGAAGGTGGTTGAGAGAATGCCAAGAGTGTGCAAAGCTGTCATCAAGGCAAAGGGTGGCTACTTTGAATAATCTCAAATATCAAATATATTTTGATTTGTTTAACACTTTTTTGGTTACTACATGATTCCATATGGGTTATTTCATAGTTTTGATGTCATTCACAGGGAAGGGAAAAAAAGGCAGACCAACCAACTGCATCTCCATCTTACACACAATACAGTATAATAAACATGGCTGCCATAGAAAATTACAGCCAGTTGGAAAGGCAGGGAGGAGGAAGGGAAACCATTTTCACTCCCCGTCCCTCTTCCTAACCCAGAGGTGATACTAATGCACACCATGATGGAGAAAGAGACAGACGGAGGCTGTGCCTTTCTCTCCCAGTAGCTGCAAAGTGCCCTGGCAGCCGATGGATGAGACTGATGTAATCAGGATGGGTGCGCCCTGGTTGCCATGGAGACAGTCTGTCAGTGCTGTCCGGATGCTCCGACAGCCTCGCACACAATAAAAAACTGAAAGACTCCGAAAACAGCTTCCCCGCAGAGCCCTCAGACCGGGAGAGTGATAACAATGACACACCCTGGTTTCACATTAACACACATATAAAAACACACACAGAACACAGACACACAACACAGACGGCTCACAGCATGTGTGTGTACATTCACCATTACGCCTCACACCTACCTTTGCCCTTTGTCTCACACGGCAGAGAGAGAGCGTGATCAGGGCGTGTCTGCTGTCACCCCCCTGGTGAAGGTAAACAGCTCAGCCTGATCACCCAGGCCCCGACTAATACACACCATGGATACCCCACACAACCATACATGCAACATCCCCCTTTCATACACACACACAAACTACAGCTGCACTAGCAGCATAAATACACATGCTCCTCATACATACATCATTTCACCACTCACAGCCTAGACACACACAATAAACACAGCAAACGCATCAGTACCCTGGCCTTTCCAGCTGCTCCAGGAGCACTCCTTCTTGGTACCGTCTGCAGTGGACTGCATGCTGATGATCAGTTATCTCCCTGATTTCCCTTTCTTTCAGTTCTCTGTTTTCTTCTAGCTCTTCCTCTTCTTGTGCCACTGACTCACTCAGTCATCCCACAATGGCATGAATGGTTGGAAGGATGAGATGAGGGAGAGATGCGGAGACGAGAGGGAGGGAGGCAAGGTTTTCAAGGTACTGGTTGGCTCGCAGAGCACACAGACTGATGCTGTGGAGCAGTGTTGGCGAGAACAGAAGGAGGAGAGGGAGTGTGGGGAGTGATCAAATTGTAAATACAACACCACAGTTGCTACTGCAGCAAATCATCCATGCAATGATTTAGTGCCTGGGGAGGGGAGAGGGGGTAGTCTTTTCTTGAAAGGGGAGGTAAGCACTATTTCACAATAAAAGTTCCCGTGCTGATCCTGATTCTCAAAGCAGACTAGGGCGGTGGGCAGGGGGGGATTGGCAGTGAAAGAGTTAACCAACATGCCCTTTGATGAAGCTCAGTCGGAAATAGGCATATATCCTAGCCCGCCCCCAGGCTAGGTTTATCATGATCCATATTGTATATAAGATCATTTACAGATAAAGCGCCATGTTGAAATTACAATGTAAAAAAAATCTGACGTCATCTTTCACAGCACTGAGACTAAAGACTGAATGAAAACAGCTCTCCCGCAGAGCCCTCAGACTGGGAGAGGGATAACAATGGCACACCCTGGTCCAACCTACCCTTTCACATTAACACACCTATGAAACACACACAGAACACAGACTCACAACAGACGGCTCACAGCATGTGTGTACATTCATCATTATAAACAGAGTTTTGTGTTAGGACTGAGGATTCTATAGGCTACTGCTGGGGTATGGACCTAGCGTTGCCAAGGAATAATCTGGCAAATAGTCAACTCCTCAAACCCTTTGTATGCTTGGTACAAAAGAATGTTTAAGTTTGCAGTCAATATCACGCAAACACTGTAGCTATTTTCAATAGTCTCACTAAATATTGAACAGCCTAAGTGCTGGTCTTTTCAATAATTCATGGACTCACAGTGATGCATGGAGGCATGTAACGAGCTGTGTGCAATGGACAGTATCATGTCTAAACATTGTCTGTGGGCTTGGATAGAGAATAACCATATCCTCATGATTTATAATGTTATAAACATTGACCCCCTCTATTTCAGTGACATTGGTACAGTCAGTCTGTGCACAGACAGCCCTGTCGACGTCCCCGTCACACCTTCTGCTCACTGCAACCTTAAAAAATATATGATCCTGTGCTGGGTGCTCCCCTCTAGGAAGGTGTTGCCATGGCAACTGCTGTGGAGCTGCACAGGCTGTGGTACATTATGTCTGCTCTGCTTGTCTTCTCTCAGCATACATACGGACCTCTGTTATAGTCTATGGTGCACTGCACCACCTAGTGGTGGAGGAATATAAACTTCAGCAAATGGGTTGACCTGCTTTTAGGAATTCGAGAACCTTCTGTGTGTGTCTGTTTGTAAACACCAGGAGAGGAGGGGAGCTTCGGCTTTTACTCAAGCACATCCTTAATGCTTTCATTCCTCTTTACTCTCCCCAACGGAATAAAAGAGCGGCACTTATATACCACAGGTGGATATTGTGCCGTGACAGCTGAAGAACCATAGAATAACTGAAATGTGATATTTCTATCACTGCATCTAGCCATACATAAAGTGAAACCTCCTAAGCCTAAGTCGATGCTTGTGTTCCAGATTGTACATCACAGGGTTACATAAACCCACTGTTTACAAGAAGGATGAAAAAGAAGCAAATAGAAGAAACACAAATAATAAAGTGCCAACACAAAATGTCCGGCTTAACACACACAAAGAACTCTGACTCGATGTGGTGCAAATTGGCTGGCGTGATCTCTGGCATGATCTGGGATGATATGTCTGTCTGAGTTACTTCCTGACATGATGATGGTACTGGGTGTTAGGAAACAGATGGTCTGTTGGGGATTTAGAAGAGAAAGTCAAGGCTGTGTCTAAAAATCCTATATGAGAGTGAGGGATTAGTTATGATACCTTCAATGACGTAGAATGGATAGAGGCTCATCCTTTGTTGATTTATCATGGTAAAAATGCTGTTCTCAGACATGTTTTGTAACTGTAGTCTACCACCAGAGGGAAGCAGATCTTGAAATCATGCAGCAGCTCATAATCCAAGATGCTCACACCCATCACAGTTCTCAACGGAATCAGCCGTCTCACAGCAACACTTTCATTTCCTGACCTTGTCAACAAAAGGACTATAACAACACACCATGACCCTCCATGTTATCTCTCCTGGTGCATCACACACTCAGGGCAGTAAAAACAGTATGTGAACAACCTGCTGTATTAGAGGGATTCCATTGCCATACCAACAGCCTGGTAAAAAAACGTGCAGTTACTAGTGTTAAAACACGGCAACCGAACAGCCACTGGATCCTCCACTGACAAACAAATGCACCAACAGATACCATACTACCTGTTCCATAAGCTGGTTGAGCAATTTCTGTAGTGTTGTGATGATATAATGCAGATGCAACACAACTGCAACAAGGAAAGATAAGTTATGAAGATAGCATGGCTTCAAGGAGGGATAATAGTGTAACTACAGTAGGTAGGTTTATCACTACAGATTGTATGTTGGAATGCAGGGTTCATCATGGGCAGCACGATTCCAGAAATAACATACAAATTCTGAATCAGCAGATGAGTTAATTAATTACAGGACTTACTTTTCTGTTTGTCAAAGCCCTCCATAAAGACAGGCGCAGCAGGTTTAGCCAGGTCTCCTTTCCCCTCAGTGATGTGCTTGTCGTCCAGGAGGGGCTTCTCGGACCTCACCTCTGGGGGCACGGTGGCCATGGGGGGCTTGGGCTTAGTTGGGCGATCCTCCTCCATCTTCATGGGGCTCTTGCTCTTTTCATTGGATGATTTAATCATGGAGCTTGTCACAGGCTCTGCTGGGACCAGTTCTGGGGCAGGGCTGGCAGGGGACGCGGCGGTGAGGATCAGAGGTGAAGGGGTGTTGACCCCCTGTTTGGGGCCGGACCCCTCTCTCTTGGGGCTCTCCTCATTGGCAGACTCAATGAAGAGCTCACTGTCCAGCTCAGCCTCCCTCTCCTCCCTCAGGATGCTGTAGGATGTGGGTCCCTTGGCGCTGGGAGGGGTGTCGAAGGGGTTGCCAGCCTGGCTGAAACCTCCCTTGCTGCTGGGAGACTGCTCGAAGGGGTTGTTACTGGACTTGGTGCTGGGGGGGCTCCGCAGGGGGGGCTCCTCAGAGACCAGCTCTATCTCAGAGTCCCCAGACTCTGCACTGCTGCCGTCCTGCTCACTGGCCTTGGTGGAGCCCGGGGTCGGCTTGCTGCTGGGGACAGCCGTGAACAGGTCTCTGGAAGGGGATTCTTTTTCTGCAGAGATAGAGAAAAAAACAAAACAGAGCCGAATTAGAGTACTAATATGAGACATTGAATGCATCTTTAACATGTTTTTATGTCCTTTTATGATTTGTTGTAAACCTATAAATTAGAGAGCGATGCTTGCTGAACACTAAACGAGAGAGCTCGGTTTGTTGTTTTTGTAAAGTTGTGACAGTGTTTCCTCAGAAAGTTTGGTTTATATACTTAATGATTTTGGATCCCGCGATGCGGTTAGCCTCACTTTCTGTGAGCGCTGCTATCTGTCCCGGGATCCTACCAAACCAACAAGTCTGAAGTTGTTTGGTGTAGCTAGCTACCAGCTTCGTTTCCCAGTCTTGTGACTGTTTTCCCTGCTGCCGTTTTCCTGCCACCTGACCTAGCTTTAACTCCGTTGTATTGCTACCAACGTTACCTATTTTGTGTGTTTTTTCACATTGTTTGTTACTTATTTTGTACATAATGTTGATGATACCGTCTCTTATGACCGAAAATAGCTTCTGGATATCAGAACAGCGATTATTCACCTCGAACTGGACTAAGATTTTTTCTTTAATGAGTCTGACGCAAAGGATATAACCGCTCACTTTCGGTTATTTGAAAAACAAAATCTCCAAAATCGAGTTTATTTTTAAACAAGCCATAGAAAGTTGGTTGCAATTTCAGTTTAATCCACCAGAAAAGACAGCACAAATAATACAACAAATATTGTGATTAAACTCAAATATACTAATTGATATCTATCCAATAGAGAGGGTTTTCTTTAATGGAAACTTCTCTAATGTAAAACATAAAGCACTTTACTGTTCTCTATTTTTACAAATGATCTACCACTAGCATTAAACAAAGCCTGTGTGTTTATGTACGCTGATGATTCAACCTTATTCATGTCAGCAACCACAGCTAGTGAAATCACTGCAACCCTAAACAAAGCTTGCATTCCGTTTTGGAATGTGTGGATAGTCAAAACATAAAAGCATTGAATTTGGTACAAACCATTCCCTAAGTTCAAGACCTCAGCTGAATCTGGTAATGAATGATGTGGCTCTTGAGCAAGTTGAGGAGACTAAACTTCTTGGTGTCACCTTAGACTGTAAATTGTCAAGGCATATTGATTAAATTGTTGTAAAGATGAGAGGGCTGTCTGTGATAAAGAGATTCTCAGCATTTTTAACACTACCGTTGACCGAACAAGTCCTGCGGGCTTTAGCTTGATCTAATCTTGACTATTGCAAGGTGATATGGTCAAGGGCTGCAAAGAAGGACCTAGAAAAGCTGCAACTGGCCCAGAACACAGCAGCACATTTTGCCCTTCAATTTACACAGGGGTTTAGTCTCACGAGTATGCATGTCAGTCTCTCTTGGCTCAAAGTAGAGGAGATACTGACTGCATCAATTCTTGTTGTTGTGAGAAATATTAGTGTTCAAAATTCTAAATTGTCTGTATGATCAACTAACATATAACTCTGACCGACATACTTACCCCACCAGACGTCTCTTCACAGTCCCCAAATCCAGAATGAATACAAGGCAAGAGTATTAATAGAGCCATGATCTCAAATTACTCAAGCAAACAGCAAAAGTTGCTTAAAAACATAAATAAAAACATAACGTCTCTCCCCTATCTCACCTAAATAATTCGAACATGTTGACCAACCGGCACTGCGTATGCGTCTCCGTGTGCCATCGTCAAAGTGCTGCTTTTGTCTGTCCCCACCAGACACGCTCATGATACGCAGGTTAAAATATCAAAACCAACTATGAACCAACTATATTAATTTGTGGACAGGTTGAAACACACATGAAACATGCATGGACATTGAGCTAGCTTACTGTTGCTAGCTAATTTGTCCAGGAAAATAAACATTGGGTCGATAACCCACGTGGGTACAGTTGAAGTCAGAAGTTTACATACACCTTAGGCAAATACATTTAAACTCAGTTTTTCCACAATTCCTGACATTTTATCCAAGTAAAAATTCCCTGTCTTAGGTCAGTTAGGATCACCACTTTATTTTAAGAATGTGAAATGTCAGAATAATAGTAGAGAGAATGATTTATTTCAGCTTTTATTTCTTTCATCACATTCCCAGTGGGTCAGAAATGTACATACACTCAATTAGTATTTGGTAGCATTGCCTTTAAATTGTGTAACTTGGGTCAAACGTTTAGGGTAGCCTTCCACAAGCTTCCCACAATAAGTTGAGTGAATTTTGGCCCATTCATCCTGACAGAGCTGGTGTAACCGAGTCAGGTTTGTAGGCCTCCTTGCTCACACACGCTTTTTCATGTTCTATAGGATTGAGGTCAGGGCTTTGTGATGGCCACTCCAATACCTTGACTTTGTTGTCCTTAAGCCATTTTGCCACAACTTTGGAAGTATGCTTGGGGTCATTGTCCATTTGGAAGACCCATTTGAGACCAAGCTTTAACTTCCTGACTGATGTCTTGAGATGTTGCTTCAATATATCCACATCATTTTCCTCCCTCATGATGCCATCTATTTTGTGAAGTGCACTAGTCCCTCCTGCAGTAAAGCACACCCACAACATGATGCTGCCAACCTCGTGCTTCACGGTTGGGATGGTGTTCTTCGGCTAGCAAGCATCCCCCTTTTTCCTCCAAACATAACAATGGTCATTATGACCAAACAGTTCTATTTTTGTTTCATCAGACCAGAGGACATTTCTCCAAAAAGTACAATCTTTGTCCCCATGTGCAGTTTCAAACCGTAGTCTGGCTTTTTTTATGGTGGTTTTGCAGCAGTGGCTTCTTCCTTGCTGAGAGGCCTTTCAGGTTATGTCGATATAGGACTTGTTTTACTGTGGATATAGATACTTTTGTACCTGTTTCCTCCAGCATCTTCACAAGGTCCTTTGCTGTTGTTCTGGGATTGATTTGCACTTTTCGCACCAAAGTACGTTCATCTTTAGGAGACAGAACGCGTCTCCTTCCTGAGCGGTATGACAGCTTTGTGGTCCCATCATGTTTATGCTTGTGTACTATTGTTTGTACAGATGAACGTGGTACCTTCAGGCGTTTGGAAATTGCTCCAAAGGATGAACCAGACTTGTGGAGGTCTACAATTCTTTGTCTGAGGTCTTGGCTGATTTCTTTTGATTTTCCCATGATGTCAAGCAAAGAGGCACTGAGTTTGAAGGTAGGCCTTCAAATACATCCACAGGTACACCTCCAATTGACTCAAATGATGTCAATTAGCCTATCAGAAGCTTCTAAAGCCATGACATCATTTTCTGGAATTTTCCAGGCTATTTAAAGGCACAGTCAACTTAGTGTATGTAAACTCTGACCCACTGGAATTGTGATACAGTGAATTATAAGTGAAATAATCTGTCTGTAAACAATTGTTGGAAAAATGACTTGTGTCATGCACAAAGTAGATGTCCTAACCCTCTTGCCAAAACTATAGTTTGTTAACAAGAAATGTGTGGAGTGTTTGAAAAACGAGTTTTAATGACTCCAACCTAAGTGTATGTAAACTTCCGACTTCAACTGTATATGCTCTTAAAAGACCAACGAGGAGATGGGAGAGGCTGGACTTGCAGCCCGTCAAGCATATAAAATAAAACAAAGTTCTATTTTAGCCCCTGGCAACGCAGACACTCATTGACCTGCACGAGCTGTTTAGATTAAATGATTGAATTACATGTATGTGTACATTTACTATGCAACGCAAACGGTGTTGTCAGCATGTTTGGCATATGTATATGTACTGATGTGTTGGTAGCTGTCAGCAATGTGTGCAGCTGTCAATATAACTTTTTTTGGTTCTTATTTTAAATGTATGTAGTTCAGTCCTTGAGCTGTTCTTGTCTATTGATGTTCTGTATTATGTCATGTTTTATGTGGACACCAGGAAAAGTAGCTGCTGCTTCAGCAAGAGCTAATGGGGATCTGAATAAGATACAAAAAAAATACTTAAATCTAGATTTGTTTTTTACCAACTTGAAATACTGTACATAAATTGAAATTAAACCATAGTCCAAGACCATAGACCATGGTTATGGTGAACTCTAACTTACAAGGACACAGTGGGAGGGTGTGGGCGATAGCTACCTGTTGGGGATGCATTGGGGGATGAGTTGGGGCTGTCGTCCTCTGGCTCAGAGAGCGTAACCGTGGGGACGCCCTGCAAGCCCAGGCTGAGGATGTTGTCAGACACGTTGGCCTGTGGGAGGATGGGTTTGGGGGCAGCAGGTGGGTGGGACTCGGTCAGGATGATCTTCACAGGGCTAGCGGTCTGAGGGGTGCCCAGGTTGCGGTAGGAGCGGTAGTCAGACAGCTCCTCATCCTCAGAAGGCTCCTCAACGTAAGGGAAGGAGTGGGAGTCCAGCGCCGGACCCAGGTTCTCCTCCTCTTCCTCCTCGTGTCCTGCAGGGCTCTTATCCATGTAGCCTCCCAGGGAGTCCAGGCCAGACAGCCCGGTGTCCACCAGACTATGCAGGGGTGCTGGTTGTGGACAGCTCAGGTTGTGGACGTCATCACCATGGCTGATATCCATGTAGTTGTAGGCCTCCGTCTTCAACTCAGAGCTACCCAGCAGGGACTTAGGCATCTCATCAACCAGGTCAGTAGTCATCTTGGTGTGGGGGGAACCAAAGATGCCGTAGGAGTCGAAGGTGTCCTGGGAGGAGTGGTCAGAGGAACGCTTCAGATCATCAGACAGGTAAGAGGCATCCTGGCCTGAGGGGTAGCTCTGATTGGACAGGAGTGAGGTGTACAGTTCACCATCATCACTCATGGGCTTCCTGAAAAGGTCAGACATGGCATCACCTAGAAGCAGAAAAAAAGAGAAGATGGACATTGGATTTAACTCACAGACCTCAGAGACAATTTGATTAGGCAAACTTAAAAGTATAGAAAAATGGATAGATGAAATAGGCAGAAGATAGTGTCACAGGCAACATAACCTGTCATTGATAATTCTGTCAATAGTGAACTGGTGCAAATAAGGAAACTGCTGCGTCAGAGCTGAAATTACTAAAAACAAGTTCTACAATCAACTGTGGAACAGTTACAATAAACTGTTAAATTGGCAATAACAAGATTGTTACATTTGTGCACGCCAGGCCTGATAGTGGAGACGTGTGGGATTGTGGGGAGAGTAAGGGAATCAGTTGGGAGATGGTGGTGCAGATCAGTGATGCAGCACTAACAGAGGGCACTTGTGCCCTGAGCGGAACAAAGGCGGATTGTTCAAACCCCAAAACTCATCCTGCCAGCTCTTAATCCTCAGACAGTGAGGTGCGGGGGAAGGGCTCTGTATTCATTCACATCTCTCGTTTGTATTCGTAAATCTCCTCTGACAAGATGGCCGATTGTGTCACTGAGGCACACACACACACACACACAACTGTACCCTGTCCTTTTCTGTGTGACTTGCCACCTAGAGTAAAGCATGTCCAGTACGGCATGTAATGTAGGCTACCACAGCATGAGAGCATTGCAAAGGCATCCCAACAATACGGTGCAATTCCACAGCAATTGAATTACACTTTGACTCAGTTTTTTCACTTGAAAATGTATGCCAAACAAAAAACATTGATTTCAAGTTTAACAAACCATACAATTATGCACAATGACGACTTAACTATTTCTACTGAAAAATGTACAAAAACTAATTTAGTGGAAGAACTGTACAGATGCAAACTTTGGTAACGGAATTAAGGTAAAATCTCCCTCAGGTTTTTATGCGACCACGTTTTCCAAAAACGCTTAAATATTCGCTCCGTTTTAAGATTCAAAGATGTGCGCAGAAAGAATGGGGTCTAAGCTATGACATGGCACCTTGAGTTTGTAAAAAGATATATATTGGTTATTGAACTACAGTAAGCGAGGTGGATTTACACCTGGTAACGGAATAGTGGTAACGGAATTACATCATGGGTCCCTGATCTGAACTACACAGAAATGCATAGTTCTGGATATGAATGTCATTCTCCTCATGTTTCACAAGTTTGGACATCACAGTATAGCAGAGCACAGTGCAGTACAATACAATGCAGCACAGGTGAGCAGAGTAGAGTTCAGAACAGTACAATACACCGCAGCACAGCTGAGCAGAGTAGAGTTCAGAACAGTACAATACACCGCAGCACAGCTGAGCAGAGTAGAGTTCAGAACAGTACAATATAAAGTTGAAGTCGGACGTTTACATACACCTTAGCAAAATACATTTAAACTCAGTTTTTCACAATTCCTGAAAATGTATCCAAGTAAAAATTCCCTGTCTTAGGTCAGTTAGGATCACCACTTTATTTTAAGAATGTGAAATGTCAGAATAATAGTAAAGATAATGATTTATTTCAGCTTTTATTTCTTTCATCACATTCCCAGTGGATCAGAAGTTTACATACACTCAATTAGTATTTGGTAGCATTGGCTTTAAATTGTTTAACTTGGGTCAAACGTTTCAGGTAGCCTTCCACAAGCTTCCCACAATAAGTTGGGTGAATTTTGGCCCATTCCTCCTGACAGAGCTGGTGTAACTGAGTCAGGTTTGTAGGCCTCCTTGCTCACACACGCTTTTTCAGTTCTGCTCACAAATTTTCTATAGGATTGAGGTCAGGGCTTAAGCCATTTTGCCACAACTTTGGAAGTATGCTTGGGGTCATTGTCCATTTGAAAGACCTATTTGTGACCAAGCTTTAACTTCCTGACTGATGTCTTGAGATGTTGCTTCAATAGATCCACATCATTTTCCTCCCTCATGATGCCATCTAGTTTGTGAAGTGCACCAGTCCCTCCTGCAGCAAAGCACCCCCACAACACAATGCTGCCACCCCCATACTTCACAGTTGGGATGGTGTTTTTATTTTATCTTTATTTAACTAGGCAAGTAAGTTAAGAACAAATTCTTATTTTCAATGACGTCCTAGGAACGTTGGGTTAACTGCCTTGTTCAGGGGCAGAACGACAGATTTTAACCTTGTCAGCTCGGGGATTCAAACTTGCAACCTTTCGGTTACTAGTCCAACACTCTAACCACTAGGCTACCTGCCGCACAATTATGGCCAAACAGTTCTATTTTTGTTTCATCAGACCAGAGGACATTTCTCAAAAAAGTACGATATTTGTCTCCATGTGCAGCTGCAAACCGTAGTCTGGCTTTTTTATGGCGGTTTTGGAGCAGTGGCATCTTCCTTGCTGAGCGGCCTTTCAGGTTACGTCGATATAGGACTCGTTTTACTGTACTGTAGATATAGATACTTTTGTACCTGTTTCCTCCAGCATCTTCACAAGGTTCTTTGCTGTTGTTCTGGGATTGATTTGCACTTTTCACACCAAAGTACGTTCATCTCTAGGAGACAGAACGCGTCTCCTTCCTGAGCGGTATGACAGCTGCGTGGTCCCATGATGTTTATACTTGCTCCCAGGGATGAACCAGACTTTTTTTGGCTGAGGTCTTGGCTGATTTCTTTTGATTTTCCCATGATGTCAAGCAACGAGGCACTGAGTTTGAAGGTAGGCCTTGAAATACATCGACAGATACACCTCCAATTGACTCAAATGATGTCAACTAGCCTATCAGAAGCTTCTAAAGCCATGACATCATTTTCTGGAATTTTACAAGCTGTTTAAAGGCACAGTCAACTTAGTGTATGTAAACTTCTGACCCACTGGAATTGTAATACAGTGGGTTATAAGTGAAATGATCTCTGTAAACAATTGTTGGAAAAATGTATTGTGTCATGCATAAAGTAGATGTCCTAACCGACTTGCCAAAACTATAGTTTGTTAACAAGAAATTGGTGGAGTGGTTGAAAAACGAGTTTTAATGACTCCAACCAAAGTGTACTTAAACTGTATATACTGCACTCTAGTCTGTACTATATTATACTCTACTTTTCTTTACAGTACTACTTATTGGACTGTACTCTTCTGTGCTCTACTCACTGTACTCTATTCACTGTACAGTACTGTGCTGTACTCAGTACCAGGGATTGGAACCGGTTCAGGGAACAGAACCAAAAACTGTAAAAGAATGACATTTTTCAAGGAACAGAAACGGAACCGGGAACAAAAGTGATCCATACTGTTCCGGAACAGAATCATTATTTTAAAAGCATGGAAACCGGTTAATAAAGTTATTTTATGTTCCAGGCATTTTCTCTAGTCTCACAAAAACATGCAAGAAAGCCCTCTCTTTCATTCAGAAACTTATTCCAGCATCTGCCAGGAAGCTGAAAATCTTTACCACTGTGTGTGTGTGTGTGTGTGTGTGTGTGTGTAGGCTACCTGCCCCTTCCCCCTCTGAAGCAAAGCATAGACTACTGTACTGACGTTAGAAGCATGAGGAGATTTTTAATAAGCTAGAGAATAATGGATTAACTTTTTCAATGCTAGTTAAGGATACTATAGGCCTAGTTATCAAGTTCCACATTAGATTTATTAACTACAAAAAGGTAAGATGTGTTTTTCATTCTGGTGCCTCTCTGCACTCACAAGCTTGTTAGCTCGCTAGCTCTAGCTTGTGGTAACTCGCTAGCTAGCTCAAAGAACATTAAAAGTTCCTTCATAGAAGCCACTTCTCCTAGGTATAATTCTGTGGACCTAATTCAGATAATACATCCTCTCGCTCTCTCCCCACCTGTAAAATGTCTGTCACATCTTGCGCCATAGGCTACACCTTTGTCTGTCATTCTGGCATGTAAACAACTAGCTTGCCTGCTATAGCTGCACTGATTGGTGAAGTAATTGAATGAGCTAAATGTAAAAAATATTGATTTCACAGGTAAAAAAAGGAACAGAAAGGAACGATATAAATCAGTACTTTTTGGGAGTTTCGAACTGGTTCAGAACTTTATTTAGCTGGTCGGAATTGTGGAACGGAACGAAAAAAATAGTGCTTGTGTTCAGAATGAAGCAATTGGACACTGATTTTGTTTCCAACACCTGCTCAGTACTGTACTGTATTGTACTGTGCTCTACTCACTGTACTGTACTGTCCTCTACTCACTGTACTGTACTGTGCTATCCAAACTTGTGAAACATACATACAGTGCATTAGGAAAGTATTAAGACCCCTTCACTTTTTCCAAATTTTGTTACATTACAGCCTCATCAATCTACACACAAACTCCATAATGACAAAGCAAAAACAGACTTTAATACATTATTGCAAATGTATAAAAAAAATATGAAATAATGAAATATTACATTTACACAAGTATTCAGACCCTTTACTCAGTACTTTGTCAGCGATTACAGCCTTGAGTCTTGGGCATGACGCTACAAGCTTGGCACACATGTATTTGGGGAGTTTCTCCCATTATTTTCTGCAGGGTCTCCCGAGTGGTGCAGCAGTCTAAGGCACTGCATCTCAGTGCTAGAGGTGTCACTACAGACCCTGGTTCGATTCCAGGCTGTATCACAACTGGCCGTAATTGGGAGTCCCATAGTATGGCCCAGCGCTGTTAGGGTTTGGCTGGGGTAGGCTCTCATTTGTTCTTAACTAACTTGCCTATTTAAATAAAGGTTCAAATTCAATTAAAAAGATCCTCTCAATCGCTGTCAGGTTGGAGGAGAGCGTCGCTGCACAGCTATTTTCAGGTTTCTCCAGAGATGTTCGATCAGGTTCAAGTCCGGGCTCTGGCTGGGCCACTCAAGAACATTCAGAGACTTGTCCCGAAGCCACTCTTGCGTTGTCTTGGCCGTGTGCTTAGGGTCGTTGTTCTGTTGGAAGGTGAACCTTCACCCAGTCTGAGGTTCTGAGCGCTCTGGAGCTGGTTTTCTTCAAGGATCTCTCTATACTTTACTCCGTTCATCTTTCCCTCAATCCTGACTAGTTTCCCAGTCCCTGCCACTGAAAAACATCCCAAAAGCATAATGCTGCCACCACCATGCTTCACTGTAGGGATGGTGCCAGGTTTCCTCCAGACGTGACGCTTGGCTTTCAGACCAAAGAGTTCAATCTTGGTTTCATCAGACCAGAGAATCTCCGCTTCCGTCTAGCCACTCTACCATAAAAGCCTGATTGGTGGAGGACTGCAGAGATGGTTGTCCTTCTGGAAGGTTCTCCCATCTCCACAAAGGAACTCTGGAGCTCTGTCAGAGTGACCATCGGGTTCTTGGTCACCTCCCTGACCAAGGGCCCTTCTCCGCCGATTGCTGTTTGGCCGGGCGGCCTGCTCTAGGAAGAGTCTTGGTGGTTCTAAACTTCTTCCATTTAAGAATGATGGAGGCAGCTGTGTTCTTGGGGACCTTCAATGCTACAGACATTTTTTGGTACCCTTCCCCAGATCTGTGCCTCAACACAATTCTGTCTCGGAGAATTTCTTCGCCCTTATGGCTAAGTTTTTCCTCTGACATGCACTGTCAACTGTGGGACCATATATAGACAGGTGTGTGCCTTTTCAAATCATGTCCAACCAATTGAATTTAACACAGGTGGACTCCAATCAAATTGTAGAAACATCTCAAGGATGATCAATGGAAACAGGATGCACCTGAACTCAATTTTCGAGTCATAGCAAAGGGGCTGAATACTTATGTAAATAAGGTATTTCTGTGTTTTATTTGTAATAAATTTGCTAACATTTTTTTTTAAATTCTGAATGCACTGTATATGATAGGTTCAGATTTGGTCCAGTCTGGTCAATCTGTGGATGTTAACAGGCATTGGTGGACTGACCAAATGTAAACTTTTCAACATCCATGGACATCCGCTGTTGGTCGGTTCTCAGTGGGTGAGGATGCTGGATACAGTAAATGGAAAGAGAGGGGGCTCATGGGAGAGGTGTCAGTAAGAACTGGGAGAGGTGACAGTAAGAACTGGGAGAGGTGACATTAACTGGAGAGTGAGTGAGTGAGTGAGTGAGTGAGTGAGTGAGTGAGTGAGTGAGTGAGTGAGTGAGTGAGTGAGTGAGTGAGTGAGTGAGTGAGTGAGTGAGTGAGTGAGTGAGTGAGTGAGTGAGTGAGTGAGTGAGTGAGTGAGTGAGTGAGTGAGTGTCCAGACAGACTATTTTAACACTCTTGGTTTGACCCCTAGACAACAGAAAGACAAAGAAAACAGTTATGAGCAGAACATAACTGTATGCAGGTGGAAGGGAGGACAGTAGCAGGTGACCCAACTGGTTTGGTACTATTATGATTTCGCATTATAGCCAATTCATTTGCAGTAATAACGTTACTGATTTTTGGGTAATTCTGTTACTAATCACTTCATAATTGATAAACAAAATTGATATCAGTTAAATCACTATAACTAAATTGGTAGATTTACCATTACTTTATACTTCTGTGAACTTTCAGTATACTCCCTCCTCATGAGGGAGAGAAATTAGAAAATATCTTAAAGATATCTGGGTTTTTGGTAACGGAATTACAAGGCACAAGGCAATATTTCCTAAACTTACAGAAGGTAAACAATTTCTCCAAAACTAAATATACGTGTTGATATTTGTTGGCAGGGGTCTTAACGTCAACATTATTATGTTTTAATGTATTTCTGATACCTATCAAGAAATCAGATGGAAAATGGGAAAAAAATATATGTTTTATCTATACCTTCATTTCAGATTTAATTTGACACCCAATTAGATATGCTCCTATGACTTCATATGTTGGTGCTCATGGGTCTTTTTCATTGGAAATTACTGTAATCTTTTGTTTACATCCATGTGACGTCTACTGCCAAAAATCCAAAGCTTAACTTGAAAATAAATATTTGGTTTCCGTGAACTTGATAGATCAGATTTACAGTGCAGCCAGCCAACATTTTTGTGCAAAGTGATTAGACACAAGTTGCACAGACAGTGAGACCCATGGCTGGAATGTGTTCTGTGTTGCACAGCTGAGTGCAAAGCCTAGTTTACTCCCCCACTAACCGTGCTGGGAGCGCCTCCCTCTCCAGAGCTGCTCTACAGTCTTCAACTCTCACTGGGCAGCGGTGTCTCTATAAATAGGCCGGGTCCAGCTGCTGGGGTGGGTGAGGATGAGGGCGAGGGGGTGGGATAAGGATAAAGGATTTAAATAGGAACTTTCAGGCTCTCACAGAGAATGTAGGCTGAGTACCCTACCGTTCAGGACGTCCCTTCCCATCCTCCGTTCTGTTCTCCCTGCAGGTCCTGCTCCCTTTCCTCATGCTATTGTGCAACGTCTACAATGTCCTTGTCAATAAATCATACAAAACACAATGTCCTAAACACTAGGCTACAACCACGATCCAGAGAAAACACAAACACTCTAAATGATCCTAAGGAGAGCAACATGGCAGCAGGCTATTCTCTGTTAGGTAGAATGTAGTCAGGGCAGCATATGACATGTCTGAGCATCATCAGGCTGTTCCTAAAGCAGATGGGAACAGCTGTGGATGTGGTGTCTGGAGTTCAGTGGGGTTCATGAAGCCATAGATCTACTGACAGCCAGCCTACTACTCTATAATCCTCTTATGGCTCTCCTTTCGCCCCATTCTGCCATCCCCCTGACAATACCAGCAGCATAATCTACCATTGACTGAGTCACCTTAACTACACAGAAGACGGCAGGACTCTGGACTCATAAATATAACATACTGTGAAGAGAGGTGACCTCTGGTACTGGTTGCAGTTGATTCCTGGCAGTGGGTCACACGCACCCCCCATATTCTCTCTCCACACCGCTGGCTGCTTTAGAGAATGACAGTGACGTAGCGCTGAGCGGTTGCTTGCTAACCACTCCTGGAGGCATCGAAGCAGCAGAACGATGGGAATAGACGGGTTAAGTGTTCAGCAGACAGACATCAGGGCAGCAGCGGCTGTAAGAGGCTGCTCAGACAGACAGGAGAGCTGTCTACTGATCCACATCAACATACAGCAGCGGCCATTGTGGCGCAGCAGCAGTACCCAGACAGTCAGACACAGGAAAAACCCCACAAGGCCAAGCAAGCGCTTCAACTCATTCAGACAGGATCAGACGTGACAGCACAGAAACTCTCGTTTCAGAATTTGCTACAACATAATCATGCTTCTGAGTGGATAACACAGTTAAATAAATCATTTCTGGTGGATGTGTTGTGAAGGGGCAGTCACATTGTTAATCCTACACTCAAGCAACACAGTCATTAACCTAATGCACCCTGACAATTGTTGCTACGCTAGGCCCAGGCATCTCTAATTATATGGCTGGAGACAAAAACGTGATAACAGATGACATCAAAAGTATTGGCTATTATGTATAGGCCTGGAAGCAGAGGTTCAATGAACTGCATGTAGGCGGCTGCAGCCTGATGCATTCACTCCATAAGACTAAGCCATTGAACTCATGATAATGACAGTGATCTTCAATGTCAACAATCTTTTTCTCTATTGTGTTTGGCTGCTCGCTAATTTGATATTTATAAAATGAAAGGCAAACCTGAACAACAATCAAGTTGATTTTAAATCCAAGAGGGTCATGTAGTCTTGGTTTGTTTTCCTAATGCCTTGCAGTTGCATACAAAACTGTCAGTTCTCCTCTAGCTTTCGAGAGCTCCACTCCCTCAACCTCTCCACTCCCTCAACCTCTCCACTTCCTCAACCTCTCCACTCACTCAACCTCTCCACTCCCTCAACCTCTCCACTCCCTCAACCTCTCCACTCCCACAACCTCTCCACTCCCACCTCCATACAGCCTCTGGCCCTGAGGGGGACATAGGAGATGCCGTGCTGTATCAGCAGAGCTCTGGAGCACGAAGGCCTTTAATAAACCTCCACTACTTCCATCTAGCCTCTTCCGATGAGAAGAGAGACAGCCTATAGGGAGGTCTGTGACCTGGCAGTGTGTTGCCAGGACAACAACCTCTCCCTCAACGTCAGCAAGACAAAGGAGCAGATCGTGGACTACAGGAAGCTGAGGGCCGAGCACACCCACATCGATGGGGCTGTAGTGGAGCGGGTTGAGAGATTCAAGTTTCTCGGTGTCCACATCACTAAGAAATTAATATGGTCCACACACACACCACCACAGTCGTGAAGAAGGCACGATAACAATTATTCTCCCTCGGGAGGCTGAAAAGATTCAACATGGGCCCTTAGATCCTCAAAAAGTGCTACAGCTGCACCACTGATAGCATCTTGACTGGATGCATCACCAGTATGGCAATTGCTTGGAATCAGACCGCAAGGCGCTACAGAGGGTAGTGCGTATGGCCCAGTACATCACTGGGGCCAAGCTCCCTGCCATCCAGGACCTCTATACCTGGCAGTGTCAGGGGAAGGCCCTAAAGATTGTCAGAGACTCCAGCCACCCAACTCATGGACTGTTCTCTCTGCTACCGCACAGCAAGCACTACCGATGGACCAAGTTGGGGACCAACTAAGACTGCTAAATAGTTAATCAAATAGCTGCCTGGACTATATGCATTAGGGCTGTCCCCAACTAAAAACATTTTTTTCCGGTTGACCGAAAGTTGTCTGTTCTTTCGATCAATTGATTGCTAGAACATTTTAAACGTGTATTTTTCCATATATAGACATGGTTTTTATTTTTTATTAAACACATCCATTTTGTCCTCTCCGGAGGACAAATATATATATATATTTTTTTTTTTACATATTTTCTGCTACATACACAATACCAGTCAAAAGTTTGGACACACCTACTCATTCAAGGGTTTTTCTTTATTTCTACTATTTTCTACTTTGTAGAATAATGAAGACATCAAAAGTATGAAATAACATATATGGAATCATGTAGTAACCAAAAAAGTGTTAAACAAATCAAAATATATTTTATATTTGATTCTTCAAATAGCCACCCTTTGCCTTGATGACAGCTTTGCACACTCTTGGCATTGTCTCAATCAGCTTCACTTTTGACTGGTACTGTACATACATTTTACATACACATGTTGCATTCATGGTACTTTTATATAAAGCAATGACATAACAATAATACATTACCAAACATAAGCTCTTTAATCCCACCCCTCAGCCACTCTCAGCCCATCCCAACAACATCGCTGCAACCCTTGTTTGGTTTCCATGTGCAATATATTTTAATTGCGCTGTGATGTTTTACATTAATGTTGAACCTTTTTAAAAAAATCTTTTACCCCTTTTTCTCCCCAATTTCATGGTATCCAGTATCCAGTAGTGTCTACTGGCTTGTCTCATCGCTGCAACTCCCGTATGGACTTGGGAGAGGCGAAGGTCGAGAGCCATGCGTCCTCCGAAACACAACCCAACCAAGCCGCACTGCTTCTTGACACAACGCATATCCAACCCGGAAGCCAGCCTCACCAATATGTCGGAGGAAACACCGGACACCAAGCGACCTGGTCAGCGTGCACTGCGCCCGGCCCGCCACAGGAGTCGCTAGTGCGCGATGAGACAAGGATATCCCTGCCGGTCAAACCCTCCCTAACCCGGACGACGCTGGGCCAGTTCTGCGCCGCCCCATGGGCCTCCCGGTCACAGCCGGCTGCGGCAGAGCCTGGGCTCGAACCCAGAATCTCTGGTGGCAGTGCCTTAGACCACTGCGCCACCCGGGAGGCCCATAGGTTGAACCTTTCTAATCGTATACTATCCACAGATTGTGAGCTAAAGTTGAAAACCTTTCCTACGAGTATTATTATATTATTTATTGACTGACTATGGTTTTCCAAATCGCCCAACACTGCTATTTGTTTATTTAACTTTAAGTGAATGTTGTGATTTTTATACATTCCTGAACCTGTGACCAGAAACAAGCTACCAGAATAAGGGACCTAGTGATTCTGTCTCTTCGCAGCTGAGATTGTCGAGATTATCATATGCCCCATATATATAGCATTTTGTTGGTGGCAAGAATTTTGTATAATAATTTAAATTGAATTGAAAAACTCGAAGCGTTGAATCAAGTGTTGTTTTTTGTACCAGTTCATAAACCATGTGCCATGCCATGTGTTTTAATAAAATCAACTATATCCATTGAGCTTGTCTGATGCTTTAAGCTTACGGTTTGATGCATGAAGATGGGCCAGATCTAGATAACCAGAAGGAGAAAAAGAAATGTAACCTGACCCAACTATTCTCCTCCCGCTCCTGCTGGCTTTTGCAGATTCTGCCATCACTCTCCTGAAGTTGCCGGTAATACCTACACGAGGAGTCGGCAACCTTTCTCATGTGGAATGACCATTTTTATCTTACCTTTTCTACCGATCTGCGTGCCTGTTATGGTTTTCATATGCACATCTTCGTGAAACAGTTTCATTTAACTTATAATAACGTCTTCATTTTTCAAAATCATTGTCATGTGGTTAATCAACATTCTATCCAAATCTCAATGAAAAATGACACAAACCTAAAAAGTAACTTCTATTGCCATTGCCAACTATGTAAAAATAGCCTACATAAAGCCAACAAATGAAAACATTGCAGCCTGCAGGAAGAAAATATCCTGATAAAAATAAATATCCTATAAAAATCACATTGGCTACGCATGGCCTGTCTGCAAGGAACTTGAAACATTGTATCAAGTATTAACTTAGGTCTCCCCCCTGCCAGAATTACAGAAAGACTGGAATAATAATATTGAATGCATTAAAAGAAATGACCATAACCAAAGTAACAAACATTGTAGATTAGAAATTATAGGAATTAACGTTAAATGTACTACTGGTGATATATGTAATGGGGAATTAATAGACACTAACAATCAAATGCAAACAATTCACACAATGAAGTTATGAAACAATGAATGTGCACTAATTGTCGGGAAAGAGCGCATTCTGGAGAAAGAAGTGCATTGTGCATCTGGGCGCATGGTCAATCAGATGTCTGCATTCAGTCAGGGCATTCATACTTCTTGCGCTTTATGGAGCAGTGCAGCACTGTTGTCAAGGAAGTGAGTTTGTGTTTATACAGGATGTACCACCCCACCTACTGTCAACTAATCATGTCAATTCGGAGCTATACATAGCCTTCCGCATTGTTACAGAATTTGGGAGACGCCTGGCGATGCGGTACAGAGATATTTGTTACAGCTCGACTAAAACAGTCTGGGTCGACCAACAGCCTAACAACCAAACAATCGACTAATTGGGGTCAGCCCTAATCTGCATTGACCCTTTTTGCACTAACCCATCACATACGCTGCTGCTACTGTTGATGATCTATCCTGTTGCCTAGTCACTTTACCTCTACCTATATGTACATAATGCATCTACCTCCATTACCTCGTACCTCTGCACATCGACTCGGTACTGGTACCCTATGTACAATGGCAAGAAAAAGTATGCGAACCCTTTGGAATTACCTGGATTTCTGCATAAATTGGTCATCAAATTTGATCTGATCTTCATCTAAGTCACAACAATAGACAAACATTGTGTGCTTAAACTAATAACACACAAATTATTGTATTTTCCTTGTCTATATTGAATAGATCATTTAAACATTCACAGTGTAGGTTGGAAAAAGTATGCGAACCCCTAGACTAATGACTTCTCCAAAAGCGAATAGGAGTCAGGAGTCAGCTAACCTGGAGTCCAATCAATGAGACGAGATTGGAGATGTTGGTTAGAGCTGCCTTGCCCTATAAAAAACACTCACAAAATGTGAGTTCTCTATTCACAAGAAGCATTGCCTGATGTGAACCATGCCTCGAACAAAAGAGATCTCAGAAGACCTAAGATTAAGAATTTGTTGACTTGCATAAAGCTGGAAAGGGTTACAAAAGTATCTCTAAAAGCCTTGAAGCTCATCAGTCCATAGTAAGACAAATTGTCTATAAATGGAGAAAGTTCAGCGCTGTTGCTACTCTCCCTAGGAGTGGCCGTCCTGCAAAGATGACTGCAAGAGCACAGCGCAGAATGCTCAATGAGGTTAAGAAGAATCCTAGAGTGTCAGCTAAGGACTTACAGAAATCTCAAGAACATGCCAACATCTCTGTTGACAAGTCCACGATACGTAAAACAAGAATGGTGATCATGGGAGGACACCACGGAAGAAGCCACTGCTGTCCAAAAAAAACATTGCTGCACGTCTGAAGTTTGCAAAAGTGCACCTGGATGTTCCACGGCGCTACTGGCAAAATATTCTGTGGACAGATGAAACTACAGTTGAGTTGTTTGGAAGAAACACACATTTTATGTGGAGAAAAAAAGGCACAGTACACCAATATCAAAGCCTCATGGTTTGGGGCTGCATTGCTGCCTCAGGGCCTGGATAGCTTGCTATCATCGACGGAAAAATGAATTCCCAAGTTTATCAAGACATTGTGCAGGAGAATGTTAGGCTATCTGTCCGCCAATTGAAGCTCAACAGAAGTTGGGTGATGCAACAGGACAACGACCCAAAACACAGAAGTAAATCAACAACCGAATGGCTTCAACAGCAGAAAATACGCCTTCAGGAGTGGCCCAGCCAGAGTCCTGACCACAACCCGATTGAGATGTTGTGGCATGACCTCAAGAGAGCAGTTCACACCAGACATCCCAAGAATATTGCTGAACTGAGACAGTTTTGTGAAGAGGAATGGTCCAAAATTCCTCCTGACCGTTGTGCAGGTATGATCCACAACTACAGAACATGTTTGGTTGAGGTTTTTGCTGCCAAAGGAGGGTCAACCAGTTATTAAATCCAAGGGTTCACGTACTTTTTCCACCCTGCACGGTGAATGTTTACACGGTGTGTTCAATAAAGACATGAAAACATATAATTGCTTGTGTGTTATTAGTTTAAGCAGACTGTGTTTGTCTATTGTTGTGACCTAGATGATCAAATTTTATGAAAAATGTATGAAGAAATCCAAGTATTTCTAAAGGGTTCACATACTTTTTCTTACCACTGAATATAGCCAAGTAATCTTTACTCATTGTGTATTTATTCCTCTTGTTATAATAAAAAAATTCTCCCTGCATTGTTGGGAAGGGCATGTAAGTGTTTCACTGTTAGTCTACACCTGTTGTTTACGAAGGACCTGACAAATACATTTTATTGTATTGACGTTCAAAACAACTTGTGTTTTCCAGACACTGTAGTTCATCTTTACTGTACAATGCTATAATTACTAGATTGACATGTCTCTTTAAATGAAAGCAACTGAAAAGTGAATGTATGCCTGGGTGATTCTAATGGAACCAGTTTTAAAATGTCTGTAGCAAAACCATGATGCATCTGCAAAAATCAACTATCATTCTGAGGACTAAGATGTCTAGTTTTTGGGAAAGTGTCTTATTTTAAATAGATTTTACATGTTCGCCTGAATTTTGTTGAGCCAGGTGAAATTCTCAGGTCATTTTATACAATTTTCTTTAGAAAAAAACTTATTTGAATAACAAAATCTGTTGCTGTAATTTGTCCATAAATCATTAAAATTGTATACTAGTTGAAGTTTAAAGTAAACTATAATATTTATTACACACAAACACAGTGTCTGTAACACTTTTTCAAGTTCCTGTAAAAAATCCAAGCAGTTTTAAAAACATGTTTTATTCACCCATGATGGATCATCTAGAGCAGGGGTACTCAACTTTTACCCTATGAGGTCCAGAGCCTGCTGGTTTTCTGTTCTACCTGATAATGAATTGCACACACCTGTTGTCCCAGCTCTAAATCAGTCCCTGAGTATGAAAAAATGCAGTGGAACTCACTTCAAGGTTCAGAGTTGAGTTTGAGGGGTCTAGAGCATTGGTCGCCAACCGGTCGATCTTCCAGGCATTCCTAGTCAATCACCAAACATTTCTGTAGAAAAATAAAGGCTTGCGCTCCTTTTTTTATTTTTTTTTATTTGTGTTGCGCTGTTGCCGGTAGGTGCACTTGATTCAGAAGCCCTGCGCCCGGGTAAGCAAAGTGGACTGGGAGAGATGTGGCTAAATGAAGTGCGCCTACTAAACTCGCTAATTGGATAGCTCAAATCACCGTGCCTACAGAGATTCCACAACCCCGGCCACAGCAAACGTTTGATACTAGTCTACTTAAGATTGAATAACTTTTAAAACCATGACCACAGAGAGACTGTCATAGAACACAGCAAAGAGCTGCTGTTTTTATGAGTGAGTTCATTTAAGTTTTTATTCATCACTGTCTTTATTAAACACTATTACAAAACATAAAATATGCTTCCCCGTACTTCCACTCGCACTGCAGCTGCAATGGGCTCCCGAGTGGTGCAGCGGTCTGCATTTCAGTGCTGTTTGGAACGGTCATCCATCTCGGAATTCCAAGAGCTCCGACTTCCCGACGTGATGATTTGACCCCCGCGTTCCCAGTTGTCTTGAAAGCACCATGACCATCAGATGCAGGTAACATCAGTCCAGTAAAATTTAAAAAATCTCATTATTTCAATTTGCTCTACACCAACTGATCTATTTTGTTATCAAAGCTCGAGTTTTTATATATAATATGATCTGAGAATCAAAATATTGGCAGGCCAGGCATATAGCCAATATGCTATGATAATTTATTAAGCCTATGGCCCAAACCTCATTCCTACAGAATCGTTTTTACTAGGTTAATGTAAAAAAAAAAAATCATGTTTAAAAAAAATTCTGAGCGGTAGATCTCGGCTTGGTTTTTGACTGCGAAAGTGATCTTGACTCAGATAAGGTTGGTGACGACTGATCTTGAGGAGTAGTCCTTAGATGGGCACAAGTTAAGTTAATTTATAGCTCAGGTTGGTAGACCCAGGGTAGTGTGTTCGATTGCCGGGACTATCCATATGTAAAATTTATGCATGCATGACCTTAAGTTGCTTTGGATAAAAGCGCCTGCTAAATGGCATATATTATTACATTATATGCCTTCAGAATGAGGTTCTTATTCTCAAACACCCCCTTTACCCCACTTGGCCATCTCATTACCGAAATGGCTAAAGAGCTCAAATTGGGGAAAAGTCTGATTTAATTTTATAACAGTTGTATATTTTCATTTGAAATATTTTTATTTTCAGTGTTGTTTTAACTCAGGCTTTTTCATTAGGGGAGCATGCCAAAAATATTACAAATATTGATTTGATTATTACTTTTTTGGACTTCAAAAACTATTACTGTAATGAACATTGTGAGACTGTTGGTGAAATGCATATTATATTATAATTTTTTTAAATTATGAAATAGATAAGTACAGATCCTAATATAAGGAATTCAAGAAGAAACTTTGTGAAAAATGACTCGTGAGAATTTGTTTTTACAGTTTTGTGAGAATGATTCGCCTACACTGTAGTGTATATAGTGTACAATGTTTATCTATGTTCGACCTGTGTGATGTCTCTTTTCAAGAGTCCTCTCCCATTTCTGCTGCATGCTACAGCAAACCAGCCAAACAGAGGGCGAGAGGGGCCTTACAAGAACATATAGGCTACTGTGTTGTTACCTCTTCAAATTGAAACTTAAGAGAAGAGGGTAGGCTTTAGGCAGCAAACTAGGGGTGACAATGAGAAGGGGGAAGAAAGAAAACAAAAAGGTGTTGAATTGAGGGAAGTAAGCAAGCGGCTATCACAAACACACAAATATAAGTGGCTCAAAAATGACAACGGGGATATGAATACCGAAGGAGGTCGATAGGTAGGTAGGCAGCTGAGAGGTCAGAGGATACAGTTGCTCATGAGCTATTAGTATCCACCATCTTCTTAAACTCCCATGATGGCCGGACATTGTTATTGTCAACTGGGATGAGAAAATGCTATAAAAACAGTCAGCCTACACACAAGAAGTCTTAATGCACTGAAGTTGTGAAGTCAGTGGAAGCTTTGGTTGCCTGTCATTCATCCATCCAAGCAAAGTATTTACCTGAGTGGAATGGTGAGGATAGATTATCTGAAGATCCAGACTGAGTGTCTACAAGCTGTCAGCTTCGGAGCCCAGCTGTCAATTAACTGTTTCTATTGTCTTACTTCACTTCCATTGTTAGCTATAGCCAAGACACACACACTCACTCAAGGACACACACGAGCACACACACACAGGATAGAATGCCTTTCTTTTGTCTACAGTATTTGGACCAAATGCTGAGGACAGTGGCAACTGACTGCCAACAGCCCTCTGCATCAAACTACCAAGAGATGTGGACAGAGTTGAGTCTTTAGAGAAGCCTACCTAGCACTATTTAGCAATTCAGCAAGTAAAATCCTAGCCTATCTGCATAGCTTTTTTTTATAAAGCCATTCAAACAGACCAACAGGTGGAAGGTTTGAGAAGTATTAGGCTAGATTCAAAGATGGTGCAGAGTTGTCTGTCGGGGGATTGAAAAAGATTTGGAGAATAATCTATTTAGGCCCACAGTTCACGACAGCTGACATACTGTGTTGTCCCCTGGGGTGGAGCTTTCCTGACCCTGTCCTTCATTGCTTTATCTGTGTCCTTCCCACAGCATTAGCTAATTGGCTCTGGAAGCTGAAGAAGACGAACGAGATTTGAAGGCAGGCTGGCAAGAAACAGGACAAGCAGAGGGGCCCAAGTAATTCTGTGAGCAGCACAGACAGAGACACTAGCAGCACAGTCTCCATCTTCATCATCCTTCCTCCCAGCAACAGCCCAGGACTGCTGGGGCTCTGGGAATAACAGCAGAGCAGAGATCTCCCAGGTTGATGAACATGTACTGTACTGTTACTGTAGACCTAAGTAAGGCTTTGGCGGTCATGACATTTTGTCATGCAAAAGACCGCCGGTCTGTATGTTATCTGGCTATGCTCCATGGCAGAGGCTGGAGGCTTGTTTGTTTAGCTGACCAGATCGGCTTATCGTCCAACGGCATTATTTTATATTATATGATTTTATAGTAAGAAGAATATAACTTAACTGAATAAAATATAAAGGATATCTTTCCCATTCCGGAGCGAGTGTGCATATGAAGTGGCTATGTTGAGCATAAAAGTGATCATTTGAAACAGGTTTCATATGCTAGATTTAGAGTCATTTGGCAGTGTTAGTTGCCAGCAGCATACCACCCTGCAGCCCACTGCTGGCTTGCTTCTGAAGCTAAGCAGGGTTGGTCCTGGTCAGTCCCTGGATGGGAGACCAGATGCTGCTGGAAGTGGTGTTGGAGGGCCAGTAGGAGGCACTCTTTCCTCTGGTCTAAAATACATCCCAATACCCCAGGGCAGTGATTGGGGACACTGTCCTGTGGAGGGTGCTGTCTTTCAGATGGGACTTTAAATGGGTGTCTTGACTCTCTGAGGTCATTGAAGATCCCATTGCACTTATCGTAGGGGTGTTAACTTCAGTGTCCTGGCTAAATTCCCAATCTGGCTCTCATACCATCATGGCCACCTAATCATCCCCAGCTTACAATTGGCTCATTCATCCCCCTCCTCTCCCCTGTAACTATTCCCCAGGTTGTTGCTGTAAATGAGAATGTGTTCTCAGTCAACTTACCTGGTAAAATAACGGTAAAAAAGATTTGTAAAAAATGTATGACGTGCCTGCAAGGCCATTGATGATTTGAGAAAGTAGCAAAAAAGATTGAATCTGTTCCTTGCCTCAGGCTGCACAGCTGTTCTCTCATCAAGTCATCATATTTTCACCCATCAGACAATTCTCAATTTATTATTGTCATTACTAATATGTCAAATTAGAATGGCACATTATCAAATGGGCTGGGTAATAAAAAATACGTAATCTTAATTAAAGCACTTGAATGGCAAATGGAGGCCGCGCGCTTTCCTGCCGGTCAGTTTTTCAATGACGACAGGGAGGCCACTTCGGTTGTATATCGGAGCATGCGCTTAATATGAGCAACTGAGAAATAAATATAACAACACTTATTTCACTCCACCCATTAACCACTGTTTGAGGAGCATGCTCTTGCTCCGCGACAGGTGATATTCTTCCCAAACTCTGTATGCCATGGGCTCTCCAACCTTGTTCCTGCATCTACCCAGTGCTTAATCTGGGAAACCAACATCGATAGTAACATGTTTTCACAACAAAACATGTCATTTAACTGTTGACAGCCCCTCTGCGCGCACAAGTAAGGAAGAAAGGTAATGTGTCACCCAATTATTACTAGGCTATTCAAAATCGCCCTGCACAACCAATTAACCAAGTGCATCGGCTAGGGCTATACAGTACGTTATCTCCCAGACTAGTGGATATACATTTTGGAGCATACCATAAGGTAACCAGTCCATCCAGTATGCATAATAATACAGTCCACACTCAAAGTAAATTACTTGAATTTGTTTAATTTTGGAGTATAGGGTAGACTGGTTATGTACCATCTTAAATCAGTTTGTTTTATGTTTTTCTGACATATGTAATATCTGGAGTAGGCTAAGTATTTTATAATATCTTCAGCGAGTAAAATTTGTATTTCACGGACAAATCAGGAGCATTACATAGGAAGGTGGGAACGCTACAGAAGCTCTACAACAGGGACTATTGATGTGAAATGTGCATACCGTGAAACAGTCCTATTGCCTTAAATCCATTGGCTCTCGGAATATCAAACACTGACTTCAAAACATAAAATATTCACAAAAACAGACAGAAGAAATGCCCAAATTCTCTAACTTTCGGCATGGGGAACCCATTAGATGCACAATCTGCTGTGAATATAATGAACAAGTGAAGCGATGTCCTCGTGCATTTCACAGCGTGGTCCGATCTGGTCAGAATTCTGCATGTCCTGCTCATCATTAACACATTGTTTTGTCATCTTTCTAAGACATCGTTGGGTGCAACATCTTTATGTGCGGAGGATGGGGATGATTGGGCATCACTTAGCCTAGAGAAGAACAGCACTATCTATGGCCTGAATGGGAGAGGACTAATGTACACACACAATGTACACACATTAGTACACACATTACTCTGAGGTTCTGTGAGTTACAGGAAATGATGTTGTCCAATAAGTATGTAGTTTAATTTCCTGGAGCATGATATCCACAGGCGAGCGTGAGATTGTGTGAGTACATTGTTGCACGGTCCTAGACAGGTTTGAACCGGCAAGGTCCTAGACAGGTCAGAACCGGCTAGGGCTTTTCTTCTCCAAAAACTATCCTAGATCTGGCTGGTCAGTGTCTGGTTAGTTGAAAGCAGTCTACCTCTGTCAAGATCCACATTGTGCCCACCAAGACCACAAGTGTCACAACAGATTACTTCTATACTGTAGACAGGGCCCAGCAAGCAGAGCTAAAAGGCCGTTATGTTTGCCTTTTGATGATTTTCTGAAATGGCTGCTGTGTGTTTGCGTGTGTCCGTGTGTGCGTGTGTGTTTGGGAACAGGTCAATCCTCTGTCTCGAGCTGTGAAGCCACAGTCAGTAAACTATTAACACACACCTTTTATCTTGCCACAAGGGAAAATAATCTGGCAGGCTGTCTGAACTGTAGCCATGTTTAGAAGACAACTTCAGCTTCTGAACAATAAAAACACCAATGTTTTTGTAAACACTGATATTCAATACCACATGTACTAAAAGACTGCATTAAAATCAGATTACAGGATTAAAATAGCCTAGATGCCTCTGTTAATGTAGCAAAAAACATTCATCTTAAAAGACTGACAGGGCTGAAAGAGCTAAAGAAAAGGCCTGGGTTAAGAAGAGAGCAAGCTAGTCATGGATTTTAAACACCATCTTATGAATATTTCAGAGGGACCGTGAATGAAAATGCAAGTGCAGGACTCCAGTTCCCTCCTCTACAAGAGGATGGTGAGCCCTGTTTTTCCAGGATTAAAAATAGCAGTATGAGCTGAGCTCTGCTGAAGAGGGTGACGGACTTAGAGATGAAGCGTGAATGATGCTCCCACAAAAACACTGCTTTGAGGTTCTACAGCACCCTGCTTAATCAGCGCTAGCAAACCTTACTAAATTCATTGGCTTACATGTGAGATTCCATGGCTACAAATAGCCTCAACTTTAAATAAACTCACAATTAAGTTTATGTTTAGGGACTAGGCCTATGTTATGCAAATGTTAGATTGATCCACAACCCGGATGAGAAAGAGGAAATCTCTTTTCTCATAGAAATCAGCTCTGGCAATCTATCCTGCCCAGTATCACTCTGACCTTGCGGGGGTCCAGAGAAACTGCGTTATGCCAGTGACCTAGATGAGAAACTATTGAGAAAGGTAGCAGACTGTATTGCCACCCCTATTTGCTATGTCTTGAATCAAAGCCTAAATGAGCGTGTGTCGACAGGCATGGAAGGAAGCTAAAGAAATTCCTCTACCTAAAAATAGTCAAGCACCCTTTGCTGGCTCTAACAGCTGCCCAATCAGTTTGCTGCCTCTTCTTAGTAAAATGACAGAGAAAATTGTGGTTGAACAAATACAATACTATTTTTCGAAGAACAAGTTCACAACTGACTTTCAGCATGCATATAGGGAAGAGCACTCAACTTGTACTGCACTCTGCACTCAGATGACTGATGATTGACTCAAATAAAGGGATAATAAGATGATAGTTAAAGCTGTATTGTTAGATTTCAGTGCAGCCTTTGATGTTATTGATCATAATTTGTTATTGAAAAAAAACTCACTTGCTATGGCTTTACACCATCTAACATAACATGGTTGGAGAGTTACTTATCCAATAGAATTCAGAGTATTCTTCAATGGAAGCTTCTCTAACAGATATGTACAGTGCGATATCCCTCAGGGCAGTTGCCTCGGGCAGTTACTCTTCTCTATTTTTACAAATGATTTGCCACTTGTCTTACAATAAGCTAAAATGACTATGCACACTCTACACATCAGCACCTAAAGCCAGTGAGCTCACTGAGACTCTTAGCCAGGAGTTACAGTCAAATCAAATTTTATTGGTCACATACACGTGATTAGCAGATGTTATTGCGGGTGTAGCGAAATTCCTGTGCTTCTAGCGCCGACAGTGCAGTAATATCTAACAAGTAATATCTAACAAATTACCCAACATATACACACAAATCTAAGTAGGAATGAATTAAGACTATATACATATGGACGAGCGATGTCAGAGCGGAACGGACTAAGATACAGTAGAATAGTATAGAATACAGTATAAACATATGAGATGAGTAATGCAAGATATGTAAACATTAAGTGAATGAGATACCGTAGAATAGTACAGAAAACAGTATATACATATGAGATGAGTAATTCCAGATATGTAAAGATTAAGTGATAATTAACAAACTGGTCTTAATTACATCTAAAACCAAAAGCATTGTATTTGGCACAAAGCATTATCTTAGACCTAAACCTCAACTGGAGTTGTGCATAAAGTGTGTGAACATTGAACAAGTTGAAGAAGCTGAACCCCTAGGAGAAACATTGGATGGTCAGTTATCATAGTCAAGTTGTTGTGAAGATGGGGAGAGGTACACTACAGTTGAAGTCGGAAGTTTACATACACTTAGGTTGGAGTCATTAAAACTCGTTTTTCAACCACTCCACAAATTTCTTGTTAACAACATTTTTTGGGGCAAGACGTTTAGGACATCTACTTTGTGCATGACAAGTCATTTTTCCAACAATTGTTTTCAGACAGATTATTAAACTTATAATTCACTGCATCACAATTCCAGTGGGTCAGATGTTTATATACACTACGTTGACTGTGCCTTTAAACAGCTTGGAACATTCCAGAAAATGATGCCATGGCTTTAGAAGCATCTGATAGGCTAATTGACATAATTTGAGTTAATTGGAGTTGCACTTGTGGATGTATTTCAAGGCCTACCTTCAAACTCAGTGCCTCTTTGCATGATATCATGGGAAAATCAAAAGAAATCAGCCAAGACCTCAGGAAAAAAGAATTGTAGACCTCCACAAGTCTAGTTCATCCTTGGGAGAAATTTACTAACGCCTGAAGGTACCATGTTCATCTGTACAAACAATAGTATGCAAGTATAAACACCATTGGACCACGCAGCCCTCATACCTCTCAGGAAGGAGATGCATTCTGTCTCCTAGAGATGAACGTACTTTGGTGCGAAAAGTGCAAATCGATCGCAGAACAACAGCAAAGGACCTTGTGAAGATGCCGGAGGAAACAGGGACAAAAGTATCTATATCCATAGTAAAACGAGTCTTATAATCGACATAACCTGAAAGGTCGCTCAGCAAGGAAGAAGCCACTTCTCCAAAACCGCCATTAAAAAAGCCAAGACTACGGTTTGCAACTGCATATGGGGTCAAAGATTGTACTTTTTGGAGAAATGTCCTCTGGTCTGATGAAACAAAAATAGAACTGTTTGGCCATAATGCCTATCATTATGTTTGGAGGAAAAAGGGGGAGGCTTGCAAGCCGAAGAACACCATCCCAACCGTGAAGCACGGGGTGGCAGCATCATGTTGTGGGGGTGCTTTGTTGCAGGAGGGACTGGTGCACTTCACAAAATAGATGGCATCATGAGGAAGGAAAATTATGTGGATATATTGAAGCAACATCTCAAGACATCAGTCAGGAAGTTAAAGCTTGGTCGCAAATGGGTCTTCCAAATGGACAATGACCCCAAGCATACTTCCAAAGTTGTGGCAAAATGGCTTAAGGACAACAAAGTCAAGGTATTGGAGTGGCCATCACAAAGCCCTGACCTCAATCCTATAGAACATTTGTGAGCAGAACTGAAAAAGCGTGTGCGAGCAAGGAGGCCTACAAACCTGAATCCGTTACACCAGCTCTGTTAGGAGGAATGGGCTAAAATTCACCCAACTTATTGTGGGAAGCTTGTGGAAATCTACCCAAAACGTTTGACCCAAGTTAAACAATTTTAAAGGCAATGCTTCAAAATACTAATTGAGTGTATGTAAACTTCTGACCCACTGGGAATGTGATGAAAGAAATAAAAGCTGAAATAAATAATTCTCTCTACTATTATTCTGACAATTCACATTCTTAAAATAAAGTGGTGATCCTAACTGGCCTAAAACAGGGAATTTTTACAAGGATTAAATGTCAGGAATTGTGAAAAACTGAGTTTAAATGTATTTGGCTAAGGTGTATGTAAACTTCCAACTTCAACTTTATATATATAGAAAAGTATGTGGAATCGGAATCAAATTAGTGGAATCGGCTATTTCAGTCACACCCGTTGCTGACAGGTGTATAAAACTGAGCTCAAAGCCTTGCAATCTCCATAGACAAACACTGGTAGGAGAATGGCCTTACTGAAAATCTCAGCGACTTTCAACGTGGCACAGTCACAGCCACATTTCGTCAAATTTCTGCACTGTTGAGCTGCACCGGTCAACTGTATATGCTCTTTGCATTTGTATTAATTATCGATCCCCATTTGCTGCTGCCAAGGCAGGACCTGTTTTGTAAATACAATTTTACTGCTTGCATCAGTTACTTGATGTGGAATAGAATTCCATGTAGTCATGGCTCTATGTAGTACTGTACGCCTCCCATAGTCTGATCTGGACTTCGGGATTGTGAAGAGATGTCTTGTGGGGTATGCATGGGTGTCCAAGCTGTGCACCAGTAGTTCAAACAGACAGCTCGGTGCATTCATCATGTCAATACCTCTCATAAATACAAGTAGTGATGAAGTCAATCGCTCCTCCACTTTGAGCCAGGAGAGATTGACATGCATATTATTAATGTTAACGCTCTGTGTACATCCAAGGGCCAGCCGTGCTGCCCTGTTCTGAGTCAATTGCAATTTTGTGGCACCTGACCACACGACTGACTGAACAATAGTCCAGGTGCGACAAAACTAGGGCCTGTGGGACCTTCCTTGTTAATAGTGCTGTTAAGAAGGTAGAGCAGTGCTTTATTATGGACAGACCTCTCCCCATCTTAGCTACTGTTGTATCAATATGTTTTGACCATGACAGTTTACAATCCAGGGGTTCTCCAAGCAGTTTAGTCACTGAATTTCCACATTATTTATTACAAGATTTAGTTGAGGTTTAGGATTTAGTGAATGATTTGTCCCAAATACAATGCTTTTAGTTTTAGAAATATTTAGGACTAACTTATTCCTTGCTTTACTTAAAGCCAGTGGCATGTTGTTAGTAAAGATTGAAAGAAGTAAGGGGCATAGACAGCTGCCCTGGGGAATTCCTGATTCTACCTGGATTATGTTGGAGAGGCTTCCATTAAAGTACACCCTCTGTGTTCTGTTAGACAGGTAACTTTTTATTTACAATATAGCAGGATGTGTAAAGCCATTACACATACGTTTTTCCAGCTTCAGACTATGATCGATAATGTCAAAAGCTGCACTGAAGTCTAACAAAACAGCCCCCACAATCTTTTTATCATCAATTTCGCTCAGCCAATCAGTCATTTGTGTAAGTGCTGTGCTTGTCCTTCCTATAAGCGTGCTGAAAGTCTGTCAATTTGTTTACTGTAAAATAGCATTGTATCTGGTCAAACACAATTTTTTTCCTAAAGTTTACTAAGGGTTGGTAACAGGTTGATTGGTCAGTTATTTGAGCCAGTAAAGGGGGCTGTACTATATTCTTAGGTAGCGGAATTACTTTTGCTTCCCTCTAGGCCTAGGGGCACACACTTTCTAGTAGGCTTAAATTGAAAATATGGCAAATAGGAGTGGCAATATCATCCGCCATTATCCTCAGTAATTTTCCATCCAAGTTGTCAGACCCCATTGGCTTGTCATTTTTGATAGACAACAATTGTTCTCACCTCTTCCACACTCACTTTTTACAGAATTCAAAATTACAATGCTTGTCTTTAATAATTTGGTCAGATATACTTGGATGTGTAGTGTCAGCGTTTTTTGCTGGCATGTCATGCCTAAATTTGCTAATCTTGCCAATGAAAATTTTATTAAAGTAGTTGGCAATATCAGTTGGTTTTGTGATGAACGAGCCATCTGCTTCAATGAATGATAGAGCTGAGTTTGCCTTTTTTTTCTAAAGGTTTCCTTTAAGGTGCTCCAAAGCTTTTTACTATCATTCTTAAGGTTATTTATCTTTGTTTCATGGTGTAGTTTCTTCTTTTTATTTAGTTTAGTCACATGATTTCTCAATTTGCAATTCGTTTGCCAATCGGATGTGCAGACAGACTTATTTGCCATTCCGTTTGCCTCATCCCTCCCAACCATACAGTTTTTCAATTCCTCATCAATCCACGGGGATTTAATAGTTTTTACCGTCATTTTCTTAAATGGGTGCATGCTTATTAGTAACTGGAATAAGCCATTTCATGAATGTGTCAAGTGCAGCATCTGGTTGCTCCTCATTACACATCATGGACCAACGAATATTCTTTAAATCAACAACATAGGAATCACTATAAAACTTATTGTATGACCTCTTATTCACTATATTAGGCACAGCCTTCGGAACTTTGGTTTTCCTAGATATGGCTACTATATTGGGATCACTACATTCGATGGGTCTGGATACTGCTTTAAAGAAAATGTCTGCAGCATTAGTAAAGATGTGATCAATAAATGTTGATGATTTCATTACTGTGCTGCCTGTAACTACCCTGGTTACAGTTTTAAGCTTTTTCTTGAGTGTTTTTTACAGAAAGATCAACTGTACTAGTTGTTCAGGCTCTGATCTTGTTGCACCTTGATTACTGTCCTGTAAAATAGTCAGGTGCATCAAAGAAAGACCCAGCAAAGCTGCAGCTGGCTCAAAACAAAGCAGCATGCCTTGTCCTTAACTGCACACATGGAACTAACAACATGCATGAAAGTCTCTCGGTTGAGGAGAAATTGACTTCTTCTCTTTTAGTCTTTTTAAGAAACATGTGTATGTTGAAAATGTCTAACCACTTGTATAATCTATTGGCATAAACGTCAAACAGAAATGCATACATAACCCACCAGACACGCCACTATGGCTATCTTCACGGTACCCAAACCAAAACCAGATGTAATACATTGCTCAGTTATGTCATTGTGGAATGCTCTGCCACCAGAGGTTACTCTGGCAAAAAGCAAGTTTAGCTTTAAAAAATAGATTTCAAAAACATATTGTATCAGAGCGCCTCTCCTCTTTCTAAAGATCATCTAATGTAACTGTACTGTATAACAATATTCATATGAATAGCGTGTAAATTGAATCTTATGATGTTCTTGTCTATAACTGTTCTGTACTTTTTCATGTATTTGTAAAAAAAAAAATGTGGACCCCAGGAAGAGTAGCTGCTGCAGGTGTAGTAGCAAATGGGGGATCCTAATAAACTAAACAAGCTTAGGCAGTGATAAGATTAGGCTGTGAGTGACACATTGTATCCCAGCCAGGCTGCCTTTATAAACAAACAATTAGGGCTATTTTTGAAATTTAGGCCTATACCAGGACCTGTTTATCTTCAGGGGAGAGCTAACATTTTCAGTTAAAAGACTGTTATGGAGTCACCTGAAAGGTATTACTGTTAGAATATCCAGAAACGTTCAGTTTAACATTTGTGATATAGCTATGCAACTATTTTTCCCAGTATGTTGTTCCAAGCTTTGATAATGTAAAACTTAAACTAAAAGGACTGTACCCTACCAATGTTTGTAGCCTAATAAATAGGCCAATGTTCTGTTGATCTGTTTCTCTGAGAGACTCATTTCAATTTTATGTAGACCTAGATTTCATAGTCGAAAATAAACACAGTTATGAATTGCATTTTATACAAATCTCTTCTATTTTGTACCCACTAATAGGAATCCGACTCCATTACCAGATTTGCACTTTCAAGCACATTTCCCAGCCAAACCATGATTCGACCTCCTAAACTTCAGACTTCGTGAGAAGGTACAGAACGCCTGGTACTCTGCGATGACGAAGGTTCCATCTCAGACTGCCTCATACTACACCCCAAAAGGCTGCCTGGGTGAGCATGTTCCGCTATGAGATGTGTAAACAGCCAAATGCAAATTACACACTACGTATATCTATAGAAATGTAAGTATAGGCTATGCATGATAATATTAATGTTATTGATAAATGTTATTGCTAAACCGTCTTACCTGTAGATGCAGTTTCCATAGCAACGGGAGGCCTTTTCCCATCGTCCTCAAATTTGTGGAATTGTTGATCCAGGTCGCTCGTCTCTTCCCTGCTTTTCGGTTTTAAATCTTCACGTAGCTCATCAAACAGAGGTGGTGTACTTCCAAATAGGCCATTTCTTTCACAATCGTCCCCAAACCATTTCCCTTCCGAACCTAGTTCGTCACCGGGCTTCGAAGACATGCTTTTAGGGAGAGGTTCAGGTTGCGCGAGAGATAACAGGCACTGAGGCACAAGCTGTAACGCGGGCTACACAATGGATATTGGGTTGATCTAAGTAATAAACAGGAAATTATGCTTTGAAAGCTGACTGGATTTACAAATGTATGCTTAAATTGATATTGCAAAATTCTTATGACTGCGCGGTCCAGTCCGAGAGCACAAGTGAGTGAGGTTGGTTTGTTTTAGTTCAGCGCTTCCATGCTGACGTCATGTCTGTGTAGCTTATGGTTGGCACTTATTTGGGGCAGTAAGCGTGACTATTATAAAAGTGTGTGAATATACCATGGAAGCCAACACAGTATATTTACATGAGTAACGCATACATAAAATACACTTTAGACCTTGAAGCTTATTGAAGCATATTTGTCAGGTTTGCTCTGAGATCATTAAATTATTAACGCAAATTGTAAAATTTTTGAACATACAACACTGTTGTATTTTTATTTTAGTTTAACGCTTACACGTTAGTAGCCTATGGATGCAAATCATTTCAGTCTTATGCAAATACCCAGGGGGACCATTTCATTTGTTCTTCATGCAAGTTTGTTCTCAAATTACTAGCCGTGTAGCGCCCTCTTGTGGGGTTTATCAAAAGTACAACAAAAAAGTTAAGATGGCACCTGAGCAAAGGGGACGCACTTGCCTGGATTCGGGTTGATGACAAAACCATGCTTGAGCATACTACAGTAGCTACATGTGCATACTGTTTATAATATAAACACACAAATTATAATTTGTTTTCATAAATATAATAGCAGCAATAACAGATGTCTGACACTAGTATGACGCTAGTTGTTGAATTGAAACCCTCAGACAACCCCCCCAGTCCCCAATACAAGCTAAGTTTAGCAATGTTCCTTACTTGAGCTACTTGACTTGGTCAACAGTTGCTTATATTTCATCACAGAAAAACATGATGAAGAGTGAAAAGCAAAGACATAATGGTGAGGAAGAGGTTATCAAAGAACAGGTATGGGGCCTCCCGAGTGGCGCAGCGGTCTAAGACACTGCACTGCATTGCCGTGCTAGAGGCGTCACTACAGACCCGGGTTCGATCCCAGGCTGTGTTGCAGGACGCAACCTTCGCCTCTCCCAAGTCCATACAGTTGCAGCGATGGGACAAGACTTTAACTACCAATTGGATATCACGAAAAAGGGGTTAAAAAATTAACTAAAAATCTAAGAACTGGTGAGTGTAATTTTGTCACAAAATGTATTGTGTATAATTTTCAGAGTTTGGCTATCGAAGACACCCTTTTTTGTAACTCATTGCAAACAGGGCATCTTATGAGAATTCACTAATGGATGGTAACAGTATCACATCCCTGGAGATGTTCTTCTCAGGTATGGTTGGTATGGTATGGTTGGACTCTCCCTTTTCCCCAGGCTGTGCCAGCTGACAGTGGTAGGCCAGAATATCAGCCACATCCAGGGCCTTGAGTCTTGTCCCCTGTTTCAGGAGCTCTGGTTGGTGGAATGGCAGCTGACAATAAGATCCAGGTTTCTCTTCATTCCTTCATGATGACATCTTGGAGATGTGTGTGTAGAGTTTAATCTAAAGACTATCTATATAGAACAGAATTATATTGTCCCTCTTTGATTTCTCGATTCAGAAAAGACTTCAAAATGTCTGCAAAATAACTAATCTAGCTATGATTTGCATTATTATCTTTAATACCAACAATTTTTGGGGGTATTTATTTTCATTATTGCAAGGCATTTCTGGATTTAAGAATTGCCATCAGCTACAGAAGCTGTACCTCTACCACAATCAGATCAGTGATATTGAGAATTTGGAGTCACTTGTCAATCTATAGGTGCTGTGGTTTAAGAATAACTTACTGAGAGGCATGGATGCTTTTCTGTGTCATGTGGTGTTTGTAAAGTACCTAATAATCTGTATAGATTGGTTTTGTTGAAATCACCCATTTTGTTGATGTCTCATCCTTTCTTCATAACTGTTTAAAGGGATTGAACACGCTTCAAAAGATGAGAGCTGAACCTAGCTGACAATAACATTGAAAAGATGGGTAGGTTGAAGGGTCCTCGCCAATGTAAACTTTACAGATTCCATTTTTGATATACTTTATAATAATAATTGTTCAATTATCTGTTAACTTTTTCACAGGATCCTAATATCAGCCATGAAAATCCTGATCCTAATATCAGCCATTGAAAATCTGAATTTATCTGGGAACAAGATTAGCTCCTTTAAGTTAAGAAGAAAAACATTCACTTATTTTCAATAATGCAAAGTAGTAATTTTGCACTTTCTCAATCTAATATTTGACTACGGCCTTTGCATATGGTCAATTACAGGCTTGCTCCTCAGTCAAATATATTGATTGCCAAATCTATAGTACATTTATATATATGTGACCGACCGGCTCAAATCAGTCTTATGTAGTAAAATTTGAAATAGTGTTTTTTACATTGGATAAAAGTAGAGGCTCAGAGCTACAAAATGGTATATCACACACTACAGTTGATGAACAATGGGAAGATAATTCTGTTATGAAAGTTGATAAACTTGTAAACTCCCTTTTGAGAAAATGTCCTCTGAATGTTTTGGTACTACTACTGGAGAGCCCTTCTTTGTCTACACCCATTCAGCGTCTTCGTTCACACCCTCTAAAGCTTTATCCCCACCCATCAATCAATCAATCAATCAATCAATCAATCAAATGTATGGATGATCCGAGCGTTCTGTACTAACAGCAGTCATGCACCCAAGCTAACTTGCTAGCTAATTCCAGACACAAATGAGATAACAGCTCACTGAACATTACTCGCCCTAGCAGAGCTGGTTGGGCTGTTATGATATTCAGAGCGTTGGTGACTGCAACTGTGCTGTCAGTTTGTCCATATAATGAATTTTCCTTGAAACCTTTATCCTAGTCGACAATGTAGAAATCAGTCACCCAACAAAGGATTGGTTATTATGTTTGATTGGCCGTCAGTCTGGATAGTTTCCTATTTTCCCAGTCTCGGATTGATTTTAAAAGATCTGTACGGTAGAGTGGCCATGCATTTTGTCTATTGAAGCCGTATTATTAAGGCAGTTCAGAAAAGATCTGCTGATTTTACCTGTTGGACAATTCATCTGAAGCTTTCCATCTTTGTCATTTTAATGTGGCATTTATCCTTTAGTAGCCTGAGTTGTAAGTATGGTTTAAAAAAGAAAGAAAAATAAGAAAGTAAAATAAGTCTTGCCCTTTCAAATAATAGAAACACTTATTTCATTCACTCAGACACTCATTTCATTGAGCTGCATGAATTGTCTATGTCAAATTTGCATGTTTTCTTTTTTTACTGTGTAATCAACAAGGTAGGGTTGAAGGAGGGGTTCCACGAAATGGTGCATGAAATTGTTTGTCTCATCCATCATTTTTTACTATTTTCTTACAACGTATTTCAAGTCAAGTATGGCTTTTAGGTGAAGGAACAGTTGGTCCTCTCTCATGAAACCTCAGATAAACCCCCTACTAACAAACAAGTGGGAATCATATCATCTCATTAATTATGTTAATGTCCATTGCATCCATTAAGGAGATGCCTTCCTCTCAGATTTACAGTGCATTCGGAACGTATTCAAACCCCTTCACTTTTTCCACATTTTGTTACGTTACAACCTTATTCTAAAATTGATTCAAATGTTTCATCAATCTACACACAATACCCCATAATGACAAAGCGAAAACTGGGTTTTAAAAACAAAAAGGCCTTATTTACATAAGTATTCTGATCCTTTACTATGAGACTTGAAATTGAGCTCAGGTTCATCCTGTTTCCATTGATCATCTTTGAGATGTTTCTACAACTTGATTGGAGTCCACCTGTGGTAAATTCAATTGATTGGACATGATTTGGAAAGGCACAAAACCTGTCTATATAAGATCCCACAGTTGACAGTGCATGTCAGAGCAGAAACCAAGCCATGAGGTCGAAAGAATTGACTGTAGAGCTCCGAGACAGGATGGTGTCGAGGCTCAGATCTAGGGATGGGTACAAACACATTTCTGCAGCATTGAAGGTCCCCAATAACACAGTAGCTTCCATCATTCTTAAATGGAAGAAGTCTGGGACCACCAAAACCACCTCCCGGCCAAACTGCGCAATTGGGGGAGAAGGGCCTTGGTCAGGGAGGTGACCAAGAACCCAATGGTCACTCTGACTGAGCTCCAGAGTTTTTCTGTGGAGATGGGAGAACCTTCTAGAAGGACAACCATCTCTGCAGCGCTCCACCAATCAGGCTTTCATGGTAGAGTGGCCAGATGGAAGTCACTCCTCAGTAAAAGGCACATGACAGCCCACATGGAGATTGCCAAAAGGCACCTAAAGGACTCAAGATTCTCCGGTCTGATGAAACCAAGATTGAACTCTTTGGCCTGAAAGCCAAGCGTCACACCTGGAGGAAACCTGGCACCATCCCGTACTGGTGGCAGCATCATGCTGTGGGGATGTTTTTCAGCTGAAGGGACTGGGAGACTAGTCAGGATCGAGGCAAATATGAATGGTGTAAAGTACAGGGAGATCCTTGATGAAAATCTGCTCCAGAGCGCTCAGGACCTCAGACTGGGGTGAAGGTTCACCTTCCAACAGGACAACGACCCTAAGCACACAGCCAAGACAATGCAGGAGTAACTTTGGGACAAGTTTCTGAATGTCCTTGAGTGGCCCAGCCAGAATTCAGACTTTAACCTGATTGAACATCTCTGGAGAGACTTGAAAATGGCTGTGCAGCGACGCTCCCCATGCAACCTGACAGAGCTTGAGAGGATCTACAGAGAAGAATGGGAAAAACTCCCAAAATAAAGGTGCACCACACTTGTAGTGTCATACTCAAGAAGACTCAAGGCTGTAATCACTGCCAAAGGTGCTTGAACAAAGTACTGAGTAAAGGGTCTGAATGCAATAAGAATATATGGAAGATAAATACACAACAGAGAGACAGAGGACGAGAGGACTATAATTAACGATCAATGGAAATATATATATTTTTTCTGTAATAGGGAATTAATTAGCAATGGGTTAGAGACATGGAATTTGTCTATATATTGAGCCTGAAATAGGGTACTTGTTATTTGGCCATTGGCCCAGTTTTATTGCAAGGAATTCTAATTGGTCAACCACAGGCTAGGGCTGGGTTATAAACTACATCCTGTCCCTTTTATTCTGGAGAGAGAATCACTGAGAGAGAATCTCTGAGGACAGGGGAGAATGACCATCTACCACCCCATATGATTTGTCCTCTTCGAATTAACCTATTTTCCTCCCCCTGATTTGCTTTGGGGTCTGTGTTATTAAAGAATGACATCAACTGCTAACAATACTTATGTAAATGTGATATTTCCATTTTTTATTTTTAATAAATGTGCAAAAAACCTTTCACAACTTCTGTGACTGTGGTCTCCAGGGCTCTGATACTCTCTACTCCTGAGAGATTACAGCATTTGTTTCATGAGTTGTCCCTGAACTCTAATGATTGGTGTATTTTTCAGGAGTTGCATTTCTTCTCATCTTTTAGTGTAATTACAGTCCAATGAACTAAACATGTATGCTATGAATAAAGGTGTTCCATTGCACACAGTACATACAGTTGAAGTCGGAAGTTCACATACACCTTAGCCAAATACATTTAAACTCAGTTTTTCACAATTCCTGACATTTAATCCTAGTAAAAAATCCCTGTTTTAGGTCAATTAGGATCACCACTTTATTTTAAGAATGTGAAATGCCAGAATAATAGTAGAGAGAATGATTTATTTCAGCTTTTATTTCTTTCATCACATTCCCAGTGGGTCAGAAGTTTACATACACTCAATTAGTATTTGGTAGCATTGCCTTTAAATTGTTTAACTTGGGTCAAATGTTTAGAGTAGCCTTCCACAAGCTTACCACAATAAGTTGGGTGAATTTTGGCCCATTCCTCCTGACAGAGCTGGTGTAACCGAGTCAGGTTTGAAGGCCTCCTTGCTCACACACACTTTTTCAGTTCTGCCCACATATTTTCTATGGGATTGAGGTCAGGGCTTTGTGATGGCCACTCCAATACCTTGACTTTGTTGTCCTTAAGCCATTTTGCCACAACTTTGGAAGTATGCTTGGGGTCATTGTCCATTTGGAAGACCCATTTGCAACCAAGCTTTAAATTCCTGACTGATGTCTTGAGATGTTGCTTCAATATAGCCACATAATTTCCCTTCCTCATGATGCCATCTATTTTGTGAAGTGCACCAGTCCCTCCTGCAGCAAAGCACCCCCACAACATGATGCTACCACCCCGGGCATTCACGTTTGGGATGGTGTTCTTCAGCTTGCAAGCCTCCCCCTTTTTCCTCCAAACATAATGATGGTCATTATGGCCAAACAGTTCTATTTTAGTTTCATCAGACCAGAGGACATTTCTGAAAAAAGTACGATCTTTGTCCCCATGTGCAGTTGTAAACCGTAGTCTGGCTATTTTTATAGCGGTTTTGGAGCAGTGGCTTCTTCCTTGCTGAGCGACCTTTCAGGATATGTCGATATAGGACTCGTTTTACTGTGGATATAGATACTTTTGTACCCGTTTCCTCCAGCATCTTCACAAGGTCCTTTGCTGTTGTTCTGGGATTGATTTGCACTTTTCGCGCCAAAGTACGTTCATCTCTAGGAGACAGAACGCGTTTCCTTCCTGAGCGGTATGATGGCTGCGTGGTCCCATGGTGTTTATACTTGCGTACTATTGTTTGTACAGATGAACGTGGTACCTTCAGGCATTTGGAAATTGCTCCCAAGGATGAACCAGACTCGTGGAGGTCTACAATTCTTTTTTCCTGAAGTCTTGGCTGATATCTTTTGATTTTCCCATGACATGCAAAGAGGCACTGAGTTTGAAGGTAGGCCTTGAAATACATCCACAAGTGCAACTCCAATTAACTCAAATGATGTCAATTAGCCTATCAGAACCTTCTAAAGCCATGACATCATTTTCTGGAATTTTCCAAGCTGTTTAAAGGCACAGTCAACTTAGTGTACGTACATTTCTGACCCACTGGAATTGTGATACAGTGAATTATAAGTGAAATAATCTGTCTGTAAACAATTGTTGGAAAGATTTATTGTGTCATGCACAAAGTAGATGTCCTAACCAACTTGCCAAAACTATAGTTTGTTTACAAGAAATTGGTGGAGTGGTTGAAAAATGAGTTTTAATGACTCCAAACTAAGTGTATGTAAACTTCTGACTTCAACTGTAGTAACATCTGTTCCTTTCAGTCCATGATGATGAAGAAGAAATGATGTACTACAACATGCATGTGCGGACAGCCCAGAGGAACCTGGCAGAGAACCAGGCCAATATGCTATAGAACAAGAGGAATCTCTTACAGCTGCCAGAGGACAGCCCAGAGGAACCTGGTGAAAACCAGGCCAATCTGCTGTAGAACAAGAGGAATCTCTTACAGCTACCAGAGGACAGCCCAGAGGAACCTGGCAGAGAACCAGGCCAATCTGCTGTAGAACAAGAGGAATCTCTTACAGCTGCCAGAGGACAGCCCAGAGGAACCTGGCAAGAACCAGGCAATTCTGCTGTAGAACAAGAGGAATCTCAATTATGCCCTCAGAAATGTCAATACAACACTATGCCTTCAAAAATAGACTTTTGATACGTTTGTCATTCATTTACAGTGGTGCTTAATATGATTGTTGTGTTGGTGTCTTGAGCAGCTGGAGTGTGAGCTGTCTGAGGTGCAGGCCCTGTGCCGGAAGTCAGCCCGTACCTGGGAGAATGGACTGTCCTTGCTGAGTGAGGGCTCTGGACCGCAGTGACACACCTGCTAATATTACCCACGACCCCGGCCTGGAACACAAGATCCTCTCCAAGCTAGACTCCCTGTAGTCCATGACCTGATGAATTGAGGCTTTTCTGAGGGCAAAAGGGGGTGCAACTCAATATTAGGAAGTATTCCTAATGTTTGTACACTCAGCGTACATGAATAATGGATTAGACCTCCAAGAGAGATCTTTGAGTAAGAGGGTCTGAACACAGTCTGATTTTGCATTGTTGTTTACATGTAAGCTTTCTATTGGCACGTAGATAATCAAGTGTAAAAAGTAGAGTTATTTTGCCTTGTTTTGCAGGTATGAGTCCTGGTACCTGCGGGACTTGACCCAAGCCACCAACAGGAACGAGCTGATGATCCACTTTCTGCTGATGGAGCTTGAGACAGGGGAATATTTGGTTTGAAGAAGGCTACTCTACAGACCCCTGGTACAAATGAACTCCTTTTACATAATTGTGGCATTATGAGTTTACCTTGTTTTGTAGGTTATATGTCTATGTGATTTGCGTGCAGCATTTAGCTACTGAGTCCACTGTTTTCTCGCTCCCAACAGGTTTACTTCCTTCCGGTTCTGTGTGTAGGACTACAAGGCTTTTGGCATTACTGGCATCAAGATCAACAGTATCATCCACATCCATAACCGCTCCCTGAGGCTTTGCTTCGAGGACAAGCTTTATACCCTTGTTGGCCAGCGAGGAGTCGACAATGTTCTCACAGTGAGTGCCCATGATGAGACTGGGAAATCTTAAAATGGCACCTTTCTCCTTTACTCTGTGATATTCACCTCAGGTCCTCAGTGTTCTGTGTCTGTTTAAAATTAGAACATGGAAAAAAACAAGTAGGCCCAGACGCAAAAATATACTTAATTACTCAAAGTCAAAAGAATACGAAAGGGGTTTTAAGCACTTTTTTATACACTTTGCACTTTCACCTTTTGTATTCTTTCTAGCAAAATTAAGTATAATTTTGCATCTCAGCCTCCTTGTTTTTTTTCCATTAAAGGTTGGAGTCCAGTACTTTTTCTTACGCACCAGCTACCCATCAATCTAGCCGGAGCGCAGTTCGTCATATTGGCTATCTATGTCTACAATTATACAGAAATAGTTGAAGAACAGACTACATAAACTGCAATATTACACCTGTCAGTAGCTCTGTTTGAGACGGATCCTTATGCTTTCTTTACTCCTAATGTTTGTGCAGTAATTACAAACGCTGGCTGGAGTATCTGTTCTATGTGTCTGATCCTGAAAGAACCAGTAAGAAAAATGAGATGTTGCACATTCCAGAGGACGGCTTTAAAACAGCAGATATTTATAAGGTATTATTTAGATTGTACGCTATGCCTGTGATTGGGCTTTTGTTTTAGTGCCTGTGATTGGGCTTTTGTTTTAGTGCCTGTGATTGGGCTTTTGTTTTAGTGCCTGTGATTGGGCTTTTGTTTTAGTGCCTGTGATTGGGCTTTTGTTTTAGTTCCTGAGATTGGGCCTTTGTTTTAGTTCCTGAGGTTGGGCCTTTGTTTTAGTTCCTGAGATTGGGCCTTTGTTTTAGTTCCTGAGATTGTGCCTTTGTTTTAGTTCCTGAGATTGGGCCTTTGTTTTAGTTCCTGAGATTGTGCCTTTGTTTTAGTTCCTGAGATTGGGCCTTTGTTTTAGTTCCTGTGATTGTGCCTTTGTTTTAGTTCCTGAGATTGTATCTTGTGTCTGTGTTAGGCCCTGGGCAGAGAGAGGGTTGTACTTTTTTCTAACAGCCGGAGTGTGACGGACAGGCCTAGGAGTACACACAGTGACAGGCCTAGGAGTACACACAGTGACAGGCCTAGGAGAGCACACAGTGACAGGCCTAGGAGAGCACACAGTGACAGGCCTAGGAGAACACACAGTGACAGGCCTAGGAGTACACACAGTGACAGGCCTAGGAGTACACACAGTGACAGGCCTAGGAGTACACACAGTGACAGGCCTAGGAGAACACACAGTGACAGGCCTAGGAGAACACACAGTGACAGGCCTAGGAGAACACACAGTGACAGGCCTAGGAGTACACACAGTGACAGGCCTAGGAGTACACACAGTGACAGGCCTAGGAGAGCACACAGTGACAGGCCTAGGAGAACACACAGTGACAGGCCTAGGAGTACACACAGTGACAGGCCTAGGAGTACACACAGTGACAGGCCTAGGAGTACACACAGTGACAGGCCTAGGAGAGCACACAGTGACAGGCCTAGGAGAGCACACAGTGACAGGCCTAGGAGAACACACAGTGACAGGCCTAGGAGAACACACAGTGACAGGCCTAGGAGTACACACAGTGACAGGCCTAGGAGTACACACAGTGACAGGCCTAGGAGAACACACAGTGACAGGCCTAGGAGAACACACAGTGACAGGCCTAGGAGTACACACAGTGACAGGCCTAGGAGTACACACAGTGACAGGCCTAGGAGTACACACAGTGACAGGCCTAGGAGTACACACAGTGACAGGCCTAGGAGAGCACACAGTGACAGGCCTAGGAGAACACACAGTGACAGGCCTAGGAGTACACACAGTGACAGGCCTAGGAGTACACACAGTGACAGGCCTAGGAGTACACACAGTGACAGGCCTAGGAGAACACACAGTGACAGGCCTAGGAGTACACACAGTGACAGGCCTAGGAGTACACACAGTGACAGGCCTAGGAGTACACACAGTGACAGGCCTAGGAGTACACACAGTGACAGGCCTAGGAGTACACACAGTGACAGGCCTAGGAGAACACACAGTGACAGGCCTAGGAGAACACACAGTGACAGGCCAACGAAGGTACCGCCAAGCAGAGCATAGATCCTCTCCTTTTCAGACACGATCTGTATGCTCCTAGTTCATTTTTCACACAATTCAATGACTTTGTATTGCTAATGAAATCTAGAGGATATAAATCAGAATAAACTGTAAATGTGTTAATGATATTTATTTTGATTTAGAATTTGATGCATCAGAGAAACATAAATGAAATGGCTCTAACTGTCCTCCTGTTTCCAGGTCAGATCATTGTGTCCAATGTGTTCCTGGGCCGCAGCATACCTATCAGAGTGGGGGATTCAGTGGACCCCCTCAACTACCCTAAAGCTCATTCTGTTTACCACAATGTGAGCCCAGAGCAGGGCCATAAGACAAATGGAGGTAATGTCATTTGAAATATCACAGCTGTTACTTTTCAGAACAACAATTATTTTTACTGGTGACACTAGTCTCTTAATGAAAACAACCAGCAAAAGTCAACATCCTACAGTTCCATCCTCCTGTTGACCAACCTGAGACTGTTATCCATATAGGGAGGCCTTACTGCTCCAAGATCCACCGCGGCTGGGACTGCAGTCTATTTGACCATGAGCTTGTCCTACTGGAGTACCTCATCGACTTTGAGTATAACTCCCAGGTTGGAAAAAGTATACCATGTTTGTCTTTTGATGTTCCAGCAGCAGAGGCACAGAAGACCCCCCTCCCAATGATATCAACCTGGATGAGGAAATACTGAACATGGAGCCCATGGTCAAACCGTGGCCCAAGATGCTGAACCTGGATGAGAAGACTTTAATCAATGTAGCCAGGGCCAACAATGTCCTCAGTCAGATTACAGTAAGGGTTGAGGAACTACAGTACAGTACCATAGACCCACTAGGTTTAGCACTGATATCCCGTCTGTACTGTGACGGAGCCGCACTTTGCTCTTTCTTCCCTGGGCAAAGGTGTTGAATCTCCATGGCAACAGTCTTGAGTAAGCTGAAGGAGATCTCTCGTCTGACCATCAGCATCAATTAGTTCGCACAACTAGACGACATCTCCCACACGGTGTGTCTGATGTTTGGGGCGTTTACTGGTCAACCAACCTACATCAAACAATTCTCCATTGAGAGTCCTACATACATTATGTTCCCTGTGTTCCTTCAGCCCAACCTAGACTTTGTGGACACCAGTTACAACCACCTGCTGTCCCGAGAGGGGCTGAAGGGACTGGGGCGGCTCAAGCAGCTGGAACCAGCTGACCCGAGCCAGGGAGGAGACGGCTGTGCTCCGGAAACACGCCCCCGCACAGCTGCGACTCGACTGAGCACCCGTTACTATCCCTGGCACAGGGTAATACTACAGCACACACTAACACCCGCTCTAACGTGAGGTTTAGAGTGCCCATGATCCGCACATTAAGACCAACCAGACACTGTGGGTATGAAAGTGATGTGTTTGTTCCAGCCCGAGGCAGTGAGGATGACTCTTCTGGGACGTCTGATGACCCTCACACACCTGGATGACGTGCTTGTGACAGAGGGTTCTTTCCAGGTTCTTCATCTGCAGTACAAGTGCAGCCTTTTTATTTAACAGTGACCTCTGAACCCTGAGAAGATCACAGCCCTTAACCTTGACAGCCAGAGGCTCTCCAGGCTCATCAACCTGGGCAAACTGGTCAAACTGCGCTGGGACTCCTTCAATGACATCTCTAAAGTGGAGGGTCTGGACAACTGCCAGCATCTAGAGGAGCTGTCTCTAAAAGACAGCTTCATCTCTAGGCTAGACGGTCAGTCATAATCTCATTGGTCCCCACAAAAAAGAGAGAAATAATTCACAAAAGAGAAAATGTGTTAATGACAAAGGAATCATATCCATCACAGATGAATGTGGTTTCCCCACCCTATCTTTGTCCTGTCAGGTGTGTCCAAACTGCACCAGCTCTCTAAGTTCAGTGTGAATGGGAATAAGCTGTCCTGTCTGGGCGGCACTGGACGGCACCATCCTGGACTGGCTGTCCAACCCGCACTTGCTGTGTGTGGAGAACAACTGCATTGGCCCCCTGTACGGGGTGCAGAGGGCCCGCTCCCTCTTCAAGCTGTACATCGGCAACATCATCATCATAACACGAGACATCTACCACCTGAAAATGAGCAGAGCCTCACACAGCCAAGCATGATATCATGTTTGTATATTCTGGTTCTTTCGTATTTCGAGACCACAACTTATTTTTTTTATTCTTTGTTTTTTCTAGGCTTTGGGAAACGTAATCATTCTGGATCTGTATAGGAATCCTTCAGTGGAGAAACTGGAAAACTATGGGAAATATGTGGTGTTTCACTTACCCTCTAAAGGCGCTGGACTGAACTGCAGTGATATGTTTACATCATAATCTAAACAGCTTTCAATCTGTTTGTTGAATTGAGAGAAACAGAAGTGATGATGTCATTGAGATCTATAGAAATGACGGCGTGTGAGAATGCCAAGGATGTGTTTGGTGGACGCCTGACCCCTGAAATGGTGGCAGAGAAACTGGGACCCTGTAACTATTCTGACATCGCTGATCTCAACCTGCAATCCTGTGCAATCAGGTTACTGAGCATACTGTACTGTGTAGTACTACATCACAGTATTTGTCACCTTTAGATGAGTAGAAGAGAGAGTAAAACAGAGTGAGCGTGTATAAAGTGTTCCCTCTCTCCCCAGGATGGTGGATCTGGCCCCAGCAGACCTGTTCTACAACCTGCACAGTGTCAACCTGGAGCACAACAACCTCACCTCCTTCAGTGGCCTTGTCTACCTGACCAACATCAAGGTGTAGCCAACCGGGCCAGACTAACCAATGTGATGTTTTGCTTACTCCCACAAGCTTGTCTGACTCTTCTATCTATGATATTTGTCAAATATTTTGATTCTCACTTTGTCAGTTGCACAGTTGGATTAAACAATTAACAAAAAAAAGTTTTTCTTCCATGTAGGCACTGTGTTTAGACAATAACCACGTAGAGTCCATCTGCCAAGGCAGAAGGTACAGGCCCACCTGACTAACAGACAGATTCTCTCCCACAAGGTGAATTCCATTGGTTACGGCTAGCAGGGCTCCTCAAAGGCAGTAGGTACCAGCACTACAGATGAAAGTCTATTATTTGAACATAACATTTACATGTACATTTACATTTTAGTCATTTAGCAGACGCTCTTATCCAGAGCGACTTACAGTAGTGAATGCATACATTTCATACATTTTTTTTCCCATACTGGTCCCCCGTAAATGTATTACTTTTTAAACACAGTTTGTGATCTGGAAATGAACAATTCATGAAAAGCTTTAACCATTTATGTTTTCTCAGTTCAGTGGCGACCCATCATTCAGGGATTTGCTACAAAAACGAAAAAGATTTAGCCTGTTTTGCATGTTATTTTGACATTAATAAATGTCACATATCAGTTTGCAAACAATGTACATTTTTTTTTAAATAAACATTAATAAAGCCGCATACAAACTTGGTCTCCTTTTTGCTTTCTTGAGTAAGGCAGCTCCAAAATGCAGGTGTTTCAGCCAAGCTCAGTGCTTTCTGTGGTGGTGGGGCAGCCAGCAGAAAATACAGAGCGTAGGGGTTGGTAATGTTCTCTAGATGTGCCGTGATTGGCTCGGTGTTCTGTCACTCATGGGGACACTTCGTAGCTGCAAAATCTATGGGTAGAGCTCAAGAATTCAAGCCCCTTGGGTGCTGCCATGGTTACTTTAAAAGTGTCCATCCAAGAAGGTTCAAGGTCATTGGCCACAGATAAAATTACATCAAGTTATTTCTACCGTAGCTTTGATTGGACTGATCATATCAACATCATACTTTCAAAATCTTAGCTAGCAAGCTAGCAGTCATCATTATTTATCAAGTCAACAATCTACTGGCAAATGCTTTTCAATCCTTGTCATATGAAGATAAATTATAGATGAACGTATTGGTGCTCATCGGCCATTGGACATAAACATTACACAACCAGTTGGAAATCGCAAATTTAACAATGAGTGGTTTGGAAGGAATCAGTGGCTAACTGCAAGCATCACAAAGCAATCACTAGCCTGCTATTCAGTGGAGTGGGTGTGTGGTCCAAGTCTGGATTTAAGGGTATTTTTTTTCCAAGATTAAAAGGATAAACATTCAACATTGGCCATGCTGTCAATCCAGCATGCCTTCTGCCACACTCAAAACAACTGGAAACTCAGAACTGGGGAATCTGCTTCAGTGAGTTCAAGACAACTGGGAACTCAGAATAAAACAAGCTCCGACTGGGAAAATACATTTTGAACACTTATCCAACTTGGAATTGCAAGTTGGGAACTCGTACCTCTTTCTAGAGCTCTGACCTGAAGATCACTGATGTCATCATGATTCGACCTTGTTTTTTTCTGTGTTCCCAGTTGTCTGAAAGAACCATAAATCCAGAGAATGCCCGACTTTGATGACAAAATTTGCCCACGAAGGACCGCCACGCCACCTTTCTGTTCAACTGAGCACAGCACAACAAGGTGAGTCCAAAAATGTATTGTATGCTGCTGCACAAATTATGTAATGTGCCAGGGAGATATGTATACTGTAGCTAAGAAAGTAATACTAAGTGTATGTTGTGTGGTAAGCTGTTAGTAGCCCATGTTCCTCACCCTAATAATTTGGTCCCTTTTCACCTCATAATTTAGCCTACTGTTCTGACTTGTTGGTGCACATGTAGCCTATAGCCTCTTTTAGAGAAATGTAATCATTAAATATTGTAAGAGCTTTCATTGTCTGCTTGTACGCCCCCTTTATTTATCCTATAGTTCTGACTTGGTGTACAGGGAGAATACTGTAAGAACGGCCCATGTTCTGAATTCTGTCACTGTACATTTCAAAAGTGCTGAACAAATAGTTATATTGACTACGTCCGTCCTAACTTGCTCATTAATGTCTTAATCTAAATTACGGATTGCCTCTTATAAACTCGTCGTCCCCTTACACCATAATCTCAATTGTCAGTAAAAAACACATATGTTTAAGCAAGTCAGCCATATCAAATATGTTTTCTTTTTAAAGGAAGTAAATGAGGCTGAATGAACTGTTTCGCTGTCAGACAAGGCTCCACTGATAGCCAGGTGTAGCAGTGGTAAGGTGATGGGACTGCTGTTGGGACTCTGCTGTAGGGACAGCTTTATGTAGGCCCTAACCATTTGTGTACCCCGTTTGTCACCGTTATAGTGCAATTAATGTATTATTTAGTGTTGTGTAGTGGCTTTGCTGGCATGCATCTAAAACATTTTTGGATGAGTTTGGCAGACCAAGATTTACATGGTAAAACCACCACTGTCTCATGGTTGGTATAGCACTTATTTATTTTCTCTGTTGTAATATAGTATTTTCTACTTTCAGCCACTTGGGGGGAGCACTAACCTGTTGCACTGACAAAGCTCAGGCTTCTGCTAGCTGTTTTCAGAAAAGCACAATCTCCCTTTTCACTGGTACTATTGAAAAAGACAAGAGGAGAGTTTACACATAAAGTAAACAGCACATAAAAGAGGTTTCAATTGGGAAGGGGGTTGGGGGGTCAGGCTTTTGTGTGGTCTGCCTGTGCTGTGATTGCCTTGAGTTGCTGTGCACCTGTGAGGTCTGGCCTTCTAAATGGGGCAGTGGGGAGAGAAAGTGCAGTGCATTCAGTTAGAGGCAGCTAACTCTGAGTGCCCACTCTGTCCCTCTCTTTCAGGGAAGTGGACCCTGCGGACAGCCTGGAGCCACTGATGGGCAGCCTGGAGCCACTGATGGGCAGCCTGGAGGTGCTGCATTTGAGCAACAATGGCATATCCAATTATTGCCAATCTGCAGCTCAGCAGGCTCACCAAACTCAAAGCACTCTTCCTCCAAGGTACAGTAACAACTTCCTTCAGGTTTTAAAGCCCATGAAACGTATTGCTCAGTCAACGGAGAGGCTTTCTCAGACCTGTCCAGGTGGGAGATGAGGCAACAAGAATAGAAACTAAATGGGCATGCCGATGGGTCACAGGAACACAGTACCTTTTTCTGTCTGCCATTGTTTGCATTTGATATGTTTTTTTTTTAACCTGTTGAGACATCTTTATACAGACCACACTCACCTTCCAGTTCCACAGACACAGTAACTGAATGGGGCGGCAGGTAGCCTAGTGGTTAGAGCGTTGGACTAGTAACCGAAAGGTTGCAAGATCAAAACCCTGAGCTGACAAGGTAAAAATCTGTCGTTCTGCCCCTGAACAAGGCAGTTAACCCACTGTTCCTAAGCCGTCATTGAAAATAAGAATTTGTTCTTAACTGACTTGCCTAGTTAAATAAAAAATACAATCGCAGAGTTTATGAAATTCTGTGTTGTAATTTGCAATGATGCCGGTCAAATCATATGGGTAAGAGGGGTAGCTGTAGACATGTAATTACCTACTGATTTCATATCCCACCTTCTCCTCTCAGGTAATGAGATCAGACAGGTGGAGGGCTGGGAGGGGCTGCACTGGTTGCGGGAGCTGGTCTTGGACCCGAACCGGATCAAGACCCTGGGGGAGAACTACTTCTTTGGTCAGGCTTTCCTGCTGGAGCTGCACCTGGCAGAGAACCACCTCCAACCCGTTACCAAAAATGAGGAGACTGTTCCTGGGTATGAACAAACTACAGGTACCTCTCCATCAGCAGCCCTTTCTGGCAGTACTGAGCCATTCCGTTGCACTCATATACCTTTCTAATATTGAGTTGCACAGGGATGCTGGCCCATGTTGACTCCGATGCTCCCCACAAGTTGTGTCAAGTTGCCTGGATGTCCTTTGGATGGTGGACCATTCTTGATACACGCAGGAAACGGTTTAGCGTGAAAAAACCAGCAGCGTTGCTGTTGCTGTTGACACAAACCCATGTGCCTGGTACCTACTACCATACCTTGTTTAAAGGCACTTAAATATTTTGTCTTGCCCATTTACCCTCTGAATGGCACGCATGCACAATCCATGTCTCAAGGCTTAAAAACAAGTGGGGAAAAAAACAAGTGATATCAAGGGTTCATAGCTTTCACCTGGACTCACCTGGTCAGTCTATGTCATGGAAAGAGCAGGTGTTCTTAATGTTTTGTATACTTAGTGAATACTGTAATGAGGAATTAATTCAGTGTGTGAATGTCCACTAAGTTCAGTCTGTACTGCAGTTATTGAATTATGGTGACGCACTCATCATGTGCAAAGTACATTTGGCATCTAAACTGTTTTATTTTGATCTGCAGTGTTTGCAAACTAAGGGGTGAAAATATAGTGCCATAATGATAGATCGTTACCACCCTACTGTGGCGTGTGTGGGGTAGCTAGTATTAAGGAGAATCGACATTGATTGAAGGTCAGGGTTATGAGGAACAATCAAGCCAACGTGTAATCAGGGTCTCAGCCTACATCTCATTCTCACCCCAGGCGGGTGATTTGCACTTTGTCGCTCGTTTTTTTCCACTTCCCTTCTTTTTCTTTCTTAATCTTTTCATGTCTTCAATTAAGACATGAAAATGCAGCAATCAAACCCAACACACCACCCTTCACAATGGGGGTCTGTGTGAGTCACATCAGGGCTCAGTCACGAACCGTGGGGGAGCGAGACGCCCCCGCTCCCCTTTTGCGTGCCCAAACTCTCATGAGATTAATGAGAGATCATATGTATAATCTCTCCCATCAGCTGCCTCCCTCATGGCTCCAAAATGACGAGGTTTGGCCCTAATGGATATATCTCCATGGTTATTGCACAACATGCTAACAGAAATGTGGGGGGAAATGTATGCTTCTGATGGGTAGATTCTTCTGGTATGAAGTGAGTAGGGAAGGAAAAATGGAAAAGCATGAAATGGTAGTGGACATACAGTATAAAGCAAGACGCCTACCCTCCCTGATTGAGCTGTCAGTTGTAGGGAATCCTTTGAGTTACATTTTGTTACCAATGGTTACAACCTTGTATGTCTACTGTAAGCTACAATTACTACAATCAAGCAATGACTCAGTGAATTGTTTTACCCCCTTAACATAATGAAAATGGTAAAAGGATTCCCCTTATGGGTCTCCTTCACCTGTATTTCAGTATGTGTTCATTTTCACTGGAAAGCCCCTGAGTTCTGTGGGCATTGGAAATCCAAGAGACCAAACCTAACCTACAAATATGTGTACTGAGACAGACACACACACACACTCCACCTCACTTACATCCACACACAAATTCTCACACGCAAGCTCACAGATTCACTTTCACCAAAACACACACTCAATGCAACTCTGTAGTTCTAAATTAAGCGATTACATGATGGGCCGTCTGCTGTGCCTCAAACTGGCCAGCATCAGAGACAAATCCGCTGACCAAATGGTAGGGCCGTTATCAGACACTATTGGCCTCGGTTCAGCACCCATCTGAAGCCCATGGATCAGTGCAGAGGGCTTGCCATCTATGGAGGCCTGCTCAGCTGTGCCAGCCTGTTTACCCCACAGCACCCATCCCCCTGTCCTGTCCCTTCCCCCAGGGAGCTTAATCCTGCTAGGGTGGAGAGCCAACAGCCGCTCCAGAAACAATACCTCCTGCTGTCAGCAGCATGAGATCACTGCTGCACCCATGTGCCCTGGCAAGACCATCTCTCCTCTCCTCTCCTTGTCCTTCCCTCAGCCTTCCCTCCTGCTGGGACAGACAAGGCTCTGACCGGAGAGGATGGCTTTGTCCCCTAGCCAAGGGGGAGCAGAGGGTACCATCAGCTGGACCAGGGAGAAGGGGAGGGCAGGGGGGCTATCAGCTGGAACATTGGAGATGATAGAAGTGTGGTCTCTGAGGGTGGTGAATTCAGAGAACTGTGTTGGACTCACAAACAGCCCCATGCCAGTTTAGCCCTCTCAGGACAGCCTTGCAGCCTTCACTTGGAGTTCCTACATGAGCAAATGTTTTCTGTTGTCCCAGGGGGCAAGGCAAACCCTCGATAGGCCGGCGGTGGTATAACACCTCTCCAGGCTGAAAGTTCTGGATGAAGTGATGGTCACCCTGGAGGAGAGGACCAGGGCTGAGCTACTTTTGCACAGGGTCCCAGGTGAGAGCGTATTGACCCAGAAATATACAGATGGTACTGTATATTATGGTACTGCCTTTGTGTATCACTTGCTTGGCAAGAGCTTTGTCTTATCTGCAGTGGTCTGCAGTAGAAGATACAGTTATCTCCATGTCCTTTATGAGATTGACCTAAAAAGCCACAAAGGCCTCATTCCTCTAAAAGCACAAATAACAGGCCATATCATGTCAACTGCAATGCAACTTGAAATCAAACAGCGGACAGAAAAACAACAACCAAACAGCAACTACCAAAAACAAGGATCAAACTCCCAGTCAGTCTCCCTGATTTGATCTGCACATAATGAGAGATTGGGGCAGTAATGCTCCTCCAGCGCCGAATTAAAAGCAGCCTAAGCCATCTCAGTTCATCCTGCTGATTAGATGATGCCACGGCCGATAATGCACCAATGGATTTGCCTCTTATTAGCTGGGTCAACCCAGCCCCCTGTACTCGTTACCAGAGGATGTAGGAACGAGAGAGAGAGGGGGATCCTGGGCTTTCTCATTAAACATAAACAAAACCCTCTCCTCTCTCTTGACCCCCAGCCCTCTCGTTTCAGGCTTATGCCTGCTCTCACCCGGCTCTTGCTTTTGTTTTCATTCAACCGTTGTAATTATTATTGAATGATCATTATCATTCTCGTATTAGATGCTTAAACATGATGAAAGACAGCAGAAATGCAGTCATCCATACTGTAACATGAGTGTGGGTATAGCAGAGACTAGCGGGTGCAGTGAGGCAGGAAGCATAGGTAGGAGGCAGTGCAGGACTCATTAGTGAGGTCAGAGAGACTTGAAACAGTGTTGCTGAAGTGTTCGCATGTGCACTTAATATGGAAACCCAATAATATCACCTGTAAATTTGTGTATACAGTATCTCCTCTCTTGTGGTATTCACCATCCCTCCCTCCCTCTCCACAAATTCCCATTCCCATGGCTCTGCTGCCCCTCATGTCCTAGGCTGCCCCTCGGTGTGGCACCAGTCTGGGTGGAGGACTCCAACACTTCCTTGGTAGTGAGATCCTGGTTCCAATATTCCATCAAATTTTTTCGGCACTGACAAAATTTCAGGTCTACTGAGCGCAAACTTGAATATTGTGAAACTTCTGTGCAACGTCTGACGCGCATTTACTCAGTAACACTGAGGCTGTACCTGTACCAAGTAGGCTACTGTGGCTATTTGATCATGATGTAGGCCTACCATCAAAAACAATGGGGAAAAGCCTCCCGAGTGGCGCAGCGGTCTAAGGCACTCCATTGCAGTGCCAGAGGCATTATGACAGACCCAAGTTCGATCCCAGGCTGCATCACAGCCGGCCGTGACTGGGAGACCCATGAGGCGACCTTAGCCTCTCCCGAGTCCGTAGGGGAGTTGCTACGATGGGACAAGACTGTAACTACCAATTGGATATCACGAAAAAGGGGTAAAAGAACCCCAAAACTATGGAGAAAATGCATCCTATAACATTTTAACATGGAAATAGCTGTTCTATCGTTCAGCCTACAGTAGCAGCCAATGTGTGGTGTTCAAGCTAGGCCTACATTCCATGAGACTTTAGAAAAAAACATGCAGGGCTTGACATTAACCTGTTTATCCACTTGTCCTTCAGACAAGGAGGTGACTGAAAAAGTTTTTTTGTTGCAAGAAACCACTTTCCAAAACACAATTTATAAAATATAACACTGCCCCTTTAAGACAGGAAAAAAAAGCGATTGTTTTTCAAAGATGGTTTGAAATGCATACGTTTTTTGCTCTTGTAGGAAGCAACCACTCCCCCATTGCTGACTAGAAATGAGCTATAACTGGGCCAATAACTCACTAGCAAAGAATATGAACAAATGTACACACCTGGCTACATGCAGCTCTTGCTTTGATCTCAAAACAAGTGCATCTACTCGCCACCACTCATGCTGTAAACACAGTCCAGTTCAGATTGAATGGCACAGATCCAAATATGGCGATGGTCTATTTGCATATAGGGATACTGCAGCTCTGATTGGTTAAGGTGCACCGGTCTGTGTAGAGTACGGGCCTGACTCGTGCCTGTCAATGCAATAGAATCCTACTCCAATGCGCTCTGCCTACAAGAAAATCTATTGCATAGTTCTTTTTGTTTCGGTATGTTGCATTGAAAATGGCTATTGCGTTAATTCAACCACAATTCACACAGTAAAGGGAAACGTTGATAGTGTTAACTAAAGGGGAAAACTAGAAAGTTGAGTGAAGTTCAACCTCGTGCTTCCCTGCGTGGGCTGATATTTCTTCTGCACAGCAGTCCCGGGGGAGCTGCGTGCCCACACACTGCACAGTTTAGAAGGAACATTGCCTGCAACCTGGACTAAGCACTGCCCCACAACACGCCCAAACGTTAGTTAGCACTCCTTGTCATCTGTCACACACAGTACATCTGCACAGTGCATCATGATATCAATATTATTGAAATACCAACATTCTAAAATACAGGTGTCTTGTAATGCGGAACACTGATGTTTCATTCACCTCCATGATGGGCAGAGGTGTGATATTAATAACTGATGACTTTTATGTAGTTTAGCCAACACAGAGATCATACTTCTCACTCTCTCTCTCTCTTCGGTTATACTGTGGGACTCATTAGGCTCGGTCCTCCAGTCATTAGGGTTTGACACTCTCATCCTGTCAGAGGCAACACTTACATTCACACAACTGTGTTAATTCCCATCTCAGATGAGAAACAAAAGCACAGCAGCACTGCCAACCACGCCCGTATTGCCCAGGCAGTGAGGACATTCAGGCAGATCAGAAGAACAGCAAGCACCCTGCCAACCAACGGGTACAGGGACCTTATCACCTACCCCAACCAACAGTGGGTAGGTAAATAATCTAAACTCAGGCTCTTGTGTTGCTGCACTAACTGTTGCAAAAGCTACTACCTCCCTCTATTGCAGGTTGATCCACTTAATCTTGTGCATGCCGATAGATAGTCATGCTTGCTAATGTGATTACTCTTTGTGATAATGTGATTTTATTATATTTTACATGTCAGAGGATACACTGCAAAACCTTACCTGTGTGTGTGTGCATGCTATTCTTTTACATATTCCAGACGGGTGTGTTCCTAAACCCGCAATCTAAGCCGCCAGTACAGCAATGGGATGATCCTGATGCTCCTGTGTGTGCAGTTGCACTGACAGAGAAGTGGTGGGAATGTTGCTCAAATCAGCTGAACTTCTGCTCTATAGACTGTATATAACTCAACTGCAGATTACGTCCTTTACTTTGTTTGTTTAGAATTTATACATGGTTATTTTTGTGACACAAAATGTGACGCAAACTGCTGTATGGTTTGTCGAAATATATGTCTGTATATATTTTTCAAGTAACGTATTTTTTGGGGGGACCAACCCATTCAGGACCAAGGATCCTCAGTTGATACTTGAATAGAGCTGAGTACAGTATCCCTATGTTAGGTGAGTGTGGCATGAACAACTGCCTCTTTCTATACACAACTGTTATTCTCCAACCAGTCACCACTGTAATCTATTTAATACTGTGAGGTTTGAAGTCACGTCCATCATACTCCTTTCCTCGCCTCCAAAACTGGAAAAAATGTGAAAAACACCCACAGATGCAAGGGCTTTTGAGGCTGGCATGTTGTGTTCATCGGGTCAAATGGATCCCCAACAAGTGGATAATCCAGCTTTCGCACACCTCTCTGTGGACAATAATCTGCAGTCACTCAGATGGAGCCATAACCTTGAATGAGGTCCAAATGGATTGCAGAGATCTGTCAGTTTCAGCATGTTAGCCTCTTTTTAAAGACCCAGTATGGTTTTCCCTCTAATATGTGTCTCTCATGGACTGTTACTGCAAATAAACCAGTGATCGCTTACAGTTGGCCCTTTGGTTGATGTGCAAGCTGACTTACTTGCCATCATTGCCGTATTCATGTTACTCTTGCTCAGTACTATTACTTTTACCAAAAACAAGACATGTCCTCTAAGTACAGTATTTAAACGAATAGTTCACCCGAATGACAAAATAACATATTGGTTTCCAAACCCTGTAAACCAGGGGTATCACTCATTCCATGGAGGGCTGAGTGTCTACAGGTTTTTGGTTTTTCCTTTCAATTAAGACCTAGACAACCAGTTGAGTCGAGTTCCTTAGTAATTAGTGACCTTAATTCATCAATCAAGTACAAGGGTGGAGAGAAAACCTGCAGACACTCGGCTCTCCGTGGAATGAGTTTGACACGTGCTGTCAGCAGTCTATGGCAAGGTATGACAGCAATCCATGTTTTGGTTTAGTTTCCCTGGCACTGTTTCCACATGCATTCCCACATTTGTGGCACAAATCCCATTCAAGACATGTTACCGATATTAGAATTTTTCGTGCATCGTGTCCAAATCATCCGAAAGTATCTCAAATTAATTGAATCTCAACAAAGTCACTTATAGATGATTTGAACATGATTCACAAAATATGCTAATATGGAATTTGTGCCATAAATGCTAAAACGTAGTTTCCCTGACACGTGGAAACTGCCAGGGAAATGAAACCAAAGCATGGATTGCTATCATACCTTGTCATAGACTGCCGACAGGGTTAGGAAACCAATGTCATTTTGAACTATCCTGTTAAGCACTGAAACTTCCCAGAGGGAAATAAAATGTACTCTGGGTGTAACAAGAACATGTATTCCCTATTTGTGCCCTCAGCTAATGATCAACACCACCATGAAGCAAGTGTTAGTTTCCCACACAGTGACACCATTGTGACCACTAGGTGTCCCTCGTGTTCCATCCTCCCTGCCCTCAGACCACTGTCAGTCAGTCCACTGTAAATTCTATTCCACCGAGTAACACTTTGATTCAAGGCCAGGTTGAGTCGATGTTCAGTAATGCTCTAGGTTATGCTCACAGCTAACGTGACCTGTTCAAAACGTATGGAACAACATCCAGTTCCTGCAAGAGTGAAATGCTCTCTACCCTAAAGAGCTCCTCTAATGCATGTACTTAACTTCACTTAATTTGTGTTAACTCCCAGCATTAAGCAGGGCTAATGACTGAGTGTGTAAGTGCACTGTCATTACCTTGCTTTGCTTGACATCAAATGGCAGCTGATGGGCCCTCACTGAAAAGCACTGTAATGCACAGATTTGGGGCTTGATGTGAGTTGTCTAATGCATTAGATATTCCAATGGATAAGTGCACATGACTCATTTAAGTACAGTATGTGTGGATATGTGATATGTGTACATGTTTGTATGTACAGTATGTACATAGGTCTAGATACGCACTAAGTAAAGTCCTTCCTACAGTGTGTTTGTCCCTTGGATATATCTGTCCGTATTTTTTGCATAAAAATTACATTAGCATAAAGATTGTGAATAATGCATTAGTCTTGGGTGAGCCCAGATGCACTTGGCCGTCACCCCCCCCCCCCCCCCCCCCTATCTCCTCTCACTCTGTGCTCCTCTCTCTTCTCCTACCCACTCTCCCCTCTCTTTCTCTCTCTCTAGAGCACATGGTTCATAGCTGGTTTAATGGGATGGAATGTGACAGGTTATGTTTTCATCTGCCTGATATGGAGCCTGGGAGGGGGGAGTGGTAAGGAAGAGTGAGTGTGAGTCTCTGCAACCATAGTATAGCTTCATCATTAGACATGTTTGCACTTGTCGAGAATTATGCTTTATACCCCACACCCCACACACATGCTGCACACACACAGACACACACAGACACACACACACTCTCTCTCTCTCTCTCTCTCTCTCTCTCTCTACATGGGGCCATTACTGCTGGTCCACTGACTCTCTACATTTTGCTGTGTCTGTGCATTCAGAGTACCATTAGCCAAAGACTCTGTGAATAATTGCTGAATGAACCATATTTTCAGTGCTATCTACTCAGTTTCCAGTGCAGGGGGTTGGGGGTTGTGGGTGAAGTGAAAGGGTTGAGCAGGTTAATGGATGTTTTAAGCCCAATCATCAAATAATACAGACTATAAAGCACAATTAACACTAAAATGTGTCCAAGAGTTGAAGAAATACCACAATTTTTGAAAGATATAGCCTAGTTCTATATTCATTATAATGGAAAATATTCTGGGATCAAGTCATGAGGAACAATATATTACACATTCATAACACACTTCGAAGCTGTGTGTGATGTAGAGGTTACAATTACGGCAACACAAATCAGTTTCCTTGAATGCTTATTATGAAATTGTATTTTACTATGGCAACCAAGTGTGTTTCCACAAGGCAGCAGCATCAACATTTGACTGTATTTATTTCTCAAGAGGTACGTTTTATGTTGCCAAGTCAGTTTTACAGCCCCACAAGCAAATGCCCCATTCAGAGATCATCTTAACATAATGCCCTCTGTAAAAACTGTTATTGATGTGGTCGGTCAGTCTCGTTGTAATTAATTTCCTGTCTATCTCCCTGGAACAAAAAAGAAAAGACAGTAAAGAAGAGAGAAAGGGAAAATGAGAGAGAAGGGGAAAATACATCTGATCCTGTGTGGATATACTACTCAGGAAGCATAATCTTATCCTTAGAAAAAAAGGAACATTATTTATTTTTTCAGTTGATATATTATTCATTGGATTATAAGCTTATACTTGAATGTGCTTTCAGTGACTACGATGACCGAGTATAATTTGCATCAACTGGATGCTTACGGGCAAGAGCATCCATGTTAACACTATATCTAGCTCCACAAATATTCTGGGACCAATTGCAACTCTACGCTTAACCATCCCCTGACCATAACCAGTCTCAAGCCCAAACATAGACATTACTGCTCCATTGAGGTATCTGTACTGTATTTCTTTGGGATCTCAGATCAAGATTAATGTAGGCTACAGTCAGAATGCACTGCGTTCAGTGTGCATTATGCTATAGCTTTATCTCAGTGGTCTTTGCAAATTCCCAGCATTATGTTTAGCATGGATGTTGCTCCTTTCCTGACCCTGCAAGTTTTAATTCATAAATTGTTATCCCACTATCAGCCTATACAGTGCCTTCAGAAAGTATACACACCCATTGACTTTTCCCAAATGTTGTTGTGTTACAGCCTGGGGGTGTGCACAGACCTACACACAATACCCCATAATGTCAAAGTGGAATTATGTTTTTTTTTTGTGCAAATTCATTAAAAATGTAAAGCTGAAATGTACTGAGTAAATAAGTATTCAACCCTTTGTTATGGCAAGCCTAAATAAGTACAGTTAGCTTGACTACCTCATCTCTGTACCCCACACATACAATTATCTGTAAGGTGTCTCAGTCGAGCAGTGAATTTCAAACACAGATTCAACCACAAAGACCAGGGACATCTTTCCAATGCCTCACAAAGAAGGGTAAAAAATAAGAAAGAAAAAAAACAGACATTGAGTATCCCTTTGAGCATGGTGAAGTTATTAATTAAACTTTGGATGGTGTATCAATACACCCAGTCTCTACAAAGATACAGGCATCCCTCCTAACTCAGTTGCTGGAGAGGAAGGAAACTGCTCAGGGATTTAATCAAGAGGCCAATGGTGACTTTAAAACAGTTACAAAGTTTAATGGCTGCGATAGGAGAAAACTGAGGATGGATCAACAACATTGTAGTTACTCCCCAATACTCACCTAAATGACAGAGGGAAAAGAAGCTTGTACAGAATAAAATTAAACTCAGCAAAAAAAGAAATGTCCCTTTTTCAGAACCCTGTCTTTCAAAGATAATTCATAAAAATCCAAATAACTTAACAGATCTTCATTGTAAAGGGTTTAAACACTGTTTCCCATGCTTGTTCAATGAACCATAAACAATTAATGAACTTGCACCTGTGGAACGGTCGTTAAGACACTAACAGCATATAGACGGTAGGCAATTAAGGTCACAGTTCTGAAAACTTAGGCCACTAAAGAGGCCTTTCTACTGACTCTGAAAAACACCAAATGAAAGATGCCCAGGGTCCCTGCTCATCTGCGTGAATGTGCCTTAGGCATGTTGCAAGGAGGCATGAGGACTGCAGATGTGGCCAGGGCAAGAAATTGCAATGTCCATACTGTGAGACGCCTACGACAGCGCTACAGGGAGCCAGAATGGACAGCTGATCATCCGTGCAGTGGCAGACCATGTGTAACAACACCTGCAAAGGATCAATACATCCGAACATCACACCTGCGGGACAGGTACAGGATGGCAACAACAACTGCCCGAGTTACTCCAGGAACGCACAATCCCTCCATCAGTGCTCAGATTGTCCGCAATAGGCTGAGACAGGACTGAGGGCTTGTAGGCCTGTTGTAAGGCAAGTCCTCACCAGACATCACTGGCAACAACGTGGGCACGTGGGCATATGGGCACAAACCCACCGTCGCAGGACCAGAAAGGACTGGAAAAAAGTGCTCTTCACTGACGAGTCATGGTGATGGTTGGGTGATGGTTGGATTCGCGTTTATCGTCGAAGGAATGAGCGTTACACCGAGGCCTGTACTCAGGAGCGGGGTCAATTTGGAAGGGGAGGGTCCGTCATGGTCTGGGGCGGTGTGTCACAGCTTCATCGGATTGAGCTTGTCATTGCAGGCAATCTCAATGCTGTGCGTTACAGGGAAGACATCCTCCTCCCTCATGTGGTACCCCTTCCTGCAGGCTCATCCTGACATGACCCTCCAGCATGACAATGCCACCAGCCATACTGCTCATTCTGTGTGTGATTTCCTGAAAGACAGGAATGTCAGTGTTCTGCCATGGCCAGCGAAGAGCCCGGATCTCAATCCCATTGAGCACGTCTGGGACCTGTTGGATCAGAGGGTGAGGGCTAGGGCCATTCCCCCCAGAAATGTCCGGGAACTTGCAGGTGCCTTGGTGTAAGAGTGGGGTAACATCTCAAAGCAAGAACTATCAAATCTGGTGCAGTCCATGAGGAGGAGATGCACTGCAGTACTTAATGCAGTTTATGTGTCAGTTGTTGAATCTTTACACATGTTAAGTTTTCTGAAAATAAACGCAGTTAGCAGTGAGAGGACGTTTCTTTTTTTGCTGAGTTTATAACAAAACATGCATCCTGTTTGCCACAAGGCACAAATGTAACACTGCAACAAATGTGGCAAAGAAATTCACCTTTTGTCCTGAATACAAAGTGTTATGTTTGGGGCAAATGTAATACAACAAATTATTGAGTGCCACTCTCCATATTTTCAAGCATAGTGGTGGTTGCATCATGTTATGGGTGAAAAAGAAACGTAATGAAGGTAATCACAGGCAAAATCCTAGAGGCTAAACTAGTTCAGTCTGCTTTCCACCAGACACTGGGAGATGAATTTATCTTTCAGCAGGACAATAACCTAAAACACAAGGACAAATCTACACTGGAGTAGCTTACCAAGAAGACAATGAATGTTCCTGAGTGGCCAAGTTACAGTTTTGACTTAAATCTACTTGAAAATCTATGGCAAGACCTGAAAATGGTTGTCTAGCAATGATCTACAACCAATTTGACAGAATGTGAAGAATTCTGAAAAGATTAATGGGCAAATGTTACACTAATCAGGTATGGAAAGCTCAGAGGCATAACCCAAAATACTCACAGTTGTAATTACTTACAAAGGTGCTTCTACATAGTATTGACGTATGGGTGTGAATACTTACTATGTCAATTAGATATTTCTGCATTTCATTTTCAATACATTTACAAACATTTCCAATAAGATGTTTTCACTTTGTCATTATGGGGTATGGTGTGTAGATTGGTGAGAAAAGACAACAATTTAATCAATTTGCAATTCAGGCTGTAACACAGTAAAATGTGGAATAAGTCAAGGGGTATGAATACTTTATGAAGGTACTGTATGTAAAGACAAAACGTGGACGAGGGTTATATTTGAGTTTCACTGTGGCAGGACTACAGGGTGTAATATAGGTTGTTGTGACTGCTGAGGGGTTTTTCCATTTGTGTATTACATGGTGCATAGATTGCTTTTTTTCAAGATAACAGAAGAGCATAACCTCCTGTCCAACCCCATCCTCTCAGTCTTAGCCGACAACAATTGTAATCTCCTTTGCTCTAGATGATCTTTCTTTGTGTTTATATATTATATATATTTTTTTATCTTGATTACTCCCCATGATCCTCCTGTTTGGCCTCCTTCCTCTCTTCCCCTGACAGAAAAAATAACATCTGGAGGGGCCAGACAAGCTATAAACCGCAATCACTTTCATTATACTAAAATAACAAAAGTAGCAAAAGGATTTGCTCTTTTGTATTAAACGATGAGTTAAAACGTAATATTAATATTAGTAATCCTTTGAGTCTTCTGCGGTGAGCGCATAAACTCTAGGAATTAAAGACACTGGCAAGTGCCAAGGTAAAAAAAAATTACTTGGGATAAGAAGCAAAGACTGAAGCCATGTATTTGATGTCATTCTAATTACAGCGATGGATGTGCTTTTCATTGTTCCTGAGGGATAACATTCTGAGCTAGTAAACCCTTTGTTTTTGACTTTGCCTGGACAACAATATCTGTGCTATTTATTTGACTCGTACATACAGTACCAGTCAAATGTTTGGACACACCTACTCATTCAAGGGTTTTTCTTTATTTCTACTATTTTCTACATTGTAGAATAATAGTGAAGACATCAAAACTATGAAAGAACACACATGGAATCATGTAGTAAACAAAAAAGTGGTGAACAAATCAAAATATATTTTATATTTGAGATTCTTCAAAGTAGCCACCCTTTGCCTTGATGACAGCTTTGCACATTCTTGGCATTCTCTCAACCAGCTTCATGAGGTAGTCACCTAGTATGCATTTCAATTAACAGGTGTGCCTTCTTTAAAGTTCATTTGTGGAATTTCTTTCCTTCTTAATGCTTTTGAGCCAATCAGTTGTGTTGTGACAACGTAGGGTTGCTATTCAGACGATAGCCCTATTTGGTAAAAGACCAAGTCCATATTATGGCAAGAACAGCTCAAATAAGCAAAGAGAAACGACAGTCCATCATTACTTTAAGACATGAAGGTCAGTCAATCCGAAAATGTCAAGAACTTTGAACGTTTCTTCAAGTGCAGATGCAAAAACCATCAAGCGATATGATGAAACTGGGTCTCATGAGGACTGCCACAGGAAAGGAAGACCCAGAGTTACCTCTGCTGCAGAGGATAAGTTCATTAGAGTTACCAGACTCAGAAATTGCAGCCCAAATACATGCTTCACAGAGTTCAAGTAACAGACACATCTCAACATCAACTGTTCAGAGGAGACTGCATGAATCAGGCCTTCATGGTCGAATTTCTGCAAAGAAACCACTACTAAAGCACACCAATAAGAACAAGAGACTTGCTTGTGCCAAGAAACGAGCAATGGACATTAGACCAGTGGAATTCTGTCATTTGGTCTGATGAGTCCAAATTTTAGATTTTTGGTTCCAACCGCAGTGTCTTTGTGAGACACAGAGTAGGTGAACGGATGATCTCCGCATGTGTGGTTCCCACCGTGAAACATGGAAGAGGAGGTGTGATGGTGTGGGGGTACTTTGCTAGTGACACTGTCAGTGATTTATTTAGAATTCAAGGCACACTTAACCAGCATGGCTACCACAGCCTTCTGCAGCGATACGTCATCCCATCTGGTTTGCACTTAGTCCCACTATCATTTGTTTTTCAACAGGACAATGACCCAACACACCTCCAGGCTGTGTAAGAGCTATTTTACCAAGAAGGAGAGTGATGGAGTGCTGCATCAGATGACCTGGCCTCCACAATCACCGACCTCAACCCAATTAAGATGGTTTGGGATGAGTTGGGCTGCTTTTCCTTCACTCTGCGGTCCAACTCATCCCAAACCATCTCGATTGGGTTGTGCTCAGTATATGTGGGAACTCCTTCAAGACTGTTGGAAAAGCATTCCAGGTGAAGCTGGTTGAGAGAATGCCAAGAGTGTGCAAAGTTTTCATCAAGACAAAGGGTGGCTACTTTGAAGAACCTAAAATCTAAAATATATTTTGATTTGTTTAACACTTTTTTGGTTACTACAAGATTCCATGTGTTATTTCATAGTTTTGATGTCTTCACTATTATTTTACAATGTATAAAATAGTACAAATAAAGAAAAACCCTTGAATGAGTAGGTGTGTCCAAACTTTTGACTGGCACTGTATAGTAATAGCCTTGTCCTATTTTGCCTCTAAAACCAAGGGGTCCACCCCTACCATCTCATTATACCTAAAGGACTTGTTGTTTACTGATGACTGTTTTAAACATCAGCTGATCAGTGAAGATTTTCATGAGATGAAGCCATTTCCATCCTGTTTAACCCCAAATTATCTCTTTGAAATAATTGTTGAGGGCAATAACAACAAAATCTGCTGTGAGTAGTGCTTTACTGACACTGTATGGAATCACCCCCTTTTACACGTCTACAACTCCCAACATCCTGATCCTTTTTGGCCTTATCACAATCCAAATCCCTGCGTCTCAGAGGTGGCTCTCAAACAACCCTGAACTATGAGTTGATCTTGACCCCAGTGAACTGACTACGGTCCCTGTTTGTATACAGTAATGGGAATGGAAATCCCTTATCAATTACCACCCATCATAATACTTAGCTATACCTATCCATAACCCTATGAGCACAATATAATGAAAAGATGTTGAAAAGACGTCTTTCAACCAATTTTGCTCTCTGGGTGGGAAGGCAAATAGGAAAAGAGCAGTTCAATGCAAACATTAGGAATAACCCCTGCTATATGTCATCCTATTATTCATCCCATGTCTGAATAATTCTGTGTATGTATTCTTGGATCAGGAAGCAGCTAACATTTATATTGTTCTGTCAAATAGACCATTGAACCAGTGGAGGCTGTTGGGGGGACGGCTCATAATAATGTCTGGAAGGGAGCGAATGGAATGGCATCAGACACCCATGTGTTTGATGTAGTTGATGCCATGCTATTCCACTCCAGCCATTTCCACGAGCCCGTTCTCCCCAATTAAGGCGCCACCAACCTCCTGTGCGCTGAACAGTTGTCTAGACACTAGAGAATACTGCTTATATAATTGATGCAGCCAGATGTTAGGGTTGTTGTTTGAGTTTCGTCATGGTATAGGTGTGTGTGTGGCTGTCGAGTGGGGTGGGAGCAATGACTGTAGGCTATGAATGGATGGAGAGGATGGATAGGTGGAGTTTGTCTGATTTTTCACGCCCACTCAGTACACCAATTGGTCGAAAAGTGCAAACCCTGCCTATCCTAGTTGGAGCACACGCCCTCACATCTTGTGGTTATGCTTTGTTAGCCAGCTACTGTTGTTAGCTAGCTAACTATCATTGCTTATCACTGGGAAAGACGCATTTAGCCATCTTTTTGGTATCTTAACAAATTGCCATACTTACTATTGAAGATGAATAAGACAGCCGTTTGATTCGAAGGATATCCCTTCTCTCAATTCATAGGTAACGTTAAGTAACATAGCTAGCTAACGTTAGCTACTATAGGCACTGCAGTTTGCTAGCAATATTGGTTGTTAAATCCGGACATCTAGCGTTATTCGCCTGCTACAATGGTAGCTAGGTAATGTTATTGCGTATTTCAAGTAATATTCACTAACCGTGTGTCTGACATTCGCTAAGTAGCTAGTTAGCTACACCATATATGAATGTAGCTAGCTTATATTATGTTTTATTGGTAACCTTGTTGCGCTAACGTTGCTAGCCATCATTGTTTACATTTCTGAGTCAAGGTTACTTCGTTTGTACAACATCTACTGTAGCTATGCAATAATATTGACCTAACTACGAACTTAGTCACCACTATATGCCACCACTAATGACACAACCAGGCAGCCAGCTCTCTTTGTCAGCAGTTGAAAACTTAGCTAGCAAACCTGTTGACAACAATACATAGCCATGTTTGGTAGGTTGAGGGAGTTTGTTCCATTTAATTCTGTGTTGTTTTTTTACAATACATTAGGTGTTTCATGGTATTCTACATTGTTTATCAATATTTTCGTAATATACCTGGCATTGGTGTTTATTCAACTGCTGTCTTTGTATTGAGTAAATTTGATCTCCTGCAGCAATAATTTTATGGCAGACAAATGACTCAAGCTGCCTCTTAGATCTTGTCCTATAGGATGACACGGAAGTGTACTGCAGCTCCGGGGAGATGACCTGCACCCCCCTAGGGCATGGTCAGGATGGGGCCAGATGTGCCCCTGCTCAATGAATACAAGCAGGAGTTCTTCTGGAAGCGCTTCCCTCAGACGGTGCTGGGGGGTCCGCGCTTCAAGTTGGGCTACTGTGCCCCGCCTTATGTCTATGTCAACCAGGTGGTCTTATTCTTGACACCATGGCTGTTAGGTGGCATTGGCACACTGCTGTGCCAGCTGCAGCTGCTGGAGGAGCTCCACGCTGCCATGCTCTCTGGTCTGCTCATGCTTGGGGCAGCAGTGGGTGTGCAGGCCCTGGCACTATACGCTGCCCGCAGGAATGGCATGGTGGAGCGGCTGGGAGTGCCCAACATCCTGGCAGATGAGGAGGAGGTGGAGTTCACCCACTGTGTAGGCCCAGAGACGGTGAGGTTCATCGCCCCGGGGAAGAGGTTTGGGCTGAATGTGGTGCTTCACACCGTGCTGGCAGGGGCCCTCTGTGGCCTGGGGACATGGTATGTGCTCCTGGGCAGGTTGACTGCACTCTATGGCAGTGTGGGTGTAGCCTTGGTGGTATTTGTCCTGAGCTGGGTGACTCTGTGTACAGCGGAGTACTCCCTTATCGTCAACACGGCCACAGAGACGGCCACATTCCAGGCACAGGACACCTATGAGATCACCCCACTCACCCGACCACTCTACATATTAACTTTCATAGCTGTGGACCTAGCTGATCGGTAAGATAGAAATAACTAAATTGGCCTCAATGACTGTTCTGAAACTTGTTATGGATACATTTTCAGAGGAGATTATTCATTACATTTTGTGACTCTTTGATTCTTGTTTTTTTCCCATGCTGGTGTCCAGATTTACAGGTCCAGTGCCAGAGCTCCAGCTAACCAGTCAGGTGCTTCATGTGGTATTCCTGGTCCTACCTCTGCTGTGGGCGCTGGGTATGTTGTCACCACTGGACGCCCTCCTCCTTTGGGGCATGGAACAGGCTCTGGTGTTCGGTTTGGGCGGCTCTCCCATGTCCAGTAACCTTAGGTATATTTTCCTTGCTACATCAGTTGTTTTTGTCAACATTTACTTTGTCAACATGTAGTTACATCTGATTATACTGGCCACAGATTAGGTTCCCTGAGATCTTTACCATATGCCCGTTTCCTTGGCATGGTTGAGCTTGAGCAGCTCTTCTCTGACTCTCTGTGTGCTCTCTGTCCTTCCTACAGATTGCTGGGGATGTTCGCCATGTCTGTATGTGTTACTGTTTGTACCTTCTTCATCCCGTCCACCTTGGGTGTAGTCCTCTTCTCGATGGCCATGGGGTTTCTGCTTAGTTTGGATCTCAGCCAGTTTGGGACTTATTGTGGAGGAGGGTCCAGGGGAGCGTGTGGTGACAGTGGATGGCGTAGGGGGGCATCACCTGCCCCTCCCAGCAGGTTTGGCTGGCGGCTGGGCTGCAGTGAGCTGCTGCTCTACCTGGGGCTGCTGCTGGGGGCCATGACTGAGGCAGGGCTCTTACATCACTTTCTCAGTCCCTCCCAGAACTTTGCCAGGGGTTCTCAAGATGCTGTCAGCTACCTCCTCATCACCCTTTTCATCGTCTGCTGGGCTCTCCGAGAGATCCAGGGAGCCTATGTTTTTGGAGGAGTGTTCCTCAACCCCCTTTACCCAAGAGGAATGGCCAATGTCCGGGTGTTCAAGCAGCGGAGCAGGGGTCTCCACGTGGCTGGGGCTATCAGGAGGGTGCTGCTCAATCTGGGTGAGCTCATATTTTTAATATAGAGCTTGCCGTGTCATTACTGTAAAACTATACATGCATCTTATTACTTTGTTTTACTTTGCAGTGTCTCCCTTTGCAATGGTTGCTTTCCTGGCTCTGGATGGCTCTGTTCAGCAGCTCCACACAGCCTCTCTCAGCGTGGGATTCACCCGGGCCTTCAGAGTGGTACACATGGATTCTCTTATGTAGAACCTAAGCATGTTTATCAATGAGATATTTGCTTTCCAGTGACCTCATCATGACCATTTACTATGTTATTAATATGATTTAGGTCATGATAATTGAGTCGTGGGTCTCTGTGTTGTGCAGGTGTGGCAGAGCTCTGAAGATGCCCTGCTCCAGATGGTGGTGGTGGTGTCAGTGCGGCTGGCAGCAGGGGACACCAGACTGCCTGGGTGGGACAGCCTGGGCACAGGGGTCCAGCTCCTTCTAGTAATAACACATTCCATGACTTCTGGCATAGAGATAGTTAGGCATGACATTTAGTAACATCATAGGTTAAACATTGTCATGCTTAGGTCATCGATTCATTGTCTAGTTGTTGTTGTTTTCCCCAGAATGTTTTTCTCCACTGAAAACAAAATCAAAGCAGTACTACTGAGTCATGGTTCAATCACACTCTTTACGTCCCTCTTTGCCCTACCCAGGTGGGCCTGCTGAGTGATAGGCTGCTCCAGTTCCTGTCCAAGCTGAAGTTTGCCCTGGCCGTGCTGGTGACCTCCTGGACAGAGAAGAAACAGCGGCGCCAGTCGGCCGGGACCCTCCTGGTCCTGAATGCCTCCCTGTGTCCTCTGCTGCTCTCTGTGGTGGTCCTGTCAGCCATGCTCTCTGCTCCTTTGCTGCCCCTCTTCACCCTGCCCATCTTTCTGGTGGGCTTCCCCAGGCCTCAGCGCAGTTGGCCTGGGCCCGTGGGCACCGCTTGCCCCTGTCCAGACTCCATCTACTACCAGCAGATGAGTGGGAGCCTGGCCTGTGCTCTGAGGAGCGCCTTTGCCAGGGGATCACTTGGTTAGTGGGTGTCATTCTTTAGTTTTCTCCCTCTTACTTTCTCTCTGTCTGTTTTTCTTCTTGAAAGTTTTTCCCATTCATTGGTCCAGTTAAAGTGCTTTGATATAACTGTTTAATCATTTATAGACATGGCTTTGTGTGTGTGAAAATAATGTAGCTTATACAAGATTCAATCTATGCCGTTGTACAAAAAAAGAAAAAAAAACCTGATACTTAGGTGTTCTGTTCGTACTGCTAGTGGTTGGAAAATCCTTTTCCCAACAATAGGATAAAAGAGTAAACTGAAAAAACCTAATGCAGTATCTCAATTAAATGATCTATGCTGTTTATTGTGAAATGTATACTATTTACGATGTTAGTGAAGGTATACATTTCACAGTACAGAGCCTAGATCATTTAATTGATATACATTATGTGTTGAGCATATGTTCTCAGGGTGTTAGTGCTCAATCAGTGACACTGATCTTTTAGATCAGCCGAGCAGGGGCTGTATACAGATGAAATAGCTGGTTTCATATTAAGAGGAATTTTGTGAGTCACTCAGTAGAGCCGCCCGGTAAAATGCAAGCTTGCAGGATCCAGTTGTGCTTCCCGTGAAGTGATCTGAACAAAATCACTCTGATCTGTGTTAATTACATCAATGTTTCCACACCGTTAACCTCGTAATACTCTTAACCTAACTGGAGCCACTTCAAACATGTTGTTCAGTGCTCCATTTTCTGTCAGGAAGGGGGGCACGGGGAAAAAAAGCAAGTACAAGCTTCATTATTTATGGGTTGACGACTCAAAACAGACAAACTGCTACAGGGATGTCAGCACTCCATCTTATTGTTTTCTTGGCTAGCTGGGGGTGCCTGAGCTGTGATGTATAATTTAGGCTAAGCGCTTGTTGGGTCTTGATACACACAGTAAAAAAAGGAGGGTTTGGAGTGTAGTTTTCTCTTTTTTCCTTTGCCCCCTCTATGACATTGGGGGCTGCGCATCAGTGAGCGGGAGCGGAAAACGCACAGCGTGTCACTTCCCATCACGAGGCGGCGTCTGACTATTCCGAGACGTCGCTATGGGATATGACATTATCCTTGAGCCATGAGAACACTAGTCAAACTTGAAACAAAGCAACCGTCGCTCTGCCACTACCATTTCACAAAAAACAACTGTCCTTTCTCCCCTCTGTTAACCAAAAATGAAAGGCCCCCTCGTACAAAGTCTACTCCCATAAGAAGAATGAATATTTAGAGACTAGTGGAAAGTCCAGGGCAGAGAAGGAATTCAATATTTAGATCTCTGTGCAGTCAGGCAGTTTAAACTGTATCATGACCTTCCTGTACAACTGAAATGGTAAGCATCAACCTGCAGCTCATCTGGCAGCCAAGTTATCCACAGAGTCAGCCAAGAGACTCACTACTGATGCTAAATGAAAGGGCTGTGTGACCAGGGGGCACTCGTCTGTGTTGTATGTCTATGATATATGGACTCTAAGCTTTATCATCTCCAGACCACAGAGGACATCATCTCTGACTGCATGACCTATAATAATAAATTACCACTGGGATGACTGGGACCAAATCTAACACCACTCAAAGGCTGCGATGAGAATATGCTATGAATAGAGTCAACCTTGTCAAAAAGCTTGGCTGGGGGTAAGTGTATGAAGAAGCTGATAGGCCTAAGCTTGTTTTCTTTCCTCCCCTCGTAAGGTGCTCTGACTCCTGGCTCCCACTTCCTGGGTCGCTTCCAGGACCGTATGGTTTGGATCATAATCTTAGAGAGAGGATATGGCTACTGTACTGTCAACATCAAGGTAGTGGTTCTTTAAATGGTTGTTATTTGTTTGAATCACTCATTTGGGGTGAACATGCAGTGTAGACAACAGATTTGACGGTTGTTTTGTTTCAGGGTCTGGAGCTGCAGGAGACCTCGTGCCACACGGTGGAGGCTCGGAGGGTGGATGAGGTGTTTGAGGGGGCCTTTGAGCGCCCTGAGCGGCTTGGCCTCAACCAGGGGATAAACCTGCACTGGGGTAACGCCCTCACCCCATGTGCTGCCCTGCCTGTGCGCGTCTACTCCGATGCCCGCAATGTGCTTTCAGGCATCATTGACTCGCATGACAACCTGAGGAAGCTCCAGGATGACTTCCTGAAGGCCCTGGTGTGGCTGCTGCTGAGGAACTGTGTCCAGAGACTAAAGGCATTCCCCTGGGGCACTGAGGAGGGGACAGGGGGCGGGGGCAGGAAGTCCCAGTCCTCCCAGCTTGGCCAATCGACTGTCACCCAGCCTGCAGAGGCTATCATGGTGGAGTCCAACATCTCCTCTCTCAAGTTTAGACGGGACAGCTCCAGTTTGACCTCCTTTGGTGACTGGTCAGATGAGGATGACCTGTTTGGGCCTCAGCCGGCCAGGCGGACAGTGGCGTTGGTGAGTACGGAGGCCCAGCTGGGACACGCAGTGCTCCAGACAGGCCCCTCGCTGCCAGGTTCTGTGGAGATGGACAGTCTGTTTGAGAACATGGCCCTCTCGGCCCTTCAGCCCTTGCAGCCTCTGGGTTTGGGTCTGGGTCTGCCAGCTGTGGACAAAGGCAGGAACCCTGAAGTCCCACCCACAAAGTCCTCCGGCACCTTGGCCCATGAAAACTTCAGTTGCCCCCACTCTGAGCTGTTCAGCCTGCCCCTTGGGTGGAGGACAGCCCCCTTGTTACCGTTCCGGTTACAGCAGCTCAGGCCCTTGTTCCCTGAGGATTGGTTTCGGTTCACTTTGGGAAGGTTGGCGCTGGCCGTTCAGGACGAGGCTTCGGAGGATGTGGCCAAAGCCCTGAAGGAGGATGGGGGGCTGAGGGACCTCCATGCCCAGGTGGCCCTGTCATGCCTCATCTCCCTGGGGGCAGAGTCTGCCTTCACCAGCCCCAGCTATGTGTACAGGGTGTACAGTGGGGACGTGCCTTGGACAGAGGGGCTGAAGTGGCTCTCTGAAAACAAAGAACTTTACCAGCTTGCACTTAAGGCTTTCAGGTAAAGAGGGCAGGGGTGAAACATGGGTGTAGTTTGTACTCAACTTAGAGAATCTAAAACTTTCATACTGGATGTGTGTTATACATATTCAATGTTTATATCCAAAGCTTGTCCCTGTAACTCCTGATCTATTTGCTTTCAGGTACAGTTTCAAGCTGCTCTTTGATCAGGCGAGTCTGGGGCCCATGGAGAGTCTTGATGAGCTGTTCAGCACCCTGGAGGAGTATGAGAGGGACTGGTACATCGGCCTGGTGGCTGAGAAAGGCTGGCAGGACAGTGTCCTACAGGAGAAACCTTTCCTTTTCTCACTGGGCCATGACCTCACCATGGTAACCTTACTGACCACACTGCTCCTCAGTGTTTTTCTTGTTACTAAGTAACTCACTATAGTAACCTAATAAACACCTATTCTTTAGATTAGCCATAAACTTGGTCTTTGTTGGTAGCAAGTATTAAGTGGTCAGTACAGTAAGTGACCCCTATCTGCTTTTCTCCTCTCTCCACAGGGCACTTACACAGGGCGGGTTCTGTCCCTGCAGGAGCAGCTGGTTCAGGTAGGCCATCTGAACGGGGAGGGGGTGCGTGGCCAGTGGGCTAACCTGTCCTGGGAGCTGCTCTACGCCACCAACGACGACGAGGAGCGCTACAGCATCCAGGCCCACCCCATCATGCTGAGAAACCTCACTGTCCAGGCAGCCGACCCCCCTCTGGGGTACCCAATCTACTCCTCTGTCCCCCTGCACCTCCCCTGCTTCTAACAGCCAAACCTTGTCCTCTCCCTGGGACCTTCAGACTCCTCTGCTGGCCCCCTATAAACACCCCGTCTCTGGTTTGCCCAGCTTTATCACTGGGTAGGCCCAATGTTGTGGCCTGTATGTGTAACCCGTCTATTTCACTAGGGTATCCTAGGAGGGCACCTATAAGGCAGATCCAAACAAATGGTTTCATTCATGCAGGAGCGATAGCACAATACTTGTGTCCAAAATATTTACGTAACTTTTCTTGTATGAATTACCAAATGTGTGGTACTAGTTCAAACAATGAAATGTGAGTGTTCTGGGAAAAATCTAGATTTACAAGGGATACGTTTGTTCAGAATAGTTTATCATTCACATACTCTGGAGCAAAGAGTTAACACTTGTCAATGAAGTGTTTTCCTTTTGTACTGTAACGTTAGTTGCAAATGTTTTTATCCAACTTATCCGTTGTACTTAAAGTGATCAGATACAACCACCTTCCGCAGAAGAAGACCGCCAACACAGTGCTCCCAATTACATGATGAACTTATCTTACAAATGTTTTCCCTCAAATTCTGCTATGTTATGCTCCCAAAGGCAAAAAGGGACAACGACTTTGCTTTTTCGAGGATGTGCCTTGGGTTGGACTTTAATGTGGTTAGTAAATTTTGATGCCATCCTTTTGTTTACAGTTCACTTGTTTACAGTTGAAGACAAAATTGTATTTGTCATGTTCTCCTGTACATACTGTTTTCGTATACTGTGATTGTGTATGGTGTGTAATTGTACATACATAAAATAGATTTTTTCCCCCCAAAGAAACCTGATACTCTGTTGTTTACTGGAGATGTATCAGTGCTATAGATATTCATTACAGGTTTGTGCATTACCTAATTATACTCCACCTTCCCAAAAAATATATCTATGACTAATTAGAATTAAGTTTATTTTTCCGTCATCACTATTCTTCTGCCTTGTAAACAGCGCTGCCAGCCTTTTAAAGCTTCCTAAAATATTTTCCTTTCAGCTAAATAGAAGAGGCAATTAACCCATTTCAATGTGGAGCTCAAGCATTAGGAATGCAACAACATCATTGAAGTCCTCTTCAGGAAGTCTTGGGGTTTGTAAAGTAAGCAGAGTCTGCATCCTGTAAGAGAGCGCTTCATTTAAAAAAAAATTTAAAATCAGATTTTTAAATGCAGATAGCCGCAGCGTTTTATGTTCTGGAAAGATACTTCACTGTCAATCAAGAAACAAGTTGAGGCTTTTGATAAAATATTAGATGGCATCTGCACACTAAACTTGTTAATTAAGTTGCCTTTGTGGAATGTTTAATGACATGTTTGACAGTGTGCATTTTTTTTTCTATCTTATCTTTGCTTTATCTTGGCCAGGTCGCAGTTGTAAATGAGAACTTGTTCTCAACTGGCTTACCTGTTTAAATAATGGTGAAATATATATTTTTAATAATTCTTAGACATACCCGTCTTGAGCATTCCTACAACACAACTGAACCAAAGGGTGACATTGTCCATCCAAACCCTGACACTAAAATGTCTGGTCAGTCAGAACATGACCTTTCTGCGTGGCCCTCAGCTGTCACTGTCTGGCAGAGGCCACCAGACGTAGTGGTCAGTAAGTCAGTTACTGCCGCTGGGAAGCAGTCATGCTCACTGCTACACCCTGGGTAGTGCCCACCCCCTTCTCTTTATCACACTGAAGCAAGGTCAGTAACAGCTGAGCCCCCCAGCTGCTAAGAGACAGCTCTAAATAGTGTCTGCCACACTCTGCTTTCCTCAAGTATTTTCAGGCTGTTCACACAGAGTCCCCCTATCCATGGCCTGGAGAGGCAAGGTACACCTTAGAAAATGTGACAGCAAGCCCATGCATGAACAATGCCTAGTGTGATTCACCCAATCTGTCAAGAGTGCTGGCCCTCCATGTAATACCCTGAGCTCTGAGTTGTAGTCATTCTATAAGCAAGACAAAAAATGTATAGTTTGCGGCTCAAAAACCACATTTGTAATCGACATCAGGTTGAGAGACCTACAATAAACCAATACAAACCAGGCCAACCTTGAAGTTCTGCACCCTCTTCCTGCCCAGGACATCAGTGATGAACCAGGCCCAGATGGGAGCATACTGCCACACATAGTTGAACAGCAGAACAGTCTGCCAGGCGATCCACATCTCCTTGGCGCCATTAGTTATACCCACCAGGATGAGACACACACAACAACTAGTAGACATCTTGTGTTGCTGCTCCCCAGCAGTGAGAATGGCCTTAGATAGGAAAGTGATGAGAAGGAAATGAATGTTAATTAAATTAACACCTTTACAAAAATGCATGGTCACTTGAATGACAATTATTTGAAAGACCATTGGCTTTCCAATGAATGTGTGTCTGTGGCATCTTGACAAGAACAACATTTGTGATGCAATTGTAATGTGTCCAATGTCAATCAAACATTCAGCATGAATTCAGCAAAAATGTAACATGCAAGTTAAACCTTTTTATGAATTCTCACAAATTTGCAGTGAAACCCATCTTTCACACTTCCTCTGTGAAAGTGTTCTGGACTATCTGTGACAGTACAGGCCCTGGACATACTGTGCTGATGAGTATCCTTGGGAAGTCAGCTCTGAGCAAAGATAATTGAAGAAGCCCTGTGGACAGAAGAGATTGTTATCTCATGTCTCACTCAATGTATGTGTCTAGATGGTTTACATCTACAAACGGGCAGAGGGCAGCCCATGATTGATCTCACCCGAAGAGCATGTTAACTGGCAGAGTATCACAGTTGCCAGGGGTGCTGCTTACAGTCACTACACTGCATGAGCCTCGCTGCATCATGTGGGGCAACACCTGCTTGGTGAATGACACTGTGCCCAGGAAGTTGTGTTCCATCAGGACCTGGTACACATCTACACTGGTCTCCAGGGACAGAGAACACTGGCTACGGCCACCATTGTTAATCAGGATGTCAATCTGAATGGGCATAGAGAGGGAGATAGGAACAAAGCAAGCCAGCGTAGACAGATGGGATGAGTCATGACTCATATCACCAATTATATATTTTTTTAAGGAATTAATTACATGTATTCATTATACACAGGTAGGATATTCAAATTCTGTCATGGGTATAACACAAAAAACACACCCAGATAAGATAAGAAAACACAGTCTATTTTCGGCTGGTGACAAGGAGCCGCAAGTATCAAACGCACATTAGTTTGCAATTTTGTCATGTAAAAACTGGCGCACTAGCATTTTCCACCCCTTACGCCAGGTTCGGCATTTTACCCGTCTAACATCAGCTTGCTTGCTTTGTGGTGGGAGGGATGGAAATATTTGAGGTGTGTCTTTAAAAACATGCACCAATATGCCAATTTCAGTCAGAGCAACTGAAATAGAGAATTTATTTGACCAAGAAAGAAATCTCAGTTAAATCATCCAAGGGAGCCCCTCTTTCTCAGTATGTGTAGACCATGTATCTGATGCTGTCAGGACCAAAAGAGTATGGCATGTCTAACTATTTCTTGCCAGACAGCATCAGATACATGGGCACATATAGGCCGTGTCTAGACTTGACAGTTCATGCAGCTTTAGAGTTCTGATCACGGAATTCTGAACGTGTCATTCGTCTACACTTACATTTAAAATGTGTCTACCGTGTCCACAGTGTGTCCGGATTCCCTTTTCCTCTGCTATATTAAAATCCCAGTATGCATTCTACAAGTGGTGGAATAGGCAAAATATGATAGTTTAGTTTATTAATTCGACCATTTAAAAAAAACAAGCACACATAAAACTTGAAAAAGCCATACATGCACATGAGTACAATCATAGAGGATAACACACAATAAAGTCTGGGAATTATTCCATTGTGGTCCACTCTGAGGCTCCAGTATACAAGAAAGTACCTTTCCAGCATTACTCCGGAACCTGTATAAGCACATGTTAGCAACATCTGATCTGGTGCAGTGATTGTGTGTATCCCTAACATGGGGAAAGTAATCAGTTAATGTGCAGAACCAGAAATACTCCTGTAAACCAAACCCAGTCTAATCTGGGACACCCTAGCCTCAACAGGCAACCAGTTGAGTTCCTGAAAGCAGCTCCTGCCTATGTGAGTATGTGGACTCACCTTCAATACTACCCTGATCAGCTTATTCTGGGCTATCTGGAGCTTCCCCTTCATAAGCTTAGATAAGCACCCAAACCAGGAAGTACTAGCGTAGTCAAAATGGCATTGCATGAGGGCAGTGGCTAGCACTTTCATAGAGTCCTTATTAAGCAGCTTGGACTTTAGTCCTGGCATTAACCTTCCCTAGCACTTTAGTGGCCATGCTTCAACATCCCAAGCTTCCATCAAGGATGCATCCCAGGTAGCCAGTGTTGGGGAGGAACGCATTACATGCAATCCGTTACATGTAACAGATTACAAAAACATGTAACTGTAATCTGTAACATTACCAGCAAAAATATTGTAATCAGATTACAGATACTTTTGAAAAACTTGATAACTTCTGCGATTGATTTTTAATTATTTTAAGCTACCTATCATTGTTTTTGCGACCTGTGGACATCCAGTGAAAAATGGGCTCTTGCAACAGCTGCATAGTACAGATCCCAGCCTATGAAATAAAGTTTGAGGGATAAAGTTCCTCTCTTCTAAACTCCTCAGTGGTATTGTCCTCCATATTGTCAAAAACAAGTTACATTTAAGAACAACACAAGTGGGGCTTTTTTTGCTCAATCTCATTTGTTCTGATAAAAAAAATCCACAGGCCTAACGGACACATGCTCAAACTCGCACACTTTTGCTAGACTTAAACAGCTTATTGAGATATCAAAGTGTCACCAGCAAAAATGTAAACAATAGACCTATAGTAAATGCAGCATATGGCATTCATTTTTCACATATAGCACTTTTTGGTACACTCTTAGGGGGGAAAAAGTGCTATCTAGAACCTAAAAGCTGTTCCCATATGAGAACCCTTTGAAGAACCCTTTTTGGTTCCAGGTAGAACCCTTTTGGGTTCAATGGTGAACAATTTCCACAGACGGTTCTATATGGAACCAAAAAAAGGGTTCTACCTGGAACCAAAAGGGTTCTCCTATGGGGACAGCTGAAGAACCCTTTTGGAACCCTTTTTTTCTAAGAGTGTAGTGCTCAAGCATGCCGTTCCATGAGAGCAGCATAAACAACAGAGTAGGCTAATAAGTCCTTCGTTTTTGGGTTATGCTCAGGTAAAACAATTTGGCTAATCTATATTTCCACATTTCCAAGTCCTATTCTTGAAGATCAAGGGGTATTACATGAATTGGAATGACTGGAAATCTGACAGACTTTGATTTTAAATGTAAATAAAGTGTTTGCCCTCAGGCCTAGATGGAAGCCAAAGTCATTCAAATACAATGCTATTTATCTATAAACAAATTAACAACAGACTCTTCTTTTATAGAGAAGGGCACTCAAAGATGTAATACACTGACATAATTAACTGATGATTGGTTGAAATATATTTAGAATAAGAAGATTGTGGGAACTGGACTGTTAGATTTCAGCCTGTGTGTCTATGTATGCTGATGATTCAACCTTATACGTGTCAGCAACCACAGCTAGTGAAATCACTAAACAAAGAACTGCAGTCAGATTTAGAATGTTCAGGACCAATTTAGTACTGGCCACCCATTCTAAAACTAAGACCATTGTATTTAGTACAAATCATTGTCTAAGTTCTAGACCTCAGCTGAATCTGGTAACGAATGGTGTGGCTGTTGAACAAGTTGAGGAGACTAAATGATGTGGTGTTACCTTAAATTCGAAACTGTCATGGCCAAAAAATATTGAACGGTTGTAAGTCTGTCCGTGATAAAGAGATGCTCTGCTTTTTTGACACCACACTCCACAAAGCAAGTCCTGCATGCTCTAGTTGCATGTTATCTTGATTATTGTCCAGTCATATGGTCAAGTGCCGCAAAGGACCTAGTTAAGCTGCAGCTGGCCCAGAACAGAGTGGCACGTTTTGCTCTTCATTGTAATCAGAGGGCTAATATCAATACCATGCATGACAGTCTCTCTTGGCTAAAAGTTGAGGAAAGACTAACTGCATCGCTTCTTGTTTTTATAAGAAACATGAATGTGTTGGAAATTCCAAATTGTTTGCATAGTCAACTTACATACCGCACACACACACTTACCCCACCGGACATGCCACCAGGGGTCTTTTCACAGCACAACGCCTCTCCCCCATATGACCTACTTGTTGTGTGTATGTACTGATGTGTGTAACTGATAGACGCACGCACGCACGCACACACACACACACACACACACACACACACACACACACACACACACACACACACACACACACACACACACACACACACACACACACACACACACACACACACACACACACATTTAAAAACATTAACATGTAGTGTATGTAAATTGTAAAGTATTTTGTCTGTAATGTATTTTTCGTTATGTGTCGTACCCCAGTAAGACTAGCTTGTCACCATTGGCATCGGCTAATGGGGATCCTTATAAAACAAAAACAAATATAGCCTAATCATATTATTATCTGTAGTAGAAAGCAATGGGTTAGAAGAAAGCTACATAACCAACCCATAAAGTAACATGCAACATCCATTTATGGGCAGCTATGTAAACTCTAATATTTATTTTTGTCTTCTAATATCTTAAGGGGAAAGTAATCTAAAAGTAATTAGATTATGTTACTGAGTTCGGGGAATCCAAAAGTTACATTACTGATTACAATTCTGGACAGGTAACGAGTAACTGTAATGGATTACATTTAGAAAGTAACCTACCCAACCCTGCAGATAGCTAACAGAGGTTTTAGTAGTCAGCACCTCACCCCCTAACTCCACTCTGATTTCAGAGGACCTACTCAATTTAGGTCTGGACCCAAAGATAATTGCCTCAGTTTTACCTAAGTGCAAAAATAGCTTATTATCGCCAAGCCATTTTATAATGTTAGTAAGCTCTGTGCTAAGTATGGTCTCCAACATAGTTTTACTTTTGTGAGACACCAGACGTGTAGAGTCATCCGCATAAAGGAAAAGACGGCAAGAACAAGCATCTTTCATATCGTTAACATACAGTAAAAATAGTAGAGGCCCAAGCACGCTCCCCTGCGGAATGCCACAACTCATTGGTTTTTCCTGTGACAGTGAACCATTAACCTCTACTACTTGCTCCATACCTGATAAATAGGACTTTACCCGGCCTAGAGGGATACTAATAACACAACAACAACTGATGGCAGTAGCTAATGACTGTAGCTAACTAGCCAGTTAACCTCTGTAGATAACCAGCAACCTAGCAAGCAACGCTAAAGGGATTGCAAATGGGTTAGCATAACTCTATTTGCTTTTTTAAATATTAGCTAGCTGGCTAGCATTTATGAGTCCAGCAAACACATTCCTCACATGCTAGGAACGTATTTCCTCCAACATTATAATGAAAAGGTTGCCTCTAGGTCCCAAAACACAAGTTTTCTGGAGACTTGTGCTGATGATGTCGCCCATTGTAGTTATGCACTTTCGGTAGCCTGATTGCATCCAGACTGAGGAGAAATCTCTTTTTCCACAATTTGTTAAATTAAAGCCTGGATTCAATTGTGTTTTTTTCCCTCATCAATCTACACACAATACCCCATAAAGACAAAGCAAAAACAGGTTTTTAGATATTTGTGCAAATGTATAAAACATTTAAATAGCTCTGTCATGTTGGATGGGGAGCGTTGCTGCACAGCTATTTTTAGGTCTCTCCAGAGATGTTTGATCGGGTTCAAGTCTGGGCTCTGGCTGGGCCAATCAAGGTCATTCAGAGACCTGCCCTGAAGCCATGACTACGTTGTCTTGGCTGTGTGCTTAGGGTCGTTGTCCTTTTGGAAAGTGAACCTTCGCCCCAGTCTGAGGTCCTGAGCGCTCTGGAGCAGGATTTAATGAAGGATCTCTCTGTACTTTGCTCCGTTCACCTTTCCCTCGATTCTGACTAGTTTCCCAGTCCTTGCCACTGAAAAACATCCCCACAGCATGATGCTGCCGCCATCATGCTTCCCCGTAGGGATGGTGCCAGGTTTCCTCCAGATGTGACGCTTGGCATTCAGGCCAAAGCCTGGTTTCATCAGACCAGAAAATCTGGTTTCCATTGGTCAGAGTCCTTTAGATGCTTTTGGCAAACTCCAGGCGGGCTCCATGTGCCTTTTACTGAGGAGTGGTTTCCGTCTGGCCACTCTACCATAAAGGCCTAATTGGTGGAGTGCTGGAGATCTGTCAGAATGACCATCGGGTTCTTGGTCACCTCCCTGACCAAGGCCCTTCTCCCGATTGCTCAGTTTGGCCGGGTGGCCAGCTCTAGGAAGTCTTGGCGGTTCCATACTTCTTCCATTTAAGAATGATGGAGGCCACTGTGTTCTTGGGGACCTTCAATGCTGCAGAAATGTTTTGGTACCCTTCCCCAGATCTGTGCCTCAACACAATCCTGTCTCGGAGCTCTACGGACAATTCCTTCGACCTCATGGCTTGGTTTTTGCTTTGACATGAACTGTGGGACCTTACATAGACAGGTGTATGCCTTTCCAAATCATGTCCAATCAATTGCATTTACCACAGATGGACTCCAATCAAGTTATAGAAACATCTCAAGGATGATCAATGGAAACAGGATGCACCTGAGCTCAATTTCATTCTCATAGCAAAGGGTCTGAATACTTATGTAAATAAGGTATCTGTTTTTATATTTTTAATACATTTTCAAACATTTCTGAAAGCCTGTTTTTGCTTAGTCATTATGGGGTATTGTGCTTAGATTGATAAGGATTTTTTTTAATCAATTTTAGAATAAGGCTGTAAATAAAGTAAGAAAATGTGGAAAAAGGGAAGTAGTCTGAATACTTCCCGAATGCACTGTATACCACACACACATTGCTAAAGTAGACATTTCCACTTTCTCTTTATATTGGATCTTCTTCAAGCTCCTGTGAAAAGTTTGGATGTGTGCAAAAACCCTCCATAGTCTATGTTGTCTTAGGCCTAATATTACATGCCCACGGGGAGCAATTATGGTGCCTGTAACTGTATTTAGATCATTTAAAACAAGTTGTTTTGTTTTATTAGACTTTGATTAGAATTATTCAGTGTCTTTTTAGATCTTATGAATAGTGAATTTAATCTTGATTATTGACACCGTTTGGTCCATGGCTCAGACATAATGCATTTTAGGCCTACAGTAGGGTTATATCAGTATGAATGCTATGTAACAATATATTTCCATATTGGAGCCATACATTTAATTAGAACAATGTGGACTGCAAACATGTTCAACATATTTAGCAAATATGAGATATCCTATATTTTGTTATTTTGTTTCTGTAGGCTATAATGGACTAACATTCTAATTGGAGTTGATGACAACACAATACATATTTAGCCATGGAGCACATCGTTGTGAAAATAGCACAAATACTTCTGACACACCCCCAAACCTATATCACCTCCAGCGCTAAGATTGACCATTGCGTTAGGCTTTATAATATAGAGCCCTTAGAATAACACATCTAATAAGACTGAGCTGTACTGGACTTAGCCTTGAATACCATTTTCATGTTGAGCATGTGCATTGAATACAATGTCTTGTCTTTTAAATAAGTAAGGCCAGTCTGGCCAGACTATTAAGTTAATGCTAAGAAACTATGTCCTACGTGACTAATGCCTGGTTACTTCTTAAACCTTGATTGAGTGGTTAATCAATTGGAAACTGTCAGACACTAAATTGAGTTGAATTAAGCTTACTTAAAATCCCACTGAAATAAAGAGTGAATAGGGAGAGTTATAAATTGCTGGTTTGCAGTTTTAGTTTTTGCCTCTCCAGCAAAACAAGTGGAAGTACAAGAATATGCTTCTCTTGTAAATTGGAGCGCTCTTGGGGAAGAAACATTTAAAATGTTGTTAACTGGTCAGGAATTGAGGGGCTAGGTGTATAAAATCACAATTACTACTGTGAATGTATTGAAGTGGTAGGCTATGAAATGTTTCATTCTTAAGAGTAAAGTTAATTTGATTGATTTATTCTATTTAACCTTTATTTAACTAGGCAAGTCACATAAGAACAAATTCTTATTTACAATGATGGCCTACCAAAAGGCAAAAGACCTCCTGCAGGGAATGGGCCTGGGATTTAAATAAATAAATACAATATAAATATAGGACAAAACACACATCACAACAAGAGAGACAACACTACATAAAGAGAGAACTAAGACAACAACATAACAGCAAAACATGACAACCCAGCATGGTAGCAACACAACATGACAACATGGTAGCAGCACAAAAACATGGTACAAACATTATTGGCCAAAGTCAACAACACAAAGGTCAAGATGGTAGAGACAACAATACATCATACAAAGCAGCCACAACTGTTAGTAAGAGTGTCCATGGTTGAGTCTTTGAATGAAGAGATTGGGATAAAACGGTCCAGTTTGAGTGTCTGTTGCAGCCCGTTCCAGTCGCTAGCTGCAGTGAACTGAAAAGAGGAGCGACCCAGGGACGTCTGTTGTATGTGGAGAATGAGGGCTGCAGTAGATATCTCAGATAGGGGGGAGTAAGGCCTAAGAGGGTTTAATCAAGCAATGGTGTGCAAGAGCATGTGGCCGTCATTAGACTGCAGAACCTTCTCACTCACCCAAACAGTGACGTTACACCCGATCCAACTCATCCACACGGCGGGCTGATAGAATCAGACGAGACCCACATCCAGCCAGTTGGTAAACCAGCTCCTCCCCTATACCACTGGAGGCTCCAGTGAAAAACACCACCAGTCCTTTCAACTTGGTCTCTAGACGACAACTAGCCAATTGTGTTCCTGTTCACAGCTAATACTGTGCCTGTGGGTAGTTTGTAGATAGGCTACAGTAGGGTGTTCACTGTTCATTCACCATTCTATTTGAAGGGAAATAGAATGGTGAATGAAGAGATTAGGCTGCTTCCACCAGGCTAGGGTTCTTCAACCTCTGACCTGAAAATACTGAGAAACAGTACCACAGCCAAAGATTAAGGATATACTGACAAGAAGATACATGTCTCTCTGCCCTAACAATGGGAGTTGTTGTCCACAAAGCGGCACTACGGGCTGTCTAGCTCCCGCCTACCCTTTCTTTTGATTGGTGGATACATCTCATTATTGTAATCCTTTTTTGAATATTTGATGAGAGAGATGCTATGCTACTAGCCTCAGTCGCTCTTCCTCTCTGCTACAGCCTTGTTTGAGGGTACTGGTGGAGGGTCATATTGTATCATAATACAGTTGTGGCTTTCATATGCCCTATTACCTGGTTTCCCACTTTTTCCAACCATTATAGACAAGCGGCCTCATTTATCAATATTGCATAGAAACTATTCTAAAATACTACTTAAAATGGTCAAACGCATAGAAAAATATGATTTATCAAACAATCCTAAGAGTGTCTTACACACGCCGGTAGGAGAAAATCATAGATAAATACCAATTGTGCTCAGCCTCTTCTTCTTTGGTATTATGGCGGTTGGCAAACAAATGTTATAGGTGCATGCCGCCACCTACTGTATTGGCTGTGTATCAGCCTACTATTCTGTAGTATGAATTCATTACACTTTGTGAAAAAATTGCCCTACCAACTAACCCTACACCCTTTAAAACCTCATCACTACTCCACTACTTTGGCCCTATCTGATCCTACACCAGGCCATCAGCCTGGGAGGATGGGACACTGTTGTTCAAAACACATTGTAACTCTTCTGCAGTAAAATCTCATACTCCAGGTACTTCTCTGCAGCTGCCACCACAACATTCATCCTGGAAGGGGATTTACGTTCCATTCCTGCGGTACAGTTGACAACCATGGCCATGGAACCATCTTCCTCTACTACTCTCTTCACTGCCTCAGCATTCGACACCTTATGCACTACTCTGATCCTGGCAACCTCAACCTGCCTTTCTCTCACCGGACACCTCTGATCTTCAGCACCATGAGTACTCATACAGTTTACACACACACACACACACACACACACACACACACACACACACACACACACACACACACACACACACACACACACACACACACACACACACACACACACACACACCTTTTTCCACTGATACTACACATTCCTTTGTCTCATATCCTCCTGCATACTTCTCACATCTAGGAATCTCCCTCCTACACCCTACTGCCACATGACCATAAGCTTGACACCTAAAACACCATAATGGGTTTGCGACAAAAGCTCTCCTGGGATAACTGACACATCCTAACTTGACTTGATCTGGTAAAAACATTAAGACTCAGTAGTACAGGCAGTGTCTTCTCTGTTTCAGACACCGGGAATCTTCAACTTCAGTTGGTCCTTGTCAACACTTAACGCCACTCCAGGTATCACTCCTTTCAATGGCACCCTGCTCCTGAGAGGAAAGCAAATCACAGTTTTTGTCTCCAGTCATGTGGTGCGAAGCGCATGCTCCCTCTGGATGGCAGAAACACACAAAAAATCTACACAATTCCCCTTCCAGTCACTTTCACCAACCTCTTCTCCATCCAACCTGACATCACATATGGATCAGCCAGAAGGCAAGGATCCATTCTCTCCAAAAAACCTCACACACTGGGCAAAAAACATCTTTATTACCATTAGGAAGAGGGTCAAATCAAACTCAGTGGTCTTCACCGTACCTGACACCGCAGTTAATTCATCCTCACTCTCATCATGTTCAATTTCCTTCTTCCTTCTGCAGTACTCTATATTTACTCTTAATAGCTTCCACTTTCTTCCTTTTTTTCCTGACCGCCTTTTTACCGCCCTCAATGGGTTCCCCTGACTGCCATCTTGTCTCTCTCTTTTCAGCCTCAGTGCTAGTGCACAACCATGGCAGTTTTCATTTCGAAACGCCCCTAATTAACTAAATATTGTCAAAATCATCCCGGTACCATGATATACAAGGGCACAATCCAAAAGAGCTAAGAAAATAAACTTTTACGACACTGAAATAGAGGTGCTAGTGTCAGAGATTGAGGACAACCTAAAGATTTTATTTGGCTCGCTCAGCTGTGGCTTAACCAGTCAAAATAAAAAAGGACCATTAGGACAACTCAAGTTGCTTTAGCAATGGAAAATATACTTTGAATGAGTAGGCACCCACCCATAAGCCATGCATCCACAACAGCTTCCTCCTGTAGGCATATAGGCCAACATTGCTGTTCTACAGAATGAACTAACTAGTTGTGCGTTTCACCTGGCCACCTTGCTACCACATTCAGCTTTTGAGCATCACATAACGTATCACCTACACATAAAGAGTGGAAGCCTTTTCTGTTCACATAGTTTGAAATCATTTTGGGATGGTGATTTTATGGCGATGTGCCTTCTGTTGTTCCGTTTGTGTTTGGGAACCCATTGATGGCATCATGGCAACAAAAAAAATCTCATGACTTCAACCCATTGATGTGTTGTATGGAAATGATAGCCTGTGTTATTGTTAGTTTTGCTGATGATTGCTTCCAAAACATTGGCTTGTTGCAGCCTGGCCTCATAGACTAGACATAACATAGTAATTGTAAATCCGGGACACTAAAATTAGTATGATATTTTACGTTTGGTATGGTTAAATGTAGGGTGGATTGGATGGGCATATCACGCGAACGTCTAGCAACCCAAAGGTTGTGAGCTCGAATCTCATCACAGACATCTTTAGCTAATTAGCAACTTCTCAAATACTTACTATACTGAACAAAAATATAAAATGCAACAGTTAAAGTGTTGGTCCCAGGTTTCATTAGCTGAAATAAAAGATCCCAGAATTTTTTGTTCACAAATTTGTTTACATCCCTGTTAGTTCAGCATTTCTCCTTTGCCAAGATAATCCATCCACCTGACAGGTGTGGCATATCAAGAAGCTGATTAAACAGCGTGATCATTACACAGGTGTAGCTTGTGCTGGGTAGAATAAAAGGCCACTCTTAAATGTGCAGTTTTGTCACACAACACAATGCCACCGATGTCTACATTTTGAGGGAGCGCGCAATTGGCATGATGACCACAGGAATGTCCACCAGAGTTATTGCCAGATAATTTAATGTTCATTTCTCTACCATAAACTGCTTCCAACGTCATTTTAGAGAATTTGGCAGTACGTCCAACCGGCCTCAAAACCACAGACCACACGGAACCACGTCAGCCCAAGACCTCCACATCCGGCTTCTTCACCTGCGGGATCATCTGAGACCAGACACCGGGACAGCTGATGAAACTGAGGAGTATTTCTGTTTGTCATAAAGCCCTTTTGTGGGGAAAAACTAATTCTGAGTGGCTGGGCCGAGCTCCCCAATGGGTGGGCCTGGCTACCATGTGGGTGGGCCTATGTCCTCCCAGGCCCACCCATGGCTGCGCTCCTGCCCAGTCATTTGAAATCCATAGATTAGGGTCTAATGACTGTATTTCAATTGACTGATTTCCTTATATGAACTGTAACTCAGTAAAATCGTTGAAATTGTTGCATGTTGCGTTCATATTTTTGTTCAGTATACTTTTTAGCTACTTTTCAACTCCTTAGCATGTTAGCTAACACTTTCCCTAACCCTTTTAGATAAACCTAACTCCTACACTTAACCCTTACCTTAATCCTAACCCCTAGCCTAGCTAACATTAGCCAGCTAGCTAAATCTAGCCACCAAGCTAGAATTCATAACATATCAAACATTTAGAAAATTCGTAACATATTTTACTTTTGCAAATTTGTAACATATTGTATGTTTTGCAAATTCTTTACATATTAATACGAATTGTAATTCGTAACATATCATATGAAATGGGGGATGATGGACATCCACAAATGAATACATACCAAATTAAATGTAATTATATCATACTAACTGGAGTGTCTCAGATTTTCGTAAAGAATAATACGAAATTCTCTGAGACCAGGTTGCTCGTGGAGGACTGTGAGATGCAGATCGGCAAACTCCAACTAATAAGTGCTTGGATAGGCACTGGAATGGCATGCATTTGCCTTTTTAAAGTAGGTCTTAAATCCTCTCAAAAATCGTCTCATCAGATATCGTTTCCCAAAACCAACTGTACTTTCTGCAGATAAAGTCCCACCTGTCTCTAAAAACATGCTCTATGAGAAATGCAGTGTGTACAATATCTTCAAACAGAGCAAGATCAGACATCTTTCATTCGATTTCCCATTATCTCAGTCTTTTCTAGTATTTCAACAATGGTTTCACTTTCACAAGTACCTCTAATTTAACAAATTACTGTACTTTATATGAATTATTATCATAACAAATGCACTGATGTGGTGAAATTATATAGCATGTCAAGATACACTACCGTTCAAAAGTTTGGGGTGACTTAGAAATGTCCTTGTTTTTGAAAGAAAAGCACATTTTGTTGTCCATTAAAATAACATCAAATTGATCAGAAATACAATGTAAACATTGTTAATGTTGTAAATGACTATTGTAGCTGGAAATTGATGATTATTTATGGGATATCTACATAGGCGTACATAGGTCCATTATCAGCAACCATCACTCCTGTGCTCCAATGGCACGTTGTGTTAGCTAACCCAAGTTTATCATTTTTAAAGGCTAATTGATCATTAGAAAACCCTTTTGCAATTATGTTAGCACAGCTGAAAACTGTTGTTCTGATTTAAACAAGCAAAACAACTGTCCTTCTTTAGACTAATTGAGTATCTGGAGCGTCAGCATTTGTGGGTTCGATTACAGGCTCAAAATGGCCAGAAACAAAGAACTTTCTTCTGAAACTCGTCATTCTATTCTTGTACTGAGAAATGAAGGCTATTCCATGCGAGAAATTGCCAAGAAACTGAAGATCTCGTACAATGCTGTGTACTACTCCCTTCACAGAACAGCGCAAACTGACTCTTACCAGAATAGAAAGAGGAGTGGGAGGCCCCGGTGCACAACTGAGCAAGAGGACAAGTACAATAGAGTGTCTAGTTTGAGAAACAGATGCCTCACAAGTCCTCAACTGGCAGCTTCATTAAATAGTACCTGCAAAACACCAGTCTCAACGTCAACAGTGAAGAGGCGACTCTGGGATACTGACCTTCTAGGCAGAGTTGCAAAGAAAAAGCCATATTTCAGACTGGCCAATAAAAAGAAAAGATTAAGATGGGCAAAAGAACACAGACACTGGACAGAAGAAGATTAGAAAAAAGTGTTATGGACAGACAAATCTAAGTTTGAGGTGTTCGGACCACAAAGAAGAACATTCGTGAGACGCAGAAAAAATGAAACGATGCTGGAGGAGTGCTTGACGCCATCTGTCAAGCATGGTGGAGGCAATGTGATGGCCTGGGGGTGCTTTGGTGGTGGTAAAGTTGGAGATTTGTACAGGGTAAAAGGGATCTTGAAGAAGGAAGGCTATCACTCCATTTTGCAAATCCATGCCATACCCTGTGGACGGCACTTAATTGGAGCCAATTTCCTCCTACAACAGGACAATGACCCAAAGCACAGCTCCAAACTATGCAAGAACTATTTAGGGAAGAAGCAGTCAGCTGGTATTCTGTCTATAATGGATTGGCCAGCACTGACACCAGATTTCAACCCTTTTGAGCTGTTGTGGGAGCAGCTTGACCGTATGATACGTAAGAAGTGCCCATCAAGCCAATCCAACTTGTGGGAGGTGCTTCAGGAAGCATGCGGTGAAATATCTTCACCGATTGCCTCAACAAATTGACAACAAGTATGCCAAAGGTCTGCAAGGCTGTAATTGCTGCAAATGGAGGATTCTTTGACTAAAACAATCTTTGAAGTACACAATTATTCTTTCAATTAAAAATCATTATTTATAACCTTGTCAATGTCTTGACTATATTTCCTATTCATTTTGCAAATACTTTCATGTAAACTCAGCAAAAAAAGAAACGTCCATTTTTCAGAACCCTGTCTTTCAAAAATAATTCTTAAAAATCAAAATAACTTCACAGATCTTCATTCTGAAGGGTTTAAACACCATTTCCCATGCTTGTTCAATGAACCATAAACAATTAATGAACATGCACCTGTGGAACGGTCGTTAAGACATTAACAGCTTACGGTAGGCAATTAAGGTCAGAGTTATGAAAACTTAGGCCACTAAAGAGGCCTTTCTACTGACTCTGAAAAACCCCAAATAAAAGATGCCCAGGGTCCCTGCTCATCTGCGTGAACGTGCCTTAGGCATGCTGCAAGGAGGCATGAGGACTGCAGATGTGGCCAGGGCAAGAAATTGCAATGTTCGTACTGTGAGACGCCTAAGACAGCGCTACAGGGAGACAGGACGGAAAGCTGATCATCCTCGCAGTGGCAGACCACGTGTAACAACACCTGAACAGGATCGATACAGCCGAACATCACACCTGCGGGACAGGTACAGGATGGCAACAACAACTGCCTGAGTTACACCAGGAACGCACAATCCCTCCATCAGTGCTCAGACTGTCCGCAATAGGCTGAGAGAGGCTGGACTGAGGGCTTGTAGGCATGTTGTAAGGCAGGTCCTCAACAGACATCACCGGCAACAACGTCGCCTATGGGCACAAACCCACCGTCGCTGGACCAGACAGGACTGGCAAAAAGTGCTCTTCACTGACGAGTCACGGTTTTGTCTCACCAGGGGTGATGGTCGGATTCGCGTTTATCGTCGAAGGAATGAGTGTTACACCAAGGCCTGTACTCTGGAGCGGGATCGATTTGGAGATGGAGGGTCCGTCATGGTCTGGGGCGGTGTGTCACAGCATCATCGGACTGAGCTTGCTGTCATTGTAGGCAATCTCAACGATGTGCGTTACAGGGAAGACATCCTCCTCCCTCATGTGGTACCCTTCCTGCAGGCTCATCCTGACATATGCCACCAGCCATACTGCTTGTTCTGTGTGTGATTTCCTGCAAGACAGGAATGTCAGTGTTCTGCCATGGCCAGTGAAGAGCCCGGATCTCAATCCCATTGAGCACGTCTGGGACCTGTTGGATCGGAGGGTGAGGGCTAGGGCCATTCCCCCCAAAAATGTCTGGGAACTTGCAGGTGCCTTGGTGGAAGAGTGGGGTAACATCTCAAAGCAAGTACTGGCAAATCTAGTGCAGTCCATGAGGAGGAGATGCACTGCAGTACTTAATGCAGCTGGTGGCCACACCAGATACTGACTGTTACTTTTGATGTTGACCCCCCCCCCCCCCCCTGTTTAGGGACACATTATTCCATTTCTGTTAGTCACATATCTGTGGAACTTGTTCCGTTTATGTCTGTTGTTGAATCTTATGTTCATGCAAATATTTGCGCATGTTAAGTTTGCTGAAAATAAACGCAGTTGACTTTCTTTTTTTGCTGAGTTTATGTTTTCATGAAAAATAAGGACATTTCTAAGTGACCCCAAACTTTTGAACGGTAGTGTATGTTGCATGAATTAACAATGGAAATACAATAATTGAATTATTACTAACACAATTTCAACATACACTACCTGGCCAAAAGAATGTGGACACCTGCTCTTCGAACATCTCATTCCAAAATCATAGGCTTTAATATGGAGTTGGTCCCCCCTTTGTTGCTATAACAGCCTACACTCTTCTGGGAAGGCTTTCCACTAGATGTTGGAACATTGCTGCAGGGACTTGCTTCCATTCAGCCACAACAGCATTTGTGAGGTTGGGCACTGATATTGGACGATTAGGCCTGGTACGCAGTTGCCGTTCCAATTCATCCCAAAGGTGTTCTATGGGGTTGATGTCAGGGCTCTCTGTAGGTCAGTCAAGTTCTTCCACACTAATCTCGACAAATCATTGTGTGGACCTTTGTTCACGGGGGCATTGTTATGCTGAAACAGGAAAGGGCCTTCCCCAAACTGTTTCCACAAAGTTGAAAGCACAGAACCGTCAAGAATGTCACTGTTAAGATTCCCCTTCACTGGAACTAAAGGGCCTAGCCCGAACCATGAAAAACAGCCCCAGACCATTATTCCTCCTCCACCAAACTTTACAGTTGGTACTATGCAGTCGAGCAGGTGTCATTGTCCTGGCATCCGCCAAACCCAGATTTGTTTGTCGGACTGCCAGACGGTGACGAGTGATTCATCACTCCAGAGAACGCGTTTCCAATGCCCCAGAGTCCAATGGCGGCAAGCTTTACACCACTTCAGCCGACGCCTGACATTACGTATGGGGATCTTAGGATTATGTGATACTTGGCCATGGAAACCCATTTCATGATGCTCCCTATGAACAGTTATTATGCTGACGATGTCATTGCTTCCAGAGGCAGTTTGGAACTTGGTAGTGAATGTTGCAACCGAAGACAGACAATTTTTACACGCTCCGTGCTTCAGCGGTCCGGTTCTGTCAGCTTGTGTGGCCTACCACTTTGTTGATCCTAGACGTTTCCAATTCCCAATAACAGCACTTACAGTTGACCGGGGAAGCCCTAGCAGGACAGAAATTTGACAAACTGAGTTGTTGGAAAGGTGGCATCCTATGATGGTGCCACGTTGAAAGTCCCTGAGCTCTTCAGTAAGGCCATTCTATTGCCAATGTTTGTCTATGGAGACTGCATAGCTGTGTGCTCGATTTTTTTACACCTGTCAGCAATGGGTGTCATATCAACTCATTTGTAGGGGTATCCATATACTTTTGTATATACAGTGAGGGAAAAAAAGTATTTGATCCCCTGCTGACTTTGTACGTTTGCCCACTGACAAAGAAATGATCAGACTATAATTTTAATGGTAGGTTTATTTGAACAGTGAGAGACAGAATAACAACAAAGAAATCCAGAAAAACGTATGTAAAAAAAATTATAAATTGATTTGCATTTTAATGAGGGAAATAAGTATTTGACCCCCTCTCAATCAGAAAGATTTTTGGCTCCCAGGTGTCTTTTATACAGGTAACAAGCTGAGATTAGGAGCACTCCCTTTGAGTGTGCTCCTAATCTCAGCTCGTGCTCCTAATCTCAAACGTACAAAGTCAGCAGGGGATCAAATACTTTTTTCCCTCACTGTATATACAAAAGTATATGGATACCCCTACAGCATTGTGATGGCTGTGTGTAAAGTTACGCACACTCAAGCAAAAAAATGATGATTCCACGCATGGTTTACTCTGTGCCTACACATGATTGATAAATGAGCCCCATGGTCCCTACAACTTGTTGTAATTGGCCCCTCTTGAACCTTGAGGGTAAGCAACCAAGGTAGAGGTTGTTTTGATTACAAGTTCTGAAGTCTGAGCACCGTAACCAAACTTTGACCTCCTGGGATCTCCTTCAGATTTGCCATTTCATTGTGTGGACATTGCTGTTCTAATTCTAGGACTAGTCAGCCCTGGATTCTCCAACATGCAACTGGCTCTGCTCTAAAACTGAAACAATATAGCAATTGAAGGGAGAGCAACAAGTTACAATCAGTAGAGGTCCGTGTGTAAAATCATTGGGGAAGCCAAGCGCTTTATTATGGACAGACTTCTCACTAATCTTAGCTACTGATGTATCAATATGTTTTGACCATGACCGTTTACAATCCAGGGTTACTCCATGCAGTTTAGTCACCTCAACTTTCTCAATTTCAGCATTATTTATTACAAGATTTAGTTGAGGTTTAGGGTTTAGTGAAAGATTTGTCCCAAATACAATGCTTTTAGTTTGAGAAATATTTAGGACTAACTTATTCCTTGCCACCCACTCTGAAACTAACTGCAACTCTTTGTTAACTGTTGCAGTCATTTCAGTCGCTGTAGTAGCTGACATGTATGCGGATGTTGCATACATAGACACACTGGCTTTACTCAGCCAATGGCATGTCATTAGTAAAGATTGAAAAAAGTAATGGGCCTAGACAGCTGCCCTGGGGAATTCTTGATTCTACCTTCTATTAAAGAACACCCTCTGTGTTCTGTTAGACAGATAACTCTTTATCCACAATATAGCAGGGGGTATGGAACCATAACACATATCTTTTTCCATCAGCAGACCGATATGATTGATAATGTCAAAAGCTGCACTGAAGTCTAACAAAACAGCCCCCACAATTTGTATCATCAATTTCTCTCAGCCAATCATCTGTTATTTCTGTAAGTGCTGTGCTTGTTGAATGTCCTTCCCTATAAGCATTCTGAACGTTTGATGTCAATTTGTTTACTGTAAAATAGCAGTGTATCTGGTCAAACACAATTTTTCTAAACGTTTACTAAGGGTTGGTAACAGCTATTTGAGCCAGTAAAGGGTGCTTTACTATTCTTAGGTAGCGGAATAACTTTTGCTTCCCTCCAAGCCTGGGGACACACACTTTCTAGTAGGCTTAAATTGAAAATATGGCAAATAGGAATGGCAATATCGTCCGCTATTATCATCATTAATTTTCCATCCAAGTTGTCAGACCCCGGTGGCTTGTCATTTTTGATAGACAACAATCATTTTTTCACCTCTTCCACACTCACTTTTTACAGAATTCAAAATTACAATGCTTGTCTTTAACCTCTTGACGTTACCCTAGGATAGGGGGCGCCACAGCGCATTTTGGAAAAAATTCGTGCCCATTTTCAACGGCCTACTAATCAAACTCAGAAGCTAGGATATGCATATAATTAATACCTGTGGATAGAAAACACCCTAAAGTTTCTAAAACTGTTTGAATGGTGTCTGTGAGTATAACAGAACTCATATGGCAGTCAAAACCCCGAGACCGATTGAAACAGGAAGTGGAATTCTGAATTGTGGACTCAACTTCACGTCAGTGCCGATTATTCACACCGTGAGCTATCGTTCATTGAGCACTTCCTATTGCTTCCACAAGATGTCCCCAGTCTTTACAAAGTGTTTTGAGCCTTCTACTGTCGAAACTCAGTGAATGAGACGCGTTGGAAATTGGTCACAGGTTCTGAATATAAACAGCAACACCTCCACCACTGGCATTTCTGTATTTTCTGTAAAGGGTATGACCTTGTATTGCTACCACTGTATCATCAAAGATATTATCTAAGTGTGTTTCAGAGATAGTCAGAATATGAATGTCATCTGTTACTGGCAAATTGTTGATTTCATGAACCTTGTTTCATATGTTAACATGGGCTATTTTGAGCACTTTTCTTCTGGGATGCTTACTTGTTTGTATTGCTTTACTGGGAAGCTCAGCAGAAGTAGATATGCTCATGCTATTTATGTTAATGCAGGGTGAACTGCACACAATGAACTTCCTCCTAGGGCACACCGGCTCAGTGCTAACAGTATAAATCTGGTTCATAGGCACATGATTACTGCATACTATTGCTGTAAGATCAGCAGAGGCATAAAGGACAGTTAGAGGGGCATAAATTAGGTTACTTACATTGTCTGCCAACGCCCCTGGTGTAATGTACATTTGCTGAAGCATTATGACAACTCTGCGTCACAATAGTAGGGATTAGCTGAGCTGGGCTTTGGTCAGTGACAACTAAAAGATACCAAAAACAATTCAGTCTAATCAACATAAGCTAAATATGATGTGGCTTTCCATGGTTCTGATTTATGTTTGCGTGTGTGAGTTCGTACAAGTAGAAAAAAATATGTTGACTCACCCTACTTGTAGAGAAACACTGAGGTAAAGACAGTTTCAGGTGGATATTCGCCTGTAGTTTTCCTTACGTCCACCAACAGCAGTTAGGGACCGTCAATATAGTGACAAATCTAATTAAAAAACATGTCAATAGCTCTTTAACCATTACTCCTAAAACTTTCAAAACTGGTTGTAGCTAATCCGATGGCATAGACACACATTGCACACACTTTTTGTTTGTCCATTTACATCTCACACTATTTACATATTTTAATTTCAATAGCTCTTTGGTCATATGACCTACTGACTTCAAACAAGTTTCAGAATGTACACTCAGTGGGCCTACACATTGCACACTCTTTAGTTTGTCCATTTTCATCTCACATGTTTTTACATGAATTTTTCAAACTTTAACATTTCAATAGCTCCTTGGTCTAGTGACCTACTGACTTCAAACAAGGTTCAGAATGTCCACTGACTACCCTTATATTGTCACGTTCTCCAAGATAGCAGGAAAGGGGTAAGTCAGGCGCAGGAGACTGAGGTCCGTTGAACAAACGTTTAATACAGCCCAGAGCAAATACAGCGACAAGGCAGGGTGCACAGTCAACAAAAGGAAGGAGAATAGCTACAAACTCCAAATAGACGGGGCGCAGCCCGGCAACCCTAATGCCTATCCAAATACGTTGCATAATCCAATACATACATAAATCCTGCCCACTACAATAGACATAACACAAAACAATCCCACACGAATCCCAAACGAAAACAGACAAACTAAATACCCCCCCACTAATGACAAACAAGGAACAGGTGCAGACTAAAACAGACATAACCAACAGACACTGAAACATGGATCGGTGGCAGCTAGTAGGCCGGCGACGACGACCGCCGAGCGCCGCTCGACCGGGGAGAGGCGCCACCTTCTGTGGACGTTGTGACATATATAGTCAGTGGACTATAGACTACCTGGTTAAATAAAGGTGAAATAAAAATAAAATAAATAATTAAATAGTTATTCCATTGTACTGGATCTAATACATATTAGCATTTTAGATATATTCATAAGTGTGAAAAACTCTCTTGGCTGCTGGCTCTGTCACTTTCAGACATGCGCAGAGCAGACTGAAAGGGGAAGGGTAGCTCTTGACTTGAACCACAGGGGTTCTCTGTAAGAAGAGGGTAATCCAAAAAGGCACAGACACACCCCTTGACTTTCAATTGGCACCCTTGACCTGTATGTATTCTCTCCTGATTGGTCTCCGTGGTGATTAGTCAATGGGGACTCAGTTGCCGGCCCCATCAAAACGTTTTTACACAGTCTGGCAGTCTGACTAAAGTGCCAGAGGTATGAGGAGAGACATCGTCCTTTGTATTTACAGGAACAAATATGTCCTAACACTTTGGATCCTATTCTTGGATAGTTAGAAGACACAATGCGTCAATGCAAATGACTAATTACTGTCCATGAGTAACCTCAACCTTGTGGGTCTGTGGGTGTTTGGGCCAAAAAAGTGCCAACTCAATTCTACCACTGACTAGTCTCTCATGCCTCTATGAACGGGGACACAGGGCAAAAGTTTTTAATCTAAACCAGCCCTTTTTTACTGGAGTACACTAACCCCTAATTGGGGCTCTTTTCTTGACACACAGTAGCAGTTTACCAGATAAAAATTCAAGAATATCAAAAAGTAGATTGTTGTAAGGGTGTATTACGTCCTGTGCTGGCCCCATTGTCATATCCATTCTGGATTCTGAGTGGTAAAATCATATCTGAAAAATGCCTCTATGTATGTGTATACTGTATGTTGGAATGTCTTATGTCTGTCCTACATGTAGTGTTGGTACATGGAATATTCCTCAACTGCATTATCATAAATTGCTATTGCAAATAGAAGTATTATGTTCAACAATGGACATTTTCAGATATTATTTTGACAAACACACTTTAACACACTTTGGTGCTTACAATTAATTCTCTATTGTCATAGACTTGATGGGCACTGTCTCATTGCCTGCATCCGTAATGGGTCTGCGGTCAAACGACCACCCCTCATCACTGTCAAACGCTCCCTAAAACACTTCAGCGAGCAGGCCTTTCTAATCGACCTGGCCGGGGTATCCTGGAAGGATATTGACCTCATCCCGTCAGTAGAGGATGCCTGGTTATTCTTTAAAAGTGCCTTCCTCGCCATCTTAAATAAGCATGCTCCATTCAAAAAATGTAGAACCAGGAACAGATATAGTCCATGGTTCACTCCAGACCTGACAGCCCTTGACCAGCACAAAAACATCCTGTGGCGTACTGCATTAGCATCGAATAGCCCCCGTGATATGCAACTTTTCAGGGAAGTTAGGAACCAATATACACAGGCAGTTAGGAAAGCTAATGCTAGCTTTTTTTTAAAGAAATTTGCATCCTGTAGCACAAACTCTAAAAAGTTCTGGGACACTAAAGTCCATGGAGAATAAGAGCACCTCCTCCCAGCTGCCCACTGCACTGAGGCTAGGAAACACTGTCACCACCGATAAATCCACTATAATTCATAATTTCAATAAGCATTTTTCTACGGCATGCTTTCCACCTGGCTACCCCTATCCCGGTCAACTGCCCGGCACCCCCCACAGCAACTCGCCCAAGCCTCCCCCATTTCTCCTTCACCCAAATCCAGACAGCTGATGTTCTGAAAGAGCTGCAAAATCTGGACCCCTACAAATCAGCCGGGCTAGACAATCTGGACCCTCTCTTTCTAAAATGATCTGCCGAGGTTGTTGCAACCCCTATTACTAGCCTGTTCAACCTGTCTTTCGTATCGTCAAAGATTCCCAAAGATTGGAAAGCTGCCGCGATCATCCCCCTCTTCAAAGGGGGAGACACTCTAGACCCAAACTGCTACAGACCTATATCTATCCTACCCTGCCTTTCAATGGTCTTCGAAAGCCAAGTTAACAAACAGATTACCGACCTTTAAGAATCCCACCGTACCTTATCCGCTATGCAATCTGGTTTCAGAGCTGGTCATGGATACACCTCAGCCACGCTCAAGGTCCTAAATGATATCATAACCGCCATCGATAAGAGACATTACTGTGCAGCCGTATTCATCGACCTGGCCAAGGCTTTCGACTCTGTCAATCACCACATTCTTATCGGCATACTCAACAGTCTTGGTTTCTCAAATGACTGTCTCGCCTGGTACACCAACTACTTCTCTGATAGAGTACAGTGTGTCAAATCGGAGGGCCTGTTGTCTGGACCTCTGGCAGTCTCTATGGGGGTGCCACAGGGTTCAATTCTCGGGCCGACACTCTTCTCTGTATACATCAATGATGTCACTCTTGCTGCTGGTGATTCTCTGATCCACCTTTACGCAGATGACACCATTCTGTATACTTCTGGCCCTTCTTTGGACACTGTGTTAACTAACCTCCAGACGAGCTTCAATGCCATACAACTCTCCTTCCGTTGCCTCCAACTGCTCTTAAATGCAAGTAAAACTAAATGCATGCTCTTCAACCGATCGCTGCCCGCACCTGCCCGCCCATCCAGCATCACTACTCTGGACGGTTCTGACTTAGAATATGTGGACAAATACAAATACCTAGGTGTCTGGTTAGACTGTAAACTCTCCTTCCAGACTCACATTAAGCATCTCCAATCCAAAATTAAATCTAGAATCGGATTCCTATTTCGCAACAAAGCATCCTTCACTCATGCTGTCAAACTTACCCTCGTAAAACTGGCCATCCTACCGATCCTCGACTTCGGCGATGTCATTTACAAAATAGCCTCCAACACTCTACTCAACAAATTGGATACAGTCTATCACAGTGCCATTCGTTTTGTCACCAAAGCCCCATATACTACCCACCATTGCGACCTGTATGCTCTCGTTGGCTGGCCCTCGCTTCATACTCGTTGCCAAACCCACTGGCTCCAAGTCATCTACAAGCCTCTGCTAGGTAAAGCCCCGCCTTATCTCAGCTCACTGGTCACCATAGCAGCACCCACCCGTAGCACGCGCTCCAGCAGGTATATCTCACTAGTCACCCCCAAAGCCAATTCCTCCTTTGGCCGCCTTTCCTTCCAGTTCTCTGCTGCCAATGACTGGAACGAACTGCAAAAATCACTGAAGCTGGAGACTCATATCTTCCTCACTAGCTTTAACCACCAGCTGTCAGAGCAGCTCACAGATCACTGCACCTGTACATAGCCCATCTGTAAATAGCCCATCCAACTACCTCATCCCCATACTGTATTTTTTTTATTTATCTTGCTCCTTTTCACCCCAGTATCTCTACTTGCACATTCATCTTCTGCACATCAATCACTCCAGTGTTTAATTGGTATATTGTAATCACTTCGCCACCATGGCCGATTTATTGCCTTACCTCCCTTATCTTACCTCATTTGCACACACTGTATATATATTTTTTATTTTTTTATTTCACCTTTATTTAACCAGGTAGCCTAGTTGAGAACAAGTTCTCATTTACAACTGCGACCTGGCCAAGATAAAGCAAAGCAGTGTGACACAGACAATTCCAGAGTTACACATGGAATAACATGGAATAAACAATAAACAAGCCAATAACACAATAAACAAGTCAATGACACAGTATAAAGTAGAAGTCTATATACAGTGTGTGCAAAAGGCAAGACTTTTTTATAGACTTTTTTCTACTGTATTATTGTCTGTATGTTTGTTTATTCCATGTGTAACTCTGTGTTGTTGTATGTATTGAACTGCTTTGCTTTATCTTGGCCAGGTCGCAGTTGTAAATGAGAACTTGTTCTCAGCTAGCCTACCTGGTTAAATTAAGGTGAAAGATATATACACTGCTCAAAAAAATAAAGGGAACACTTAAACAACACAATGTAACTCCAAGTCAATCACACTTCTGTGAAATCAAACTGTCCACTTAGGAAGCAACACTGATTGACAATAAATTTCACATGCTGTTGTGCAAATGGAATAGACAACAGGTGGAAATTATAGGCAATTAGCAAGACACCCCCAATAAAGGAGTGGTTCTGCAGGTGGGGACCACAGACCACTTCTCAATTCCTATGCTTCCTGGCTGATGTTTTGGTCACTTTTGAATGCTGGCGGTGCTTTCACTCTAGTGGTAGCATGAGACGGAGTCTACAACCCACACAAGTGGCTCAGGTAGTGCAGCTCATCCAGGATGGCACATCAATGCGAGCTGTGGCAAGAAGGTTTGCTGTGTCTGTCAGCGTAGTGTCCAGAGCATGGAGGCGCTACCAGGAGACAGGCCAGTACATCAGGAGACGTGGAGGAGGCCGTAGGAGGGCAACAACCCAGCAGCAGGACCGCTACCTCCACCTTTGTGCAAGGAGGAGCAGGAGAAGCACTGCCAGAGCCCTGCAAAATGACCTCCAGCATGCCACAAATGTGCATGAGTCTGCTCAAACTGTCAGAAACAGACTCCATGAGGGTGGTATGAGGGCCCGACGTCCACAGGTGGGGGTTGTGCTTACAGCCCAACACCGTGCAGGACGTTTGGCATTTGCCAGAGAACACCAAGATTGGCAAATTCGCCACTGGCGCCCTGTGCTCTTCACAGATGAAAGCAGGTTCACACTGAGCACGTGACAGATGTGACAGAGTCTGGAGACGCCGTGGAGAACGTTCTGCTGCCTGCAACATCCTCCAGCATGACCGGTTTGGCGGTGGGTCAGTCATGGTGTGGGGTGGCATTTCTTTGGGGGGCCGCACAGCCCTCCATGTGCTCGCCAGAGGTAGCCTGACTGCCATTAGGTACCGAGATGAGATCCTCAGACCCCTTGTGAGACCATATGCTGGTGCGGTTGGCCCTGGGTTCCTCCTAATGCAAGACAATGCTAGACCTCATGTGGCTGGAGTGTGTCAGCAATTCCTGCAAGAGGAAGGCATTGATGCTATGGACTGGCCCGCCTGTTCCCCAGACCTGAATCCAATTGAGCACATCTGGGACATCATGTCTCACTCCATCCACCATGCCACGTTGCACCACAGACTGTCCAGGAGTTGGCGGATGCTTTAGTCCAGGTCTGGGAGGAGATCCCTCAGGAGACCATCCGCCACCTCATCAGGAGCATGCCCAGGCGTTGTAGGGAGGTCATACAAGCACGTGGAGGCCACACACACTACTGAGCCTCATTTTGACATGTTTTAAGGACATTACATCAAAGTTGGATCAGCCTGTAGTGTGGTTTTCCACTTTAATTATGAGTGTGACTCCAAATCCAGACCTCCATGGGTTGATGAATTGGATTTCCATTGATTATTTTTGTGTGATTTTGTTGTCAGCACATTCAACTATGTAAAGAAAAAAGTATTTAACACGATTATTTATTTCATTCAGATCTAGGATGTGTTGTTTAAGTGTTCCCTTTATTTTTTTGAGCAGTATATATATATTTTTAACGGTCATCTGTGATCGTTGTGATATGACTTTCTTTAAGCACGTACTGATGAAACTGTCACTTAATATTTTTTTCTTAAAGTCTACAAACGCTCTACATGTATTCACTCTGTGATAGGGTTGGATCCTATTTGCTACTTTTATTATTGTCCTGTAAATGGTTCAGTGCCTATAATTTAGGCTGTGTGTAGAATGGGGCATAAAGGAAATTACCTCTATTAGATTATAGTGATAAGGAAATCAGCATACAATTTTGGCCTGTGTATTCATTTGCCTATAACTATTCAGAATTCCATTATGTTTACATAAAAAAAGAGAATACTTCAAAATGAGAAGATCCTGCCATGGAAAAGACAACTGGGTGGACATAAAGTGGAAAGGAGGGGAAATACCTCAAACCATGCAGCAGGACACCTTCAGCTGCTGGGTCTTTGTAATGCAGGTTTGATAGTTATATTTTCAATAATGAATGGTTAGTTGTTATGTGACAATTAGGTCAAAAACTCTAATTAATTTTTGGTGTAGATGGCCAAGGAAGTTGCACAGAACTTCGCCAACATCCCCCTCCCAAATTGATATAGAACCTTCACAAAAACACATGGAGCAACTGTGAAAATAAATGGCTAAGGCAATACTAAAAATGTCTGGTATTTAATGACATTTAATTCAAAGTAATGTAGTTGTGTGGAACAGCCATATGTTCAGTTCATGCCTATGATTTCAGAGTTCAACAAAGCCAGCAACTGCTTCATTGTCACGTCCTGACCAGTAATAGGGGTTATTTGTAATTGTAGTTTGGTCAGGACGTGGCATAGGGTATTTGTTTTATGTGGTTCGGGGTGGTGGTTTGTTTAGAAGGGTGTTTGATTTATTATTTCCGGGTTTTGGGTTATGTTCTATGTTTTTGTATTTCTATGTTCTTTCAAGTTTAGTATTTCTATGTTTAGGTATTGGGTGTTGGACTCTCAATTGGAGGCAGGTGTTTTCTAGTTGCCTCTGATTGAGAGTCCTATAATTAGGTATGTGTTTGTAGTTTGTTGGAGATTGTGCTAGGTATAGCTTAGTTGCCTTACCAGCCTGTTATGTGTTTTGTGTATGTGTTTTGTGTATATTTTGGTTTCCCTTTTCCTAAATAAAGAAGATGAGTACACATGATCCCGCTGCGTTTTGGTCCAACAATGATTTTTCTTTATCGTCTGACGAAGAAGATTGTGACATTCATGTGTGCCACTGATAAAGAACCGGGATGTGGTCCAAAGACTGACTGGGTTAGTAACTTTATTTAACATGTTTATAATCTTTTGACAACAGTGACGGCATGTAAGACAATTTATGATATAACACAATGGATGGCTAATTCATCATACTGCATTGATATTTGATATTATTTATAATGTCTTACGCTTTGTTTTGTTTTAGATTGAATGTTTTGCATGCCAACGGTGGTTCCATGTGCTGTGCCTAAGAATGAAGACAAAAGAGTTCAGAGTAAAGAACACAAACTAGAAGTGCTGTCTTTGTTGTTGAAAATGTATGCTATACCCCATCCACACTGAAGAGGCTCTGAAATGTACATCAACCAGGGATAAAGAGGAAGATAACACAGAAATGTTTTGCACTTATTTGAAGTAAAGTGTCTGACATGTTGGAAAAGATTAAAGGTCTACAATTTCTGTTTAATTTGTCAACATTCCATTTTTATTCATTGATTTTCTGGCCACAGTTACTGTGGTTATGTTCAGTATATGTATTGCCCAGCAAACCCACTGCAGCCTACTTCACTAGCTCACTCTCCATCCCTGCTTTGGACAATTAATAACATGACTCTCGTACTTTACCCTTTTCCTTTATGGTTGATATTAACGATGAAAGGAGATATTATCTATTGTTTACCGCTGTTAAATACTGTGGCAAAATAAAAAACAGGGAAAATAAGTACTGTTCAGCACAGATTCTAGTTTTGGGAACAGAAAACTGTATTGAGATCAAATGTTTTATTGATGAGAAAATGTGCAGAATGTCGGCCAAAATCCATCTCGTTACGTCTTCTCCCACTGCAGGCCAATTGGCTTTCTCTCACTACCATATTTGGAAGTGAGTGGAAACGCCAAGCGGATGCTTCACATTTATACGTCCAGTGAAATATCTATGTCACTGTTCTATTTGTGGCCAAATGCTCGCTGGCTTCCTTTGCATTCAATGCTGCGGCTGCAACAATGTCATACTCGTTCGGACCAGACAGTATCAAATAGATGGCCTACACGCAGAGAGACAGAGGGGCACTGTTTCGCTCGCCCGGGTGCTTTCTCCTGTCAGATACTTTTAGCCTCTTGCGAATTGAAGGAACATTTTACAAACACAGAGAGATGAAAGATAAATTATTTAATGTTATTATTTTGGGGGGACATGTTTTGGGGAAGCCTGGCTTCCCTTAGCGTCTATGAATACAGGCCACTGCTTACAGTGTATCTATATTGAAAAACTCATCATACAATGATACCAGTGGCAACTGCCTGAAGTTCTTGATCATTAAGGGACTGGTGTTGATACCTGGCTTGGTCCCTAACAAAGTTGCCCATACTAAGGTAAAGTCAGTGTCTGCAAATATGAAGTGCACAAACTGTACAAGAAAGTGAAGTCATGCAACAATCCATATTCTTCTGGCTGGTGTGAAAATGTTATGAAAGACAGTCACAACACAAGAACGATGGTCATCTGCAGCCCTTGTGACCACTGAGCTTTAGAGAGGAAGAGGTGAAGAGAGAGACCCAACTCGGTGGAAAATCTGTCTCCCTCCAGCAGTTGGAATTTTTTTGTTTTTATAATGGAGGTAATAAAACGTTTTGATAACTGTATAAATCTCTCTTGGACAATGTGACTTATCAATATTTGCCTGTATTTAACCCCAACAAATTAAATGCTAATTAGCTACTAATGTGGCTATCATAAACAACTACAAAAATGCCATGATGATCTGGAGGAGGCTGCCATATTGAGGCAAAGGTAAGAAACTCTGGATTAACTATCTAATGTTGGCTAAATTGGCTAAAACATTTTTATATGTACCTGTTAACAAAGGTGGCAGCTGGAGATGACATGCAGGGGTTTGTAGTCTTGCATGATGTCTACTTTGATGCTAATTAGTATTTTTGAATCTGAGACTAAATATTGCCTAATATATTGATAAGTCACCTTGTCCAAGAGATTTAAATGGTTATCAAAAGGTCATGCTAGGATAAGCCTACACGAAATACAGCCCTTTAAGTTTTCTAAAATCCTCTATGGGGAAAAACTATTGGAACCAATTAACTGTTTGATCACTTGGTTTTATGTGTATTATGACACCTCCACTGTGGGGCTCTATGCTTAGGTTGTTAGGAGTGTACTGATATAAGTAGGACGTTGCATCCCCACAACTTTGAGATTAAATTTTTTTTTTATATCAGAGTTGTTTCGAGATGGCTATACATATTCAAGGTATGAGGCTAGTAACATAGCATATTTTTCCTTTGAATACAGGCGGTTGACCCCAACAACCCTCATTGAATATTTAAAAACGGATTACAATAATGAGATGTATAAGGCGGGAGCTAGACAGCCCGCGGAGAGACATGTATCTTCTTGTTAGTTGTGTCGTGCATAAGAACACGACACAACTGGTGTGGCATATTGGCCATATACCACACCCTCTCGGGCATTATTGCGTAAATAACGCATGGTATATTTGCACCATAGAATTTAATGGCTATCGTTCCATTTTACATGTTTTCTTTGAGCTGTTTTTGAATGCAAAATTTGAATTGAAAACAGCATTGGTATTGTTGAATTCAATTTTCATATTAGCAAGCTAGGACAGATGGTTTGGTTAGCTGTTTGGTTAACACGGCAACTACTGTAGCTATCTAGAAAACTTGCTGGCTACTTCAGTGGATGTTGAACACATTTCGAGTGGCTAATGTGTTAAATTATAGCCATGGTATAAAAGGGTTAACTCGGGGCTCTATGATTTCTATGGAAAATAACGCAACTCCGTGGACGGTCAGTTCCACTCTGTTGGCGCGTTATTCAAAACAATTGGGAACTGTGAACTCAAATCTCCGAGTTCCGACTTCAGTGCCTTCAAAACCACTGAGAACTCGACTGGGAAAAATCGATTTGAACGGTCATCCAACTCGGGAAATCGGCCCTCTTCTGGAGTTCCGACCTGACGTCATGATTCGACCTTTTATTTTTCCGAGTTCCCAGTTGCTTTGAATGCGGCAGCAGCCCTCCTTGATTAGACAGTCTGCCGTGCCGCTTTGTTAACGACTCCCATTTTTAGGGCGGAGAGAAAAGTATATTATCAGTATATTCATAATATGTGGCTTTAGCAGAAAATAATTTATCTCAATAACCCGGAAGCGACTATTAGAAATACAAAACACTTCTGGTTACAGTTTACTCTTATAGAAAAAGATTATCTCGATTTTTTTATTTTTTTTCAGTATGAATAGACACGATTAATGCTGATATTTGGCGCACTGTGCCACTTTAATAGAGACGGAGAGTGATACAAATTGTGACTGAAATAAATGCATACTGAGAGCATTTTGAATCGCCACAGCCCACAGATATTTCCATACGAAATGTATTGGCTTTATGTTAATATGCGTGCTCGCCTTTACAATGTTGAATCCATAGAATTAGGAATTAAAATACTAATAATAGCAGTAATGTATGTAACTAGTAATTTAATAGGATCTATATGGTTGAATCAATGTATGGGCTTTTGTGTTGATTACCAACTGCCTCATAGGGATGATGTAATGCTTTCAAGCACGCAACCTGCAACATCCGGGTATTTTCTGAGTCCAGCGTTTGGTTTAGCTAGTTTGCAGGCTGTGTCAAATTCAAGTGAATAGGCTGGGGCTTGACACTAATTTGGCCATAACAGCTCCGGCCTAAAACTTCAAAGGAGGGACATTTTAATGATACTTTACGTCGCCAAATGATAAAGTAATGCATCCCTGGTTTAGTCAGAACAGGGAGTTCCGCACTTTCACAAATTGATGCACTGTGAGGTGATTGCTAGCTAGCTAACGTTACCCGCAAACTCCCTCCATCTCGTCGGTGTTTCTGTTTCGGTCACAGCACCTCTGCTCTGTTGCTGTCTTTACAACTTCAAAACAGGTCTTGCGGATTTTGGTAAGTCACAGTGGTTTGTGCCGGTAAGAAATCTCTCTCTGATTATCTACCAGGCTAGTCTGTTAGCATTACTGATTAGCTATACACAGCGGGTGTTTCGCGACGAGGATAGGCCGTGGGTCAGTGTAACTAAGGCCTGCCAAAGCTATGGAGCCAAGGCCCACAACGACGCAGCTGTTTGTTTATTTTGGATTTCATATTATTGCGACGGGAGGATTTAAGCTAACTAGCGAGCTACCACAGCCAGCCAGCTAGTTAACGTTGTTGAAAAAAATGTTGTTCGTAATTTTGTGATCATCAAAAATGTGACTTGTTATGTAAATTTAAGTAGCCCTGGCTCTGTCATTGACTTAGTTGGACGATGTCTACAGTAACTACCTAGTTGGGATAGGAGGCTATTTGACGTAACTAGCATGAGTTAGGTAAGATTACCTACTAAGTTACTTCATTGATGGCTTACATCACTAAAACGCAAAACGAAATAGCTAACTACACTGTATTCTAGCTAGCTACAAAACAATAACACGTAGTTAGCTAACGTTGGCTTGGGCGTAAGGTAAGCGGAAAATAGCAAGCGGGAGGATCTTGTTTTGCTATTTGGGTAGTTAACGTTAACTATTTGCAGTACTGACTTTATTGTTGAACTCACACAATCAATGGCCAGCACCTACAAAATAGGTTGTTTAGCTAGCAGCTAACGTTAGTAATTCATTGATGGATATTTCTAACTAACGTTAGCTAGTGTTTAAAATATGTATCTACAGTACTCACCTATTTTTAGACTAGAGGGTGCAACTTATGAGTGCAGCCCAAGGTGCTATCAAATCTTTTTGCCATAAAAGGATTGTATCTGTGTCATCTGCTTCGAAATCATCCATATCTTAACTAATTATATTTGGCAAATATTTTGGCGTTTTAATTAGTAAACATGTAGCCGAGTTTAGCAGAATAACAAGTTAACATATTATATTATCCTTTGTTTTATTCCTGTTTTGAAGGTTTTAAGAGCTACAATGGGGGCGTTTTTGGACAAGCCAAAGATGGAGAAGCACAATGCTCATGGTGAGGGGAACAGTCTGACCTATGGCCTGAGCAGCATGCAGGGCTGGAGGGTGGAGATGGAGGATGCGCACACGGCAGTCATTGGCCTGCCTCATGGGCTCGACCCTTGGTCCTTCTTTGCTGTCTATGATGGGCATGCTGGCTCCCAGGTGGCCAAATACTGCTGTGAGCACCTGCTGGAGCACATCACCAGCAACCCAGACTTCCAGAGCGGTCTGGAGCCCAACGTAGAGAGTGTGAAGACCGGCATCCGCACAGGTTTCCTGCAGATTGACGAGCACATGCGGAACATCTCAGAGAAGAAGCACGGTGTGGACCGCAGTGGCTCAACTGCGGTGGGGGTCATGATTTCCCCAGGCCACATCTACTTCATCAACTGTGGAGACTCCCGGGGTCTTCTGAGCCGTGGAGGAGCTGTGCACTTCTTCACACAGGACCACAAGCCCAGCAACCCACTGGAGAAGGAGAGGATTCAAAACGCCGGAGGCTCTGTCATGATCCAGAGAGTGAACGGCTCTCTGGCCGTGTCCCGGGCCCTGGGAGACTTCGACTACAAGTGTGTGCATGGCAAGGGCCCCACGGAGCAGCTGGTTTCACCAGAGCCTGAGGTGTATGCCATTGAAAGGTCTGAGGTGGAAGATGAGTTTATTGTCCTAGCCTGCGATGGCATCTGGGATGTCATGGCCAATGAGGAACTGTGTGACTTTGTCAGGTCCAGGCTAGAGGTGACCGATGACCTTGAGAGAGTCTGCAATGAAATTGTTGACACTTGCTTGTACAAGGTGAGACCTGTCAATTTATTGTTCACAGAATCAGTAACAGTTAAGCATTTGCATGTACCTGGATGTTACCACAGCATTTTGTCACATGGGTAGGCGTCATAGATGCCTTTTGGATTACTTGAATATGCTAAAGAAAATGTAAATGTTTTCCTTTTTAAGTCTGTCTGTATTGCTCTCGCTTTCTCCCTTTGAACAGGGGAGTCGGGACAATATGAGCGTTGTGCTGATCTGCCTCCCAGGGGCTCCAAAGGTGACTGCCGATGCCATGAAAAGGGAAGCAGAGCTGGATAAGTACCTGGAGAGCAGAGTAGAAGGTGCAGCATCTAAATATGCCATATAGAAACCTAGATAATATAAGAGCATTGTCATGAATTTGATGTGGTTGAAGCTCACTTCACCCAGTGTGATATTGTTTTCTACTCACAGAGAATGTGGTTCTGCTATTCCCACAGAGATCATAAAGAAGCAGGGAAACGAAGGGGTTCCAGACTTGGTCCACGTGATGCGGACGTTAGCATCAGAGAGCATCCCTAACCTCCCTCCTGGGGGTGAACTGGCCAGCAAGTGAGTGAGCTCTTTTAACTGGACCTCAGCCAACTCAAAGTTGGTCGATTAAGTACTTGGGAAATAGTACCATGCTTTACAGGCTAAGGTTTAATGACTTTTCACTAAAGTGGTTTTGATAGTTTGGACTAGCGTGGAAGTTTGGGCTGTTAGTTGGGCTAATTGAATTTTGCCCTTCAATTCCAGCCTTGTATGCTCAGCATTTAGCTTTTCTGTAGAAACGGTTTTGTTTTTATTGGGCTTATATACATTGGTATTTTTATTGCTTGCTAAGCTAAACCTGCATGTTAACTTTTATGTGTCCTAGGCGAAACGTTGTTGAAGCAGTGTACAACAAACTAAACCCATACCGAAGTGACGACACAGTAAGTATCTCCTGACGACTGCTATCCACTCACAAAAGCTTGTTTATTTGAATGTATCTAGATACATATTTGTATCATAGTGTGTTTGTGCAGATCCGTTTGTATTTCAAGGGCAAAATACAATTACATTAATATTTTTGTTAGTTTTCTAACTTTCATGAACTCAATTTGTAACATTCAACATCAATAACTATATCTGTTTTTAAAGATGAATCAAGGGGAGGCAATATATGGATTTCTGTATGTTTTAGTTTATTGTAGCACTCATCTTTTGAGTATCATCCTTGTTTGTAATTCACTTTGATTTGCTCTGTAATCCACTTTACTTGTTACCATAACATCACAAAACTCATTTAGTTCTTCCCACAGTTAACAGCTGTTTCATGATGTGTATAGTTTAGTTAACTCCTGAATTAACACTGCAGCCAATATCACAGAACAGTTAACACATCTAGGCTGTGTTTACACAGGCAGCACAATTCTGATCTTTTGCCTCTAATTGGTCTTTTGACCAATCAGATCAGGTCTTTTGCCAATGATTGGGCTGCCTGTGTAAACATGGCCAATTCAAATCGTCAATTTACTTGTTAAGATAGAACGTTACATTGTTGCTGGTCCCTTCAGATAACCTGGCACAGGTTAGCCAAATGCTAACCTCACCAGCTGACAGTGAATATTTCCTGCAACAAATTCCACATCAGCCTATCAAAGATCTTAAACTTTATCCACTAATCAATGGCATTTCTTAAAATACAGTACCAGTCAAAAGTTTGGACACATCTATACATTCCTTTGTTTTTCTTTATTTTTACTATTTTATACATTGTAGAATAATAGTGAATACGTGAAAACTATGAAATAATACATATGGAATCATATAGTAACCAAAAAAGTGTTAAACAAATCAAAATCTATTTTAGATTTGAGATTCTTCAACGTAGCCACCTTTTTTGCCTTGATGGCAACTTTGAGACGCAGAGTCGGGAACCATCCACAACGGATGATTCTAAGAAGTGGCAAAGTGTGGCTCCGGCAGCTCTACACCCCTGTATAGCAGTAGTCTCAGTCTGCAAGAGGGACTCCAATAAGCTCCTCATTAAATATATTTGTAATCTTCATTTACAAGGTTTTGGCTACACCCTTCGCAAAACACACTAGCACAATAAATGTAATTATACATTTCCCAAAGGAAAAAACAATGTCACCTGGGATTTGAACTTACCCCCCCAAAAAACTGTCTCGCAATACTGTGAGCTATATGTCCAATTGAACTTTTGTGCATGTTTTAGTAACTTTGATTAGAAGATGGTGCCATGTGACTTCTGTTCACCTGTTAAATGTAATGTCAAATTGTAGATTTCCACCTAAATAGACATACGCAAAAGTAATTATTTATCATGAGGGTCATAAACAATACCTAGTGGCGCTTATAAAATATTAAAATCTCACCTTTCTGTTTAAAAAAAAATAATATATATATATATATTTATATTTGCTTAGGTATATTCGTGAAGTATTCAGACCCCTTGACTTTTTCCACATTTTGTTAAGTTAGCCTTATTCTAAAATGGATTAAATAAAATTTTCCTCATCAATCTACACACTACCCCATAATGACAGTGAAAACAGGATTTGAAAATTTGTAGCTAATTCATTAAAAATGAACAAACACCTTATTTACATAAGTATTCAGACCCTTTGCTCTGAGACTCGAAATTGAGCTCGGGTGCATCCTGTTTCCATTTATCATCCTTGATGTTGCTACTACTTGATTGGAGTCCACCTGTGGTAAATTCAGTTGATTGGACATGATTTGGAAAACACACACCTGCCTATATAAGATGCCACAGTATGTCGGAGCAAAAACCAAGCCATGAGGTCGATGGAGCGCGAGACAGGATTGTGTTGAGTCACAGATCTGGGGAAGGGTACCAAAAATGTTCTGCAGCATTGAAGGACCCCGACAACACAGTGCCCTACATAATTCTTAAATGGAAGAAGTTTGGAACTACCAAGACTCTTCCTAGAGCTGGCCGTCCAGCCAAACTGAGCAATCGGGGGAGAAGGGCCTTGGTCAGGGATGTGACCAAAAACCAGATGGTCACTCTGACAGAGCTCCAGAGTTCCTCTGTGGAGATGGTTGTCCTTCTGGAAGGTTCTGCCATCTCTGCAGCACTCCACCAATCAGGCCTTTATGGCAGAGTGGCCAGACGGAAGCCACTCCCAAAAGGCATCTAAAGGACTCAGACCATGAGAAACAAGATTCTCTGGTCTGATGAAACCAAGAATGAACTCTTTGGCCTGAATGCCAAGCGTCACATCTGGAGGAAACCTGGCACCATCCCTACGGTGAAGCATGGTGGTGGCAGCATCATTCTGTGGGGATGTTTTTCAGCTGAAGGGACTGGGAGTCTAGTCAGGATTGAGGGAAAGATAAACGGAGAAAAGTACAGAGATCCTTGATTAATACCTGCTCCAGAGCACTCAGGACCTCAGACTGGGGTGAAGGTTCACCTTCCAAGAGGACACTGACCCTAAGCACACAGCCAAGACAATGCTGGAGTGGCCTCGGGACAAGTCTCTGAATGTCCTTCAGTGGCCCAGCCAGAGCCCGGACTTGAACCCGATCGAACATCTCTGGAGAGACCTGAAAATAGCTGTGCAGCGACTCTCCCCATCCAACCTGACAGAGCTTGAGAGGATCTGCAGAGAAGAATGGGAGAAACTCCTCAAATACAGGTGTGACAAGCATATAGCATCATACCCAAGAAGACTCAAGGCTGTAATCGCTGCCAAAGGTGCTTTAACAAAGTATTGAGGAAAGGGTCTGAATATTTATGTAAATGTAATATTTTGTTTATAAATTAACAAACATGTCATACCTGTTTTTGCTTTGTAATTACGAGGTGTTGTGTGTAGATTGAGGTGGGGGAAAAACAATTTAATAAATTTTAGAATAAGGCTGTAAGGTAAATGTGAGAAAAGTCAAAGGGTCTGATTATTTTCCGAATGTACTGTAAACTCAAGTGTAATGAACATATGAAACATTTTTTTCTTTTTTTCTTCTCCTATTCAACAAAAGTGGTGGAATATGATTTGAAAGGCTTGTTATGTATATTACATATCAAATGATTATTTCACCTTTAACTGTAAAATAATTATCGTTCTCAGTGACAATACAAAATTGGTACCATTTCATATTAATGACAGCATTTTCTGCCCTGTGTCTTCTGAGCAACGCGCAGAATCCATTCAGATGTCTGCTGACTTGTACAACTTGAGCTGTAAGCACGGGTGATTTAATCTTGTTTCAATTCTACGGAATTATTTTTACATCCATCCATCTGACATCACAGCGAGATTAGACTGCATTTGCTGCAATCGCTAGTCTCCCATTTCATATGCGTTATTTCAGACGGGAGTTCGATCCTTTGTCTGGATAAGCCAGAAAATGTGATGTCGCCCCTTGTGCAAATTAGGTATCAGATTTTATATACTGCATCTCGGATGAGAGCGTAGAACGGCATGCGAAGAGGGACAACCAGAGCTGTTACGTAGTGCACAGCAATTGATGTTGCACCATTCACAGAGCGCTCTCTAAACAAAAATGTTGGTCGGAACCGGTCTAGAACCGCTCAGTCCCCTAAATGGGGGACTTAACTTTTAGGATGCTCTCAAGAAAAAGTGACGTCAACATTTTGTAATTGACTGATACAGAATTTGTTACAGGAAATAATCACGTCCAGCTGGTTGTGTTAGCATAGGGGTAAGTATGCCAGGTTATCTGATGGGGAAAAGCTAACAAGTAGTGTTCTGTCACGTGCAACCTCAACAATTTTAATTAGCTGATGCGGATTTTGGGACGGAGAAACAATTTTCATTTTAAACTGTTTCTGTTTCAAGTATCACCCTCCCAGTGTTTGAAGGCCAAATATGCTTTCTGATCTATGCGGGCAGGATTGTAGTAGCAGTGACAGCTGGCAGAGCAATCTTAGACCCCTTTTTTTTTTAGGCTGCTATTATTTGATATCAATCTTGTGTACTTTCTCCCTAAAGTTCCATCAATGGGGGATAATATTCAAGTTTCTTCAAATGGGAGGATTTTACATAGTTTAATAACAAGCAATATATGAATTGAAGCAATCATTCATAACAACCATTCATAAAGCATTCGTTCATATACAAACATTCTCATGATTATGTGAATGAGATGTTGTGCTTTATTCTGACATGGCTTTCTAGGCAGGAAACAGGAATTTTTATCACAGAAAATATAAGGGTGCTATTCAAACAAACCAGGAATAAAATGCTGTTCCTAATCTGTGAAAATACATTTTCTGGATTAGGAATAGCATCATTTGGGTTTGTTTGATCAGCCTAAAATTACCTTGTAACAGTATCACTATCAAATGGCATATGACAAATAAAATCCGCTTATTTTACAGTCCAGAACTGGGAAAAAATGTAATTGGTTAAAGTGAAGACTTCAAGATATTGCTGTTAATACCAGGGATCTCAATCTCAATTGCCGGAAAGCTCTGCTCACTTATCCGTACTCTTTCTTGAACAGTTTCTTGGACTTTATTTACATTTATTCCTGTCCAAGTTCGTAACTAGTGTAGGACAAAATGAACCTCTTGGGTGGAAAGATCAGCCCTCTTGCACGTCTCCAGGAGTTGAAATCGAGACCCCTTGGATGTAGACCCAGTGTCTGAAGGGTTTTTCCTTCCTTCCCTCCTTCAAGGACTCAGCGTCCACAGACGACATGTGGTAACACAACCCCTACCACTAACACAGCACAGAGTTTACAACCCGCTACCCTCTCAAGACCCACAGCAGCTCCGTTCAGCAGTCTGTCTCCCCACCACTCTGAGCGTTACATTTTTAAGAAGGGAATATGATGGGAGGACGAGGAGGAGATGCAAACACACCTCTACACCCTGGATAGTGCAGCACCAATCCGCTCTGAAGTTCAGGATTCCCTCCATTTTGTCTCACCTTTTATTCCCCCCCTAACCTTACCCATAACTAGCTAGTCCAGCAGGTTCTTAAAAAAAAAAATCAGCTGAAACAATGTATTTTTTTGCTGTAATTAGTTTGATTCACATTTCCTTGTGTGTTTTGTATATTTCTGTTTTTGTGAAGTGCAATTGTCGTGTACAAACAGCCTGTATTTAATGCAGCTTGAGTTCAAGTAAAACAATGAAAGTGAGAAAGAGAACCTTTTATGCACTATCTGCCTTTTTCCTGCTTTTCTGGAGTTCCAACAAATGTCTATTCAGTGAATATTACTGTTTGTCCTCCAGGTGATATTATCCTCCTGCTCTTGTTCTTTTTTTAGTTTAAGTCTTTGCTCATTAAAGAAACGGGTAAATTGTATAGGTTCACAGCACAGTAAGCTCTCTAAATCTAACCATATAAATCCTAATATTTACATGTTCAATTTTAATTTTCATATACTTTTCTTTATACGCTGTAGTAACTATGGTAAAGTGTTACACAGTCCTTCATTGTGTTCCTGTCTTTTGGAGAGAGAGGATCTTGTCGCTCTCCTGTAAACACAACAAAGCAGTTCCAAGATGCAAGTGAAGATTATCCCTCCTGACACCTTTTAACACTTGCTGTGTTGGATTCCGTGTATGTGTGTGTGCGTGCGTATACTGGCAAGCGTGCCTGGGTGCTTGTGTGTATGTGTAGAGGTAGATCTATCTGCAGCACTGTAGCTACTAGCTAATGTTTGCTATGGTGGTGCTGATGGCAGAACCACATGGGCTGGAGATTTAGACTCCATGACTCCTACATACCTCTTCTGCACCTCATCAGTCTTTCATATCAGCACAATACAATCTCTCACTACCCCTCACTCAGATAACACTTTATTTGACAGTGGAAGGATTAAGTTGACAAATTGCTATTTGAACTTCAAAACGACATCTGCCACAGCCACTTTGTAATGGTCAGTGAAGTCCGTGACACAATTAACCTGTCTAATGACATACATTGATTTAAAAAACCTTGACTAGTTGACACATTTTCATCTGTCATGAGTGTTAGATTATTTACTTTGAATAAACCACATGAAGTTGGTGCCACCTTAATTGGGGAGGATGGGCTCATGGTACTGGCTGGAGTGGAAAAGTATCAAACGCATGTGTTTGATGCCATTCCATTTACTTCGTTCCAGACATTATTATGAGCCGTCCTCCCATCTGCAGCCTCCACTGGAATAAACATAATATGTGACAGATGCCCAGCATGACAGGTACCACGTGGTCTAGGATAGCATAGGTCAGCTTTATGACAGCCCATGCCAAGTGAAGTTTTCTTAGATTCAGAGAGGAGTTCAAATCACAACATGTATTTGATTTTACAAGTGTTTAAGTGCTGATTATTAGAAACCCTAGTTACCACCACCAGTCTAAGTGAACATTCAATCTTCTGTTTCCAATTTCCAAGTGGTGTTTTTTCTAAAGAAGCAATCTCCAGTTGTTCCATCCATTTTTGGACTTGTAAATGAATGGTATGTTCACATTTGTTTCTTGAAGAATATAACTTATAAATGCCTCGAGCTTAGTTAGGTCAACTGCCGTACCCCATCAGAACCCAAAATATACGCTTGTTTTACTCAAATTCTTGTAAATCAAGTAAATGTGATCAAACACTAGCCTAAAAATATGGATAAAACTATCATTTTGATATCATGGATGGTCAGTCTTTGCATGCATAGCTCTATGAATTTGATTGGTTACATTTCTCCAGCCTCAACCCTTAGCTTTTTACAGAAACAGGGGTGTTATAGTTTCAACTGCTGATTGCTGCTTTAAATGTTGCTATATTGAACTATACAACCAAGAACAAATCCACTAAATGCATTGAGCTCTCCTAGAGCACCTTGTATTTACTGTGTGGTTTGGGGTGCTCTTAGTGTAGAGACCTCAGCCACTGCACCAGGAGCTAGAGCACGGTATGCTGCTAAAGTGTATGATTGATTTGCAGTTAATTTTTCCCTTTTAAGAAAAAAGTGTATAGTATGTATTTCGTGCAGAGATGGTTTTATTTAAATGTATTTTCTTCCATCGTTTAAAATGCATTGTTGCATATGAGTGTATATACATTCAGGAGCCAGTTTATTAGGTACATCCATCTAGAACCGGGTCGGATCCCGCTTTGCCTCCAGAACAGCCTGAATTATTCAGGGCATTCTACACGGTGTCGGAAACATTCCACGGGGATGTTGGTTCATGCTGACGCGATGGCATCGTGCAGTTGCTGCAGATTAGACGGTGGTACATTCATTCTGCGAACAGCCCATTCCATCTCATCCCAAAGATGTTCTATTGGGTTGAGGTCTGGGGACTACTCAGGCCACTCAAGTAAACTGAACTCTCTGTCATGTTCCAGGCGATGTGTTTCCACTCCTCTATTGTCCAGTGTTGGTGATCGCGTGCCCATTGCAGACACTTCTTCTTGTTTTTAGCTGATAGGAGTGGAACCCGGTGTGGTCATCTGCTGCAATAGCCCATCCGTGACATGGATCGACGAGTTGTGCGTTCCGAGATGCTGTTCTGCATACCACTGTTGTACTGCACCGTTATTTGTCTGTTTGTGGCCCGCCTGGTAGCTTGCATGATTCTTGCCATTCTCATTCGACCTCTCTCAACGAGCTGTTTTCACCCACAGGACTGCCACTGATTGGATGTTTTATTGTTTGTCGCACCATTCTCGGTAAACCCTAGACACTGTCGTGCGTGAAAAGCCCAGGAGGGCGGCTGTTTCTGAAATACTGGATCCGGCGCGCCTGGCACTGACCATCATACCACGCTCAAAGTCTCTTTGGACACTCGTTTTGCCCATTCTTACGTCCAACCAAACCGTAATTGAAGGCCTGTCTGCCTGCTTTATATAGCAAACCATGGCCACATGACTCACTGTCTGTAGGAGCGATCCATTTCCGTGAACGTGTGGTGTACCTAATAAACTGTCCACAGTTTTATTTGGTTAGATAAGTGGTGAGCAAGATGCTCTTGTTTTGTTTGTGGATGTTTAATCAATTAGAATGGAGCACTGTAGGTTAAGGTGCCCTTCTAATCCCCGTGGGCTCTGCTCAGGGTTGGGACACCATCCGGTTTGTCTGACACACAGGGTAACATACTGAATTTGAAATTCTCTCTCTTTAACCAACTGACAATCTAATGATGTAGGCTAACTTCAGGCAACAAACTACCACGTTGTCTCCTGAATTTGACCCCTATATATCGTCCAACATTTTGGGGTCACTTAGAAATGTCCTTGTTTTTGAAAGAAAAGCAAAAAAAGTTGTCCATTTTAAAATAACATCAAATTGATCAGAAATACAGTGTGGACATGACTATTGTAGCTGGAGACGGCTGATTTAAAAAAATATATATATCTACATAGGCGTACAGAGGCCCATTATCAGAAACCCTCACTTCTGTGTTCCAATGGCACGTTGTGTTGGCTAATCCAAGTTTATCATTTTAAAAGGCTAATTGGTCATTAGAAAACCCTTTTGCAATTATGTTAACACAGCTGAAAACTGTTGTCTTGATTTAAAGAAGCAATAAATATGGCGTTCTTTAGACTAGTTGAGTATCGGGAGCATCAGCATTTGTGGGTTCAATTACAGACTCAAAATGGCCAAAAACAAAGCACCTTCTTCTGAAACTCATCAGTCTATTCTTGTTATGAGAAATGAAGGCTATTCAATGCGAGAAATTGCCAAGAAACTGAAGATCTCGTACAATGCTGTGTACTACTCCCTTCATAGAACAGCACAAACTGGCTCTAACCAGAATAGAAAGAGGAATGGGAGGCCCCGGTGCACAACTGAGCAAGAGGACAAGTACAATAGTGTCTTGTTTGAGAAACAGACACCTTACAAGTCCTCAACTGGCAGCTTCATTAAATAGTACCCGCAAAACACCAGTCTCAACGTCAACAGTGAAGAGGCTGTTCTTCTAGGCAGAGTTGCAAAGAAAAAGCCATATCTCAGACTGGCCAATAAAAATAAAAGATTAAGATGGGCAAAAGAATACAGACACTGGACAGAGGAACTCTGCCAAGAAGGCCAGCATCCCGGAGTCGCCTCTTCACTGTTGACGTTGAGACTCAGTTGTGCACTGGGGCCTCCCACTCATGATGATGCTGATGCTCCAGATACTCAACTAGTCTAAAGAAGGCCAGTTGTATTGCTTCTTTAAATCAGGACAACAGTTTTCAGCTGTGCTAACATAATTTCAAAAGGGTTTTCTAATGCTCAATTAGCCTTTTAAAATTATAAACTTGGATTAGCTAACACAACATGCCATTGGAACACAGGAGTGATGGTTGCTGATAATGGGCCTATGTAGATAATCCATTAAAAAATCAGCCATTTCCAGCTACAATAGTCATTTACAACATCAACAATGTCTACACTGTATTTCTGATCAATTTGATGTTATTTTAATGACTAAAAAAGTGTTTTTCTTTCAAAAACAAGGACATTTCTAAGTGACCCCAAACTTTTGAACGGTAGTGTGTATGTGTGTATATAAAATATATTATATTACACACACACACACACACAGTTTAGAGATGGTTTGATATGCCACCCTTTTGTTACTGTGTTTTATGCGTACCTGCAGTTGTTTAGAAAGTAAACCATTTAAAGTATGTCTCAGATTAACGCTTAAATATGTTTGTCCATGAATGAGGGACTTGGACCCAGGTTATTTTTTGTTGTGAACTTGATATACGGACAGTTGATGTACCCTTAAACTGCTGAAATGTCAATCACACAAACACTTATTGTTCAATTGTATACTTAAGTCAAACAATGCCTTCATAATTATTACACAGCATTTGCGATCTTAGAAAAACATTAAGTGACTGAATGAATCAGGTACCCAAGTCACTTTTTAAAAATGAGAAAGAAATGTGGTTGGATTGGTAAACGTTAAAAAAAAAAAAAAAAAAAAGAATAACAATTTTTTTTAAATCCCCACTGTGGTTTTGTGGAAGGGAACCAAGTTTTAGGAGCACAGAGCCGTCAGCTGTAACACACAAGCCCTAGCTGTTTTAGCGCCTGCATAGGTGTTTGGATCTTCCCCTGAGTGCAAACATTCATTGTCCTTATACTCAAGTATTTTCTCCAGAAATACTGCAGTATGTATATAATGTTCAAGTACCTAAATGAAGTCCAAGGAGAATCTTAACCTGTTTTAAACTTGCAGGTTACTCATTTTACTGTCAATGTTTTTATAAGGCTAGACTGGAAATAAATACATTTTATTTCAGAAATGCGTTACTTTTATCTTTAGGTTAGCCGTGTATTTTTCAGTCATCTGTACAGCTTGACACTGATTTTGTGCTGCGGCGCTTTTGTTTTGAAAGAGTTTTGGATAGTAGGTTAGTGTTCTGTTGTTGACACACCAGTTTGAATGCGGACTACTTGCATATATACTGTAGGACTTGCATAGTGACTAAGGCGTTAGAGATGGGGCCTTACATGAACATGTCATGTAATTATGTGAGCCTCATAAGGAACGTATGTACAGTGCCTTCAAAGTATCCATACCCTTTGACTTATTCCACATTGTTGTTACAGCCTGACTATAAAATGTAAAAAATTGTTTTTTTCCCTCACCCATCTACTACACACAATGACAAAATGAAAATATTTTCCAAATTTATTGAAAATTAAATCCAGATATAATTTACCTAAGTATTCACACCCACGGGTCAATACTTTTTAGAAGTACCTTTGGTGGCGATTACAGCTTTAAGTCGTCTTGGGTACGTCAGTATCAGCTTTGCACATCTAGATTTTGTGATTTCCCCCCCCCCCCCCCCCATTCTTCCCTGCAGATTTTCTCAAGCTCTTAAATTACATGGAGAGCGGTGGTGAACAGATATCTTCAAGCCTTTCCACAGATTTAATTGGATTCAAGTCTGGGCTTTGGCTGGGACACTCAAGGACTTGCACATTCTTGTTCTGAAGCCATTCCAGCATTGCTTTGGCTTTATGCTTGAGGTCATTGTCCTTTTGGAAGGTAAATCTTTGCCTCAGTCTAAGGTCATTTGCACTCTGAAGCAGGTTCTCATCAAGGATTTGGCTCCATTCATTGTTCCCTCTATCCTTACCAGTCTCCCAGTCCCTGCCGCTGATGGTAGGGATGGTGTTAGATTGGTGATGAGCTGTGCCTGGTTTTCTCCAGACATAGCGCTTTGCATTCAGGCCAAAGAATTACATTTTTGTCTCAGACCATAATCTTTTGCCTTATGCTTTGTCTTTCACGTGCCTTTTTGCAAGCTCCAGGTGTGCTGTCATATGCCTTTTTCTCAAGAGTGGCTTCCGTCTGGCCACTCTCCCATAAAGCCCAGATTGAAGTGCTGTAGAGACCGTTGTCCTTCTGGCAGGTTCTCCCATCTCACCCAAGGAGTTCTGTCAGTGGTTATTGGGTACTTAGTCACCTCCCTGATTTAAGGTCCTTCTTGCCCAGTTGTTCAGATTGGTCAGACGGCCAGCTCCAGGCAGAGCCTGGGTAGCTCCATTTTTTTTTTATAAATTTTTTTCCAAAGTTCGAAACCACTGTGCTCTTGGAAACTTTCAGGACTCTAGAAATTGTTTTATACCCTTCCCCAGGTATATTCCTCGCCACAATTCTATCTTGGCGATCTATGGACAGTTCCTTAAACTTCATGGTATAGTTTCTGCTCTGACATGCACTGTCAACTGTGGGACCTTTTATATAGACAGGTGTATGTCTTTCTAAATCATGTCCAAACAATTGAATTGGCCACAGGTGGACTCCAAGTTGTAGTGACATCTCAAGGACGATCAAAGGAAATTGGATGCACCTGAGCTCAATTTGGAGTGTCTTAGCAAAAGGGTGTGAATATTATATAAATTAGATTTCTGTATTTCATTGTGCTAAAATCTCAAAGTATGTTTTCACTGTAATTATGGGGTTGTGTGTGTGTGTGTGTGTGTGTGTGTGGTGTGTGTGTGTGTGTGTGTGTGTGTGTGTGTGTGTGTGTGTGTGTGTGTGTGTGTGTGTGTGTGTGTGTGTGTGTGTGTGTGTGTGTGTGTGTGTGTGTGTGTGTGTGTGTGTGTGTGTGTGTGTGTGGCTGGCAAAGGAAAAAAATGTATTCAATCCATTTTGAATTCAGGCTGTAACGCAACAAAATGTGGAATACGTCAAGGTGTATGAATACTTTTCTGAAGGCACTTTTTGCGAAATTCAGAGGCCATATCCTGATCTTAGATCCATACACCATGCTTGAACCTTTATGTAAATCTTTCTTTGCCTCCCATTGAAATAGGATATGGCTTTAAAAGAATGCTCAATTAGGGTGTATTTTTTTTGTTTTTCAATATTTGACTTTTGATCAATAATTGACCCGTCTGGTACCATAAAAGACTGACCTAATTGTTCAAAAGCGTAGCACTTACTAAGCATCCAATGTATTCTTTTTCTTATATACCATAAAACTACAGTACCTCATAAGTTGATAGAAAACTATTTGTCTAGTATTGGTTGTTGTTCTAGACCCCCTCTGTAGTTTTGCTTTGAAAACAGCCATCAGATGTTCTGATGGCTGTTCTGACTGTCAGAATCTGTGGAATGTCAGACTGAGTTGTCATGGAGTCGGGCAAACCCATTGTTAATGTATTTGACTGAAATGTGCAAATTTGAAATATTGATATCTATAATGTATCCACTGCAAATGCTAGTTTATTTTATTAACTAGTAAAATCATTGACCTTATACGAAAAAGAATGGCCTCAAACCCTTGCTTGTGTAATTTCACCAACTTGTTTCGCTTTTGTGATTCAACTAGTTCAGAGATCTAGAATTGTAACAATGTTCAGGGTTCTAGAAATGTAAGATGTGTGAGAGGTATTTGGTGTAATTAATGACAATGGTTAAATATGCACTGATCGTCTTTCTTATCAGCTTTTTCACAAAAAAATTTGTTCTAGAAAAAACTATAAAGCTATTTACAGGTTGTCCCTTTGCTCCCCTGGAACTAGTTCTGTATAGTTCAGAGGTATACCTGGCTGGAGTAAAATAGATTTGAATGCTCGCTCCCATATTGTCCATATTAATGTACCTCAGTTGTGACGTTACTGTGTGACCCTTAGCAGTGGTGGGTTGTGTCCCCTTAAACAGGGGACCTGAACCCCATGTTGCTGACCTTTTCAGCTCACTAATAAGCTCACCGATTTGCCTTACCCAATCTAACCCTATCACTTAAGTACTTGTTTATTGGAACACTTCAAGGAGAGATGTAGACATTACTTTCTTGTAACTGAGAAATAAATCAAATCAAGTGTTTCCAAGTTAGGGTGCTTCTCTTCAAAGTGGCATACTATGTTGGTAGTCACATGGTACACATTTTCAACCATTTCTGGTTTGTATACATGTATTTTTTCTTCATGTTACCTTGTTGATTCTTGAAAGCTTATTTAATTGCTCACTCCTGCAGATGATGTAATACTTTAAGCAAATGCAAGTGTATAACAATTGGGTAACCTTGTAAGCATTAGAAATGTGCGTACATACATTCATGTCTGCTATATTTATGAATACATTCAAGAATGGCTTTAGACTGCTGTAGATAATAAGTATTGTCTATGTTAATTCAACTGCTTCTCAGAGGTCTCTGTGATTGACTTTGCAAAGTTCAATAACTGTATATTTTGTATTATGTCCCATCTCCAAAGGAAAGACCGAAAATAAAATGTTAAAAAGCTTTGTTCCCTGAACTAAATTGTACTACTTGTGTTGAGTCGATTGAACAAATTGCATTCCTTGCTTGTGAATTAGTGTTTTTTCTCCTCTTTCCCTGAATTTCCTCGCCGCCTTTCCGTCCTTATTTCTTTCATTTTTTTTTTTGCCTTTGAAGTTTGAAATAAAATGTATAGTTTGCAGAATGTATCACTAAATAAATGGGTTGTTACCTTGCATAGCTCTTCTCATTTCCTGTCTTGATCTGTTCAATTCATTGTCACATTTAAATAATTATATAGAAATTAACTCAATGTCAGATTCCTTCATAAAAGACCAATGTTTTCATTAACACAGTATACTGAAAGACCCACCAACACACTAAGTACTGATTCATGTTTTGCCGATACAAAAAGTGCACCCCCCCCCCCCCGTCCGTCCGTCCGTTTGGAATAAAGGTGGTCTCTAAAACTGGGGTACTTTAATACTATTTTAGAAGGTCCGGTTACACACACTTCCTAGGTGGCAAAGGTCTCCGGATGAATAATGTTTATCGGTGTAGTAAGAAACCCCTACCTCGCAACCAATTCAACCCCCAAACTGTCCACACCCCTCTTGTTGGCAGAGAGAGAAATTAGCAGTTTTATGTCATATTTCCTTTAATTCTACACATTATGCCAGGGCGCTAAAGAAACATTTTGCAATTAAAAAGCACATTTCATTGCAATTCCACACATTTTCCATGTCTTATGTGTTCATATGATACCAGAAGTTCAATCCCAAACTGAATTTTAAAATAAATTAATTTGTATTTAAGTCGACCCGCAGTCTGTATTGACCACCGGATCCGGCCTGCTGTCCGCCTGTTGAGTATGGCTGCTCTAAAAGATACATTGTAATTGATCCTAGCCAACAGATCTGACCTTTTTAGCAGTGAATCCTCTTTTGGACTGTGCTGTTGTATGCAGCAGTATAACATTATCCAGTCATGCATGGACAACAGAGGAGTGGAGTCAATGCCAAATGGGTGTAATTGTAGCATTGACAGCTTTGTGGGGTGTTTTACCCTGAGGTGGCGGATTGTGTAGTACAGTAGACTGGTGATGACTTGTAGGGTTTATTTCTGCTTTTATTCAGTGCTACAAATTCACATGTACAGTTGAAGTCGGAAGTTTACATACACTTAGGTTGGAGTCATTAAAACTCGTTTTTCAACCACTCCACACATTTCTTGTTAACAAACTATAGTTTTGGGAAGTCGGTTAGGACATCTACTTTGTGCATGACACAAGTAATTTCTCCAACAATTGTTTACAGACAGATTATTTCATTTATAATTCACTGTATCACAATTCCAGTGGGTCAAAGGTTTGCATACACTAAGTTGACTGTGACTTTAAACAGCTTGGAAAATTTCAGAAAATGATGTCATGGCTTTAGAAGGTTCGGATAGGCTAATTGACATACGTTGAGTCAATTGGAGGTGTACCTGTGGATGTATTTCAAGGCTTACCTTCCAACTCAGTGCCACTTTGCTTGACATCATGGGAAAATCAAAAGAAGTCAGCCAAGACCTCAGAAATAAAATTGTAGACCTCCACAAGTCTGGTTCATCCTTGGGAGCAATTTCCAAATGCCTGAAAGTATCATGTTCGTCTGTTCAAACAATAGTACGCAAGTACAAACACCATGGGACCACGCAGCCATCATACCACTCAGGAAGGAGACGCGTTCTGTCTTCTAGAGATGAATGTACTTTGGTGCGAAAAGTACAAATCAATCCCAGAACAACAGCAAACGACCTTGTGAAGATGCTGGAGGAAATTGGTACAAAAGTATCTATATCCACAGTAAAATGAGTCCTATATCGACATAACCTGAAAGGCCGCTCAGCAAGGAAGAAGCCACTGCTCCAAAACCGCTATAAAAAAGCCAGACTACGGTTTGCAACTGCACATGGGGACAAAGATTGTGCTTTTTGTAGAAATGTCCTCTGGTCTGATGAAACAGAAAAAGAACTCTTTGTCCATAATGACCATAGTTATGTTAGGAGGAAAAGGGGGGAGGCTTGCAAGCCGAAGAACACCATACCAACCGTGAAGCACGGGGGTGGCAGCATCATGTTGTGGGGGTGCTTTGCTGCAGGAGGGACTGGTGCACTTCACAAAATAGATGGCATCATGAGGAAGGGAAATTATGTGGATATATTGAAGCAGCATCTCAAGACATCAGTCAGGAAGTTAAAGCTTGGTCGCAAATGGGTCTTCCAAATGGACAATGACCCCAAGCATACTTCCAAAGTTGTGGTAAAATGACTTAAGGACAATAAAGTCAAGGTATTGGAGTGGCCATCACAAAGCCCTGACCCCAATCACATAGAAAATGTGTGGGCAGAACTGAAAAAGCGTGTGCGAGCAAGGAGGCCTACAAACCTGACTCAGTTACACCAGCTCTGTCAGGAGGAACGGGCCAAAATTCACCCAACTTTTTGTGGGAAGCTTGTGGAAATCTACCCAAAACGTTTGACCCAAGTTAAACAATTTAAAGGCAATGCTATCAAATACGAACTGAGTGTATGTAAACTTCTGACCCACTGGGAATGTGATGAAAGAAATAAAAGCTGAAATAAATCATTCTCTCTACTATTATTCTGACATTTCACATTCTTAAAATAAAGTAGTGATCCTAACTGACCTAAGACAGGGAATTTTTACTAGGATTAAATGTCAGGACTTGTGAAAAACTGAGTTTAAATGTATTTGGCTAAGGTCTATGTAAACTTCCGACTTCAACTGTATGTATGTATTCACATACACTGTGGTGTTCATACCCCTTGACCTATTCCACATTTTTGTTGTTGCAGCCTGAAATCAAAAATGATGAAGTAAAAAAAAAATCTCACCCATCTACACACAATACCACATAATCACAGTGAAAATGTTTTTAGAAATTGTTGTAAATGTATTGAAAATGAAGTACAGAAATATCTAGTTTACATAAGTATTCACACCACTGAGTCATTACATGTTAGAATTTCCTTTGGCAGCAATTACAGTTGTGAATCTTTCTTCAAGCTCTGTCAGTTTGGTTGTTGATCATTGCTAGACAGCCATTTTCATGTTTTGCCATAGATTTTCTAGCTGATTTAAGTTACAACTTTAAGTAGGCAACTCAGGAACATTCAATTTCATCTTGGTAAGCAACTCCAGTGTATATTTGGCCTTGTGTTTTAGGTCATTGTCTTGCTGAAAGGTGAATTTGTCTCCCAGTGTCTGTTGGAAAGCAGACTGAACCAGGTTTTTCTCTAGGATTTTGCCTGTGCTTGTGTATCTCTGTTCAGGTTCTTTTTATTCTACAAAAAACTCCCTTGTCCTTGCCGATGACAATCATGCTCATAGCATGATGTATCCTACACCATGTTTGAAAATATAAAGCGTTGTACTCTGCAATGTGTTGTGTTGAATTTGCCCCAAACATAACGCTTTGTATTCAGGACATACAGTTAAATTCTTTGCCACATTTTTTGCAGTATTACTTTAGTGTGTTGTTGCAAGCAAGATGCATGTTTTGGAATATTTTATTCTGTACGGACTTTCTTCTTTTCACTCCGTCATTTAGGTGAGTATTGGGGAGTAACTACAATGTTGTTGATCCATCCTCAGTTTTCTCTTATCACAGCCATTAAAATCTGTAATTGTTTTAAAGTCACCATTGGTCTCATGATGAAATCCCTGAGCGGTTTCCTTCCTTTCCGGCAACTGAGTTAGGAAGGACGCCTGTATCTTTGCAGTGACTGGGTGTATTGATACACCATCCGAAGTGTAATTAATAATGGCACCTTGCTCAAAGGTATATTCAATCTGTTTTTTGTTGTTGTTTTTTTTACCCATCTACCAATAAGCACCCTTCTTTGCTAGGCATTGGAAAATCTCCCTAGTCTTTGTGGTTGACTGTGTTTGCAATTCACTGCTCGACTGAGGGACCTTACAGATAATTGTATGTGTGGGGTACAGAGATGAGGCAGTCATTCAAAAATCATGTTAAACACTATTATTGCACACAGAGTGAGTCCATGCAAGTTATTATGTGACTTGTTAAGCACATTTTTACTCCTGAACTTTTTTTAGACTTACCATGACAAAGGGGTTGAATACTTATTGACTCAAGACATTTCAGCTTCTCATTTTAAATTAATTTGTAAAAATATAGAAAAACGTAATTCAACTTTGACAGTATGGGGTATTGTGTGCAGGCCAGTGACACAAAATCTCAATTTAATCAATTTTAAATTCAGGCTTCAACACAACAACGTGGAAAAAGTCAAGGGGTGTGAATCATTTGGGAAGGCATTGTAGCTCAAATTAGGTTGAGAAGGTAGGGTGCAATATCCCTCTCTTTTACACAACAATGAACACATTTCATATTATACACCGATAATACACATGAACATTGATTCCCATGCCTGTATGTATGTCTGCATTTGTCCCATAACCCGAGTGTGGTTGCACATGTGGGCTCTAGCTTAGCGTGGAATCATTAGCCCTGCCATGGATATTGCTTGTCTCTGACTGCCTGTCTGCATCCATGGCGTAGTTGCAGCTCAGGGGATGGTCCAGGGACATCTACGGCGACTGAGATTAGGAACCGTGGGAGGGATTACTTGAAATGTCAACATAATGTCATGAGCCGTGTTAAAAGGTCAAACGTTCAAACGGTGCTCAGTGCCAAGCCGTTGACAGATCAGGTATAATTTGGATTGTTATGATCTGCTGAATGGTCTGGTTGGGGGACGGGAAGCAGAGCAATGATCTTTTATCCCTGATTTAGTCAATAACTCAAATGTTATTTGTCACATGCGCTGAATACAACAGGTGTAGACCTTACAGTGAAATGCTTACTTAGAAGCCCTTAACCAACAATGCAGTGTTAAGAAAAATACCTAAAAAATAAGAAATCAAAGTAACATAATTGAAGAGCAGCAGTCAAATAACAGTAGCGTGGCTATATACAGGGGTACCGGTACAGAGTCAATGTGGAGGCTTTATACAGGGGGTACCGGTACAGAGTCAATGTGGAGGCTGTATACAGGGGGTACCGGTACAGAGTCAATGTGGAGGCTGTATACAGGGGGTACCGGTACAGAGTCAATGTGGAGGCTGTATACAGGGGGTACCGGTACAGAGTCAATGTTTTCAGAAGAATAGAGTAAGTGTATCCGATTCAAAGTAACATAATACTGTAAATGAATGAATAGTTTATTCCAAGGATTTTTTGTGACGCTATTTGTCTGTTTCTTTAACAATCATCTGTAAATGGCACTGTAGTTATCCGTTTATAGACAGTCGTCGTATGTGCATCTCCGTTTCTGGAAATAAAATTGGATAAAGGTATTTTTATTCAGTCCCCTCCTCCTTTTCCTGCATCTCCTCTTCCTATTCAGATCTGTGAATGTGACTGGAGGAATGAGCAAAGTCACAGTTACTGGTAGATCTGCATGGAGCCAGCTAGCCAGAGGGCGGCAGTGTTATTAACTGTGTCAATTAGAGTTGTGTGGAAACACATTCTCACTGACAAAACAGTAGTGGACAGTGAGCAGACAATCCACTAAAGTTATTGATCAGTGTTTTCAGAGTGGTGTCTGAATTATTTGGTTGACACAGTTCTCAAAGACCATGTCAAGTACTTATATCCATATTTTAGCTTTTGCTTAAATTCCAGATGACACCATAACTCACCATTGGGTGAATATATCAATGTTCCATTTCCTGTAGTTATTTTCTATTTGCATTTTGAGATGTGTGTAATGTGGCTGACTCATTAGGTCTGCGGCCAGCTGCGTCTCATACTGATTTACGCTGCCCTGATATTTCTCCACATCAAAAGGTGTCCGCATCAGCGACGGCCATCATCAAATGGAGCTGGCCTGTCATCCGCCTGGCGTTGTTTAGTGCATGTCATGCTCTGTTTCTCATGGCAGAAACCCATTTGAGCCTTACTAATGCAGACACAGCAGAAAGAGGCGGGGGCGGCGGGGCTCAATGCATACTCTGCATTTGGTTTTTATAAACTGAGGTCACTGATTCCTGTAGTTGTTAGTTAGTTTTCTCTTGGTAGCCCAGTAAAAAAGTCCTGAAACTGAATGCCATCCCTTTAGAGGATAGGCGTTTCTCCTGGATGGTATATAGAGTGTTCATGAGCCTTAGCTCATTGATAATGATTGAAGTGGCCATACAGTAGCTCCTAGAAATGCAAGTTCAAAGCCAACAACACCTAATGGAAATATTGTGGTGAATCAACATTCAAACTTTTTGTGGACTTGCATCGCCTTTTTCGCTTGTTTGCTTCTATCCCTGTCTCTCTCATCTTGCTCTCTCTCACTCTTGTTCTGTCTACCTCACCGTCTCCTCTATCCGTGAGTGTACTTGTTGCCCGAGGTCAGTTTGTAACAGAGAGCCAAGCTTTTCTTTCTTGGTCACAGCAATTCAATGATGGGAGGGTACAAACAAGCGTATCAGGCAGGGATGACATCTAGCTGTTCTTTCCCCTCCTCCTCTCGCCCTTTCCCCCTCTCACAGACACACTGTATCTCTCTCACATACTCACACTCTCTCTCCCTCCCTCCCTCTTTTTCTATCACACTCTCTCTCACACACATGCATTGTGGGAGTTTGTGTCCCCCTTTTGAGGTGGGTTACACAACCCCCTGCCCTGGGAATCCCAGCCCAGCTCATTATCCTGCACCCCTGAGACGCGGATCACTGTGAATTAGGACACCAAACGAGACGGCCTCATTAAGGGCTCACGGATGCACTCATTAGCATCAGCACCTTTCCTCGTTAGGCCCTGTATCAGCATTCTCTCTCTCTTTCTCCCACCAAATCGTGTGCTGTCATTCCTCCACACTGACTGGAAGGTTTAGGATTAATGTCAGATATGGCCCACAGGTCACTACTGTTGTTTTTGTCCAGTTATGGGACTGATTGATTTATGTCAGCTTGAAACTTTGATATGTGACCCCCAGCCGCCCTCCCTCCCTTCATCCTACAAATATCACTGCAGGGAAATAAATCCATTGTTAGCATCCCCCTTGTTTTGATATAGCATGACAGTCGAGTTGCGTCGGAGATTCATTATGTGATGGGGCATGGAAACCATCTTCTTGTCACCTCTCCTGTGTTCATTCAAAGTTCACAGCTTTTTTCTGTACAAAGCCTGGTCCTTAATTCCAACTTCATGCTTGCCTATTGTATCAAATGTATTATTTTGACTTTTACTTGATGTAAATTGCACCATTCAACCATCTGCTTATTACAACTTTAATAATATGCGATCACATTCTGCTTCCCTTCGACTGGAAACTGACCTTGCGTGTTCAGCATAATTTCAAGCTCTACCTGCTGATCTGTTCATTCCTTTCTCTCCCCAAGATCAAGTATACTATTTGTTCTTATTTAAATGTGTTGATGAATACATGGCTGTCTCCTTTTTCTCTGTAGCTGACTACTGAAGCACCTGCTCTAACTAAGCATGGTCCGTGTCTGTCTGTCAGCTTGTGCTTTCTGCTTTGTGGACTGTGCTGGAGTGAGGTGGAAGTGTTTATCTCCCTCTCTTTGAATTTTTTAATTGCCTCTGCCTCTGGCCTTCAGTCAGTGGTTGTTTTCTTTCTCGGAATGCAATGCGGAAGTCAGTTTTTTCCTTTGTACCTCTAAGAAGGTAGTGAGTCACTTTTCTGTCCCTCTGCATACAGACAGTTCTCAGCTTTTTGCATTTCTTGTTAGCATGTAGTCAGTAATGTTTGGTATCCATGACCCTGCATGCTGTTAGTTACTCTATTTCTCCATCCTTCACCTACATCCTCCCCTTTTCCTCCCCAGGACATCCTCTTCTTCCGGGGTTTCAGCTAAAACAGGAACTAAACCGATGATCTCCACCCACCTTTCCCCCTGAGTGTTTGCTGTTGTCTATTGTCAGATCTTGAAGTGTTTGAACTATTATTTTCTCACACATATTTTATGAATTTGAATACACCGGCCCCCTTCCTCCCAAAGAGTCTGAGAATAGTCTGAGAATCTATCAGTGATTATCTGCACCCTCTTTGCCAAAACGGAATATTTTTCCACACACCTCATCTGTCTGAGTCGATCACATAACATCATTCCAACCAAAGGTGCGGATCTGAGAGATAAACCGGTACCTCAAAGATGTGAAATCTCTTCCTATGACCACACAGTCTATGGGCTAGCACTTACTAGTCTAAATGGTTCTCTCTTTATGATGTACTGTATTTTGACAAGAGTGCTTTGAAAGTATATTTCATTTTGTTTGGGTAAAGGACATCAATGTAGAAAGAGATGAGGAAGAGGGCTTCCTCAGCCTTGGAACCACACACATAACACACTCAGTGATTTTCTGTTTGATGTTTAGTGCCCAACACCTTGTCAAGAGCGACATGAATAAAGACTCGTGAGCAGATGACGCTCTTTCTCGAAATCTCTTCTTGTGTGGTTGGTTGGTTGGTTTGTATGTGTGTGGTTGGTTGGTTTGTAGGTGTGTGGTTGATCGTTGTGATACCCATGCTAACTTAGGCTAATTGGTATTCGTAGTGGGTAAGTATCTGGGGGGGGGGAAAGGGTCACTTTTCACCCTTTCACTGACACTGAGGGGTCAAGCGTCCTCATTGTGTAGGCTATACATTCACAAAGACACACAGACCAGTACACTATATTGAACCTCTGATTTGGTTGTTACAAGCAGTATGTACAGTTGAAGTTGGAAGTTTATATACACTTAGGTTGGAGTCATTAAAACTTGTTTTACAATCACTCCACAAATTTCTTGTTAACAAGCTATAGTTTTGGGAAGTCGGTTATTTTGTGCATGACACAAGTAATTTTTCCAACAATTGTTTACAGACAGATTATTTCACTGTATCACAATTCCAGTGGGTCAGAAGTTTACATACAGTGAGGGAAAAAAGTATTTGATCCCCTGCTGATTTTGTACGTTTGCCCACTGACAAAGAAAAGTTCGGTCTATAATTTTAATGGTAGGTTTATTTGAACAGTGAGAGACAGAATAACAACAAAGAAATCCAGAAAAACGCATGTCAAAAATGTTAGAAATTGATTTGCATTTTAATGAGGGAAATAAGTATTTGACCCCCTCTCAATCAGAAAGATTTCTGGCTCCCAGGTGTCTTTTATACAGGTAACGAGCTGAGATTAGGAGCACACTCTTAAAGGGAGTGCTCCTAATCTCAGTTTGTTAACTGTATAAAAGACACCTGTCCACAGAAGCAATCAATCAATCAGATTCCAAACTCTCCACCATGGCCAAGACCAAAGAGCCCTCCAAGGATGTCAGGGACAAGATTGTAGACCTACACAAGGCTGGAATGGGCTACAAGACCATCGCCAAGCAGCTTGGTGAGAAGGTGACAACAGTTGGTGTGTCACGGTTCCTTAAGGCAGGAGGAAAGGGCAGAGTCAAACGCAGGAGACGTAGTCCAGTAGTGTCGTAGAATGATATACTTATTGCACCGAAAAAAACACTTGGCGTAACAAAAGGGCATAGGGTGCGCCCAGAGACCACACGGGAACACAGTAAACCCCGAGAAAACAAAAATACGCACGGGGCGCAGCCCGGCAAATGCAATATTCATCCAGCGAGAATCCGCTGGGGAAAAATGTGCAAAAGCACAGAACGTACACAGACCTGCCCGCTGACAAACAAACAATCCCGCACAAAGACGAACCCAAAGAAACAAACTAAATACCTCCCCACTAATGACAGACAAGAGACAGGTGCGGGCTAGAGTAGACAAAAACCAAAGAACACAGAAACATAGATCGGTGGCAGCTAGTAGACCGGCGACGACGACCGCTGAGCGCCGCCGACCGAGGAGGGGCGCCATCCTCGGTGGATACTGTGACATGGTGCGATTATCCGCAAATGGAAGAAACACAAAAGAACTGTCAATCTCCCCCGGCCTGGGGCTCCATGCAAGATCTCACCTCGTGGAGTTACAATGATCATGAGAACGGTGAGGAATCAGCCCAGAACTACACGGGAGGATCTTGTCAATGATCTCAAGGCAGCTGGGACCATAGTCACCAAGAAAACAATTGGTAACACACTATGCCGTGAAGGACTGAAATCCTGCAGTGCCCGCAAGGTCCCCCTGCTCAAGAAAGCACATATACATGCCCGTCTGAAGTTTGCCAATGAACATCTGAATGATTCAGAGGACAACTGGGTGAAAGTGTTGTGGTCAGATGAGACCGAAATGGAGCTCTTTGGCATCAACTCGCCGTGTTTGGAGGAGGAGGAATGCTGCCTATGACCCCAAGAACACCATCCCCACCGTCAAACATGGAGGTGGAAACGTGCTTTGGTGGTGTTTTTCTGCTAAGGGGACAGGACAACTTCACCGCATCAAAGGGACGATGGACGAGGCCATGTACCGTCAAATCTTGGGTGAGAACCTCCTTCCCTCAGCCAGGGCATTGAAAATGGGTCGTGGATGGGTATTCCAGCATGACAATGACCCAAAACACACGGCCAAGGCAACAAAGGAGTGGCTCAAGAAGAAACACATTAAGGTCCTGGAGTGGCCTAACCAGTCTCCAGACCTTAATCCCATAGAAAATCTGTGGAGGGAGCTGAAGGTTCGAGTTGCCAAACGTCAGCCTCGAAACCTTAATGACTTGGAGAAGATCTGCAAAGAGGAGTGGGACAAAATCCCTCCTGAGATGTGTGCAAACCTGGTGGCCAACTACAAGAAACGTCTGACCTCTGTGATTGCCAACAAGGGTTTTGCCACCAAGTACTAAGTCATGTTTTGCAGAGGGGTCAAATGCTTATTTCCCTCATTAAAATGCAAATCATTTTATAACATTTTTGACATGCGTTTTTCTGGATTTTTCTGTTGTTATTCTGTCTCTCACTGTTCAAATAAACCTACCATTAAAATTATAGACTGATCATTTCTTTGTCAGTGAGCAAACATACAAAATCAGCAGGGGATCAAATAATTTTTCCCCTCACTGTACACTAAGTTGACTGTGCCTTTAAACACCTTATAAAGTTCCAGAAAATTATGTCATGGCTTTAGAATCTTCTGATAGGCTAATTGACATAATTTGAGTCAATTGGAGGTGTACCTGTGGATGTATTTCAAGGCCTGCCTTGAACTCAGTGCCTCTTTGCTTGACATCATGGGAAAATCAAAAGAAATCAGCCAAGACCGCAGATAAACAATTGTAGACCTCTGCAAGTCTGGGTCATCCTTGGGAGCAATTTCCAAACGCCTGAAGGTACCACGTTCATCTGTACAAACAATAGTACGCAAGTATAAACACCATGGGACCACGCAGCCGTCATACCGCTCAGGAAGGAGACGCGTTCTGTCTCCTATAGATGAACGTACTTTGGTGGGAAAAGTGCAAATCAATCCCAGAACAACAGCAAACGACCTTATGTAGATGCTGGAGGAAACCGGTACAAAAGTATCTATATCCACAGTAAAATGAGTCCTATATCAACATAACCTGAAAGGCCGCTCAGCAAGGAAGAAGCCACTGCTCCAAATCCTCCATAAAAAAGCCAGACTACGGTTTGCAACTGCACATGGAGACAAAGATTGTACTTTTTGGAGAAATGTCCTCTTGTCAGCGTGTGTAAAAGAGGCGAAGTCAGGTGCAGGAGAGTAGCGTGATGTAAACAGGCGCACTTTATTAAAGTTCCAAAACGAGAGCACAACATAAATCAAATGCGCTCAAAAACACGGAACATAACAAAAGTAAAGCGCGTAAAAAGACTCCACAGCAACATGAAACAATTACACACAAAACATGATGGGAAACAGAGGGTTAAATACAAGTAGCTTCATTGGGGAAATGAAAACCAGGTGTGTATGGAAACAAGACAAGACAAATGGATATATGAAAAATGGAGCGTCAATGGCTTGAAAGCCGGTGACGTCGAACGCCGATCGCCGAACGCCGCCCGAACGGAGAGGAGCCGCCAGACCTCTGGTCTGATGAAACAAAAATAGAACTGTTTGTCCATAATGACCATCGTTATGTTAGGATGGGAAAGGGGGAGGCTTGCAAGCCAAAGAACACCATCCCAACCGTGAAGCACGGGGGTGGCAGCATCATGTTGTCGGGGTGCTTTGCTGCAGGAGGGACTGGTGCACTTCGCAAAATAGATGGCATCATGAGGAAGAAAAATGATGTGGATATATTGAAGCAACATCTCAAGACATCAGTCAGGAAGTTAAAGCTTGGTCGCAAATGGGTCTTCCGAATGGACAATGTTCCAAAGCATACTTCCAAAGTTGTGGCAAAATGGCTTAAGGACAACAAAGACCTCAATCCTATAGAATATTTGTGTGCAAAACTGAAAAAGCTTGTGCGAGCAAGGAGGCCTACAAACCTGACTCAGTTACACCTGCTCTGTCAGGAGTAATGGGCCAAAATTCACCCAACTTATTGTGGGACGTTTCTGAAAGGAAACCTGAAACGTTTGACCCAAGTTAAACAATTTAAAGGCAGTGCTACCAAATACTAATTGAGTGTATGTAAACTTCTGACCCACTGGGAATGTGATGAAAGAAATAAAAGCTTAAATAAATAATTCTCTCTACTATTATTCTGACATTTCACATTCTTAAAATTTAGTGGTGATCCTAACTGACCTAAGACAATTTTTACAGGAGTTAAATGTCAGGAATTGTGAAAAACTGAGTTTAAATGTATTTTGGCTAAGGTGTATGTAAACTTCAGACTTCAACTGTATACTGTATATGCAGTTTGTATACTGTATGTAGAAATATGATGAAGTGGCTAAGAAATCATGGATAGGAATCCAGTAGGAATATCAACCCAACACTTTATCACTGTTCTCCTATTTGTGCTATATAATTACCAGTTCTGTGGCCATTTCCCTGTCACAGTATAGTGTTCTGCGTGTCCTAGTCTAATTACATATCATACACACAAACCGTGATTAGGTGACAACCACCATTAGCCTAAGTGTGATTATGAGAATTGGAGGTTGGAAGGTTACTTCCGTTTGCATTCATCATAACAGGCAGTTGTTGAGTATGAGGCAGTTATTTTGCTACATCCCCTGTAGTGTTCTCAGTATAGAACCGCTTCAAGTAAGATAAATGCATGAGCCCCTTTTTCAATACATACAACCACCCGTACAGTTTTGTAAGGTAATTGGTTAAACTGCCTGTCTGACTGAGGTCCCGTCATTATGACACACACACAGGCCTACAGTGTTTACAGAGAGAACCCATTTCAGAGCCAGGTGTGGGAGGAAATATTTTTTTTTCTACATGAGGATGTGGGTTAAAAAGCCACAGTGACAAGAGAACAAAGGTCTTTTAAAATGGACATTCAGCTTCCCGATGGGGACTCCTCCGCTCTCCACTTTAGGAATGCTTGGGCAGCCTGGCAGAGTAAAGAGACAGTGTGTGAGAGAGAAAGATGGGGGGAGGCAGAAATCCTATATATTGAATTCTAACCTAAACAAGTGAAAATGATTGTAGAGAAGGGTGACATGGGTGAGTTAGAGTAGTGAGGAGGCCTGAACACATTGTCAAGGACATACATATTACCCATTAACAAAAGATACTGAAAAATGAATCATCAGTCTTTGTGGTTGTGTAAAATGTCATGTATAAATTCCGTTCACTGTGAATGAGGAATGTCAAACTTGGTTGAAAGTTCAAAGCCAGCTCATCAAGGTTAACATTTCAATAAATAATACTTTCCCTTCATATTGAAGTGTGTATTTTGCTAAATGTAATATTTTGTATCCTGGAGGAAAAAATACATTCTGATAGATTATAGCCTTGGTGTTTTATAGTTCACTGTTCTATCTTTGTGAAGCATTATAATAGAAGACACTAGCTAGGTTTCCTTCCAATTGGCGATAGATTTTCATGAGAATATTCTAAAATCTGCATAATGTAAACGTGCCTTTTCCCACCAGTAGTGTGTTACACCAAAATTACTTGTTGCGGATAAAAGTCCGTGTGTGATGACGTAGTGCACACAATGTACTTTTTCGCTTAAGTTTTCATGTACCGAATAAAAATCTAAAGTTCAATGTGTTTCCATCACATTTTTAACTCTACCATAGTTTTGTCACAAAATCTGTTGCGTTAAATAGCAAATGTGCCTACTCTGGTCTTGGCACGAGCGCTCTAGCCAACCGCTTGCAGATAGGCCTAAAGTGCGAGTAGGCTGTGTGGGTTGCTGAGTCTACATGATGAGATTATTATGGATAAGAGCGAGAATATTTTCATTTGTCAAAAGGCTGTCCAGCAACGATCATCATGTCACCAGAATGAGACCCTCGATTTTTATTGGAAATGCGCATCAAGCTCATCACCATGCACTTCACCCTCCTGTGAAGTTTATCATCATTGATTTCATCTGTAGCCTAATAAACTGCATGATTTCCCGAGTCATAGTGGGAAGACCACACACCATATAATCGCGTGACTCCAAGTTTACTTATATGATGGTTATTATATAAATATTTGCCCATTAAGGCGTTTCCACCACCATTTCTCGCATAATAGTTTTTACCAACACAAAAAGATCCCACCATGTAGAGAAAACAAACTCGGTCAGCATTTATACAATTTTACCGAAACTACCTGTTTCCATCACAGCTGTCATATTTTATATATATAAATATGTGTGTGTGTGTATATATATTTTATGTGTATGTATATATATATATATATTTTATATGTGTGTATATATATATATATATATATATATATATATATATATATATATATATATATATATATATATATGTATAATGTGTGTGTATATTTGTGTATCTGCATGTGTCTTGTGGTTTGGTGTGGAGTATGAGTCTGTGTCTCTGTATGTCTATGTATGTATATGTGTGTGTATATATATATGTGTGTGTGTGTATATATATATATACACACATACATATTTATATATATATATATATATACACATATATATTTATATATATATATATATATATATATATATATATATATATATATATATATATATATATCCCCGTTGGTGTGCAAAATTCTTTATATTTCCCTAGGAATTTTTGGCAGGTTTTGAATTAACTTTTTTAAATGAAATTATAAAGCAATGAAGTGCACATTACAATATAAAATACTGAGAACAAGGACTTGTTGAATGTGATTCTTGGTGAATGACCAACTATTTTTAAATTGGTTATTCTAAGATTTCATAAGTAAAATGAATCTTTACGTTTTGTAAATCATAGGCCATAATTAGGGAATATGCGTAGGTGAATTAATTACAGTAGGCTGGTTGTATCAATGTTGTGTGAATGAGATATTTGGAGAAATCGAGATGTTTAATCTTACAACATTAGCCTAATTACAGCGTGATGTATAGCCTACTTTTATTTGAAATAAAATGACAACTTTTAAAGCTTTGTTTAGCGTATAACTGTTCGGGGGGGGGGGGCTAAGTCTACAAGCTATACAAACCCAGGATATGTTAAACCGAATTTTCAAAACAGTACTTTTAACAAAACAAAATAGAAAAGTTGATTGCAGACGGACAAAATGAAACTGATTATAGAATTGTATTAAGATTCGTATAAGCTTAATGTGTTCCCTCGTGAAATTAGCCTAATTATGCACAGCGGACTGGAGCCGAGTTAACAATATAATTCAAAACAATAGCTAGGGTTCCATCCAATTGAAGACAGATTTTCATGGGAATATTGTAAAATAAAAACATTATGCTCATTTTGTTTCCATCAAACTGATTTGGTGTTGATAAAATTCTATGCGTGATGATGTAGTACACATACAAAGAGAGAGATACATTTTATTTGTCAAACGGCAGCCAAGCATCAATCATCATGTCACCTGAATAAGACCCTCGATATTTATTGGAAATGCCCATCACCATGCACTTCACCACCATGTGAAGTTTATCAGAATTTATTTCATCTGTAGCCTAATAAACGACATGCTTTCCGGAGTCAGAGGGAGGGCCGCACAACATATCGTCACATAATAATATGACGGTTATTATAGCCTATCAATATTTGCGCATAAAGGAGTTTCTACCGCCATTTCTTGCATAATACATTTTACCTACACTAAAAGATCCCACCTTGTCTAGGCATTTTTTGGTCAACATTTGGAAAGTTTACCGAAAAATGAGCTGTGTCCATCAGCCCTGTCATTCTTTTTGTACTTTATCACATAAAAAAGTTGGATGGAAACCTGGTTAATGGCATACAAATTTACCCCCAATAAAACATTTAAAATCGTCGGCCTACTTAACAATTCATTGCACAGCCAACAGGCCCATTCCTTGCATTGGTTTTCACTACGATTGCACACATTTCATGATGTGGACAAACATGTGGTATATAAAATAACCAAATTAATGAAATTGAAAGTTCTGTCTTTTGTTTCCAAAATACTTGAGCCTTGTGAAATCCTTTTTTTCTCCTTCAGTTAACTAGGCCTACACCCCGCGATAGGCCTGTACTGGAAATGTGACTGTATAGGAGAACATTGCTCTTGTGAATGTTCATTCATGGTTTTCAGAGCATGGCAGACTCGAGTATCTTTACATTGTCCGTCAAGAAACTGGGGAGAAAATGCTGTCCTGGGTGGTCCAACTCATTAATACACTCCTTAGTGCTTGATTTACGGCTCGCAGTTCAACTGCTACCAATTAACGTGAAAACAGACAAAAAGAGAATTCTCATGATGGAGGGAGCCAGCTCTAATTTTTACTCTTTCTTATAAAAATGTAAGATTAATCATACACTCGACATAAAGGTAAGACATCATAAATCTTAACAGTTTGGCTGATACGTTGACGTTCATTTATTATATTTTAGGCTGTGTGATCCCGGAATAGCCTGTTGTTTCATCTTACTTTTCAAAATGCCGTGGGCCAGTAGAAATTAATGTAGCATTTTGCCTATATGCTCACTTTGAAATTGGTGGCTATTGTGTTGGTTATAGGCTGAAATTAATGTTCATTATATTGTTCTACACTCCTAATAAATGTTGGTCCACAATTTATCCGGCTATTGAATTAATGTACTTAGCCTACTGATGTAAGTCATAGGACCAATTAAATACATGGTTTGGTTCTATGGCTGGCTGGTTCTAAATTAGGTGCCAAACTTTGAAGTATTCTATGTGTTATTCGTGTATTATTGTAAAAGTAAAACATTGCCAAGCAGCCTAACTTCATGAATTAGCCTATTACTAGCTTGAACTTGAACTGAAAGAGATGAGCCGCTCTGGTTTTCATACACGCGCCATTGTGAGACGAGATGACCTTGGATCTTTATCCTCCAGCGCTAGTCATGTTGAACTAGGCTACAGTAGACACTGAAAACGTTCACAATAACATAATAAACACATGCATGTAGCCTACAATAAGTAATCCCAACCAAAATGACACGTAGGCCTATGTCCATAACATGTAGTCTATATTCCACTAAACTTTTGATAGGCCTAATTGAACAACATGTGGGAAGACATGTTATGGTTAATTAAAACCGGTACAGTAAAGAGCACACATCTTGCACTAAACTATCCAATCAAAACCGGTTGGTTGGCCTGTCTGTCTGTCATAAGACAAATCATTATTATCCTTGTGTGAATGCGTGTTTGGAGTAATTCAATCAGTAAAAACAATTCTAAAATGGATATAAATTCAAATTAAAACAGGCTTTTGCACAGCACTGAAACTAACATTCTACTGCACATGTTAGTTTTATTTAGAACAAGCAGGTGTAGGGAGACATGTAGCCCATTCTGACCCTTTTCATAACGATGGGGATGTTCACAATCAGCATTCAAACATTTTCACCATCTTTCAAATGTTTTTTTCCATCACATAATATGGCTAATATCGTATTCATTTCAGTTGGTAATAGTTGAAAACAGATCACCCTTTTCAGTTCTGTCTCTTTGTCTGTCATATTTGCAGGTGTGTCCTTTTGTCAGTGTTTTTCAGTTACATGCCAACCATAATTGGGTATTGGAGATTGCTAAATGCTGAGAGGAATAGTTAAATTGGCATTTGTGTAGCAAAGTAAATTTCTGTTAAGGTCATGCACTGTTGCATGACCCCATGACCTTGTCAAAAGCAATCACCGTAGTAACAGAGACGGTTATAGCTTTCCTCTTAGCTTAAGACATAATCTCTTTAATTGGTGTCAGAGTTGGGGTCTTGATGGTGAAAGAGTTCCAAAAACACCCACGGACCCACACTCCTGCTTGTTGCCACTTTTAAAAACAAATAAAACAGGCTCTGGTCAATGTGGTGGAACTCGTTAATTCCTTGAGAGTTGTCACCGCAAGCCCTCAAGCAACTCAAGTGTGACCAAGCCCCTGAGACCACTCACAACTGACCTCACAGACTATTAATTCTTACTTTATACACCAGTTGAACCCTAAATTAACTATAGTGTTACAGAGATTAGGGAAATTGACTATAGTTCTTAGGGATTGTATTTGTCTGAAATCCCACTGCGGTTGTGTCGATGAGAGAGACACTTATTAGTAAATACATTGCCTGTAAGAAGTGTCCTATTCAGTGTGTGTGTGTGTGTGTGTGTGTGTGTGTGTGTGTGTGTGTGTGTGTGTGTGTGTGGGTGGGGGGGGGACCAGTCTCTGACATTAGTTTACGTAAGACGAAATGTGGACACTATCAAAGACAACTGCTACATGTGTAGGAAAGCAACATAAAGGGTTAAAATAAGCCAGTGGCTCAGAGAAGAACATAAGAAAACAGAATATCGATGTACGGGGGTCAGAAATACTGTCTCCTTTCCCCCATCTCTTTGAAACGCCTCATGCTCACTCATTGATGTGCAGTGAAGGCAGGAGATAGGACCACATCCCAAAGCAATTAAGTAATTCAATAGCAATCCATATGAGGTGTGAGGAGAAACCTTGAGGAATACAACAACACATTTGCTCTTTGATGGCTACAAGTGTAATTTAACATGTCATCAGTCATGACAGGACTGTGTGGCTGTACATTGGCGAAAAAGCTGCTGACCCCTTGGAGAGAATGGAATGTTGTTGTTTTTTTACAAAATTCTCTCAAGCATTACAACCCTTTCAAAGAACAATCAAATCCAGGGGTCTTGAAATGTGAGGGTTTTCTCTTTGTTTTTTAACTTTTCCTCTCTTGTACATTCACCTGTGTGTTTATTCACCACCTTTTCCATCCGTTAAGGTGGAGGAGAAAAGGAAGAAAACCAAGTGGATGTGGAATGTGGAAAAGTCCAGTTAATGAAACCAGGAAATTAGAGGATGAAGTGTGCAAATCACTAGTGGTTGTGAATGTGTCCATTGAGGCAGTGTTCTGGTGCTAGCCCGATGCTTCCCCTAATGGCCTGTTTATCTGAAGTAGCACAAGGAATGCTACCTCCTCAATACCTCCCAACTCACTGCAGGTTATAGAACCGCATAACAGAGCTATGTATGTGTGAGTGTGTGCACACCCTTTTCCACTCTGAAAACCCAAATTCCAGCATCCTGTCTTCCATCCTGTATTGAACCAGGTCTTCAGATTGATGTTGTTGTCGCTGAACACTTTAAACACAAGAAGGGTTATAGTAAAGAGAGGGTGGGCCTTTGGGCTTTTTTCAACATTTTCCCCCAGTGCCCCCACAGGGTGGGGGAGGGGGGCTTCTTTACAATAATCAGGTGACAAGAGGAAAATAGTGTGGCCTTAACAAGCCCAAATTTAAAAAGAACATCATTTTCATTACGCAGTCAAACACAATTACAAGCAAATGTTTTCTCTGTGGAGCTGGCCCTGCTTTCAGGGGCTTTGTCCCCAGCTCCTTAGTGTGTGCAGAGAAAGGCCCCGGTGGTCAATGGGTAGCTGAGTGGCGTGTTCAGCGGAGGCCCACGTCCTTAGCCCCCAGCACAGAATGCGTTTTGTCAGGAGAGCAGCCATACATTCTGAGCAGATTTGTTGAATTAGAGAGCACAGCGGGAGATAGGGAGGACTTGTTGCTAGGTGACTGACAGACAACTGCAGCATGCCAGTTCTCACTGCTTGGCACTTCTTTCTGTTTTCCTTTTTGTTTTGTTTTCTTCCTACCCGCCTCCCACCAATTTACTTGTCTGTCTTCCTCATTGATGAAGTGTTGACAATGAAGGTAAAGAGAGAGTGGCTAAAACAGGCAGGAGTTGTACTGTATATACCGAGCACTACTTAGAAACCCAATCATCATCTTTTTAACTATGTAGACACGCTGAGAGAGAAAACCTAAGTGTTGTGAGAAGTGCTTCAGAGATGAGGATGTGGAAGTGAATAGCTTTTTTTTAATGCAAAGGTGAGTATACAATCTGACATTAAATATTAGCTTCATAGAGACACGTTTGCAGCATCAGCAGAAATCTGGTATTTTCCAGAGGCTGGTAAGTCACACACAAGAATATGCTGAATCCCCCTCCTTCATGGCAGGGCTGCTGCCAGGGTGTATCAGTCCTCTCTCTGCTCTTTATTGTACACATATTTCTGTTACCAAGGAATGAATCTACACGGCAGTGACATATGTCTTATAAAGTATTCCTTCACTACCTATTCCTACAAACAGTAGACCTAAAGATATGCACAAACGGTTGTCTTTCTCAGTTTTGGTCAGCCATATTAACAAACCTATATACACAAAGAAGCTGTCTCTTTATTCTTCCTAATAGTTAACATTTCCTGTGTAGACGCTCTTCCATCCTCTGTGTGCCTGACTCCAGCACTATCTGACTCAGCAGTCTGGCCACTCACCTTGTCGCCCCCCATTACAGCATGTCAAGCATGGCACCTCCACTGCACTGATAGCCTGCTCAGGGGCCTCTAGGGCGAGGGAGGGAGGGAGACTCCTGAGACAAGTCATACACTGTAGCCATCATTGACGTAAGCTTCTGCAGATTGAAACAGCATGTGTACAACAGACTGTTTATTGAAACCTTTGAAGACTGTAGTAGGGTCTGCAGCTTGATCTTTTTATCTTTCACACAAGGAAGTGTGTGTGTGTGTGTGTGTGTGTGTGTGTGTGGTGGTTGGGGGGGGGGGGGGGTCTTCTTGCCCCTGACTGCATGAATATTAAGGATGTGTCTAAATGACTTTAAAATGCTGACACCACCCACTGAGACAGGGAGCATCTTAATAGCTTAGCTTCAGCCTGATGTGCCAAGGAGCACTGGGCCACGGTGGAAGGTTATGCTGTTTATTATGTGCATTTGTTAGTTTGGCAGAATTATGTGAATGTTTGTCATGGTGGAATTTTGGTACTGGTAGAGAATTTTCCCAGGTCTCTGTCTGAAAATATAACAAAACATTCAGAATTTGTTTATTTAAAAAAAAATACCATCTATCAACATCACGTATTCATCGTAGGCATGGTGCAGAAATTCAGGGCCATCACAATGTTTTGATTTATCTCTTAGTGTTGCATTTATTTGAAGCTCAGCTTGAAGGTCACAACCGAATAGACCGGAAAACACATTGTGGATATGCTTCTCCACCCTGACTGTCCTCTTCCTCTCCACATCGAAAGCACCTTCCCTTCCTTTGTGCTGCCGGAGGCTGCTGAGATTATCAGGGCACACCTGTGCCCTAAGGAAAATTCCCCTGCTCACTCGAAAGCTGTGTATTAAGCACAAGGCCATGACAGGCAGTGTTTCTAAAAGCAGTCGAGGTAGAAAATGGCGATGAGAGAAACTCTCTGGTTCTCAGTTATCCACAAAAGACACAACATTTTAAAAAAAAATACAATTATCTCATCTGACACGCAATTTCTCTGGAATAAACAGCAGGCAACTCATCTGACAGTAACCCTTCTGATTTAAAGGTCCAATGCAGCCATTTTTATCTCGATATAAAATCATTTCTGGGTAACAATTAAGTACCTTACTATAATTGTTTTCAATTAAAATGGTGAAAAATAAACAAAAATAGCATTTCTCAAGCAATCATTTTTCTAGGACTGTCTGGTCTGAGTGGGGAGGGGAAAACTAGCTGTTGTATGCAGAACGGTTTGGAACTCTCTTTCTTTTGGCCTCCAGAACAGCCTCAATTTGTCAGGGCATGGACTCTACAAGGTGTCGAAAGCATTCCAAAGGGATGCTGGCCCATGTTCACTCCAATGGTTCCCACAGTTGTGTCAAGTTAAGTGGATATCCCTTGGGTGGTGGACCATTCTTGATACACACGGGAAACTGTTGAGTGTGAAAAACCCAGCAGCGTTGCAGTTCTTGACAGAAACCGGTGTGCCTGGCACGTACTACCATACCCGCTCAAAGGCACTTAAATCTTTTGTCTTGCCCATTCACCCTCTGAATGGCACACATGGACAATCCATGTCTCAATTGTCTCAAGGCTTACAAATAAATGTTTTACCTGTCCTCCACTTCATCTAGACTTATTGAAGTGGATTTAACAAGTGACATCAATAAGGGATCATACGTAGCTTTCACCTGGCCAGTCTGTCATGGAAAGAGCACATGTTCCTAATGTTTTGTACACTCAGTGTATATAAAACAGGAAAATCCTATTTTTGATTGCACTGAGCCTTTAACATTGTGACATATAGACAGTCTACATAGTGTATATATACATGGTCTAAACTCTCCCTTTGCATTGTGCAGTGAGACACAGTGTGAATATCCTTTGATATCATAACAAGATCCATTCATGTTGATATAATGAGATGGGACACGTATGGGCTTAGAGTGAATATAACTCAGGCATCTGTCATGGAGCTTTACTGACCTCATCAGTGTTAGCCCTGTCTCATTGTTAAACCAATTAGTCTCTAGTAAGTCAATGGGCACAGCAATACAGGTATGTACTGTATACGTGGGGGGTTTGAAAAAAAAATTCTGTGTAAAACAGTAAAGGTTTTCTCAAGAAGAACATAACACCCTCCTTATCCCATATCAACTGTCCCCACAACTCTTAATGAATTGAGTATTTTCCACTCTCTCTCTCTCTCTCTCTCTCTCGTCTTTCTTTCCCTCGCTCAATGGCTGTCATCTTATACCAATATCCTCCATTGAATACTTCATAGAATACATTTATTTCCACATGAAAGGTTGTTGATCAGAAGAAAAAAACGTATTTTGTTCTCCTTAAAAAGTGACTCCACATCGAGCTAATTGCATAAGGTAGAGAATGTGATACTGCACTTGAGTTTTTCTTTTTCAGTTCCAATGGATCATCATTTCGGTATGAAAGCAAAGGCTTACGTGTAAAAGGGGATTGAAAGCCGATAGGTGTGTATGTGTGTGCAACATAATGTTTTCTGAGAGGACACATACTGAGTTATTTGAGGCATTTTAGGATCACAACAGAGTCATTAAAGGACCAGTGCAGACTACATTGGAACCAGGAGATAGATGTGGAGGGAGAGAGAATACTTCAAAGATAGATGATATCTCAGCCCAAATACCAAAACCCAGGGATAAGTTCACAGGACAGTGTACACGGAACACTTTATGTTTATTGTTGTGAAAAGGTATGGATTTGTTCCTTGGAGAAATTGAAATGACATTAGTTGTTTTTTGTAACAGTACTACTGATGCTACTGTAGCAGGTTGGAGGGTTGTGGTGTAGTAGCATATTGTGGTTGCATATTCAATCCGCGGTTTCTCCGAATTTTGCCATTGTAAGGAACTGTTAGAGAGGAGAGCAGGAATTATTGATTGGCTCAATTCAAAGCCTGGCTCAAAGCATATGGGCTTGTCTGTTAGCTGATTGGATTAACATCCCCTTTGGCCACCCTGCATACCGCTAAAGGACTAAGATGTACCAGGGAGAGCCTCTCTAAGCTACGAGGGCTTTATCACTGCCAAGGATTTGACTTATCTGTGTGTCTCTGTCTCTGTTGTGGGCTACAGTAATGTACCCCTTGACTTATTCCACATTTTGTAGGTTTACAGCTGGAATTCAAAATGGATTCAATTGTTTTCTTTTTACACACAATACCCCATAAAGACAACGTGAAAACACGTTTTTATAAATTTAAGCAAATGTATTGAAAATTAAATACAGAAATATCAAATTTACATAAATATTTATACCCCTGAGTCAGTACTTTGTAGAAGCACCTTTGGCAGTGATTACAGCTGTGAGTCTTTCTGGGTAAGTCTCTAAGCACTTTTCACACTTGGATTGTGCAACATTTACCCATTTATTTCAAAATTCTTGATGCTCTGTCAAATTGGTTGTTGATCATTGCTAGACAACCATTTTCAGGTCTTACCATAGATTTTCATGTAGATTTAAATCAAAACTGTAACTCTTCCACTCAGGAACATTCACTGTCTTCTTGGTAAGCAACTCCAGTGTAGATTTGGCCTTGTGTTTTAGGTTATTGTCCTGTTGAACGGTGAATTCATCTCCCATTGTTTGCCTGTGCTTAGCTCTATTCCATTTATTTTTTATCCTGAAAAACTCCCCAGATCTTAACGATTACCCATAACAAGATGCAGCCACCACTATGCTTGAAAATATGGAGAGTGGTACTCAGTAATATGTTAGCACATTTTTTGCAGTATTACTTTAGTGCCTTGTTCCAAACAGGATGTGTGTTGTGGAATATTTTTATTTGGTACAGGCTTCCTTCTTTTGACTCTGTGAATTAGGTTAGTATTGTGGAGTAATTACAATGTTGTTGATCCATCCTCAGTTTTCTCTTATCACAGCCATTAAACTCTAATTGTTTTAAAGTCACCATTGGCCTCATGGTGAAATTCCTGAGAGGTTTCCTTCCTCTCCGGCAACTGAGTTAGGAAGGACTCCTGTATCTTTGTAGTGACTGGGTGTATTGATACACCATCCAAAGTGTAATGAATAACTTCACCATGCTCAAAGGTATATTCAAGTATATTTATTTTTACCCACTTTCTTTGCTAGGCATTGGAAAACTTCCCTGGTCTTTGTGGTTGAATCTGTGTTTGAAATTCACTTATCGACAGTTAATTGAATGTGTGGGGTACAGAGATGAGGTAGTCATTCAAAAATCATGTTAAACACTATTATTGCACACAGAGCGAGTCCATGCAACTTATTATGTGACTTGTTAAGCACATTTTTACTCCTGAACTTTTTTAGACATACCATGACAAAGGGGTTGAATACTTATTGACTCAAGACATTTCAGCTTCTCATTTTACATTAATTTGTACAAATATAGAACAACTTAATTCAACTTTGACGTTATGGGGTATTGTGTGCAGGCCAGTGACCAAAAATCGAAATGTAATCCATTTTAAATTCAGGCTGTAACACAACAAAGTGTGGAAAAGGTCAAGGGATGTAAATATTTTCTGAAACCACTATATAATGTTAGCTGCATTTCTATTAAATTGAATGTTAGCATTATGCTTCTATGTTTGATCAAGGTTACCTAGTTGGGATGAATTATATTTCAATTCAGTGAAATTAATTAAATAATTGTTCAAGTTCATTTAATCAAGGATTTGTTTTGAATTGACTACAATTTAGATTAAAAAGACTTCAGCCAAGGAAGGTAAACCCATGTGATTAATTTACACTTTGAACATATGCAGCCACGTGCAAGGATTTTTATCACGCATTTTGATGTCATCTTTATGCCCCCTTTTGTACAGTTATCTGGGCAACTGCTGACTTTGGCGTCCCACAGTTTGCTCATTTACATTGACCCTAATCCTGAGAATGTGTATTAAATATGATGATTTAATCTTCTCTGACAGTGTACCCCTCTGCTTGCCCTCCAAACATCAATTTTTAATCAGCATATTAGAAAACTACCTTAAGATGTCAGATAACAGTCTGGTCTCATAGCCCTCGCCATTAGCCATAGCAGATGTGCTTTACACTATTTACAGTGGCATTGGACCTCCTCCGCCAACAGCAATACAATAATCAGTGTGTTTGCTGAATCTGTTAGTGTAATGAGGGGTTATTTTTATTTACCGCATCATTGTGTAAACATGTTGTAATGTGATGCTGAAGGGATAGCGTGTACTTTGCTTATGCACCAAGTGTTTCCTAGTTATGAGAGTGTGAGGAAAGCCATTTTCATGCTGTAGGATGTATTTTGGTATGGTTGAGACTGATTATGAGAGGATCAATGTGAAGTCGTTTCACTCACTCAGTTGGATACCTCTGCAGTGCCTTGTCCTCCCAGTGCCTTGTCCTCCCAGTGCAGGACTGCTGATGTGAGGCACTGCACTGAGGAGGCTCTGCAGAGATAAATATTTGAATACGTGTAAGGGGCGAAAGGGAGACGACTCACAGCCTGTCAGTTGTGATTCGAGTCATGGCATCAAGCAGGAGACCTGCTCTGCAACACAGGGTGACTCAAGTAGTCACGCGGCCACACACACACACACACGCAGCCACACACACACACACGCGGCCACACACACACACACGCGGCCACACACACGCACACACGCACACACACACACACACACACACACACACACACACACACACACACACACACACACACACACACACACACACACACACACAGACCTGTCAGCAAAGCCCTGTCAAACTCATCACCACATCAACCCCCTGGTACTAGTACAGCAGGGTTTGCACAGACAATGATGGGGCATCGCGACAGCTCTGTCTTCCCCTGCCTTCCCTCTACCTAGCAGAGCCCCTCAGCCTAATGAGCTCTGTCAGAATGGCATTTGACATAAGCCATCAATAAAGCACAGTTGACAGACATTAAGAATGTGGACATCCAGGAGATTCCTGGTCTCCTGAAGAGGAAAAATACACAACAGCAATGCTGACCTTGTAATCTGTCTGTAATCTGAACACGAGGCCCTCTCTGGATGTTCTGATCTATGGCACAGCTGACAGTTATCCATGTTACATCACTCAGATTGAAATCTGACTTCTGTGCTGCCTCACATATTACACAAATGTGCATCCTTTATGCATTCTCAGAAACGTTATGCCTATGCAATGCATACTTTGGCGATTGCAAGCTTAAATACTGCCTTCTATTGGTTATCACACTGGGAATGCTTTTGTTGCGCAGTGCTGCAACATTCTGCTATATGTTTTGTTGTAGTTTGAAAAAAACAGTACCAGAGGAAGTGTATACACTACCGGTCAAAAGTTTTAGAATACCTACTCATTCAAGGATTTTTCTTTATTTTTACCATTTTCTACATTGTAGAATATTAGTGAAGACATAAAACTATGAAATAACAGATATGGAATCACGTAGTAACCAAAAAAGTGTTAACAATATTTTATATTTGACATTATTCAAATAGCCACCCTTTGCCTTGATGACAGCTTTACACACTCTTGGCATTCTCTCAACCAGCTTCACCTGGAATTCTTTCCCAACAGTCTGAGCACTTGTTGGCTGCTTTTCCTTCACTCTGTGGTCCGACTCATCCCAAACCATCTCAATTTGGTTGAGGTCAGGGGATTGTGGAGGCCAGGTCATCTGATGCAGCACTCCATCACTCCCCTTCTTGGTAAAATAGCCCTTACACAACGTGGAGGTGTGTTGGGTCATTGTCCTGTTGAAAACAAATTATAGTCTCACTAAGCGCAAACCAGATGGGATGGCGTATCTCTGCAGAATGCTGTGGTAGCCATGCTGGTTAAGTGTGTCTTGAATTCTAAATAAATCACAGACAGTGTCACCAGCAAAGCATCCCCTCACCATAACACCACCTCCTCAATGCTTTACGGTGGGAAATACACATGCGGAGATCATCCATTCACCCACACCGCATCTCACACAGACATCGTGGTTGGAACAAAAAATCTCCAATTTGGTCTCCAGACCAAAGGACAAATTTCCACCGGTCTAATGTCCATTGCTCGTGTTTCTTGGCCCAAGCAAGTCTCTCTGTCACGCCCTGACCATAGAGAGCCCTCGGGGTTCTCTATGGTGTTTTAGGTTAGGACGTGACTAGGGGGGTTTCTAGGTATTTTATTTCTATGTTGGTGTGTGTGTATGGTTCCAAATTAGAGGCAGCTGAATATCATTATCTCTAATTGGGGATCATACTTAGTGGGTCCTTTTTCCCACCTGCTATGTGGGATATTGTTTTGTAAGAGTGCCTATGTGCGCTATGTATTTCACAATCGTTATATCTTTGTTGTTTTGTTTTCACTATCATTAAAATGTGGAACTCTACTCACGCTGCGCCTTGGTCCAATTATTCATACGACGGTCGTGACAGTATATCCCACCTTAACAGGACCAAGCAGCGTGCCCAGGAGGTGAAGGAGCGTTGGTCATGGGAAGAGATACTAGGTGGATGTGAGACTCTTCCTTGGCGGGAGTCGTCGAGGAGTAAACGAGGACAGCGACGACGCCGGGGTCCGCGGCCACAAACAACCCAAGGTCAACCCCAAGATTTTTTTGGGGGGGGGGCACAAGGGGTGGTCGGCCGAGCCGAGGAGAGAGCCAGAGACTGTCTGGGAGTCCATGGAGCAGTTTGAGGAGGGATATCGGAGAGAGATGTTGGCTAGGAGTATGCTGCATCTCAGGCGTTTTGAGGAGCGTGCCAGTGCGCCTCCCCAGCCCGGTACGTCCTGTGTCGGCTCCCCGCACTCGTCCTGAGGAGCGTGTCATCAGCCCGGTGCAACCTGTGCCGGCTCCACACACCAGGCCTCCAGTGCGCCTCCCCAGCCCAGTACGTCCTGTGCCGGCTCCCCGCACTTGTCCACCAGTGCGTGTGTACAGTCCGGAGTCTCCAGCGACGGTCTACAGCCCGGAACCTCCAGCGACGGTTCACAGTCCAGAGCTTCCAGTGACCGTCCACGGTCCGGAGCCTCCAGTGATGGTCCACGGCCCGGAGCTTCCAGTGACGGTCCACGGCCCGGAGCTGCCTGCGCCGGTGCCATGGCCGGAGCCTTCCACTGCACCGATGCCCAGTCCAGGCCCGGTGTCCAGTCCCGCTCCATGGCTGGAGCCTTCCTCTGTGCCGGTCCTCAGTCCAGGCACAGCGTCCAGTCCCGCTCCATGGCCAGAGCCTTCCTCTGCACCGGTGCTCAGTCCAGGCATGGCGTCCAGTCCCGCTCCATGGCCGGAGCCTTCCTCTGTGCCGGTGCCCAGTCCATGCACGGCGTCCAGTCTCGCTCCATGGCCGGAGCCTTCCTCTGCACCGGTGCCCAGTCCGGGTACGGCGTACAGTCCCGCTCTATGGCCGGAGCCTTCCTCTATGCCGGTGCCCAGTCCGGCTACGGCGTACAGTCCCGCTCCATGGCCGGAGCCTTCCTCTGCGCCGGTGCCCAGTCCAGCTCCATGGCCGGATCCGCGGTCTGAGCGGGTGCTACGTCTCGCACCGGAGCCGCCACCGACGCTAGTTGCCCACCCTAACCCTCCCCATCTAGTTTCAGGTTTTGCGGTCGGAGTCCGCACCTTTGGGGGGGGCGGGTACTGTCATGCCCTGACCATAGAGAGCCCTCGGGGTTCTCTATGGTGTTTTAGGTTAGGGCGTGACTAGGGGGGTTTCTAGGTTTTATATTTCTATGTTGGTGTGTGTGTATGGTTCCCAATTAGAGGCAGCTGAATATCATTACCTCTAATTGGGGATCATACTTAGTGGGTCCTTTTTCCCACCTGCTATGTGGGATATTGTTTTGTAAGAGTGCCTATGTGCGCTACGTATTTCACGATCGTTATATCTTTGTTATTTTGGAAGTTTCACTATCATTAAAATGTGGAACTCTACTCACGCTGCGCCTTGGTCCAATTATTCATACGACGGTCGTGACACTCTCCTTCTTATTGGTGTGCTGTAGTCGTATTTTCTTTGCAGCAATTTGACCATGAAGGCCTGATTCACACAGTCTCCTCTGAACAGTTGATGTTGAGATGTGTCTGTTACTTGAACTCTGTGAAGCATTTATTTGGGCTGCAATTTCTGAGGCTGCTAACTCTAATGAACTTATCCTCTGCAGCAGAGGTAACTCTGGGTTCTCCATTCCTGTGGTGGTCCTCATGAGAGCCAGTTTCATCATAGCACTTGATGTTTTTTGTGACTGCACTTGAAGAAACTTTCAAAGTTCTTGACATTTTCCGTATTGACTGACCTTCATGTCTTAAAGTAATGATGGACTGTCGTTTCCCTTTGCTTATTTGAGCTGTTCTTGCCATAATATGGACTTGGTCTTTCACCAAATAGGGCTATCTTCTGTATACCCACCTACCTTGTCACAACACAACTGATTGGCTCAAATGCATTAAGAAGGAAAGAAATTCCACAAATTAACTTTTAACAAGGCACACCTGTTAATTGAAATGCATTCCAAGTGACTACCTCATGAAGCTGGTTGAGAGAATGCCAAGAGTGTGCAAAGCTGACATCAAGGCAAAGGGTGGCTATTTGAAGAATCTCAAATATAAAATATATTTTGATTTGTTTAAAACTTTTTTGGTTACTACATGATTCCATATGTGTTATTTCATAGTTTTGATGTCTTCACTGTTATTCTTCAATGTCGAAAATTGTAAAAATAAAGAAAAACCCTTTATTGAGTAGGTGATCTAAAACTTTTGACCGGTAGTGTATTTCAGGGACTTTTCCCTGTAATACTAGAATAGTGGTGTCCAGGAATGTTCAGCATGTTCCAGACAGCTATTCCAAGACATGATCATCATGCTTTACTGTTAAGTAACATATTGGTGCTTGTAAGCTGCTCGCCGTGATATATGTAGCACTGCTTAAGTTGCCTGGTGATGTTGCCCCTGCACTTTCTACGCAAAGCCCAAATACCCATTCCCGCTACAGAAGTTAATGGTGGGTGCCTGGTTGTATTACGGCTGATTCTATTGAAGGGCTTACTTCTAAATAGGAAACAGAACAGCGCTATTTTTAAGGAGACTAATCTAAGGGATCCTCATCATGGAAGTGGTGATGACGGAGTCTCCAGACCAAAGTGTAGCCTAACGATGAGTGTACTGTACTGTAACTCTGAGATCAGGATGAAGTCACTGTGCTACCAGGGACTTGTTATGAATCACCCAGCAGAGCTAATGGACAGACTTCAGGCTCTGTGCAGCTTTGTCCCATTGTCAGTCAGAGCAAGAAGGAAACATGGCGGAATTAATACCCTATTTGGAAGGGTTGGAGGCGTTTCAATCTAATGGTATCACTCCTCAATACTGATGAACTGGCCAGTGAATACACAGATTTTACTGCATTATCGTCCCTCCTCACACAGTTACACTACACAGACAGCACCATGTATCAAAATACACTAGCTAGTACCCCCGGATTGGGTGTCTAGAGGTTGTTATTGCCTAAAAGCTATGGTCTGCAGACAATAAAAGAGCAAAGGCTGTGAGAGAGAGAGAGAGACAACACTGCAGCACCGTGACCTGTGCCCTGACTCGCGCATCATTTGGGTCCCTGGCCCCCTCAACATGATGAGTTTTGACTCCTGTCACCATTGGGTGACATCAAGACCCTTTGACATGTCCAGGACAGGAGAGACGCTCCCTCAGTCACAAAGGTTCTGCAGGTGACCATCTCTCCTCTGGCACAGAGGATGAATCTGAACATTCAGTAAAGGTGAAAAACATTGTGCAAAAGCAAAACTCGATCTGATAATTTTACCCAATGTTCAGTGTACAAAACATTAAGAACAACTGCTTTTTCCATGACATAGACTGACCAGATGAAAGCTATGATCCTTTATTGATTTTTCTTGTTAAATCCACTTCAATCAGTGTCAGTGCCAACTTGACACAACTGTGGGAAGCATTGCAGTCAATATGTGCCAGCATTCTTGTGGAACGCTTTTGACACCCTATAGAGGGGGGGTACACTCAGTTTATGTTAGCAACCTGAAATGCTATGATGTTAAGATTTTGGGGATATTCTTCAAAAGTATTCAACATTTTTGCATGGAAAACAAAACTTTGTGTTTCTGTTTTAAAGTGTAATTAAGGGTAAAGTCAACACTGAAAGACTGGTATTTTGGAACAATAGATTTATCAGAAAAAATGATTGCTCTTGATACTTCCTTGCTGAACAGCCAGGTTGCTAGCCTCCGACTGTGTTTTTGGCAGCGTAGCCTAGTGGTGTAGAGCATTGGACTAGTAACTGAAAGGTTGCAAGATCAAATCCCCGAGCTGACAAGGTAGAAATCTGTCGTTCTGCCCCTGAACAAGGCAGTTAACCCACTGTTCCTAGGCCGTCATTGAAAATAAGAATTTGTTCTTAACTGACTTGCCTAGTTAAATAAAGGTAAAATAAATGTAAAAATTTTTTAAAATAAGGGATACCACTGTAGCTATTTGTTCTCCTATACCTCCCATTAACTAAACTTAACAAGGTAAAGTACTGTAACACTATACAATAAATATTCTGCTTAACCATTACAGATATTTTGTTCTGATTTATATTTTCAGGATTCATTTTTCTGTGAATATATCAGTCATATTTCAAGGATTTCTGTGTAAAGTAATTCCTGCTTGTACTGTATACCCAGTTCATCTACAACTTATTACACCATGGTTATTCATCATAATTCCAGAGTAAGCGGTTGAATGTGAACATGTCCACATAGAAGGAAGTGAGAAGGCTTGTGGCAAGCATACGTATCTAAAAAACATACAGTACCAGTCAAAAGTCTGGACATAGCTACTCATTCAAAGGTTTTTCTTTATTTCTACTATTTTCTACATTGTAGAATAATAGTGAAGACATCAAAACTATGAAAGAACACATATGGAATCATGCAGTAACCAAAAAACTGTTAATAATATTTTAGATGTTAGATTCTTCAAAGTAGCCACCCTTTGCCTTGATGACAGCTTTGGACACTCTTGGCATTCTCTCAACCAGCTTCATGAGGTAGTCAACTGGAATTAATTTCAATTAACAGGTGTGCCTTGTTAAAGTTCATTTGTGGAATTTATTTCCTTAATGCGTTTGAGCCAATCAGTTGTGTTGTGACATGGTAGGGTTGTTATACAGAAGATAGCCCTATTTGGTAAAAGACCAAGTCCATATTATGGCAAGAACAGCTCAAATAAGAGAGTAACGAGTAACGACAGTCCATCATTACTTTAAGACATGAAGGTCAGTCAATCCGGTAAATGTCAAGAACTTTGAAAGTTTCTTCAAGTGTACTGTAGTTACAAAAACCATCAACTGCTATGATGAAACTGGCTCTTATGAGGACCGCCACAGGAACGAAAGACCAAGAGTTGCCTCTGCTGCAGAGGATAAGTTTGTTAGAGTTACCAGCCTCAGAAATAAGCAATTAACTGCACCTCAGATTGCAGCCCAAATACATGCTTCACCTAGTTCAAGTAACAGACACATCTCAACATCAACTGTTCAGAGGAGACTGCGTGAATCAGGCCTTCATGGTTGAGTTGCTACAAAGAAACCACTAAAGGACACCAATAAAAAGAAGATACTTTTTGGGCCAAGAAACACAAGCAATGGACATTATACTGGTGGAAATCTGTCCTTTGGTCTGATGAGTCCAATTTTTATATTTTTGGTTCCAACCACTGTGTCTTTGTGAGACGCAGAGTAGGTGAACGGATGATCTCCATGTGTGGTTACCACCATGAAGCATGGAGGAAGATGTTATGGTGTGGGAGTGCTTTGCTGGTAACACTGTCAGTGATTTATTTAGAATTCAAGGCACACTTAACCAGCATGGCTACCACAGCATTCTGCCGCAATACGCCTTCCCACCTGGTTTATGCTTAGTGGGACTATCATTTATTTTTCAACAGGACAATGACCCAACACACGCCTCCAGGCTGTGTAAGCGCTATTTTACCAAGAAGGAGAGTGCTGCATCAGATGACCTGGCCTCCACAATCCCCTGACCTCAACCAAATTGAGATGGTTTGGGATGAGTTGGACCGCAGAGTGAAGGAAAAGCTTTCAACAAGTCCTCAGCATATGTGGGAACTCCTTCAAGACTGTTGGAAAAGCATTCCAGGTGAAGCTGGTTGAGAGAATGCCAAGAGTGTGTAAAGCTGTCATTAAAGCAAGGGTGGCTACTTTGAATAATCTCAAATATAAAATACATTGATTTGTTTAACACTTTTTTGGTTACTAAATGATTCCATATGTGTTATTTCATAGTTTTGATGTCTTCACTAATATTCTATTATTGTAGAAAATAGTAAAAATACAGAAAAACCCTTGAATGAGTAGGTGTATCCAAACTTTTGACTGGTACTGTATATAAAAAAATGTATGGCACACGAGACACCTGTCTTATTCGCTCCCATCTCAGCGGAGGCTGCCGGGATGTCACAGTCCAAGAAGAAGCCAGCAGCATACCACCCTGCATCCCGCTGCTAGCTGCTTCTCACGTTAAGCAGGGTTGGGCCTGGTCGTTCCCTGGATTGGAGACCAGATGCTGCTGGAAGTGGTGTTGGAGGGCTAGTAGGAGGCACTCCAGGGCAGTGATTGGGGACATTGCCCTGTGTAGGGTGCCGTCTTTCAGATGGGATGTTAAACGGGTGTCCTGACTCTCAGTGGGCACTAAAGATCCCATGGCACTTATTGTAAGAGTAGGGATGTTAACCCTGGTGTCCTGGCTAAATTACCAATTTGACCCCCATACAATCATGGCCAGCTAATCATCCCCAGCTTCCAGTTGGCATCCCCCTCCTCTCCCCTGTAACTATTCCCCAGGTCATTGCTGTAAATGAGAATGTGTTCTCAGTCAATTTACCTGGTAAAATAAGGGTTTAAAAATAGAGGGGAGTGTGGCTCAGCTGCACAATGCATGTCTCTCTCCAGAATGCGCTCTCTCCCGCCAATTTGTGCACATTCATTGTTTCATGACTTAATTTGTTTGATTGTTAGTGTCTATCAATTCCCAATTACATATATCACCAGTAGTACATTTACCGTTAATTCATTTCTAATCTACAATATTTGTTCGGCTATGGTCATTTCTGTTCATGCGTTCAATATATTATTATTCCAGTCGTTTACCGTTCTCATTGTCGGAGTGGACACGTCTTTTGCAGAGCGCACAACTTATGCTACACAGTTTTGGTATATTTCATTCCATTTATGAGTTTTGTCAATTTAGTCATTGTCTTTTGTTTGGAGCGCTACTTTCAATGTTGAGTAATGATGCGCACCTGATTATGCATAGAAATAGACCTATAGACTTCCTGGCCTGCGAGCAAATGTAGGCATATAAATATAGTATAGTATTTCTGATTGGCTTAACACACCACCACTGATGACCTGTGGAGCTTCTCAAAGTAATGTTTTCTTCACCTCAAACTGCAAGCAAAGTCTGTTTTTACATCCATTGAGAATGACAATAGTTCCTCAATGTATTTGAAAAATATTTCCAGCGCTCTCCCTTTCGATAACCACTCAAAATGCCATGCTCTGATCCAGTGGAAACGTCATAAAATAGAGCTACCTGATTACTTCTTATCCCTTGTGCAAATAGCCTACAGCTGTGTCTGTCCCGAGCTCAGGGCCGCGGGAAACTCTGAGGGCCCAGAATATTTGATATAATGTTGCAAGCTTTGGTCCGGACATTGTTTCAAGTTATGCAGACAGGCCATGCGTAGCCAATGTGAATGATAGGATGTTTTCTACCTGCAGGCTGAAATGTTTTTATATTTTAGCTTTACAGACTATTTTTACATAGGCTAGTTGGCAATGGCAATATAAGTTCGTTTTTAGGTTTGTATCATTTTCATTTAGATTTGGATAGGATTTTTGATTAACGACATGATAATGATTTTGAGATATGAAGACGTTATTATAAATGAAATGCAATGGTTACACGAAAATGTGCATATGAAAACTGGCACGCAGATCGGTAGAAATGGTAAGATAAATTGGTATTCCACATGAGAACGGTAGCCGACTCCTCCTGTAGCCTATTACTGGAAACTTCTGTAGAGTAACGGCAGAATCTGCGAAAGCCAGCGGGAGGAGGAGGAGTATGTTCGGGTCTTTTTTTCAGGTTCGTTTTTTTTTAAATTCTGGTTATCTTGATCTCTGGCTCCCTCTATTTCATCAAACGGTGCGCTTAAAGCATCAGACAAGCTCAATGCATAAATCGTTTATTTTTATTCAAACAGGGTTTGACCCTATATGAAAAAATACACGTTTTAAAATGTCGACCAAGCCATTGTTAAAAGAACAAATGACTTTCAGTTGACACCGCAAAATAATTGTAGGGGACAGTCCTGATCATCTATCCGTTTAACCTCTTTAGAAACTTTAGAAAAAGGACTGGGCACAAACATGGAATCGACACAGCTACTGCATGCGCTCTACCATGTGCTGTCAATGTGGTTCAAAAAGAACACCAGGTAGATTCCATGAAATTCCTAATTGCTTTCTGTTGTGTCCAGATACTATGTAGATAAAGACAGCGGTCTGCTCGGGCGTGTTTGTTAGCATTAAGTCAAATCTAGTTTTCTCATTTATTATTTGTCCTGAGAGGAAGATTCTATCGATCGTTTGATAAAACCTCTCTCCCCTCAGTCTCACAGCTGTATTCCATTAACTTGTATTAAGATTATATTTCAGAGCACAGATTGTGGAACAGCATATGAAGTACAAGCTGGATGTTCATGCAATGACAAATCTGTCAGTAAATCTGCTTTGCCTGATATAAAATTACACTGACTTTTGCACTCATTCCCTGAGTCTATAAATACATGTAATTACACCATAGTAAATGAATAAAATGCACATGCCTTGGCATGTAGCAACACCTGTAGTATACTGTACGTAATGGTTCTCATCTCACCAGTAACATAATCTAGACTCATCCCAATTTAACTTAACATACACATACAGTATTGTAAAAGAGTATTGTAAAACGTCATACAGATAACAATTGTTCTGTTTTATCATGTGCTGATTACACCTGTATTGTGATGCCAATATGCTGTGTAATGTGTGTCTGTTGAGACAGTGTTGTGTGCAGTATCTGTGTCAGGCAGCAGGCCATGTGGGTCCGTCCCCACCCTGGCGGGTGGCTGCACTAGCCATGGCCCTCCTCTATCCTTGTCAGCAGGGCTCTGTGACTGAGAGTCGGTGGATTATGCACACTGCAGGCCAATGGGTCACTGGATAAGAAGTCTTCTCTGTTACCGCAAATCCACAGATTAAACGCAGTGTGGAGAGCCTGTGCTACCCCGAGGGCAAACGGGACTGAAAACACGGCTCCGCTAGGTCTCCAGCGTTGGCTTAACCCTTCTGTCTGTGTAGTGATGAGTCAATGTATGGATGGAATGGCTTATTTTAAAGTCCTCTGTAGCGGAGTTAAATACATCCAGGGCATCAGAGGGTTATGGCCAGTGTTGTTTTTCATGATATCTTAATTTGAAAGTTAATCCCGTGGCAGCTGAGTAGTATGAGACTAGAGGGAAACAGTCGGTCATGCAGAATGAACTGAACACAATACTACTGAGACAAATCATTCTGTGAGCAATAATTAGACAGTAGTATTTGATGGCTTCCTCAGTGTTTGTCAAGCCAGGGTGACTAACTCCATGCCTTAGGCAGCTCCAGGAAAACAGAGCATGGCTATGTGCTCCCCTGTATGCCTGCCAGGGAGATATATGTTGATGTTGTTAGGCTGCTTTAGAATACAGGGCTTACAGGGTACAGATCTTTAGACCGGTCGAAAGGTAGCATGGCGTGGTCTCATCAGGGTTATACAGAGCCTTCAGAAAGTATTTCTACTCCTTTACTTATTCCACATTTTGTTGTGTTACAGCCTGAATTCAAAATGGATTTAACCATTTTTTTATGCACACAATACCCCATAATGACCAAGTAAAAACATGTTTTTAGAAATGTTAGAATTTTTTTTGAAAATGAAATGCAGAAATATATCATTTACATAAGTATTCACTCCCCTGTCAATACTTTGTAGAAGCACCTTTGGCAGTGGTGAGTGTTTCTGGGTAAGTCTCTAAGCACTTTCCACACCTGGCTTGTGCAACATTTGCCCATTTATTTATTTCAACATTTTTCAAGCTCTGTCAAATTGGTTGTTGATCATTTCCAGACAACCATTTTCAAGTCTTGCCATAGATTTTCAAGTAGATTTAAGTCAAAACTGTAACTTGGCCACTCAGGAACATTCACTGTCTTCTTGGTAAGCAACTCCAGTGTATATTTGGCCTTGTGTTTTAGGTTATTGTCCTGCTGAACGGTGAATTCATCTCCCAGTGTCTGGTGGAACCAGGTTTTCCTCTAGGATTGTGAAAAGGATCCTGAAAACCTCCCCAGTCCTTAACGTCTACAAGCATACCCATAACATGATGCAGTCACCACTATGCTTGAAAATGTGGAGAGCGGTACTCAGTAATATGTTTTATTAGATTTACCAAAAACATAATACTTTGTATTCAGGACAAAAAGTACATTTCTTTGCCACATTTTTTACTGTATTACTTTAGTGCCTTGTTGCAAACAGGATGCATGTTTTGGAATATTTTGATTCCGTACCGGCTTCCTTCATTTCAATCTGTCAATTAGTTCAGTATTGTGGAGTAACTACAATGTTGTTGATCCATCCTCAGTATTCTCCTATCACAACCTTTAAACTTTGTAACTGTTTTAATGTCACCATCGGCCTCATGGTGAAATCCCATTGCGTTTTCCTTCCTCTCCAGCAACTGAGTTAGGAAGGACTCCTGTATCTTTGTAGTGACTGGGTGTATTGATACACCATCCAAAGAGTAATGAATAACTTCACCATGCTCAAAGGGATACTCAATGTCTGCTTTTTGTATTTTTACCCATCTACCAATAAGTGCCCTTCTTTAGAAGGCATTGGAAAACCTCGCTGGTCTTTGTAGTTGAATCTGTGTTTGAAATTCCCTGCTCGAAAGATACTTGTAGGTGTGGGGTACAGAGATGAGGTAATCATTCAAAAATCATGTTAAACACTATTATTGCATACAGACTGAATCCATGCAACTTATTATGTGACTTGTTAAGCACATTTTTACTGCTGAACTTATTTAGGCTTGCCATAACAAAGGGGTTGAATACTGATTGACTCAACACATTTCAGCTTTTCATTTTTAATTAATTAGTAAACATTTCGTGAAAACAAATATTCCACTTTGACGTTATGGGGTATTGTTTGTAGGCCAGTATCAACACATCTCTATGTAATCAATTTTAAATTCAGGCTGTAACACAACTAAATGTGGAAGAAGTCAACGTTATTATTCAAATGTTCGAGGGTGTGTGTGTTTAGGTTAGTGTGAGTAAATGTTACTATACAGTGTGCGTGTGTGCTTGTAAGTAGGTGTTTTTATTTTGCATGTGAGTCTGAAGGGGTACTAATAGTGTGGGGTATCGTTAGTAGTGGAAGGGAATGACGAAGGTGGTCAGAACGGGACAGTGGCAGGATGGCTGTTGGTGACAAGGCTCTTGTACCGTCTCGTCTGCTCGACTGATCCGAGGGAATCTGGGTCACTTCCAGCCCCTTCACATGCTACTGTGTGTTCCCATCTCCTTTCCTGTTCCCGCTCCTCTGCCCTGGGCACGCTACGACCCAGCTAACTCCATGCTGATGACTCAAAGAAAATGTACTTGTCTCTTATGGCAAATTGCGATAAAAATGAACAGCATTAGTCTTTGTGGTTGCCTGCACTATCCCCCCCTCTCTGGTGTCTCAGTCTTCTGTTCTGGCATTTATTCTAGTATAAAGACATATCTAGTGGATAGTCATTGTTGAAAGCCTTATCTATCATGGCTTTCATGGCTGTCTATTTTTCTCTTCGTGTCTCTACTCTGCTCTCCATTTGTTGTTGAGAATGAGCACAATGGACAGGTACAGTAGTAGTAAATCAAGCCAGCCAATGGAATGGTAGAGTACCTCTCCACCTTTCCAAATAGCGCCATAGTCCGTGATGCTGTCCAGTCAAAAAAAAGAAGAAAGAATGAATCTTGATTGAAAACAAATGAATTAATCTCAACTGATCATGGCAAAGCTAATGAGAAAAGCAATAAATTGTTACACAGATATATATTTTAATCCAGGCTTTACACGTCTGATACAGTGTCACTTGAGAATGTTATCTAGCATAGTGCCTGCCTGTGTATCAGATAGAATGGACATGTTACCAACAGCTCTAGAGTACAAACATTACCATAATGTTTTTGCCTTCATTATGTTAAATGTGAATGTAACCGAGTGCGTGTGACATCTGTTGTATTGTGTAGCTTATCCTAATGATGCAAGTAAGCCCCTTTGAACAGAGCAATAGAGATAGATGGAAATCTCCCGATAAGGTGGTTGGGTGATGTGATTAAGTCATTAATTCAATAATTTGATAAGCCGTGAGGGAAGGCAAGCCACACACATATGGATTAGGAATGTTATGACCTACAATAGTGCAGTCATCCATCTTAAAATAGAGGTGGTCAACAAACAATACTGACCATGAGAGATGAGATTACTCTAAATCTGTTTGACTGAAGGCCTCTCAAGTGGATGTATTAAACCATGCAGTTATTTCAAAATATATTAAGTAAAAAAAAAACACCAAACCTAAATGCTGCTCTTAACTTCTAATATATACCAGTAGGCCTATTAGTATTATAAACTATAATATCATCATAGGGTATAGAATTGTTTTCTCTATCTCTCGTTCTGTGTGTGTGTGTGTGTGTGTGTGTGTGTGTGTGTGTGTGTGTGTGTGTGTGTGTGTGTGTGTGTGTGTGTGTGTGTGTGTGTGTGTGTGTGTGTGTGTGTGTGTGTGTGCGCGCGTGCGTGCGTGTTTAGCAGAACATTTGAATTACTCGACAAATAGAATGGACGGTGTCCTGTCTCACAATTAAAATTTGCCATCTTAAATAACAGAACTTGTTTGGACAATCATTCCCACAATCAGTGCCGAGTTTGGTTGTGGATGGGGCTGTGCGGTCTATGACGAACAAAGCAATAGGCAGAACAGACGTCTTTGTATGAGATCCACTGTCTGTGTTTTGTGTGGTTGAGTTGGTGAATGTCAGTCCGGGGATATCGGTGTAAGGATACTGTCTTTTGGCACAGTTGTATATGCACTTGTAATATGCTCACTGTAGGCCTGCCTACTTTTTAAAACTGTATATTCTACAATGAATAAGTAAGTACTCCAGACATGGATTGGCAATGTAGCCTAATTGTTTATTTTTGTGTTAATCATCAACAAATATCCATGATTTCATATTTTGCCCCTGTTAAGCAATTAAAGGCCTATTTGAAAATGACAAATGCGCACATTATGCATGATTTGGAAAATGTGGTAGTATGAATACGCTATAGGCTACTTAAAACCATAGATTTAAACACAACCATATACGTAGTAATTATATATATATTTCAATCAGTTACAGTATTTTGGTTTTAGCTTAGCCTATGTGTGTCTATTTGCCCCTCAAGAAATGTCCGATTTTAATTTCTAAAAACGTGAATGCAGTGTTATCATAGGTCTAGGGCTAGGCTGAGTAAAATAGTAACAAGCTAATGTTAATTACTATGTTTCCATATGAAATCAAAATGTACTTCGCCATATAGTGTTACTGTAAGCTTGGACAGAGAGTAAAGGTTTCTGTTATGTTTGCGCGCTGTTCTACAGTCGTGCATAGCCAAATAGTTTATTGACAGACCTCCGTTTATGATATCGAACATTTTACCATCTTTTATTGATGCGCTCTTCATAGAAAAAGAAAGTGTCCTTGTAAATTTAGGTTAGGATTACAGCATGAAATATTCAAAGGCATCTAAATATTTCAAACCTACACCTTGTCACTCATCTTCACAATTACTTTTCCCTTTTGTCTGTATCCGGTCTGGCGTCCTTATCCTTTCTTTACGCTTGTTCTCGGATCGGTGCTAAACCTATAATAATATGCTATGGTTTTATGATTGACCCCACTAGTAAGAACATGAATCGTGTTAATCCGTATACTGCTCTCATATATACTATGTCCATCTGGTTACTCTGCAACATTACAGTGACAGTATAGACTTACAACCTACTTTTATCACCTTGTTGACAAATGTGCAAATAACCCTTTTCTGTGTTTGATTATTATTAAGCTATTATGATCATATCAAACATTTTAATAAAATATTATTGATTTTGATAAAGTAGGCCTGTTATTTACACTTTATGAAGGCAGTAGACAAACGTTCAGAAAAAATGAACACATTTTGGAGGTATTTCTATGATGATGTGGGGAAACTGTGTCACCGAATAGCCAAGCGCACGTTGCATGAGATGAACAGCTTCTTGCGCAGAAGGCAGGCAGTTTCATAACCCCGCGCCATGAGCCTCCCATAATTCATGCAAAAAGAGCCTTAAGGGATTCAGTTGATCTCTCTCTCTCTCTCTCTCTCTCTCTCTCTCTCTCTCTCTCTCTCTCTCTGTGTGTGTGTGTGTGTGTGTGTGTGTGTGTGTGTGTGTGTGTGTGTGTGTGTGTGTGTGTGTGTGTGTGTGTGTGTGTGTGTGTGTGTGTGTGTGTGTGTGTGTGTGTGTGTGTGTGTGTGTGTGTGTGTGTGTGTGTGTGTGTGTGAGAGAGAGAGAGAGTCTGAAAATAATATCAGGCTTTTCCGTTAGAATGAACTTTACCACTGTAGCCAGCCATGAAATGATGTGACCCGACACTTGAAACCATCTGCGCTATCTATCCGCCTTCTTATTTACTAAATCAGCCCGTGCACAAAACGGAGTGTATCTGATACTAAACCCGAGTAGCCCAGCAGTGCCACGATAGTTTTATACACAAACGTTCCGTTTTTTTCTGCAATGTTTAGCAAAAAACGTCTCTTTGATGGATTAGGCTATAGGCTAGTGTGCAGTGTGAATTAGAAATACAAACAGTGATTTTATCTGAGAAGAAGCAGATGCAATACAATATGTCATGGCAGATCAAATAAAGATGCAACATCTGTCAAATACGTCTGATCAAATAAAGATACGCCTATAATATGTCGATGTACCCTACATCATCAAAATAACCGAATTCGATGCGAATGACTTCAATTTGTCCAGCATAAAATCAACATATAGTGTAGAGCAATATTTTTTATGATCAAATGTGTCCCAACAATTGTAGAGCGTGGATGAACGGGATTTTCTGCGTGCGTTAGGCTATACAACCATTCAATATCATGCTATTGTAATCGCAGAACATTCGTTGTCTGTTTTTATTCTTTATTTGAACAATTTTTAAAACGGTATGATAATCAGCCAATATCTGTCGTGCGTGCTGCGGGGTCTTATTTCCCATTTTCAATGAAAGAAGTAGGCTAAACGTGTGAACGTATTGCGTTTTAATTGATTCGTCGCTTTTCTTCTACACAGCCATGACTTACAAAGGAGGGGATGTAGGAAAACATGGAAGGCAATTAAAGGTTTGAAGACAAAAAGCAAAGGTCAAAATGTTTACATTCTAAAAAGCCGCTGTCGAGCACTGGGAGGTGCTGCATTCTCTTAGCGCTCCTTTCCGCGTGATTGGTAAACTTGACAGTGATTGACGGGCATCCATGGCAACCACGAAACCAATCTGCCAAGTCCAATAGAAAATCAGCAGAGGGGCTGACTGTATTTCCCCCCTTCAAAATACATCTCGGGTCTAGTTTTTATACTCTTGTAATTTCAACATACCAAGTTCACCAGCCGAGGGCATAGTTCCTCAGTGTTTTTAACGGTTGATCTGTTAACTTTGGGATTGCCTTTTTGTCTGGATCCAACGATCAGAGAGCGAGAGGGAGAGAAGGGTAGGCGCGAGAGGGGAGCGTGTGAGTCAGAGAGAGACGGAGGTGAAACGAAAAGCCTCCATGTTTCAGCTGCCTATCTTGAATTTTAGCCCCCAGCAGGTTGCGGGGGTTTGCGAGACTCTGGAAGAGAGCGGGGACATTGAGCGCCTCGGTCGCTTCCTCTGGTCTCTGCCCGTCGCCCCAGCAGCCTGCGAGGTCCTCAACAAGAATGAGTCGGTGCTTAGGGCGCGGGCCATCGTGGCCTACCACACTGGGAATTTCCGAGAACTCTACCACATTCTGGAGAACCACAAGTTCACCAAAGAGTCTCACACTAAACTACAGGCCCTGTGGCTCGAGGCGCACTACCAGGAGGCAGAGAAGCTGCGGGGCCGCCCGCTAGGGCCAGTGGACAAATACAGGGTGCGGAAGAAGTTCCCTCTACCCAGAACGATATGGGACGGAGAGCAAAAGACCCACTGCTTCAAGGAGAGAACCCGACATTTGTTAAGAGAATGGTACTTGCAGGATCCTTACCCGAACCCGAGCAAAAAGAGGGAGCTCGCGCAGGCTACTGGACTTACTCCCACACAAGTGGGAAACTGGTTCAAAAATCGTAGACAAAGGGATAGAGCGGCGGCTGCGAAAAATAGGTAGGCTACATGCTGCAGTCTGTACCTTTTTGTATTTTTATCAGTGATGGTGTGAGGTGGCGACAACGTTTATTGTTCAATTCTTAACGAAAAGGACCCTGCATTGCGACTGCATCTCAGTCAGCCTAAGTACTTGCATTTCTTTCAATAAAAGCAATTATTTGTGCAAATATTGTTCTATCGAATTGTTTGAATTATGTTATTTTGAGCAAACATTGAAATATAGTTGGCTATAATATATAAATAGTATATTTAAATTACATTTGTTCATAAATATTCTCAACGGAAATGACACCATAAACGATGTAGCCTATTGAAATGAAGCAAACTGTATGACAAACTCCATTGTGTGACTATAGCCCTGGTCATTGTCATTGCAAAACGAACCATAGCATGTCTTAATGCAGTGTTTCCCCAAATTCACCATGAGCCTATGTATTCTTGCCAAAACTAAACTTGAAGCATAGGCCTAGCTACTCCCCGAGTCAAGTGTCTCAATAATTCCGTTCAGATTATCCTTCTTTTTCCACAATCCATTTTGATTATATTGGCAGCTGTCCGTGTTAAATCTTTGAACATAATTTAACAACAAACATGCAATTGTCTGAAAGATTTTTGTATTATGGATGTTGCTTAATTTAATGAAAGACAGAAACACTAGAGCCCTGCGGTATTAGGTTATTTGTTCAATCACGTCTGATGCCACTTGTGCTGAACAGCAAATCATGAAGGCAGCACGTGTATTGAACGAATCTAAATGATTTCCTATAAGAAAATATTCAGGCTAGTCTGACTATCTTTGAAATTGTGCTCACTGTGTGGGCTTGGGATTGCTGTGTCTTGATTGTGTTTGTGCATTTACTTGTAGGCTATAGAATATTTAAAAAATGCATTTGTTTGGCTTCTGGTCTGGCACGTGTGTATCTGATGCTAGACTTAACTACAGCAAAAATGATGTTTCAATTGAGGATTTACTTTGATAGAACCTATTCGTATTGTATTGCGCTTTCTAATTCTATTTTTCCCTCCATGTCTGTCTTTTACCCAGGCTACAACAGCAGGGGATGTCCCAAGGCTCGGTTCGGTCTTTGGCAGATGATGATGGAACCGTCGATCGACTCGGTCCCGCCTCTAGTCCCGAGGCTAGTTTGTCAAGCAAAGCCGCCACCTCGGCTATCTCGATCACTTCCAGCGACAGCGAATGTGACATCTAATGGCGCACGAGGCAGTCCAGAGGAGGGAGAGGATAAATTCACAGGAGATAAATAAAGGAGATCCTAAAAGACAATCTAACAAAAAAACAGTCAGTGCCTGCGTTTGAATTGAAAGAAACTGGTCTTCTTTGATGGCTGCCAAAACATGAGGGATCTGACGGAATGCCCTGTCTTAAAGCTATACTTTCTTTTTGTTGTCGTTTTTCCGCTATGGATGGCTGAAGCTAATACAAGCGGACAGAAAATGTAAAGAAAAATCATATTCATATTCACGATCCCTTTTTAGGGAGGACTAATAAACCAATGCCTCAAGATACAACTAAAAATGAAAAAAAAAAGACATTTGAGCGCCTAACCTGCTGTTTTCTGTGGGTATTTCATGTTGAAAAGACGCTGTAATATTTTTTCTTTAAAGTTTTATAAATAATGTTTATTTACCTATTTAAATGATTGGCTCTGTTAGAATGTGATATTATTTTGCTTGGTGTTTTTAATATTTACCTTGTGCACAGGTGAACCCGTTGAGCATGTGCGCTTTAGTAAACATGTGTTTCAGTAAAAAACGTTTTTTTTTTTTAAGAAGTAAAGATAACTTAATAAAATAATTGTTTATCAAAAGAACAAAACATCAGTTTTTTTATTCTCAGATTACAACGATTGAGAATGGTGTTTGCGGTTATTGTATCACTCGATTATTACTTGATATTATTAGGCAACCTAGTCATTTGCCACAATAAATTAGAATATAGTTTGGGGATTTGTGACGATATTTACTTTAAATTTTCTGTCACAGATATCATATTGTATCGTCCTATGATAGGCCTATAGTGTGATGCAGCGTACTGTATCAATTTGTGTCTCTGCGTTGCCCTGATGAAGTGGTCTAGGTTATATATCTGAGTATTTTAGGCATGTTAAGTATTTAACTACTAAAAAGGCATGAGGTGGCGCACACCCCCAACAAGTTAGTAGAGGTGCTGACTAACGGAGAGTGAACTGTAGTAGGCTATACAAATAAGCAGTCGCACAATAGCATCCCAGAAATATATTGGATAAATCAACGTTTCGGCATCACATTGTGTTCTTCAGGGTGTACGTACTTAACTACCACATACCACATACAGATCTTCAAATGTGGACTCTGAGTGAGATTTTTTTTAAATAGTTTATAATGCCACACTTTGTGCCCTGACACGTTCTCGACATATAGCCTAATTGACCAACAACATGCTTTGCGTCATGTAATACGGAATGACAGACAGAGGTCAGAGAAAGGCCGGCTCACAAAACGAGACAGTCTCCCGGAGTAAAAACAAATTGTCCTACACAACACCATAATATGAAATGCGCTCTGGCTGACGGATGTGCATGGAAATACATAGGCTATTGTCCTACATTTTAATCTAAATAGTGCTATTGTTGTGTATTTCAAATTATGATTTTGTAGCCTAAGCCTATCACATTTAATTTAGATAATTGAATCATCGATTTCTAGCTGATAGGCTAAAACATGTCAAAGAATTGCATCTGCATGGTATGCGATAGGCTACTATTCGATCGTGGATATATTCTAAACCATATTTCCTTTATCGCAGAATGAATGTGTGATAACCTAATGTCTGCCACGCTTAGCCTATACGCCTATGGCCTATTTTTCAAGGGTGATAGAATACAAAATGCTATTTCATTTCATGGCTATAATGATATCATGTTAGCAAAACTAGTATTTGAGTAGTCAGTTATTTATATCCGGTCATTAATGGTCCAGTGAAAACACAACGTTTTTAGGAGTAGACCTATAGGCATAAAGGTTTGTAGCAGACCAGTTATGGTAGGCTAAAAAACGTAATGGCCATATAGGCCTGGCCTACGTTTGGTATTATGATGATATGATCGGTGATGCAGGGTTTATCCATTTAGATAGGCCCTTAAGTGTTTTTGTGTGTGTTTTTTGCGTTAGGGTTTTGCCTAGCCTACTATTTGACATTTTTACCGCTAGCATCCCTGGTTGTGATGAATATATGCCTATTAATTAGAACGTACAGACGATAGTTAGCTATTAGAACGTAAATATGAGGTTAAACCGTGCATATATAGGCCTTCATCTGCTGTAAAAAAAAATGTCCATCCCTCTTTACGTGCGCTTATAGGATGTCAGCCCAAATGAGCATCGTAAATAAGGAATGAAAAACACAGAAGTACTGTTTTTCCTACGGATCCAGAGTTCTGGGTGGGGGCCTACACCAGGGTTTTCATCCAATTCCCAATTAATTAAACTAACCAGTGAAAAGAACAAGCTGTATTTCTCTGAACGTTTTTCAGCTGGAACAACACAGAAGTCAATGCAGTGTTTCGTTTTTGGGATAAAGAGAGGAAGCATGTGAGGGGACGAAAACGGGTGCTTTGAGTTTCTTTCAAATGATGGGGACAAAATGGCAGAATATTTCCGTTTCTATTGAAAATAAGGGCGACCAGGGGGATGCATGAAAAGGTATTTGTAGCAGTCAATAAGGTTGTCAAACTGGTCAGCGGTAATCAGCACTAATGATGAGGTCTAGGGTTCCCGCGTGAACAAAGGGGCGCTCCCAATGTTTTGTGAGCGGAAGCAACACGGGTTCCCCTTCAAAGAATGAACTGCAGTCAGGGTAGTCTGCCAGGGGTACGGAAATCAGAACTTTTGTGTAGTGTGTGTGTGTTTGGCAGCTGCTGCAATGTGAATTCGTGAGTTGGGAGATTAAAAGGATTTAATTACCAATTGATTGACTGTTTTCTGACTTGTACGTTTGCAGCAATCATAGCACGTTAATTGTGCTCCAATAAACACGTCGACAATGTTGAATAATAAAGAAAAGGCCTCTACGTTTTGTAAAATATGAAACGACGTTGGATATAACCGCTGAAACGGGTTAATTTTAAGACCATTGACTCTCATCCGTTTAGACCTCCAGCCCTTTTATATCTTGGTAACATGATATCTTCTGGATTTTTGTGTAGTTTTTAAGCTATTTATACAAATTAAAGCAGGTGCAACGCCAATTTCAATGTAGCCTATGTGTCCACCATAATATGAAAAAAGGTTCTCCTTCTCTTGAACTCCGATCTCTCTATGCTGTGGCGACTTTATTATGATCGAATCTGTCAAAGCAGTTCAGCAGTGATAGCCTTCACTATGTGATGCGAGCTGGTGTCAGCACTAACAGTGGGCTATGTCAATGTGTACTATTTCTCCTGTAGCGGTTAGGTGGCTATTTACCACATACTCTTGTCTTTAACCATATATTTTTTAAGTAGGCCTATAACTAATCAGTGTTAGTTTATCTCTCGGTTATTTTATGCATATTTCTTCCAACGGTGATTGTAAGACCACGCTGTAGCCTAATATACAACTAGGCTGTAATATAGGCCAACCTACAACTTCTCCTTTGATTGGTCTGGAATATTTTACTCCACTCTGCTTCCTGTTTAAATCCCCTGGTTTTAGGTGATAGGCTCTGCTATAGCTAACATGGTCCCGTGAAAAACACATTCAAATATAGGCATATATGTATTATTATTATTACTGTTATTTTTATTGTTGTTATTATTGTTATTCATATTATCAGCTGTAACCAAGAGACATTTTCAAAATGTAGTCCATTGTTTTCGTAAAACAGATATTACGACAGAATAGACCTCTTGTCATAGAGCGGACCTTTTGCCTGAGTTTTCCCTGTTTTCTCTAAAGCGGATGAGGTCATTCAATTATGGAGAAACATACATGCATTTAAGAGCCTTGTCCATCTTAATTAGTAAAGCTCTCAAGAAGGACCCCTAACTGCCCCATCCCAGTAGACTCAATCTGCCGCGTCTCCCAACAATGTGTTCATTTGATTTGAACACTTTCTTGATGTCGTCTCTGCCAGTAACTGTCGTGTAACGTCGTGTAACTATCGTGTATGTCGCTTGGTTTGTTTCTCTTAAATGTCCATGAATGTTTCATGTTTTTCGACCGGTCCCCAAATTAATATAGTTGTTTCACAGTTGGTTTTGGTATTTTAACCTGGGTGTATTGAACGCGTCCTGGTAAAGATAGAATATATCAACATGCGCACGCGTGGAGCCAGTTTAGCCAAGGTGTTTGAATTTAACAATTTCATGTTGGCTTCTTCACAATCTTGTTTTATTTGTTCGGTTTTTTATTGTTGGCTATATCCCGACCAGGGCCACATTCGTTTTTTTGTTTGCTCACTCAGCAAGAACAGCGCATTCACTGGGAACAGTCAGCTATCCATACAAATTACCCAGCCCTATTTTCTATTATTAATAGGAATCCTCAACGTATTTTATACTCCAGAAAATTGCTTATTTGTAAGTAGGCTACATTATGTTGGCTCGTGTTCGTGTCGCATGTGTTTCTTTGAAGTCAGATACTTTCTTCACTGGACCATTTTCTCTTTCATAATTTAAGTTCGCAGAATGATGCTAGTGTATTTATCCCGCATTCAAGTTTATTAATATTTAACATCTAAAATGAAGGCAGGCGTTTCATAATATTCTCACTGAGAATGCTACGGATGCCCTCTGGTGGTGATATTGGGGAGTACTGACCTGCTTACCAGACACCGCTGTCATGCACTCCCACGATCACAACGAATTATAGGCTGTATATGTTATTTCAATTTCAAATGGTTCCATTGTGTTCGAATTGGTTTCCAGAAATATTGCTATTGTCTTGGTATGCATCCAACAGGCTGCAATAAACACACATCGCTAAATATCCTCCATAACCTGTTGTTCTACGTCTAACACAATATCTTAAAACTGTCCTGAATCGAGAGTGAGACTAAAGACTGGGATATGTTCTGCACGAATGCGCCGTTTCTTTGTTTACACGTTTACACAAGGGGCAACAATCAACCAAATAATAGTAAGGTAAATGTTAACTTAGTTGTTCATGGAGGAGTGTGAAATAGTCTGTAATCCTATAGCCTTTTGTCTGATCGTGTTGCACCGCACCCCTTTAGCAAGAGGCAGTCAACGGCGATCATGATGACACGTAATAGAATACCAGAGGCGCGTTTCAGCACCTTGGACAGGGGACCACCATTCACCGCACTGAAGTGCCGACTGCATGTTTGCTCCTGAGTCAGACTGTTGGCATATCAGCTCTTTGTCACCTGGGCCTCACAAAACATCGTCCATTTCGATTGAAAAAATTTATAATAAAATGATAATTTAACTTTGAGCTTGATTCTGTTTTCCAGATACTTTAATTGATGCTGTAAATGAGAGTGAGGTAAATCATTAAGGGGCCAAGCAACTGACTGTTGATTCATTGTGTTAATATTGTCATTGGACGTTAAAATAAAGATAGCCTACTGTGCACAAAATATTATTTCGCAAAAAAATTAGGCCTAATGTTATTTCGAATATAACACTTGTTGATACGTATCAGGCATGACGCCTCTGGTTTCGTAGGTCTTTCTATAGCTTCTGCAGAATGCCATCCCTTACCGGCTGTATAGGCGAGCCTACTCAAAATGTATAGGCTATTACTAGCCCATGCCATAGCCTTATATTTAAGCAATAAGGCACGAGGAGGTGTGGTATATGGCCAATATACCACGGCTAAGTGCTGTTCTTAAGTGCCTGCCTAGAAACTAGATACAAACACAAATAGTAGAGTAAAAATAAATGTGTATTTTTATCTCTCTAACTACATTGGTAACTAGTTAATAACAGCAATAAGGCACCTCAGGGGTTTTTGGTATATGGCAAATATACCACTGCTAAGGGCTGTAGGCAGGCACTCCGTGTTGCGTCGTACATAAGAACAGCACTTAACTGTGGTATATTGGCCATATACCACACCCCCTCGGTCCTTATTGCTTAAATATATACCTTACAGCCAAACAGACAGTTTTTCTCTCACCTATTAACACATATAATATAAGCCATTGAGCAGATGCTTTTATCCAAAGTGACTTACAGTCATGTATGCATACATTGTACGAATCGAACCCACAACCCTGGTGGTGCAAGCGCCATGCGCTACCAACTGAGCCATAAAGGACCAAATACACTCAGTATACAAAAAATTAAGAACACCTGCTCTTTCCATGACGTAGACGGACCAGGTGAATCTAGGCAAAAGGGGGGGGAACTCAATATTAGGAAGGTGTACCTAATGTTTAGTATACTCAGTGTATCTTATGTCTCAGTTTGATTCACTTTGGAGGGATACCATTCATACTTATTCTTCATAATTAATTGGTTTTTCGTTACAGCCTATCCAGAGACTTAGTAATATGAATACAAGGTCAAAGGATTTGGTTATTAATAGCAATATTTAATTAAAAGCAATATGCAAAAGCTTGCATGCCATTGAAGCGGTCAAGTAGCCTACATCTATGTTTTGACGAACTCCTTCTGAGTGAATTCTACAAAACATTGACTCCAGTGTCTCAAGTGTTCTAGAACTTTTTCTTAAATAACTCACATGAACTAGTCCTTGTTGTTAATCACCCTGTCAGCATGCTCTAGGCTCTGCTTTTTACATTGCTCCAGACAGATCAATAGCCTGTGTCTGCCTGGGCCCGCCTGCCTCACTCACAATTTCTCATTTGTTACAAGATACAATGCAGATAATATGGAGCCATATCTGACTGGTACCTATGTAGTAAAGTCAATCAATGTGCATATCATCAAGATTGTCTGTTCACACAAAGGGCCTAATGTGAACTTGGATCTTCTGTCATTTTCCCTGACTCAAATAATTACTAGCAATAAGTGGATATTGTATTGACAGGCGCTGGTGAGAGTTCTCTGAAATTACGCGGGGATAAATATGTGAAAAGGAAATAATGATAAGAACAGACGCAGGTCAGAAAAATAGGCATTTTACCATGACAGTGGTGCATTGTGGGTGTTCTATTGACAGGGTATACACAGCACGCTGGGGGATTGAGGTCAGTTTGTCTCCAGTAAAGTCAGTCTAGCCTATAGTTGCTGTTGTAATCTTTAGGTGGTAATGCATGACTGTTCATTCCAAACTAAGTATGATACCATTTTTGGAGCAATGCACATCATTTTAAAAGATGAAGAATACTCAGTGTATTTCTTGTGTTAAGTAAAGAATATGTATTAAAGTGGACACTTACATATAACAGACATGACCTCATCCATAACCTAAGGCTGGTCTGACGTCCAATCAGGTTATTCTCCTGCAACAATTACGTTATTTGGATGAAATTATATTCTTTTTACATCCGCCAAGGTTCAAAGTTCATGATCAGGGGTCTCCCTGATTACACTACATTTTACAATAAACTGTTGTTTAAAATATATATAAAGGGCTCCAATTTCTGCTTTTTCTCTCTTCCTCTCCACACCAACAAAGAAAACTACTACACACAAGGCATGGTATGCATGACTCATTGTGATGATATAACTTAAATATATGACATCAAAGTCATAATTAAGGGCATATATAAACTGCAAAATGCCATCTTAGATTCCTTGATTCCTAGAAGAATACATGAATTTATCCTTTGGAAACGAGAGAGCAGAACACAAAGGCTGGTGATAAATATTATCGGCCACTAGATGGAGACAGTGACCATAGAAATGCATCAAAGAGAACATGCTTTGTCTTTGTTCTAATATATAACAGTGATGTCACTGGTGTGCGATGCCTATTGACTGTCTGTTTTATAAAGGATAACCTGTTTTTTGTTTGTTTAGTAGGTGCAGTTAACAAATATCCGATATTCTCTGTATTACTTATTATGTATTGCGTCTTTCAGCGCAATTTTTCTGTCAATAAAGTATTTGAATAGTCCCTCCTATGACCCTCCCTGGATACAATGAAGACAAGCTTTTAGGAAAAAACAAACATGAATGTCAGCATGACTGTGGATTTCACCAAAAAAATGTGTATTACTGAACTCACACCTGCACACATCTTGATCAGCTCACAACTCCACATATATTGGATTAAACACTATGTAGATGAAGTATGGGACAGGCAACATGAGCCCCCCAGTACAGTACACATTATCTCACGTTGTACTGTAAGAACATGCAGTAAATCAACATTGCCACATGGTGGCGAAAAAGACCTAGTGTTATGTATTTGTGATACGTATGTAAATCAGGGATGGGCAACTCCAGTCTCGCTCGAAGGCTACAGCGTCTGTTGGTTCTCTCTTCTCCCCTGCACTTTATTGATCCATTCATGTCACTGATTGCTCAGAAAGTGCACACAGATGGTTTCCCAGGTCTAAGTCATTCACTGATTTGAAGGAAGGAACCAAAACCAGCAGACTCTGTGGCCCTCGAGAATTAGAGTTCCCCAACATCACACAGTCTGAAACAATCAGAACTTTATTAAACATTAAACGCCAATCTCTTAGGTCACTTTCACTGACATACAAATAATAATATTTTTGTCATGTAACTATTAGTGACAAGCACTCAACATGGGTAAATCCCAGATTTCTGTTGGGCATGTTCCAGATAAGCCTACAGAGCCCTCCAAAAGTATTTGGACGGTGAGCTAAAACGTTTCGGGGGGGATCTGTATTCCTGGGCCAGTATTCATAAAGCGTCTCAGAGTAGGAGTGCTGATCTAGGATCAGTTCCCCTCTATCCATGTAATATTATTAATGTACTAAGAGATCAGCACTCTCACTCTGAGACGCTTTATGAATACGGGCCGTGTAATTCAATTTGAAAATCAACTAATGAAAATGAGGCAAAAGTACGTAATGTCACGTTTTAGCTGGGGTTATTTTTACGCATGTTTTATTTTTTGCAATTTAGACCCCATATTTGGACAAATCAGTTAAAAATAAATGAATGTAATACAAAGGCTAGTATTTGGTTTGAAATCCCTTGCCAAAATAACTACACCAAGCCTGGCTGCAACCCATTTACTTCCCTGAGAGCATGGGACCTATATGATCATCGTGCCATGATATTAGATCTTGTAATAACACCCAGCATCACAGCTCCTGATGCTGAAAGATATAACTGTTTCAAGACTACCAGACTGCCCAGAGAAGTACATTCTCTAAAGGAGTAGGAGGCTACCTCATCTGGGTGTCTTTTTCTTTTGTGTGGATTACTGTGTGGTTTACTGTCTGCTTGTCTGCGTAGGGTAAAGCATGTGTGTTTGTTTGCGTATGCCATTGTGCAGATGCATGAAGTCATGCATCCCTGCATGAGAGTTCTCTTTATATCGATTAATATGGTGGTGTACTATCGAGCAGCACAATATTCTATGCAGTAGATTCAGATTATTGTTGAGTGGATTTTGGAGTGTTAATATCTGGCTGTGTAGCCTATATCACTGTGGACTATGACATGATAGTGGGTGTGAATATGTATGTGTAAGAAAGTGTGTTGAGCATTGCAAGTGATCCAGTTGGGGTTCTATATTTAAACTCCTTGGTCTCTAGTTTCTGCAGCTGTCACCAAGTTTAAGTTCAGCACCTTGAGCTTTTCTCCAACTGCTCTTGGGTCAGAGTTATAAACCTGCCAAACCTTTAAAAGAGAGTGACAGTGAGGGACTCTCTCTTACCCTTGAGGTGGTGGCGGTGCCCCCTGAGCGCTGCAGAATGTGCTTACTGGTTCATCAGCAGATCATCCCTGTTGAACATGTCACCCTTGTGCACAAGTGCCTCCCATCACACACAGCTGCTACTGCGAACATACAGTTCTGTCAGCTAGTTGCAACCAGCTTTGGGTCATTGCATAAAGTTGCATTAATACCACTTAGTTACTTGCTGTGTGATCAAGTCATAAATGTATTTGTCTGCAGAACATGTATGTAGGCCTACTCAATTTTTGACTCTCAACTACATACTGGAACTGCTTATTGTAAGTGAGTAAATCATTTGACCAGGGACAATAACTACACATTCTAGTAAGAGCAGTGTCTAACACATACATAAGACAACTCTCTCTTAACTGATTAGGCCTGACTAGGTCAATGATATTTTACATTATGTTAGTTTAGTCTTGGTAATGATGACAGCAGCACATCCTTTTTGCTGTTCTCCACTGTGCCAAAGCCTGTTCACAGATATGCTACAGTGCATACCCAAAGGACTGACATTGGCTTCCTTTGGGCCTTTGACCACATAATATCTGCATCTAACGGTAGACCTATAAACCAATGCTCTGTAAGGTTGGTCTTCAGTCCCTCTAGCTGCTGTAGGTGAGGTGGAGGCCAGAGGAGTGGCATGTCTGTCCAGTGGCAGTGCTGTCCCTAATAACAGAGCTTAGCTGGCATTCCACACGCTGTGGCACTAAGGGGGGAAGTAACCCAGGGAGAGCCTGGTAATTACCCAAGGCCACTGTCACCACGCAACGAATGCACAGCTCCGCAGAGACATGACAACCAGGACATTTTTAACCCCTTCTCATTCCTCTGCCTTTAGGTGCGTATCAAGGAGGCTGGACTATTGCTAACATTGGTGAAGTGTATCATGCTCCTGACTGTATAACTAGCCATGCATGATCATATATGCTGAGTATACAAAACAGGACATAGACTGACCAGGTGAATCCAGGTGAAAGCTGTGATCCCTTATTAATGTCACTTGTTAAATCCACTTCAATCAGTATAGATGAAGGGGAGGAGACAGGTCAAAGAAGGATTGTTAAGCCTTAAGACAATTGAGATATGGATTGTGTATGTGTGCCATTCAGAGGGTGAATGTGCATGACAAAAATGTAAGTGCCTTTGATAGTATTTTAAATGTTAATTTAACTAGGCATGTCAGTTAAGAAGAAATTCTTATTTACAATGACGGCCTACCTCAGACAACACTGGGAAAATTGTTGCCCACTCTATGCGTCTCCCAATCACAGCCAGATGTGATGCAGTCTGGATTCGAACCAGGGACTGCAGTGACCTCTCTTGCACTGAGAAGCAGTGCCTTAGACCGCTGCGCCACTCGGGAGCCGGTGTGAGGTGTACCGGTTTGTGTCAAGAACTGCAATGCTGCTGTTTTTTTCATGCTAAACAGTTTCCTGTGTGTATCAAAAATGGTTCACCTCCCAAAGGACATCCAACTAACTTCACACAACTGTGGGAAGCATTGGCATCAACATGGGACAGCATCCCTGTGGAATGCTTTCGACACCTTGTAGAGTCCATGCCCCGATGAAGTGAGGCTGTTCTGAGGGCAAAAGGGGGTGCAACTCAATATTAGGAAGGTGTTCCTAATGTTTGTTATAATGTATGTATCTCTCTAACTGAGGTTGCATGCAGTCAGTAGCAATCTAGCAATGTTGTCTGACTTTAAAGATGCTCATAAGGATGTCATGTTCTGATACAGGTTGAGAGGTCCATGTTCCGTCTCTGAGGGAAGAAAAGGCTGGAGAGGAGATCGCTACGGATTGAAGAAGAGTAGGAGGACAGATGAGGTGGGAGTGGTGAGAGGTAAGAAGGGAATGGATACACTTATCTCTCTGGAAACGAGAGATCTCTCTCGCGCGCACAAGCAAGCAGGCACGCACACACAGAGTACATTACCATATATTTTCTCTCTCTTCTGGACTCACTTACAGTTTTTTCAATCGCTTTGGTGCTATTTTCACGAGTATGTGGTCAATTTTCAAAACTCTTAGTACAAAACTCCAAACTGGTAACACTGGTAGTGTAGCGAGTCTTATATTCCAAACTGTTTGGAGACATATCTCACCACATAACCATTGATCCAAAATATACGTTTACTGTGAAATACTTTGAGAACATTGATTTAATCACCAAACGACATAATATCTAAATGTAGCTGTTTGAACAACTAGTTAATCCAATAGCAAAAAATGCAACATGCATATTTCAAAATTCCCCTTTGAGTGTAATATCCTATAGTACATTACACAGTTTTTACATTAGGCAATATACTTACACTATCCATAACAATGTATGGAAAATCACATTTCCATAATTTTTTATCCCATGTGTGATCAAAGGTGTGATCACTGAAGACATTTTTCACAATCATTGATGCAGCAATCCTGTCTTGAGCATTTGGCCATAGGTTCTCATCGACATCTCTGTAAATGTGCTCATTGTTTATGCACCTTGGGAAAAGCCTTTGGCTTTACCCAGCAGCATACCCTGGATGGGAGACCAGATGCTGCTGGAAGTGGTGTTGGAGGGCCAGTAGGAGGCACTCTTTCCTCTGGTCTAAAATACATCCCAATGCCCCAGGGCAGTGATTGGGGACACTGTCCTGTGTAGGGTGCCGTCTTTCGGATGGGATGTTAGACGGGTGTCCTGACTCTCTGAGGTCACTAAAGATCCCATGGCACTTATTGTAAGAGTAGGGGTGTTAACCCTGATGTCCTGGCTAAATTCCCAATCTGGCTCTCATACCATCACAGCCACCGAATCCTCCCCAGCTTACAATTGGCTCATTCATCCCCCTCCTCTCCCCTGTAATTATTCCCCAGGTCGTTGCTGTAAATGAGAATGTGTTCTCAGTCAACTTACCTGGTAAAATAATGGATAAATAAAAATAAATTGGCATGGCAAATCCAAGCCTGACATTGGTCTGTATTGATGTCATCGCATGCCTCACCCATGGCATGAAGGAGGGTGACATGCTTATGGGGATGGCAATCACACACCTTCCTCCTGGATTGTAATACTGTATGAATTGAATTGGTCTTGTGGGGCTCAGTTAGTAAGAGCATGGCACAAAAGTTGTGGGTTCGATTCCCACTGGAGTCACATATGAATATGTATGGACTCATTGGATAGAAGTGTCTGCTACGTAAATGGCAGGTATTACAGTATTGTATTGGCCGTTGTAATTTTAGTAAAGCTGTGTGAAACACCCCCATCAAGATACCCCAGCAACTTCATTTTGGATACATGTTTAATGGGGATGCATTTGTTACATGGAGTACTTCTCTGCTCTAGTCAATATCTGATTTTTTGTTACTTTTTGTGAAGTAAAATCCTAAAAGTCAACATCATAATAGTACATTACAGTATACAGTGCATTCAGAAACCCCTTGACTTTTCCCACATTTTGTTGTGTTACAGACTGAATTTTAAATGGATTACATTGAGAATTGTTTTGTCACTGGCCTCCACACAATAACCCATCATGTCAACCTGGAATTGTGTTTTGTTTTTTTACAAAATAATTTAAAAAAATGAAAAGCTGAAACGTCTTGAGTCAGTAAGTATTCTACCCCTTTGTTATGGCAAGCCTAAATAAGTTCAGGAGTAAAAATATGTTTAACATGATTTTTGAATGATTTTTGTACCTTACACATACAGTTGAAGTTGGAAGTTTACATACACTTAGGTTGGAGTCATTAAAACTCGTTTTTCAACCACTCTGCAAATTTCTTGTTAACAAACTATAGTTTTGGCAAGTCGGTTAGGACATCTACTTTGTGAATGACACAAGTAATTCTTCCAACAATTGTTTACAGACAGATTATTTCACTTATAATTCACTGTATCACAATTCCAGTGGGTCAGAAGTTTACATACACTAAGTTGAATGTGCCTTTTAAACAGCTTGGAAAATTCCAGAAAATGATGTCATGGCTTTAGAAGCTTCCATTAGGCTAATTGATATAATTTGAGTCAATTGGAGGTGTACCTGTGGATGTATTTCAAGGCCTACCGTCAAACTCAGTGCCTCCTTGCTTGACATCATGGGAAAATCAAAAGAAATCAGCAAGACCTCAGGAAAAATATGTAGACCTCCACAAGGATGGTTCATCCTTGGGAGCAATTTCCAAACACCTGAAGGTACCACGTTCATCTGTACAAACAATAGTACGCTAGTATAAACACCATGGGACCACGCAGCCATCATACCGCTCAGGAAGGAAACGCGTTCTGTCTCCTAGAGATGAACGTACTTTGTTGTGAATAGTGCAAATCAATCCCAGAACAACAGCAAAGGACCTTGTGAAGATGCTGGAGGAAACAGGTACAAAAGTATCTATATCCACAGTAAAACGAGTCCTATATCAACATAACCTGAAAGGCCGCTCAGCAAGGAAGAAGCCACTGCTCCAAAACCGCTATAAAAAAGCCAGACTACGGTTTGCAACTGCACATGGGGACAAAGATCATACTTTTTGGAGAAATGTCCTCTGGTCTGATGAAACAAAAATAGAAATGTTTGGCCATAATGACCATCATTATGTTTGGCGGATAAAGGGGGAGGCTTGCAAGCTGAAGAACACCATCCCAACCGTGAAGCAGGGGGTGGCAGCATCATGTTGTGGGGGTGCTTTGCTGCAGGAGGGACTGGTGCACTTCTCAAAATAGATGGCATCATGAGGAAGGGAAATTATGTGGATATATTGAAGCCACATCTCAAGACATCAGTCAGGAAGTTAAAGCTTGGTCGCAAATGGGTCTTCCAAATGGACAATGACCCCAAGCATACTCCAAAGTTGTGGCAAAATGGCTTAAGGACATCAAAGTCAAGGTATTGGAGTGGCAATCCCAAAGCCCTAACCTCAATCCCATAGAACATTTGTGGGCAGAACTGAAAAGGCGTGTGCGAACAATGAGGCTTACAAACCTGACTCAGTTACACCAGCTCTGTCAGGAGTAATGGTCCAAAATTCACCCAACTTATTGTGGGAAGCTTGTGGAAGGCTACCTGAAATGTTTGACCCAAGTTAAACAATTTAAAGCCAATGATACCAAATACTAATTGAGTGTATGTAAACTTCTGACCCACTGGTAATGTAATGAAAGAAATAAAAGCTGAAATAAATCATTCTCTCCTCTATTATTCTGACATATCACATTCTTAAAATAAAGTGGTGATCCTAACTGACCAAAGACAGGGCATTTTTACTAGGATTAAATGTCAGGAATTGTGAAAAACGGAGTTTAAATGTATCTGGCTAAGGTGTATGTAAACTTCCGACTTCAACTGTACAATTATGTGTGAGGTCCTTCAGTCGATGTAACGGTTGTCTTCATGAATGGACCAAGGCGCAGCAGGTATGTGAATACTCATGGTTATTTTATTACCAAAAAAAGAGTAAAGCATCCACTTGAAAAAACAATGACGGTGACAACAGTAGCAGTTTTACAGGCTATACACGCAGTGTAAAAACAACTACCCACAAAACCAAGTGACAAACATACTCCTACATATATGACTCCCAATCAGGAACAACGATCCCCAGCTGTTCCTGATTAGGAGTCACAAGACCAACACAGAACACAAGACTGCCACGTCCTGACCCCAAAACTACAACAGCTCCATCTGCTGGTCAGGACGTGACAGTACCCCCCCCTCAAGGTGCAGACCCCGGAATGCACCTAACAATGAAAAAACACCAACAAACAAAAATCCCCAACAAAACCCATAAACAATAACCCCTAAACAATAAGGGAGGGAAGGGAGGGTGGCTGCCGTCACCGACGGCACTGTGCTACACCCTCCCTCCCCAACCCACCTATCCTGGAGGTGGCTCCGGTGCAGGACGTGGACCCTGCTCCACCCTCGGCGTCGCCCACTTTGGTGGAGCCGATAGCTGCACCAGGCAGACAGACCCCTCGAGCCGGGCCGGAGGACAGGAGGGCCCCTCGGGCTGGGCCGGGGAGCATGCGGGCCCCTCGGGCTGGGCCGGAGAGCATGCGGGCCCCTCGGGCTGGGCCGGAGAGCATGCGGGCCCCTCGGGCTGGGCCGGAGAGCATGCGGGCCCCTCGGGCTGGGCCGGAAGGCATGCGGGCCACTCGGGCTGGGCCGGAAGGCATGCGGGCCACTCGGGCTGGGCCGGAAGGCATGCGGGCCACTCGGGCTGGGCCGGAAGGCATGCGGGCCACTCGGGCTGGGCCGGAAGGCATGCGGGCCACTCGGGCTGGGCCGGAAGGCATGCGGGCCACTCGGGCTGGGCCGGAAGGCATGCGGGCCACTCGGGCTGGGCCGGAAGGCATGCGGGCCACTCGGGCTGGGCCGGAAGGCATGCGGGCCACTCGGGCTGGGCCGGAAGGCATGCGGGCCACTCGGGCTGGGCCGGAAGGCATGCGGGCCACTCGGGCTGGGCCGGAAGGCATGCGGGCCACTCGGGCTGGGCCGGAGGGCAGGAGGACCACTCGGGCTGGACCGGAGGGCAGGAGGACCACTCGGGCTGGACCGGAGGGCAGGAGGACCACTCGGGCTGATCCTGACAGGCCGGGCACCCTGGCAGAACAGGGCAGTCCGGCCACTCTGGCAGAACAGGGCAGTCCGGCCACTCTGGCAGAACAGGGCAGTCCGGCCACTCCGGCAGAACAGGGCAGTCCGGCCACTCCGGCAGAACAGGGCAGTCCGGCCACTCCGGCAGAACAGGGCAGTCCGGCCACTCCGGCAGAACAGGGCAGTCCGGCCACTCCGGCAGAACAGGGCAGTCCGGCCACTCCGGCAGAACAGGGCAGTCCGGCCACTCCGGCAGAACAGGGCAGTCCGGCCACTCCGGCAGAACAGGGCAGTCCGGCCACTCCGGCAGTTCAGGGCAGTCCGGCCACTCCGGCAGTTCAGGGCAGTCCGGCCACTCCGGCAGTTCAGGGCAGTCCGGCCACTCCGGCAGTTCAGGGCAGTCCGGCCACTCCGGCAGTTCAGGGCAGTCCGGCCACTCCGGCAGTTCAGGGCAGTCCGGCCACTCCGGCAGTTCAGGGCAGTCCGGCCACTCCGGCAGTTCAGGGCAGTCCGGCCACTCCGGCAGTTCAGGGCAGTCCGGCCACTCCGGCAGTTCAGGGCAGTCCGGCCACTCCGGCAGTTCAGGGCAGTCCGGCCACTCCGGCAGTTCAGGGCAGTCCGGCCACTCCGGCAGTTCAGGGCAGTCCGGCCACTCCGGCAGTTCAGGGCAGTCCGGCCACTCCGGCAGTTCAGGGCAGTCCGGCCACTCCGGCAGTTCAGGGCAGTCCGGCCACTCCGGCAGTTCAGGGCAGTCCGGCCACTCCGGCAGTTCAGGGCAGTCCGGCCACTCCGGCAGTTCAGGGCAGTCCGGCCACTCCGGCAGTTCAGGGCAGTCCGGCCACTCCGGCAGTTCAGGGCAGTCCGGCCACTCCGGCAGTTCAGGGCAGTCTGACCGCTCTGACGACTGTTGACTGGCGGGCAGCTCTGACGACTGTTGACTGGCGGGCAGCTCTGACGACTGTTGACTGGCGGGCAGCTCTGACGACTGTTGACTGGCGGGCAGCTCTGACGACTGTTGACTGGCAGGCAGCTCTGACGACTGTTGACTGGCGGGCAGCTCTGACGACTGTTGACTGGCGGGCAGCTCTGACGACTGTTGACTGGCGGGCAGCTCTGACGACTGTTGACTGGCGGGCAGCTCTGACGACTGTTGACTGGCGGGCAGCTCTGGTGACTTGACTGGCGAGGCTGGGTTGACACACTAGACTCCTGATGCGTGGGGCTGGTATAGGACGTGCCAGCCTGGAGACACGCACCTCCATGCTAGTGCGTCTGGCGGGAAACACCGGACCGAAAGGGCGCACTGGCGGTCTTGAGCGCAGGGTTGGCATCACCCGTTCCGGCTCGATGCTCCTCTTGCCCTGGCACCTGCGGGGCGCTGGTACTGGGCGCACTGGGCTGTGCGTCCGTATAGGCGAGATGGTGCGCACCTCAGCGTAACATGGCGCCCTCCACCTCGTACGCACCTCCCTGTAGTCACGGGTAGCTGGCTTACGGCTCTTCCCTGGCCTGGCCAAACTACCCGTGTGCCCCCCCCAAAAAAAAATCTTGGGGCTGCCTCTCGGGTTCCCTTAGCTCCCTTAACTTGTCCGCCCAGAATTTTCTCTCGTCCTGCCAGGTCCATTCTTCCATTTCCTTCTCCTGTGGCTTCCTCCTCTTCTGCTGCTTGGTCCTTTGGTGGTGGGTAGTTCTGTAACGGTTGTCTTCATGAATGGACCAAGGCGCAGCAGGTATGTGAATACTCATGGTTATTTTATTACCAAAAAAAGAGTAAAGCATCCACTTGAAAAAACAATGACGGTGACAACAGTAGCAGTTTTACAGGCTATACACGCAGTGTAAAAACAACTACCCACAAAACCAAGTGACAAACATACTCCTACATATATGACTCCCAATCAGGAACAACGATCCCCAGCTGTTCCTGATTAGGAGTCACAAGACCAACACAGAACACAAGACTGCCACGTCCTGACCCCAAAACTACAACAACAGCTCCATCTGCTGGTCAGGACGTGACAGTCGAGCAGTGAATTTCAAACACAGATTCAACCACAAAGACCAGGGAGGTTTGCAAAGAGCACCTATTGGTAGATGGGTAAACATAAAAGAGCAGACATTGAATATCCTTTTGAGCATGGTGAAGTTATTAATTACACTATGGATGGTGTATCAATACACCCAGTCACTACAAAGATACAGGAGTCCTTCCTAACTCAGTTGCCAGATAGGAAGGAAATCGCTCATGGATTTCACCATGAGGCCAATGGTCACTTTAAAACAGTTACAAAGTTTAACGGCTGTGATAGGAGAAAACTGAGGATGGATCAACAACATTGTAGTTACTCCACAATACTAACCTAATTGACAGTGAAAAGAAGGAAGCCTGTACAGAATACAAATATTCCAAAACATGTATCTGTTTACAACAAGGCACTAAAGAATGCTAAACAAAAATATAAACACAACATGCAACAATTTAAAAGATTTTACCGAGTTACAGTTCAAATAAGGAAATCAGTCGATTGAAATGAATTCATTGGGCCCTAATCTATATATTTCAAATGACTGAGAATACAGATATGAATCTGTTGGTCACAGATACAGTACCTTAATAAAAAGATAGGGGCGTGGATCAGAAAACCAGTCAGTATCTGGTGTGATCACCATATGCCTCATGCAGCGCAACACATCTTTGCATAGAGTTGATCAGGCTGTTGATTGTGGCCTGTGGAATATTGTCCCACACCTCTTCAATGGCTGTGCGAAGTTGCTGGATAATGGCGGGAACTGGAACACGCTGTCGTACACATCGATATAGAGCATCCCAAACATGCTCAATGGTTGAAATATCTGGTGAGTATGCAGACCATGGAAGAACTGGGACATTTTCAGCTTCCAGGAATTGTGTACAGGCGCTTGCGACATGGGGCCGCGCATTATCATGCTGAAACATGAGGTGGCACGACAATGGGCCTCAGGATCTCGTCACAGGATCTCTGTGCATTCACATTACATCAATAAAATGCAATTGTGTTAGTTGTCCGTAGCTCATGCCAACGTCACCATGGGGCGCAGTGATCACAATGTTGACATCAGCAAACTGCTCGCACACACGACACCATACACGTGTTCTGTGGTTGTGAGGCCGGTTCTCTAAAACGACGTGGTAGAGAAATTAACATTAACTTCTCTGGCAGCAGCTCTGGTAGACATTCCTGTAGTTACTATGCCAACTGCACGCTCCCTCAAAACTTGAGACATCTGTGGCAATGTGTTGTGTGACAAAACTGCACATTTTACAAAGGCCTTTTATTGTCCCCAGCACAAGGTGCACCTGTGTAATCATCATGAAGTTTAATCAGCTTCTTGATGTGCCACATCTGTCAGTTGGATGAATTATCTTGGCAAAGGATAAATGCTCCCTAACAGGGATGTAAACAAATTTGTGCACAAAATGTTTGATAAATAAGCTTTTTGTGCTTATGGAACATTTCTGGGATCTTTTATTTCAGCTCATGAAACATGGGACCAACACTTTACATGTTGCGTTTATATTTTTGTTTTGTGTAATACTGACAAAAATGTGGTAAAGCAATTTACTTTTTGTCCTCAATACAAAGTGTTATGTTTGCGGCAAATCCAATACAACACATTACTGAGTACCACTCTCCATGTTTTCAAGCATAGTGGTGGCTGCATCAGTTTATGGGTATGCTTGTAATTGTTAAGGAATGGGGAGTTTTTCAGGATAAAAAATAAACGGAATGGAGCTAAGCACAGGCAAAATCCTAGAGGAAAGCCTAGTTCAGTCTGCTTTCCACCAGACACTGGGAGATGAATTCCCCTTTCAGCAGGATAATAACCTAAAACACAAGGCCAAATCTACACTGGAGTTGCTTACCAAGAAGACAGTGAATGTTCCTGAGTGGCCGAGTTACAGTTATGACTTAAATCTACATGGAAATCTATGGCAAGACCTGAAAATGGTTGTCTGGAAATGGTCAACAACCAATTTGACAGAGCTTGAAGGATTTTGAAATAAATAAATGGGCAAATGTTGCACAAGTCAGGTGTGGAAAGTGCTTAGAGACTTACCCAGAAACACTCACTCATCGCTGCCAAAGGTGCTTCTACAAAGTATTGACTCAGGGGTGTTTAATTTCTGTAAATTTGATATTTCTGTGCTTCATTTCCAATAAATTTGCTAACATTTCTAAAAACATATTTTCACCTTGTCATTATGGGGTATTGTATGTATATGGGTGACACAAATATTTAATACATTTTGAATTCAGGCTGTAACACAATTGTTTTTTGAATAAGTGAACGGTTATGAGTACTGTCTGGAAGCACTAGTATTTCATTTGTATTTATCTTTTTTTTTTACCAATGTTAGAATTCTTCTTCCACTTTGACATTACAGAGTATTTTGTGTAGATCGTTGACAAAATAAATGACAATTAAATACATTTTAAATCCCCTTTGTATCACAACAAAATGTGGAAAAAGTAAAGGGGTGAATACTTTCGGAAGGCACTGTATATCATACTTTATATGTTTATACTTTACAAACATACATTTTCATTATGTAGTTCTCAAAATCTGCAGTATATGACCCAGTTTAAAATATATAGGTTTACCAAACGGTTAAGTTATTATCAATTAAGAGCAGTCTGATTAAGTAATAGTCAAATGTATTTTAACAAATGAGAAGACAATCATATCAAAAGTAATGTGAGCATTGCATTGTAAAACACCATCACTTTATATGACCATGTATTGCATTATAAAACATGCATTTCTAGATGAAACACTGATTAAGTTTGAGGAAAAATAGTCTTTGTGATTGTGTGTTGTACTTAGAGTAGTCAATTGAAAATGTGCTTAGGGTTTTGAAACAACTGCCTTTTTGATGATTTGGTTTGAGTTTTATACCAAGCATTGTGAAAATGTACTACATACTTGTGAAAATTGCACCACAGCGATTGAAAAAGACTGTAACTAGAGCATAACCAGTGAACCTCTTCTGAATGACGAGCCTCAGAGGCATTCCCACAAGAGAGGCTTGCTCGAAATATAGGATAGGGCAGAAATGGGATGTTTATTTTCCTTAGTGCACGTGTATCTGTGGCATAGGGGTCCTGTGTCTAAAGTGCTGTTAGTTTTGTTTCTGCAAAGAGTTTATAGCAATTCCCATCCCCCTCCTTATCCTTTTCCTTCCCTCTCCCTTTTGATATTATTTTCTTTCCTGTCTCTAGTTTTTGCTATTTTCTCTGAATCTTTCTCTCTCTTGCACTTCCTCTCACTCTTCACCTTTTCCTTAGTTTTTGCGCTCTGTTTCTGTCCCTCATTCTCTCTCTCTGTCATTCTCCCTCTCTCTCTCCCTCCTTCTCTCTCTGTCCCTCCTGCTCCCTCTCTCCCTCTATCATCTGCAGGCTAAAATAGCCTGAACAGATTTCTCTGTGCCTTTTGTCCCTGCTCAGGGAGACGTTTGGCACACAGAGGATCGTGTTACAACTTTCATTTCCTGAAATATTTTTTTGAGAACCAAACAAGGGTATTTTATCCTGTACTGGAGTATGGGGATGAGAGGTGAGGGGAGCGGGGAGCGGGATGGAAGTTCAATTTCTGGGACCTGTCACTCTCATGTCACCAAACAAACACAAACTACATTTAGACCCAGGATCTGGAGGGAGGAAGCAGTGTGGTTTGTGGCTCGAGGGGGGGATGCACTTGAGCTGTTTATGAACCACTGGGGTAGGTGAGGTGATGGCCCATGGGACAATGGGGTATATTTAATTATCCCATATCCCATACCACTTCCTCCTGTTGTGTCTGCCTGTGCCCCAACACCCCTGGGACCACTGCATATAGCCAGGTAACATTGGCTGGCCTGGATTTCCTTGTCCCATCACGCTCTAGCGACTCCTTGTGGTGGGCTGGTTGCCTGCAAGCTGACTTCGGGTGCCTGCAAGTTGACTCCGGTTGCCAGCTGGACAGTGTTTCCTCCGACACGTTGGTGCGGTTGGCTTCTGGGTTAAGCGAGCAGTGTCAAGAAGCAGTGTGGCTTGGCAGGGTCATGTTTCGGAGGACACATGGCTCTTGACTTTTGCCTCTCCCGAGTCCGTAGGGGAGTGGCAGCGATGGGACTAGACTGTAACTACCAATTGGGGACAAAAAGGGGTAAAAGTACAACAACAAAAAAGATCTAGATATCGCTTTTCCTGCTAAGCTCCTAAAATACCGATATCTGATCTTCTGAAACCAGGACAAGCTTTGTCTTTGTAAGGGTCGGTTACATGAGCCCGGGCCTTCCAGGCATATTTCTCTTCACAAGCCTCCTTCAAATGCATCACAATCGAGTTGCATCTTGTCCATCACCTTATATATTGGAAAATATATAAAAATTCCCATTCGTTGTCTCCTCTACATGACGCCCTTCATTTGACACACATGTTATCTTCCACCCTAATAGCTTGGGACCGTCAGGAGTCTGTGCTCCTCCTTGTCTTTGAACTCTGGGTCATGCATCACTCAGCATAGTGGGAGATAGAGATAAATATTTCTTTCGCCAACGCTACTTGGAGCTTCCTGTTGTACCAGAGGCTTCCTGCTTGACCACTTGTCTGAGAGGAGACTGTCCATGGAGTTCGCTGTTTACAATGAACAACACACTCCCAATATTTACAAAGACACACTACAGAGAACAGCTGTTCAAAGGTGTATAGCACTGTATTATAGCACACGCTCTCTCTCTCTCTCTCTTGCACACACACAGTCTGCCTCTTGGGCAAGCCAGGCTGGAGCGTTGTCAGATCCATGCATCATTGGTAAGGAAATCTCCCCACAACCCCGCCACCCTGCCCCTGTCCCCGTCCCTGCGGCAGACCTGAAAAGATCCTTTTGTCCATCATCACCCCTCTTCTACCTCCACCTCCCCATGCCCACACCCCTCATACAGCCCGTGGTTATGGATACCTGGGATTGTCTCACACAATGTTCCCATGTGGGGGTAAGGCTACCTGCAGGCACTAGACCTGAGAAAGTCAGCCCGAGACCAAGTTCCTTACCTTTTGCTTTGTCCTCATTGTAGATGGATCATTTTACTCACTCTGAGTGCTTACCAAAATCGACATACCAGAACCCTCTCCCACGCTTTAGAACAGACTGCGGCCTTTCATTTACTCTCTATATGTTTATTTACACCCAAAAAGGTCTTTCCTGTCATTGATTTAACGCCACTGCAAGTCATATCCATGAAAAACAAAATGCCCTTCTGACGACTCTGTTGTCCATTAGCAGCTGCTCTTACTGGCACTAGTCAGCTCACAGTGGACCTGATGGCGCATCACATTCAGCTCTAATGAAGGAGCCCAGTGCCTGAGGCGTAGGCCTATTCCTCCTACACATGCTGCACTGCTGCACCATGGCTCCACTTGTGGAACTGAAAGGAGGAATTCTCTGTGTGCCAGATAGAGTAGACTCACATGTGTGTATCCATGTATGTGTGTATCCATGTATGTGTGTATCCATGTATGTGTGTATCCATGTATGTGTGTATCCATGTATGTGTGTATCCATGTATGTGTGAATCCATGTATGTGTGTATCCATGTATGTGTGTATCCATGTATGTGTGTATCCATGTATGTGTGTATCCATGTATGTGTGTATCCATGTTAACTGTCCAGTGTGAACGCACCGTGTCCGGTTGGGATCCGAAGTGCGGAATTCAGGCGTGATTAAAAGCCTTGTTGGAGTTTCCGCAAGGGATTGAATTCATATTCTATTTCCACCCCTGTAGAGGTGACATTGATGGCTTAATTCCTGTATGGCACATAGTAATCTCCTGTGTGTCCATCCTTTACCAGACATATTGTCGCTAGATTAACTGGCACATTCACTTTGGTGCCTTTGTTATTGGCTGTTAGCCAATCAGGCTATATTTTTTTCTCTGCTTGCAGTCACATGGGAGATTTCTTGCAAATTTGGTCTAAAGAGTCTATTTTGTAAATCAAAGGTGTTCTGCACATTATTTGTGAGTGGGAGGCAGAGTGCAGAAAATTCCTAACCTACATTTGAGTCCCTGGCACTTTTTTGAGACAGACTTGTTTATGTGTCTCCTGTAAATCAAATACATTGGGGTTGATCAAATAACAGGTTCCTGCTTTATTTAGAGTTCAAATGAGGTCCAAATGTTCCTGCATATTAGATTCAAAGGATATATTTATATACAGGGAATCCCAAGGCATAACTAGTTTCAAGTTGATTTTAGTAGTATGGTAGCTGTAGGGCTAGTATAACATATTATTAGAAAACTATTCAAAATGTAACAACCGCATCACTTAAAAATATGAAATGCACGGCTGTAAATAGTAAATATTCACTGCACTGTATTTGGTAGTCATGGTAGGTTGGTGGTCATGATAGGTTAAGAAACAGTCCCAAATGACAACCGCCTCTGGGATGCAGACTGCCCCAGGCCAGGGTTCCTCGTGCTATAGCCGGGCATAGCCCTGCAATCTTGGCAATCAGGATCTAATGCTAGCAGCAACTGGTTCAGATTAGGCCCAGGAAATCCTCCGTGCTCTCTGTTCAAAACAATTTACCCTGACATGAGCCGAAGGGGTAGGGGGGCAGAGGAGTTGTCCTCTGTTACCAGAAACTTTTGGAGTGCAAGTGAGACATTTTTCAAAATATGACGCAGATATTTGGCCCATAAAGTACGCTATAAATGTTATTGTCCTTTGAGGATTGTTCCACAGCCTAACGCGGCTGTAGACCCTATACAAATCAGTCTTGCATTTGCCTATTCGATATATTCGAATAACAATGATTGCAACAGCAATTATTCATATTATTACAGTAGTGTTATTATTTGTATATTGTTTGTATTATTCTAAGACAATTGTGGTAATATGCTAATAACTCAAATAAGAAGCCGATTAGGCTACTGTTGTTATTATTGTTGTTGGTGATGGTGGTTTTATCATTGAGCTTTCAATTCCCATCATTATTATAGGATAGTTAGCCTAAAACATGAGTGATAACAGGGTTCAATACTAATTGTATTGTAAATCTAAAAGTTGTGCATGATGTTGAACAAGGATGAAGGAGGAAGTATTTAAAAAACATAAATCAATTTCTAGGTTTATTTGTTCTTCGTAGTAGACTACAGATTAATGTAAAATCACGCCTTCCGCAGATGGTGTTGCTTTTCCGTGGCCCAGAACCGACAGAACAAACACTTGGAGAGAGCAAAGTAAACACCGCAACGCAGACGTAATGATCCGCAGCGCTCACGGAGCACGGGCGAGAACCAGGCTTCTTCGCCTTGGGCAAAACATGGCTTTAAATATCATCGACAAAACTACTCTGTTGTGCATACCTCGTGGTCCTTTTTTTTATCGAATTAAAACATTTTGGGGCCCACATTTACAGTTCCCAATCCGGATGTTTTGTTGTTATTCTGACTTGATCATGTTTTGAGTTTCAACACCATTGACATATCTGAAATCCCACGTTGGGTGAAAATTAAAGCAACAATTTCAAGGAAAGACTAAATATGTCCATTTTGTCTGGAGAGTTAAACAGAGAACTTTGACCGTGGTTTCTATCCATCCAAATAGGGACATAGAGGCCTAAGAAACTAAATGTGCTTTTCGAATACACCCTGCCCAAAAGTTGAACAGATATTTTGTATTGTTTGCTATAATGGACGTGCGTAAAATGTAGATGGATCAATGCTATACCAAGGAAGAAAACCTGACCAAAATGTTTTGGTTTATTATAGCCTATATTTGTTCTGCCCTACATATCTTTGAGGGATGAATATAGGCTATGATATAATGCTATTTATTTTATTGACTGGACATACAAATAATACACATTAAACAAATTGACGTCTCTTTTTGTTTTATTGGAAACTAATAGGATTTTAATGAATACGTCGCTTCTTAGTTTCCATAGCAGGAGGTTGCTATAAATTTTATCTGAACAAAAAAATATCATAAATTAAGCAAAAGGGCAGTCCAGTTTAAGTGTCTCGTTGACTTAAGAGTTCGTAAAAGGGGGTTTGATTGTATTTTCACGGGAAGGAGGGTACCTCCTAAGTCAGGATAAGCGCATAAAATAATTGCGTTATAGTTCTAACCAAATTTAACGACAGACAGAGGTCAGTCTAGTTATAAGGTACCATAGTGTAATTTCATATATGTACTCAAGCTGGTAGAGTTATCAGTCTTTTCAAAGATAGTATCAGTTTGCCTTTAGGAGCCTAGATCCACAAGGCTCGATGTTAGAGGTCCCAGCAACGAGTCTTGGAGTTGGTGCGGGTGTCCGTGCATTCCATGCACCGCCTGTGCGCCACCGAGACCCGTCATAGGGTAAGAGGAGACACCGGGGTGACTCATATTTCCCTGGAGCAAAAGCACAGAGTTCTGATCAGGGCTTTGTGGTGGAGAGAACTCATCTTCCGAGCTGGACATGAGCGACTTGCCGCCGTCGAGGGGAGACAGCTGGTTCTGTTTGTTGTTGCCGGAGTTGTTGTTTTCGCTGTTTTCTCTGAGAAGGGAAGATATGTAAAAACTTTAGAAATATAAATGTTTATAGCATACTATCATACCACTTTGAGGACTATAAAGATTTGAACACAAAAAGAAACAAGTCAACATTTAGCCCAACCAATTCCTAACACTCGTATTGTCGTGTAACTATTTGAACTATGCAAAAGTTGAGTACTGTCATCATTGGTTTGTTGCATGATTTCGTGGTGGTGATTTTTGGTTGTGAATAAACAATCTTGGACCCAGGTTTACAGAATCGATAGGCCAAATACAAGCTAGACATTTCAATTATAAGCCAAGAACAAGCCAATCCAAAATTGGTTTAAACTTTAGGATAATGCAATTAAAAATATATTCAATCCGTTTTTATTATTTTGACATTTCAATTGCAAAAGGAAACTTTTGGTCCCACGCAATACTTTTAATTATTGCATTAGAATAATATCTTGTATCGTACTGATTCCATATCTTGACCACTGAAACCGTGACCTGTAGCTCCAGTTGGACATGTAACACTGTCTAAATAGCTGTAACTTATTCTGATGTCAGAAATATTTACAACACTATCGAAATTAGAAGGATACAGTCAATAGTCTGTCATTGGTTCCATTTCAAACGTATGTTGGCCATAGGTTTTTGTTTTGGGGTATCACACTAAATGTTTGAAATGTAAGTTACAGTGGTGAATTGTAATTTCAAATTGTTAAACCACTTTAGTATAAATGTATTGTAATATTAGTTGGTCCTTCTAAAAATCAGCATAAGGGCATGTCACTTTAAATAAATTAGTTGGGAATTTATTCAACAAAATTCCAACTCTGGTAAATTACGTATGTGATTATGTTTAGTTTATTCTTTCCTACTATTAATCCTACTATGGCAACATTTGATTGTACTTTTTTGGTCAAAACATACCTTTCTTTAGCTTCTGCGGCTCTGTCTCTCTGGCGTCTGTTTTTGAACCAGTTGCTGACCTGCGTAGTAGTCAGTCCCGTGGCCTCGGCCAGCTCCCTTTTCTCTCGCGGGGAGGGATAGGGGTTATGCGTGTACCACTCTCTAAGAACACCCCTGGACTTCTCCTTAAAGCAATAGCTGGTCTCCTCGCCGTCCCAGATCGTGCGGGGCAAAGGAAATTTCCTTCTTACCCTATACTTCCCCACCGCTCCAAGCGGTCGGCCGCGCAATTTCTCCGCCTCCACGTAGTGCGCTTTCAGCCACAGCTGCTGCAGCTTGGGATGGTTGTGCGGGGAAAACTGGTGGCTCTCCAGGATCTTATAGAGCTCTCTGAAGTTCCCTCGGTGGAAGGCGACCACCGCCTTTGCTTTCAGTACACTTTCATTCTTGTGGAGGTGGTCACAAGCTGGGAGAGACCAGAGAAAACGACCGAGCCTCTCCAGGTTACCTCCTTGTTGCAGGACCTCGCAGACGCAGGCGACTTGCTCCTGGGTAAACCCAAACGAAGGTAGTATTGACATGATGTCGGGTCTCAATCCCCAGCCCAACGCCGATATCCAGAGGAATGCTGTTTTTCTGTCTATATATTCTTCACTGGTTTGTTATTGTGTTCCAGAACCCAGTGCAATCCGGCGTCCGGACAATATCCACTCCACCCCTGATGCGCACGGGAGATTCGGATGTTGATTGTTGGGACAATTTGTTCCTGTTGGAGATATGTCAGGCTTAAAGAGAGCGCTGCGCGATTCGTTGATTGGCTCTCCCACTGCCCTATACCCTGGCAGCCGAGCAGAACTGGGCTTGCGGCTCCGTTTCCTCCCTGGAGGGAGTACGTCAGGGACTGAAATTGGAGCCCCCCACCCCATACTCCTCTCCAGCGTTAGCTGAGGGAGCAAAGGTACCTACATGCTAATCAATTATTTCAGACTTCTTAAAGAGCATTTTTATCATTCTCTTCATGCAGGACCTCCCATGTTTTTGGAAAGTTCCAGACAAGGCTTGAAGTGAAGTACAAGAGATCGATGAATATATCTGAAGTAATTTATTGCATCACCATGCATTATTAATTATTGTCACCGATAAACCCCCTCATCTTGCCACCGAGTTAATAGCACGTAGATTGTGTATTTCTCTCCTATTTTTCATAGTCTATTAATTATCAAGTAGTGTATTTTATGAGGTGATATAATTTAATAACTTCCTATGATAGTTATACGTGCCATTACGTAGGAGTGCCTGCCAAAAAGGTTGGTGCTTTTAGACAGGAAAGAAACGTTAAGAAACGTGCAGGTATAGAGAATTTGTAAGGCTTCTATGTCAATATTGCATGATGGTCTATTGATGAAAGATATATGCACAGGCTTTATATTGTGGAATAGTGGCCTGACACGTGTAGGATATTTTATGCCTTATATTTGATTGGTGTGACTCCTCTTTACGCATGTGCACCATAGACTACCCGATGTGTTAACTTATCTATGGACATTTCCATTGATATTATTGTTATTATGTTGTTTTTTTTATGTTATTTTTTTGCAGCTTGTTTAATTCTTTCAATTTCCAAAATCCTTGCCTAAACCATTAGCCATACATTGAATCATTTTGATGTTCAGTTATATCTGTGTTTTCGATTTTTTTTTCGTTTCAATTTGCGTCAGTACATTTTAGGCTACTAATTGTACTGCATTAGTTGTTCATTTATTATGGTGTGAAATCTTTATATTTCTACGAAATGATGTACATTTTTATTCCGGCCTCCCTAAGGTTATTTCCCTGGAGATAAATCGTCTCTCCACTGCTGTCCTCAATGTTGTGGCGTGAAACATAAAACCTATCCATTAGTAAATGAGTTCTGTGAGTCACGGGCTCTTGGTCGTTGAGTCGTTGTTTTGAAGGATAGATCAAATTTCTTTATCTTTCCCAGGATTTGCAACTTGACTCTCCGGCAACACGTTGAGAAGTAGACACCGGAAAGGAGCATTTCTAGGGCAGCCAATATTATTTCCAATATTATTTATTCTGTCCGTTAGGCCTACATCTTTAAACCAATATCTGATTTTACATATGAAATATAGGTCTCGGGTTAAAGGTTATAGGTAATTTACTGTTAACATATTTGGTGTTCTACACACCACTAGGCCTACCAGCTATAAGGGTTTCATCGAGCGTTGGTTTAATACATTTCTGTGGTTTTAGACACGTGAAAAAAACCAACCTCGTGCTTGGATGAGAGGCGAATCTAAAATATCCAGATTCTTCTGTTTGAAAATAATGGCCTATACCATAAAGATTATAAAATTGATTTAGGGGCACTTTTGTAGATGGAACTTCCATGATAAAAGCAAATGAACGAGGGTATGCAATAAATGAAGTGTAAGACCCAACCATTTACTGAGATTATTATGATCTCAACATAACTGCCTCCTGATGAATTCATGGCCAATAATGTATAATTGCTCGACCTATTCCCAGTTGTATTGCTTATAAAGGAAAACAACATCAAACGAGCATCCAAAGTATAGCCTAAAACTGCCTTAGAGATGTGCATTCTGTCATGCAAATGAGAATATACAAGAAGTTAAGAAATACGTTGAGGTAGGCTATCGAAAACGAAGGCCCCATCATTCAGTGAATAAAAGGTGCATATTACGCGGTTGGCCGGTCGGTCCTCGACATTAGGCGGAGGCCTATGGGGTTCGCTCCGCTCAGTTCTCTAAACCCTAGCGCTCCAGCAAATGAGCTGTCTTATGGGCCGCTCTCAGGTTTCTCTAATATCTCTACCACATTGCGCCGCGCCTCCTCCTTTAACCCGAGAAGCCAGGGGGACGTGCCCAATCTTAGTTCAGGTCGTGATTATTTCAAGATGTGGACTCCCCTCCACTGCCCCCGGGCAACGATGACGATTGGCGACGTCTCTGCTACTGCACACAACGTCGGTGGATGGAAAATGAGAGGGAGAAAGAAAAACAATCCACAAATACATACCGAGAAAGCACTTCATAAAAACGTCCCCATATCTCATATCAAACCGTCTATATGTGGCGTTTTGTGACTGAAGCTTTTTCTTTATAAAAAGGAGGAGAGAGTAAAATTGTGAAAGTCCAGCAAGGCCGGGTTCACACAAGCAAGCAGATGGTTTTCGCTTAATCAAACTGCTATTTCAGCTGTTGACTGGAACAATGCTGATACTGTTCAAATTGGCTGAAACATTTGGAATGTAGTCTATGTAGTCCATGGCTTTCCTTAATATATCTAGCCTACTTGGATAAATCTAAATAATTCGAGACATAGCCCAGGCCTAATAATTCATTGCTGTAAAACTTTTTTTAATTAAAAGGTGCTATAATATTTGACACCCCGTATAATTCGTTGCATCGGCCTATATATCTTCAAACTATGCAAAGTATGCTGCAAACATTTTCAAACAGAAATGAGTGCAGTTAGGCAACATCAAGTCTGGCTTAGATTACTATATATTTATAACCCTAATGTTGTTGTGTCTGTATAAATACAATTTTAGGATTTATTTTGCAGAATCTTTTGATAATTTAATTCACTCACTTGAGACGAAGTATAGGATATGTGATTATTAATTACCACAATAGGACTTTTTTCTCTACTATTAGTTTGAATTGGCCTATAGGCCCTGCCCAGACCTACATTTTTGTTGTAAAACATACAAGCCTATTCATCACTTTAAGTGCAATACTCCGAATTGGTTGCTTTCTCAAAACACAACTGTTGACATGAGTGAGTTAAATGAAATTGGAGCCGCAATTATCAGCTTAACAGAGTTTCCTGTCATGTTAGAAAATTAGCCTTGTATAAGAGCACTGCGGTCACCTCCCATCAAAATCATTACGGCTCACTTTCCTCGCAGGGCCACCTCATAGGCTACAAAAGGCTATATAGCAGGTTAGTAAACAAACTTTGGTCCTGATGTTGTTAAACGATAATTCGATTAAGAGGCTTTACCGTAGCGTTCTATGTAATAAAACAACCACAGTCTTCTGAAATGTGTTGTCCTCATTTTCTAAACCACTTGACCATTGGTTTCAGACAATGTGTAGGTTACTGGTAGGGAGGGGGCGCCAGTTTATAAACAACAAACCCATGACGTTATGCACAGATCGAGATTTGATATTCACAATGCGTAAAACGGACCCTCCAATTAGTTAGGCTATTTGGAGAGAATATTTAGTGTTCATATTTTTATGTACTAAATGAAGTTTACCATTATCTTTAAAGGCCTATGAGTGTTGGTAACACAACTAATAAAACATCTATAGTAAACATTGATTGGGCAGGTGACATTTGGCATGGCGGAAAAGAGCTGTCATGTTTTTATTGCTTTCAGACAAAGTCAAACTCCTTAATAGTCATAAGGAGTTTGACTTTTAATAGTCATAAGGAGTTTGACTCTTATTTGCGTCGCTCCTGTTACAGAGTGGTGTGTTTCTATTGGAAATACAATTTCACCAGTGTGGTGTGGCGATGATGCGGACTCCCAGCTGTTGCCTCTCTCGCAACATATCCCATTTCAGTGGACAACAACACCCCAACATGTGTGCGTGCACCGGTGCGCGTGTGCGTGTGTGTGTGAGGAGGGGGAGAGATATAGATATGGGTGGAAACACACTGGCATGTGTAGTGCACGTTTGGACCGTTTTTACGCATATGTTACACGTTGCGGTTATAGTGCAGAACCGAGCATTAAATTGCCCCAGGTCGCACCTCTCCTTTTATTTTTCGTTGTGGATGGAGGACTGAACATGTGCAGATATTTTCTCACGCCTGATAACAACTCAATTATCTGATGTCGAAGTCAAATATTGCGTTGTGGTTTTGATGGCGAAAACAACTAAGCCTATAAACTAACCTCAGTCGTTCCCAGTGGATTTTAGGCACACACACATCTCACATTGTAAACGCCATAGAGTGCGCGTTTAAACATCAATTTATAATTGTACATATATTTGCTAACTTTAGGTTCATTTATTTACCTTTCACTTTCGGAACCCCACAAATGAATCTCCGTGGGTAAAGCATTGCTGGTGGGTCTTTTGGAGCAGCGCAGCACCCAGCGACCCCTGGCCTCTCATTAGTGGGACGTGGAGCAGCGGAGTACCGCGCTCCCCAGGTCATGTTACATATGGCTTGCAGTCTGCTGCGCCGCATTAAATGTCAGCTTTGAAACCATCCAAGAGATCAGAGGTCACCGTTTTTAATAAGGCCTCGGTTTTGGGGGGGTCCCTTCTTTTACTGCTCGCCCGCGCATGTTTTACAGTGCACGTTTTAAATTGCGGACAAAATTATACATATTACTTGTTCCACTTTTTGGTAACATTATTATGTGGTTGGATTGGTGTATTTGATGGTGAACGATAGCCTGCAGGACACACCTCATGTATAAAGTGTGTTATTTTAAAAGTGACATATCTATAAGTGACTTTCTAAACTTTTTTCCCCTAAATATGCATTACATTCATCTATTAAGGTTGCCTTGTAGGCTATACTGTAATACAAATAATGTAGAAATATTGCAAACAGATGTTCTTCAAAATAGTGTTTAGTCTTCCTTTAAAAGGACTGACTGTGCTGTTCATTTTCTTCTAATCTACAGGCACAATAAAAAGGGGAAATTTGAAGCTTTCTGGGGCCCACACCCCATGAGACCAAGAGAACATTGGCTCCCTTTTCCAATCAGACTTTGTTCAGGGCTTCAACAAAGCCGTTTCACCCTCTTCAATATTACAGGAGGCATCACCTGATACCTAACAATCAGCTAATCCAATGCCAATGGCAACGAAGTCACCAGTGCACAGGTAACCATACACCAGTTACCTGCCTCTCCCTCTCCTTTTTCTCCCCTACTCTCCCCCTCTCTCTCCATTGAGTGAGCGGAGACAAACACCTTCTGTTTATTTGGGTCATCCGTATAGAACCCATACAAATTATCTACGAAGAGGATAAGACCTGAAGTCCAGTCTCAAAACCACTATACATTCTCCATCTACCTATCCACCCATGCATCCATTCCTCCGCCCCTTCTCCCCCCTTTATCTTAACCAGCCTTACTTGGGAGCCGGCGGAGTGAATCAGAATTGGGTGGAAGATCATTAAAAATCCCCCAAAGCCATGTGAGCAGTTCAGGATTTCTCTGTACAGACACACAGTGCCTGTGAGTGACAACACTTCTGACTCATTCATCCATATGTGGATCAGCTGAGTGAGCCAGGGAGAGCTTGCTCTGGGTTATCCCAGGGAGAGGGCCCATGGACAGGACTGTGTGGAGCTATGGACCCCCCACCCCTATGAGCAGTACCTCTGGAAATCTCATTGCTGTTTATTTGAATTACAGCGGCTGAGATGAGAATAGGAGGGTTAATGAACACCAGGTTGCCAGGCATGTGCAAATGATCACTGCAGGTTTGCAGAGCGCAGTTCTAGGCTTGTTGGATCAGGGCATGCCTGTTATACCCCCATCCTCGCAGAGGTTGGCTTTTTAAGCCTTTTAAATATATAGAAGACGTATGCTTCCTGTCTGGAGAATTTAGGTCCACTGTAGACATAACATTAAACACAAACGCAACTCACATGTTTAATTAAGAAGTAATCTAGAAATTATTTAGTCATGGTAAAGGAGCCAAATGAACACTTTTTTCATGACAAAAACTAGTAACAGTTTCATATTTTTATAAATATAAACTTTTAATGCAGTATGGAGATTTAGAAAAATACATTCACATCATTTCAGATTACAAACATACAGTTCAAGCTAAAATAAAAAACAATCTGTTTTACCATATGCCTATGGCTTATTTTTGGTATATGACATCAGAGCATGTAGACAAAGTTGTTCTGTAATGTAATCTTTATGTCAGTTTGCAGTCTGTTCGTAGCTCTACTCTGAGTGAGGGTTTAGGTCATGGAACCTGACAAAGGAAAATGTACTGGCAAGTCTCTATGTACATGGATCTTTGTCTTAATGTCTTACTGTTATGTGTAAATGACATCTGTTGGTCATGCGGTTGAGATGGGGTATTATGGTTTTGTGTTGTGTGTCTGTGTGGAGTTCATGTCTTCAGTTGTGAAGTGCTCCACATACATTTGTTGATGTATGAGGCCCACTTACTCCCTACCTCAACACCACAGGAGATGTCTGGCTTATGCACCTATCTGATAATACCAGAAAATGACCCAAAGTGGAATAGCTTTATCTGAAAACCATGGAAGTTTTGCATGTGTCTCGCTCTGCACCTATGCATCAATCATAGAGTGTAGAGAACTTGCTAGTCACACTCAATCGTATTTAGAAAATAACAATTCAAAGTAAAAGGCACTATTAACCAGGACATTGTAATATTCTTAACTCAGTTTGCCATGCAAAGGGACACAATAGAAATCCCTCTTCATATAAAACACTTCGGACTGCATGTGGTTCTTCTCCCTCAAACACAATGCTCCCCTTCCAGTTTCTCATACAAACACACAAACAGGCACACCAGTCAATCATATAAATGTCTTTGCATCTTACTGTGTAGACAAATATAACTGATGTATATTTTCACAGAGACAGTTTGGGAGACATTTCAAAATGAATGATGGGACGTACTGTTGCCAAAATGAACAAACAGCATATAGTGGTCTTACTACGTTCAAATAGATAGAGACTGTTTCACAACCCCTTTATAACCTCGCCCCGTCTCCAATAATGGATGAAGCTTGAAATATGTTTTCACAGTATAGACTTGCTATGGTTTGATCAGTCCAGAGGGAAAGGTAGGTTCTTTGAAGCTACAATCTTCTGTTATAGTGTTTTGATGCTAGTGCAAATTAGGAGAGGTCAGTGCAGACTGACATTCTACGGGGCAGAAAGGCACATTCATTTCTTCTTAAGTCCCTCGAACAGAAACCATGCCATAAATATGATGAATCATCCTCAGCCCACATGATATGTAACAAATGATGAATGTACCATGGAGGATGGTAGACTTGAATGATTTTCTGAGAATTTGAAGAGGACTAAATTGCATAAATCAGCAACTGCTGTGCACAGTGATGGTCCTGTTATTCATGTGTGGTTTTCAGTGTGGTTTTATGTGTGGTTTTCAGTGTGGTTTTATGTGTGGTTTTCAGTGTGGTTTTATGTGTGGTTTTCAGTGTGGTTTTATGTGTGGTTTTCAGTGTGGTTTTATGTGTGGTTTTCAGTGCAGCAGTTGTAGTGGTTTAGTGAACATTTTCACAGAGACGCTCCCCTCCCCCTACTAAAGGACCTTTTTGAGTTGACCCAGATGACGCATTTAGTTTGGAGGAACATCCTGGTCACATGACCAGGGCCATTCCAACACCTGCTTCTGTGGATCAAGTCCACTCAATGGGAAGTAGCAGGTGTTGTATATAAAAAATGCACACTTAGAATGTGGTTCATATGCATGCAAGGGACTTCTAGTTCTGACTTTTTGTGAGGCATAGAGGAATCGGGGGTTTTAAAATAATTCATTAGGATGACTTCATGGTGCCAATCCAAGGGGTTTGTATCTGAATAGAGTGCATTGTAAGGTAAAATGAACACAACATTAGCAAATAATTTAACACTTAGAAGAAATGAATGGTAAAAAAACACACAAAAAAGTAAAAATATTCACCACATCACTGCTTGGGCAGATATGAGTGCTTATGAAACGTCATAGGTTACAGGTTAAAGGTCAGCCATATCCTCGTCCATCTGCACTGTCTGTAATTTGGCCAGCTCCTTCTCCTCTCCCGGCTCCATCTCCTCACACATGACCCGTACCATCTCATTCACCCCATCGCCACTAGCGTCCACCTTACTCTCTGACACAGACATGTAGTTGTTGTTCATGCCAGGGCCCAGGATGTGTGAGGAGGGGACAGGCTGTGGGTTGTGGCCCCTGAGGTACTCCCCAGACTGGAGGTGGTGGACGTTCGGGTCTGTTTGGGCCATCAGAGGGGTGCTGACGGTGAGGGTGGTGTAGACCTCAGGCTCTAGACTGGAGGAGCTGTCCATGGTTATGTCAGAGGAGGGGGTGGGGCCCTGGCTAGAAGGGACCTCCTCTGAGTTTAGGGGGGCTGAGGAGTAACTGAGCTGCCCACTGGGGTCCAGGTGAAGGCCATGGTGGTAAGAGTACACCCCACCACCCCCGCCTCCCTCCAGGGGCTCCTTCTTGATGGAGGTCTGTCCAGCGTTGCCCATGCTGTACAGCACCGTGCTGGGGTGCATGGGGGCCATGGCCAGCTTGTCCTGATGGTGCTGGTGGTGGTAGGAGTCCTCACTGGAAGAACTGACTGCTACATTGTTCACTTGGATTGTACCTGGGATAATCAAATGACAGGGCATTATACATCTTATACTCCTTACAAACAGTACTTTATACCCTTATCTCTGAACCACTATAACCCACTCCTACTCGACACGACTAACATAGTCTTCCAAATCTCTGGCTTCACTCTTACTGTACTGTTGCTGTATGTTCTCAACTTCCATCAGAAATCCATCAGAAATCTCTGCTGTGTGTCTCTCACACCTGGGTTTTGAAGCTGGCCCTGTGGGACCCAGGGGAGTTGTATTGATGTAAAAACCTGCTATGGGCCAACAAAAAGGCTTTTTTTTCCTTTCCATTTTCCTTTTCTGTTGTCCTGGTATGAAATCTCTGCTTTTTGTCAAAGTAAGTGCTGTAATGACTCTCTCCTCGTTAGTAGGTTGTTCAGCCCTGTAACTGTCTGAAACAGATTCTCCTCCTCTCTCCCCTGAGATCAGGAGTGTGCAGTGATGAGGACTGATGATGACTTCAGAACCTGTGTTCCATTCATCTCTATCATTTTCCAGGACCACCATATATCGCCACACAAGATAATGGAGTGTGTGTGTGTGTCTGGCATTTGTGTCGAGCCCCAACTCATTGCAGTGCAGTAACAAGTCTCTGGCCTCAGACCCAAAGTCAGGAAGACCAAATGCTAAGGCAGCTTAGACATATTGAAGGCATAACAGAGCTGATGACTACACCCATTGCTATTTCAACCCAGGACTCATTCCCTTTATTGAATAAGAAGAAAGGGATTTGGTTGCAATATTTGTTATATTTGAAAGGTTAGGGTCAACTACCACCATATTCTTGTAAATGCACAGATAATGTATCTTTCATTAGCAATGAAGAAGACATTAAATCCTAAAATACTCTAAACAATAATGATTTCTCACCAATAACCGTTATCGGCAAAACTTCAATGTGGGTTTTAAGTTTTCAATGTAGCTGACGCAGAACTGACAACCAGTTAAAGTCAACCCACCTTGTGAGAGTGCTGAGGAGGAGGAGCCAGAGGGGAGCTGCAGAGGAGGAAGACCTACATTGCTGTTGAGCAAAGATGCCCCGTTGCCGTCAGATATGCCGCTGTGCACATGGACCTGACTGTAACCGCCCAGCTGGAGCGCCCCTGAGGACGAACTGAACGTGAGGACGGACGAGCCGGCATTTTGAGCTGCCATGCTGTAAACCCCCTCCAGTTTCACCTCTGCCCCGTTCACACAGCCGGAGTAGGAGGCGTAGTCCACACTGGAGCTGCCCAGCCCCTTCTCCTGGCCTGCCTGCATCTGCATGTCCACACCAGAGCCCCCCATTAGGACCCCCCCAGAGAGCCGCTGGGGGTTGAAGGCCAGGGGCTGGACACCCAGGTTGAGCCCGTTGAACAGGATGTTGCTGGGGGCCTGGAGGTAAGACGAGCCACCGTTATGGAAGACAGTGGAGGGGTTACTGGTCACTAGGTTCCCATTAAAGAGAACCCCACTGCTGGATCCAGGGGGCATCTTGATGTCCCCAATCTGTTTGATTACCAACCCACTGTCCAGAGACCCTGTCTGCAGGGGGAGGGGCCCATGGGTCATCGCCCCGTCAGATGAATTGGAGAGGGGGAGTGGAGAGAGCTCTTCCTGTCCTTTACTAGACTCATCCTCTGTGCTGTGGTTGCCATCAGACTCACTGTGGGAAAAAAGCCAGAGAGAAGGGACAGTGAGATATAGAAAGAAGCTCAGGGACTGTCTACACTTTTGATAGATTTGAATGATAGAATTGTGTGAGGCAGAATAGAGGTCAGAGAAGTAAGTTGTTCTACTAGTTTGACTTACAGTATGTTGCTGTCATTTGTGAGCGCAGAGGTGGAGTTTTACTATTGACAGAGTGAGTGAGACAGAGATTTTGAAACCAAGATAATCATAGGCAGACCTGTGAGAATGATGAGAAAGTGGGTGTGCGTTTCTCACTCAGTGGTAGTGTGTGTGTGTGTGTGTGTGTGTGTGTGTGTGTGTGTGTGTGTGTGTGTGTGTGTGTGTGTGTGTGTGTGTGTGTGTGTGTGTGTGTGTGTGTGTGAACATTGCATAAATTAATAAAATATTGCATCACTCACTACTAAGGAATAAACTGTCATTGCCTGTAAACAGAAGGCTACAGAAGGTAGTGCATACGGCCCAGTACATCACTGGGACCAAGCTCCCTGCCATCCAGGACCTCTATACCAGGCGGTGTCAGAGGAAGGCCCTAAAAATGGTCAATGACTCCAGCCACCCAAGTCATAGACTATTCTCTCTGCTACCTCATGGTAAGCAGTACCGATGCGCCAAGTCTGGAACCATTAGGACCCTGAACAGCTTCTACCCTCAAGCCATAAGACTGCTAAATATACTGAACAAAAATATAAACGCAACATGCAACAATTTCAAAGATGTTGCTGAGTTACAGTTCATTTAAGTAAATCAGTCAATTGAACTAAATTCATTAAGCCCGAACTATGGATTTCACATGACTGGACAGGGGCATTAGGCCCACCAACTTGGGAGCCAGGCCAACCCACTGGGGAGCCAGGCCCAGCCAATCAGAATGAGTTTTTTCCCACAAAAGGGCTTTATTACACACAGAAATACTCCCCCACTTCCCCCCCAACGATTCCGCAGGTGAAGAAACCCGGATGTGGAGGTCCTGGTCTGGCGTTGTTACACGTGGTCTGCGGTTGTGAGGCCGGTTGGACATACTGCCAAATTCTGTAAAACGATGTTGGAGGCGGCTTATGGTAGAGAAATTAACATTAAATTATCTGGCGAAAGCTCTGGTAGGCATTCCTGCAGTCAGCCTGCCCATTGTACACTCCCTCAAGACTTGAGACATCTGTGGCATTATGTTGTGTGACAAAACTGCACATTTTAGTGGCCTTTTATTGTCCCCAGCACAAGGTGCTACTGTGTAATGACTATGCTGTTTAATCAGCTTCTTGATATGCCACACCTGTCAGATAGATGGATTATCTTGGCAAAGGAGAAATGCTCACTAACAGGGATGTAAAGAAATTTGTGCACAAACTTTGAGAGAAATAAGCTGCCTTTGTGTATAGACAATTCTGGGATCTTTTATTTCAGCTAATAAACCATGTTGTGTTTATATTTTTGTTCAGTGTAGTTACCCAAATAGCTACCAGGACTATCTGCATTCACCCTTTTTGCACTAACTCTTTTGACTCATCACATACACTGCTGCTACTGTTGATTATCTATCCTGTTGCCTAGTCACTTTACCCCTACCTATATGTACATGTCTACCTCAAGTACATAATACCCCCACACATCGACTCAGTACCGGTACCCTGTGTATATAGCCAAGTTACTCATAGTGTATTTATTCTTTGTGTTATTATTTTTCCATTTTTCTCTCTGCATTGTTGGGAAAGGCTGTAAGTAAGCATTTTTACTGTTAGTCTACACCTGATGTTTACAAAGCATGTGACAAATAACATTTGAATTGTTTTTGATTTGAACATGCAAAATACCTTATTATTTGCATACTAAGAAATGTGGCTGATTTGTCAATGCAACTTAATCCATACCTCAACTGTCTTAGCCAATTGAAATAGTGATACAACCTCAAGCACGAGTACATATATTTTCTAGAATCTTTGTGGGCATAACAACAGAGGTGAACAATAGAGATCTCACAAACATTGCTTCAAAGAGGTGTAGTGACTACCAAAAGTTTTACCCCGTGGAGAATAAACTTAATTATAGCCCTCCTTTATTTATACTCCTTCAGGACCTAGTAGGCTTATACGACAATACAACCAACAGTGGACCTACCATTTGGTGCAATAAATTCCAGGGTGACAAATGTCAGCGGTCGCAGCGTGATAACACAAATGGTCAAATACATTTATTTGTAATTTGGTGGTGATTGGCATATGTTTTGGTTTATTTTTTTCTTTGCATAACTTCACCTTTTAAGTTTTGTAATGTCAGGAAAATATTAAGAAATTGAACAATGGCATTTCCAACTGTATTTTTCATCATGAGTGACTGACTGAAACAGCTGCATTTCCCTCGCTACAAAAAAACACTCGCTCTCTGAAATAAAGAACCTCATTGACTCTGGCAAACTTCTGCTTCATCGTCCTGAGGCCTGCAAGCCAGTTATTGAAGAAGGATAGCTTATTCCTCTTCTCCATAAATTAACTTAATAACTATGGCTTATAATCACTTATTTTGTCACTCAAAGGACAATCATTTTCAGTCATTAGTAATATAATTATTGGCCTCCACATACTGGAATAAAGTGGATTGCAAACACAAAAAACGTCCTTCAAGCAAAAATGCCTTTGAGCTGTTTATGACGTAATCTTTCTGGAAGTGTGTGTGTGTGCGTGCGTATGTGCGTGTGTATGTGTGTGTGTGTGTGTGTGTGTGCTTCAATTGCTTTGGCAATGTTAACATATGTTTCCCATGCCAATAAATCCCTTGAATTGAATTGAGAGAGAGAGAGAGAGCGAGAGAAAGAAGTCACCTCCACCAGGTGCGCGCGAGCTTTGTTCACAAAGAAAACCAAAAAAGAAGGGAAGATATCTGCCTGTGGGTGGGGGTTTTCAAACGAAACGCTGAAGGGAGGTTTTCTGATTACCCTCGGCTTAAAAGGAAAAGTAAACAGCTAAAGTGATTTATGTGGTATTCAGTTGGTTTTGAACACACACAGGTGAGGTATTCAGTTGGTTTTGAACACACACGCACGCACGCACACACACACACACACACACACACACACACACACACACACACACACACACACACACACACACACACACACACACACACACACACACACACACACTGTCAGGAGACTATATAATTGTTTCATACTTATAGGCTAAATCTATAAAACAACTCATTTATAACAGCATTATAACACCATTTAGACTATAAAAGTTATATTCGGAATATAGCAGGCTAATGTTAGACTGGTATCCATGTTCTTAGCGCCTGAACACGCAAAAGTAACCCGATCTGGATGGCAACAGCCTCATATTTCAAAACATTAGCGGCGTGTTTGCTACTTGGCACACTTTTTCGTTTCGGAATTACTCTATCTAATGTTAATTATTTACGCTGTCAACTCACACACCAAGCTCTATGGGCGATTACCATGCAATAGCCAGAGGCAGTCATGTGTGTGTATGATATAAGGCAAGCCAGTTCGACCTTGCCAGCAATAATCTCAAGAAGTATTCCTGGTAATGAATGTACAATTTAAATGTCCCATTACGCACACTGTGCCATTTGCGTAAAATCAAGCAATCAACGGATACTTTATTTGTTCTTTCTCACCTTTTTGATTGTGCTTCGGATGGGTTTCTGTCCCTCTGTCTCCTGTTTTTGAACCAGTTGCTGACCTGCGTCAAAGAGAGTCCCGTGATTTTAGCGAGGTTTCTTTTCTCGGCTGGAGAGGGGTATCTATTCTGCTTGTAGAGATCCTTCAGCGCGTTGCGGGACCTCTCTTTGAAGCAGTATACTGTCTCTTCCCCGTCCCAGATAGTCCGGGGGAGTGGGTACTTTCTCCGCAGGCGATATTTATCCACGGCGCCCAGGGGTCTCCCACGCGCTTTCTCTGCCTCGGTGTACCGTGCCTTGTACCAGAGGTCTTGCAGCGAGGAGTGGTTGGACGGACTGAAGCTGTGGTTCTCCAAAATACTGTAGAGCTCCTGGTACCGAGCCTGATGAAAAGCGACAAGAGCTTGAGCTTTCAGGATGCTTTCGTTGCCGCGTAGCAGGTCACTCTGTGGCAAGGACCATAAAAACCTGGCCAGCCGGTCCACATTGCCTCCCTGCTGCAGAGCCTCGCAGACGCACGCCACTTGCTCCGGGGAGAATGCCAGGGAAGAAGTCGCGCTCACCAGAAGTTCACTGTGGACCGCATCAGTGTTCGAAGTTGTGCGCTCCATAGACAACTCCGCGGTATCGAGCGCCAGAAGCTTGATACACTCTCGCCTGTCCGTCTTCACATTTTCCTTCTGAATGTCATTTGAAATTGTGACTTCTCCTGAAGAAGAAGACATTTTTCAAGCCTTTCCTGGTAAGTCACTCCTCCCTGGTTCCGGCAAGCCTTCAGCCGATCAGGTTACCCCCTCGCCATGCGAATGCGATCGAATATCTGGCAGCAGCTGTAAGTGGATAGCGCTCCCCTTTCGTTCCAACGTGACTTTTACTCTGCGGGAACTGTAGCAAGAGGGCATTGGGGTCTGTCTGCAGGAGAGCCACCCGATTGGCTACGAAGGGCTCCGCCAGGGAGGAGCGACCTCGACCCAGAGACGAATGTTTGGTTTGCAGCTGTCACTCAAACATGACGTACAGTTTTTCAGAGGCTTACCTGTACAAGGTGAATGTGTTGGGGATTTTGATATGGGAGCGGAAAAGACTCTCCATATTGTCTGCATCATGGCATATTATTTTTTGATTGTACCAACTGAGCTGTGCGATAATGGACTGCTCCTTTTAGCTAAATTAAATCATTGGTGATATGCGTACAGAAGCCTACTCTTTATAGCCTACATTATACATTCAACTCCAACATCGATTCATATAAAAAAGCAAACTAATGAAAGTTCCTTATGCGTTAGCTCAGTTAATGGAAATTAACTGATAGGATATATAGGATTCATAATGCAACAATAATATATAGCTGATGCAAATACCTGTTACTATTAGGCTCTGATTATTAGACTATTATTGTTAACAATGTTTTTTGCTGATTACTATAGTGAGTTTCTCATGTTTTCAAATAGGTTATCTAACAGGCTATCAGATGAAAATGCATAATTTCAGTTTAAAAAAATTAAATACGCCTAAACATTGTGGAGCTCTGAAAATGTCGTGTGTGTGTGTGTGTTTATTCTTGTTTTCATAATCTTAAATGTGAAAATAACAAGATGTATCACTTTTGCGCATTTGTCCACTTAGTGCGGTACGCTATGAAGGACCATTAACTAGGAACCGATCTTACCACCGACGTTCTCATCGGGACTATTTAGATGTGACATATTTTACCACTTGTGTGAACTGTTAAGAGATATTGATAACTTGCTAGTTCATTGTTGACATCTATTTTCTGTGCTTTGTAGAGATGGACAACCAAGGGTGTCCGAGATGCAAGACAGCAAAATACAGGAATCAGTCCCTGAAACGAATGGTGAATGTTTGTGGCCACACGCTGTGAGTATCAATTCATGATAACTAGCTAACGCAACCCTTCCCACCTATTAGCTGCATGTTTTCAATCCGTTAGATATATATAATGTTTATTATTTAGCCAGACAACTACAATAAGAAATATAAAATAAACTAACGTTAGTTAGTACGTCTGTAACGTTAGTCAAGCTGAACGTGAGGAGCTGTTACCTTTTGGTGCGTGATGTCAACATTCATGTTTGCTTGTTTTAATATGTTCTTTCTATCGGCAACGTAAACACGTATCTTTGTCTCAGCGTGTCTTGTTTACAAGCTGGACAGTTTGCACACGTTTCTTTTTTAATAAACAGCGCTGGCTTGATGTTTGTGATACGGAAACTGCCCATATATCAATTCTGGTTGACGTAGTCGCTCAGTATCTTTGGAAGTAACATAAAAAAATATTGCAATAAAGCTGTTCCCAAAACCCCCCCTGTTTTGTAAGCCCAGACATCCACCCAGTCTCCGTGATGGAGAGGAGACCGGTTGATTTTTATGGGTGTTGTTATACAGTGACAGTGAAGCGTGCTGAAAATGCTGGTGTCTGCTGGAGCATATGTTCGACCCTGCATGTTTATTGACCGTACCATCAGGAAGTGGCTGTGCTTCGTCATCAGGTCAGCCCACTCATAACTCAGAGCTTCTGTTCTGTCTGGACGCAGGGTCACACTGGGAGAACATTTAAATAACTTTGCAATAAAGCAATTTAGAGGATCGCCCTTCCCTAGCTCCGGTCACCTTGCTGGTGCTCTTCAGAGCTGTTTACCAGATCATCAGGGTGCTGCTAGGAAACTGCAACCACACACATTGGGATGTTGTCTTTGACTCTCCCGAATGCTGGTTATTTGACAACTTTTTGATTTCAAGGTTTGGTGTGATATTGCTGATGTGCAAATGTTGTGCAGTCTCGGAACCCAGAACCAAATCCCATCTGTCACTAGAGATAAGCCTAGTCTTGACAAAAGTGATCTTTTTTTTCATAGTCAACATAGTGTCTATAGGCTTATTTGAATGGAATTCTAGAAACAAAAATATCCTGCCCACCTGTCTGTCTGTCTGTCTGTCTGTCTGTCTGTCTGTCTGTCTGTCTGTCTGTCTGTCTGTCTGTCTGTCTGACTGTCAATTGGTCAAGCTGTGGCAAGGTCTTATCTGCATTGGGGAGAGAGTGTTGCTGACAGCTGACAACGCTGTGAAGCCATCCAGTCTAGGCCGTCCCACGCGCTATATGGAACCACTCCACCCTGCATCTAAATTTAAACCTCACAGTGGCACATTTACTGTCGCCGTGGCCTTCTGTTATTTATTACCTACGCACGATGACGCAGGACCTATGTCCTTTGGCGACGACACAGCACACAGCACAGATGCCGGTGGGCCAGGCATATTAGGATGGGTAGGTACAGATCCAGGAAGGACTGATAGGGACACCTCTGCAGGTGGAGGCTAGGTTCTTGTGTGTCTGTTGGTCACTACCCCTTTAGAAGTCAGTGATGTAGATTACTCTTTCCCATGCTGGATGATGTACCTTGTAATTTATGACATTCATCTTCCCATTAGTTAGAGTCAATCAAATGTCTCAGTGTTTTCTGGCTGTGGCTCCTTACGTTTTAGGTGTTACTGGCAGGAATGGGGCGTCACAGTAGGTTAGCGGTGTTCGATGGCCAGGTGATTATTACACAAAGGGATCTCCTGCCTGGGCCCACGCACCACAGCTGCTTGTGTGGGAGTCCGGGGCATGGTGTCCGGGGCATGGTGTCCGGGGCATGGTGTCCGGGGCATGGTGTCCGGGGCATGGTGTCCGGGGCATGGAGTCCGGGGCATGGAGTCCGGGGCATGGAGTCCGGGGCATGGTGTCCGGGGCATGGAGTCCGGGGCATGGAGTCCGGGGCATGGTGTCCGGGGCATGGTGTCCGGGGCATGGTGTCCGGGGCATGGTGTCCGGGGCATGGAGTCCGGGGCATGGAGTCCGGGGCATGGAGTCCGGGGCATGGAGTCCGGGGCATGGAGTCTGGGGCATGAAGAGGGCTTTATGGGAGAAACAGGTGAACCAGCCCCTATGTGGCTGCATTGTTCCTACCTTCAATAGTGTGGAGGAGGGAGGGAGGCAATGTCACTGTCTGTTGGGGTTGCGGAGGGGGAGGGGGTTGTCTTTGCTGTACCAGGCCCCTGTTTACCTCCTTTCTGACCTGCTGACAGCTGCAGATGGGAGAGATATGAGCTCTGAGCAGGACAGGTGAGGGGGAGGACTGGGGCTGCAGGGCTCGCTCACCACTCTGCTACAGTGAGAACAGTTCTGGGAGAGAGGAAGAGACTGAGGGAAAGATAGCGTATGCTAGAGAAATCGTGTGGATGATGCTGGACATATTACTGTATAGTCTCTCAAGCCCTTATGCCCAACAGCAGGAGAAAGGCACAATTTGAAAGATGATGCTGCAGTGGATAGCAGGCGTTTTATGGGCTCTTGACCAATTCTGTCACACCGTGTATTAGTGATGTATGGGTTGACTCATAACCCGCAGTCCCCGTGCTTATAACCACTAAATATTGTGTGGATGAAGGGCGGGTGGGTGGCAGTAAACAATACATTCATAAATCCATAATGTATCATTTTTGTGCAATTTACGCTGAATGAACTGCAATGCTGCATTTTTTATTTTTTTAATGCTCAACAGTTTCCCATGTGTATCAAGAATGTTCCACCACCATAAGGACATCCAGACAACTTGACACAACTGTGGGAAGCATTGTAGTCAACATGGGCCAGCATCCCTATGGAACGCTTTTGACACCTAGAGTCCATGCCCCAACGAAGTGAGGCTGTTCTGAGGGCAAAAGGGGTGCAACTCAATATTAGGAAGGCGTTTCTAATGTTTTGTACACTGTGCATATCATTGAGGTTTTTCTTTCATTATTTTAGGCTATCTGACATTAGAGCGTAAGTTTAAGCTTCAAGGCCTAACTGTACGCGTGCCAAATAGCCTACACACCAATTGCCAAGTGCTTTTGGGAACGGGCAGAAAGAGTTAACAGTGATCCACTGAGGCAAAAAGGACAATGTCAGAGTTGAATTCAATAAGAGAAAAGTTGCGAGGAGAGATGAAAATAAAGAGAGGGGAGGGCCAGAAAAGTAATGTTTAGGAAAGATTTGTTAAAGTTGTAAAAGAGGATGATAGTCTTGCCGGCTATGTTATGTGTGATTGTGAGAAGCTATACAAATTACACAGTCACAAGATGGGGACTTCAAATAGGCCTATGGCACGTCAAGGGAACTGTAGCCTGCTGTTCAGATCGGTTAAATGGAAACTGAAATCTGGACACTGTCTAAAAGTCTATAACCTCTCACATAGTCTTTTTATATTATCTCCTGCAGAATTAAGCATTTCTTGCAGTAAAATGATACACCAAATGTACATTTTGACTCGGGAACATCAGAGAATATGAAGGCTATATTTATCAGCATCATAAAAGATGATAGTATTTCAACCACATAAAATATAGATCCAAGCCGAACTGAAATCTTATCGGAAAAATGTTGGGTCGTTTTCACAGCTTTATATTTCCTTACAACTAGCACAGAAAATCGTTCCCAATTTGTTGTTGTTGACTTATTGCATTTTCTCCTCAGTCCCTAAATGTCTTTGATCTGCAAAAGAAGCAGAGATGATGGAGAACTTGACCGATGTCAAATAGATTGAAGCATTCATTCTACCGATTTATGGTATTGTTCTGGTAAGCAAGGGTTTATATAGTCTTCTAGGTCAACATATAATGACAGAAGATAAGCTGCTTGTATCTAATTGTAGACAAGTTGACTAACAAAATGTCTGAAATTATAAGCAGAAACATATCTAAATGAGGCAAAAAAAAAACCCTGCATCCCCTGTCAATGTTGCGCATTGTGTATTCTATTATTTTTCTATTTTTCTATTTTTCTCTCTGCATTATTGGAACGGCTCGTAAGTCAGCATTTCACTGTTAGTTTACACCTGTTGTTTACGAGGCATGTGACAATAAAAATTGATTTGACAATCAGAGGGTCCTATACAAATGGCTTGTCTGAGAGGAGCTTGCCTGAAGATGGCAAGTTTACTTTGAAAGTCTCCTCCCTCCAATCTTCTCTTAGTTTCACCTCTTTGCTCTAGAATTACAGAGGATTTCCCCTGTGGAAGGGTCCGTTATGTGGTCCATTTATGGGACAGGGGGCAAGCTACGCCCCACTCCTGGACCTACCTGATGAATGGGCTCTTTGTGGGTCTGTGGAAACAAGCAGCAAACCCCCCTTTTACCTCCATATGGCCAGGTCTATACATCTCCTGTAGCCTGGGGCCACAGTGATCATCTGCCCCTACTGGGCTGCACTTGAACAGGGGGCTCTCTCATGGTCCTGGGGCCCAACCAAGTACAGGATCATTTTTGTTTTATTTATGTTTTTTTGTGTGATAAATCCAGCAATTGTTGAACTAGGCCAATTTGCTCATGTTTTGTGAGCTCTTTTCTATACTAGAGGGTAGTGATGAACAGATATGACATTTTTGGCTGATACCGATATCCAATATTTTCCTTGCCAAAAAAAAACGATACCGATAACAGATACAAAATATATTGTGGCTTTTTAAGCATTCTAGTTCAGTTAAATAGTTAAAACACACACATGGACTCAGCGGTCTAAGGCACTGCATCTAACACTACAGTCCCTGGTTCGAATCCAGGCTGTATCACATCTGCCCATAGGGCGGCGCACAATTGTCCTAGCGTCGTCCGGGTTTGGCTGGTGTAGGCCGTCATTGTAAATAAGAATTTGTTCTTAACTTCTCTAGGGTAGGGGGCAGTATTTTGACATCCGGATGAAAGGCGTGCCCAAATTAACTGCCTGCTACTCAGGCTCAGAAGGTAGGATATGCATATTAGATTTGGATAGAAAACACTCTCTGAAGTTTCTAAAACTGTTTGAATGATGTCTGTGAGTATAACAGAACTCATATGGCAGGCAAAACCCTGAGAAAAATCCAACCAGGAAGTTGAAAATCTGAGGCTTGTAGTTTTTTCAATTGATTCCCTATTCAAACTACAGTGACTTAGGGTTCATTTTGCACTTCCTGAGGCTTCCACTAGATGTCAACAGTCTTTAGAACGTTGTTTCATGCTTCTACTGTGAATTTGAAGCGAACAAGAGGGCCTGGAGTCAGATGAGTGAGGAAATGACATGAGCTCAGAGGCGCGCACTCGCGTGAGTGTGAGCTGTGTTCCTTTTCTTTTCTGAAGACATTGGAATTGTCCGGTTGGAATATTACTGAAGATTTATGTTAAAAACATCCTAAAGATTGATGCTATACATCGTTTGACATATTTCTACGAACGTAAATTGAACTTTTTTTTACTTTTCGTCGTGACATTTTCGCGCGCTTCCTGCATTTGGAGTAGTGGACTGAACGCGTGAAGAAAAAGGAGGTATTTGGACATAAATGATGGACTTTATCGAACAAAACAAACATTTATTGTGGACCTGGGATTCCTGGGAGTGCATTCTGATGAAGATCATCAAAGGTAAGTGAATATTTATAATATTATTTATGAGTTTTATTGACTCCACAAAATGGCGGGTTTGGTTTTGTGTCTGAATGCTGTACTCAGATTATTGCAAAGTGTGCTTTCGTTGTAAAGTTTTTTTGAAATATGACACAGCGGTTGCATTAAGGAGAAGTGTATCTATAATTCTTTGGATTACAGTTTAATATTTTATCAACGTTTATGATGAGTATTTCTGTAAATTGATGTGCTCATTCACCAGAAGTTTTGAGAGGCAAAACATTTCTGAACATTACACGCCAATGTAAAATGGGGTTTTTGGATATAAATATGAACTTTATCGAGCAAAACATACATGTATTGTGTAACATGAAGTCCTATGAGTGCCATCTGATGAAGATCATCAAAGGTTAGTGATTCATTTTAGCTGTATTTCTGGTTATTGTGACGCCTCTCCTTGCTTGGAAAATGGCTGTGTGATTTTTCTTGTCAAGGTGATGTCCTAACATAATCTAATGCTATGCTTTCGCCGTAAAGCCTATTTGAAATTGGACAATGTGGTTGGATTAAGGAGAAGTGTATCTTTTTAAAATGGGATATAATAGTTTTATGTTTGAGAAATTTGAATTATGAGATTTTTGTTGTTTTGAATTTGGCGCCCTGTTATTTCACTGGCTGTTGAATAGTGTGTCCCGCAGGTGGGACGGTCACGTCCCGCAGATGGGCGGTGGGACGGTCGACGGTCACGGTACCCCAGAGGATTAACTGACTTGCCTAGTTAAATAAAGGTTACACACCACACTGACCAAAAAGTTATTTTGTTGGTGTTTACGTATGTCCCCATTACCAGTAAAACATAATCAAAACCTATTTCTTTCACTTACTTGCTGTGCTGTTTCGTTGTTCAGTCGTTTCATTCTCAACCAAGATTTCTATGGAACGCCGTTTGGGTCTTTGCGTGTCAAAAAATATGTTATTTAACACTATTTGACGTGTCAAATAACACTATTTGAGCAATCAGGACCTGAATATGACTGCACATCACATAATAATTCGTTCATACATTTTTTACGTAGTTATTACACATTGATTACACTATCACTCGTATTTCATATGTCACAACTATTCATCGATACGTATGCTATGATGCTGGTAAAGTTGTCTCGCGCACCTACAAAGCTAGCTAGCTCATGTTTGCAAGCAATGTTCTTCCCCAAAACATAGCAAAACGACATCTGTTTCAGTAGCTATAGTTAGTTAGCTAACTATATAGCTAGGTGTCATCATCTAAAGTAACCCTAATTTATAAGACTGTTCTTATTTGATTAATGGTGGTCGGACCCATCTATGTGAAGCTAGCCACAATAAGGATTAGCCACAACAGTCGACTTTGCATTTAGCCTTCAAAATAAAAGTATGGCATAATTCTACTATTTGTATTCATTTGCATCACTGTCAATGACATACTTTTATTTTGAAGGTAAACTGCAAATTCCACTATTGTGCCTAATCCTTATTGTGGCTAGCATCACAACACATAACCCGGTCCAGCCAGATGAAGCTAGCTGGCTGCTTATAACGTTAGCTTTGGGCAACAGGGTTAAGTAGCTGGCTAGCTATTTGTTTTCATGAACTGAAGTTCAATTTCAATAGGTGAACATCAAGTGAGAACCTAGCTAATACTTACTCGCAAGGATTCCTAAATCATTGCTTAGAATAATGAAAATGACTGCAGTTTTTACTGGTCATTGTTTTCAAGCTGGTTGTATTGGTGCTAACTAGGTACCAAGCTAAAGCTAGCTACCCCAGAAGTTGAGGTCGAACAAATGATGCTTTATTACCAACGCGGTATTGTAAACGCATCGTTCGTGGCCGGTGTTTGCAGACTTTTTTTGTACAGCTTTGACAGTGCTACTGTATCTTTTTTGACACACAAAGACCCAAACGACATAGTATGTATGTTGTGAAGCTAATAGCTGTGACGCTATTACTGTGTAACTCCGGGTAGGGCAACATCTGAAAAATTGCGCACTTGGTAGTGTTAAGCATGACTTGTTGACTGCTAGACTAGTCGGCAAAAGCCAACATCACCCACGACAGAGAACGGTTGATTGTCAAGGGAAATGAATTCCATTACCTTGGCTTTAATGGATTTCGCCTTTTGAGTTGTCTTGCTGAAATTTTGACTCTTTCAAATGACTGCATGACTTGTTGACTGCTTGATCCACACAGCAGACATTGTGGGCTACTTTAGGAATGCGTTTAGCGCAAAATTTTACGTGGCGTCATTACGTCATGTACTTTCGTTATATAGGGATGCACATCAGATTTTAAAATTGGTTTTGCACATTGGGAGTAGACATTGGCCGATTCCGATATGTTCACCGATTTAAAAAAAAATAAAAAATGTATAATGTGTATCCCTACTAGAGTTTGTTGGTGTTAATGATCTTTTGGCAGGTTTGCTTTGTTTTCTGCATATCTGATATGTAAACAGGTAAAGCCCAGTAGCTCTGCTGTTTCTCTCATAACTGCTTTTTCATTTAGAATCCTGCTGATGAGGTGAAAAAGATTTACTGCGTCTAGGCCTAAAACACTCAAGTTCTGAAGAGGGTTTGAAAGAAATGAGACTTTGGAAACATAAAATAAAAAATTGTAGGCCCAAGACGATTTCCCCCTCGAATTTCATCACATTGAAAAAAACAAAAACATTTTGGCTATGTTTTGGGGTTAAAACGGTTGTAGTCACTCCAGATGTGGCCATTTGGAAGCCAGATGTTGGTGCTTGCTTCTGAAGGTGGCCAGCTAAGAGCAGGAAGCCTACAGAAGGTGAATTCCAGTGGAATAAAGCTCCACAGAGACTTAATTAAAAGAATGGACTGTGCAAACGTTTATCCAGTCCCCCGCCCCCGCCTGCCGCGCACCCCTCCTGCCGCCTACTTAGGGAAGATTTAAGACCTTCTCCATTGTCTTTAGGGTCCACTCCTCACTTGAGTGTGATTGATGGGTAAACTCCTACCTGCTTAAAGGTGTGATTGATGGGTAAATGTTGCTCGGCCCGAAGGTGGCTCTTGTGGTTGCTATGGCCGTGTTGTTGTGATGGATTTTTAAAAATTGTATTTTTTTTAAACCTTTATTTAACTCAGTTAAGAACAAATTCTTATTTTCAATGACGGCCTAGGAACAGTGGGTTAACTGCCTTGTTCAGGGGCAGAACGACAGATTTCTACCTTGTTAGCTCGGGGATTCAATCTTGCAACCTTTCGGTTACTAGTCCAACGCTCTAACCACTAGGCTACTTGCCGCCCCACTTGTGGAAGGACCCTCTGCATTGGAATGTTTTCCTATTGGTGGACATTGACATTTGATTATGGAATGTGTGTGTCATGCAACAATTTCCTAGAACAGCTCTGTGTTGGCCAATGAGGGAAGGGAACCCCTCTATGCAGTAATACTTATTATACCAGACCAATACAGGAACACTGAGACATGATATGTCTCAGTGTCTAATGTCTAATGTAGTCCTGTAGTCCTGTTCTTTATCGATGCAGTTTATAATGACATATTTATCTCTAAACTACCATAACTGTTTTGTCTTTTTTGGGATCTCATTAATATTAGACCAGTTGTTAGAGCACTTTCTTGGTCATAACAAATTATTACCATCCTGAATGTTGAAAGAAACCTGAGCCTTTCAGGGAACTTCAGCATCAGTGGAATTTGAAATGGTTTAGTGATGAGAAGCTGTGGGTGCATTGCTGAACTGGATTTTGTATTGTGTGGCATGCTAACTGTTTGAAATTACAATAGAAAAAATACATTTCCAGTGCAGACAAATAATCTTTGGCAGGGGTGTCAGATTAATTTCCTGTCTGTCTGCAACATTGCGTTCATGATTCCTACCGTCTGAACTATTACATTATGGTAATATAAGATGGCCATTATCACCTGTTGTGGAGCTGATAACTCACATACATATTATATAAAATGGAAGTATACCACCAGGCCATTGCTAAGGAAAAGTGCATTAGACATGCACATAGGACCTGCATGCTCCAAAGAATAAGGCTTCTTCTGTAAAGCTTTGTATATACAGTTGAAGTCGGAAGTTTACATATACTTATTTTGGAGTCATTAAAACTCGTTTTTCAACCACTCCACACATTTCTTGTTAACAAACTATAGTTTTGGCAAGTCGGTTAGGACATCTACTTTGTGCATGACACAAGTAATTGTTTACAGACAGATTATTTCACTTATAATTCACTATCACAATTCCAGTGGGTCAGAAGTTTACATACACTAAGTTGACTGTGCCTTTAAACAGCTTGGAAAATTCCAGAAAATGATGTCATGGCTTTAGAAGCTTCTGATAGGCTAAATTACATAATTTGAGTCAATTGGAGGTTTATCTGTGGATGTATTTCTAAGCCTACCTTCCAACTCAGTGCCACTTTGCTTGACATCATGGGAAACTCAAAAGAAATCAGCCAAGACCTCAGACAAAAAATTGTAGACCTCCACAAGTCTGGTTCATCCTTGGGAGCAATTTCCAAATGCCTGAAGGTACTACGTTCATCTGTACAAACAATAGTACGCAACTATAAACACCATGGGACCACGCAGCCGTCATACTGCTCAGGAAGCAGACGCGTTCTTTTTCCTAGAGATGAATGTACTTTGGTGCGAAAAGTGCAAATCAATCCCAGAACAACAGCAAAGGACCTTGTGAAGATGCTGGAGGAAACGGGTACAAAAGTATCTATATCCACAGTAAAACGAGTCCTATATCAACTTAACCTGAAAGGCCGCTCAGCAAGGAAGAAGCCACTGCTCCAAAACCGCTATAAAAAAGCCAGACTACAGTTTGCAACTACACATGGGGACAAAGATCGTATTTTTTGGAGAAATGTCCTCTGGTCTTATGAAACGAAAATAGAACAGTTTGACCATAATGACCATCGTTATGTTCGGAGGAAAAAGGGGGAGGCTTGCAAGCCGAAGACCACCATCCCAACCGTGAAGCACGGGGGTGGCAGCGTCATGTTGTGGGGGTGCTTTGCTGCAGGAGGGACTGGTGTACTTCACAAAATAGATGGCATCATGAGGAAGGGAAATTATGTGGATCTATTGAAGCAACATCTCAAGACATCAGTCAGGAAGTTAATGCTTGGTCGTAAATGGGTCTTCCAAATGGACAATGACCCCAAGCATACTTCCAAAGTTGTGGCAAAATGGCTTAAGGACAACAAAGTCATGGTATTGGAGTGGCAATCCCAAAGCCCTGACCTCAATCCCATAGAAAATTTGTGGGCAGAACTGAAGAAGCATGTGTGAGCAAGGAGGCCTACAAACCTGACTCAGTTACACCAGCTCTGTCAGGAGGAATGGGCCAAAATTTACCCAACTTATTGTGGGAAGCTTGTGGAAGGCTACCCTAAACGTTTGACCCAAGTTAAACAATTTTAAAGGCAATGCTACCAAATACTAATTGAGTCTATGTAAACTTCTGACCCACTGGGAATGTGATGAAAGAAATAAAATCTGAAATAAATTGTTATCTCTACTATTATTCTGACATTTCACATTCTTAAAATAAAGTGGTAATCCTAACTGACCTAAAACAGGGCATTATTACTAGGATTAAATGTCAGGAATTGTGAAAAACGGAGTTTTTAAATGTACACTGCTCAAAAAAATAAAGGGAACACTTAAACAACACAATGTAACTCCAAGTCAATCACACTTCTGTGAAATCAAACTGTCCACTTAGGAAGCAACACTGATTGACAATACATTTCACATGCTGTTGTGCAAATGGAATAGACAACAGGTGGAAATTATAGGCAATTAGCAAGACACCCCCAATAAAGGAGTGGTTCAGCAGGTGGTGACCACAGACCACTTCTCAGTTCTTATGCTTCCTGGCTGATGTTTTGGTCACTTTTGAATGCTGGCGGTGCTTTCACTCTAGTGGTAGCATGTGACGGAGTCTACAACCCACACAAGTGGCTCAGGTAGTGCAGCTCATCCAGGATGGCACATCAATGCGAGCTGTGGCAAGAAGGTTTGCTGTGTCTGTCAGCGTAGTGTCCAGAGCATGGAGGCGCTACCAGGAGACAGGCCAGTACATCAGGAGACGTGGAGGAGGCCGTAGGAGGGCAACAACCCAGCAGCAGGACCGCTACCTCCGCCTTTGTGCAAGGAGGAGCAGGAGGAGCACTGCCAGAGCCCTGCAAAATGACCTCCAGCAGGCCACAAATGTGCATGTGTCTGCTCAAACGGTCAGAAACAGACTCCATGAGGGTGGTATGAGGGCCCGACGTCCACAGGTGGGGGTTGTGCTTACAGCCCAACACCGTGCAGGACGTTTGGCATTTGCCAGAGAACACCAAGATTGGCAAATTCGCCACTGGCGCCCTGTGCTCTTCACAGATGAAGCAGGTTCACACTGAGCACATGTGACAGAGTCTGGAGACGCCGTGGAGAATGTTCTGCTGCCTGCAACATCCTCCAGCATGACTGGTTTGGCGGTGGGTCAGTCATGGTGTGGGGTGGCATTTCTTTGGGGGGCCGCACAGCCCTCCATGTGCTCGCCAGAGGTAGCCTGACTGCCATTAGGTACCGAGATGAGATCCTCAGACCCCTTGTGAGACCATATGCTGGTGCGGTTGGCCCTGGGTTCCTCCTAATGCAAGACAATGCTAGACCTCATGTGGCTGGAGTGTGTCAGCAGTTCCTGCAAGAGGAAGGCATTGATGCTATGGACTGGCCCGCCCGTTCCCCAGACCTGAATCCAATTGAGCACATCTGGGACATCATGTCTCGCTCCATCCACCAACGCCACGTTGCACCACAGACTGTCCAGTAGTTGGCGGATGCTTTAGTCCAGGTCTGGGAGGAGATCCCTCAGGAGACCATCCGCCACCTCATCAGGAGCATGCCCAGGCGTTGTAGGGAGGTCATACAGGCATGTGGAGGCCACACACACTACTGAGCCTCATTTTGACTTGTTTTAAGAACATTACATCAAAGTTGGATCAGCCTGTAGTGTGGTTTTCCACTTTAATTTTGAGTGTGACTCCAAATCCAGACCTCCATGGGTTGATAAATTGGATTTCCATTGATTATTTTTGTGTGATTTTGTTGTCAGCACATTCAACTATGTAAAGAAAAAAGATTATTTCATTCATTCAGATCTAGGATGTGTTATTTTAGTGTTCCCTTTATTTTTTTTGAGCAGTATATTTGGCTAAGGTGTATGTAAACTTCTGACTTCAACTGTATGTGTGTGTGTTAGACACAAATGTGTCTGTTTCCTCAGATGTGAGAGCTGTGTGGACATGCTTGTGAGAGCTGTGTGGACATGCTGTTTGTGAGTGGCTCGGGGAACTGTGTGCAGTGTGGCACGCCCCTGAGGAAGAGTAACTTCCGCATGCAGCTCTTCAAAGACCCAGCCATCGACAAGGAGGTGGAGATCCGCATGAAGGTGCTCAAGATGTGATTGAGGGGCTGGGGGGAGAAGGGTGTGTCTCTGTGTGTGTTTGTGTTCAGCCCTCTCCTCCCTCTCCTTAAGCTTCCTTTGTCTTTGTCATTATGCTGTTTGTTTTGTAGACAATGGCCCCCCAGGGGTTGCTCAAATGGGAAGGCTCTTTCCCTGCCATACATCTGCCTCAGCCCCTCCCGTTCTGTCCATCCCTCATCTTTGTTTCTTTAGCCCTGCTATTTCAATGTAATGTGTGCAAACAAGTATTAGGCCTGATACTTAAGAGTATATATGTTTTTTTTTCTCTTCTCTTTCACAGTTAGAACGAGAGACTTGGACTTCTCCAGCCTGAGAGAATACAATGACTACTTGGAGCAAGTAGAGGAGATCGGTGAGAGCAGGCTGTGGACTCGGGAGATGGAGAGATAGAAGGGGGGTCTTAGTGCATTGATCTGGCCTTGGCTCTGGATGTTGAAGTTTTACAGGCGTCAGTGCCAGCCAGGGTCAGAGACCCACCAGTCTCTCTCTGCCAATTCTCAGAGATCTCTGTCAGATGGTTCTTGCACTGTGACTATGGGTTAGCCTATGGTTTCCTATGCGTACATTGTCAGAAACATGGTTTATTACTTTTAGAGAAATACACTACTGGTCAAAAGTTTTAGAACACCTACTCATTCAAAGGTTTTTCTTTTATTTTTACTATTTTCTACATTGTAGAATAATATTGAAGATATCAAAACTATGAAATAACACAGATGGAATCATGTATTAACCAAAAAAGTGTTAAACAAATCAAAATATATTTGAGATTCTTCAAATAGCCACACTTTGTCTTGATGACAGCTTTGCACATTTTTGGCATTCTCTCAACCAGCTTCATGAGGTAGTCACCTGGAATGCATCAGTTGGTAGAGCATGGTGTTTGCAACGCCAGGGTTGTGGGTTCTATTCCCACGGGGGACCAGTATGGAGAAAAAATGTATGAAATGTATGCACTCACTACTGTAAGTCGCTCTGGATAAGAGCGTCTGATAAATGACGTAACTGTAAATGCAATTGCAATTAACAGGTGTGCCTTGTTAAAAGTTAATTTGTGGAATTTCTTTCCTTCTTAATGCGTTTGAGCCAATCAGTTGTGTTGTGTTGTGACAAGGTAGGGGGGTGTACAGAAGATAACCCTATTTAGTAAAAGACCAAGTCCATTTTATGGCAAGAACAGCTCAAATAAGCAAAGAGAAACGACAGTCCATTATTACTTTAAGACATGAAGGCCAGTCAATACGGAACATTTCAAGAACTTTTAAAGTTTCTTCAAGTGCAGTCGCAAAGCCATCAAGCGCAATGATGAAACTGGCTCTCATGAGGACTGCCACAGGAATGGAAGCCCCAGAGTTACCTCTGCTGCAGAGGATAAGTTCATTAGAGTTACCAGCCTCAGAAATTGCAGCCCAAATAAATGCTTCACAGAGTTCAAGTAACAGACACATCTCAACATCAACTGTTCAGAGGAGACTGTGTGATCAGGCCTTTATGGTCGAATTGCGAAGAAACCACTAAAGGACACCAATAAGAAGAAGAGACTTGCTTGGGCCAAAAAACACGAGCAATGGACATTAGACTGGTGGAAATCTGTCCTTTGGTCTGATGAGTCCAAATTTTATATTTTCGGTTCCAACCGCTGTGTCTTTGTGAGAAGCAGAGTAGGTGAAGGGATGATCTCTGCATGTGTGGTTCCCACCATGCGGCATGGAGGAGGTGTGGGGGTGCTTTGCTGGTGACACTGTCAGTGATTTATTTGGAATTCAAGGCATACTTAACCAGCATGGCTACCACAGCCTTCTGCAGCGATATGCCATCCCATCAGGTTTGCGCTTAGTGGGACTATCATTTGTTTTTCAACAGGACAATGACCCCACACACACCTCTAGGCTGTGTAAGGGCTATTGTACCAAGAAGGAGAGTAAGGGAGTGCTGCATCAGATGACCTGGCCTCCACAATCCCCCGACCTCAACCAAATTGATATGGTTTGGGATGAGTCGGCCGCAGAGTGAAGGAAAAACAGCCAGCAAGTGCTCAGCATATGTGGGAACTCCTTCAAGACTGTTGGAAAAGCATTCCAGGTGAAGCTGGTTGAGAGAATGCCAAGAGTGTGCAAATCTGTTAAGGCAAAGGGTGGCTATTTTGAAGAATCTCAAATATAAAATATGTTTTGATTTGTTAAACACTTTTTTTTGTTACTACATGATTCCATATGTGTTATTTCATATGTGTTATTTCAATATTATTCTACAATGTAGAAAATAGTAAAAATAAAGAAAAACCCTTGAATGAGTAGGTGTTCTAAAACTTTTGACCGGTAGTGTGCACTGGCAAGCCCTTCAATTGAAACATTCAACCTTACTTATACATTCAAAACAATTAATTATCAATAGTCTGGTGCTTTGCAACATCATACTTTAGGTTGTGCCGAATCCGATTTCCAGTATCTGCCCTAGATTATTTGAAGTGAAGTCTGTGCTAGTTTCTTGGAGGGCTGCCCTGCACTCTGCTCCAGTCTATAACCTGACCAACAACCTCGAGGTGGAGGGCACCAAACACATCATGGAGGCGTACCAGAGAGAGAATAGAGACATCATCCAGAAGAACAGGGCCAAGCTGGTGGGTACCTGTAACCCCGCACTGATGAAACTCATCGCTTATGCATTATTCTGTTGTACTACATGATCTCGCTCCCTCTCCGATCCTCTGTCTCCACCTGCAATACTCTGTCAACTAGGATATTGATTTCTCTCTCTCTCTCTCTCTCTCTCTCTCTCTCTCTCTCTCTCTCTCTCCATCAAATGCGAGAGCAGGAGGAGCTGCTGTTGTTGGAGGAGCAGGAGAACGAGCATCGCAGTCTGGAGGCTCTGCAGGAGGAACAGAGACAGCTACAGGCCAAGAGGAAGAGCAAGCAGGCTCTACAAGATAAACTGGTGAGACACCTAGACATGTACACAGACACACACCACATACAGTCACACTAATAAACACACATTGCCACATAGGCCAACGGGAACAAATGGTAAGTTATAGAACAATCAGGTGACACACGTACAGGAAGAACAAGCAGGATATATAAGATGAGCCAATGACATGTAACTCGGCTCATTAAGAGCTTATTACTACTCTTCTGTAGTGGGGCTGCTGAAGCTTTGCTGTCCCCTCAGCATTGTTAGCGAGTATCCTGGCTCCTTTTGTGTTTAGCTGCAGGCTTTAGAAGTGATTGTCCCTGTAGAGCAGCCTGGTAAAGAGCTATCACAGATAGCAGGGTGAGCTGTTTGTTTGTTTGTTTAAACACTAAGCCTCTGTTGGGAGATGAGCAGTAACAACCCGGGGACACGCTCCTGTGCTTTGGCATTTACAGTAGAAATCTCTGAGGCCTCACACACACAGTGAGATATACACTACTTTACCAAAAGTATGTGGACACCTGCTCATCGAACATCTCATTCCAAAATCATGGGCATTAATATGGAGTTGCCCCCCCTTTGCTGCAATAACAGCCTCCACTCTTCTGGGAAGGCAATACACTAGATGTTGGAACATTGCTGCAGGGACTTGCTTCCATTTAGCCCCAAGAACCTTAGTGAGGATGGGCACTGATTTTGGGGAGTTAGGCCTGGCTAGCAGTCTGCGAGTCATCCCACTGGTGTTCTGTAGGGTTGAGGTCAGGGCTCTGTGCAGGCCGGTCAAGTTCCTCCACAGCGATCTTGACAAACCGTTTCTGTATGAACCTCGCTTTGTGAACAGGGGCATTGTCATGCTGAAACAGGAAAGGGCATTCCCCAACTGTTGCCGCAAAGTTGGAAGCACTGAATCGTCTACAATGTCATTGTATGTTGTAGGGTTAAGATTTCCCTTCACTGGAACTAAGGGACCTAGCCCGAACCATGAAAAACAACCCCAGACCATTATTCCTCCTCCACCACCAAACTTTACAGTTGGCACAATGCATTCGGAGAGGTAGCGTTCTCCTGGCATCCGCCAAACCCAGGTTCGTTCATTGGACTGCCAGATGGTGAAGCGTGATTCATCACTCCAGGGAATTCGTTTCCACTGCTCCAGAGTCCAATGGCGGCGAGCTTTACACCACTCCAGCAGACGCTTGGCATTGGGCATGGTGATTTTAGGCTCGTGTGCAGCTGCTCGCCATGGAAATCCATTTCATGAAGCTTCCGACGAATTGTTATTGTTCTGACGTTGCTTCCAGAGATAGTTTGTAACTAGGTAGTGAGTGTTGCAACCGAGGACAGATGATTTTTACGTGCTTCGCGCTTCAGCACTAAGAGATCCCATTCTGTGAGCTTGTGTGGCCTACCACTTCGCAGCTGAGCTGTTGTTGCTCTTAGACTTTTCCACTTCACAATACCAGCACTTACAGTTGACCAGGGCAGCTCTAGCAGGGCAACTAACTTGTTGGAAAGGTGGCATCCTATGACGGTGTTACGTTAAGTCACTGAGCTCTTCAGTAAGGCTATTCTACTGCAATTGTTTGTCAATGGAGCTTGCATGGCTGTGTGCTCGATTTTAAACACCTGTAAGCAATGGATGTGGCTGAAATAGCCGAATCCACTAATTTGAAGTGGTGTCCACATACCTTTGTATATGTAGTGTATCAATAATCAAATAGACAGATATAGTGTTTGCAATGTATCCTGATAAGGGGCCATCAGCAGATCACCTCCAGCTGTTCATTATTCTGCTCAACACCTTCCTTTCTGCCTGGTGATGAAAACACTCCCAACTCTGTGCCCACCGCCCGTCCACCCCGACAATAACGTCCTGCTCCCTCCATGGATGGCATGCCTGGGCTTGTGTTTTCAGACCTCTAAGCTTGGCAACACTTCACTGGAGAAATTGCAATGTTCAACCTTGGCTTAATGGAGGTGAAGACATCGCAGTGTACTTGAAAAAACGTCATACCACCAGGGTTTTAACATCGCTTGCATCAATAATCTGATGACTAGCCTTGAACCGCCTTGGTTTGTTAGTTGTGCAGTTATAGGGAGGAGCGTCTGATTTGATATTTTGAACTCTGAGGTTCCCAAGTTGCACATCTCATTTACATGTACCAGTCTTCGAAGCACCTCCCATCTTTTACTTGGCGTAAATCCGTTTTTTACTTTATCAGGATTCAGTGGTTGTTGAACATGCGCGCACACATACACACATGGAAATATGATCACTCACCTCATACCTGTATTTGGATGTTCCCCTTCAGGAACGCGCTCATGTCCCCACCACCATCCTGCTGGCCCAACACAAGGACCGGGCTGCCCAGCTGGAGACCCAGATTGAGAAGCAGGAACAGGTGGTCAAAACCACCATCTTCTCCACCGGCATCCCTATGGTAAGTACCGCATGCCACATACAAGCACACTGACTGTCCTGACTGTGCAGGCCGGCTTAAGCCTACCACATAGTTGGCATGCAAACAACATCCAAACAGGCTAGCTCACACAGACATGCTAGTGAATGTCCAGCATGCACCCTGGGTCGGCCTAGTCTAGCTTAAAGTTAACGCGCGATGAGCTCATACGAATACTCTGCCTACGTGACTTCACTCAATGGTAACGTATGGTTATCTTCCTTACACAGAGCCCAATGCAATTTATCTTAATGGGGGCACACACTATGCTGTTTAGGTCCATGCTAATTCATTGTCAGCATATTACAGTGGTGGTCAGTTTAGATTAGCTTCACGCTAATGGTTGGGGAGCCCTTGAAGGAGGATGTTGCTGCAGTGTATTGTGTCCTTATCAAGGGTCTCTGCCTGGTGTGGGAACAAGCCCTCAACTCCTCTGTAATGTCATCACTTTCATACCTGCAGCCCTCAGAGACAAATTGATGGCTCTGGCTCTGCGTTTTGTTGAGCTGTCAGCTATGTGTTATTCAGGGTGTCTGTTAAGGCCTTCTTCCATTTGGCAACTGCTCTGTTTTCCTCCGCAGTTGTTTATTTGAATTTTACGGTGATGAGATAGTGATGCCATCACCCTCCTTCTCCTCCAGCCCCTATGAGAGGCATAGCGGTCTTCCCAGGGTGCAACGTTGCGTGGGAGAAATCTCTGCTCAGTGCTCACCTAGTCTCATCTCCATGACAGTGGAGAAGTCTTTCTCCAGACACACTCATATTACATTGGGGAATTTGCATGCAGAGTCCAGAAACCTTTTATTCCAGTGTATTTGATAGCCATTTAAACCCAAAGACATGACCACTGCCCATTTTTCATCCACCATTGGGAGGAAAAAGAGCTGCTCCAGTATGGCTGGCTTCACATGGAGGAGGATGTGGTTCTCTCTAACTGACTGAATATGCAGCATGAAGTCAAACTTGCTGATGGAGAAAGGGTTGTAGGATGCTGTTGCTCTTGGCTCTGACTCTGGCTGTTTTTCCTCACTTTTCCCCCTCTCTTTCCCTCTTTTCTCCTCCTCCCTCTGGCTTGGGGTGGGGTAGAGTGGTTGCCAGGCGTGTCTGAAAACCGCAAGGCTTCAGTTGGGCTTCAGTGTGGTTTTTCTTTCCCCTCACCTCAGAGTCCAGAAGACTAACTTCTGTTTGACTTGGTGGTGTTTCAAGGTGGCGCGGTTGATTCCTGCAGAACACCGGCTTATTTAGAACCGTTTATTTTGTTTAAAAAAAATGTATTTCGTTAGTTTGTGGTGTCCTGTTGAGGTACGATTGAAACGAGAGAAGATGGAGTCATGTTGCTGTCATTTCAGAGAGCAACATTTTCAGAGAGCGGGAGAGAAACATTTATTCTCAGATCGAAAAATTATCTTTCCATTAATCAATAATGGGCTGTGTGAAGGGTTGTATCAAGTGTACTTCTCTCTCCTCTTAACTATCATGTCCTGGACATGGAAGCAGACTGAGAGAAAGATGGAGATAATGAAGGAGGTGAAAGGTGAAACGACTTCAGCGCCTCTATGGTCATGTCTTGTCTCCTCTGGGGGTTTGGAAGCAAGGGGTTTGGCCCCACAGAAGACTCAGCAGGCAGGTAGGCCAAGGTATTTGCATTTATTAAGGATCCCCATTATCTGTTGCCACGGCAGCAGCAACTCTTCCTGGGGTCCAGCAACATTAAGGCAATTATATACAATTAACAATATTACATGAAATTATATTTTATATCATGTTCCCTCAGGTCACTACTCTACTACTACATATCTACAATACAGAATCCATGTGTACGTGTGTGTGTAGAATCTTATCACGTGTAAGTGTGTGTGTGTGTGTGTGTGTGTCTCTTCACACTCCCTGCTGTTTCATAATGTTATGTTATTTAAATCTGATTTTACTGCTTGCATCAGTTACCTGATAACTGAATAGAGTTCCATGTAGCCATGGCTCTGTGTAGCACTGTGCGCCTCTCATAGTCTATTCTTAATTTGGGGATTGTGAAGAGACCTTTGGTGGGATGTCTTGTGGGGTATGCATGGGTGTCTGAGCTGTGTGCTAGTGGATTAAAACAGACACCTTGGTGCATTCAGCATGTCAACACTAATTACAAAAACAACTAGTGATGAAGTCAATCGCTCCTCCACTTTGAGCCAGGAGAGATTTACATGCATTTTATTAATGTTAGCTCGCTGTGTACATTCAAGGGCTAGCCATGCTGCCCTGTTCTGAGCCAGTTGTAATTTTCCAAGGTCCCTCTTTTTTGGCACCTGACCACAAGACTGAACAGTAGTCCGGGTGCGACAAAACCTGGGCCTGTAGGACCTGCCTTGTTGATAGTGTTGTTAAAAAGGCAGAGCTATGCTTTATTATGGATAGACTTCTCCCCAACTTAGCTACTGTTGTATCAGTATGTTTTGACCATGACCGTTTACAATCTGGGGTTACTCTAGCAGTTTAGTCACCTCAACTTGCTCAATTTCCACATAGTTTATTACAAGGTTTAATTGGGGTTTAGGGTTTAGTGAATTATTTGTCCCAAATACAATGCTTTTAGTTTTAGTGATATTTAGGACTAACTTATTCCTTGCCACCCATTCTGAAACTAACTGCCGCTCTTTAAGTGTTGCAGTGATTTCACTCGCTGTAGTTGCTGATGTGTATAATGTTGAGTCATCTGCATACATAGACACACTGGCTTTACTCAAGCATGTCATTAGTAAAGATTGAAAGAAGTAAGGGGCCTAGACAGCTACCCTGGGGAATTCCTGATTCTACCTGGATTATGTTGTAGAGGCTTCCATTAAAGAACACCCTCTGTGTTCTGTTAGACAGGTAACTCTTTATTCACAATATAGCAGGGGGTGTAAAGCCATAAAACATACATTTTTCCGGCAGCAATAATGTCAAAAGCCACACTGAAGTCTAACAAAACAGCTCACACAATATTTTTTATCATCAATTTCTCTCAGCCATTCATCAGTAATTTGTGTAAGTGCCGTGCATGTTGATTGTCCATCCCTGTGAGCGTGCTGAAAGTCTGTTGTAAATTTGTTTACTGTAAAATAGCATTGTATCTGGTCAAACACAATTAATTCAAAAAGTTTACTAAGGGTTGGTAACAGGCTGATTGGTTGACTATTTTAGCCAGTAAAGGGGGCTTTACTATTCTTGGGTAGTGGAATTACTTTTTGCTTTCTTCCAGCCCTGAAGTCACACACTTCCTAGTAGGCTTAGATTGAAGATATGGCAAATAGTAGTGGCAATATCGTCCGCTATTATCTTGAGTAATTTTCCATCCAAGTTGTCAGATCCCGGTGGCTGGTCATTGTTGATAGACAACAATAATCTTTTCACCTCTTCTACACTCACTTTACCGAATTCAAATTTACAATGCTTGTATTTGTATTTATTATGGATCCCCATTAGCAGCGGCTGCTCTTCCTGGGGTCCAGCAAAATTAAGGGAGTTATTCCTTTTTAATTTTATTTATTACAATACATTTACAACAGATTTCACAACATATTAAGTGTGTGCCCTCAGGCCCCTACTTTACTACCACATATCTACAACACAAAATCCATGTGTGTGTATAGTGCGTATGTTATCGTTTGTTTGTATGCATGTGTCTGTGCCTATGTTTCTGTTGCTTCACAATCCCCTTGTCTTTCATCATTTGATCAGTTATACTTGGATGTGTAGTGTCAGCGTTTGTTGCTGGCATGTCATGCCTAAGTTTACTTATCTTTTCAATTTAAAAGGTCATTGGCAATATCAGTGAGTTTTGTGGTGAATGAGCCATCTGATTAAATTAATGATGGAGCTGAGTTTGCCTTTTTGCCCAACATTTCATTTAAAGCTTTTTACTATCATTCTTAATGTAATTTATCTTTGTTTCATAGTGTAGTTTCTTCTTCTTTTAATTCAGTTTAGTCACATGATTTTTCAATTAGGAGTATGTTTGCCAATCGGTTGTGCAACCAGACTTATTTGCCATTCCTTTTGCCTCATTCCTCTCAACCATACAATTTTTGTAACTCTAATAAGTAATTTCATAAATGTGTCAAGTGCAGCATCTAGTTGCTCCTCATTACACACCACAGACCAACAAATATTATTTACATCAACAACATAGGAATCACTACAGAACTTATTGTATGACCTCTTATACACTATATTAGGCCCGGCCTTTAGAACTACGTTTTTCCTAGATATGGCTACTATATTGTGATCACTACATCCGATTGATCTGGATACTGCTTTCAAGCAAATTTCAGCAACATTAGTCAAGATGTGATCAATACATGTTTACGATTTTGTTCCTGTGCTGTTTGTAACTACGCTGGTAGGTTGACTGGTTACAGTTTGGAGGTTTTTCTTGAGTGGGCAGCTTGATGAAAGCCAGTCAATATTTAAATCACCCAGATAATATACCTCTCTGTTGATATCACATACGTTAGCAAGCATTTCACACGTTATCCAGATACTGACTGTTAGCATTTCGTCTATAGCAGCTTCCCACAAGAATGGGCTTTAGGTGAGGCAGATGAACCTGTAGCTATATTACTTCAACAGTATTTAAGGTGATCTGTCAGTGGGGGATGACATCTATATGTTTTGGGCTGAGGAACGTGAACAGCCTGAAGCCTGTGAGGATGCCACCTCCTGCTGCTTTGTCTTTATTTAAACCATGGCGAGCTAACGCAGTGTGTATACTTCTGTCATGGTGTTTACGGTCTGAGCTATTCTGCTCCTCTGTGATTTAGCAGCAGTGGAGAGGGAGCCTCCAACCTGCATGCCCTGATTATCCTGGAGGTGTGTGTAAGATGGAGAGTGAGTCCCATCAGGTTTTTTAAATTGTATTATTATTATTTTTTTACCCCTTTTTTTTCTCCCCAATTTCGTGGTATCCAATTTGTAGTAGTTACAGTCTTGTCTCATCGCTGCAACTCCCGTACGGACTCGGGAGAGGCGAAGGTCGAGAGCCATGCGTCCTCTGAAACACAACCCAACCAAGCCGCACTGCTTCTTGACACAATGCCCATCCAACCCGGAAGCCAGCCGCACCAATGTGTCAGAGGAAACACCTGTCGTGTCTTTGGCTATGCCGGATTAAGTGATATGACATGCTATTCTATAAAATCCTTTCTCTGTAATTAATATTACCTGATTAAGCTAATCATGTAAATGTAGTTAACTAGAAAGTCGGGGCACCACGAAAGAGTGTTTATAGAGCTGTTATCTTCTGAATAAACTCTTAAAGACCTAGTAACATTTTACATCAATAGCAGTCAATATGAATCGTCACCTTATTTCAGTCTCATCTGAAAGTTGTAAATTCTTGGTTATCTTCACGAACCCTGGCTAACAAGTTGAATCAGCAATACAAAATTGGGTTTATTTATTTACTAAATGCCTAACTAATCACACAGAATTACATATACACAGAATGGATCATACATTGATTACTAATTATGTCCTACAAGAAAACGTCCCTAGGGGACGGAACCTGTATGACGGCTGGTTACACAAAGAGAGGGGGTTGGGCTTGAATGAAAGTGCGGGAGGACTGAAGAACAAAGGGAGAAGCTATGCTATCGTAAATACAGAATCTTATGCATTCTAAATAACCACCCATTTGGAAAAGGAAAATGCAATAAATATTTACTCTGGGCTGCGCTTCGGTAGGTTGGTCGTAGATGCTGGCCGTGTTGCCCAACAGAGATCTTCCTTGTCCCTTTAAGAGTGTCTCTGGTGGTAAACTGGACCGTCGCCCTAATGTACCCGGAACAGCTTATTATCTGAATCCTTCTGACATCGGACTGTCGCCCTAATGTACCCGGAACAGCAAGTTATTCGCCCTTTTAACGCAGAGGCTGCAGGCCTCGCGTACTCAGAACAGGAGGTTACATTTTTGTCAAGGGCTTATATAGTGTAGGGAGAGAAGGGTGTGTTTCATAGTTTATAACCAATGTCTCTTCACAGGAGCTCAAACCTTATGAAAACCCAATTCTCTCATTTGGAAGCTAAAATTTACATTTCATCTTTTCACAGTTTCATATTTAAACATTTAAATTGCACAACAATTCCATGTGAATCTGATAACTACAATGTGTAGACTTTCCAGGATACAGTTTGTCATCCTATCATTAATAAGAATGTCTCAGATGACAACCGAACAGACATCATATTCATTAAGTATCAACACATATTTTCAACTGGTTGGATTACCGAAATATGGTTCCTTTCCCCCCACCTTTTGATGTTCCCCGACACTCTATGTATAACAAAGGCTTTTCAAGAGTCCTTCAGTAGAGTCAAGAGAGGAAAGGGAGAAAGGTATTTATGGGGGGGATCATAAACCTTACCCACAGGTCAACATCATGACACACCGTACACCTGGCGACCGTGTCAGCGTGCACTGCGCCCGGCCCGACACAGGAGTCACTAGTGCGCGATGAGACAAGGATATCCCTGCCGGCCAAACCCTCCCTAACCCGGACGACGCTGGGCCAATTGTGCGCCGCCCCATGGGCCTCCCGGGCGCAGCCGGCTGTGACAGAGCCTGGACTCAAACCCAGAATCTCTAGTGGCACAGCTAGCACTGCGATGCAGTGCCTTAGACCACTGCGCCACCCGGGAGGCCCCGAGTCCCATCATTTCAATAGAATGTCGATGTCCGCACCAACGCAGAAGTCTAATTAGCATAATACAAAAATCCCCATAGAAATCAGTCAGTTTAAGCTAGCATCTTTTTTTTTTACATGGGCTGGGTCTCAATCCACTGATGTCGCCCTTCTGCATCTGCGATGAAAGGTGGCAGAGTATGAGCGGTGTTAGTCAGACCATGATACATCCATAAAATCAGTTTTCTTATTAAAACGTTTGTAGCATCCAAACGGTTTGGCCTACAAACTATTGACCACTCTATGGAAAGATGACTCTCGCGAACACAATGGTGTTCTCCATTTTGGTCTACGATCCCCACAAGTGTCATAGGTTGTACCAACTTCAGACGAGTCCCATCTGCCAACTTCTGTCTATAGCATCGGAACAGTTTGCGCTAGGAATGCACGATATATCGGTAAGCATATCGGAATAGGCCGATATTAGCTAAAAATGCCAACATCGGCCCGATGTCTAGTTTAACGCCGATGTGCAAAACCGATGTCAAAGCTGACGTGCATGCCTACAGTTGGGGGAAAAAAGTATTTGATCCCCTGCTGATTTTGTACGTTTGCCCACTTACAAAGAAATGATCAGTCTATAATTTTAATGGCAGGTTTATTTGAACAGTGAGAGACAGAATAACAACAAAAAAATCCAGAAAAACTAATGTCAAAAATGTTATAAAATGATTTGCATTTTAATGAGGGAAATAAGTATTTGACCCCACTGCAAAACATGACTTAGTACTTGGTGGCAAAACCCCTGTTGGCAATCACAGAGGTCAGACGTTTCTTGTAGTTGGCCACCAGGTTTTCACACGTCTCAGGAGGGATTTTGTCCCACTCCTCTTTGCAGATCTTCTCCAAGCCATTAAGGTTTCGAGGCTGACGTTTGGCAACTCGAACCTTCAGCTCCCTCCACAGATTTTCTATGGGATTAAGGTCTGGAGACTGGCTAGGCCACTCCAGGACCTTAATGTGCTTCTTCTTGAGCCACTCCTTTGTTGCCTTGGCCGTGTGTTTTGGGTCATTGTCATGCTGGAATACCCATCCACGACCCATTTTCAATGCCCTGGCTGAGGGAAGGAGGTTCTCACCCAAGATTTGACGGTACATGGCCCAGTCCATCGTCCCTTTGATGCGGTGAAGTTGTCCTGTCCCCTTAGCAGAAAAACACCCCCAAAGCATAATGTTTCCACCTCCATGTTTGACGGTGGAGATGGTGTTCTTGGGATCATAGGCAGCATTCCTCCTCCTCCAAACACGGCGAGTTGAGTTGATGTCAAAGAGCTCTATTTTGGTCTCATCTGACCACAACACTTTCACCAGTTGTCCTCTGAATCATTCAGATGTTCATTGGCAAACTTCAGACGGGCATGTATATGTATTCTTGAGCAGGGGACCTTGCGGGCGCTGCAGGATTTCAGTCCTTCACGGCGTGGTGTATTACCAATTGTTTTCTTGGTGACTATGGTCCCAGCTGCCTTGAGATCATTGACAAGATCCTCCCGTGTAGTTCTGGGCTGATTCCTCACCGTTCTCATGATCATTGCCAGTCCACGAGGTGAGTTCTTGCATGGAGCCCCAGCCCGAGGGATATTGACAGTTCTTTTGTGTTTCTTCCATTTGTGAATAATCACACCAAATGTTGTCACCTTCTCACCAAGCTGCTTGGCCCAGTCCAGCCTTGTGTAGGTCTACAATCTTGTCCCTGACATCCTTGGAGGGCTCTTTGGCCATGGTGGAGAGTTTGGAATCTGATTGATTGATTGCTTCTGTGGACAGGTGTCTTTTATACAGGTAACAAGCTGAGATTAGGAGCACTCCCTTTAAGAGTGTGCTCCTAATCTCAGCTCGTTACCTGTATAAAAGACACCTGTGAGCCAGAACTCTTTCTGATTGAGAGGGGGTCAAATACTTATTTCCCTCATTAAAATGCAAATCAATTTATAACATTTCAAACATGTGTTTTTCTGGATATTTTTGTTGTTATTCTGTCTCTCACTGTTCAAATAAACCTACCATTAAAATTATAGACTGATCCTTTCTTCGTCAGTGGGCAAACGTACAAAATCAGCAGGGGATCAAATACTTTTTTGCCTCCATTGTAAGCCTGCTACACACACACACTATACGATACATTTATTTAACATAAGAATGAGTGTGAGTTTTTGGCACAATGCGGCTCGTGAGAAGGGACAGAGCTCTTATAGGACCAGGGCACAAATAATAGTATAATAATAATCAATCATTTTGCTCTTTATTTAGCCATCTTACATATTAAACCTTATTTGTTCATCAAAAATTGTGAATAACTCACCACAGGTTAATGTGAAGGGTGTGCTTGAAAGGATGCACATACAGTTGAAATCGGAAGTTAACATACACTTAGGTTGGAGTCATTAAAACTCTTTTTTCAACCACTCCACACATTTTTGTTAACAAATTATAGTTTTAACAATTCGGTTAGGACATCTACTTTGTGCATGACACTAGTAATTTTTCCAACAATTGTTTACAGATAGATTATTTCACTTGAGCCACAGTCCCGTATGGCTCAGTTGGTAGAGCATGGTGTTTGCAACGCCAGGGTTGCGGGTTCGATTCCCACAGGGGACCAGTATGGGAAAGAAAATATATGAAATGTATGCATTCACTACTGTAAGTTGCTCTGGATAAGAGCGTCTGCTAAATGACTAAAATGTAAATGTAATTCACTGTATCACAATTCCAGTGGGTCAGAAGTTTACATACACTAAGTTGACTGTGCCTTTAAACAGCTTGGAAAATTCCAGAAAATGATGTCATAGCTTTAGAAGCTTCTGATTAGCTTCTGGCTAATTGACATAATTTGAGTCAATTGGAGGTGTACCTGTTTACGTATTTCAAGGCCTACCTTTAAACTCAGTCCCTCTTTGCTTGACATCATGGGAAAATCAAAGGAAATCAGCCAAGACCTCAGACAAAACATTGTAGACCTCCACAAGTCTGGTTCATCCTTGGGATCAATTTTCAAACGCCTGAAGGTACCACGCTCATCTATAAAAACAATAGTACGCAAGTATAAACACCATGGGACCACGCAGCCGTCATACCGCTCAGGAAGGAAATGCGTTCTGTCTCCTAGAGATGAATGTACTTTGGTGTGAAAAGTGCAAATCAATCCCAGAACAACAGCAAAGGACCTTGTGAAGATGCTGGGGGAAACAGGTACAAAAGTATCTATATCCACAGTAAAACGAGTCCTATATCGATATAACCTGAAAGGCCGCTCAGCAAGGAAGAAACCACTGCTCCAAAACCGTCATAAAAAAGCCAGGTTATGGTTTGCAACTGCACATGGGGACAATGTAAGAATTCTGTTCGACTACAGCTCAGCATTTAACACCGTAGTACGCTCCAAACTCGTCATTAAGCTCAAGACCCTGGGTCTCGACCCCGCCCTGTGCACCTGGGTCCTGGACTTTCTGACGGGATGCCCCCAGGTGGTGAGGGTAGGAAACAATATCTCCACCCCACTGATCCTCAGCACTGGGGCCCCACAAGGGTGTGTTTTCAGCCCTCTCAGTACTCCCTGTTCACCCATGACTGCGTGGCCATGCACGCCTCCAACTCAATCATCAAGTTTGCATACGACACTACAGTGGTAGGCTTGATTACCAACAACGACAAGACTGCCTACAGGGAGGAGGTGAGGGCCCTCGGAGTGTGGTGTCAGGAAAATAACCTCACACTCAACGTCAACAAAACAAAAGAGATGATCATGGACTTCAGGAAACAGCAGAGGGAGCAGCCCCCTATCCACATTGACGGGACAGTAGTGGAGAGGGTGGAGAGTTTTAAGTTCCTCGGCGTACACATCACGGACAAACTGAAATCGTCCACCCACACAGACAGCGTGGTGAAGAAGGCGCAACAGTGCCTCTTCAACCTCAGGAGGCTGAAGACATTCGGCTTGTCACCAAAAACACTCACAAACTTTTACAGATGCACAATCAAGAGCATCCTGTCTGGCTGTATCACCACCTGGTACGGCAACTGCTCCGCCCACAACCGTAAGGCTCTCCAAAGGGTAGTGAGGTCTGCACAATGCATCACCGGGGGCAAACTACCTGCCCTCCAGGACACCTACACCACCCGATGTCACAGGAAGGCCAAAAAGATCATCAAGGACAACAACCACCCGAGCCACTGCCTGTTCACCCCGCTATCATCCAGAAGGCGAGGTCAGTACAGGTGCATCAAAGCGGGGACAGAAGCTGTTTTTCAGTCTCTCGATCTCAAGGCCATCAGACTGTTAAACAGCCATCACTAACATTGAGTGGCTGCTGCCAACATACTGACTAATAATTAAAATTGGATGTAATAAATGTATCACTAGTCACTTTAAACAAAGCCACTTTATATAATATTTACATACCCTACATTACTCATCTCATATGTGTATAAACTGTACTCTATACCATCTACTGCATCTTGCCTATGCCGTTCGGCCATCGCTCATCCATATATACTGCTCAAAAAAATAAAGGGAACACTTAAACAACACAATGTAACTCCAAGTCAATCACACTTCTGTGAAATCAAACTGTCCACTTAGGAAGCAACACTGATTGACAATAAATTTCACATGCTGTTGTGCAAATGGAATAGACAACAGCTGGAAATTATAGGCAATAAGCAAGACACCCCCAATAAAGGAGTGGTTCTGCAGGTGGAGACCACAGACAACTTCTCAGTTCCTATGCTTCGTGGCTGATGTTTTGGTCACTTTTGAATGCTGGCGGTGCTTTCACTCTAGTGGTAGCATGAGACGGAGTCTACAACCCACACAAGTGGCTCAGGTAGTGCAGCTCATCCAGGATGGCACATCAATGCGAGCTGTGGCAAGAAGGTTTGCTGTGTCTGTCAGCGTAGTGTCCAGAGCATGGAGGCGCTACCAGGAGACAGGCCAGTACATCAGGAGACGTGGAGGAGGCCGTAGGAGGGCAACAACCCAGCAGCAAGACCGCTACCTCCGCCTTTGTGCAAGGAGGAGCAGGAGGAGCACTGCCAGAGCCCTGCAAAATGACCTCCAGCAGGCCACAAATGTGCATGTGTCTGCTCAAACGGTCAGAAACAGACTCCATGAGGGTGGTATGAGGGCCCGACGTCCACAGGTGGGGGTTGTGCTTACAGCCCAACACCGTGCAGGACGTTTGGCATTTGCCAGAGAACACCAAGATTGGCAAATTCGCCACCGGCGCCCTGTGCTCTTCACAGATGAAAGCAGGTTCACACTGAGCACATGTGACAGACGTGGCAGAGTCTGGAGACGCCGTGGAGAACGTTCTGCTGCCTGCAACATCCTCCAGCATGACCGGTTTGGCGGTGGGTCAGTCATGGTGTGGGGTGGCATTTCTTTGGGGGGCCGCACAGCCCTCCATGTGCTCGCCAGAGGTAGCCTGACTGCCATTAGGTACCGAGATGAGATCCTCAGACCCCTTGTGAGACCATAAGCTGGTGCGGTTGGCCCTGGGTTCCTCCTAATGCAAGACAATGCTAGACCTCATGTGGCTGGAGTGTGTCAGCAGTTCCTGCAAGAGGAAGGCATTGATGCTATGGACTGGCCCGCCCGTTCCCCAGACTTGAATCCAATTGAGCACATCTGGGACATCATGTCTCGCTCCATCCACCAACGCCACGTTGCACCACAGACTGTCCAGGAGTTGGCGGATGCTTTAGTCCAGGTCTGGGAGGAGATCCCTCAGGAGCATACCCAGGCGTTGTAGGGAGGTCATACAGGCATGTGGAGGCCACACACACTACTGAGCCTCATTTTGACTTGTTTTAAGGACATTACATCAAAGTTGGATCTGCCTGTAGTGTGGTTTTCCACTTTAATTTTGAGTGTGACTCCAAATCCAGACCTCCATGGGTTGATAAATTGGATTTCCATTGATTATTTGTGTGTGATTTTGTTGTCAGCACATTCAACTATGTAAAGAAAAAAGTATTTAATAAGATTATTTCTTTCATTCAGATCTAGGATGTGTTGTTAAAGTGTTCCCTTTATTTTTTTTGAGCAGTGTATTTATATGTACATATTCTTATTCATTCCTTTACGCTTGTGTGTAAAAGGTAGTTGTTGTGAAAATGTTAGATTACTTGTTAGATATTACTGCATGGTCGGAACTAGAAGCACAAGCATTTCGCCACACTCGCATTAACATCTGCTAACCATGTGTATGTGACCAATAAAATTTGATTTGAGATTGTACTTTTTGGAGAAGTGTCCTCTGGTCTGATTTAACAAAAATAGAACTGTTTGTCCATAATGACCATCGTTATGTTTGGAGGAAAAAGAGTGATGATTGCAAGCTGAAGAACACCATCCCAACCGTGAAGCACGGGGGTGGCAGCGTCATGTTGTGGGGGTGCTTTGCTGCAGGAGGGACTGGTGCACTTCACAAAATAGATGGCATCATGAGGCAGGAAATTTGTGGATATATTGAAGCAACATCTCAAGACATCAGTCAGGAAGTTAATGCTTGGTCGCAAATGGGTCTTCCAAATGGACAATGACCCCAAGCATACTTCCAAAGTTGTGGAAAAATAGCTTAAGGACAACAAAGTCATGGTATTGGAGTGGCCATTACAAAGCCCTGACCTCAATCCTATAGAACATTTGTGGGCAGAACTGAAAAAGTGTGTGCGAGCAAGGAGGCCTACAAACCTGACTCAGTTACACCAGCTCTGTCAGGAGGAATGGGCCAAAATTCACCCAACTTATTGTGGGAAGCTTGTGGATGGCTTCCCAAAACATTTGACCCAAGTTAAACAATTTAAAGGCAATGCTACCAAATACTAATTGAGTCTATGTAAACTTCTGACCCACTGGGAATGTGATGAAAGAAATAAAAGCTGAAATAAATCATTCTCTCTACTATTATTCTGACATTTCACATTCTTAAATTATAGTTGTGATCCTAACTGACCTAAGACAGGGCATTTTTACTAGGATTAAATGTCAGGAATTGTGAAAAACGGAGTTTAAATGTATTTGGCTAAAGTGTATTTATATTTCTGACTTCAACTGTAACTCTGCAATGTTGGGTTGTATTGGGTAGATTCTGTCTTAAATCAGTTTCCACACACAGTCTGCCTGTATTTAGTTTTCATGCTAGTGAGGGCCGAGAATCCACTCTCACATAAGTATGTGGTTGCAAAGGGTATCAGTGTCTTAACTGAGCAATTTGCCAAGGCAGGATACTCTGAGCGCAGCCCAATTCAAAAATCTGGCGGTGGCTTCTGATTAAATTACATTTTCACAGAACCTCTTGTTGCAATTTCGATGAGGCTCTCTTCTTCAGATATCGGTAAGTGGACTGGAGGCAGGGCATGAAAGGGATAACGAATCCAGTTGTTTGTGTCATCTGTTTCAGGAAAGTACCTGCGTAATTGCGCACCCAACTCACTAAGATGCTTCGCTATATCACATTTGACATTGTCCGTAAGCTTGAGTTCATTTGCACACAAAAAATCATACAATGACGGAAAGACCTGTGTGTTGTCCTTGTTAATGCAGACAGAGAAGAGCTCCAACTTCTTAATCAGCCTCAATTCTGTCCCGCACATTGAATATAGTTGTGGAGAGTCCCTGTAATCCTAGATTCAGGTGAGATAAAACATCACCCAGATAGGCCAGTCGTGTGAGAAACTCGTCATCATGCAAGCGGTCAGACAAGTGAAAATCATGGTCAGTAAAGAAAACTTTAAGCTCGTCTCTCAATTCAAAATGTTTTGTCAATACTTTGCCCCATGATAACCAGCGCACTTCTGTATGTTGTATAAGTGTTACATGGTCGCTGCCCTTATCATTGTATAATGCAGAAAATACATGAGTTCAGGGGCCTTGCTTTAACAAAGTTAACCATTTTCACTGTAGTGTCAAATCATCTTTCAAGCTGTCAGGCATTCCCTTGGCAGAAAGAGCCTCCCGGTGGATGCTGCAGTGTACCAAGTGGCGTTGGGAGCAACTGCTTGCATGCACGTTACCACTCCACTATGTCTCCCTGTCATGGCTTTTGTGCCATCAGTACAGACACCAACATATCTTGACCACCAAAGTCCATTTGATGTCACAAAGCTGTCCAGCGCTTTAAAAATATATTCTCCTGTTGTCCCGGTTTCCAGTGGTTTGCAGAAGAGGATGTCTTCCTTAATTGACCACTCATAAACGTAACAGACATATACCAGGATCTGTGCCAAGCAGGGCATGTCTGTAGACTCATCCAGCTGTAACGCATATAATTCACTGTCTTGTATGCGAAGCAGTAATTGTTTCAAAACATCTCCTGCCATGTCACTGATGCGTGGTGACGCAGGTGTAGTATTGCTGGTAGTAGCAGTACTACCAGGAGAGATGGTAGGTGTGTCTATGGACGCGGGTCTTACTTTTTTTAACCATTTATCCATTTTCGAGCAAACTGAATGAGCAGCAGCTAAGTTTGGCTACATACGGACCATTAGTGGAATTCCCGCGAGAGAGTAACGGTTAATGTGATTGGATGTTAATTATTTGACTAGGCTACCTGTATTTGACATTTGTGTTGTTATTTCGCTGAACACTAGATGGTTTAATTTTATTTTTGGTAGTGAAACGAGGCTACTCAGGCGAGGGGGAAAAAAAACATCACCCAAATATATAGCCCTGTTGAAAAATGTAAATGGACTGTTTGAAAATGTGAATCACATTGGCGTACCCCAGTTTGGGAATAGCTGGGCTAATAGCAGTAAGACCAAATTCAATGTTTTACCAAATACTTTTTAATATTTTTTTTGATACCTTAAGGGATCCTAAAAAAATAATGATTATTAGAAGGCTAAGGGGTGGTTAGAGAACATACTCACCCTGGGTCCAGGTGTGACTGGGCTTCTGCTGCGAGGCAGTGGGGATGGGTCTGGTCTTGTCCCAGGAATGGTCCAGAATCAGTCTGGGTAATCCCTCACTTTGTAGCACTCCACTGAACAAAGAGACTCTCTCCCAGCCTGCCTTGATATTTCTCAAACTCACATATCCATGTATGTTGCACACACACACATTGCCCAGCCGTGGCAAACATCCTTTGAAGACCAAAGTGAAGCGTGTTCTCTTTTTAAAGTAGACAAACACTCAAATCAAAAGGAATTGGATGTGAGGGGAGGTAGCCCTTCCATGCTGAAACTAGCTATTGGTGATTCCCTCTGTGTGTTAGACTAGAACTATCAGTTAGACTACATCACAACATTATATCATAGCCACGTTTGTTTGCAAAACTGTGAACATTGGTTGAGTTGAATGACTTTAGGATTCAATTATCCTCTGGTTCATGGAAGTAGATGTCTGAGTGCTGTACCTTTTTTAGTCTGTGTGTGTGTGTGTGTGTGTGTGTGTGTGTGTGTGTGGGGGGGGGGGGGGGGGGGGGGGGGTTTGTCCACAGCTGCCACAATCCGCCATGTCTGCTTGCGGTTGACCGTTAGAGAATCTCTCCAACTTGGTCCAGCTTTCAGCGCCATCTTAAATAAAACGTCCCATCGCCACAGGGGTGAGATATGGCCCGCAGAGCAGCTGACATACATGATGAGGCTGACGTGCTCCTAATGAGAGAGCGGGGGACACACACAACACAAACACAAACACAACAACACAACACAACACAAACACAACACAAACACAACACACACACACACACACACACACACACACACACACACACACTCACTCACTCACTCACTCACTCACTCACTCACTCTCAGGCAAATGAGGGTGGAAAGTTTATCCCTAAACACAGATGTGTACCTTGCTAAAATACCCAGGGTCCTCTTTGGCTTGACTCCACTCTACTCAGGGAATGGAATCCAAAGGCCTTAGTGTGCATGTACACACACACATTCGGTGCATGTTTGCGCAGGCTTGTTTTCCTTGGTAGTATGCTGTCCTCTACAATGACCTCTGTTAGATAGTCATACTCCTCATTGCAGGCCAAGCTGTGTCTGGCAGACTGGCTGGACCTGTTCTACTGGGGATGTTCTCGGCTACAGATACACCACACAGCTACTTTCCCCTAACACTTCATTGTTTTTCTTCCTCATTTTTCCTCCTCTTGCTGCTTCACTGAACCATTGTTCCCAGGTGTGTGCTGGGGTTTTTACAGTTCTGATTATATATGTTGTTTGGCATGCATGATGCATGTATGTTTCCATTTATGCCTCACAAAAGTGATTGATGTTAATTTTGACTGGTGTGTCATTCAGAGCTCGAAGGCCGTCCTGTCTTATGTGAGAGAGGGCTCGACCCTTCACCTTTGCCCTTTGCTCTTATATTCCAGTGTTGGCACGTAGACTCATGGCTGCGGGGCAGTGAGGTGTGGGCTTGGGGGACTCTGGGGGGGGGGGGGGGTAAAAGAGAGTTCCTGTCCCCCCAGTCCATGATTGGCACCAGCATCTGTGGGCATTCATTCACACTTGTGCCCCTGGTTTGGCCCTGTTGTGCTTGGCCCTAGCACCCCACGGGCATGCCAGCCCAGCCCTGGGGAAAAAGGAGTTGTCAGCTTTAAGGGCTTTGCGAGGGGGCAGCTGCTGCCTGCAGGACGGTTATATTTAACCCTGCGAGGGAAGGGGAGGAACGGGTGTTTACACTTGCTACTTGTGGGCCAGAGGGGGGCACAAAGCTCTTTATCTACACCCGGGTAGGGGTGGCAGTGAGGGGGTAGGAGGATCGCACAGTGGAGGATTTGACCCTCTCACTCGCTCAGGTGGTCCTAACTCTGGTCATTAGAGTCCCTAATACAATTCCACACAGTGGCTGTCTTCCTCCCGCCGCCTCGCTCTGTTTTGATTGTAGCAATTATCACTGGGCCATTAGTGAAGGGAGCCCCCTGAGGCTCTGCCTGGGTTACATGGAGCTCAGCTGAAGTTACCCATGAACAAGGTGTGTGTGTGTGTGTGTGTGTGTGTGTGTGTGTGTGTGTGTGTGTGTGTGTGTGTGTGTGTGTGTATTGGGGGTGTTTTGAGCGGAGGTGCTGATGAAGGGGTTTATCTCCAGCGACCTTGGGACGTCCTGCAGAGGGAGAGCCAGCAGTGTGTGTGTGTCTGGTAGTGATACGGCTCCCTGGGGGTAGAGTGTGTGTGTGTGTGTGATATCAGATCTCGTGCCCAGCTGTAAATTAGGCTTGGCCTTGAACACTGACTAAGTATCTCCTATGTTTGAGTGTGTTCTGCTTTTCTACAACCATATGCTGGCTATTTATTTCTAGATCTTGAGAGGTGAATAAACCTGATGTTTAAGAACGGCAGCAGGTAGGCTAGTGGTTAGAGCGTTGGACTAGTAACCGAAAGGTTGCAAGATCAAATCCCCAAGCTGACAAGGTAAAAATCTGTCGTTCTGCCCCTGATTTTAAGGCAGTTAACCCACTGTTCCTAGGCCGTCATTGAAAATAAGAATTTGTTCTTAACTGACTTGCCTAGTTAAATAAAGGTACAAAATATATGTAGGCCTGACGTGGACTGTACCGGTGAACTGGAACTGGAAGGGAGTATGCTATGATTTCCTCAAGTTCACTTCCCCTGTGATTTTATTAAGATGGATGTTCCCAAGAGTTTTACTTTAGTGTCACAGGGGACTTTTTGGGTAATCTTAAACACAGACACATTTACACACACTCACAAATATACACACTTTTTCCCCTTGTTGTAAGATGGGCCTCTTTTTAATGTTGAAGGCAGATGTTTGTGTTGGCCCTGTGGTAGTGCTGTTGTAGAGACCCGTAGTCCTCCTCTGTCCCGCTGGGGTCCTCTCTCTCTTTGCCCTATATGCCTCGCTCGCACGCTCTCTCTCTGCCCTCTATCGCTCGCTTGCTCGGCCTCTCTCTCTCTCTCTCGGCCCCTCTCTCTCTCGGCCCTTCTCTCTCGGCCCCTCTCTCTCTCGGCCCCTCTCTCTCTCTCTCTGCCCTATATGCCTCGCTCGCACGCTCTCTCGCTGCCCTCTATCGCTCGCTTGCTCGGTCTCTCTCTCTCTCGGCCCCTCTCTCTCTCGGTCCTCGCTCTCTCGGCCCCTCTCTCTCGGACTCGCTCTCTCGCGTGCTCTCGGCCTCGCGCTCTCGGCCCCTCTCTCTCGGCCTCGCCCTCGCTCTCTCGCCCTCGCTCTCTTGGCATCGCTCTCGCGCCCTCTCAGCCTTGCTCTCTGGCGCGCTCTCGGCCTTGCTCTCTGTCGCGTTCTCGGCCTCGCTCTCTGGCGCACTCTCTGGCGCGCTCTCTGGCGCGCTCTCGGCCTCGCTCTCTGGCGCGCCTCGCCTCGCTCTCTGGGGCGCTCTCGGCCTCGCTCTCTGGCGCGCTCTCGGCCTGGCTCTCTGGCGTGCTCTCGGCCCCTCTCTCTCTCGGCCCCTCTCTCTCTCGGCCTCGCTTTCTCGGCCCCTCTCTCTCGGCCGCTCTCTCGCGTGCTCTCGGCCTCGCGCTCTCGGCCTCGCGCTCTCGGCCCCTCTCTCTCGGCCTCGCTCTCTTGGCCTCGCTCCCTCGCCCTCTCGCCCTCGCTCTCTTGGCCTCGCTCCCTCGCCCTCTCGCCCTCGCTCTCTTGGCCTCGCCCTCGCTCTCTCGCCCTCGCTCTCTTGGCATCGCTCTCGCGCGCTCTCAGCCTTGCTCTCTGGCGCGCTCTCGGCCTTGCTCTCTGTCGCGCTCTCGGCCTCGCTCTCTGGCGCGCTCTCGGCCTCGCTCTCTGGCGCGCTCTTGGCCTTCGCTCTCTGGCGCGCTCTCGGCCTCGCTCTCTGGCGCGCTCTCGGCCTCGCTCTCTGGCGCGCTCTCGGCCTCGCTCTCTGGCGCGCTCTCGGCCTCGCTCTCTGGTGCGCTCTCGGCCTCGCTCTCTGGCGTGCTCTCGGCCCCTCTCTCTCTCGGCCCCTCTCTCTCTCGGCCTCGCTTTCTCGGCCCCTCTCTCTCGGCCGCTCTCTCGCGTGCTCTCGGCCTCGCGCTCTCGGCCTCGCGCTCTCAGCCCCTCTCTCTCGGCCTCGCTCTCTTGGCCTCGCTCCCTCGCCCTCGCTCTCTCGGTCTCGCTGTCTTGGCCTCGCTCTCGCGCTCTCTCGGCCATGCTCTCTGGCGCGCTTTCGGCCTCTCTCTGGCGCGCTTTCGGCCTCTCTCTCTGGCGCGCTCTCGGCCTCGCTCTCTGGCGCGCTCTCGGCCTCGCTCTCTGGCGCGCCCTCGGCCTCGCTCTCTGGCGCGCCCTCGGCCTCGCTCTCTGGCGCGCTCTCGGCCTCGCTCTCTGGCGCGCTCTCGGGCCTCGCTCTCTGGCACGCTCTCGGCCTCGCTCTCTGGCCTCGCTCTCTCGGCCTCGCGCTCTCTCTCTCTCTCTCTCTCTCTCAGCATCGCTCTCTCTCTGTCTCTGTCGGCATCTCTCTTTCTCTCTCTGTTGTTCCACTCCTCTCTCTCTCTGCCGCTCTCTCTGCCGCTCTCGCTCTCTCTCTGTTCCACTCCTCGCTCTCTCAGTTGTTCCACTGTGCTGACAGAGTAATTGCCGGAGAGCTCAGAAAACAAGCATATCCACTGATCCACACTGCTTTTAATAGAACGTGATGATAGAACGTTCATGATTGAAAGTTGGGTGCGCGGGGGACTCCTTTCACACGTGCAGGAGAGACACGAGCATTAAGACTTATTAACTGTTGATGTTTCTTTGACTCATTTGAAGATTTGGTTGCAGATATGATGCTACCTGTGACCTGTTATGTATGTGATCATCATTCTCTCTGGTCTTGTCTGGCCTGCACCAAGGCAGCTTAATGTCTGGCAGTTGTAAACCAGTTAGCCTACCCCTTGTCATTCAACACTAACAGTTGTTGGGTATTGTTTTTCAATCCCATTGTACTGTCTGTAGGCTGCAGTCAGTGAATGAACTGGATACTGCCACTACTGACACACTGCTCTAGACCAGGGGTTCCCAAACGCTTTCACGAAGGGCCCCCTTCCAGCATTGGGGAATATCCTTCTTCAACCTCTTCAAAGTGCCTGAACTTTTAGCCTAGGCATATCCAATGTATTGGTCCCACATACAAATTAACTGTTTACAAAAACAATATAAAAATAACATGAAAAAATATATAAAAATGTCTTATCAAACAAACTTGGTTACACACGCGTCCTTCACTAAAAAAGGTTAAAAAAATAGAAATAAGCTGAACTATTTACAAATGGCATTCGTGTTCGTATTACATCCCAGGTGTAGATGATTAGGTTTCACTTTTACCATAGCTCGTGCATGTTGTGATAGTCTTTGAAGCAGTCCTCTCTGCCAGGAAACAAAAACCGAACTGGCATTTCGGACAGGAGATCTGGCATTTCACCCTCTCCCCTCCCCCCTGTGTTTTGTGCAATGCTTGCAGTTGTTCCTTTTTGTCTTTTGGCATGTGTGTGTTGGATAGTGTCGCTCACCTGGAGTGGAGGCTATTGTAATGGTTGTGAGGTTGCTTTGGGCCCCCAATTCAGCATTTTCCAACACCAGCGAGGGTTGACCTTTTTGCTTTGACCATCTGCTTGTGGAGAATGAAATAATTTACTGTAGCTATGTCCACAAAGTGGTAAAAAAAAGTATTCGGCTACTACCAGGTCCTCCACAAGACCAGGAAGTACTATATCAGAGCATCAGATAGGTTAACATTCCCCATGCTGGAATTGTAGTCTATCACAGGAATGGGGACATTCTTCCTCCCTTATGCCCCAGTGACATTTTTCACCCTCCTAGAGACGTGGTCGTTATTGAATGCCCTATGCTGTGTGGTGAGCATGGTTACTTCCCTAGTGTCCTTCCATTTCACAAAAAGCAGCTTGTTTCAGTGTATGGTCCCCCTCTCCACTGTCTTTGTCGTTTACCTTGGTCTTGGAGAAACCGATTCTGTTAGGGGCTTGTGGCACCATTCTTCCTATTTTCTTTTTAAGAGGTCTATGAAAGCATGGGACCAGTATAAAAATTGTCCACAAAGAGCTTGTACCCACTGCCAAGTAAGGGGAAGTCCATCAGCTGAATGACAGAGTCATAACTTAGGCCCTTCCCAGTGGGTGTGAAAGCCTTCATAGATGAAAAAGTTCCACGTGTAGATAGTCTGAATCGGCTCGCACAAAGAGCTTGTAGCCCCATTTGGTCGGCTTATTTGTCATATATTGCTTCAAGCCAATTGGAGCCTTGAGGCAACCATGCGCTCATCTATAGAAAGATTTTGAGCAGACTGGAAGTAAGTTTTGCATGCAACCACAATGTCATGATAAAGGAGCTTTACTCTTGCAAGACGATCCTACCCTGCAGCCCCCTTCTTCTGTCATTCTCCCTTTTGTGGGTCACTCATGTAAAGAGTACAGTTGATGGCCAAGAATCGGTTTTCACTCATGATGGAGGTGGGGAACTGGAACTGATAGTGGGGATTTGCTCCAGTTGTCAACTAGTCTTGATAACTTTACCAGTCCCATGTAAATCACCCAGGAAATGTAGTTGAGCATGTCATCCATGGTGACAGGTTTCCAGGACATCTTCCTTCCACCCTGCTGCTTCTTGTCCCCATACTTGTTGGTATTACTAATTAGTGTTCCCAGTACAGAGGTGGTAAAGTAGAGCTGAAACAGCTGTAAGGGGGTGTATGTTTCATCACTAACCAACTGTGGGCCTTCAGGTCGTTTGTGGGCCTTCAGGTCGTCAACCTAAATTGTTCTGGCTCCTGATCTTCAAGGACCGTATGCCACCTGTCCTCAGTTTCATATCCCTCTGTTGTACTGCTTCCACTGCCTCTCCCTCTTCTCTGTTGAGGCCTAGATCTCCTCCCTGCCCCCGCACCTCCAGATGAACTTGCAGGGAGGGGAGTGGTGCCAGGGCCTGCAGTTGGGGTGGTTGAAGAGGAGTGAGGTCTTTGTCGAGTGGTGGATGTAGAACCACCAGACGGGGTGATTGACACAGCAGTGGGGGATGTAGAACCACCAGACGGGGTGATTGACACAGCAGTGGGGGATGTAGAACCATCAGACGGGGTGATTGACACAGCAGTGGTGGATGTAGAACCACCAGACGGGGTGATTGACACAGCAGTGGGGGATGTAGAACCATCAGACGGGGTGATTGACACAGCAGTGGGGGATGTAGAACCATCAGACGGGGTGATTGACACAGCAGTGGGGGATGTAGAACCATCAGACGGGGTGATTGACACAGCAGTGGGGGATGTAGAACCATCAGACGGGGTGATTGACACAGCAGTGGGGGATGTAGAACCACCAGACGGGGTGATTGACACAGCAGTGGTGGATGTAGAACCACCAGACGGGGTGATTGACACAGCAGTGGGGGATGTAGAACCATCAGACGGGGTGATTGACACAGCAGTGGGGGATGTAGAACCATCAGACGGGGTGATTGACACAGCAGTGGGGGATGTAGAACCATCAGACGGGGTGATTGACACAGCAGTGGGGGATGTAGAACCATCAGACGGGGTGATTGACACAGCAGTGGGGGATGTAGAACCATCAGACGGGGTGATTGACACAGCAGTGGGGGATGTAGAACCATCAGACGGGGTGATTGACACAGCAGTGGGGGATGTAGAACCACCAGACGGGGTGATTGACACAGCAGTGGGGGATGTAGAACCATCAGACGGGGTGTTTGACACAGCAGTGGGGGATGTAGAACCACCAGACGGGGTGATTGACACAGCAGTGGGGGATGTAGAACCATCAGACGGGGTGATTGACACAGCAGTGGGGGATGTAGAACCATCAGACGGGGTGATTGACACAGCAGTGGTGGATGTAGAACCATCAGACGGGGTGATTGACACAGCAGTGGGGGATGTAGAACCATCAGACGGGGTGATTGACACAGCAGTGGGGGATGTAGAACCATCAGACGGGGTGATTGACACAGCAGTGAAGGGTGAAGACCTTGACCAGCGGGGGCGCTAGCTGGGGAGGGGTGGCTCCCAAACGTCATCATCCAAATAATCTGCATCCTCCACTCTGTGGTGAATAAAATAAAGGGATATATTGTTGTAAGACACACAGAGTTACAGTTGACTACATTTACAAAACGACATTACTGTAAAGTAAAAACACCAAGCCTAAACTTTCTGTACAGTGACTCACACAATGCAACAGTAACACTTAGGAGACAAAGGCAGAGGTGAGAACCACAAATCATTAATGGCCATGAGAGTTTAGTGGCCTCTCCAAAGTTACAAGGATGAAACTTAGAACGGCAAACAGTGAACTAATATGAAACAGACAATAACTACTTTGGAATTATATAACATGTAACAAGTAAACAAGCCTATGTAACAAGTAATTTCTATGTAAACTAAATCCAAAGCACAAAAAGCAGACAAATTATAAAAAAAAAAATGCATATAGTAAATGAGCTATTATAAAGTCATGAATATAATTTAATTACAGATCTTAAAGTGGATCCAATCCTTCTAGAAAGAAATCTTCGTCGGCCGAGTCGAAATCCTCGTTGTCCAAATCGCTCCCCTGATCCGAGTCCGACTCCGGCATTTTATTCAGAACTTCTATGTCAGTTATTTATAGCTGCTGCTGCCTTTTAGCTTTCTGTTCGGTATTCTTAGTTTTTCCCGTATTTGTATTTTTTTTTTAAGCCATCTTTTATGCTAAACCAATGAAATGAAAACGATGAAATCTGTGTACGATGTAATGTAGCATTCTCAGTGCGTCTCGTCTCTGAACCAGGTAGCAACAGTTCGCATTACGCATAAAAGGTTCTAGGCCTTGTTTTGTCCCACCCAGGTCAACTGCATATCCCTGGAAAGCTTATCTCATTGGCTACAAGACTGTCAAGGTGCCATAGTAGCCAATTCCCTGTGTAATGGATGCCTACAGCGTATGCAGGCAACATCATATTTTTGATGCACAAAGATATAGTCACTCGGTGGTGACTATGTATGGCTTAATGGCAACATAAAATGATATAATCAGATAACATTGGCAATAAGCTAGATGTGTTCCTACCAACCTAAGGATGAATTTGATACCCCCATGTAGCTATAGGTCAAACACAGACAAATGGAAGCTTACAGTGCATTAGGAAACAACTATTCAGACTCCTTGACCTTTTCCACATTTGTGACGTTACAGCCTTATTCGAGAATGTATTAAATTGTTGTTTATTCCTCATCAATAACCCATAATGACAAAACAAAAACAAGTTTTAGAATTTTTTGCAAGTTTATTGAAAGTAAAAAAACATATCACATTTACATAAGTATTCAGACACTTTACTCAATACGTGGTTGAAGCATCTTTGGGAGCGATTACAGCCTTGAGTCTTCTTGGGTATGACGCTACAAGATTGGCACACCTATATTTGGAGAGTTTCTCCTGTTCTTCTCTGCAGATCCTCTCAAGCTCTGTGAGGTTGGATGGGGAGTGTCGCTGCACAGCTATTTTCAGGTCTCTCCAGAGATTTTCAAGTCCAGGCTCTGGCTGGGCCACTCAAGGACATTCAAAGACTTGTCCCGAAGCCACTCCTGCGTTGTCTTGGCTGTGTGCTTAAGGTCTTTGTCCTGTTGGAAGGTGAACCTTCGCCCCAGTCTGAGGTCCTGAGCGCTCTGGAGCAGGTTTTCATCAAGGATCTATCTGTACTTTGCTCTGTTCATCTTTCCCTCGATCCTGACTAGTCTCCCAGTCCTTGCCGCTGAAAAACATCCCCTCAGTGCTGCCACCACCATGCTTCACCGTAGGGATGGTGCCAGGTTTCCTCCAGATGTGACACTTGGCATTCAGGCTAAAGAGTTCAATCTTGGTTTCATCAGAGCAGAGAATCTTGTTTCTCATGGTCTGAGAGTCCTTAACCTCTTACATCTAGACGTTCCGCTAGCGGAACACCTGCTCCAATATCCAATGATAGGCGTGGCGCGAATTACAAATTCCTCAAAAATACAAAAACTTCAATTTTTCAAACATATGACTATTTCACAGCATTTTAAAGACAAGACTCTCCTTTATCTAACCACACTGTCCGATTTCAAAAAGGCTTTACAGCGAAAGCAAAACATTAGATTATGTCAGCAGAGTACCAAGCCAGAAATAATCAGACACCCATTTTTCAAGCTAGCATATAATGTCACAAAAAACAAAACCACAGCTAAATGCAGCACTAACCTTTGATGATCTTCATCAGATGACAACCCTAGGACATTATGTTATACAATGCATGCATGTTTTGTTCAATCAAGTTCATATTTATATCAAAAACCAGCCTTTTACATTAGCATGTGACGTTCAGAACTAGCATACCCCCCGCAAACATCCGGTGAATTTACTAAATTACTCACGATAAACGTTCACAAAAAACATAACAATTATTTTAAGAATTATAGATACAGAACTCCTCTATGCACTCGATATGTCCGATTTTAAAATAGCTTTTCGGTGAAAGCACATTTTGCAATATTCTCAGTAGATAGCCCAGCCATCACGGCTAGCCATTTAGACACCGACCAAGTTTAGCCCTGATCAAACTCCGATTTACTATTACAAAAGTTTCATTACCTTTGTTGTCTTCGTCAGAATGCACTCCCAGGACTGCTACTTCAATAACAAATGTTGGTTTGGTCCAAAATAATCCATCGTTATATCCGAATAGCGGCGTTTTGTTCGTGCGTTCCAGACACTATCCGAAATGGTAAAGAAGGGTCGTGCGCATGGCGCAATTCGTGACTAAAAAATTCTAAATATTCCATTACCGTACTTCGAAGCATGTCAACTGCTGTTTAAAATAAATTTTTATGCCATTTTTCTCGTAGAAAAGCGATAATATTCCGACCGGGAATCTCCTTTTCGGCAATCAGAGTAAAAAATCACAAAGACGGGGGAAGCCAGGTCACGCGCCTAAGCCCACAGTCCCTTGATCGGCCACTTGAGAAAGGCGATAATGTGTTTCAGCCTGGGGCTGGGATGACGACATTCAGGTTTTTCCCGGGCTCTGAGCGCCTATGGACGACGTAGGAAGTGTCACGTTAGAGCAGAGATCCTTAGTAAAAGATAGAGATGGCAAAGAAGTTCCAGAAATGGTCAGACAGGCCACTTCCTGTAAAGGAATCTCTCAGGTTTTGACCTGCCATTTGAGTTCTGTTATACTCACAGACACCATTCAAACAGTTTTAGAAACGTTAGGGTGTTTTCTATCCATATATAATAAGTATATGCATATTCTAGTTACTGGGTAGGATTAGTAACCAGATTAAATCGGGTACGTTTTTTATCCAGCCGTGAAAATACTGCCCCCTAGCCATAAGAGGTTAAGGTGCCTTTTGGCAAACTCCAAGTGTGCTGTTGTGCCTTTTACTGAGGAGTGGCTTCAGTCTGGCCACTCTACCATTACTGCCTGATTGGTGGAGTGCTGCAGAGATGGTTGTCCTTCTGGAAGATTCTTCCATCTCCACAGAGGAACTCTGGAGCTCTATCAGAGTAACCATCGGGTTCTCAGTCACCTCCCTGACCATTGGCCTACTCCCCCGATTTCTCAGTTTGGTCGGGCGGCCAGCTCTAGGAAGAGTCTTGGTGGTTCCAAATTTCTTCCATTTAAGAATGATGGAGGCCACTGTGTTGTTGGGATCGTTCAATGATACAGAAATGTTTTGGTACCCTTCCCCAGATCTGTGCCTCAACACAATCCTGTCTCGGTGCATCCTGTTTCCATTGATCATCCTTGTGTGTCTCATAGCAAAGGGTCTGAATACTTACAGTACTTGTCAAAAGTTTGGACACACCTATTCCATTCCAGGTGACTACCTCATGAAGCTGGTTGAGAGACTACCAAGAGTGTGCAAAGCTGTCATCAAGGCAAAGGGTGGCTACTTTGAAGAATCTCAAATATAAAATATATTTTGATTTGGTAGCAGCCATCTTGAAATGAGGTCATCGGCTCGGCCTTCCCTTAAAAATGTGTATGCCCATTTATGGTAGTAAGTCACACCAAAGATTTTAAGGCACCAATCAATAGCCAACATACTCAGCTTTCTGCAGACACGCTGCTTTTGCAGACAGGGGCTACCGTTCTCATGCCAGTGAATTGAATAAAACAAATCTAATAGGGTCCCCAAATATGGGGACCCCCGCGCCCCACAATTTTGGAACCACTGCTCTAAACTACATTAGACGGGCTGGATGGGATGTGCTAGGGTGTAGCTTTGGGTGTCTGCATAGGGGGTTGGTATGCTTGAATAAATTGAGTTTCAGCTTGACCTACTCCTGTCTTGCTCGGGCTCCTCTGTGGGGATAATTCAACTTCCTGGTCCTGTCTCACAGGGGACTGCATCTGAATCATTAGTCATACTGTGGAGTTGCTTTTGGCCCAGATGGCAACCAATAATCAGATTCACATCGTTGGTATGATGCAGACACACAATTTAACAGGGGAGCTCAGTGTGTGTGGTGTAAAGGTCAGAGATGTACAGTATGTGTACGGGTTGGCTCTGGTCTGTCTGTCTCTGTAAAAAAAGAAAGGGATTTACTGCCCTTTCACCGGGGGGTGTGTGTGTGTGTGTGTGTGTGTGTGTGTGTGTGTGTGTGTGCCTCTCTCTCTGTCTCTCTCTCTGCCTCTCTCTCTGCCTCTCTCTCGCTTTCTACCTCGCTCTCACACACACACACTCTTAGTCTGTCTGGGTGAGTAATATAGTGCTGAAAGAAGATGGATGGGGAGAGTGGCTGGTCTGGGTTTGATTAGCTTGTGGTGGGGCAGCAGTGTTGTAGGGATGAATGGGAGGGGAGAGGCCGCCCAGGTCACTGGCATCACAGGGTTAAAGGTTGAGTGGCAGCAGCAGAGAAATGTGTGCGCATGTGAGGGAGAGTGTTTTTGTGTAGGAAATATGTGACTATTTGTGAGAAGTTTTGTTTGTTTGCATTTCCACTGAGAAATGTATTGATTTTATTATCACAGAATATAGTGCTATGTTAGATAACCCAATACCACTGAAAAATAGTTTTGAGCTGTTTTCACACTGGACTGTGTGTTGGTTGTTTTAGACCCAGCTTTGGTCATTCTATTTCATTGTCTGTGTTTGCCCGGCCAGCAGCATGCGTTAGAGCAGCAGTCTGATGCCAGAGGACACACGTTACTAGTTCAGTTGATTTTCATCAGCTCCACTCTCACTGTAATGTTCTGTGTCTCTCGCTCTCTTTCTCATCTGTCTACCCCCCGAGTCTGTTTTTGTTTAGACATGATCTCTGTTCCTTTAATTCTCTGTTTGTTTCATTGTCATCCAGACTGTCATTACTTTCCTTCCAGTCTAAATGCTTTAAAACCAGACTACGACTCAGTAGAGAACAAGGCCACCCGGCTGTGTGGAAAATCCCTTTATGGCGGCTAATGGCACCGGTCCAGATCGAACAGTGCTGCAAATGTCCTGAAGAAGGATCACATTTCTCGCTCAGTGACCACGGTCAAGGGCGTGAGAAACTGAAGTCAGTCTTTCGACTGTGAGGCAAGGCAGACATTTGAAACCCCTTTCAACCTTTATGGATTGGAAGAGAATATGTAGATATCAGATCTATTCAGCTGCCTGCTCAGGTCAAGCTTTTCACTTGATTGGAAGAGAAATTGCAGGTGACGTTAACTGGTTGGCACAGCATATTTTCTCATTAGAGGATAGCTACAGATTAATGTGGGTCGTTTGGCGTGCCTGCGAGTTTACCAAACGGCAGTGATGTCGTTTAGGTCATTTGGTTGGCCACCCACTGTGCCACACTGGTGTTTCTGGATGAATCCACTTAAAGCTCCCGTTGATTGGAGAGACACACACACACACACACCGGTTTGGTTTATTAGGATCCCCATTAGCCACTGCCCATGCAGCAGCTACTATTCCTGGGGTCTACATAAAATGTAGAAATGCATGACAAAGTACAGAAAATTTCATTTCAAAAATGTAATTCACTTTTTTAAATCAATAAACATAAATTGAAAAGACACCAAGAGACAACAAAATACTATTTCCACATGATTCATATATACAATCTTATATACAGTTAAATTAGATATTTAGAAAGAGGAGAGGCACTGTGATTCATGTTATTTTTTCAACTTTAGTGGCAGAGCATTCCACAATGACGGAGGTCTTTACATTATCTGAGAAACGCACTAAATCTGGTTTTGGTTTGGGTAAGGTGAAGAAACCCGTAGCGGCATGTGTGGTGGGGTATGTATGTCTGTTTTTAAAGTGTAAGCAAATAGATTGTACAAGTGGTTAGGCATTTTAACACACAAATGTTTCTTAAAAAGACAAGAAGAGAAGAAGTCAATTTCTCCTCAACCGAGAGACTTTCATGCATGTTGTTAGTTCCATGTGTGCAGTTAAGGACAAGGCGTGCTGCTTTGTTTTGAGCCAGCTGCAGCTTTGCTGGGTCTTTCTTTGATGCACCTGACTATTTTACAGGACAGTAATCAAGGTGCAACAAGATCAGAGCCTGAACAACTAGTACAGTTGATCTTTGTGTCAAATACGCATCTTTTATATTTTATAGCTTTGCCGCCCTCCTGTAAAGTTAATCTAATACATGAATCCCCGGGTCTTTATTGGTGGTCTTTGTTCTGTATTATGCATAATTACCTACCTTGTCCTCCACAGGATGGATTCTGGGTATTTATATTAGTAACTTTGGTTCAGGGTTTTGCCATCCATGACCAAATCTGGGGCCCCGGGCCACCTACCTCCAGGGCATGCAGTTTCATAGCTAATCTCATGCTATTCTACACATTTTGCCATGAGGCTGAGAAAATTTTGCAGTTTTAAAGCAAATTTCCTCCAATTCTACACATGACGTGTTCATATGCTATCTGGGGGGGCCACGACTTCCAGGGGCCACTCCTCAAATGATGTGTTCAGATGCTATCTGGGGGACCGTGACCTCCAAGGCCCCCCCCCCCCAGAGGAGGTCAGGTCCCCAGGGCATGTGCCCGGTTGGTAAACCGGCCCTGTCCCCATCCTAATGGCCATCAGAGGCTATTACTAAAGGTAGGCTACTTACAGTATTCAGGAGAATAGCTTTGTTTGCTGCTTAGCTCTTGCTGTCTGCATAAGATGTCCACTTTGGGAGCAGTATTGGACTTGCCAATATGGGTTGATATAACATTCCTTCTTACCTCTGAATTACTGGCCTGAATATGCGTCTTCCAAAATAAACATCTCTCAATGGAACCGAGACATGTAATTGTCAAACACAACTCAACTGACATACTCTATCAATGACCACAGGTTGTTTGGTGATGTTCACACCCAAAAATGTTTTTGACTGTAATGTGTCCTCTTTCCTGTGCTGCAGGGTCAGACTGTGTCGTTGCAGCTGGTGGCCTGTATAGAAGAGGTTCTGTACCGCTACCAGCCCATCAACAGCCACACCTACAGAACCCCCGTGCCTGAGCTGGAGCAGCTGGGACTTCTGGGGTAAGAACACACTTACACACCTAAAGGGTACAGCAGGATTTTTAGTTTTATTTATTTCACCTTTATTTAAACAGGTAGACCAGTTGAGAACAAGTTCTCATTTACAACTGTGACCTGGCCAAGATAAAGCAAAGCAGTGCGACAGAAACAACAACACAGAGTTACACATAAACAAATGTACAGTCAATAACACAAAAGAAAAGAAAAATAGAAAAATCTATGTACAGTGTGTGTAAATGTAGAAGAGTAGGGAGGTAGGCAATAAATAGGCCCTAGAGGCGAAAATAATTACAATTTAGCATTAACACTGGAGTGAAAGATATGCAGATGATGTGCAAGTAGAGATACCGGGGTGCAAGAGGGTAAGTAATAATATGGGGATGAGGTAGTTGGATGGGCTATTTACAGATTGGCTGTGTACAGGTACAGTGATCGGTAAGCTGTTCTGACAGCTGATGCTTAAAGTTAGAGAGGGAGATATAAGACTCCAGCTTCAGAGATTTTTGCAATTCGTTCCAGTCATTGGCAGCAGAGAACTGGAAGGAAAAGCAGGCAAAAGGAAGTGTTGGCTTTGGGGATGACCAGTGAGATATACCTGCTGGAGCGTGTGCTATGGGTGGGTGTTGCTATGGTGACCAGTGAGCTGAGAAAAGGCGGGGCTTTACCTAGCAAAGACTTATAGATGACCTGGAGCCAGTGGGTTTGGAGACGGATATGTAGTGAGGGCCAGCCAACGAGAGCATTCAGGTTGCAGTGGTGGGTAGTATATGGGGCTTTGGTGATAAAATGGATGGCACTGTGATACACTACATCCACTGTGGGAGACTATATCCAGAGAGAAGGATCTAGAGATGCCCAGTGATATGATACGTCCATAGGCACAGCACAGTAGTGGACATCATAAAATTAAAATGATTGTACAGACAGTCTGGGTGGCACAGTATACTTGTTGGGGACAGGGGGGTATGAGAGGGGAACAGAGGGTACAGGCTCGCCTGGAAGTCTGGGTCTTTTCTCTGGACTCCCCCTTGATTAGCTGTGAGAGGAGTGGTGGGGGGAGGGTTTTGTTCTAAGGGGCAAACAGCCAGCGTTCCCCTGTACCCAGCCCTGCCTTGCCTGGACCTCATTGTCCTTCAGCACACACAGGAAGTGCCTTCCCCAAAGCCGGGCCCCTGGGCCAATCGCTCCTCGACGCCATCGGCCCACTCCTCACAACACAGCCCATCCATCAGACCGCACCCAGCCCAACCGCCTGTCTGCACGGAGACAGGCTGGCACTAAGGCCCTCCCACCGGCCAGGAGAGCTCCAATTGGATAAGAGGGGTATATGCAGACAAATAAGGGCGTTCTCATTGGTGAAAAGAGATGAGCCTTTGTCATTTCCACCTCATAGTAACTGTCATTCAGCAGATATTTTATTTTCTGTGGCTTCCAGTTGATCATATTGCAATTTGCAAGGAAGATTTTCGAACCCTTGTGAGGGATAATGAGTTTCCATTGAGTTTAGTTTTTTTAATATGTAATAAAAAATGCCCTTTTGATTTCCATAATGAACTCCTGAACCGCCTAATTGAGGTAAAGCCTTCCTCCTTAATGGATTGCAGGAGAGTTTAGTAGAATAACTGGTTGTACTTTTACATTATGTTGTACGTTATGTATTATGCAGTGTAATGCTGAGGTTTTGCTTCTTTTGGCTAGGCTGATCAATATGCAGATGAAACACATCTCAAAATGTTTTGCCGCATGCTGGAGCTGACTGATGAGAGGGGGACGGAAGGGGGAAGAGGAGGGGGGGGGACAGGGGGTCTGGTGTCAGCAGTTCAGGGGTCCTGCAGGACTAGGGCTGGAGGGGAAGTGCTCTGCCACCTGAGATAAATTAGTCTCCTCAATGATGAACACCAGTCCCTCTGGCGCAGGCAGCGACCGACTACTGTAGCCCAGTCTGACAAATAAACAGCAACTCCCATGATGCAGTATGCTCTGTTAGCAGGAGCTGGAATTCTGCTGACACTTCTGCATTGTTGGCAGTTTTGGGATTCAGCTAAGTTCAGAGTTTATGCACACGCGGTGGTGGCACGCACGCGCGCACACACAGACACACACACACACACACACACACACACACACACACACACACACACACACACAGTCTCAGGCACACACCAAAAATGTGCACAGTGTCATACACATTCACATGTCCCACTCTGCATTTTTGGCCACAACAGAAGTGCTGTGATGTGGTGAGAGTTGAACGGCATGTGGAGAATAGAGGGAGGTTATGGAGAGGGTGGAGAGGTTGAAAGGGAGTTCTCCGGTGCAGGGATGGGCCAGAGTCTGTCTTCTGACCTATGGTGTGTGTGTGTGTGTGTGTGTGTGTGTGTGTGTGTGTGTGTGTGTGTGTGTGGTGTGTGTGTGTGTGTGTGTGTGTGTGTGTGTGTGTGTGTGTGTGTGTGTGAGAGAGAGAGTGAAGGGGTTATGGTTAGGGAAGGAGGGGCTGTCAGAGGGGCTAGGGTCTTGGTCTTATTTTAAACAGGGCTGTTTGTCTTGGTCAGGGCCCATGGTGACAGCAGCACCACTGGTGATTTGTCTTGGACAGGGGAGTCTGGAGGGACGGGAGAGTTGAGCGCATAGCCCCCCCCCCCGTGGCCCTGGGGCCTCTGGGGCCCGGCTCTGCACAGGATGCGAGCGGAGCCTTGCTTTTTATGCTAGGGCCTCCCTCCCCCCACTCACTCTGTGTGTGTGTGTTTCCCTCTCTCTCCGTCTCTTTCGCCTTGTCCCTTTGCCCCCCAAAAAACCGCAGGAGCGCTGTGCGGCTGCCAGGAAAAAGAAGGGCCACGCCTCTCTCTCTCGCTGTCTTTCCCTCTCTCTGCTGTACCTGAATAAATATGGGCTGTGCTCTTATTAAAGACAGCTGCTTCAATACTGGGGGAAAGAGAAAAGGCTGCATGTTCAGGCAATGGGGGCCTTTGAAAGTGTCCATTCAGCTTCTCCCCCCACCCCACACACGTACAATCTCAGAAACATACTTCCCCTGATGTGTGTACGTGCATGTCTGAATGCGTCTGTCTGTGTGTGTGTGCGAGAAACCACAGAACGGAGGAGGCCCCCTATAGTGTGAAGACATTTTATGAAAAGGAAGTGTCACTCATTCTGTCTCATTGATTGGCACATACACATGTCCATGCATTAACACAATATGCGCTGAAAATACCTGTTGCTGTGCATTACCGTAACATATTACAATGTGAATTCTCATAGGCCAGAGGATGAGGCCTTTTCCTCCGCTGTCACCTTGACCCCTGAAGGTGTAGTTTGACCAGGTAGCTTACTGTAGTCTGAGTACTGAGTGTGACCTGTCCATGTGTGTTCAGGACCGGTGTGGCTGGGTCAATACTGTCCCCTTCTGGAACGCTACCTCACCTCAGACCTGGTTCACTCCTAGTGACATGGCTGGGACCTGCAACTTGGAACGCACAGCAACCACAAACTGCAGAGGGACACTATATTTTAGTATCTGTGCTTCTGCTGCCTGTAGATAAAATAACCTGAATGATGGTATATGAACATGTGTTACTGTTTTGGAAGTTATGTCCATTTTGTGTGTTAGAGAAGGTTTGTTTTGGTCTTGAGTGTGTGTATCTTTGAGAAATGGAAAGAGGGAGCTTGTTTATGTGTCCTTGTCTTTGATGTCAGAACCTTTTTTCTCTGTGCGGCTGCGTGTGTGTGAGCATGCGCACATGCGGTTGTAAGTCTTTGAGGAATAGATGGAGTACATTTTGTGTGCTTACACATGTCTACTGTGTGTGTGTGTGTGTGTTTTCTGGTGCACTTCCTAAGCTCTGACTGTGTAGGCGATGAAAGACCCAAGTTCTCTGCCGCTCCGGAGAGAAGGGAGGGGGGAGTAAATCTTGGACAAGGACTAATCCTGTGTGAGGAAAGAGGGAGAAGGAGACATATTGGCAGCGCCATACTCAAAACTTCGACTAAAACCTCAAGTGCTGACAATGAAAGCTAGAAAGAGCAGTTGTTTGTATTGGCGCAGGTCACCCTGAAATTAGTCCATCACTGTGACAGCGGTTGCTCAATGTGCTACGCTAAATGCCAATGTGGATAATATTTTGAAGTTTTACCCCCTCATCCTCTTCTCCTCCCCTCCCCTCCCTGCTCTCCTTAATTGGTGGAAAAAGTGAGGTTTCTGTCGGGGGCGGTTGGTTGTTGGTTATGAGGCGGTCATCTCTCGTCGCTTGCTCGGAGTGAAGGGGAGCAGCTGAGCGATGGAACGGGGAGGGTGGGTGGGGTGTTTAGTCTGGAGCTCCTCTCCAGGGGACCCTGAGCTGCAGACCAGGAAGTATTGCTCCTCAGCCATGCAGGCTCGTCAGACTCACTGGAGTCTGGCTGAAGGGTTCAAGCTCTCTCTGAGGGAGGGAGGGATGGATGGAGGGGATTGATTGGGACATATAGAGAGAAAGGAGCTTTGTTGTCAAGCTACCACAGTGGCTTTTGTAGTCTTTCCCTGGTCATAGAGAGCTTGTCTGTTTCATAATACACACACACTGTGTGTTGAAGGTGTACTGACTTGAGGCCTGGCCTGGCTGGGAGGAAGGGAGTGATGGGTCTTTGGGTGGTGTACTCCTGCCTGTGTTCTCCACCTAGCTGTCTAGGTGTGTGTGTGTGTGTGTGTGTGTGTGTGTGTGTGTGTGTGTGTGTGTGTGTGTGTGTGTGTGTGTGTGTGTGTGTGTGTGTGTGTGTGTGTGTGTGTGTGTGTGTGTGTGTGTGTGTGTGTGTGTGTGTGTGTGTACATAAGTAAAGTATGTGTGTGTGTGAGAGGCAGTGTTGGCTGAGGAGCTGTGACAATCATAACTTTCTGGCAGGCGTCCCTCCTAGATCTCAGTCCCAGGCTGGCCTGACTCCAGGTCTGACTCCATCTCTCTCTCTGGCCCTGTTCTGCAGGATGTAGGAGTTCCAAGGTCAACTAAACCTGGCTCACTACCCACTATGACCTCTCACCTCTGGCTTCCCAACCTCTCCCCTACATTAAACAAGGTTTAAGTCATGTCCAACTCACTCCTTCCCTCCCTCTGTAGTAGGAGACAGTAAATCTCAGTCACTGTGGCTCCCGTGCGTCTCCCACTCTCTGTGTGTGGAGAGCAGCAGGCGTGTGCTGAACTGAGGAAGACCACTCCAGATGGACTGTTTGCTCTTTCTACGCAAAATGGCCTTAAAATGGTTTTTCCATAAGGCCCCGGCTCTCTGATCCCAGCTGGCATCAAGTCAATTTGATGGGCCGGGTCCTGGGAGGGCAGGGGATGAAGGGGTGGAGGTCTTCACAGGGACCTGGAGGGCTGTCCTGGGACAGAGGGAGCCGAGTGATGGAAACCTCACAGTGAAGGCCTCTCAAATACGGTGTGCTCGCACACACAAGCACACAATATGTAGCTTTGATGGTTGAGTTATGGGGCTGGATGAAGGTAAGAAAGGCGCTGTATAGTATGACCTCAGATGAACCCAAGCCTTTGATCTGGTTTTACTACAATTACATAATCCGTCTCAACCTTTTCTAGATTTTGAGGCGATTTTGCAATGTTCAACATAACAGTAATTAATCATAGAGATGTATGCTATGGGATCATTCTGTGTAACAAAAGCTCAGGCTGTTAGATTCGTGCAGTGACCTAGTTGTGCTAGCAGCTAGCTGGATGAAGCCTACCATTGCAAGGTACTGCCTCTCTGGATGCTCTGTCCACACCCTCTCAGAGCAGAGAGCATCAACGACAGCTGTAGCTCACAGATTTGACATTTGCATAGCCAAAAGATATTGCAGGAACTATGTGAGAATGTGGGAGCCAGATCTTTAAAGCAGGGTTATTTGACTTGCAAACCCACAGGATGAACTGTGTTTTCCCCAGCATCACTCTCAGCATATGATCAGCTCTCATCTCTGATGTTCTTGTATAGCTACTAGTATAGTATAGCTACTCTTGCATGGCCAGACACTGTACTACTCTTGTGGGGAAGCCAGGAAATAGGGGGTAGTGTATGGGTGGTTTTTCTCTCCGTTACAGGGGTAGCTGGGCTAATACCAGGCGGTTGTGTGAATGTTGTATAGTACAGTATCCAGTCCTTATCCTGACCTGCAGTCATAATGTTCTCTGTTGTAGGAAACAGGAGCAGAACGGTATAGCTCTGTATGAACCAGAGCTATTGTCTCTTAATGTGATCTGTGCAAATATTGATTGATTCTTGAGTGTGAGTCATTAGGCCAGTGGATTGGAGGAGGAGACGTCTCTGACAGTAGAAAGCTCTTTAGCTTCATGGGTTTGTCTGAACATAAAAACAGCAGATAGAGATGGGTCGCCATGGCCGCGCCAGTCTTTCACTGGCTCTCTGAAAGAGACGGCTGTTTTAGTTTTTCTTATGAGGGCCCCTTGGCAGCCCCTTCCCCATGTGGGTGGGTGGTGTTCCCACACAGGCACACGAACAGGCCAGCCAAGCCCCAGTGAAGGAGACACCACCAGGGCAGGCCAGGGATAACCAGGGGTGGGTATTTGCCTGCCTACTCCCCCTTTGTTTATTTGTGGCGGTGGCTGGAGGCTGCAGGGTCAACTCCCAAAAGAGAGATCTCCTAACTATTTATACATTAACCCAATATGTGCAGAGGTGTGTAAGGCAGGACTGCGACTGTCTGTCAGGGGTGTAGGCAGGACTGAGACTGTCAGTCAGTCAGTCAGTCAGGGGTGTAGGCAGGACTGAGACTGTCTGTCAGGGGTGTAGGCAGGACTGAGACTGTCAGTCAGTCAGTCAGTCAGGGGTGTAGGCAGGACTGGGACTGTCAGTCAGTCAGGGGTGTAGGCAGGACTGGGACTGTCAGTCAGTCAGGGGTGTAGGCAGGACTGGGGACTGTCAGTCAGTCAGGGGTGTAGGCAGGACTGGGGACTGTCAGTCAGTCAGGGGTGTAGGCAGGACTGGGGACTGTCAGTCAGTCAGGGGTGTAGGCAGGACTGGGACTGTCAGTCAGGTGTGTAGGCTTTGATGTCAACCGAATGGGGCGACTCTCACCCTAGCTATATATATATATCCCCCCCCCCCACACACACACACACACACACACACACACACACACACACACACACCATATTGGCACAGTGGAGTCCTGTGTCCCCCCCAGGGCCCAGGGCTCTGTGATGTACAGTGGGATTAGCTGGCTCATTTTCCCCTCTTAAGAGCTAGGGAAAGAAAACAAACTCCCGTCATCAGGGGCTGCGCTGTGGGGACTTGTAGTAGGTACCTCTCCAGTATGATGGATGAATCCACCCCCCCTTTCTGTCTCTTTGTGTTTTTCTTTCTCTCTCCCTCCCTCTTTCACTAATTGAAATGCTCTTGCTTCTCCCTAATGCTCGAGGTGCTGTGTAAACTGATACCAGTGTTTTGGAACCCACCTGGGAAAAGGCTTTTCTTCCACAGTGTACCGGTGTTCTATTTACAATATGCTACATATGACAATCAATACTCCCGTGTGTGTGTTTGTGGGTCTGTCTGGCGCTAACAGCCATTCTTTGAAGAGCATATGCCCTTCCATTGTTTACGGACCCATTTGGTTAACGAGGACACTGCTAATTTCCCCCCGCCTCCAGCCCACAGTATTCTCCCTGCTCTCCAGGGGATAGATAGATGGATACTCAGTACCTGCCAGGCATCTCACTGCCTTGAAATGTGGGTTCCCGTATCAAGTGGCTAGTTTGTGGTGGGTTTCCATGCCTTTGATGTCCTGTCAGGCAGCCTGTACCGCCCCCATCAGGCCAGACAGGTGAAGTACAGGTCTGTGACCCAGTCCTGGATGAGCAGTGACAGTTGACACTTTGTGAAGAAACTCAGGACTTAGGCATCAGCGTAAGCCTCTGTTCTTTATAATGCCTTCATATCAGACACACCGCTACCTGCGTCATTCATACCCCTTTGTTGTGATTTCATATAAACTGTCCTTACAAGTTGTGATTGCTAGTTGTCAATCACTGCAAAATGAGTGAGTATTTCTATAAGGGTTAATGTTAAGTGTCTTACAATGCTTGTGTTAACACCTTAAAAGTGGTCCCCTCTTACCTAAGTGTTAGTGATACTCCGTATGGCTCTCTGAGAGACACACCCTCTCTGTCAGTCGAGTTGACCCGCTAGTGATAAGATATATGATCATGGAAAAGGAGTCGATGGCCTGGCCTAGTAGTGACTGAGTGTGTGTAGACTTGTCACTCAGACTGAGTGTCCTGTGTACAACAGGTTTTTTTTGGCCGTGTCGTATCATCCTAATGGTTGTGGAGGATAGAATCTCACACTACCATGTCCTGGAGGAAACTCCATCCCAGGGAAACGAGACTGGCCTCTGGCCCCCGATGATGAAAGGCTGCTGTTGACAGATATAGTATACCTGTGAGAGCGTTCTATGTTTGGCTCCACTGCAGGGGTTTTGTTCCTGGCCCGGCTGGATGTGTTCCAGGGTTTTAGCTTGCATACCTTTTAGGAAATTCTGCTGTATTGTTTTTGCAGAGGAAGTGTATTGTTATTACGGTTTTGGGAAAGATACGCAGGTCACTGTACCCTGTAACGCATGTATATACACACACACACACACACACACACACACACACACACACACACACACACACACACACACACACACACACACACACACACACACAGTCTCTGGCTCGGTCCTGCACAGCGCTGTTCTTAGGGCAGCAGGGATGGGGAGGGGTAGTGGAGTTGTGAGTGTGTGTGTAACTGGAGCTTGCTAAGGAATGCAGGGGGTGTTTTTGGAGGAGCGGGGCGGGGTGAGGAGGGTGATTAGGGGGTGACAGCTGAGTGCTGACCCCTCTATAATGACAAATCATCCGACAGGTGTGTGGCTCTGCACCACCACCCCCTCATTCCCAGGCCAGGATTCCCAAACTTTGCTGGATCGGAGCGCTAAAGGAAGACTTCCGGACATGAGGCTTGCTGTCCAAGAGACTCATGACTGGCCTTTCAGAAGTATGAAACAGGCCTCTGTGGAGAGATCCAGCCAGGGCCTCCCAACCACTGACCTTAACTCTCACCTTACACCTCAGCCCTAATATCTTACAGTAGCTCCGCCATCTTCAACCAGGAGGCCATAGAGTCTCTGATAGGTGAAAGTTGATTGATTGCGTTTCGACATTGTTTTCGACATTGCACCATACACAGAGTAGAATTCTCCAGGTTTTGTTCCATAGCGCGCTAGTGACAAGAGTTAGGATGCTCAGTCTCTGACATGAGTCATGGGAAGTAACACGTCTCTTTGATCCTTTGTGCAGCAAAAAAAACTACTGCAGTCCCAGGATCAGAGAGTGTGGTCTAGGAGCAGACAGGTGCTGAGCTGCAGCCTGGTCTGGGGTCAGTGACCAGACCTTTGTGAAAGTAAAGTGCAGGAGCAGAGGGAGGGAGACAGAGACATGCTGTAACAGCAGCTGGCCATCGCTACTAGACGCCATGCTTCAGTGATTCACGGCTTTTCTGATAGGAAAGAGCTTCTATTATGCACTCTCTCACTCAGTGCAGATCATTTATACTGATATACTATTGTGTACAAGAGCACAACCCACTCAGACCTGCTTAAGCTATACAGAGATGTTTTAATATGGGAATGCAACCTGTCAAACCCCATAGTTTCAATCAGCAATGTGTAAGGCTGGTCCACATTTAATGCTTTGTCATGTCTGTATGTGGTTTGTGAGGGCACCACTAAGTGATGGTCATGATCTATAGGCAGGCGTGTCAGCATTATATCTGAACTTTTCTTTCCATCATGGCTGGGTTTCCCCACAGCCAACACATGGAGTCTAGACAGGAGCCCTGATACAGACAGCCTGCCAGTCCTTCACATAATATAGCTGCTCCAAACTAGGCTGTTTTCACTCTCAGTCCTGCAGCTATTTTACTGAAGAAGTCAAACACTCTTCCTGCCTTCCACACACACAACCTGTCCTGTTCATGTGTGACAATAAAACTTGAAACTGAACACAAAGAGAAGTTACACTCAGCTGGAATCCACGCGGAATCTTCCGGAACATTTTAGCATGGGCTGCCGGCGTGTAATTTTCCAGGCAAAGGGAGCAGGGAACACTTTTGGGGCCCAGGCGGGAAATCCAAGACTATTATTAGCGTTAGCAGGAGAAATTGCCCAGGTATTCACCGTTCCAAACCAGAGAGGAAATGTGCTGTTAGCTCCAGCAGTTTGGAGTCGTTTGGCTCTCAGAAAGGGGTGGATGGTAGCATGAATACTGAGAAACAGGGGTTCTAGAATAATATTTGGATTACTCCATCAGTGAGAATATTGTTCATTGTGGTAAGACACTCATGTTTTTCGATTTAACAGTAGGTTCCTGACAGTTTGCCGTTGCCATGCCTCATCTGATTTAGTTTATTCAAAAGTGAAGGACAATATAGTATAACAAATATAAATGTTGAATAACAAATAACTTGGCAGTCTATAGGATCCATGGGGCATATAGGCGTGGCATCATGGGTTTTTGTATGAACTAAAGAACCAACTAAAATCACCCATGCTCACAAATGTCATTCAGTCATCTCTATCGTCTGCATTAGTCTTCCCGCCCCCCTAAGCGACATAATGGACCATTCCAAAGTGACCCATATTTACCCAATAACAGGAGGCTTTGAAAAGGCCCAGATCGAGTTGCAGTTAATGCTCCAGTGGGGCCCGGAGAGTGAAAGATGTTACCGGCCGAAACGGCTTGGGTTTCAGAGGCCTGTGAACAAAAGGCAGCCAGTCCTCTGGGAGAAAAAGAACGAGGGGTAAGGGAGGGAAGGAGGGGGGAGAGAGGTGTAAGTCTAACTTAGTCAAAGCTGGTTCAGTGCACCGTGTATACTGTTAAGTGTCTCATTCACACAGTATATATAGTAGTCAGTCTATCGCGGTGTGTACCAAACTTCATTGTATGTTTGCAAATGTTCTACCAAGCGTCAGTGAAATATTTGTCTGTCTATTCATTGTATGTCTGTAGTCTTCCTCTGTCTGTGTATTCAGTGTCAAGTACAGTCAGTTATTTCCGCTAAAGAGAAGGGTGATGTGATGGATTGCTGAAGTGTGTGTGTGTGTGCATTCGTTGGAAGCGTCTATGCTGGTGTGTGTATAAAGTAGAGCTTTGGGACGAGATGCACTTACAGGAGCAGAGTTAATGGAGCAGTACTGAACTAACGGGTGGTGTTCGGGGGGAGCAGAGGGCAGACAGACTGTTGGTTTAACGGCTGTAGACTAGAGGACTGGCTGGTGATGATACCCAAAGGTGATTTCACTCTGCATCCTCCTGCTCTCTCTCTCTCTCCATCTCTCGCTCCTTCTCCCCCCATTATTCTCTCTCCTCTCTTCTTCTCCTTCCTTAGGGGCAGGCTGGTATAAAGTTACAGGGCTCTCAGCTTTCTTGGAAGGAATGACCACATGTGTAGCTTGGGGATTAGATTAGCAGGAAGAGCAGACTTAGCCAGACTGGAAATAGACCACTTTTTCACCGTTAAAAAGGCCCAGTACAATATAATCAATAGACGGCACTCATCTGCTGTGGGGAGAGGAGCAGGAAGCCATCGGAGAAGGCCTCCCTCAAGTGCGCCGTGAAGGACCGGCTACAGGGAGCTCGTGCTTAATGAAGTTATTATTAATAATCACTGCGATGCCTGTTTTGGACTTGTGTTGTTTTTCTAGTGGGTGAGGAGTGGTCTTTATGTACAAAACCCGATCTGCCCTCTCTTCGTATGTCTGGAACTTAACCACTGATGACTAGACTTCATTTTCTGTTAATGTAAGTGCATAGCACATTAATGACCATGTATACATTATGCTTAGCAGTTGGTTTTTAGATATTAGTCTATTTTCCATATACTGTATATCATGGAAACTCATGAGGAAAAACAATGTTAAATACACACTGGTACACATGAAAACTGCCAAAAAGAAATGCTCCATAAACACATACTCCATCACACATATTCCACACACACACACACACACACACACACACACACACACACACACACACACACACACACACACACACACACACACACACACACCTCCTCCCTCCCAGTTTCTCTGAGCCTCCCCACAGGTGTTGGGTTACTCTGTAAAGCAGACTGAACCGGGGCACAAATCAGAGGGCTGTCTGTGCTCTCGCTTCCTATTTCACTTTGAAGTTTCCCTGGCTCTCAATGACAGGGGGCACAAAGCCTGACTCGTGTGGGGGCTTTAGCACTTTCTGCTGGGGCTGTGAGTGTGGGAAAGGAGGGGGGTGAGTGTGTGCTGTCTTTGTTGCTTTGGACCTCAGTTGCTTGAGGACTATGTTAGCTTAGTAGCCAGAGACTGTAGAACCCACTGAGGGAGGCCAAGAGGAGGAGGAGGGGGGGGGGAGGAGGTGAGTCGTTACCCTAGTGCCCACTGAGCTGACTGACAGCCCAGGACCTGAGTGTGTGTGTGTATGATGAGGAAGGATTAGGGAGGGTGGGGCTACAGGTCATCCCTGCCCCCCCCCCCCAGTGGAAGAGCACTGGTCACCATGGACTAGGGTCTAAGTCGACAGCTCGGCTGTTTTTCCATCTGCAGCTCAGTGTAAATAAACAATGACTTGCCATCTTCTGAAAAGCTGAATAGGGTCCTTGGTGGGCTAAGGCTACATCTGTACACACTTAAAAATAAAATGCACCTATAATGCTATATGGAGTGGCTACGGGTAGAGTTTCTGTATCCCACTTTGTCCAGGCTAAAAACATTTATTTCTGCCATGTGCCCACTCCGCTGCCTACGTAGCTGCTGGGCTGAGTGCTCCGCTGCCTACGTAGCTGCTGGGCTGAGTGCTCCGCTGCCTACGTAGCTGCTGTGCTGAGTGCGCCGCTGCCTACGTAGCTGCTGTGCTGAGTGCTCCGCTGCCTACGTAGCTGCTGGGCTGAGTGCTCCGCTGCCTACGTAGCTGCTGTGCTGAGTGCTCCGCTGCCGCTCTCACCTCCTTGGTCGCCTTTTGTCTGGTCACTGGTGTAGTCTACAAACTTCATGTTGTACACAACTGTTCAAACTATTGCGTTCCATGCCTCATTAAGCATAAGTGTGATTTCATGTGTTTTTTTTTCTTCAGGAGGGTAGTAGGCTACATGCAGCTATTTACAGAATCCATTATCGACATGTTCGTACAAATTTTGTCAGTATTGAACAAAATCACGACACAGTCTAGCGATTTCATGTTGTTCTTAGCTGTTGAGTTACATGCAGCTGCAGTATATTACTATAGCATCTGTCGATACAAAATGAACTCGCCCATTGTCACTCTTTTTACCGGTCCGGATACACGCTCGGCTGCCCAGAGGTGGAATGCACTAAGACAGCCACGCAGTCTAATTAGCAATTTAATTATTTTTCATCATCATTGCGAACACTGGCTAAGCTGCCAGTAGGCAGTGTTATTTGTTTCAGAAAGTATATGGCAGCAACTATAAAGATTAGCCTACACACAAAATGCTGATTTTGTTTTTGCTCAAGTGTAAGGAATGCACCCTGCTTGTGTAACTGCAATGTCCATTACAACAGACTGACAGAAAAGGTTATAGCCTTCATAATATATGCTTTATAAAACCAGCAGGATTTTTATTTCAGCGGTTCAGAAATATAAGCTACATCATGGTTCAGAAGAGGGTAAGTAAAAAGCGAAACGTGAAAGGAAGGGCAGTGTGGGCAGCAGTTACGGTAGAAAAACGAATGTGTGCGTAAAAATAACATGCGCAGAACGTGATCCAGATCGTTAGCGTTGAGAAAGGTTTGGGGGGTTGGACTGTGTCCCTCTTCCTCTCCCTGTAACTATTCCATAGGTCGTTGCTGTAAATTTAGAATGTGTTCTCAGTCAACATGCCTGGTTTAAAAAAAAAATGGGGCTGAGGGGATTCTGGAGGGCTAGAAAAACCTTGGGTGTGGGCTAAGTGTCTGGATAAAAATCAACCCATGCTCAAGAAACGCTTCACATCAACGTCATTGTGTCCAGTGTAGCCTGGGTGATTTTTAAAGGCCTCACCACCTATGAAGGCTGTCGATTGATCTTTACATCACATATACAGTAGCAGTGATGCTAATATAGGGATGTTGAAGGAGAGGGGATAGTAGACTATAGGTCCTTACATTAGGATACTGTAAACTTAGTTGCAAACTGACATGTTTCGTCTCTCTTTCTGTTTGCAGGTATCTGAACCACGTGCGCATTGCCCAGCCCCAGGACATGGCTGGAGGATTCAACTCAGGACTGGTGTGTCAAGCCATCCAGGATGCCGTTACTGGGCTGACCCCCTCTGGAACTGACACAAACTCAGAAATATGAAGCTGTCAATTATCAGAGGACTCAAATGACCCTGTTCTACATTGTGGAGGGAGCTGTGGACTTTGGTCTGAAGTCAGATCAGGATGTACATGTTGCCATTTTTGTATGATCTCTTTTTTATTTAAAAAACACAAACACATAATGAAGCAAGTTGTTGGATAAGAATAGTATTGAAACAATGCCTATTTGTGGGACCTGGATAATGGACCAGTATTTGAAATACAGTCAACACATACCCGTTTGTATGTTCTTGTTAGGTCAAGGCATAACCATGATTTAGATCATGTCAGCCTTATTGACACTTAATTATAAAATAACATGAACAGAGTTCAAAGATCAAAAATAAAATTCAACATCTCAGAATGGGCTCCTTGGTCAAATATATTCAATTTGTTGTCGCCTCACACCTTTGTCTCTTTGGGGCTGGTTCTTCTATGGCTTCTGAGGAGAAGACAAATGGTATTAGTATTTACAGTCTTTCAGAGAGTGCATGTGTGTTGTCCTGTTTAGGGTTGGGGCCAATTCCAATTAAATGTGACATTTCAAATCTTGAATTCTATCTTCAAGTTATTGCACTGGAATTTGGACTGTTTGATATAATCTTTGGAATTTCTTATTTTTACATTTTCCAGTTAATGGAATTAATGCACTTAGTATCAGAAATTGACTGCAGGATTTGTTTCAAATAATTTCAACTACTATTTCCAATACAGCTAGGCTGTCAGAACAGTGACATAAGCCTGAGGGAATTGAATTGGAATTTGTTGGATAATATCGAAGATTGAAATCGAGAGGCATTGAATTCAAAGACTGACCTGGAGTTTGAATTGAATTTGTGGAATTAACCCCAACCCTGGTGCTGTGTGAATGAAAGATCACCTGTCTGTGTGCTCTCTCTGCTGAAGAGAACCTCTTTGGGGATGGTGAAGCTCACACACATCATCTCTTTGTTGGGGGCCACGTTCCTCACTAGATGCACAGAGCACAGCCCCTCTAGGGAGAACCCCAGGCTGGCTGAGGCCCTTTCCACCACGTCTTTCTGGGGGTCATCTTCCTTAGAGAACCCATAGCAGTGCACCTGCGGCAGATTCACATCACAGGAAAGTCCCTGGTCCAGCAGGCCTCTGAAGGCATCCAGGAACTCCAGGGCCAAGGCAGGAAGGTTCATGACCACATGCACACAGGCTGTCCCCTTCATCATGACAGGCAGCTGCTGCTTCAGTGGCCCGTGGATGAAGGCCCTGCCATCCAGGTTAAAGGTGGTGACCTTACGCTCCACCTTGTTCAGTTTGCAGTTGTGCTGCAGCCAGCGGTGAGACTCAGGGTTGAGGTCGTTGGCCAGCACAGTGCAGCCACGGCGGGCAGCGGGGATGGCAAAAGGACCCACGCCAGCAAACACATCCAGCACAGTGTCACCGCGTTTCAGAAGGGCCACCACACGCTCATGCTCGGTGCTAAGACGAGGGTTCCAATACACACGGGAGAAATCAAACTCGTATGTCACGCCGTTCTCACGCACCTGCAACAATGAGAGGGAGGGTAAGGGAGGAATGCAATGCCCACGCCTCTGATTTCATGACAAAATATGTTTAATCAAAAGCATAATCTCAAAGGACTTACTTTGGCCACCATATTTTCCTCTCCAGCCATCACCTCCATCTTGAAGTTGCGGTAGGCGGAGTCGATGGTGTTGGTCTTATTGACCACACAGGTCACCCCAGGGTTCTTATCCATTATGACTTGGCCTGGAAATGGATTTGCAACAGAAGACAGCAAGACTGCATCATGTCAGTAAAACACAATGAATCAGCACTATCGTTTTCCTCACACACACTTAATGTATTTCATCTGTAGCTAATTGACCACTCAGGAAATACAATCCTGGGAGTGTGGTCAGGGATTCAAGAGCATAAAACACATTACCTGTCAATAGCATTACTGTTACCCATGCCTGTCTTCTGACAGATTGTACTACATTTATTGTGATGCAGAACAGTACATTATGTTTGTGGCACACTCACCTATGAGGTTTCTGTAGGGTAGCTGGTGCTCCCGCAGGTTCATGTGCGCAATGTGACCCACTCGACTAAACCCCGAGGTGACGTCCTGTCCTTCTGGCAGCACAGCGCGCAGAACCTCCTCACTCTTCAGGTTGTCATAGGTCAGCCGCAGCTCGTACCGCTGGAGCTCTTGAGGTATTCCAAATGACTGCAACGCCTCGGCCTCTGCATCGCTGAATGAGCCGGGTGAGGAGACACTGGCAGGGTCCAGCAACAAGAGCCTGTCGTCATCGCTGCCTTCAACCTCCACCACTCTTCGTATGCCTGGGCGCTGGAGTGCTACTTTTTTCAGGCTCTTAACCAATTTATTGAGGACTTCTTTTGGCACACGCAGGGCTGGGACAATAACTGTCTGGGAGAAGACTTCTTTATCCAAACAGGTCATACCTCGGACCTCAGGAGGAGCTGTGTATAGGCTGGGATCCATCCCGCTGTGTTGATGCTGCTCAAGCATCGGCTTCGAAACACTCTCAGAGCAAGTTGATGCTCGGTCCGGCTGCAGGACCACTGAACACAGGGTCCGGTATCGATAGCGAGATTTCACGTAGTTTTGAATTTGTAGTAGTGAGAAGATACTAGGAACAATCCTGCAAAGACAAGTCGTAGAGGTCTCCTTAAAATATGACCTAAATATTAACCTTAGAAAAATGACAAACTAATAGATTTGACAAATGATTGGCAAACAACATTGAATGCTTACTTTTTGTTAATATTATTGCATGGAAAGATCATTACTTTATTCAGTAAAACCATAAACATTAAAACGCATTCCCCACCTCAACATCGCTTCTGCAGAGCACGCGCATGTTTATACGTCATCATTAGTGGACTTGCTGTGCATTTCTATCCAATCCGCGACGAATAAAACCAGAAGCGTTTTCATGTCATATGACCACCTCAAATCAGCTGTGAGAAGTTGCATATACAGGTCCTCATAGTGGAGTAGATTTTGTTGGTTAAAGGAAACTTTGTCTTCACCAGACACCACAGATGAGGTAGCTATTGTATTGGTTGTTGTAAGTAAAATACTACTAACCTCTCGCTCGGGGACAAATCACCCGGAGACTGAGTATCAATGTAGAAGGCACCACCGTTCACACTGATCATGGCAACGAGACCACCCCCTCTCCTGGGAAATGTAAGTGAGCATTCCGCCCCTAGCCAGGAATTAAGAGGTATCAGTTTAATAAATGTGCGCTGACTTATTGGCATACGGGATTTCCTTAACATTTCTTTCTGCAACAGGCGTAGGATCCCTTGTATGTTCCACGGTTACATCTAGCCCACTACAGTTGATTTCTAGTAGTTATGCAGTCTATATTATAAACTGGGTGGTTCTAGCCCAGAATGCTGATTGACTGACAGCCGTGGTATATCAGACCGTATACCACGGGTATGACAAACCATGTATTTTTACTGCTCTAATTATGTTGGTAACTCGTTTATAATAACAATAAGGCACCTCGGGGTATGTGGCCAATATACCACGGCTAAGGGCTGTATCCAGGCACTCTGCGCAGCGTCATGGTATATTGGCCATATAACGCACCCCCTCATGCGTTGTTGCCTAATTATAAACAGGTGGGTCTAATCCTGGATGCTGATTGGTTAAAACAGCATCCCAGCTGGTGTCTATTCCACATGTTACCACCAGCTAGTAAATAGACATTTCAATATCTTCCATTACTTTTAGACTAGAAACTGGTTTTCAATAGTGAAGATTAGTATAAAACGTGTGGTCTCCCTGATATTTGCAACATTGTTTAAATATTGAAATTTGATCTCCAGCTGTAAAGTAAAATAGTCAAAAAGGAGGACTGGCACAGGTAGTGAACATGAATCACATGCTCAATCTGTGCAATTCAATTTCACATGACAACTTTAGTTCTACTTGCATTGTCTCTCTCTGCACTTTGGAAATCATGCACATTCTCATCTCATGCTGTTTGTCATTGCGAGTCCACATTTTACAGTGGTTTGGCCCCAGGGAGTTACAGTACACAACCCACTAGAATTCATGTTTTTTTTATTTATTCTCGAGTAAACAGATGGTGACTGTTAGGCTACATATCTTTGTTTTCGATGTGGGGCCATTCCACTTTAACAGATTTAGGCTGAAACGTTCAACGTTTTAACAAACCATAACTCTATGCACTAGGACTACTTTGAACAATTTACACAGAAAATCAAACAAAAACACATTTACTGGAAGAACTGTACAGATGCTAAGTTTGGTAACAGAATTACAGTAAAATCTCCCTCCGTATTAAGATTCAAAGATGTCTGCAGAAAGAATGGGGTGTCAGCAATGAACTGCCTAAACAGACTGTTACCAAGGTTACCCCATGGATATTCAGTTTAAAAGAAGTCTGCCTAAAGAGTCTCTATAAGCCAGCATGTTGAGTAAAATTATATTTACTTACTTTACCGGTTTTCTGTGCTGTTGGTATTTTTGGTGGTAGGAGGTGGAGATGGGGTATCCCCAGGAAAGTGTTGTTTACCCAACATTTTGTGGCGCCAATGGGTTCTGTATCTCCTGACGTGATGCACAATAAGTAAACAATAACCAAACGTAGTTGGCCGAAGCACGTTTCCTCACAATCAGCTGGAAGTGTCTGTGAAATTTGCCAGCTGATTGTGTGGGACGATGTTCGGTTAGGCTCATCGATATAGTGTTTATCACGTGTGAATTGCGTCGGTATTGAAAACCAGAAATACAAATCGATATACAGACCAGCGTACTGACGGTTAGTTTGATAACACTTCCCAGTGGTTATTTTGTCTCAGATTACCTCCGACATGGGGACAAATTCGGAGGACAGTAAATTGAAATGACGTTTGTTCAACATTGTGACTTGTAATGGGTCTGTTCCGGAATGCTAAGCTCTATATGTTAGAGACGAAAGTGTAAGTATTTAATTATCGGATTCTAAAAGAGGCAAAGCTAAGACATGACTCCTTGAGTTTGAAAACATTTATTTAGGTTATTAAACTACAGTAAGTGAAGTGGATTTACACCCGGTAACAGAATTACAGTAACATAATTATCTCTTGGGTCCCTGATCTTTACTACACATAAATACATAATTACGGATATGAATGTCATTTTCTTCATGGTGATGTATCCTGTATAGGTACACAAAGGTAGAAATATGCAATATTGCATTTATGGGTATTATTCTACACACTGACTATTAGTTTGAGGTCCGCCACCAAACTAGACCAAATTTGGTTGGTCCGGATCGGACCAAATCTGAACCAATCCTAGATGTCTATCTTTCACAAGTTTGGACATCACAGTACAGCATATTAGAGTTCAGCACATCACAGTACATTATATTATACTGTACACTAGTGTGCTCTACTGTACTGAACTCTACTTTTCTTTACTGTACTGTGGTGTCCAAACATGTGAAACATAGACGTCTATGATTGGTGAATGGACCAAATCTGAACCAATCATGGACGTCTATATTTGGGCCAAATCAAGGCCGGTTTGGACCAGCCCAAAAAAACGATGTCTGTGGATGTTGAAATCAAGGCCAGGGCAGACAGACCAAATTTCAAATACTTTTCAAAGTCCATGGACGTCCGGTGTCGGTGGGTGCGGCTACGGGTTACAGTAAATGGAAAGAGAGGGGGCTCATGAGTAGGAGTCAGTAAGACCCGGGAGAGGTAACATTAACTGGAGAGAGAGGGAGAGTTGTCCATACTGTTTTCACACTCGCTTTGACCACGACAGAAAGAGCAAGAAAACAGTTATGAGCTGAACATAACAGTATGCAGGTGGAAGGAAGGACAGCAGCAGGTGACCAAACCGTGGTTTGTGACTACTGTGATTTCCCATTGTAATTACAGTAATTCCGTTACAGATCTTTTTTTCAGTTATTCTGTTACCAAGTTGGTAACATAATTACAAGTTTTAATCACTTAATTCATAAACAAAAATGGATATCAGAAAAACACTAACACATTTGTAGGTCTACCTTTACTTGTTACTTCTGTAAACTTTCCTTATCCTCCCTCATGCTGTAGAGAAATTAGAACATATCTTTAAAAAAAACATTTCCTTGTGCATTGAAATTCCTTTACCAAAACCCAACATATCTTTAACTTTTAAGACTTTTTGTGGTAGCTGTTTTCTAAGACTCCTTTTCAATCTGTTTGGCCAGAAAATCGCTGGTCACCATAGCTGCACCCACCCGTAGCACGCGTTCAGGTATATCTCACTGGTCACCCCCAAAGCCAATTCCTCCTTTGGCCGCCTCTCCTTCCAGTTCTCTGCTGCCAATGACTGGAATGAACTACAAAAATCTCTGAAACTGGAAACACTTATCTCCCTCACTAGCTTTAAGCACCAGCTGTCAGAGCAGCTCACAGATCACTGCACCTGTACATAGCCCATCTATAAATAGCCCAAACAACTACCCCTTCCCCTACTGTATTTATTTATTTATTTATTTAGCTCCTTTGCACCCCAGTATTTCTACTTTGCACACTCATCTACTGTCAAATCTACCATTCCAGTGTTTTAATTGCTATATTGTATTTACTTCGCCACCATGGCCTATTTATTGCCTTTACCTCCCTTATCTCACCTCATTTGCTCACATTGTATATAGACTTATTTTTCTACTGTATTATTGACTGTACGTTTGTTTTACAACAACACAGAGTTACACATGGAGTATGTGTCAAACTGCTTTGCTTTATCTTGGCCAGGTCGCAGTTGTAAATGAGAACTTGTTCTCAACTTCCCTACCTGGTTAAATAAAGGTGAAATAAATAAAATCAAAAATCAAAGCCATTACTTATGCCTTCCCATGTTGCTGCTCATGGGACCTTTTACATGGAAATTACCTGATAAACATTATTTATTTATCACGCATCCCACTGTAAAGTGACGCTAAAGTGAACCCTAGAGTTATTGACAAGACAGATAATGACCCCTAATATGAGGTCGAGCATTGCAACACAAGTCTTTAAAATGACTGACGGTTACTCTTTACGATGACTGATTACAGCTAAACAAACAGGCCTACAGGGGAAGTGGAGCACCTCAGACATTTCAGTGCAGCACAGAGGGAGCCTCTCCTCTAGCTAGTTCACATATCTCCTCTTCTAGTCGAGGCTAAGGGAACTCTGTCATAAAGATCTGTTGTGAAGGCTTATGTCAAAATGCCGATCACTCTTAGAGCGCATTACAGGTCCGCTACTGCATACTCTGATAACCCCAAACGTCCCCTGCATTATTAGTCTGATGTATATTTAGCCCTCCTGGTGTAATAATGGCGCACTTCCTATCCACCACTGCTGGAACCATGACTATATCAGATCCAACAACTCATAGGTTAATCCAGACTCTCATACTCTGGTTTGCTTTGACATTGACACCAGGGTTGTGGCTGGATCTCCAGGATATCCCCTATTAGAGGCCAAACCGAACCAGGCATCATCGTCAATATACCCGGCTCTGGCAGCTGTTCTGCAGGCTAGGGCTCAAATCCACTCTCCTCATGTCCTATTCCATTCACTGATCCTACACTACATTCCACTGCAGTGTTCTCATCACAGTAGCACAGTGGGTCTCAGAAAGCTTTCCTCTAAATTGATTAACTTCCTGGATTATGTTAGAATTTGAAATTGTTCTTTCAAGTAATAGTACGTTATTTTAAAGTGAGCTGATTTGATTTGACTGAGCTATCCATATGTTTACCCCCCCCCCCCCTTCTCTTCTGTCTCTCTCTTACTCTATTATCTGTCCAGAGGAGGCAAGGGCTAAAGGGGCCTCCTTCCCCTCATCTGTCTTCAATCTGATGAAGGCCATCATGGGCAGTGCCATCCTGGACCTGGCCTACGCAATGGCCAACACTAGTGTAGTGAGCTTCTGGTGAGTAGAACCGATGGAAGCATATTTTAAAGTTAAGATATAGAGCTGCCCCCTAACTCCTTCATTTTGTGTTCACTACTCAGCTTTTTCTCTAGAAGCGCCACACCTCCTCACCTCCTTTAGTAGTGAAATGATAACTGTAGATTGTTCTAGATATAGTAATTTGAGCTGCAGAGACTGAGTGGACAGGAGTCAGTATTCACATCAGTGTGTCACTTTGATGTGAATGTGGTGAATATTGACTCCTGTTAACTCAGTCTCTGCAGTTGCTGCTAGTGTCCAGTCTGGCAATTTACTCTGTACACCTCCTACTGATGCTCTGTGATCTAACAGGTGAGTTGGCATTCAGATCTCCACTCAAATATCAGTTGAATTTCATTAGGCTGCCACTTGGTAATGTCCATTTAGCTCTTAATACAAAATATTAAATACATATATTTTTTTTATTTGTATTTCTTATTCACTCTATATACGAACAACAACTTAGACGCACACAAACGATGCCCAGACCTGCATGCTCACCCCCCCCATCCCTAGTGCCTCCATTATTGTTTGCCACTTGGCCTTAAATTGTCACAAATAATTTTTCTTGGTCGCCCTTGCTATTTCATTATTTCAATACTAAATCATTAGATGTTTTCATCGTGTTAATGATGGAGCTTTGATTTTCAAGTTTTTAGTATACGTTTTTTCAAGATGAGCGATGAGAAGAGAATCGTCCAGACTATTGGGTATCTCACGACACCCCCATATGCCATGTCTTGAAATATGCAGACATACGGATATTTGTTTTTTTTACGTTGTAATACTTCTGTCACCCAACTTTCTAGCTCCGCCCACAACTTCCGGAATTTATAGCATTCCTAGAAAGCATGGATTATTGAGTCAATAGTTTTACACTTAGGACATGACTCTGCCGTTGCGATGTAGCATTTGAGTTTTGTTTCTTGTATAATACATTCTGTACTTCAGTTTATACTGTATTTTCGTTAGTTATGCTCCAATCAGTTATTTTTAAGTCTTGGTTCCAATAGTTTATATTTTTTTCGAAGAGATTGTCAGTTGGATTTGCTCTCTGCAAGGTTTTGTATATCTTCCCTATCATATGAACATACTTTTCGCACTTAATTAACATTCCTTCAAGGTAGCTTTGATGTCCAAAAGATTTATAATCTACATTTCGTGATAAGTTGCATGTATTTGAAACTATCTACATTGGTCAGTCCAAAATTACTTTTTAATTTTGTCATCCAGATAAATGTATTTCCTGTTACCAAGTAATTTACAGTTTCTATGCCTTTAGTTTTCCTTGTGGAACAATTTATTGTTGAATTCTGAAATGCTATCCAAGGATTGTTCCATAAGGTTGTGTTTTTAGGGAGTGATATTGGTTCTTGAAGAATACGTAAAATTTTCTTCCATATTGTTATAGTGTTTTTAAGTATGAAGTTAATGTTTTTAGCTTTTATCCTCTGAAAATAAACACGTAAAAAGATTCTGGAGATGAGCATGCGCATCTTCAATATGCATTTTAACTATATGTAAAAGCCTTTGTTAGCGAGTTGATACAATTCCAAGTCTGGAAGGTTAAAACCACCCTCAGACTTAGGAAGATGCAAAACTTTCCTTTTTATTCTATGAGTTTTATTTCCCATATAAAGTCTTATGACCGAGTATACTTTTTTAAAGAATGTCTTCGGTGGGGTAATTGGTAATACCGAAAATGAATACAAATACTTTGTCAGTCATGCCATTCTACAGAGGTTTATTCTACCTGTAAGATTCATGGCAAGATTTTAATTGAATTAGATCTGCTTTCATATTGTTGAGTAATGGAATATTTATTTATGTTTGTTACTTCTTAAGCATCCTAAGTATTCAATATTTTTGTGGTCCACTTAAAGGCTTGCGTGGAGATCGTCAGTTATTATTTTTCCTATTGCCATTATTTTGTTTTTTTCCACCTTTATTTTATATCCTGAGATTTATTTATTATTATGAAAATATTTTCATAAAATGTATTTCAGCTGGAAAGGTGAAAGCTTCCAAAGTTTTGAATAGAAAAGTCCATTCAAGATGGTTGAAAGCCTTTTCAGCATGAACTGCCATTTATTGATAAATCTGCCTTGTTTGTTTGCGTATTGTATTAAACTGAAACATGTTATTGTATTTGTTTGTGTCTATTTTTAATAAACCCTGTTTGATACAGTGCATTCGGATAGTATTCAGACCACTTGACTTCTTACACATTTTGTTACGTTACAGCCTTATTCTAAAATTGGGTCTTCAGATCCTCAAAAGGTTCTGCATCTGCAACATCGAGAGCATCCTGACGGGTTGCATCACTGCCTGGTACGGCAATTGCTTGGCATCCGACCGCAAGGCACTACAGAGGGTAATGCGTACGGCCCAGTACATCACTGGGGCTAAGCTATCTGCCATCCAGGACCTCTACACCAGGCGATGTCAGAGGAAGGCCCTAAAAATTGTCAAAGACCCCAGCCACCCCAGTCATAGACTGTTCTCTCTACTACGGCATGGCAAGCGGTACCGGAGTGCCAAGTCTAGGACAAAAAGGCTTCTCAACAGTTTTTACCCCCAAACCATAAGACTCCTGAACAGGTAATCAAATGGCTACCCGGACTATCTGCATTCTGTGCCCCCCCCAAACCCCTCTTTTACGCTGCTGCTACTCTCTGTTTATCATATATGCATAGTCACTTTAACTATACATTCATGTACGTACTACCTCAATTGGCCCGACCAACCAGTGCTCCCGCACATTGGCTAACCAGGCTATCTGCAATGTGTCCCACCACCCGCCAACCCCTCTTTTACGCTACTGCTACTCTCTGTTTATCATATATGCATAGTCACTTTAACCATATCTACATGTACATACTACCTCAATCAGCCCAACTAACCGGTGCCTGTATATAGCCTTGCTACTGTATATAGCCTCGCTACTGTTATTTTTGACTGTCTTTTTTACAGTTGTTTTTATTTCTTTACTTACCTATTGTTCACCTGATACCTTTTTTTGCACTGTTGGTTAGAGCCTGTAAGTAAGCATTTCACTGTAAGGTCTACACCTGTTGTATTCGGCGCACGTGACAAACTTTGATTTGAAATAGATACAAAAAAATGTCCTACCTTAATCTACACACACTACCCCAAAATGACAAAGAAAACAGGTTTATGGAAAGTTTTGCAATTAAAAAAATAAATAAAAATACCTTATTTACATAATTGTGCTGAGGTGCATCGTGTTTCCATTTATCATCCTTGAGATCTTTCTACAACTTGATTGGAGTCCACATGTGGTAAATTCAATTGATTGGACATGATTTGGAAAGGCACACACCTGTCTATATAAGGTCCCACAGTTGACAGTGCATGTCAGAGCAAAGACCAAGCCAAGAGGTTGAAGGAATTGTCCATAGAGCTCTGAGACAGGATTGTGTCGAGAAACAGATCTGGGGAAGGGTACCAAAACATTTCTGTAGCATTGAAGGTCCCCAAGAACACAGTGGCTTAGATTCCTAAATGGAAGAAGTTTGGAACCACCTAGACTTTTCCTAGAGCTGGCCGCCTGGCCAAACTGAGCAATCAGGGGAGAAGGCCCTTGGTCAGGGAGGTGACCAAGAACCTGGTGGTTACTCTGACAGTGCTCCAGAGTTCCTCTGTGGAGATGAGAGAACCTTCCAGAAGGACAACCATCTCTGCAGCACAAAAAAGCACTGTGGCAAAGAAGGGGGCCGAGTGATAAATGGCAGATATGTGAGGGCAGAACTAAAACGGGCTCTGCCCTCACACTAAAATGGCCACCCCGACCAGAACTACAGATCACAAAATGGCCGACCGCCAAAACTACAATTCCCAGATACAAGGGGAACACTCAGATAAGGGGTCAAGACAAACCTGGAAGATATAGAGGAAGGGGCTGGGGGATCTGTGAACCAAAGAGAAAGTGTGTGTGTGTGAGTGAGTGACCTGGACTGTTTGGACTTACCTGTTGGCTTTTGGATCTGGACCTACCGAGAACCCGACTCGTGTACCGACCCCTGCTATCCTTGATCCATTCTTGCGGCCTGGGTGGACCAGGACGGAGAAACCAACAAACGGGTACTGTCCTTTTCGAAAGAACTCTCGTTCTGGTGTGATTTTGGTGACGGTCTCCCTCTTAATTTGTGACAAACTCCTAACCTTGAAGAGGTTTGTCACACGTGGTGGAGAATGCGAGTAAAGTGTGGTCTGAAGTGGATAAAAGGATTAACCGAGAGCTGGTTAGGTAGGGAGAAAAAAAAAGTTAAGTTAGCACTCCAAAGGGGAGTCAGATTTTTTTGTGGCTTTGTTTGGTTTGTACTGTTTGCTCAGGGAAAATGAGTATGGAGGGAGCCATACAGGCCCTGTTACAAGCAGCGGCAGCCCAACGATGCAACTAGAGCTCAACATATAGCTCATCAGGATGCAATGCGACTGCATCAGGACACGTTACAGGTCCAGCACCGGGGTAAGACTGTTCCAGCATTGGGAGGGGGAAGAGAGCAGTATGGGGCCGTGAGGAAAGAATCAAGACACTACGGAAAAAGCCGGAAACTGGGACCGGGGTTTGAGGGGGGTCTTCTCCCCCCCCCAAAATACCTATTGTCTGTTACAATTGTAATTGACCGGGACATATTGTAGCATACTGCCCTATTAAAGAAGAGCCAATGCAATGTAACCTCGGTGAAAAATAAGAAACTGATATATTGTATGCATGTCCTGTGGTAACCACTGTACTTGAAAGATCAAGAAACGAACATATGTGCATGTTGAAGGGAAAGAGGTTGCAGCCCTGCTTGATTCTGCCAGTATTTTAACTTTGGTCGTTGGATACAAGTCAGAATGTCAGTGTTACGTGCATTCATGGGAATGTCCGCCCGTACCCTACAGCCTTAGTGAGCATAGAAACCGAGGACGGGCTGCTGGATTATGAGGTCGGGTGGTCCCAAAGATGCGATATGATGTAATACTGGGTAGATACTTTGCGAAGTTAGGCCAAAAGAACGGCATATTTTAGAAGCCAACACCTTTGATCAAGCAGGAAGTAGCATGTAGCCCTCAACCAAAGCCAAGAAAAGAGAAGGTCTCCCAGGGGCCAACCTCAGAGGTGCTAGTAGGGGAGGATGAGGAAGAAGGGGCAGACCTTGTCAATAACGAGCAGCCCGGTACTAGTGGGGCCGGGGTCGATCTGGATCCAGAGGACGACTGTCTAGAACCAACAGACTTGGCAGGGTCCCTGACTAATTTCATGATGGCCCAAACCCAGGATCCAACCCTGCAGCAAGCCAGAGCAGATGTGCAGGTCGTAGATGGTACCCCCATAAATGATAGGATGATGCCTAATAGTTTCCCCCACTTCATCATGAAAAATGGTTTGGTGTACAGAGTCTCAAAAATAGGGGTTGATGTGGTGGAACAGTTGTTGGTCCCCACCCGGTACCGGAGGACAGTACTGGACCTAGCTCATGGGAATATTCTGGGTGGAAACCTTGGTATCAATAAAACCCAAGACCGGATTGTAAGGAGGTTTTACTGGCCAGGAATTCAGGCTGAGGTGGCTCGACATTGTGGAGAGTGCCCCGAGTGCCAGTTAACAGCTCCCGACTAGCTTTTAGAAGCCCGTTCGTGCCACTCCCCATAAACAAAATGCCATTTGAGGGGATATCGATGGATATAGTGGGCCCACTACCCAACTCCGTCTTTGAATGTCCTTGAGTGACCCGGACTTGAACCCGATCTAACATCTCTGGAGAGACCTGGAAATATCTGGCAAGCAAAGCTCCCCATCCAAACTGATAGAACTTGAGAGGATCTGCAGAAAAGAATGGGAGAAACTCCCCAAATACAGGTGTGCCAAGCTTGTAGCGTCATACCCGTGAAGACTCAAGGCTGTAATTGCTGCCAAAGGTGCTTCAACAAAGCACTGAGTAAAGGGTCTGAATACTCATGTAATATTTTTTTTATTACAAACATTTCTAAAAACCTGTTTTGCTTTGTCATTATGGGGTATTGTATGTGAATTGATGAGAAAAAATAACAATTTTAATCAATGTTAGAATAAGGTTGTAACAGAATGTGGAAAAAGTCAAGGGGTCTGAATACTTTCCGACTGCACTGTATGTATCAAGTTTGGTAGGACTTTTGCCATTATCTTACTTATAAGCTTTTATTTTATTGTCACAATTTATTACACTTCTATAATCAGTAGGGGACTCTACAGATTTTTGTGGTTTCAGTATAACTGAAGTAACTGTTTAAAACATGTAATTAGGAAGTTTCTAATTTTGATTAAACTTTTGCAGAGTATGAGATTATCATTCCCCTAATGTACGCCTTAAAGGCATCTCTAATTATATTGGGGGTCTGCTCTTCTCTGTCCTCTGTCAACCATTACAAATGTATTTATTATTTAGCCCATGTATTTAATAAATGTCTGGTCCAGAAGATGCACTCTGTTCATTCTCCAAATTCTGTAACTAAGTGTATTTTCTATTGGTGTAATTAAGCATGATACCAGAGAATGATCCGATATCACCATATCATGAATGTTTTAAACCAGTAAATTGTTGAGTGCATTTTTGGAAATAGAAATGTAGTTGATTCTTGAATAGCTTTTCTTCCTTGGAGAAAAAAGGAGTGGTGTTTTGTAGTTGGGAATAGTGGTCTCCAGGTGTCCTGTAACCTATTTGTAGAGATGACATTTTTCAGCGTCTTTAGAGGGTCTGTCAATCTTATCGATTTGTATGATTTAGGTCACCTGCTAAAATAATAGTCCCCTTCAGGATTTGATCTAATATAGATTGAATTTTGTCTAAAATTGTGGGATATACAACGTGTATCCCATGTGTATTTTTCACCATGTAAGGTACAATTCAACATCAGAAAACGACTTTCTTGGTCCATGTTCTGGGATTCAAAGGATCATCATTTTCAACTTATATTACTAAAACAGAAGTACTTTTTACATTATATTTCTACAGGATTCTACTTAATCAGGTAAGAACGAGCCCTAAAACATGCTATGATTTATTGATTCTGATAATATTAGTGAAAATCTGTTTGTATGCCTAGTACAGTACTACACAGAACACTGTTATGAAGTTGAAATTCACATCCAAAACTTTGGAGGGAAGGTCAGCTTTGCTCGTACATTTTTTCTCAATGTTGCATCCTTGGATGTAGTTCCACTGTCACATTTTGAAATGAAGTAGCACCATTAAAAAGTAACATGTCTCAGATCACTGTGAGGTGAATGTGGGTGGCTCCGTTTACAGTCTCAGTGATGTCACAGCCTCTGAGTATCAGATGGGTCTCGGGCGGGGAGTGGGAGGGGCTAAGCCTGGGCACATTTCCTGTAACTGCTTGTTTGACTAGTGTTTACTGCAGTCAAACTGGGCCTCCTGCTGGAAAACAAAGCGCCCTGCACCACTACCGCTTCCCTGTGTGGCCATTGGCCTGAGTCCCTAATAACCTTTAACGCCAAGCCACTGTCCCCTCTGGCTCTTTCCATGTGGGGCTGGAACACACTAATTGGTCTGATGGTGACCCTCCCAGTCCCACCTTTCACAATGATGAGAGACCTAATGGGAGTCCCCCTCCTACCTACCTACCTCCCTTCCTCCCTCAGCCCTACTTCTCACGCAGATGGGAGCCGAGATGATCTCTCTTGCTCAGTCATTAGCAGGAGGGCTGAGTGGATTATTATTGCCATGCCCTGTGGAATGTTTGTGGTTGTCCCAGCATGGAGCAGTGTGTGAGGGCCTATGCACTGCCATGCCCCCCTGCGTCTGTCCACACGCCTGGCCCCCTTTAATAAGGGGTGCATTTAGCCCCACTCTGGGTAAACACTTATCTACCCTGCCAAAGGCTGATGGGCCAATTTACCTTAATTACTGCATGGCTTAGGGCTCTCACAGACCCCCGCCCCCCTCTTGATGAGATGAAAGTGCCTCTGGGTTGTTAAATACACCCTCCCACTGTGTCCACAGGGAACACGCATACACAATATACAGTACGCAAATTCTATTTTTTTTTTGTTGATAATGTCCTTATTTCAACAACTTTTGATTTTATTGATTTTTATGCTCAAGGCCTTATGTTTTGAGATGTATTTTCCCCACTACCAATGTGTCTGCATTGTGGTGCTTGTGGAATATGTTGTACACTTACAGTAAAAGACAGCATGACGCAAAGGCTGCTTTTACACAGGCAGCCCAATTCTGATCTTTTTCCACTAATTGATCTTTTGACCAGTCAGATCAGCTCTTTTGCCCATAATTTGGCAAAATATCAGAATTGGGCTGCCTGTGTAAAAGTGATTCCATCATGCTTCATCATGTGGCCCATGGCATAGTATGTATGGACATGTGAATCTATTTTATGCATGATCTAAAAGTAGGCTCAGGTCAGGGCCTGTATCCACAAAGCGTCTGAGTAGAAAATTGGTCTTGCGTGCTGAGAATATTTTACTTCTACTCTTATGGGTACAAATAAAAGCTATGCATGGAGCCTCTTTTAGTCATCAGAGTCCCACCTAGTCGACAAATATTTAGGAGACCTCGAGCTGTTCTAACCAGTTAAGAGTTACCAGCAGATGTCTTGATAATAGAAAAGGGCAGCGAGTCAGTGGTTCCTGTGCCAAATTCTTGCGCAATTGCTTTTTAAAAGCTGTTAAAAGAATGTATTGATATTTTTATATGATCAGTCCATAAATAATCTAGACCAGCAACCGTATCTCTTGCACTTTTGACAATGATTTTACGTGGCCTATTTCACATGATATCTAAAATAAATACAACCACTAGGCTAATAAATAATCTCATTTTTCTTTCAATTATTTAATTAACCTACATGTTATCCCTTTGGAGTGCAATATCACATTGTTAAAAAAGGCCTACATTGGGAATGCTTATAAGAATTGGGCAATTAAGGCATTTGATTGTGTAAAATGAAAATTATTGAAAGGCCTAACGTTTTATGCAACATTATGGGCACGCGATTACCGTGCCAAAGCGATAGTCGTTAAACGGTAGTTTATTTTTTATTTATAAAAAAATATATATATTTCACCTTTATTTAGCCAGGTAGGCCAGTTGAGAACAAGTTCTCATTTGCAACTGCGACCTTGCCAAGATATAGCATAGCAATTCGACACGTACAACAACACAGAGTTACACATGGAATAAACAAAACATACAGTCAGTAATACAGTAGTGACGAGTGTGTTGATATAACGGTGATATTATCAAAATTCCGATTTTAACGACCCTCAGGATTGGTTAAATAAAAATCTACCTCCCAAGACATTCTAAACTCTCACCATTACAATAACAGGGGAGGTTAGCATTCCGGGGGGGGTTATATCTATGCCTCCAACTTTCTCACTCATCATCATTCACGATTTAATTTAGGATTATCCATAATCATGGTAGCATCCACATTAGTGTTTAGCAACATTAGATTCTTATTTACAATAAAAGTGACTCCAAAATGACACAATACATTATTTACCATTTTATTTCTATTGGGTGCAAAATAATCTGAATCTACCAAAACAAACAGCAAATGCATCCAACAGGTTTGTATAGTCACATTCACAGTTGTCTGAAGTGTGCTATTGAGTTCACAGCTGGTGATGCCTCATCATGATTGGTTATTCCCCATCATTTGCAACAATGTCAATGAGCTTCATGACCATCTTTTCATTGCGGTACCTCAAACTGTCTGTCGCGATTACCAGCTGAGAAACTTTTATGAATTAATTTTACTGCTGGCTCAGTTTGTCTGAGAAGTGGTTTAACATCATCCAAAAACCTACTCTGCTCTGGGAGCTTTGTTTTTGTCTTAAAACGGGTTTTAACAGGATTCCTAAGACCTTTTCTGAGACGCTTTGTCGATATGGTCTCTGTGGACCACATGTCATACTTCAGATTAAACTCCAGGCTAAGTGTTGTCATGTTCTGTATTTATCATAGTGTCTGTGAGCTGAACTGAGCTCTGAGAGAATGTGTGAGCCAGGAATATCACACTGTAGCTATACCATTGGGCAATTATGTCTCAGGAAGGGAGATTACTGGCACCCCCATAGTAACTGCTCTAAATAAAGCGGGCCAAAACTAACTGCAGTTAATCCAGGCCAGGGCAGAGACAACAGCTGGAGTCGTTCCACCTCAAAAGAGCACAGGGAAGAGGACAAAAAACAGTTTTTTGTTTAAATATAATTTGATCAGTGAGAAATTAAGCTAATTGACCGCACACAAATAAGTTATGTTTGACGAAGTAAGTAGTAGGGCTCCCGAGTGACGCAGTGGTCTAAGGCACTGCATCTCAGTGCAAGAGGCGTCACTACAGTCCCTGGTTCGAATCCAGGCTGTATCACATCCGGCCGTGATTGGGAGTCCCATAGGGCGGCGCACAATTGGCCCAGCGTTGTCTGGGTTTGGCCCGGGGTAGGACGTCATTGTAAATAAGAATTTGTTCTTAACTGACTTGCCTAGTTAAATAAAAAATAAATATGAAACTGCGGCTTGGAGTATTGTTTAACATAGAAGGCCTCCTGAGTGGCGGAGTGACCGCGACCGGGAGACCCATGGGGCGGCGCACAATTGGCCCAGCGTCGTCCGGGTTAGGGGAGGGTTTGGCAGGGATGTTCTTGTCCCATCGTGCTCTAGCGACTCCTGTGGCAGGCCGGGCGCAATGCATGCTGACACGGTCGCCAGGTGTTCGGTGTTTCTTCCGACAGGTTGGTGCGGCTGGCTTCTGGGTTAAGCGGGCGTTGTGTCAAAAAGTAGTTGCGGCTTGGCTGGGTTGTATTTCGGAGGACGCACGGCTCTCGACCTTCGCCTCTCCTGATTCCATACGGGAGTTGCAGTGATGAGACAAGACTGTAACTACCAATTGGATACCACGAAATTGGGGTGAAAAAGGGGTAAAAAGTAAAGAATAAAAGAAAAGATAACTGATACTGTCTGTTTGGATGGGATTTGGGTGGTCCATGAGTGACTTTTGACCATTTATTTGGATTCCTCACATCTTAATCATTGGTTTGATCCAAATCAGATGTTGGGTACTATATTTATATGAATCCTATTAATTAAAATGGGCAATTTGGGTGCAATAAATTCTTAATTTCTCAAAAATGAAATTATATTAAAAAATAATGTTTCAGGATTGTTTATCTTATCTGTTTCTAACTACAGAAACAATTTCAGAACAATCTGAGATGGTAGGTGTCAGCTTGCTGAAATGACATTGAACAACTTGTTAGCATGTGATGCTGGGGTTCCCTCACACATCCTGTGAGAAAAATGACACTGTTAAAGGCACAGTCTTTCATCTTCATGTGTATCTGTGTGAGTCCATGATAGGGGCCTAGTGGGTGTGTCTGTCTGTGTGGGAAGTAGTGTTATTGGAAGAATTTTCTAATGAAAACAATTAGTGGATCAGTAGGGATTAGGGTCTAGGTTAGTTTAAAGGAGACAGGAAGACCAGCCCCAGGACAGTCTGGTTCTGGTCCCAGGCAACTAGCCCTGGCCCTCCCTCTTTCCCCAACCTAATCCCTAACACTGTTTCCCTTTACCATAGCCACTGACTAACTCTCTCACTTACCCCGATTCAAACACTTCTCCCCTCACTTCATTTGCTCCATCTGTTCCTTTGCCCCTCTCTCTCCAGCTCTGTCATATTCGGGGTGGCAGTCTGACCCACAGGAAGTGACCTAAAGTCCGGCCTCTGATTGGCTGTCAGAAGAGTTTGGGGGGGGAGTGAGCGGGCGAAATACCTGGATTAGCGTCAGGGATCATTATAGTTAGCATTCCTTCCCTTTCCATTCTGGCCGCCCTGACGGGGCTTCTGCAGTGGGAACATCTGCATAGTGTCTGCAACTCAGCACAGCAGGCTTAGCTGGGGGGATCCCCAGAGTCTGCTGCCCCACCTCTGTCAGCTTGCTAGAGACAAGGACTAATATTCTAAACCTGTGTCTGTCTGTCTGTCTGACCTGTGGTTGGAACAGCATATTTGACTGTATTTGCTCTTGTGTGTGAATAATGTGTTTGCACTCCAGTAACTCACTCTCTTTAATGAGCGTCTCTGTTGATATTCCTCCCCAGCCATGTCGTCATACATGTTCATCTTGAAAACCGAGCTTCCTGCAGCCATCGCCAGCTTCCTAAGCCGGTACGCATAAGCTTCCAGCATTATCAATTCAAAGAAGTAGACCTTTATTCAAAAAAACATAAAAGCCTAGTAATCAAGCCATTCTTTCCCTATGGTGCATTAATCACATGACCTGACTGACAGGTAAAATGCCATTAGAGCAGATTTGGATCAAATAACAGACATAAGATCAAGAGAATTCTAACCACAAGGCTACAAAACCTGGAATCAACCACCCATACCTAGCCAGGCATCAGAGATTCCGCTAAGATCACATGAAGAATGTGGAGGAAATATGTCACCAAACCAAAATACACGGATACACTGTCAAGCAGGGCTTGGAGAAAAGCCTCAGTGTGGTGTTGTATAACGTGGAGCAGCAGTGGAGGAAATGTACCTCTGACTGAGAGAGAACCATTCATCAGACCCCATCAGCATCCAGTGTCCTGTCCTTCATTTGGGCCTAGCTACCTGCGTAAATGTACCCCTTCCCCCTCCCTACCCCCTGAAAACAGCCCACAGAGAAGTCCAAGGCCAAACTTTTTACTTCTATCACTTTATTATCAGACATACTTGAGCTGAGTAGAGAGCTGTGGCTGGTCTCTCGGCCCAATCCTTCAACATCTGACTCTTCCCCTTACAGCTGCTTTGTATTAGAGGCTCTCCCTCGCCCCAAATCTCTCGCACATGTTCCCCGGAATCAGAGCGATACAACGGGATATCAGTTCTGCCATTCTAATTATGGTCCACGCTGAGGGAAACAAAACAGTGCTGTTAATGAGTGGCTTTGGGATGTTAACACACTCTTATTGAAGCACATTAAACACTAAATAATACATTTGATTTATATTAAAACGCCTTTTCCCTTTGCAGCCTCATTTATCTTGATATCCCAGACTAAAAGGCAGTCAGTTGTGGTCTATTTTGGAGCCTTCGGATTATGTCTGTAGTGATTTATGTACTGCCTACAATAAGTCAATGGGTCCTTGTTAAAGCCTACTGACAGAGCCAGGTTTCTACAGTGCTACCATTTTACAGTAGTCTCCTAAATATGTTGCTGTGCTGCCTGGATTTTTTATTTGAGAGCCCCAATGCCCCTACAAGAAAACAAACACCCCGATAATAATTGTTGTAATGGTTACTTTGCTGTACCTCTGCCTCTGGGTGGCATAGAGAATACACTGAGCATATATTTGTGACTGCCATGCTTGCACCAATACTACAGGGAAAATGGCTTGTTTCTAGCCCAAACTGATCGAATGTCATGACCCATATTACCGGCGGAAACGCATTTTACATTCATAAACCATGTTGCGGGCCGTTCTAAAACTACTCACGAGCCGCTAACCTTGTTCAGTCATGTTACAGCATTAGCTAGCTAGCTAATTACCTGGTAACCACAGATGAACATTATCATATTCTTTGTGGTAACTCTACAAGTAGTGTGCAAACATTTGGTGGCACAGAAAGATAGGAAAATTGAGAGCTTCTTCAGGAGATGAACTTCAAAAGTAGCTAGGATTCATATAAGCTCAATGAAGGCTACATCTTGATCTATTTTTTTCTGGTGCTCCTTAACCCTGTATTTGTAATTGCTGGCAATTTTTATCATTAAAGGACCCCCACCAGAGGCAGTTGCTGACACTATTTCGACGTAATTTCCTGCCCTGGAGAGAAAATGCACATTAAGGTTCCACCTCCGAAGAATGACGAAAGCTAACGTTACTTATTTATTCACGAATTTGGTATGGGAATTTCCACATGGAGTTGATAAACATCAACAAATAGGGCACTGACAGCTGTCAGTGTAGCTAGCTAGCATGCTAACCTTATCTAGCTAGCTAATGTTATCTGTTATTGGTGTTTTGTTTTATTATTTTTTCACTGCACCATATTCAGAAGATTAGCCAGCTGGCTCTATGGCTGGAGCTGGATTTGTCATACGCATTGATTTAGGGAAAACTTTGCCAAAGATGGAAACCACATGCCTATCTTTTACTTCTATTGTTATCTCAAAAGTTTTGGCATCTTCCATAAATTGCAGCCGCAAATCCACCATAGATATAATTCGAAAGAATAAGATGAAGCACCGGTAATAGGGATAACATATTGAAATATAGCTGATATGCGTTTTCATACATTATAATGGACACGGTGCAACCTCTGCCTACTCAAGGACATTCAGAGACTTGTCCCGAAGTCACTCCTGAGTTGTCTTGGCTGTGTGCTTAGTGTCGTTTTCCTGTTGGAAGGTGAACCTTTGCCCCATTCTGAGGTCCTGAGCGCTCTGGAGCAGGTTTTCACCAAGGTTCTATGTGTACTTTGCTCCCAATCCAACCTGACAGAGTTTGAGAGGATCTGCAGAGAAGAATGGGAGAAACTCCCCAAATACAGGTGTGCCAAGCTTGTAGTGTCATACCCAAGAAGAATACATTCTGTAATCGCTGCCAAAGTGCTTCAACAAAGTACTGAGTAAAGGGTCTGAATACTTATGGAAATTAAATATTTCAGTTAATTTTTTATAAATTAGCAAACATTTCTAAAACTGTTTTTCCTTTGTCATTATGGGGTATTGTGCGTCGATTGAGGGGGAAAAAACGATTTAATACATTTTAGAATAAGGCTGTAATGTAACAAGGTGAAAATAGTCAAGGCGTCTGAATACTTTCCAAAGGCACTGTATATATAGTGGGTGCAAACGTGTTTTTGCACCTCCACTTAAAAAAAAAAAAAAAATAACCGACTAGCTGAAAAATAAGTCAAAAATTAACAAGTTATCCAATGGATTGTGATCATTTTCTGGTTAAAAAAAAAAGATTTTAATTTGATTCGCTTTAGGGCTCAGGCGGCCAAAACTCATCTCAGTTACGATGAGGAATAACTTGGCATTGTTTATTAATCAGAAACAGCTGCAATGCTGGTGGGTGGTAACATTCAAATAAAACCCAGCCCTGAAACAAAACGTAGGCTGAAAATAATTTGTATGTCCTATCATAGGAAAAGACACCGCATTCACATGGATTTGCACAAAGTGTGCAGTTCGGATTTGTCACTTCAATCCAAAATACTGTATATAATACTTTGACTAAAACGATGATTTGACTTAACTCGCTGTGCAACATCATGGGTAAGCTCTGGTCTTTCTGCTCAAAGAAGTGGATTTCTACTGGTGTGGGCATTTAATGCCTCAAATATGTTTCATTTAGCTCCTAAATCTCTTTATGTGCTCCTACCTTTTTCAATTTAGGAGCACATGTAGAACCCCGAGAGCCAGGCAGGGTCATGGACAGCTGGGATGTATTCGCGCTGCATTGACCAGATTTATTCTAATCTCCAACACTTGGAGTCCCATCCTGCAGCTTGTTATACCATGAAATGTGCCACATTTCATGGGTATTTCAAGTATCCTTTTCCCTCTCCATTGAGTATTCTAACCAGAGTGAATCCATATCCTTGAGATGGCTAGTGGCGATTTGGATTTCCCTTTGTCAGTCAGCAGTAGTGTGGGTAGAACCAGAGAAAAGTTGAGGCTCTGAACTGAAGAGAAGTATATAAAAACAAAAAACTACGTTTTAAGTGAGAAGTAGGCATTGGTCTGAAGCTGAAAAAGAAAGTAATTTCACATAGTTTTCTAGAATACAGCTTTGACCTACTATGGAAAGGGGGATACCTAGTCAGTTGTACAACTGAATGCATTCAACTGAAATGTGTCTTCCGCATTTAACCCAACTCCTCTGAATCAGAGCGGTGCGGGCTGCCTTAATCTACATCCACGTCATCGGTGCCTGGGGAACAGTGGGTTAACTGCCTTGCTCAGAGCAGAACGACAGATTTTTACCTTTATCAGGGATTTGATCCAGCAACCTTTTGAGTATTGGCCCAATGCTCCTACCCGCCAGGCTACCTGCCGTCCCGTAGCTATGTTGGTATTGTATTTCAAACTATGTTAAGGCAGATTGCTTACTTAGGGTTCACACCTTCTCAAACAGGAAAACCTTGGGAGAGCATGGGTGGAATAGGCATTGTGGTGCTCATGAATTTCGTTTATTTTTCAGCTTCAGACCAATGCCTACTTCTCACTTAGTTTTTTTTTGTTTTAATTTCCATGTTTTTTACACTGGAAGGTGATTATGCAACATTATACAACGGATGGGTCTAACACTGATTAGTTAAAACCGCATTCCCACCGGTGTCTATTTCACAAGTTACTCTTGGCTAAATCTATCATGCTAAAATGCCTATTTACTGTTCCATCTGACTGCACAGTCCACTGTCTCATCAGCCCAGCCAGGCAATTTATAAACTTGATCTCCACTAAAAAAAGCATCTAGACATTATCTCACATTTCTTTTAGACTAACATTTAGTTTTCAACAGCGGAGATTTGTATAAACCTTCCTAACGACACCCGTGCCAATATATCCTCCAAACACCGGCTTTGAGTGTATTATCACTTAAAACCTGTTGGGGCTCGGGGGCAGTATTGAGACATTTTGAAAAAAATATGTGCCCATTTTTAACTGCCTCCTACACCAACTCAGAAGCTAGGATATGCATATTATTAACACATTCGGATAGAAAACACTCTGAATTTTCTAAAACAGTTTGAATGGTGTCTGTAAGTATAACAAAACTCATATTGCAGGCAAAAACCTGTGAAAAATAGATTTTAAAAAAAAATGTGAATTTTGTGACTGTACTATTTAGTGTCATTGTTTTATAGATACCATAGTGAGAAAGGATTCATTTCGCAACACCTACGGCTTCCACTAGATGTCAACGATCTTTATAAAGTTGTTTGAAGCGTCTATGATAAACAGAGAGCAAATTAGAATCCAAGGAAGTTGACATGTCATCACTTCATTTTTTTGCGCCTGCGCATAAATCTGAGAAACGTGAGTTTTGTCTTCATTGTTTATCTAGACATAGGATAGGTTGTGTGAAAATATTACTGATGTTTAACGTTAAAAATGGACCAAAAGATTAATGCTAAACAACATTTGACATGTTTGAACGAACATAAATAGATTATTTACTAGTTTTTTTTTAGCTTTTCGGCGTGATTTTACAGTCCCCCCCCCCACCACGTTTTGTGGGAGCATAATGAACACTAAGTACTTGGTGTTATTTGGACATAAATTATGAACTTTGTCAAAAGAAACCACATTTGTTCCGGACCTGGGATGCCTTCCGGACCTGGGATGCCTGCCTTCTGATGGAGATAATCAAAGGTAAGGGGATATTTACAATGTTATTATCGATTTTAGATGATGCTAACTGTATAGCATAGCCTGTTGTTCTTAGCATAGCACCCCGTTTATTGCAAAATGTGATTTCCCAGTAAAGTTATTTTGAGATCTGGCCATTCGGTAGCAATTACGAGATGATAATATATTATTCTTTGAATGACAATATTATAATTTACCAATGTTTTCGAATAGTAATTTTGTTATGTTCACCGGAAGCATTTCAGAGAAGAAAAAAATCTGAATTTCACGCTACTCTAAAATGCTGTTTTTGGATATAAATATGAACTTGATGGAACAAAAAATGCATGTATTGTATAACATAATGTCCTAGGAGTGTCATCTGATGGAGATTGACAAAAGTTAGTGCATAATTCAAGCTGGTTTCTGCTTTTGGTGACGCCTGACCTTGAATTGAAAATGGATGTTTGTACTTTTGTGGCTATGTACTGTCCTAACATAATCTAACTTTATGCTTTTGCCGTAAAGCCTCTTTGAAAATCGAACAATGTGGTTAGATTAAGGAGATGTTTATCATTTAAATTGTGTAAAATAGTTGATTGTTTGAGAAATTGAAATTATTAGATTTTTGATGTTTTGAATTTCCAGCCTTGTTAGCAATCCCGGCTCGGGGTTCATTGCTAACCTGTAGCCCCAACAGGTTATTAATTATTATACAACATTATAATGCAGCATAACACCAGTCAAAGTTAAATAAAAGTAAACAATCACAAATGGCAACAGACATAAACGTAGTTAGTATTTTAATATTAACAGCTGATTTTCTAGAGGGAAGCAAAAAAACAGAAACCCATTTAAGCCATTATGGACTAAACTGGAAAAAAGTTTGCTGACAATCGAGTAAGCTCCTGGAAAAAACACAAATAATCAACATGTACCCATTAACTATTTACATGAAAAATGTATCTTTAAAGTTTACTGAAGAAAGGCCTAGTACTACATTACCTATAAACAAAAAAGTGAGTTATCACTAAATATAAAATGTACAACCGAATGTACATTCATCAGATTTAGCCAACTTTGTAAATACAATTCAGGCATGGCCACATTTGCTGTTGACAAGCTGCAGTTTTATGCAGCCTTTTTTGTTCAAGCCCAGTTCTACCACGCCTGATTCTACTATTCATGGTCTGGATGAACAGCTGAGTAGTAGAATCAGGTGTGGTGGCACTGGGCTTGAACAAAAAAGCCTGCATAACCCGGTGACTCGTCAAGAGCAACTCCTGATACAAACACTGTAACAAATTACAAACTGCCGAGAAACACCTGTAAAATACAAAGTCATTAGACAAGTACACAACTCTTCAAGAAAAAATCTAGACATATTTACAATTCTAAAATTGCTTAGGCGCTCCAAATCCTTGAATACAAAACTTGAGTTACAAATGTCCTAATGCTGTACACAGCTGTCCATCAAAATGTATCCTCTGGGAGGACCCACAGTCCTATATATCTACAGGCGCTAACTTTAACCATTACGAAACTTGTTCTTAAAACAATGATTGACGGACAATTTAAATTGACAGTCTGGAAGCGTTCGTAACAAAATGATTTTGTTTTTTCACTCAAATAAACGTTCCGTTAGTACTATCTTGCTTGGTTAAAATACAATATAGTCTAAAACAGATAATTTGTTGAAAACAGACTCATTTAAACACGTAACTAACCAAGTTAGTAAGCATGTGATTTTCTTTTGACTGCGCACGGCATGACGCACAACTTAAGCAAGCAGAGAGGTGGTTCGATTAATCTGGCCCAGGGTACACCGGGCTATGGCCCACCACGCTATCGGTCGAAAGCGGGGAGGGAAGGCACATAAATCGTTTTCATCAAAAGCAACAAAAAAAATCCATGTGAAAACACGGAATCCTACTCATTACTACACATGCTTAATTACATAACTTTTTTTTTTTTGAGCCGAATTCGCCCTCGGACATAGCGGGGCACCTGTCTCACGCCCGGGAATGCAATAAACTTTCAGCCGGTGCAAAAAGTGACTTGACACTATGTTAATCAGTCAGCACAAATGTGGATAGTAATAATGACAAGAAGGCAGGAGATGGAATGTATTCTACATGTTTGAAACAGCGATGCTGTCAGTTGAGTCTGCTAAATTGTCTGATGCTAGCACTGAACTTAGGCTCTGTTTTACATGTGCGTTTGAGGTTCAACCTTTGATTATATGCGGTTCATAACTAGCTTACTGTTTCCTAACAAAGCAATCCGTTTTCTTGGCTATAGTTTGTGTTGTGGTCTTGGTTGCTCATAGTCGAGGAAATGTAGCCTAGCTAACTGCAGTATTTGTCCTGTCTGAAATCTGGATGCCTTGTCTTACTGTAGCTTGGTCTATGGAGTAGGCTAACTAGCTAGTTTTGCAATGCCCAATTTAGCTAGCTAGAAGTGTGACAGTTTCCCAAAGTTTGGCATTGGCTTTGATCCTGCTTCGAACTAGAGCCATACCATAAATCGGTTTACCAATATTATTGGTGATATCAGCCTTTCACAGAAACATGTGCATCGTTCTTTATTCCACAGATAAAGCACTGATATTATACACATAGTATCAACTAAAACACATTTTATTTTATTTCAATGGTTGCCTGAAGAGGGCGCTCTACGAGCTTCCCATTGAACATCATTCAGCCCGTAAATCACGACGTGAGAGAGAATGGACATGGTGGTTTGACCGTGAGCCAGCGACAACGTATTTAAATAAGTAAATAATCAAAAGTACACGTTTACCAGCAAGCAGCCCTGTCCTCATCACATGCTCACTTTAGTTAATGTTAGCTCGCTAGCTAGCAGTCTGTACTAATGCGCGAACATTGGGCTGGCGCCAAAGTGAAAATGGACTTATCCTTCATACAGAAATAACACTGTTACTGTCTGGGCCTATTATATTAGTGGGCTTAGTTTTCCGAAATATGCAATCTACAAAAAGCAAGACAGTTGGTGCAGGTCTTCTGTCCATGTGTTTGCATTCATGATGGATGAGATACGATTGTTAGCTAGCTAGATGGCTACACTGAACAAAAATATAAACGCGTCATGCAACAATTTTAATGAGTAACAGTTCATATAAGGAAATCAGTCAATTGAAATAAATAAAATAGGCCATAATTTATGGATTTCACATGACTGGGAATAAAGATATGCATCTGTTAGTCACAGATACCTAAAAAAAAAACCTTGGGGCATGGATCAGAAAACCAGTCAGTATTTGGTGTGACTACCATTTGCCTCATGCAGCGCAAAACGTCTCCATCGCATAGAGTTGATCAGGCTGTTGATTGTGGCCTGGGGAATGTTGTCCCACCCTTCAATGGCTGTGCGAAGTTGGTGGATTTTGGCGGGAACTAAAACACTGTGGTACATGTCGATCCAGAGCATCCCAAACTTGCTCAATGGGTGACATGTCTGGTGAGTATGCAGGAATTGTGTACAGATCCTTGCGACATGGGGCCGTGAATTATCATGCTGAGGTGATGGCTGCGGATGAATGGCACAACAATGGGCCTCAAGATCTCGTCATGGTATCTCTGTGCATTCAAATTGCCATAGATAAAAATGCAATTGTGTTTGTTGTCCGTAGCTTATGCCTGCCCATACCATAACCCCACATCCACCATGTGGCACTCTGTTCACAAAGTTGACATCAGCAAACCGCTTGCCTACATGACGACATGCTGGTACAATTGAAACTGGGATTCATCCGTGAAGAGCACGCTTCTCCAGTGTGCCAGTGGCCATTGAAGGTGAGCACTTGCCCACTGAAGCCGGTTACACACTGAACTGCAGTCCGGACAAGGCCCTGGTCAGGACAATGAGCACGCAGATGAGCTTCCCGAGACCGGTTTCTGACAGTTTGTGCAGAAACTCTTTGGTTGTGCAAACCCACAGTTTCATCAGCTGTCCCGGTGTCTGGTCTCAGATGATCCTGCAGGTGAAGAAGCCGGATGTGGAGGACCTGGGTTGGCGTGGTTACACATGGTCTGCGGTTGTGAGGCCGATTGGACGTACTCCCAAATTCCCTAAAACAATGTTGGAGGCAATTTATGGTAGAGAAATGAACATTGAATTCTCTGACAACAGCTCTGGTGGACATTCCTGCAGTCAGCATGCCAATTGTATGCTCCCTCAACTTGAGACATCTGTGGCATTGTGTTGTGACACAACTGCACATTTTAGAGTGGCCTTTTATTGTCCCCAGCATAAAACCTGTGTAATGATCATGCTGTTTAATCAGCTTCTTGATATGCCACATCTGTTGGGTGGAAGGATTATCTTGGCAAATGAGAAATGCTCCCTAACAGGGATTTAAACAAATTTATGCTCAACGTGAGAGAAATAAGATTTTTGTGCGTATGGAACATTTCTGGGATCTTTTGTTTCAGCTCATGGAACACTTTAAATGTTGCGTTTTATATTTTTGTTCGCTGTTAATTAGAACGTGTGACTAAAACCAGTTTGGCAAGCCTTGTCCTGCAGAAGTTGAAATATATAGCCAATACATTTTGTATCGAATGAGTGTAATTTACATTATGGTTTCAGTCAGATTTTTCCCCCACATAATGAACAGCTAGTGTGTGCTTGTCATAATAAGCCATCATTCCAAGGTTGCCATAGTGTTTCTTTACATGACTTGACTGTTGTAAAGCACTGTAGTGAATCTACTCAATACAATGACATTACAAATGACTGCATTTCACTGCACAGTTTGAACTTCTAAACAGTGCAATTTGATATATTTTGAGACAGTTTAATTAATTCAGGTCTTGTTTAATAGTGTGCTTGTTGCTTCAGAACAAACATTTCTGCATTGTTATCAACTGTCATAGACAAATATTTAAGTTGTACCTAAGAAGGTAAACTGAACAAGTGTTTTGTATTTACTTTCGAATTTGTAGAAGAGATAGTTGGTGTTGTAAACCACAAATAAAATCTTAAATAATATTAAGTTAAGAAATCATAATTTAGAGTATCTGTTAGTCCTTTGGCGCACAATTTGTGAGACTAGTATATATCTTTTTTCAACTATAAAAAAAACATCTATCGGCATATCTGTAATCGCTGACTTTTGCCTCCCTAAAATCGGAATCGGCCCACAAAAAATCCCATATCTGTTGGGCTCTACTTGGAACTTATTTAGCTAGCTTGCTATGTTTTGTAGAAGAATGTAGCTATGATATATTATTAACATTTGAGTTGTGGTACAGTCTTGTTGGGGTAACATTGGCTACCTAACTAGCTAGTTTGGTAGTAAGCATCTCATCTATTGTAGTATCAATGCAAAATAACGTGAGCAGCGTGGCAGTTTCCCAAAGTTTGGTGGTTTCAAACTTAACATAATTAACGTTAGGTAGCTATGTTTTGTGTAAGAAAGTATGATACTGTATATTGTGGTGCATAAACTGGTCATACGTGTTAGCTAACGTTAGTCTTACGTTAACTGGCCATCACGGTAGCCAAGGACGTTAGCTTATTTGTTTGTGCTCTGCTTACATGCAAGTGTCTAGGTCAGCAATTTACACATGATGACTTCAGTCTTCTATGGAAAAACCTTACTTGGCAAAATATAGCTAGCTTTCCTCGCTTGTTGTTTAGCTACCTAGCCAACGTTATCTCTCATCTGGCTGGTATAACTTTACATTAGCTTGCAAGCAAACTTATGTTAGCTATCTAGCTAATCAAAACAAAACCACCTTCATTGGCTAGCTACCTAGCCAATGAAAAAGATGTTAGCATTGTCAGAAATGCTACAAAAAGGTAGCACATCGTTGGTTCTTGAGAGCGATACATTTATGAATTTAATCAAAACTGTTGACCCTACAAACGTATTCAGTCCGAAGGTGGCAAACCTAATGGTCACTTTATGGACGCTCTAGTCTTGTTTTTGTCCGTCGCCTAGATATTGAGCTAGTTCTGCGCAATAAATATTTTACATAAATACTTTTTTCCTCCCTCATGTTAATGACCCTGTTAAAAATCCGGTATGTGGTTCTCGTTAACGGACGGACGGCTCATGATGAGAGGCAGGGAGTGTGTTGCGTATCTCCAATATTGGCTTAGATATGATAGTAGGGAGATTTGAATTTAACATTGAGCTTCAATCAATGCCAATATATTGTGGTGGCTATCGTCCCCACAATAATACAGGCTGTGTTTGGCCTGATTGTCCTAGGTTAAGTGAAGGGTTAGGTTTAAGTTGAGGCAGGTGTTAGGGTGAGAGATGGGGTCAAAGTGGTTGTCTACATGGCATCCAGTTAAGGGCTGTCCACCCAGTGCAGACAGAGAGACGAGACATTGGGCCACTATGGTAACCCAGGAGCTGTTAAAGTGCCAAACAAGAGTCACTTGGTGTTGATATGGTCAGAGCAGGTGCTGCTGATACTGGGAGCACCATAAACAGCCCTGGAGCCAGTCCCCCATGATCCCACACTGCGTCCCCTTCCAACACAGCAGCCAGCACTTCCTTTCCGCCACCCCTCACCCTGACCAACCCTGATCCCAGTGAGCCAGCATACCTTCCACATGTTTCACCCTTTCGTCCCCCCCTCTCCAACTCCTCCCTCCTGAATAAACTGCCAAGGCTATGCCTCAGCTAAGGAAAATATTATTCGCCCTCAGAAAAAAGCCAAGTGAAATCTTGCCCCATCTGACAGAGCGACAGAACGTTTGCATGTGAATTAAATAATTGTTATGGTTTGTGAGAGCTAAAGCCCTTAATTTATACCACATTATGAGGCTGTCTCGCTGTATTTGAGCACGAAATGGAGACCCATTTCCAGGCAGGGGGGGTCCAGGGGGAGAGGGAGACTCCTCATTGTCTTCATCATAAGACTTGTGGAGGGGGAACATTTCTAAAGTAAATATTCTCTTTCCCTCCATCCTCTATTTGTCTCTCTGTAGGGTGGCCTGGTATGAAGATGGCAGGATGTTACTGATTCTGATGATGTGTGAGGTTCCTCTGACCAAGATTGGGGAGTGGCACAGTTTGGTCTCATCTGGCACACTCTTGTCCCTAAATCTATATGATAGACCATCTTTGTCCTTCCATCCTCCAGGATTCCGGGCTACACCAGCAGCCTCCTCTTCATGCTCATCTTCTTAGTTGTGTACAACTAAGTAAAAATCTTATGCCTCTAAAGGTTGACTAGTTTCTCTTTCACCATAATCCACCTGATCTGTTGCTTCTCTTGCAGGTTGTGGTCAAGAAATGGGACATCCCCGCCCCCTACCAAGCCATGTGACCAGGTAACAACCACATTACAAACTGCCCTAATCACACACCAAATACTGGAAGTGACCTGTAGGCTGTGAGCTTCACTTCAGGTGGCAAGTAGCCTAGCGGTTAACAGCGTTGGGCCTGTAACCCGAAAGGTCGTTTGAATACCCGAGCCGGCAAAAGATGGAAAAATCTGCTTCTGAGCAAGGCATTTAACCCCCAACAAAAACCGTTCCCTGGGCACCGATGACGTTGATTTAAGGAAGCCCCCTGCACCTCTCTGATTCAGAGGGATTGGGTTAAATGGGGAAGACACGTTTCGGTTCAATGCATTCAGTTGTGCAACTGACTAGGTTTTCCCTTTCATAGATTTTTTTGTATCTACCTGCCACAGTGACTGGTGGACCAAAATGTTAATTTCCCACCCTGGTAACACCTACCCTCGAGTCCTGGTTGTAGGATTAGGCAGGAATCCTGGAGATTGCGTTTCTGAATGGGAGGCTTTGGTGGCTGACTGAGCCAGTTATGTATGACGAATACCAGAGAATGCTGCACTGTGACTGGTGCCAGTCCTGAAGGGGAGGAAGTACCTATGGCCCTGCCAGTGCCAGGAAGTGAACTTTGACCTTGTTGGATATAACAGCAGCACTATTGCTTCCTTGTATACAGTCATGGCCTTGGGTCCATTTAAATGGCTGTTGTTTAGTTTCCTCCGTAGCCAAGACTATGGAATTCAATCTACCCCAAAGACACTCGTATTTTCAACCACCCTTTACAACTCCTCTCATTTCTGAATCATTAGAAATGAACAAGAGTGAAATTAACATTGCTGCATTTATTCATTTAATTACATTTTTCCAGATATCGAATTCCTTCGGAATCGGAATGTACGCCCAAACTCTGTCATCTCCAGTAAGGTATGTATGCATTGCAGTGGTGATCGGTGCCATTTTATGATGAGTGAGGACGATAGAAAAAATATATAATTATGCGCATGGCCTTATTTCTATTACAGCACATTGGATGACTGTCATTCATATTCCATTCACTCCGCTCAATGTAACATCAATACGTTTAGGCTACTACATGATACTCAAATGTTCCCTATACCCATCATGAGGTTGCTACAACCTAGCCTATGAATGAAACTTTACAACATAAGTGCACAGGTCGAGAGAAATTTGAGTAATCAAGGTGACAGACATTGACGCATTCAATACCGCCTTGCACACTCTTGTCTGTATGTAGCTGATCTAAGGTGTAATCATTAGTCCAGCAGTTGCAAACAAATTTCTGTTGGACAAATTCAAGTATGTTTATCCCCGTTTCGTTCTGTTTGCTTCCGTTTAAGAAACATAAGCCCCTGATCACATGCAAACACAGTTCACTTTCATAGCAGCCACATACAAACAGCAATGATCCCTTTGATTGTTGTATAATTCCTTATTGGATCTATACAGTCTCCTCTCACCTTTTCCCTTCGCTTGTGGACTTCAGTGCACAACACATCAGCTGTCTGTTAACATGCGAACCATTCCAAGCCAAACCTTAATATCATAACTGCTAACAGCTACACACAGCCTACATCGTTGTCACCATATTAGCTAACATCATAATTAACATAGCTACTAGAACTAACGCGTTACTGAACTGCTACAATCACACAGGACCGTGTACAGCAAGCAGTTTAGCAGTTACACCGGCGGGCCCTGGTGGTTATAAAACCAAAAGCTTACCTTGACTTGGAAGAGTTCCAGTGTTGGATAGCCATAGCCAGCTAGCTAACTTAGCATCCCTCTCTGTTTGAGCCAGGTATTAGAGTAGGCTAAACTAGCTAGCTGCATCTATGTCTCTTGCTTCTCCATTTTTTAAGAAATTAATTTGTTCAAAACTGTTCAACTATTGTTTTTCTCTGAGTCAACTACACACCACATTTTATGCACTGCAGTGCTAGCTAGCTGTAGCATATGCTTTCAGTACTTGATTCATTCTCTGATCCTTTGATTGGGTGGACAACATGTCAGTTCATGCTGCAAGAGCTCTGATGGGTTGGAGGACGTCCTCCGGAAGTTGTCATAATTACTGTGTAACTCTATGGAAGGGGGTGAGAACCACGAGCCTCCTAGGTTTTGTGTTGAAGTCAGTGTACCCAGAGGAGGGCGGAAGCTAGCTGTACTCCGGCTACACGATGGTGCTACCCTACGGAGTGCTGTTGAGGCTACTGTAGACCTTCATTGCAAAACAGTGTTTTAATCAATTATTTGGTGACGTGAATAAATGTAGTATAGTTATCAAAAAAGGATGACTTTAATGTTTCACTATTAAACATTTTCTGCAATTGACTGATGAGGATGGTCCTCTCCCTCCTCCGAGGAGCCTCCACTGATGCATTGACTCAACTTGTCTCCATCAACCCTGGATATGTAGTCAGTAAAACAGACTGTATAATATTTGTAAGCTGTAATAAGCTTTATTGCAATTAATAGTGCAGTGCAATTATTACAGTTGCAGAAGCAGTTTTCTGGATCTTCTGGAGCTTTAGTAAAAGGCACCGTCTGTCTGTAGTTCTGAGTCACTGTCAGTGGTGACATTTCCCAATCATTAAGAGTGCAGGACTGTGTAGTGTATGGAATCCCATATGCTCCAGAGCTGAGTGCAACCAGCAGCTGCCACTCACGTGTGAATGTGCCTGTACTATTAATCTGTGTGTGTGGGGGGGGGGCGTGCAGAATTACATGGCACACATGGTTATATGATTCAGATACCATGATATATTGCTGCCAGAAGAGGGAGTGCAAAAGTGTGTTTACTTGTGTGCATGTATTTATAGATATGTCTAAAAGACTAAATCAGAGAACTTCTCACCTCAACTTTACATTATCACACACTGCAGTTTTGCTGGTAATGACTACTACTATTATTATTACTCCTACTACTATTACTACTAGACACACACACACACACACACACACACACACACACACACACACACACACTGCCCCCCCACACTTTCCCTGGGTAACCGTATAAGTTGCTAAGGTGTTAATGACGGCAGTGTAGTGAATGATGGATGTGTGTTTGAGTGCTTACATCATCCCCACCATGGCCTTCTCCTTCCTCTGCCACACTGCTGTGCTGCCATCTACTGTGAGCTGGACCAGTCAGTACCCTGCCTGCCTGACTGACGCAGCCCTTACACATCCTTCTAAACAGTGATTTTTCTGCCATTGTAATCCTTGGGCTGGCCGTGTGTGTGTAAAAAAAAATAAAAAAAATAATACAATTAAAAAACCCGAATATATTTAATCATTTTCGTGAATGGAAAAACGCTTTCAGTGTAAACTTCAATGACTAAAAACAGATAATTGGCTTAAAAATGCTAAATGAAGTGGGCAGTGACACACCTCACAGAGAGAGAGCTGGTTGACACTACAAGCTCTATTAAATCCATGGTGTCTCCACCTCCTCCTAAAATGTTATATTGGACCAGTCCTTCCCTGTAGCTCAGTTGGTAGAGCATGGTGTTTGCAACGCCAGGGTTGTGGGTTCGATTCCCACGGGGGGCCAGCACAGAAAAAGAATGTATAAAAAAATGAAATTAAATGTATGCATTCACTACTGTAAGTCGCTCTGGATAAGAGCGTCTGCTAAATGACTTTTAAAAAAATTATGTAAAAATGTCTCTGACAGGCCACATGGACACAGAGCTGTTGCTAGGCTACGACGTGTACCTTCTGAGTGATGTGATGGGGCTCATCTGGAAAAGAGACCATGGTCTCAGCGTTGACTCTGTGTCAAAATAAAGGTTCAATTATAAACAAAAATGCCTGAGCGTCTGACAATCCTGCTGGCTGTGCTGCTGGCTGTGCCCCCCATCCACTTCCCTGTACTGGACCCCTCTAAGACTACTGCCCTTTAGTGTCTGCTTGTCTGCTCACACTCATACTTCCATATATATGAGTAGTTGGGGCTTTCTATCTGGTAAATGACAAAAACATTTACCAAACTGTCTATCCCATAGAGTTATTTGACTTGCCTCCTATCACAGCACCATATTTTAATGAGTCCAGTTTTATTAGTGCGCTAAACCGGTACAGCTGTCTGTTTGTCCTAAAGGCCCGTAAGGCAATGTCAATGCTGTTTTGTCGAGATAGGCCTTTCTCCTGGCTCTATCACATCTCGTGACGCTGCTGGCCATCTTCGTCCCTGCCATCAGGAATGTGTTTGGGGTTGTGGGTAGGTGTTAAGTCATTTAACTGATGGGGTTTCTTTTTGGGGTGTATTTATTGTTCCATTAGCATCTACTGGTAATATTAGGACCTTATTAGCTAAATGGGTTTCGAATGGTTGGTTAATGTTCTCATGTTCTTTAATCTGTAGTTTGCTTTTGGTGTTAAGTATAGCATGGTATACCGTGTGTACAAAGTCTCTGGAATCTGTCGTGGTAAGTACACACTTCCCAAATTCATCCTTATACTGAAGTTGTTTAGCCTCATAAATCATGGAAAAGACAAGTTTGCAAGGATCCCCCAAAAAATGAAAGAAAATGTTACATTTTTAATGGCAATGTTTTCATATCTGCTGGCAATGTAATGATCATGACTAACCTGTGACTGCACTGTATTACTAAGATGATGTCATTTCCCTGTGCCCCCAGGCTCTGTTTCTGCTGATCTTCAGCCTGTTTGTGGGACTGCTCAGTCTGTGTCATCGTGGTCACCTGGGCAGAGAACCCCTGAACAGGACCACATGACCAGACAAACTTTGTACCTGCTCCATGGAGCCTAAAGGGAAAAATGCTGTCAAATAAATAATATTTGTCAGCACAACAGGGCGCTATGACCACCAAACAGGTCAGTGGTAGGACCACAAGATCACTGCATCCAGACTCTGAAAGCATAAGACTGCCCAGTTACTGAATGTTGCTCTATGATGTATTGAGTGAATATACTATACACTCCTCTATACAGCACCTCCGCTATCCATAGAAGAAAAGTCATTCAAATGCTTATCAACGATTTCATTATATGATCCATTTATTGTACTGTAAAATGTTAAATTAAAGGGAAACATTGTGATTTGTATAATGACTTTGGTCTTTTGAGGACTGTTGTGATCTCTTTTACTGTGGAATGATAATCACTCAAGCATGTTGTATGTGTGTGTGATTGACAGCCATATTATTGACGTTGGGACAAACTCTGCAGTGTAGGGCTGGGGGTTCTGTCTGTAGCTAATGAAAGCCAACTGCCCAGTACGTTTCCAATCATGATGCTGTTTAGATTCTCTCGGCACCCTCTGGAACCTCTGGTCGCTGAACTGCCGCTTCTAATCTGAGGAATTAGGCTCACTGACTGGTCCCCATTTCCCTCCCAAAGCAGAGCAGGAGACCGCCCTCTCCTCACACCCCCAACCAGGGGTTAGGAGGCTCCCTAATCCAGGAAATCTCCCTGGCCTCCCCCATACCTCGCAGAACGTTCCTAGAACAGGCAGACAGCCTGCTGGCTATGAAAAATAACATGGGAGATCTGCTATCGTCAGGGATGTGAGTCATTGCTGGAGTATTCTGGTATAGTTTTGCTAGTTTGGCTCGCATATACAGTGCCTTTGGAAAGTATTTAGATCCCTTGACGTTACAGCCTTATACTAAAATGGATTAAATAAAAAAAAATCCTCTGCAATCAACACAATAACCCATAATGAGAAAGCGAAAAAAGGTTTAGAAATTTTCGCAAATGTATTAACTGAAATACCTTATTTACACAAGTATTCAGACCCTTTGCTATGAGACTTGAAATTGGGCTCAGGTGCATCCTGTTTTCATTGATAATCCTTGATGTTTCTACAACTTGATTGGAGTCCACCTGTCGCAAATTCAATTGATTGGACATGATTTGGAAAGGCACATATCTGGGGAAAGGTACCAAAACATCATTGAAGGTCCCTAAGAACACAGTGGTCTCCATCTTTTTTTAAACTTTTACCCCTTTTTCTCCCTAATTTCGGTATCCAATTGGTAGTCAGTCTTGCCTCATCGCTGCAACTCCCGTACGGACTCGGAGAGGCGAAGGTCGAGAGCTGTGCATCCTCCGAAACACAACCCAGCCAAGCCGCACTGCTTGACACAATTCCCGCTTAACCCGGAAGCCAGCCCGCACCAATTTATCGGAGGAAACACTGTACACCTGGCGACCGTGTCAGCGTGCATTGCGCTCTAGCCACACGAGTCGCTAGAGTGCGATGGAACAAGAACATCCCTGCCGCCCCATGGGTCTCCCGGGTGCGACAGAGCCTGGACTTGAACCAGGATCTCTAGTGGCACAGCTACCAATGCGATGCAGTGCCTTAGATCACTGCGCCACTCGAGAGGCCGGCCTCCATCATTCTTAAATGGTAGAAGTTTGGAACCACCAAGACTTTCTAGAACTAGCTGCTTTGCCAAACTGAGCAATCTGGGGATAAGGGCCTTGGACAGGGAGGTGACCATGAACCTGATGGTCACTGACAGAGCTCCAGAGTTCCTCTGTGGAGATGGGCGAACCTTCCAGAAGGACAACCATCTCTGCAGCACTCCACCAATTAGGCCTTTGTGGGAGTGGCCAGACAGAAGCCACTCCTCAGTAAAAGGCACATGACCGCCGGCTTGGAGTTTGCCAAAAGGTACCTAAAGACTCAGGCCGTGAGAAACAAGATTCTCTAGTAGGATGAAACCAAGATTGAACTCTTTGGCCTGAATGCCATGAGTCACGTCTGGAGGAAATCTGGCACCATCCCTATAGTGAAGCGTGGTGGCAGCATCATGCTGTGGGGCTGTTTTTTAGTGGCAGGGACTGGGAGAGTGGTCAGGATCGAGGGAAAGATGAACGGACCAAAGTACAGAGATCCTTGATGAAAACCTGCTGCAGAGCGCTCAGGACTTCAGACTGGGGTGAAGGTTCACCTTCAACAGGACAACGACCCTAAGCACACAGCCAATACAACGCAGGAGTGGCTGCGGGACAAGTCTCTGAATGTCCTTGAGTCTCCATCTTTTAAAAAAACTTTTACCACTTTTTCTCCCTAATTTCGGTTTGCAACTGCACATGGGGACAAAGAGCGTACTTTTTGGAGAAATGTCCTCTGGTCTGATGAAACAAAAATAGAACTGTTTGGCCATAAAGACCATTGTTATGTTTGGAGGAAAAAGGGGGAGACTTGCAAGCCCGAAGAACACCATCCCAGCCGTGAAGCACGGGGCTGCAGCATCATGTTGTGGGGGTGCTTTTCTCCAGGAGGGACTGGTGCACTTCACAAAATAGATGGCATCATGAGGCAGGAAAATTACGTGGATATATTGAAGCAACATCTCAAGACATCAGTCAGGAAGTTAAAGCTTGGTCGCAAATGGGTCTTCCAAATGGACAATGACCCCAAGTGTACTTCCAAAGTTGTGGCAAAATGGCTTAAGGACAACAAAGTCAAAGTATTGGAGTGGCCATCACAAAGCCCTGACCTCAATCCTATAGAACATTTGTGGGCAGAACTGAAAAAGTGTGTGCGAGCAAGGAGGCACATCTCACATCAAATCTGAGGGGGCACATGCCCCCTATGGGCATGACGCCTCTGCTCTCATCTTGCCAAATTACTACACAGATGTATGACTTCCAAACAGAAAAGTAATCCTTTGTCTGCTTGTGTGATTTCCCTCCGATGGTTTAGGTTGCAAAGAGAGGCTTTTCTGTAAAGCATTGCAGCAAAGACACAGGTTTTAACCAGTAACAGATATCGAGTTGTATCGATTATAGCTATCTGTCATCACTGTTGTCGATTGGTCAGCACACAGGTTTCCACTGAAATGGTGATAATCAGGAACATCACTACACTGATGGCCGTGTCTTATGTTCCCAAGGAAACCAGTATACCGTAAGCTGCCAATATTCCTCAATCACTGCACCATCTAGTGTTTGACGACTTAACTCCCCCACATCTCTACCACCGCTTGTTGACATGGCGTGCTTCGTTTACGTAAACTACGGTAGAGAGATGTAACCACATGCAGGAGTTTTCTCCTTGCTTTTCCCTGAGTTGGAGCTGTATGTTAATGTAGACCAGGGGCATGTGTCCTCAGCAGAGGGAGGGAGTGTTTTTTTTTTTTTTTTGTCAAACTGGCTCCCACCCTGGGCCTGTGTCCAGCAGAATGACAACACCATCTCTCAGGGAGGAAAGATGGAGTGGGGAGGGGACACTGGGCTTAAATGAAACCCCCGTTGGCAGCCACAGTTCTCATATTATTCTTAGAGGTATCGGTTGTATTCTTAAATAGTTTTCTGTTGTTGATCAGGATGCGGGGTACCACCACCAGTTCTTATTCAATGTCTCTACTTTGACCCTTCTGTTTGTGTGTACGTGTGTGTGCACACCTTATTAAAATATATTCTCAAGTCTCAGAATTCAGAACTGTTCTGTGTACTCCCGTTCAGTGAATTCCTATTCCCAGAACTGAGTAACGATACAGGGTAAGCCCACAGCGACACAGGATAATGGCCTCTAGTCCTCCCAGTAGGAAGAGACCGGTCCTGGCCAGACAGATGAATGGACAGACAGTCCAAGTTTCCTCAGGTGGTCCTGGTGTAACTGGGTGTGTGGTAGCAGCCAGGATGATCAGTGGTTGGCTCTGAGAGCGTGGCCATGAGAGAGAGCAGAACCTCTTCTTGAGTGCCTCACTTCCTGGTCCTGTGCAACAGATGAGGAGCCATCAGTATAGGCGCCATCTGGCACTGTAGCAGATCCAAGGCCTGTAAAACATCTGCTTACTGTTGACCATTACAACCTGAACAACCTATTCAAAGTCAGCGCTGAGAGGGAATCTTGTAATATGTTCCAGTATTAAACTTTTTCCTAGTGGCCATGTGAGATGTTTTTCTTTATTCGAACATTATGGTTGGGGAATGTTGTGCAGACATGAGAGCAGTCGGAAACCACTTGTAAATACTATAACAGATCTGTACATAATGTTATGTGACAGTGTCAACAGATATGAAGGTTTTTTTCATTATCATTATGTCAGCCTGCTCCCTCTAACCACTCCTTCTTGCTCCTTTCCATCCCACAGACCACTTCTTTAACCCCAATCGATTTACATGGTCTATCACTAGCCATGCTTTTCACGTCACACTAAAACATTCCTCACTCTGAGGACTCTTTTAACACCACAGATGTCCCCTCATTCACACCACTCCAGTCATATTAATCACTTCACACTTGCACCCGCACACATGTGCACTTCACACACATACAGTATACACACACACACCTATACGCGCACACACACTCTAGGGTGAAGAATTAGCACTTTCAGTTAACTGTGTATGTGAGGCTGGCAGCAGGCTCCTGCAGTGTAATTTATGGAAGATTCATGGCCACAGAGCTTTTCAAAACGACCTCTTTGTTAAGTGAGTGACATACGCTGATCACAAAAGCATACGTGGAAGAAGGTAAAGCTGAAAGAAGCTAACATTATTTTCTCACAGTGCAACAGGCAGTGTCTTGTGTAAAGAGCTTGAAAACACACCAATCACACAGCAATCTTGTGCAATTGTCATTTTCTTTGTGGCTGAAGGGCTCTGTGTAGTGGTCTTCATCCTTATTATACTGACTAGAATGTAGCAGGGCCTTCACCACTGGATGTCAGGGCTCTGCTCGATAAAGTGCCCTGCTCGATAAAGTGCACTTCCCCTATTTGTCCTCTCAAGTGCTTTATCAATCACTGAAACAGATAGACAATGCTGAGTTCACTGCTTAACGCCAACCAAATGTCAACAGCATGTCTTTGAAGCCTTGGCAGTAGAATTAAGTTCCATGTTGATCACGTTTCTCTTTCTCACTGCAGTTGTGGTTGACACAATAGCAGCACAATAACGTAGGATAAACTGATTCAAACAATGCGGTCTCCATAGTGACAAACACACAAACTCCTGCTAGGGAATGTGTAGTGCGTACTATAGTTTAAGAAGAAAGAGTTCAAGATAATTCCATATAACTCCACAGAAACAATAGAGCAGGAGAGAACAATGATTTGTTTACTACATTTAGAGCAGAGTGTTGTCCTCCAACAGCTCATAGCTGATTTAGACAGGGAGGGGTGGGGAGGTGGGGGAGGTCGGCTAGGAAGGGGGGCGCAATGGTCAGCAGCACAGTATGGGGATTTAAGCAGACTGTTTTTGGGAAGGGGGGGGGTGCACGCCTCTCCCCCCGATCCCCTCAGCCCTACGCTGAGCCCTTAATGCGGCCCTGACGCCTCGCTGGCGCAGAGGCCACGCTGCCTCGCATCTGGAGCCAATTACCCAGGAGGAGCTGTGACATAGAACCCCACTCCCCCGCTCCGCTCTGCTGTCCCACACAGGACGGCCCAGTCTCACATTCACACATTCCTCTGCTTTTCACAACCTCATTCTCTCTCACTCTCGCTTTCTCCTTCCTTCCCTTCCTCTACATCGCTCTCTGTCTACCAGTCTAGATTTCCATATCCTGTCTTCTCTCACCCCCATAACTTATCTTATTACATCTACTATAGTACTATTCACACACAGTCTGCTTGTCTCTCCATATTAAACTTGAAATAGGAAACACAGACCTCGCTCTCTGACCCTACTCCAAAAAGGGTGGAAGGAATGGTAAAGTAGGATAGTGAAGTCAAATGCACCCTGACTGGGACAAACTTTCTCTCTCTCTGTCTCTCTCCATCCATTCTGAACCTGCATATGAAGGTGTCACGTTTCCCAGTGGCAGAGTGCTGGCATGAAACATGCACATGGAAATAAAGGAACACTTAGCACCAAATCAGCTTTTACGACTGATTTATGGCATGCTGGTTCTCCCCTCATTTCATCTAAAGGACTGCTTGTTTTATTTTGCAGGTGAAGAAGCAAACTAAGGGGTGCAAAAGCTAGAGGAGGGCAAACATACATTGACTTAGTTCTGCATAGTATAAATAGTATGTTCTCACAAGAACAAATTATCCCCAAAATAGATGTTACTGTCGTCCAACGTTGACCCCAAGTTGCATTCAACCAAATTAGCTTTTTATAGGGTTTTCTTAAGCAATAAGGCACGAGGGGATGTGGTATATGGCCAATATACCACGGCTAAAGGCTGTTCTTATGCACGACGCAGCGTGGAGTACCTTGATACAGCCCTTAGCTGTGGTATATTGGCCATATACCACAAACCCCAAGGTGCCTTATTGCTATTATAAACTGGTTACAAACGCAATTAGAACAGTACAAATAAATGTTTATTCATACCCGTGGTATACAGTCTGATATACCATGGCTTTTAGACAATCAGCATTCAGGGCTCAAACCACCCAGTTTATAATCTGGTTTATCATATAGCTTTATCTCTGTTTATAGCCCTGTGAGGACAGTGAATAGGAAAGAGTGACGCTGATCGTGGATTACATATCAGCTCATTTGGCCTGGTTCTCACACATACTTACACCCCAACACACAAACACACACTACATACGCCCACACACACATACATTTGACGCCACACACACACACACACAGACCACATACACTACTGCTCCACATACACTGCTACTACAGCTCAGTCTACTATCTATCCTGTTTCCTAGTCACTTTACCCCCACCTATATGTACATAGCTACCTCAATTACCTTATTATCAACTCAGTACCGGTACTCCCTGTACTGTATATAGCCATGCTAATTTTACTTATTGTTATTCACTGTGTATTTATTCCTCATACCACTATTTCTATTATATTTTTTTTACTTTATCTTTAACTCTTAACTGACTTTCCTAGTTAAATAAAGGTTAAATAAAAACATGTAAAAAAAAACCTCTGCATTGTTGGAAAATGATCCGTAAGCATTTCACTGTTAGTCTCCGTCTGTTGTTTACAAAACGTGACAAATAACATTTGATTCTGTATTCAGGACTTCAGTTCTCTCTAGTCTTATCAAACATGAGGGAGCTGATGGGGTATGGTGTTGAGGCAATGCCCCTATGAGTGATGGAGGTAATTGGGTTCGGGCTGAGGGGGTGATAGGGAGGGGGTTGATGTGGGAGGCATGGTGTTTGTATACTAGCCCCTCGGGCCTTTCCTTACCGGGGTCAACACTCACATACAGAGGGCTGGGAATGGAGCTCACCATACCTGGCCCATATTACCCATATTCCCTGTTGTCCTGTTTAGCACCAATGCTATGGTTCATTAGCTGCAGCTATAGAGTGTACCTGGGCAGGGAGCCAGAGAATAGAGCTGTCCCGGGTTACAGAAGAGGAAATCTGTGGACGGTGAAGGGAAATGTGGAAGCACTACAGGTGGCAGTTACTTTAGTCATTCCAATGAATACCCTACACTGTGATACAGCTGAGTTGTGGTAGCTGCTTCTCTGTTAATGTGTACAAGAACGTTAATATGGCGTTTTTGTGTGTTTGTGGAGTACACACCAGAACATGCGTTTGAGTTCACATGTCTGTAGTGTGTGTGATAACTCTTGATTTGGGCAGGGCAACAGCTGTAGAGAGGAGAGTGTAGAAAGGGATGAAAAGCAGGAGAAAGTAGGGGAGAGAGAGAGAGACAGGAACAGTTGGGAAAACAGGGAGACCAAACAAATCATCCTCCGTGGTCGTAAAAACGCCTGCCATGGATGGCACCAGTGAAACTGTGGGAGGAAGATGGCTATCAAATCAACACTTGACTTCAACAGCAGTCTTAGCCTGCCCTCTGCTGGACAGTAAGGTGTAATGCTCCACAAACCAGTCAATGGAAACCAATATTTCATGGAAATAATGAAAGTGAGGAATGGTTACTCACAGACAATGGATGAATTGAATGTGAATACCTGAAATGAACATTTTCTCAAGGGGTTGTTTAAGACCACCATGATGTATTAGCACATTTTTGTCCTTGAATGCTATTAAACGGGCTCTTGAGTGGCGCAGCGGTCTAAGGCACTGCATCGCAGTGCTTAAGGCGTCACTACAGACACCCTAGTTTGAATCCAGGCTGTATCACAACCGACCGTGATTGGGAGTTCTATAGGGCGGCGCATAATTGGCTCAGTGTTGTCTGGGTTTGGCCGGTGTAGGCCGTCATTGTAAATAAGAATTTGTTCTTAACTGACTTGCCTACTTAAATAAAGGTTAAATAAAAAAAAATGAAGACATATCCCTCTCTGTAAGGTTTTTATGTCTCACTGACACCTACAGTATACAAATACATCTGTATTCAGGTTAGTCATTCTGTGGTGATCATTGTGAAACAGATGAACCCACACTATCCTATCTGTCACTTTTTCTCATCACTCTCCTCTTTTTATAAGGGCAGGTAAAAGCTGTTGTTTATGACAGCCTTTATCCCTGAGATGTGTAAGAGCCGTGTTAAAAGCTTTGTCTTTTACGACCACCTCTCTTCCCTGGGATGTGGCCTCTTTATTTGAAGCAGCTGAAAGAGAGAGATGTGGGACACTGACATTTGGCAGAGAAGGGTGAGAGGTCATGTCTAACACTAATAACGACCAGACTTTGATCATGACATTTATGGATGGACTAAACTCCCCTAAAGCACACCACATAGAGAGAGATAGACAGAGGGGAGAGAAATAGAGAGAACAAGAGAGGGGAAAGAATGACAGTTTGCTCAGAATGTGAAAGAAAATGGAGACCCACAGAGAGTGGGGTCAAGGGAGTTTGGAAATGAGGGCAGAGGGAGAGAGTGTGTGTCAGAGGAAGATATTCAGAGACAGAGGGTGCAAGTAGGGTTAAGACTGGAGGGGAGTTAGGACCAATACATGAGTTTCAAGATCATCATTTGTGGTTGCTGGTGACTTTTATAGGTTATAGGTCCTCTGAGGCTCTCAGAAGAAAACTCTCATGCCTTTTCATTATTAGAACTCAGCATAAATCAACTCCACATCTCCCATCCTTTTAATTCACATTAAAAGCCCCGTTGTTTCTCCTATGTCTTACAGCTCATGGCCATGTGCGTTTAGATCTTCACAGCTGTGCCAGGTGAGCTAGGATTTTTCTCACACAAGAACTGTACAAAAGACCTCGGGGATGAACTACTGAGACTAGATCGGTAAATACTCAGAATGGAGCCTGCAAGCTAAGTGTGAAGTTGAAGAATGTGTAGCTCTAGTTATTCACACTCTCTGTACATCACAAGAGGGTGCTATTTGATTATTTATTTACAGTGCCATCAGAAAGTATTCACACCCCTTGACTTTTTCCACATGTTATTGTTACAGCCTAAATTTAAAATGAATTAAATTGACATTTTGTGTCACTGGCCTACAGACAATACCTCATAATGTCAAAGTGGAATTATGTTTTTCGGAATTATTACAAATGAATTGAAAATTAAAATCTATTGTATGCAATAAGTAATTAACATGATTTTTGAACGACTACCTCATCTCTGTTCTCCAAACATACAATTATCTGTAAGGTCCCTCAGTCAAGCAGTGAATTTCAAACACCGATTCAACCACAAAGACTAGGGAGGTTTTTGGTAGATGGGTAAAATAAAAAAAATAGATAATTGAATATCCGTTTCACCATGAGGCCAATTACGACTTTAATATAGCTACAGAGTTTAATCGCTGTGATAAGAGAACTGAAGATGGATCAACTACAACATTGTAGTTACTCCACAATACTCACCTAAATGACAGAGTGAAAAGAAGGAAGCCTGTACAGAATAAAAAATGTTACAAAACAAACATCTTGTTTGCAATACGGCACTAACGCAAAACTGAAGAAAAAAATGTCATGAATACAAAGCGTTATGTTTGTACTTACCCAGAAAGACTCGCTGCCAACGACGATTCTAACATGTATTGACTCAGAGGTGTGAATACGTATGTAAATTATATATTTCATTTAATACATTTGCAAAAATGTCTAAAAACATATTTTCACTTTCTCATTATGGGGTATTGTGTCTAGATGGATGGGAGAAAAAAATAATACTTTTAATCAATTTTGAATACAGGATGTAACAACAACATGTAGAATAAGTAAATGGGTATGAATACTTTCTGAAGGCACTGTATCTGCTGAGGACCGGTGAGTCATTTCGATACCTGCATGCTTTGAGGCAACCCTAAGCACAGCGGTGTACCATGGTAGTTATAGTCGTAATGTACTTTCTCACAGTATTATATTAATCCTTGACAGTAACCGAGGAGACTACAATCTCTAACACATATTGGCAAGACCTTTTACAGTTGCATGCACGTAGCAATCAGATTAGTCAGAACAAAATGTAAACACATTGAGAAAGAAGAAACTTTACAGGGAAATCATTGTTTCTACTTCTGGTAGGCTACTTCCTTTTTACGGAACTTGCTTAGAGCTTCTTTGAAGAAGGTCGTTCTCCAGGACGTGCGAGCTTTCTGTTTTAGTTTACTTCAGCTGGAGTGTTTCGGAAGGCAAGGACACACATTTGACCAGGAAAGTGCTCAGGACCAAGGGCCAAGAGCACTGAGAACGCATCACCTGCAGATGGCAAATGACAAGAGCAACGCGTTCGAATCGCTTTAGGACGCAACATTGGACTCCAATTCACAGTCAACGATATTGATGTATATTCTTTAGAAATTATATCAGCAAATAGGAATGCTTTGCATGCATGTTAAATCCATAGCGTATTTTGGATTTTAGTTAAGGATATATTGTTTTTACTTTGAATTTGTATACTTTTTTTTTTCTTTAGAGGAACAATATCATGAAGTTCAACGGGTATCTAAAGCTTAGAATTGGTGAGGCGTTGGACCTCAAACCAACTACTTTTTCCCTTCGCCATTCTACAATGTTCAACAAATCAGCTCCCACTTTAGACCCTTACATTGTGATAAAGGTGGACGAGTACAAAATTGGTCAGACGCATACAAAGCAGAAAACCAACATGCCAACTTACAACGAAGAGTTCTGCCTCAATGTCAACGACGGCAAACATATAGAGTTGGCTGTATTTCACGATGCGCCCATAGGGTATGATGACTTTGTTGCCAACTGCACATTTCAATTTGAGGACCTGATGAAAACCTTGAACACAGAAGAGACTTTTGAAGGATGGGTGAGTAGCTAAGTCCTGGGCAGTTGGCACTGTGCGGATGGATAGGGATGTGGTTGACTTGGGGATAAAAGCATCATTAATATATTCAGACTGTAAGACACATACAGTCATTAAAGGGAGTCAAAATACACTGATCATGCTTTTTTCACTCTAGTGGTTCCCTTGGATCTTTTTGGGATTTTGCATATACAGGTATTCCTGTAAATAATTGGTCCAATGTGTGACATTGGACCTCAACATTTCTAAATGGTTAAAAATAAAAATGATTTTTATGCAGTTCCACATGTGTACTTAGAGGAATAAAAGTGAATATATATACAAATTGGCCCATAACTCCACCTATACAACAAGATAGGCCTAGCACTACTGTCGTGGCCAAAAGTTTTGAGAATGACACAAATATTCATTTCCACAAAGTTTGCTGCTTCAGTGTCTTTAGATATTTTTGTCAGATGTTACTATGGAATACTGAATTATAAGCATTTCATAAGTGTCAAAGGCTTTTATTGACAATTACATGAAGTTGATGCAAAGAGTCAATATTTGCAGTGTTGACCCTTCTTTTTCAAGACCTCTGCAATCCACCCTGGCATGCTGTCAATTAACTTCTGGGCCACATCCTGACTGATGGCAGCCCATTCTTGCATAATCAATGCTTGTAGTTTATCAGAATTTGTGGGTTTTTGTTTGTCCACCCGCCTCTTGAGGATTGACCACAAGTTCTCAATGGGATTAAGGTCTGGGGAGTTTCCTGGCTATGGACCCAAAATATCGATGTTTTGTTCCCCGAGCCACTTAGTTATTACTTTTGCCTTATGGCAAGGTGCTCCATCATGCTGGAAAAGGCATTGTTCGTCACCAAACTGTTCCTGGAGGGTTGGGAGAAGTTGCTCTCAGAGGATGTGTTGGTACCATTCTTTATTCATGGCTGTGTTCTTAGGCAAAATTGTGAGTGAGCCCACTCCCTTGGCTGAGAAGCAACCCCATACATGAATGGTTTCAGGATGCTTTACTGTTGGGATGACACAGGACTGATGGTAGCACTCACCTTGTCTTCTCCGGACAAGCTTTTTTCCAGATGCCCCAAACAATCGGAAAAGGGATTCATCAGAGAAAATGACTTTACCACAGTGCTCAGCAGTCCAATCCCTGTACCTTTTTCAGAATATCAGTCTGTCCCTGATGTTTTTCCTGGAGAGAAGTGGCTTCTTTGCTGCCCTTCTTGACACCAGGCCATCCTCAAAGTCTTTGCCTCACTGTGCGTTCAGATGTAATCACACCTGCCAGCTGCCATTGCTGAGCAAGCTCTGTCCTGGTGGTGCCCCGATCCTGCAGCTGAATCAACTTTAGGAGACGGTCCTGGCGCTTGTTGGACTTTCTTGGGCGTCCTGAAGCCTTCTTCACAACAATTGAACCGCTCTCCTTGAAGTTCTTGATGAGCCGATAAATGGTTGATTTAGGTGCAATCTTACCGCCAGCAATTTCCTTGCCTGTGAAGCCCTTTCTGTGCAAAGCAATGATGACGGCACGTGTTTCCTTGCAGGTAACCATGGTTGACAGAGGAAGAACAATGATTCCAAGCACCACCCTCCTTTTGAAGCTTCCAGTCTGTTATTCGAACTCAATCAGCATGACAGAGTGATCTCCAGCCTTGTCCTCGTCAACACTCACACCTGTGTTAACGAGAGAATCACTGACATGATGTCAGCTGGTCCTTTTGTGGAAGGGCTGAAATGCAGTGGAAATGTTTTTTGGGGGATTCAGTTCATTTGCATGGCAAAGAGGGACTTTGCAATTAATTGCAATTCATCTGATCACTCTTCATAACATTCTGGAGTATATGCAAATTGCCATCATACAAACTGAGGCAGCAGACTTTGTGAAAATGTATATTTGTGTCATTCTCAGAACTTTTGGCCACGACTGTACACATCGTTTAAGCAGAGTTCATGTAGATATTGGCAAGTCAAATTCAGGGACTTTTCAAGCACTTAATAATGTATATAATTGTACATATAGGGCCTAATACAGAACCCCCCCGTCCCCTCAAAATGCAAAAAGTGTAAAAAATAAAATAGGCCATTACCACTTTAAGAATAATGCTTATTTTAAACCTTGCCAATGCATTGATACTCAAATTATTATTACATTCTAAAATATGTGAGAATAATGTGGACATTGCCTGACTGTAGCCTATGTGGCTGACGCAGGCCATGGATAGTTGTAGCCTTAATCTCACCATCGCTGTAATAAGAAAGTGCCCCAAAACCAGTTCCCCAAAAACCAGTTCCTCTATTTATATGGAATGCCAACTTGTAGCCAACATTAGATGTTGTCATAATAACCACACGTGGTTTTACCACAACGGAGTAGCACAATACCCTTCAAATGAACCGGCGGGAAACAAATGAAAGTGGCCACATCTCTCACATAAACGGTAAAAAAATGAATTCACAGATTAATATAAGCGACCAGTAATTACAATAACTTTTCAAGCACCATATTGAGGAAATGTCTGATTTTCAAGGTAGGCTTATTTCAGTAGCCTACTTGAATTTCTGAGCTCCAAATTCAAGTTAAAGTACAGTAGCTTAGGCTACTTCAAGCTCCTTGTATTATTTAAAGTTGCAGGTGTAACATGGAAACCAAAATGTATTCTTCATGTTATTTCATTACCAGATCATGTTGTGAAGAAGCCCACTAGGCTATGTCGTTTGTCATTATTTCCAGAATAATGAATAGGAATAGCGTTGGGTGCAAGCAGTAGACTTGGTGTCCAATCCGAGGCACAAAAACATATGAAGCTGGCTGGAAAACATGAACTCATAAGTATAGCCTGATTCTTTTTCTTTTAAATCTAAGAAGACACTGCTGTTCATCAAGCAGACAACAGAGGATCAATGTCAGTTGCTCAGGATATTCGATCCAATGTGGATCCAGGTACAACTGTCTTCCACGGCATATTCTGGACGTTCCTCAGAAACACCTTTTTTTCCAGCACTTGGGCTGTTGTTTCATCACATGCACTATCACAACAGCTGTTCATCACTTGATTGTCAATTGGAAAATTCCTTCCTGGATCAGATGATGATGTGTGCAAATATTATGGCTTAACTAATCAGCTGCATACCAAATGTTCATCCGACAAGTATTATGCATAATTATTGAAGAACCACGTCAGTGACAGTATCAGTTTAGGTTTTAAGTATTAAGGTAAGGTGACTCTCTCAGTTAGAAGCATTTGATTTTGAAATGAATAGCCTACATTATTTTGGATTTGTGTGCCCATAAACTCTTTGCACCCAATAATAGGAGACACTAAATGTAACATAGTTGCACTGCATTTCTAAGATCTGTCTGAAAGCGAGATCCAGGATTCTTAGGGGTTCAAGTTCAATGTCTTATTTAACTGATTAATGCTTAATATGATATAACAATTTACATGCCGTAAATGCAAGCACAGAAAAACGTATTGTTTTATGTCACACGATTTTGGACAAGTCCGTCAAGACACCATCCACGATAAAGGGTTAAACAACTTGTGAATTCTATTGACCATGGCTATGATCCCCCTTATATCTTAATGTAATTACATGAAAAAGGTTGGCAGATTATTATCAGTGACTTATCAACAGTTGTAACAAGTTGCTCAGTGTAGAAAATCCTCACTGGTACCCAAGTTTATAGACAAAACCCATACACATTCCATAATGTACTGTATGTTGATAAACTGATGCCAGGAGCCATGGAACAGAAGATTCTTCTTGTAGACCTGCATCGTTTACACTCATTCTGCCATTCCTTTTCCAGTCCTTTCTGTACAGGGCATGTGATATCCAAGGCATGCAGATCCCATAGTCTCCTTTTCCCATAAGAAGCTTCAGCAGCTCATTATAGGTGGCATCTTGGTGGATACCTCTGTGTGTTTAACTTAAGCCTGTCAGAAAGGCAAAGATGACATCATCAAGAGGTTTTTGTATTTATTAGGGATCCCCATCATCTGTTGCCAAGGCAGCAGCTACTCTTCCAGGGGTCCAAACACATTAAGTCACTTACATTACACATAAAACAAAATATAAAACAGTACATCATATAACATTATTACACCACTACATATCTACAATACAAAATGTATAATACAACCATACAACAATATTACAATGTACGTGTGTGTGTAGAGTGCGTGTTCTAGCGTGTGTGTGCGTATGTGTGTGTCTGTACCTGTGTGTGTGTGTGTCTCTTCACAGTCCCCACTGTTCCATAAGATGTTTTTGTCTGTTTTTAAATCTGATTCTATTGTTTGCATGAGTTACCTGATGTGGAATAGAGTTCCATGTAGTCATGGCTCTATGTAGTAAAGTGCGCCTCCATATTCTGTTCTGGACTTGTGGACTGTGAAGAGACCTCTGGTGGCATCTCTTGTGGGGTATGCATGGATGTCTGAGCTGTGTGCTAGTAGTTTAAACAGACAGCCTGGTGCATTCAGCTTGTCAAAACGTCTTACAAAAACAACTAGTGATGAAGTCAAGAGATTGACATGCATATCATTGTTAGCTCCCCGTCTACATTTAAGGGCCATCCGTGCTGCCCTGTTCCGAGCCAATTGCACCTGACGACACGACTGAACAGTAGTCCAGGTGCGACAAAACTAGGGCCTGTAGGACCTGCCTTGTTGATAGTGCTGTTAAGAAGGCAGAGCAGCGCTTTATTATGGACAGACTTCTCCCCATCTTAGCTACTGTTGTATCAATATGTTTTGACCATGACAATTTACAACCCAGGGTTACAGTTTAGTCACCTCAACTTGCTCAATTTCCACATTATTCATTACAAGATTTTAGTTGAAGTTCAAGGTTTCGTGGATGATTTGTCCTAAATACAATGCTTTTAGTTTTTGAAATATTTAGGGCTAACTTATTCCTTGCCACCCATTCTGAAACTAACTGCAGCTCTTAAGTGTTGCAGTCATTTCAGTCGCTGTCGTAGCTGACGTGTATAGTGTTGAGTCATACATAGACACTCTGGCTTTACTCAAAGCCAATGGCATGTGGTTAGTAAAGATTGAAAAAAGTAAGGGGCCTAGACAGCTGCCCTGGGGAAATCCTGATTCTAACTGGATTATGTTGGCAAGGCTTCCATTAAAGAACACCCTCTGTGTTCTGTTAGACAGGTAACTCTTTATCCACAATATAGCAGGGGGTGTAAAGCCATAATACATACGTTTTTCCAGCAGCAGACTATGATCGATAATGTCAAAAGCCGCACTCAAGTCTAACAAACAGCCCACACAATATTTTTATCATCAATTTCTTTCAGCCAATCATCAGTCATTTGTGTAAGTGTTGTACTTGTTGAATGTCCTTCCCTATGAGCGTGCTGAAAGTCTGTTGTAAATTTGTTTACTGTAAAATAGTATTGTATCTGGTCAAACCCAATTTGTTCAAAAACTTTACTAAGGGTTGGTAACAGGCTGATTGGTCGACTATTAGAGCCAGTAAAGGGGGCTTTACTATTCTAAGGTAGCGGAATGACTTTCGCTTCCCTCCAGGCCTGAGGGCATACTTTTTCTAGTAGGCCTTAAATTAAACATATGGCAAATAGGTGTTGCAATATTGTCCGCTATTATCTTCAGTAATTTTCCATCCAAGTTATCAGACCCCGGTGGCTTGTCATTGTTGATAGACAACAATAATAACCACACACGCCTCTGTCGTGCTAACTATGCTACCCGGTAGCAGTATGTGAAGTATTGCATTGTAAAGTATGCTGGTAACCACAACTAGCAGAGACTTTGCATCTAATTCCTGTGACTTGCCTGTACAAACAAGCTGAAGTGTGATAATACCCTATCTTAGGGCATGTCATATACAGCTACTGCCAGAGATAGATGTTAATGTGATGGTATCAAGAGCTGGTATTACTCTCCACGTTTGTCTTTTGTTGATGTGTGTTGCTTTTGGGGTTACACCCTCTGTATACCATAGTAGGCTACTACTGGTTTGGAATATGTCTGTCACTGGAGAGAGAATCTCCCTCTGCAACAGTTTCGCTCGTCTGGTTTACTTTCGGTCCTAGAGGAGTAAACAAAAAATGTAATTGGTGTGTAACCTGAACTTGTACATGCCTGGGGCAGGTAGATCTGGTAACGTCTGTGTGCCTTGAGACTCAACGCCCTCCAGTGGCTATCTGGGCTTCTTATTATCTATCATGGTCACGCAGTCCAATGGTCTGCCATACTCAAAACCTCATCTGTGTCATGGTGCCCAAAAGCTGTCAACAGACAGCTCACTCCTCTTGAAAAGTAGAATCTGAGCTATATTTTTTTGTAAAGCTTCCACCAGGAACCAACCAATGAAGGCCAGAGTCAAGTACAGTGGGTGCTTCTGTGAGGTTAGGCAGACATGTGTGCATAGCCTGGCTTCACTCTTTTACGAGATGCAGCCTTGAAAGTACTCATCTGCTAGATCTGAACTGTGAGACCAGGGTGACGTGTTCGCTGCCGATATAGCGAAGTGACCCGCGGTGTTTGTCATTATACCCTGATGAAGACAGCTTAGCTGTCGAAACGTTGGTTATTAAATTATTCCATCTGAGCTCTTAGAGCGTGTAGCTCTCCTTTTCTTTTACAAGTATTCCACTCCGCTAGCCAAAACCTAAACAGGTGTGCGTTTCTTCCAGATCTGAACTGTGAGACTTGTTTTGCTTTGTTAACGTTCAGATGAAGTGCTTGGGGCCCTATACCTGTGACGTGTAGAGTAAGGAACAGGCCTCCACACGCCCACACCACTGTTGTTGAAGCTTTCCCACCGTCTGCTTTACGCTCAAGGGCTCCCAAGTCTTTCCCCATCCGATCTCATCTCCCTTGTTTTATAGCTTCTCTTGGTTCAGAGCCAAGGACAGCACTTTCTCATCGGTGTTCCTCTCTAATCAGTACAATGTTGCATATTAAACACAAAACTTCAGTGTCTTTGATCTAAGGGGGGCTGTTGGCTCTCACACACACACACACACACCACACACACACACACACACACATACACATGGGTGGATAGGTTTCTTTATCTAAACAAGTAGCAGTATGAGGCGTTAACCTCAAGAGAGCAGCTCAAAATAGAAGCATCCAGTCATATCTGTTGTCTCATTGACCTGCGGCTCAGCCTTACAGTATGTGCCATCCACCCACTCCTCTCACACCCCACTCACAGCCTTAACACTGGGGGGAAGATTCCACTGAGACCCACAATTTTACACCTGTGATGACTTCATTAGTGTTCTGTGTTGAACCATCCTTCAGGTTCATCTTGACAGTCTTGTCTCTGCTTTTAAGCAGAAGTGGATGGAATAGACTCAGTTTAACTGTAAATGTTTGTCAGGAACTGTCACTCCTCCCCCGAAGAATAATCACTTCCCCTTACTGCCGTGTGGTACTCAGTCAGACAAAGTTCCTGCTTTTTAAATTTAGTATGGTCGTGTCAGCGTCAAAGCCTGATTTAGTCTCAACTCTTCTGTCTTCATATGACTCTGGAGTTCTGTTTGCCTCAGTTGATTCACTGAAGACACAGGTCCAGCACTCTCGGAGAAAGAGAACAGGACAGTAATGGGTGACAGTAGGCTAATAGTTTATGAGGGTGTGTGTGCTCAGCTGTACACAAAGGAAACATGTGTGGAGGGTGATGTCATGTTAAGGAGAGAGAGAGAGAGGTGGAATTATCATGATCTTACATCTGATGGTGTACGTAGTCTGGGGTTTAACATGTCCTTATGTTTGAGCCTCAGCAGGAGAATGTGTTATGTTCGAGATATCCCCTCCTCATAGCAATACAGAATGATATAACTGACCAAGAAGATTGAATGGAGAGAGAGGCTGGCAGAGATGACTGAATCAGGATGGAGATGATATTGCAGTATCAGTCCAATCATGTCACTTTTGTTGTGGGTTGTCAAGGTTTTCCATTGGGGTGTCTGTCTGACTAGAACCGTGTCTGTAGTTTGTGCTGTACATAACCTCAGTTTCAATGAAGTGGTTAGTGCATGGCCTCTGCAGCACTGGAACTCTTTTCAGGTTTCTGACTGTGTCTTATTATGTCTATTGTCTGTCTCTGTCCGTATGTCTTCTTTATGCTGATGATGATGCCTGTGTGAGAGATAATGTTATTTTGAGTGAAGCAGGGTGTCATTTACTGAAGCTAGCTAAACCAGCTCTCTAGTCTCTCTTCCACATTGCTCACATTCTTCCCACATTACATACACACTCAACCATTCACAACACACGCACCTACACGCTACATACCGGTATGTTAAACAAAGATCTAACATGTCTACACACATTTACATACCTATAACACACTCACCCTACACCTTGCATAGGGGAGGGTGGGGTAAATTGAGCCATGTTTTACATTGAGTCACTCCGTCAAGGGAAATATAGTATTCTTTCTAACAAAGATATTTACACATACTGTATTTCAGGATGTTGTGTATCCCTGGAAATAATCACAATTCATGTAAACATTACAGTTTTGACAACATAGCTTGTCCAAAAAGAGAGGTATCTTGGCACAACATACCCTGGGTATGGGGTAAGTTAAGTCGCCTACAAATTCCTCTACTGAAGAAATAGTTCCACTACCTTTTTAAAACCATGTCCATCTTTATTTCCCAAACACAATTCAACACAATCACTAGGCTTATTAACAGCTACTGTAACAAACACTTTGTACTTTTTTTGTACACTTTTATTGTTACCTCATATCCCAGTGATAATGCCTTGCATTACGCCTGGGAAACAAAAACAAATCTATTTGCTCAACTTGCCATTGGCTCAACTTACCCCAAGGCAAGCATTTAACCCGCACAACTTCAAGGATGCACTTTCATGCTAGGTTTAGGACCTCATATTGAAGCTTAGATACCCAAACTGATGTATAATACAATCTTAAAATATTCTACTTTGATTTAGATACCAGCATCATGAAACCTCTAACACAATAAATTCATTTGACTTGGTGAAAAGCTGTTTTTTTGGACCTAACTTACCACTTTTCCAATGTGGTTTTTTTCCTCCGTGAAATGATGGTCTCTTCCTAAATATTTGTGTATGGTTTCCTAGAAAAAAGAGTGGCTCAACTTACCTCTTTGGCTCAACTTACCCCTATCTCCCCTACAATAAATCTAGGTTATATTGCATTACATATGTTGGTTTGGGAGTTACCTGGATGGTTGGGAGTCACATGGTTAGCTTTTGCTCATTGAGTAGCCTCGTCTAATGTCTAGTCTCCTGTGTTTGTGTGCAGGTGGACCTGGAGCCAGAGGGCAAGGTGTTCATCCTCATAACACTCAATGGCTCCTTCATTGATGGTAAGGATTTTTCATTGTGTATATCACACCAACCATCTATCTATTTCATCCATAGATAGATAGTATTGCCTTCTCCCTCCCTCGCTGTTCGTATCTTTGTATTTCTCTTACACTAAGATGGCACACATTCTTTCAAGTCCTAAAATATTCCGTAACACTTTGTTCTGTTCGACATAATGTACAGTCCCTCCTCCCTCTTAAGTTAATTGTCTGTCTGCTTCAACACAGCCCCTGATGCAACTGATTACTTACAGGCTGTCAGACACAGATATTCAGCATCACGGAAACCTGTTTGTGTGTGCATTCATGCATGTGTGTTGTGTGACTGACTTACTGTAAGTCATACTGCAGATGCTTTGACTGATGGGAATCTTATCGCCTTCTTTGTTTCCTTTTCGATAGAACATTGTTGCTTTAATCATTCATGTTTTATCCTCTGTTCTCTGTCTGACAGACATACTCCCCTCTGGGTCGTTCCATTTAAGTTCAGCAAGACATCTCAGATTTTTCCAAAATCGTTTTTGTAGTTAGAAACAGAAAAGATTAGCATTCCTACAATATTATTTTGTTGAAATATAATTTGACCTCTGATAATTTTTTGTTGTTGCCATTTGTAGGATTCATCTAATATTCAATAAATATAGTACCTAACATCCAATTTGGACCAAACGTTTTTTTTATGACAGTGAGTAAGACACGAGTAATCTAAATAAAATGTCAAAAACCACCCACGGACCCCCATCTCACGGCCATCCCAACCCAACAATGAGTATTCAGTATCAGTTCTCTGTGTTTGACAAGTAGTATTGGGCTGCGGCTCTGAGTATTGTTTCTTCATCTTATCTAATGCATTCTCCGTGAAATTGTTGATGTTTTTTTTCTGCTCAGAGAAATTGGTTATTGAAGTTGTTAGCTTTATGTCCCATCCTACATCCTGATATTACCAGGTTTTGACCACTAGATGGTGCTGTTCCTACTATTAGGTGATTCGTTTTAAAGGGGATTTTTTTGAATGACTTCCTCATCTCTGTACCCTACATAAACAATTTTCTGTAAGGTCCCTCAATCGAGCAGTGAATTTCAAACACAGATTAAAAGACCAGGGAGGTTTTCCAATGCCTCGCAAAGAAGGGCACATATTGGTAGATGGGTACATATAAAAAAGCAGACATTGAATATCCCTTGAGCATGGTGAAGTTATTAATTACACTTTGGATGGTGTATCAATACACCCAGTCACCACAAAGATAACTCAGTTCCCAGAGAGGAAGGAAACTGCTCAGGAATTTCACCATGAGGCCAATGGTGCCTTTAAAACAGTTATAGAGTTTAATGAATGTGATAGGAGAAAACTATGGGTATACTTGTAATCGTTAAGGACTGAGGAGTTTTTCAGGATAAAAAAATTAATGGAATGGAGTCAAGTACAGGCAAAATCCTAGAGGAAAACCTGGTTCAGTCTACTTTCCACCAGACACTGGGAGATGAATTCACCTTTCAGCAGGACAATAACCTAAATCACAAGGCCAAATCTTAACTGCTTACCAAGAAGACAGTGAATGTTTGTGAGTGGCTGAGTTACAGTTTTGACTTAAATCTGCTTGAAAATCGATGACAAGACCTGAAAATGGTTGTCTAGCAAAGATCAACAACCAATTTGATAGAGCTTGAAGAATTTTGAAACGAATAATGGGTAAATGTTGCACAATCCAGATGTGGAAAGCTCTAGGAGACTTACAGTACCCAGAATGACTCACAGCTGTAATCACTGCCAAAGGTGATTCAAACGTATTGACTTAGGGGGTGGAATACTTATCTAATCAAGATATATTACTGTTTTATTTATTTATTTATTTATTTATTTTTTACATTTTCTGCCACTTTGACATTTCAGAGTTTTGTGTAGATTTTTGGCAATTTTTTTTAAATTAAATCCATTTTAATCCCACTTTGTAACACAACAAAATGTGGAAAAAGACCAAAGTTAGCATTTGAAACAGTGGCCAACAAAACCAAAGCATGGGTTGCTGTCATACCTTGTCAATAGACTGCTTATTGGCAGGGGTTGGATTCAGGGAACCGAAAATCTAATTATTTGTTATTTTTTTGGAGGAACAGAACCAAAACTAAGAACGAAAGTGATCTATACTGTTTCGGAACAGGACCGTTATATTGAAAGCATGGGAACCGGTTAATAACGTCCTTTTTTCCCCCCAGTCCCACAAAAAACCGCAACAAAGCGTCTATGCAAAGCCCAAACTGTCACTCAGAAACATATTCCAGTGTCTGCCTGCCTGCCAGCTGAAAATCTTGCCAGAGTGTGAGTGTGTAGGCAACCTGTTCCTCGCCCTCCCTCCAAAGCATGCATAGTCTACTGTAGCTACTGACGTTACAGGCGAGATTCAGAAATTAGGGAGAGAGATTTTTAATTTGAGAACAATGGATTTACTTGTTCAATGCTAGTTAAGTATACTTTAACGTTTCACATTGGATTTATTAAGTACAAAAAAGTAAGACTTGTTTTTATTTTAATTCTGGTGCCACTCTGTACACACAAGCTTGTTAGCTAGCTAGCTTGTTAGATAGCTCTGGTCTAGCTCTCAAACTCTAAGCAACATTATGTGTAATTTAATGGAACTGAGAGTCATTATCAAGGGCTAGCTCTGGTCCAGCGTTAGTTAAGCCAACTTTCTGAAGTTCAAAGACGTTCCTTCACAGAAACCGTTCCTCTGTAGGTATAATTCTGTCGGCCTAACTCAGATAATGCATGTCATAGCAACAAGATGCCAGCGCCCTCCTCACCACAAAATTTGAATCGCATGTTGCACCCTACACTACACTTGTTTGTCCAATGCATATACAGTTGAAGTCAGAAGTGTACATACACCTTAGCCAAATACATTTAAACTCAGTTTTTCACAATTCCTGACATTTAATCCGAGTAAAAATTCCCTGCCTTAGGTCAGTTAGGATCACCACTTTATTTTAAGAATGTGAAATGTCAGAATAATAGTAGAGAGAATGATTTATTTCAGCTTTTATTTCACCTTTTATATCATCAAATTCCCAGTGGGTCAGAAGTTTACATACACTCAATTAGTATTTGGTAGCATTGCCTTTAAATGGTTAAACTTGGGTCAAACGTTTCGGGTAGCCTTCCACAAGCTTCCCACAATAAGTTGGGTGAATTTTGTCCTATTCTTCCTGACAGAGCTGGTGGACCTGAGTCAGGTTTGTAGGCCTCCTTGCTCACAAACGCTTTTTCAGTTCTGCCCACAAATGTTCTATAGGTTTGAGGTCAGGGCTTTGTGATGGCCACTCCAATACCTTGGCTTTGTTGTCCTTAAGCCATTTTGCCACAACTTTGGAGTATGCTTGGGGTCATTGTCCATTTGGAAGACCCATTTGTGACCAAGCTTTAACTTCCTGACTGATGTCTTGAGATGTTGCTTCAATATATCCACAACATTTTCCTCCCTCATGATGCCATCTATTTTGTGAAGTGCACCAGTCCCTCCTGCAGTAAAGCACCCCCACAACACGATGCTGCCACCCCCGTGCTTCACGGTTGGGATGGTGTTCTTCGGCTTGCAAGCCTCCCCCTTTTTCCTCCAAACATAATGATGGTCATTATGGTCAAACAGTTCTATTTTTGTTTCATCAGACCAGAGGACATTTCTCCAAAAAGTACGATCTTTGTCCGCATGTGCAGTTGCAAACCGTAGTCTGTCTTTTTTATGGCGGTTTTGGAGCAGTGGCTTCTTCCTTGCTGAGCAGCCTTTCAGGTTATGTCGATATAGGACTTGTTTTACTGTGGATATAGATACTTTTGTACCTGTTTCCTCCAGCATCTTCACAAGGTCCTTTGCTGTTGTTCTGGGATTGATTTGCACTTTTCGCACCAAAGTAGGTTCATCTCTAGGAGACAGAACGCGTCTCCTTCCTGAGCGGTATGACAGCTGCGCGGTCCCATGGTATTTATACTTGCATACTATTGTTTGAACAGATGAATGTGGTACCTTCAGGAGTTTGGAAATTGTTCCCAAGGATGAACCAGACTTGTGGAGGTCTACAATTTTTTTCTGAGGTCTTGGCTGATTTCTTTTGATTTTGCCATGATGTCAAGCACAGAGGTACTGAGTTTGAAGGTAGGCCTTGAAATACAGGTACACCTCCAATAGACTCAGATAATGTCAGTTAGCCTATCAGAAGCTTCTAAAGCCATGACATAATTTTCTGGATTTTTCCAAGCTGTTTAAAGGCACAGTCAACTTCTGACCCACTGGAATTGTGATACAGTGAATTATAAGTGAAATAATCTGTCTGTAAGCAATTGTTGGAAAAATAACTTGTCATGCACAAAGTAGATGTCCTAACCGACATGCCAAAACTATAGTTTGTTAACAATACATTTGTGGAGTGGTTGAAAAACGAGTTTTAATGATTCCAACCTAAGTGTATGTAAACTTCCGACTTCAACAGTACATAGTTTGCCCGCTCCATGGCAAGCTCCTCTATCCATTGAAGCAATTTAATGTTGAGCTAAATGTAAAAAGGAACAGAAAGGAACTATCTAAATTGTTCTTTTTTTTGTGGTTACAACCGGTTCAGAACTTTATTTTGCTGGTCGGAACAGTGGAACGGTACGAAAAAAAGGATGTTTCTGTTCAGAACGAAACGATTGGAAAATAATTTCAGTTCCAACCTCTGCTTACAGAGGTAGAAGGATCACCACCATCTAGTGGTCAGAACCTGGTAATATCAGGATGTAGGATGGGATATAAACCTAACGACTTCAATTACTAATTTCTCTGAACAAGGGGAAACAAACTTCACCAAATTCACTGAGAATACATTACATAGGATGAAGAAACAATACTCGGAGCTGTAGCTCCATACTAGATAGAAACTGATACTGTATACTGGTTGTTGGAATGGCTTTGATGTGGGGTGTGGAGAGTCCGTCGCTGGCTTTTGACCATTGTTTTGGATTCCTCAGGTCTTACTCCTTGTTAGGAAAAAAACGTTTGGTCCAAATCGGGTGTTAGGTACTTTATTTATAGAATATTATATGAATTATATCAATTAAAATGGCCAATTTGGATGCAATCAATTAGCTTAATTTCTCAGAGATAAAATTATATTTCAACAAAATAATGTTGCAGGAATGCTAATCTTATCTGTTTCTAACAACATAATCGATTTCAGAACAATCTGAAACGGTGGGTGTCAGTCCTCTTTCTTGTGCTTTTTGAGTAGGAACACAACCCCTCTAGCAGTTTGTACAGTGCTCTGTAATAGTTAATTCACCACTGAAAATCATCAAGACCTTATCTAAACTGCATCTGACCGATACACTGCACTGAGCTCTGCTCATTTCTCTCACTTTATCATAATATAACTCATAAACATCTCCGTTTTAAAGATCCCTTCCCTGATACGGGTACGGTTAGGATAGGTCGTGAATGCTTTAGAGAAGGTCCATCCATTGAATTACTGTGGTGTTTAGCAAACCTCACCCTCAAGTTCCCTTTTTATCGGCTGTCACTGCTGACTGGTTTTCAAACTTCTCAAAATTCTACTCTGCTCCAACAAGCATGTAGAATGTGTATGTTTTCCCAGTGAACAAACATAGTGTGTTTATGTATTTAGCTGCTGTGTTTGTTTGTATGTGACTGCCCAGCGTTGCTGTATGTTCTGTCTCATACCCTAACTCTCCTGTGTTGTTCTATTCTGCTGTGTGTTTAGCTTTGCCACAACACTGTTATGGGGGTTATTGTGATGTGGAAGGGAACGCAGGGGTTAGCTTCAGCACTGTAGGAGGGCTGATTTTGACCATGGGTAGTGTTGACACACTGGGACTTCATACAGGAACTACCAAGACCTGACCATAACTCACTGTATTATCCCTTTGGAAACTCCCCTCACATTACCTCGGCTCAGCTCTAATGATGGCCCACGATAGAGGCTGACTGGATGGTGTCACGTAGGGGTGCACCAAGTGACATTTTGTCTTATATCCTAGTTCAATAAAGAGAAATAACTATTTTTTTTGCTGTGGCGAGCAAATCAACCAAAAGCAGTCAGTATCTGACAGTTGAATGCCGTACTCGCTGTAATACTCCACCATCTCTCTCTCTCTCCAGGGCGTTGGGACTCCACATCATGCACGTTTCTGTTGTATTTTAACATGTCTGTCTGACCTCCATCCCGTTGTGTTCCCCGGGTGCTCAGATGATGCCACGGGGAAGGCCAAGGTGTTCAAGCAGTTCAACAGGAAGAGGCAAGGGGCCGTGAAACGCAAGATCCATCAGGTCAACGGACACAAGTTCATGTCCACCTTCCTACGGCAGCCCACCTTCTGCTTCCACTGCAAAGAGTTCATCTGGTAAGGGCCCCCCCCCCCCCCCCCACACACACACACACACACACACACACACACACACACACACACACACACACACACACACACACACACACACACACACACACACACACACACACACACACACACACACACACACACACACACCACACACACACACACACACACACACACTCCACTGCCCTTACCTCAGATAGTTCATCTAACGTGGTACACCAACTGTGACTCTATTGTCAATTGTGTATAATAGAAACAGCCCATTACAATGTATTTATTATGTAAACATTATGCCTTGCATGATTTCTGACTGTCAGGTCTGTTGTTACAGGGGTGTGTTTGGGAAGCAGGGCTACCAATGCCAAGGTAATTGACACTGTTTTCTTTGTTGGGTCTTTCTTTCTGCTTTCTGTCTCTCTTTTCTCCTTCACACCATTCTGTGACCACCCGCCCACTCAGACAGGAAGTAAGTGCTACTCCACAGAGACTGAGCTCTTACACCTCTTTTATTATAGAGTTGCTGAACCCAACCTCCATCTCAACGTACGGTGCCAGGCCTCCATCTCACAGACACTCTGTTTAAAGTTCACTTTCATTAAAATAATTCGGCATCGTGCTCTTTCTCTCAAACAATTGGTTAAAATCACCAACGTTTCAGCAGGAAGATGCCTTTGTCAGTTTCTTTCTCTAAGTGAAAGGATCAGTGACAGACATGGTTTGATTGTTTGCTGTTTAGTTTCCATGTTTTCATTCTATTTGTGTCTGTTTCCCAGTATGCACCTGTGTGGTTCACAAGCGATGTCATCAGTTGGTTGTCACAATGTGTCCACGCATGAAGAAGCCTGACAAGGAGCCGGTGAGACAACATACAGAGACCAGCCATTTTACCTTCATACCCCTATTCCACTACAATAATGCTGTAACAGCTGTGTCGTGTCATCACTATGACACCCACACCTGCATGCATTCTCCAAAAAAAACACCGCCTCATCAATGGAATGTGTTCTGACAATGCAAAGACAAAAAGTTGTCTTTTTACCTGAAATCCACTGTGAAAAATGTCAGGGGATTCCAGAGTCAAAATAGGCTGTTGTACAGGTGCATTGTGTTACAGCTGATAGACCTTAGACGTATGATGAACATACATGGATTCAGCAGCTGTGTGTTGATCAGGGACCCTGCCCAGGATGCTGTTTGTGTTGAGTTGTTCAGTGAAGCAGAAAGGTGTGGGCCAACAACATCAAGCTACTGAATATTATCACACACATTCTTCAAGTACACTAAAGACATTTTAGGGAACTTGTCTCAAACTGAGGTTCAGTGTATGCTGAACATTCAAGTTTCATGTCCCGGTCTACTACACATATGAACAAACCAGACCACTGAAGAAAAATAGGAACTAAAGAGATTGACACGTGACTTATTCATATACTGGTATGTGTAGAAAAACATTTATGTTTTGAGAAGTAGCATAATTACTTGCTAATTAATTATGATGCCATATGATGGTTTGCTTGAGCAAGCCTAGGCCAATGGGATGACATACTGATGAAATCTCATTCACAGACCACCAACCAAGGCTTCAGTATCAACGTCCCTCACAAGTTCAACATCCACAACTTTAAGGCTCCCACCTTCTGTGACCACTGTGGTTCTCTACTGTGGGGCCTTGTCAGACAGGGTCTACACTGCAAGAGTAAGATTCTTTCTCTTTCATTTCTCATGCTCTCTCTTTCTCAGATGTTTATAGACAGGTAGAAATCTGCATGGCTTATTAACCTGTACTTCCTGTGTATTGTGTGTCTGTCCTCTGCAGGCTGTAAGATGAACGTGCACATCCGCTGTAAGGGCAACGTAGCACCCAGCTGTGGGGTCAACAGTGTGGAGCTGGCCAACAGGCTGGCAGAGATGGGCCTGCAGGCCGGGGGGTTCTCCAAACGCAATTCGCTGGTAGGGAGAGAGAGAGATTAAGACATACATACATACATACAGTGCCTTCAGAAAGTATTTACACCCCTTGACTTTTTCTACGTTTTGTTGTGTTACACCCTGAATTTAAAATGTAATAAGTTATATGTAAGATCCCTCAGTCGAGCAGTGAATTTCAAACACAGATTTAACCACAAAACCAGGGAGGTTTTCCAATGCCTCGCAAAGAACGGCACTTATTGGTCGATGGGTCAACAACAACAAAAAGAATGGTAATTACGCTTTGGATGGTGTATCAATACACCCAGTCATTAGAAAGGTACAGGGGTCCTTCCTTACTCCATTGCCGGAGAGGAAGGAATCCCGGTTAAAGATTTCACCATGAGGCCAATGGTGACTTTAAAACAGTTACAGAGTTTAGTGGGTGTGATAGGAGAATACTGAGGATGGATCAACAACATTGTAGTTACTCCACAATACTAACCTAATTGACAGATGGGAAAGAAGACTGCCTGTATAGAATACAAATATTCCAAAACATGCATCCCGTTTGCTACAAAGCACTAAAGTAATACTGCAAAAAATGTGGCAAAGTAATTCACGTTTTGTCCTGAATACAAAGTGTTATGTTTGGGGCAAATCCAATACAACACATTACTGAGTACCTCTCTCCATGTTTTCAAGCATACTGAAAATCTATGACAGTACCTGGAAATGGTGGTCTAGCAATGATCAACAACCAATTTGACAGAGCTTGAAGATAGTTTTTTTTTAAAGAACAATGGGCAAATGTTGCACAATCCAGGTGTGGAAAGCTCTTAGAGACTCACCTAGAAAGACTCACAGCTGTAATTGCTGCCAAAAGTGCTTCTACAAGGTATTGACTCAGGTGTGAATACGTATGTTAATTAGATATTTCAGTATTTCATATCCAATAAATGTGCAAACATTTTGATAATCATGTTTTCACTTTGTCATTATGGGGTAGTGTGTAGCTGGGTGAGAAAAATGATCAATTTAATACATTTTGAATTCAGGCTGTAACACAACAAAATAAGTCAAGGTGTATGAATACTTTTCGAAGCCACTGTACATACATACATACATACATACATACATACATACATACATACATACATACATACATACATACATACATACATACATACATACATACATACATACATACATACCAATATGAACATACTCAGTAGTTAAATGCTCATCCTGTTCCCCAGTCCACTGGAGTGCAGGACCAGGAGCGGGCCCTCAGTGTGAGGAGAGAGAGTGAAACCCCTCAGCAGCAGACCAGACAGCTGGGCATCTCTGACTTCACCTTCCTACAGGTGCTGGGGAAGGGCAGCTTCGGCAAGGTGAGACAACCACCATAGAGCAATACCACCATGGACTGTGTGATGGTCTGGAGTTGGGTGCCGGTAATTAACGCGTGTGTGTGCTGTGTGTTCCTATTTCAGGTGATGCTGGCTCGGTTGAACAGCGGTGAGCGGGTGTTTGCAGTGAAGGTGCTGAAGAAGGACATAATTCTGCAGGACGATGATGTTGAGTGCACCATGACAGAGAAGAGAGTGCTGTCACTGGCCAGCTGCCACCCGTACCTCACTCAGCTCTACTGCTGCTTTCAGACACCAGTAAGAGTCACACACACACACGCACACGCACACGCACGCACACCAAAAAGTCTGTATCTGTAATGCCTAGAGTGTCCTGTTGAGGGCAGCAGTGCCCTGACGTTATCTGAGTAGGAATGCAGCACAGTGTGAATGACCCTCTGCATGACAGAGCTATTCTCCCACCCAGGAGCCTAATCTGCTTCAGATGTTTGAACCCTCACTGGCCTACTTCACTTTGGATCAAAATAGAGCAGCGTTGAGTGATGGATCCATGATATAGCCCATTTCCTTCCTCTGATACTAAGTTAACTACCTTTACTGCTTCCTATACTCCTGCTCCCTGTTCCTCAGGCTACCACTTCATATCACACCCCTTGTGTTTGATTAGCCCACCATAAGCTCGTTTTGCCCTGGCTCCTATACACAGCTTTCTTATTCTTAACTGCCCCGAGTCCCCATCTATCTTAACTTAATAGTTTGCTGTCTTTCTCCTTTGTTATTAGAGGGGGTAAATTGACTTGCTTCAGGTCTAGTTGCACCTGCACTCTCACAGAGCCTTTTCACACCATTCATAACCATGACTCTAAGGCAGATGTGTTACTAGTAAATATCTTATAAGCTATAAAAATAAAGAGAGTCGCTTATAGTTTATTCGCCGTTAGACACCACCTCTACATAAAATAAATATTCTGGGTGTGCGCCAGCTCATGTTTTTTATTCGACTTGTTAATATCTTACCAATGACATGAAGTCAATGTAAGACATGTCCTCCTTGACACGAGGAATTGGTATGTCCTTGAGCTGTTGTGGAGGTAGTGGGGTTTCATTGTTGTGTATTTGAGAAAGGAGCCGTTGTCTCTGTGTTCCAGGACCGCCTGTTCTTTGTGATGGAGTTTGTCAATGGGGGCGACCTCATGTTCCACATCCAGAAGTCCAGAAAGTTTGAGGAGTGCCGCGCTCGCTTCTACACCGCCGAGATCACCTCTGCACTTATGTTCCTGCACAGCAAGGGCATCGTCTACAGGTCTGACACACAATCACATGCTCTTATATAGAGACAGCTAACATTTAGTTGGAGTGATGCCAAGGTGGCCTTTGACTGGTTCTAATCCATCTAGTCTTTTTACAGGGCTGTTGTCAACTTACAGTGATGGCCAACACAAAGGTCTCTGTCAAGCCTCATGTTGATAAAGGTGGCAGCATCATGTGAGCGGCTACGCTAAATGTTGAGTTTATATTTAGATAGCCCTCCGTGTCAGCGCCACATAGCATGACTGCTAGCTTCACGTGACGAGCTAATGTCCTTTCCTGGAAATAGCCTAACCCTAGTACTCCAGGTCTTGCTCTATAACAGTACTAAAGACCTCGTGCTGACTTCTCAGCTCATGGCCCCAGATGTAGCCCAAGTGTATTATGTAAAGTAATGTCTTTATCATGTCTCAACTATCTCTTGTGCTCTTTCACCCTGAGGTAAAGGGCTAATATTATCAGCCTATCAGGGGCAATAAAATTTTAATAATTGTTTTTGCAAAAGTGCTTTAACCTCGATTTTAGTCCATTAATATAGTCTAGAATCGAAGACCAGAGTTAATAGTACCCGATGTCAACATGTTACAGACCACCAGCTTACCCTTTTGGAGAACACAGTTTGAGCGTTTGTCTCGAATGTATTATGACTAGATCGTAATCTCTTTATGTTTGCTGACTGTGCCGTTAGTCATTCTCACGTTTGAAGACCAGAACCACACACAAACTAACTACCCAGCAAGCACATTTGGTTCCTTGGAAGTTGAGGGAACGTAAGATTTGGGTTCCGTTGAGTTTTACAATTCTGAGAACGTATGTGAAAATGTAGCTTGTTCTGGGATCATACATTTTTTGTTGCAAGGAGATTCTGAGAACGTTTTACTATAGTTCCCGAAATGTTTTCCTGGGAGGTTTTATTAACAACCTGAGAATGGAAATTCCAGATTAACTTTCACTGAATGTTTCAATAAGACTATATCACTGCTAGCTCAGGTTAACTGTTTTCAAATCAAATCAAATTTTATTTGTCACATACACATGGTTAGCAGATGTTAATGCGAGTGTAGCGAAATGCTTGTGCTTCCAGTTCCGACCATGCAGTAATATCTAACAAGTAATCTAACCTAACAATTTCACAACAACTACCTTATACACACAAGTGTAAAGGAATGAATAAGAATATGTACATAAAAATATATGAATGAGTGATGGCCGAACGGCATAGGCAAGATGCAGTAGATGGTATAGAGTACAGTATATACATATGAGATGAGTAATCTAGAGTATGTAAACATTATATAAAGTGTCATTGTTTAAAGTGACTAGTGATACATTTATTACAGCCAATTATTTTTATTATTAAAGTGGCTAGAGATTTGTGTCAGTATGTTGGCAGCAGCCACTCAATGTTAGTGATGGCTGTTTAACAGTCTGATGGCCTTGAGATAGAAGCTGTTTTTTCAGTCTCTCGGTTCCAGCTTTGATGCACCTGTACTGACCTCGCCTTCTGGATGATAGCGGGGTGAACAGGCAGTGGCTCGGGTGGTTGTTGTCCTTGATGATCTTTTTGGCCTTCCTGTGACATCGGGTGGTGTAGGTGTCCTGGAGGGCAGGTAGTTTGCCCCCGGTGATGCGCTGTGCAGACCTCACTACCCTCTGGAGAGCCTTACGGTTGTGGGCGGAGCAGTTGCCGTACCAGGCGGTGATACAGCCCGACAGGATGCTCTCGATTGTGCATCTGTAAAAGTTTGTGAGTGTTTTTGGTGACAAGCCACATTTCTTCAGCCTCCTGAGGTTGAAGAGGTGCTGTTGCGCCTTCTCACCACGCTGTCTGTGTGGGTGGACCATTTCAGTTTGTCCGTGATGTGTACGCCGAGGAACTTAAAACTTTCCACCCTCTCCTCTACTGTCCCGTCGATGTGGATAGGGGGCTGCTCCCTCTGCTGTTTCCTGAAGTCCACGATCATCTCCTTTGCTTTGTTGACATTGAGTGTGAGGTTATTTTCCTGACACCACACTCCGAGGGCCCTCACCTCCTCCCTGTAGGCCGTCTCGTCGTTGTTGGCAATCAAGCCTACCACTGTAGTGTCGTCTGCAAACTTGATGATTGAGTTGGAGGCGTGCATGGCCACGCAGTTGTGGGTGAACAGGGAGTACAGGAGAGGGCTGAGAACGCACCCTTGTGGGGCCCCAGTGTTGCGGATCAGCAGGGTGAAGATGTTGTTACCTACCCTCACCACCTGGGGGCGGCCCGTCAGGAAGTCCAAGACCCAGTTGCACAGGGCAGGGTCGAGACCAAGGGTCTCGAGCTTAATGCCGAGTTTGGAGGGTACTATGGTGTTAAATGCTGAGCTGTAGTCGATGAACAGCATTCTTACATAGGTATTCCTCTGTCCAGATGGGTTAGGGCAGTGTGCAGTGTCATTGAGATTGCGTCGTCTGTGGACCTATTGGGGCGGTAAGCAAATTGGAGTGGGTCTAGGGTGTCAGGTAGGGTGGAGGTGATATGGTCCTTGACTAGTCTCTCAAAGCACTTCATGATGATGGAAGTGAGTGCTACGGGGCGGTAGTCATTTAGGTCAGTTACTTTAGCTTTCTTGGAAACAGGAACAATGGTGGCCCTCTTGAAGCATGTGAGAATAGCTGACTGGGATAAGGATTGATTGAATATGTCCGTAAACACACCAGCCAGCTGGTCTGCGCATGCTTTGAGGACGCGGCTGGGGATGCCGTCTGGGCCTGCAGCCTTGCGAGGGTTAACACGTTTAAATGTTTTACTCATGTTGGCTGCAGTGAAGGAGAGCCCGCAGGTTTTGGTAGCGGGCCGTGTCAGTGGCACTGTACTGTCCTCAAAGCGAGCAAAGAAGTTGTTTAGTCTGTCTGGGAGCAAGGCATCGTGATCTGCGACGAGGCTGATTTTTCTTTTGTAGTCCGTGATTGACTGTAGACCCTGCCACATACCTCTCGTGTCTGAGCCGTTGAATTGCAACTCTACTTTGTCTCTATACTGACGCTTAGCTAGTTTGATTGCCTTGCGGAGGGAATAGCTACACTGTTTGTATTCGGTCATGTTTCCGGTCACCTTGCCCTGATTAAAAGCAGTGGTTCGCGCTTTCAGTTTTGCGCGAATACTGCCATCAATCCACTGTTTCTGGTTGGGGGATGTCTTAATAGACGCTGTGGGTACAACATCACTGATGCACTTGGTAATAAACTCGCTCACCGAATCAGCGTATTCTTCAATGTTGTTGTTCGACGCTATGCAGAACATATCCCAGTCCACATAATCGGGGCAATCTTGAAGCGTGGAATTTGATTGGTCAGACCAGCGTTGAACAGACCTGAGCGCGGGTGCTTCCTGTTTTAGTTTCTGTCTATAGGCTGGGAGCAACAAAATGGAGTCGTGGTCAGCTTTTCCGAAAGGAGGGCAGGGGAGGGCCTTATATGCGTTGTGGAAGTTAGAATAACAATGATCCAGGGTTTTGCCAGCCCGGGTCGCGCAATCGATATTCTGATAGAATTTAGGGAGCCTTGTTTTCAGATTAGCCTTGTTATAGTCCCCAGCTACAATAAATGCAGCCTCAGGATATGTGGTTTTCCAGTTTACATAGAGTCAAATGAAGTTCTTTCAGGGCCGTCGATGTGTCTGCTTGGGGGGGAATATACACGACTGTGATTATGATCGAAGAGAATTCTCTTGGTAGATAATTCGGTCGGCATTTGATTGTGAGGAATTCTAAATCAGGTGAACAAAGGACTTGAGTTCCTGTATGTTGTTACGATCACACCACGTCTCGTTAATCATAAGGCATACACCCCCGCCCTTCTTCTTACCAGAGAGATGCTTGTTTCTGTCGGCGCGATGCGTGAAGAAACCAGGTGGCTGTACCGACTCTGACAAAATATCACGAGTGAGCCATGTTTCCGTGAAACAAAGAACGTTACAGTCTCTGATGTCTCTCCGGAAGGCAACTCTTGCTCGGATTTCGTCTACCTTGTTGTCAAGAGACTGGACATTGGCGAGTAGTATGCTCGGGTGCGGTGCGCGAAATGCCCTTCTACGGAGCCTGACCAGAAGACCGCTCCGTCTGCCCCTTCTGCGGCACCGTTGTTTTGGGTGCCGGCTGGGATCCGATCCATTGTCCTGAGTGGTGGGCTATACAGAGGATCCGCTTCGGGAAAGTCATATTCCTGGTCATAATGTTGGTGAGTTGACGTTGCTCTTATATCCAATAGTTCCTCCCGACTGTATGTAATAAAACATAAGATTTCCTGGGGTAACAATGTAAGAAATAACACATAAAAAACAAAATACTGCATAGTTCCCAAGGAACGCGAAGTGAGGCGGCCATCTCTGTCGGCGCCGGAAGCACAGATAGGACACATGGAAATTAATTTGCTTAGGCATTAATCATGGTGACACATTTCTTTGTTATTGTGGCAAGGCATCAGTGAGATTCTAACATATGATCTTCTGTTATGCTGAAGTATTGAAATTCCCCCAGGAGAATGTTGTTTCTTAACGTTCTCTGAACTATTTGAGAACATTCACCATATCAAATCAGTTGGAGAACGTTCATAGACCATTGCCAAAACTGTAACTAAATGTAACCATGTTTTGAACTTTTAGGAAACGTTCTGTTAATGTAATGAAGTACCAAGAAAATGACGTTATTTTGTCAAGTTCCTTAAATGTGCAGAGAATGTTCCAAAGCCAAGCAACTGTCCTGCACCATTCCCAGAAAGTTGTGGGAAGATAAAATAACCATAGAACAACCACGCTCTAAGAAACATATGGTTCTCAGAACATTATATGCTATCTGGGTAACCATTAATATGTAAAACGGTCTGGGTGTACATCACTAACTTCTCCCTCTCCTAGAACTTCCCCCTCACAGTATTCTAGTGAAGCACTTTGTTCCTCTTCGGCTGCAGCTGTTTCCCAATCACCAGTTGTAGATGTGATTCTCAGCAAATCAGCATGACTGTTTGTCCCCAAGGTCATGACCACACCTTCACTATGACCTACATCTCACAGACAAAAGTCTAATGTATATTGTCTATGTTAATTCCCTACCCACCCAGCCATGCCTCTCACAGGAAGTGATGAAGTGGAAGGGAGTGGATGAGATAGAGACTGCAGTTGGCTTAGAGATAAACACTGAGATAAACCAGAGGACAGGAAGCAGGCAAGGTTTGTGATTAAGTAGAGGGTCACTCTGAGTAGGACAGTGATTAATTAGACTCGAGCCTAAAACACCTGGCTCCCTCACTATTGTTTCTATGGAAAACTAACTCTTGCATGGCTGCTTGTCGGTGTTGATGTTGTACTGAAGCTTCATGATGCCCTATGACCCTCAAACTCAACTCTAGACCTCGAAGCCAGTTCCACTACATCTTTTCATGGTTCCCCTCTAATCAGGGACTGATTTAGACCTCGGGACACCAGGTGTGTACAATTCATTTTCAGGTAGAACAGAAAACCAGCAGGCTCCGGACCTCGTAGGGTAAGAGTTGAATACCCCTGCCCTATAACATGTAGTGAAATGTATACTCCTGGGTTGAATTCCCATGACATTAGTGTTTGGTTGAAAAGAGAGCTGCCCTCACTTGGCCTGTGTTGTTTGTTTTGCCGTAAGCCAGAGGCACCATGAGGAAGTGAGTCAGTATTACACAACGAGTTTACGGTCAGTCAGGACAAACCAGCTTAAACCAACCACACTCTCCTTCCAGTAGTGTGTGTGTGTGCGTGGCTTAACCTGGCACACAGTCTTTATCTCTTTCTCTCCCTCTCTCTCACACACTTAATTGTTTTGTCAGATCATTACCTTTACCTGCTCACTCAGCTATGCCAGTCAATCACCTTGGTAACATGACATCACTGCTGTGTCACCTGATCTCAGATAAATGCTATTGGCTTGGTTAATCTGTTTTTCAGACTGCCAAGGCTCCAAAGGCCTCAGTTGGGGCGGCAGCCATTAGAGACAGAGACACAAGACAATTTAGTGTGACTGGGGATGATTTATTCTGTAGGAAATGACTTATTACTCTGCTCTGCTCCTACCTTATAGTTTCTCCTGATAATAAGTATTGCTAATAAGTAGTGCTAATTCAAAGACGCTAGACAAACTTCAAAGATACTAAAGCGACGAGCACAACGCCAAAACATTTTGTTAATGTCTATGTTTGAAGTCTTCCATTAATTTCCCATTTTGACAGGTCAATATTGACACTGCAGTACCCCCCCCCCCCAGCCCCATTAGGCTATGTCATGAATGTGACAGACTTCTCTCTGCTGCCAGTACTGTAGCTCACTGTTCAGCTCTATTCTCCATGTCTCCTGGTCCTACAGGTGGTCACTGTCCTCAAGTGGCCTATACTCACCACACTCTTTCACCGCACAGACTTATTTTTAGCAACAACTTTCAACGGGGTTGGCGTGGGACAGTTTAGCAGTCACAAAATGTAATATAGCAGCATTTGCTGACTTGCTGATAATGGGGGAACATACTGGAAGTGAAATAGTTGCCCCAACAAAATGTAAAGTACAGATTTATGGGTTTAGCTGTGGCGTCTACAGGTCAGGAGATGTCTGTAATGAGGTATATGTGTGTGAATGTTTGTGCTGTTGTTTTCCAGGGATCTGAAGCTGGACAATGTGCTCCTTGATAAGGACGGACACTGTAAGCTGGCTGATTTCGGCATGTGCAAGGAGGGCATGTTTGAAGGTGTGGCCACAGGCACCTTCTGCGGGACTCCTGACTACATCGCCCCTGAGGTCAGTTTACCCCCTCCACTCATACACCCCTTCTTCTGCACTAAGATGCCATTCTTTACCCCAATGGTAATCTTGAAGCATCAGTTTCCCATAAATCTGTCTAAGGTCATTAGAGTTCACATTCTTTATAGGAGCCAGATGAAGTCCCAGCCCCACTACATCACCCCACCACTCTGAATACCACCACTGTGACCACTGGTCCTCTAGTCCAGCCTCTGGTGGTTAGCAGTTAGGTAACACACCTGTGTTGGACTGGCCACCTACCACCGTTTCAGTTCTGTTAGGAGAGCCCCATCTGCCTCTCACAGGCACTGTTTGCCAACATTTTTTAAATCCCAACCACCAAATGTACCAAGAGAGGGGTCCTTTGTGAATATGAATGTGTGTATTGGAGTGTGCATGGGTTTGTACGGGAAGCATATAGTTCCATTTTTATGACTAAAGGGCACAAGTCTGGATTTATGAAGGGCTTCATTGCCATCCCCAACACTCAGTCCTCAGTGTATCCCAATGAAGAGCAGCTAAACCCAGTGACCGGTCTTGGCTTATTGGTTTCTGATGTTACCTTCTGTAATACTCCAGTACAGAAACTCCAGGTGATGAAGTACAGTACAGGTTCTTTGCTGTGGTGTGTAATGTGGTTTGATGTGATGTGTTGTGGGTACCCAGATCCTTCAGGAGATGCTGTACGGGCCGTCTGTGGACTGGTGGTCTCTCGGCGTGCTGCTCTACGAGATGCTGTCTGGCCACGCCCCCTTTGAGGCGGAGAACGAGGACGACCTGTTTGAGTCCATCCTGAATGAGGAGATCAGCTATGCATCCTGGCTGAGTGCTGAGGCAGTCAATATCCTGAAAGCTGTAAGTCTATCCTCAATGCGGAGCTCATCAATCTTTCCTGAATGACCACAGTTAGTCATGTAAATAACAGTCAATGTTTTTCATGTTACAGAGGCCTTTATAGTGTTTATGTCAGAGAATGTACAGGTGACTGCCAAAATAAAGGAAACCCTTGAGTAAATGAAGGACACAAAGTATATTGAAAGCACGTACTTCCATCCACACTGGCGTGGTTTTCTGAGTTAATTTAATGAGCTAGAGTTAAAGTTGGAATTTTACATACACTTAGGTTGGAGTCATTAAAACTATTTTTTCAACCACTCTACAAATTTCTTGTTAACAAACTATAGTTTTGGCAAGTCGGTTAGCATATCTACTTTGTGCATGACACAAGTCATTTTTCCAACAATTGTTTACAGACAGACTATTTCACTTATAATTCACTGTATCACAGTTCCAGTGAGTCAGAAGTTTACATACACTAAGTTGACTGTGCATTTAAACAGCTTGGAAAATTCCAGGAAATGATGTCATGGCTTTATAAACTTCTGATAGGCTAATTGACATCATCTGAGTCAATTGGAGGTGTACCTGTGGATGTGTTTCAAGGCCTTCCTTCAAACTCAGTGCCTCTTTGCTTGACATCATGGCAAAATCAAAGGAAATCAGCCAAGACCTCAGAAAAAAATTGTACACCTCCACAAGTCTGGTTGATCCTTGGGAGCAATTTCCAAACGCCTGAAAGTACCACGTTCATCTGTACAAACAATAGTACGCAACTATAAACACCATGGGACCACGCAGCCGTCATACCGCTCAGGAAGGAGACGCGTTCTGTCTCCTAGAGATGAACGTACTTTGGTGCGAAAGTGCAAATCAATCCTAGAACAACAGTAAAGGACCTTGTGAAGATGCTAGAGGAAACAGGTACAAAAGTATCTATATCCACAGTAAAACGAGTCCTATATCGACATAACCTGAAAGGCCGCTCAGCAAGGGAGAAGCCACTGCTCCAAAACCGCCATAAAAAAGCCAGACTACGGTTTGCAAGGTCATCCCTGCTGCTTATCAAGAGAACACATGGTCATCCCTACTGCTTATCAAAAGAACACATGGTCATCCTTACTGCTTATCAAGAGAACATATGGTCATCCTTACTGCTTATCAAGAGAACACATGGTCATCCTTACTGCTTATCAAGAGAACACATGGTCATCCTTACTGCTTATCAAGAGAACACATGGTCATCCTTACTGCTTATCAAAAGAACACATGGTCATCCTTACTGCTTATCAAGAGAACACATGGTCATCCTTACTGCTTATCAAGAGAACACATGGTCATCCTTACTGCTTATCGAGAGAACACATGGTCATCCCTACTGCTTATCAAGAGAACACATGGTCATCCTTACTGCTTATCAAGAGAACACATGGTCATCCCTACTGCTTATCAAGAGAACACATGGTCATCCTTACTGCTTATCAAGAGAACACATGGTCATCCCTGCTGCTTATCAAGAGAACACATGGTCATCCCTGCTGCTTATCAAGAGAACACATGGTCATCCTTACTGCTTATCAAGAGAACACATGGTCATCCTTACTGCTTATCAAGAGAACACATGGTCATCCCTACTGCTTATCAAGAGAACACATGGTCATCCTTACTGCTTATCAAGAGAACACATGGTCATCCCTACTGCTTATCAAGAGAACACATGGTCATCCTTACTGCTTATCAAGAGAACACATGGTCATCCCTGCTGCTTATCAAGAGACACAGGCATCCCGCGCTCGGCCAGGTCCCCGCTGCTTATCAAGAGAACACATGGTCATCCCGCTGCTTATCAAGAGAACACATGGTCATCCTTACTGCTTATCAAGAGAACACATGGTCATCCCTGCTGCTTATCAAGAGAACACATGGTCATCCTTACTGCTTTTGATCTGGCCAACTCACACAAACACAAATGCATCGTTTGTAAATGATGTCTGAATGTTGGAGTGTACCCCTGACTATCCGTACATTTTTAAAACAAGAAAATGGTGCCTTCTGCTTTGCTTAATATAAGGAATTTGAAATTATTTATACTTTGACTTTTGATACATAAGTATATTTTAGCAATTACATTTACTTTTGATACTTAAGTATATTTAGAACCAAATACTTTTAGACTTTTACTCAAGTAGTGTTTTACTGGGTGACTTTCACTTTTACTTGAGTAACTATCTACTAAGGTATCTATACTTTTACCTAAGTATGACAATTGGCTACCTTTTCCACCACGGATAAGCCCTCAGGTTAGAGCGATGACACAGGGCAGAGGTTTGGGGATAGTTTTTGGTCAGTGCAGCTCTGTAGCTATGTGTATAACAGATCACCTGGGTCTTAGTGTATGACAAGCCTCACACACAGTGCTCACTCAGCCAGCTGTTGTGTTGGTTACCTAACTATATTAAGGCACAGTCCGCTGCGCCGCTAGCTGCTCTGGCTATAAATACCCCCCCGACTCAAACAGAGAGCACATTGTTTGGTGTTTGACAGTTGAGATGCTGAGGTGGACATTTTCCCACCTCATATTTGACTCTCAAATAAGAGCGGGGTAAATGTCTTGTTGCTTTGCATCAGAGGTCTTCTCGGATCCCAAAATTGAGATCCGAACCGAATTGGATCCGTTAAATTCCTTCCCGCCCCCGACAGGAGAAAAACAAATCTATATCCAATTCGGATCCGAGGTGGACCAGATCTGACCCAAAACATGTCCGAGCTGAGAGAGAATTGCATCCACCCGTCTGTAAAAAATGCAGCTTTATTGCCGCGCAAACCAGCAAAAAATGTGACATGTCTGGTAGTGAACTTTAATGTGCATTTTCAGTTGTATCTAAAATAATTGCAGTTTGGCATTTTCACAATGATATTCATATAGTTAGATGGAGAACATTGAGGTTTTCAGAAATGTTTTCCTTATTTGTGTTGACCAAATATTTGAGTAGGATGATTTTTTATGTGATGATCATTGCGTGCCAGACAAAGCAGCGAATAGTTCACTTTTGCCTGTAACCTAATATTATGTAGGCCTATTCTTTTACTGAGCAACATTACAATCTAGCCTATTTAACTTTTTTGATCAACATTGATTTAGATGAAAGTTAGGCCCGTTTGACCAGCAAGCTTCAAATTCAAAATACATTTTGAATAGGCTACGGAAGGATGGAGTCTCCCATCTGTAATTTCCAAGAATTAGGATCTGTAGGTCTAGGTTAGTATTCCCGCTATGACAACGCTATTATTGGACTGGAGAGAAGAGTAGAGGATCAAAGGAAATGGGTCAGTCAGTTCATGATGAGCTAGAGAAAAGCACTATGTAATTCTGTCCTCCTCAACTGACCACAAAGTTGAAATTGGGCAATCCTATATGAGATGCCTTGTGAGTTCTGTGTGGTAAGACATATTTTAGTAGGCGATTTCTTTAACTCGGGTCTAACTCATTATATTTGCCTAATATTTTTTGTTCTAAATGAAATGTAGATATATCCTTTAGGTCTACAGAATTAGCCTATACAGCCTGAGATTGGTTTGGATGCGGGTTTGATAGAAAAGTCATCCACGCTATGGCTGTGTAGTCCTACCGTCTGGAGAGTTAATAAAAATATTAATAATTGAAGAGACAAGTTGCCCTGATTTCTTATACCTATCCATGCCATACACAATCATTAAATCGGCAGCCCTTCAATAATAGGCTACTATGTTTTCTGCAGATAAACCTATGGCTATCAGTCTACCACACACACAACATGAGCAAATCAAATTGATGCACTTACTGTGAAATGCTTACTTACAAGCTTTTAACCAACAGTGCAGTTCAAGAAATAGAGTTAATAAAATATTTACTAAATAAAGTAAAAGTAAAAAGTAACACAGTAGAATTACATAACAGTAACAACGCTATATACAGGGGGCCGGTACAGAGTAAATATGCGGGGGTACAGGTTAGTCAAGGTAATTTGTACGTGTAGGTAGGGGTAAAGTGACTATTCATTGATGATAAACAGCGAGTAGCAGCAGTGTAAAAACAAAGGAGGGGTGGGGTGGGTGGTGTCAATGTAAATAGTCCGGGTGTCCATTTGATTAATTGTTCAGCAGTCTTATAGCTTTGAGGTAGAATCTGTTAAGGAGCCTTTTGGACCTAGACTTGGTGCTCCGGTACCGCTTGCCGTGCGGTAGCAGAGAGAACAGTCTATGACTCGGGTGACTGGAGTCTTTGACAATTCTTTGGGCCTTCCTCTGACACCGCCTGCTATAGAGGTCCTGGATGGCAGGAACCTTGGCCCCAGTGATGTATTGGACCGTATGCACTACCCTCTAGCGCCTTATGGTCAGATACCGAGCAGTTGCCATACCAGGCGGTGATGCAACCGGTCAGGATTCTCTCGATGGTGCAGCTGTAGAACTTTTTGAGGATCTGGGGACCAATACCAAATCGTTTCAGTCTCCTGGGGGGGAAAAGTTGTTGTCGTGCTCACTTCATGACAGTATTGGTGTGTTTGGACCATGATAGTTTGTTGTTGATGTGGACACCAAGGAACTTGAAACTCTTGACCCACTCCACTTCAGCCCCGTCGATGTTGGGATATGTACGTACGGTCACTGTGGGGACGATGTCCTCAATGCACTTATTGTCGGTGACTGAGGTGGTATACTCCTCAATGTCATTGGATGAATCACGGAACATATTCCAGTCTGTGCTAGAAAAACAGTCCTGTAGCGTAGCATCCACGTCATCGGACCACTTCCGTATTGAGCGAGTCACTGGTACTTCCTGCTTTAGTTTTTGCTTATAAGCAGGAATCAGGAGGATAGAGTTATGGTTAGATTTGCTAAATGGAGGGTGAGGGAGAGCTTTGTATGCATCTCTGAGTGTGGAGTAAAGGTGGTCTAGATTCTTTTTTTCCTCTGGTTGCACATGTGACAAGCTGGTCGAAATGAGGTAAAACTGATTTAAGTTTGCCTGCATTCAAGTCCCCGGCCACTAGGAGCACCGCTTCTGGAGGAGCGGTTTCTGGTTTGCTTATGGCCTTATACAGCTCGTTGAGTGCGGTCTTAGTGCCAGCATCGGTTTGTGGTGGTATGTAGATGGCTACGAATAATATAGATGAGAACTCTCTTGGTAGATAGTGTGGTCTACAGCTTATCATGAGGTACTCTACCTCAGGCGAGCAATACCTCAAGACTTCTTTAACGTTGGACATCACGCACCAGCAGTTATTGACAAATAGACACACACCCCCGCCCCTCCTGTTACCAGACATTGCTACTCTGCCCTGGCGATACACAGAAAAACCAGCCAGTTCTATATTATCCGTGTCGTCGTTCAGCCACGACTCGGTGAAACATAAGATATTACAGTTTTTTTTAATGTCTCGTTGGTAGGATAGTCTTGACCGTAGATCATCGAGTTTGTTTTCCAGTGATTGCACGTTGGCTAATAGAACCGATGGTAATGGCGATTTACTCACTCGCCTACGAATCCTAACAAGGCACCCCGACCTTCTCCCTCGGTATCTCCACCTTTTCGTCACGTGAATGACAGGGATGTGGACCTGTTCTCCGGAAAGCAGTGTATCCTTTGTCGGACTCGTTAAAAAAAATCTTTGTCCAGATTGCGATGTGTAATCGCTGTTCAGATGTCCAGAAGCTCTTTTTGGTCATAAGAGACGGTAGCAGCAACTTTATGTACATAATAAGTTACAAACAATGCAAAAAAACTAACAAAATACCACAGTTGGTTAGGAGCCCATAAAACGGCAGCCATCTTGTCCGGTGCCATTAACTTGGTCAAAAATGTTCTTTATTAAAGACGATCAGAAAGAATATATTGGTAACTTTGCATTATAGAATAACATATTTTTTTTAGATGAAAGCCACAACTAGCACATGAATGAGTCACTCGTCTTTGCTGACAAATATCACACTTGACTTGAGTCATTCAACATTAGTTAACAAACAGTTATTTTAAACAAAGAAAATACTCAAACAAAATAGCAAGATAGCCTAAACAAATAAATTAGCTAGCCTAAATAACTAGTAAATTGAATAAATAAATTAAATAGCTCAGGTCTTGAAAATATGGGCGACCGTCTTTTCCCATCCGTATCCACAATGTGCATAGATGAGGCCCATACAGAGGATTTCCCTGTCGGTTTTGCCTCCTTGTACTCTTTCATTCAGTTTCTTCTTCGCATCAGTAAAGAATGGCTCAATGTTTCATTAACTCACTGTATATAGACGGGCTATCACTCTTTCCCGCTGCGTCGTCCTCCTCCTCTCCCACAACAAGTAGCCTATTTTACCCCACGTCACTGACATACAGTGGCTCGTTTTCATAAATTGAATATGCCGTTTTGTCGCAAAATGATATTGACACATTTGGTTTGATGAAAGAGGTAGTCCTTTGAGAGAATAAAATGTAAACGTGTGAAATTTGTGTTAATGTTGTTTAGGAAGTTAGGAACTAAACTCTTCAAATATAATACCGACCTCAGATCCCGGGTCAGTATTTCACATATTTTCACAGAGATCCGAGGGTCGTGACCACTGAGCGGGATCCGGCCCGGGATCTGAGGGTTAACTACAAAATGTCGGGCCGGATCCGGGTCAGATATCGGGTTCGGGTAGATCCGTGAAGACCTACTTTGCATGTCTCTCTATTTGATATAGTTGGCTTTTTCCCTGCATGGTGTCTCTCTGCAGAGTTTAGTTCTTAGGCCTGGCAGAGTGGATGGATCGCACAGCACCGGTAGAGCTAGTGGAAAATATGATAGACTCATAAAGGATTGCCCAATTTCAACTTTGTGGTCAGTTGAGGAGGACAGAATTACATAGTGCATTTCTCTAGCTCATCATGAACTGACTGACCCATTTCCTTTGATCCTCTACTCTTCTCTCCAATGCTCTCCTAGCCTCTGCTTGTCTCCTCTTTTCTCTACATCTTCTCTCCTCTCTTCTCCTCTTTCACTGTGAGCTGCTTTGTTCAGGTGGAAAAAAACAAGAGTGATTAAGAGTGTTACTTAGATTAGATATTGCTTTAATTCTGGTCTAGTCTTTGTTCGTTAACTGTGTTTGGGTCTGGTGTGACAAGACCTATTAATGTTAGGGTGGAATGGGGGTGAATCTGGTCTCATTCATCCTGGGGGAGAGAGAGGGCTGCTCATTAGTTTTGGCTGAGTGGGAATGCCACTGCTAGCCCCAAGAAGTGTGTTCAGACTCCTCCGCCAACACAAGGCTGGCCAATATACATTAATTTGTTAGTCTGGAGTCGCTCCTTTGGGAAATGTGTTTTTAATGTTGGTTTTTTGTGTTTTATTTTACTGTTAATTCCCCTCGGCTGCTCTTACACTCCAACTTCAGATGTTGGACAGAAGAATGTGATAGGTCCACGTCTTAAGTCCAGGAAATGGTTGCTTGGTTTTGTTGGCTCACATTTAAGATGAATAGAATTTGCTAAACACGTTTGTGTCTTGCCAGATGCCAAGATGAGCTGGAAAAGAAGGTGCTACTGGGCCTCTGTGTGTGTGTGTGTGTGTGTGTGTGTGTGTGTGTGTGTGTGTGTGTGTGTGTGTGTGTGTGTGTGTGTGTGTGTGTGTGTGTGTGTGTGTGTGTGTGTGTGTGTGTGTGTGTGTGTGTGTGTGTGTGTGTGTGTGTGTGTGTGTGTCAGGGAGGTGGATGGGATGTTATTCAAGTTCGAACCAGAGCTGATGCAATTCTCAAAAGTCTAATTATAAGCCACACTCAAATGATATATTCCTCCCTTTCATTGACACACATTTCTATACTTTTATTGTACTTTTGTTCACTTCTTATATGCAGTTATATTTGTGTGCCACAGTTCCTGACTAAGAACCCTGCCCGGCGTCTAGGCTGCGTGGCGGCGGAGGGTGGAGAGAACGCTGTGACCAGCCACGTCTTCTTCACTGGAATCAACTGGGACAAGCTGAACTGCAGGGAGCAGGAGCCGCCCTTCAAACCCCGCATCGTAAGACACACACACCTGATACACACACCCCGCATCGTAAGACACACACCTGATACACACACCCCGCATCGTAAGACACACACACCTGATACACACACCCCGCATCGTAAGACACACACACACCTGATACACAAACCCCGCATCGTAAGACACACACACCTGATACACAAACCCCGCATCGTAAGACAAACACACCTGATACACAAACCCCGCATCGTAAGACACACACACCTGATACACACACCCTGCATCGTAAGACACACACACACCTGATACACACACCCCGCATCGTAAGACACACACACACCTGATACACAAACCCCGCATCGTAAGACACACACACCTGATACACAAACCCCGCATCGTAAGACACACACACCTGATACACACACCCCGCATCGTAAGACACACACACCTGATACATAAACCCCGCATCGTAAGACACACACACCTGATACACAAACCCCGCATCGTAAGACACACACACACCTGATACACACACCCCGCATCATAAGACACACACACCTGATACACACACCCCGCATCGTAAGACACACACACCTGATACACACACCCCGCATCGTAAGACACACACACCTGATACACAAACCCCGCATCGTAAGACACACACACCTGATACACACACCCCGCATCGTAAGACACACACACACCTGATACACAAACCCCGCATCGTAAGACACACACCTGATACACAAACCCCGCATCGTAAGACACACACCTGATACACACACCCCGCATCGTAAGACACACACACCTGATACACACACCCCGCATCGTAAGACACACACACACCTGATACACAAACCCCGCATCGTAAGACACACACACCTGATACACAAACCCCGCATCGTAAGACACACACACACCTGATACACACACCCCGCATCGTAAGACACACACACCTGATACACAAACCCCGCATCGTAAGACACACACACCTGATACACACACCCCGCATCGTAAGACACACACACACCTGATACACAAACCCCGCATCGTAAGATACACACACACCTGATACACACACCCCGCATCGTAAGACACACACACACCTGATACACAAACCCCGCATCGTAAGATACACACACACCTGATACACAAACCCCGCATCGTAAGACACACACACCTGATACACACACCCCGCATCGTAAGACACACACACACCTGATACACAAACCCCGCATCGTAAGACACACACACACCTGATACACAAACCCCGCATCGTAAGACACACACACACCTGATACACACACCCCGCATCGTAAGACACACACACACCTGATACACAAACCCCGCATCGTAAGACACACACACCTGATACACACACCCCGCATCGTAAGACACACACACACCTGATACACACACCCCGCATCGTAAGACACACACACACCTGATACACAAACCCCGCATCGTAAGACACACACACACCTGATACACACACCCCGCATCGTAAGACACACACACACCTGATACACACACCCCGCATCGTAAGACACACACACACCTGATACACAAACCCCGCATCGTAAGACACACACACCTGATACACACACCCCGCATCGTAAGACACACACACACCTGATACACAAACCCCGCATCGTAAGACACACACACCTGATACACACACCCCGCATCGTAAGTCACACACACACCTGATGCACCTGACAAATTACACACACAGCTGATACACATGTTTGATGTCAATGCAAACTGTTTACAGTAGACACTACGGTTGAATTGTAATACCTCCTTCTGTCTTATTGTACCATTTACAATGCACACCCAGTTTCCTCTCTTCTCCATTGTATTATGGTAGGTAGTGGCCTGGGTTATGAAGGTGGTATCTGTTGGCAGTTACCCCAAATTCTTTATAGAACCTCTCACTCATCTTTTGTGTTATTTTAACGTTACCTCCTATGCTGTCTAACCAACACTCCAGAAAACTGCAGAGGACGTGAACAACTTTGACCCAGACTTCACCCAGGAGGAGCCCACCCTGACGCCCATTGAGGACCTCCTTCCCTCTGTCAACCAGGACGAGTTTCACAACTTCTCCTTCACCTCTCCTGAGCTGCTGGACGACTAGGAGGCCCTGTGTGACCCCCCAGCACCTCCAGACTTCTGCTGTACCAACTGAGCCATACAGGATCACAATGTGTCTAGCTCTGGCTAGTTCACTGGCACAGTTGACTGGTTGGCACTGCCTTAGCCGGTATCTCTAATTTTGAAAGGCAGTTTAGACTCAGCCCTCGTCACTGTGGTTTATGACTGTCTGGTTCTCTGTAGCTAGAGAGAAGTTACTCAATGAGGCCAGATTTTAGTCAGATGTTGTTTTTCCATGATCCTTCCCTTCATCTTTGGAAAACATGGGACAGTCCTGACTTGTAACCTTGTGTATTAATGCATAATAATGCTCTTACAGTATCTGACTGCAATGCAAAGCAATTTTAATGGCAATTTGTCCCCTGATATGGAAAGATAAATTTGCCTACAGGTACTTCAAGATGAATACAAGCACTTTTTGAACTAATGGGAATTGTGTGTGTCTTTATTCATTTGGCATACCTTTTGTTCAACGCTGGGATCATTATTCAACATAACTGCCTGTGACTCTTGCACAAACGATGGCAGGGAAAAGGGTAACGTAACCAGCACTGCAAAGGTTTCCCAGAACAACTGAGCTGCTCGTTGATACTGGAAGGACTGCAGAGGGGGCTGTGTGAAATAGTTTCTCAGTGACGTAAGTCCTTTACGGAGAACACACACTCAAACACACACACACACTCATTCACTCACTCAATCATTCGAGCAGATAAATGTCAGACACTTTCCCCTTCACTCAAACACAGGGATGTGGTATGTTGAGAGAGAAGAGGAAGGGAGAGAGGGAGACATTGTGTCTTACACCTTGTTTTGTCTCTGCTTTTTAAGAATACATCTCACCCTGTGCCCTGTCAAAATGGTACATTTCTAAAGCTTTGTTCCCTGCATTTAAGATGGGTTTATGAAAGCATGTTTCTAATGAGAACTAATGAGAATGTTTTTATACATCATTTTCTGAAGGAATCTTTTGTCATTGGTCAACAGTGCGAGATGATGCAACATTTCATCTGAATTGAATGAACTGGTGATTCAGAGCTGTTGTGAAATTTCTGAAGGTTTTTCTCTGTTGCATCTGCCTGCACATGTCATCACCTGGTGAAGAGTTGGGCAAATTGAGAAGGTATAGCAGATGTCAGACAATCAAGAAAACCAATTACGAACATGTTAATGGTCAAAACAAAAGCATATTTTAGGTTTATATGGATTAAGGTATGCTTTAACTGCCAATACCTCAATTCTCTCTTTCTATGTTATCCAGTTCTTTGTGATCACAGTCCTTCAACAGTTAAATGAATACCATTTATTAATTTCCCACCCAGACCCACCCTTTCTCACACACTCACGGAATTTATCTGCAATGAGACATTCCTTGTTTGTGGGCAGACAAGCTGGTAGACAGACTGCAGGCAGCCAGCACAGTGAAAGCTGTTTTCAAGGCTGTAAAACCATGAAGGTGATGGAAAATTCTCTCCAATGTCCGTGACTTACAGTGCCTTCAGAAAGTATTCATACCCCTTGACTTATTCCAATTTTTTTTGTGTTCTAGCCTGAATTGAAAACTGTGTAAATGTATGTTTTTTCTCACCCATCTACACACAATGCTCCATAATGACAAAGTTGTAGCAATTTAAAAAAAAAATGAAATACAGAAATATCTCATTTACATAAGTATTCACACCCATAAGTCAATACTATGTAGAATCACCTTTGGCAGTGATTACAGCTGTGAGTGTTTCTGGGTAAGTCTCCAAGAGCTTTGCACACCTGGATTGTGCAATATATGCCAATTTTTATTATTTTCTAATTTCTTCAAGCTCTGAAAAATGTGTTGTTGATTATTGCTAGACAACTATTTTATAGTCTTGCCATAGATTTTCAATTAAATTTAAGTCAGAACTGTAACTCGGCCACCGAGGAAGATTCACTTTCTTCTTGGTAAGCAACTCCAGTGTAGATTTGACCTTGTGTTTTAGGTTATTATCCTGCTGAAAGGTGAATTCATCATCCAGTGTCTGGGGGAAAGGAGACTGAACCAGGTTTTTATCTAGGATTTTGCCTTTACTTAGCTCCTTCCCATTTGATTTTTTATCCCAAAAAACTCCCCAGTCCTCAAGCATACCCATAACATGATGCAGCCACCACTATGCTTGAAAATATGGAGAGAGGTACTCAGTAATGTGTTTTATTGGATTTGCCCCAAATAATATAAGTACAAAAAGTGAATTGCCGCATTTGTTTGCAGTATAACTTTAGTGTGTTGTTGCGAACAGGATGCATGTTTTGGAATATTTGTTATTCTGTACAGGCTTCCTTCTTTTCACTCTGTAAGTTAGGTTTGTATTGTGGAGTAACTACAACATTGCTGATCCATCCTCAGTTTTTTCCTATCACAGCCATTAAACTCTGTAACTGTTTTAAAGTGACCATTGGCCTCATGGTGAAATTCCTGAGCGGTTTCCTTCCTCTTCGGCCACTGAGTTAGGAATGACGCCTGTATCTTTGTAGTGACTGGGTGTATTGATACACCATCCAAAGTGTAATTAATAACTACACTATGCTGAAAGGGATATTCAATGTCTGCTTTTTTATGTTTACCCATCTACCAATAAGTACCCTTCTTTGCGAGGCATTTTGTGTTTGAAATTCACTGCTCAACTGAGGGACCTTTTAATCAATTATCTGTGTGTGGGTACAGAGATGAGGTTGGCATTCAAAATTCATGTTAAACACTATTATTGCATACAGAGTGAGTCCATGCAACTTATTATGTGACTTGTTAAGCAAACTTTTACTCCTGAACTTTTTTAGGCTACCATAACAGAGCGGTTGAATACTTATTGACTCAAGAAAGTTCTGCTTTTCATGGATAGTTAAATAGCAAAAAAATATTGAAAAACATAATTCTACTTTGACATTATTTTAAATTCAGGCTGTAACACAACAAAATGTGGAAAAAGTAAAAGGGTGTGAATACCACCTGCCTAGAGCTAACACTATACATGACCTATTCAAATATATCGGCAACTTCATCCGATTATACTGTCTATGTTGCTTCATGGATCTCCTGAGAGAGGGAGAACGAAAATGCAACCCTAACCATAACAGACATCCATCTGTTTGAGTCATCATGTACTGAATATCTTACAATCTTACTGTCGTCACAGACGATAAATGCATAAACAGGAAACCACAGAGTGTCACGAATGTCGCATCTGATAGCTACAGGAAGGTGAGGTTACTGTTTGTTGAAAGAGATGCCGATGTTGGCCAAGCATTGTGCTAATAAGAAGCTGGTCCAGGAGATGGAAGATGGGTTTGAAAACAACACTTCTCTGGCCTTGAAGGAAATTACATTAGTCCGTAGAAACAATGTGCTGCCCTGTGTTGAACCTGCTCAGATCTGGATGTTCTTGACCCTGAGATGTGCACTGATATGTTCAGATAGAATGGGAACTTCCTGCCATTTTAGCACTGAGAAAGTCTTTAGACTCCTTACTAGAGTCACTGATCTTTTCTGTGGGTGTTGCGCTGGAAGAAATGATTACAGTAAGTATAAAAAAAAATAGCATTGACTGAAAACAATGCCAGAAAATGTCCCTCTCCTAAACAGAGCACAACCCACTTGGCAAAAACTGTTTGAATCAAGGTTCTCTCCACATAAAAGTATATGTGATATTGTTGAATCAATGTGGAAAACTGATTGGATTTGCAAAAAGACATTAACTTATGGGAATGTTGTATTTTTTCCCCAAAAAACTTTTAACCTAATTCCAATGACGTGACCATTTTTGTTGAGTTCAGGTTTAATATATGATAATTGACAACTAACCAAATGTAAATCAAAACTAGATGTTGAAATCACGTCTGTGCCCAGTGAGAAGTAATGGACAAGATGGTACAATGAACATTTTGTACATTGTTGTTCCACTAGCCTGTGCTACAAAGACACACAGGCCTTAGTTGGAAAAGAATGCCTTGCACGGCTCTAAATGTAAAGTCGCAGAAAGATTTGAATGAATGAAACTTTCTATCCCATAATATTTCAGTAAAACCCTGCCAGCACTAAACTCACATAATCCCACCTCTATCTTCTTTATTCTATGATTTACTGGAGCATGAATTTAGCTCAAGGTTTAAGTTGAAATACATTGACCTCTGGAGTCACCAGTGCAGCCTACTCATCTGCTTTAATCAGTCCTTGCCAAAGATTGAACCCCTGTGCAATGTGAGTACTGGTGTGGGCATTGAGCTAAACCACTTGCCTCTTTGCCTCTATTTGTTTACCTCCCTATGCCTCTGTCTGGCAGCTTTTCCTGAGGCCTGTTATGGGTGGATAGACATACTGTCCAAACTGCCATCATACACCAGCTCTGGTTGCTGCTGGCAGTGACTCTGCAGTGGCTGATTGGATCTCAGTTTACATCCTCTGTCCTGGCTGATTGATGACCTGGAGGGGACTATTCAAACTGTCTAAAAGCATTATGTCACAGGCCTCGATTTGGCATCTACCCCACACAGAAAATGACTTGGTTGAAATAGGACTATGTTTATGTTTGGAGCCACTGACAGTATTTGAGCGTCAGTATTGCTGAATGTCTCTTGCTAGCAGACTTGCCTGTCATTCTGGTCTTGTGTGACCTTTTCCACATTTTCTTAAGTTACAGCCTTATTCTAAAATGTATTCAATTGTCCCCTCCCCCTTATCAATCTACACACAATATCCCATAATGACAAAGCAAAAATAGGTTTAGACAATTTTGCAAATATATTAAAAAGTTAAACTGAAATATCACATTTACATAAGTATTCAGACCCTTTACTCAGTACTTTGTTGAAGCACCTTTGGCAGCAATTACAGCCTTGAGTCTTCTTGGTTATGACGCTACAAGCTTGGGGAGTTTCTCCCATTCTTCTCTGCAGATCCTCTCAAGCTCTGTCAGGTTGAATGGGGAGCATAGCTGCACAGCTATTTTCAGGTCTCTCCAGAGATGTTCAATTGGGTTCAAGTCTGGGCTCTGGCTGGGCCACTCAAGGACATTCAGAGACTTGTCCCAAAGCCACTCCTGCGTTGTCTTGGCTGTGTGCTTAGGGTCATTGTTCTGTTGGAAGGTGAACCTTCACCCCAGTCTGAGATCCTGAGTGCACTGGAGCAGGTTTTCATCAAGGATCTCTCTGTACTTTGCTCCGTTCATCTTTTCCTTGATCCTGACTAGTCTCCCAGTCCCTGCCGTTGGCCATCATGCGGGATGTTTTTCAAAGAGTTCAATCTTGGTTTCATCAGACCACATCATTTTGTTTCTCATGGTCTGAGTCCTTTAGGTGCCTTTTGGCAAACTCCAAGCGGGCTGTCATGTGCCTTTTACTGAGTGGCTTCCGTCTGGCCACTCTACCATAAAGGCCTGATTGATGGAGTGCTGCAGAGATGGTTGTCCTTCTGGAAGGTTCTCCCATCTCCACAGAGGAACTCTGGAGCTCTGTCAGAGTGACCATAGGGTTCTTGGTCACCTCCCTGACCAAGGCACTTCTCCCCCGATTGCCTTTCCAAATCATTTCCAATCAATTGAATTTACCACAGGTGGACTTCAATCAAGTTGTAGAAACATCTCAAGGATGATCAATGGAAACAGGATGCACCTGAGCTCAATTTCGAGTCTCATAGCAAAGGGTATGAATACTTGTATAAATAAGTTATTTCTGTTTTTAATTTTTTATAAATGTGCAGACATTTTTAACCTGTTTTCACGTCGTCATTGTGGGATATTGTGTGTAGATTGATGAGGGGAAAAAATGTAATCCATTTTAGAATAAGGCTGTATCTGAATACTTTCTGAATGCACTGTATGTGTGAGTGTGTGGGTAGAGTCTAGTGAGTGTGCAGAGTCGGTGTAAGAGAGTCAGTGTAATAAATCGTCAATGCAATAGTCCAGCTAGATATCCAATATACATACTGCTGTAGGCTACACCTATTCTATTCATATACACACCATTTATATATACAGTGCCTTGCGAAAGTATTCGGCCCCCTTGAACTTTTCGACCTTTTGCCACATTTCAGGCTTCAAACATAAAGATATAAAACTGTAATTTTTTGTGAAGAATCAACAACAAGTGGGACACAATCATGAAGTGGAACGAAATTTATTGGATATTTCAAACTTTTTTAACAAATAAAAAACTGAAAAATTGGGCGTGCAAAATTATTCAGCCCCCTTAAGTTAATACTTTGTAGCGCCACCTTTTGCTGCGATTACAGCTGTAAGTCGCTTGGGGTATGTCTCTATCAGTTTTGCACATCGAGAGACTGAAATTTTTGCCCATTTCTCCTTGCAAAACAGCTCGAGCTCAGTGAGGTTGGATGGAGAGCGTTTGTGAACAGCAGTTTTCAGTTCTTTCCACAGATTCTCGGTTGGATTCAGGTCTGGACTTTGACTTGGCCATTTTAACACCTGGATATGTTTATTTGTGAACCATTCCATTGTAGATTTTGCTTTATGTTTTGGATCATTGTCTTGTTGGAAGACAAATCTCCGTCCCAGTCTCAGGTCTTTTGCAGACTCCATCAGGTTTTCTTCCAGAATGGTCCTGAATTTGGCTCCATCCATCTTCCCATCAATTTTAACCATCTTCCCTGCCGCTGCTGAAGAAAAGCAGGCCCAAACCATGATGCTGCCACCACCATGTTTGACAGTGGGGATGGTGTGTTCAGGGTGATGAGCTGTGTTGCTTTTATGCCAAACATAACGTTTTGCATTGTTGCCAAAAAGTTCGATTTTGGTTTCATCTGACCAGAGCACCTTCTTCCACATGTTTGGTGTGTCTCCCAGGTGGCTAGTGGCAAACTTTAAACAACACTTTTTATGGATATCTTTAAGAAATGGCTTTCTTCTTGCCACTCTTACATAAAGGCCAGATTTGTGCAGTATACGACTGATTGTTGTCCTATGGACAGAGTCTCCCACCTCAGCTGTAGATCTCTGCAGTTCATCTAGAGTGATCATGGGCCTCTTGGCTGCATCTCTGATCAGTCTTCTCCTTGTATGAGCTGAAAGTTTAGAGGGACGGCCGGGTCTTCGTAGATTTGCAGTGGTCTGATACTCCTTCCATTTCAATATTATCGCTTGCACAGTGCTCCTTGGGATGTTTAAAGCTTGGGAAATCTTTTTGTATCCAAATCCGGCTTTAAACTTCTCCACAACAGTATCTCGGACCTGCCCGGTGTGTTCCTTGTTCTTCATGATGCTCTCTGCGCTTTAAACGGACCTCTGAGACTATCCCAGACCAGGTGCATTTATACGGAGACTTGATTACACACAGGTGGATTCTATTTATCATCATTAGTCATTTAGGTCAACATTGGATCATTCAGAGATCCTCACTGAACTTCTGGAGAGAGTTTGCTGCACTGAAAGTAAAGGGGCTGAATAATTTTGCACGGCCAATTTTTCTGTTTTTTATTTGTTAAAAAAGTTTGAAATATCCAATAAATTTCGTTCCACTTCATAATTGTATCCCACTTGTTGTTGATTCTTCACAAAAAATTACAGTTTTATATCTTTATGTTTGAAGCCTGAAATGTGGCAAAAGTTTGAAAAGTTCAAGTGGGCCGAATACTTTAGCAAGGCACTGTATTTATACCCCGGACTCTGACATTGCTCGTTCTGATATTGCTCGTTCTGTCATAATGTCTTGTTATTTTATTTTTTACGTTTGAATCATGTGTTTGTTATTCTATTACTAGAAATCACTGCACTATTGGAGATAGAAACATAAGCATTTCGCTGCGATAACATCTGAAATCTGTGTATGCGATTCTATATGTATAGGCTAGTACTGAACGTACTTTTACATAACGTTTGCAGAGCTAGACTAATGGGACTTTGAATTTAAGGATTATGGGCTTCAAAGATTTCATATTCATCGTCTCCTCAAGCACAGGTACAGGTACAGGTTCACCCTAAACCCTTACCCATTTTTATATGTCAACTTCAATTTGATCGGGACGTCCCAAGGATCCCAGATAGCAGGGGCAGGTGGCGATAGCGCGCGCTCCCGAAAAGGCAACGAAGAAGTGGGAGGGGATAAGCAGCTGATCAGCTAGCTGCTACGCTAACTAGCTACAACATTGTTCCAAGCAACCTCTCCAGCGTGGCACCTCATGCCATTTCGAAGGAATTAAAACACATTCTTCTGCACTCATGTTTTGACTTTCCGCGATGGAGGCTTGACCTCTCCGAACTGCATTGATCAACAACACTTAAGGAAAACACAATTTACGGATTTAATTGTTTTAATAGCTACGTGGATTTTTTTCGCTCATTTCCGTACGGGCCCGACAAAACAGTTGGATAGCTAACGTCACAGTACAGTAGCTACTGATTGTTCGAGTTTGTGCTCAGAAAGTCAGTTGTCCACGTCCTGAAATGGACACAGGAGTTGTCCCCGAAAAGAAAAGGTACGTTAACGTCTAGTTTACTAGCTAGCCAATGTTTTTTAACCTAAATAAATAGATGGCTAGCTTCTGTTTAGATTTTTTTTAACGTTAGATTTTGATGCGTTTGCGTAGCTAACGTTACTACAGTAGCTAACTATATAGATAATAAACTAAAGCTAGCCTAGCCAACTAGCTAGATAGAGACAACTATACTTTAAAAAAAAATGTGTGTATATACACACACTTAACGTTAGTTAGCTAGTAAATACCAGGTAGCTTGTTAGCTGTCTGATAGCTAACTAAGCTTCATGACGTTTTAATAAGCGAACGTGTATAGCCGCAAGATATGGGTATGTGATTCAATCTGTATCGCTGAAGTTCAGCGTTATGGCGCGATTAAAACATCAAGGTCATTTTTGTTTGAGCTGACATATTTTTGTCCATGTAGTATATGTGGACACTTCTTCAAATTAATAGATTAGGCTATTTCAGGCACAACCATTGCTGAAAGGTGTATAAAATCGAGCACACCGCCATGCAATCTCCATAGACAAACACTGTCAGTAGAATGGCCCATACAGAAGTATTTCAACGTGGCATACTATCATAGTAATCCACCTTTCCACAAGTCAGTTCATCAAATTTCTGCCCTGCTAGAGCTGCCCTGTTAAACAGTTAGTGCTTTTATTGTGAAGTGGAAACGTCTAGGAGCAACAACGGCTCAGCTGCAAGGTCGTAGGCTACACAAGCTCACAAAATGGGACCGCAGAGCGCATAAAAATTCTGTCCTCGGTTGCAACACTCACTACCGAGTTCCAAACTGCCTCTGGAGGCAACGTCAGCACAATAACGGTTTGTCGGGAGCTTCATGAAATGGGTTTCCATGGCCGAGCAGCCGCACACAAGCCTAAGATCACCATTCGCAATGCTAATCGTCTGCTGGAGTGGTGTACTCTGGAGTTGTGGAAACGCGTTCTATGGAGTGATGAATCACGCTTCGCCATCGGGCAGTCCGACGGACCAATCTGGGTTTGGCGGATGCCAGGAGAATGCTACCTGCCACAATGCTTAGTGCCAACTGTAAAATTTGATGGAGGAACAATGGTCTGGGGCTGTTTTTCGTGGTTCGGGCTAGGCCCCTTAGTTCCAGTGAAGGGAAAACGTAACGCTACAGCATACAATAACATTCTAGACGATTCTGTGCTTCCAACTTCGTGACAACAGTTTAGGGAAGGCCCTTTCCTGTTTCAGCATGACAATGCCCCCATGCACAAAGCGAGGTCCATACAGAAATGGTTTGTCGAGATCGGTGTGGAAGAACTAGACTGGCCTGCACAGAGCCCTGACCTCAACGCCATCGAACACGTTTGGGATGAATTGGAACGCAGACTGCGAGCCAGGCCTTATTGCCCAACATCAGTGCCCGACCTCACTAATGCTCTTGTGGCTGAATGGAAGCAAGTCCCTGCAGCAATGTAACAACATCTAGTGTAAAGCCTTCCAAGAAAAGTGGAGGCTGTTGTAGCAGCAAAGGGAGGGACCAACTCCATGATTTTGGAATGGGATGTGAGTACTTTTGGCCATGTAGTGTATGCAGCGTTTACAGTGAATGCAGTCTCTGAACGCGGGAACATTGCCTTTAAATTTCTGTCACACTATAGTGCTGAACTTCAGCGATACGGATTGAATCGAGCCCTTACCCTGTTGGCTACCTTGACCTTCTTGGTCCTGAAAAGGCAAATGTGACATGTTCGACCAAGGTATACACAGGAATGTTGATATGCCACACCTGTCAGGTGGATGAATTATATTTGCAAAGGAGGAACGCTCATCAATAGGGATGTAAACAAATTTGTGCACAACAGTTGAGAGGAATAAGCTTTTTGTGAGTATGGAACATTTCTGGGGTTTATTTCAGCTCATGAAACATGGGACCAACGTATTACACGTTGCGTTTATTTTTGTTTAGTGTAATTTGGTGTAGTCCTACATTTAGTTTTGAGAAGTCCTACAATGACAAGATGGCGCCTGAGAACAAGGCTGACGTTTACGTATTCCTAACCAATTTTTTTTTTTTTTTCGTTTCTTTGTGTTTGTAACTTTTTTTTAAAAACGTATTTTGTACATAGTGTTGCTGCTACCATCTCTTATGACTGAAAATATCTTCTGGGCGTCAGAACTGCTATTACTCACCACGGACTGTCAGAATCTTTTTTTTCCTTCCTCTATGGGCTAGGCGGGACGAATTCGTCCCACCTACGTAACAGCCACTTGAAGCCTGTGGCGCGATTTTCAAAACCTTAAAAATCCTATTACTTCAATTTCTCAAACATATGACTATTTTACAGCTATTTAAAGACAAGACTCTCGTTAATCTAACCATACTGTCCGATTTCAAAAAGGCTTTACAACGAAAGCAAAACATTAGATTATGTCAGCAGAGTACCAAGCCAGAAATAATCAGACACCCATTTTTCAAGCTAGCATATAATGTCACAAATACCCAGAAGACAGCTAAATGCAGCACTAACCTTTGATGATCTTCATCAGATGACAACCCTAGGACATTATGTTATACAATACATGCATGTTTTGTTCAATCAAGTTCATATTTATATCAAAAACCAGCTTTTTACATTAGCATGTGACGTTCAGAACTAGCATACCCCCCGCAAACTTCCGGGGAATTCGCTAACATTTTACTAAATTACTCACGATAAACGTTCACAAAAAGCATAACAATTATTTTAAGAATTATAGATACAGACCTCCTCTATGCACTCGATGTGTCCGATTTTAAAATAGCTTTTTGGTGAAAGCACATTTTGCAATATTCTAAGTACATAGCCCAGGCATCACGGGCTAGCTATTTAGACACCCGGCAAGTTTAGCACTCACCAATATCAGCTTTACTATTATAAAAGTTTGATTACGTTTTGTTGTCTTCGTCAGAATGCACTCCCAGGACTGCTACTTCAATAACAAATGTTGGTTTGGTCCAAAATAATCCATCGTTATATCCGAATAGCGGCGTTTTGTTCGTGCGTCCCAGACACTATCTGAAATGGTAAATCAGGGTCGTGCGCATGGTGCAATTCGTGACAAAAAAAATCTAAATATTCCATTACCGTACTTCGAAGCATGTCAACCGCTGTTTAAAATCCATTTTTATGCCATTTTTCTCGTAAAAAAGCGGGAATGTCCATTTAGCTAAACAGAGGAATGAAAACAAACCTTTCGGTCGACGCGGGCACGAGCCTGAGTCTCACAGTACTGTAACCAGCCACTACCCAAACGCGCAACTTTTTTTCAGCCAGAGCCTGCAAAGCCACGATTCCGCTTTTTGCCGCCTTCTGAGACCCTATGGCAGCTGTAGGAAGTGTCACGGGACAGCTAAGATCCTCAGTCTTCAATAAACAGAGACAAGAAGAACGACACCTTGTCAGACAGGCCACTTCCTGCCTGAAACCTTGTCAGGTTTTTGCCTGCCAAATGAGTTCTGTTATACCACAGACACCATTCAAACAGTTTTAGAAACTTTAGGGTGTTTTCTATCCATATGTAATAAGTATATGCATATTCTAGTTACTGGGTAGGAATGGTAACCAGATTAAATCGGGTACGTTTTTTATCCGGCGGTGTAAATACTGCCCCCTAGCCCTAACAGGTTAACAAGTCTGACGAGCCCGACGTGAATCGTATACTGCTCTCCCGGGAACAGGCTCATATCCCCGTCATTTGCGTGAAGAGAAGGCAGAGCAAGGGGCCAGAGGGCGGGCTGTCTTCTGAGAATTAGTAGGCGATCTAATAAACACCCACTTCCCTCCATTCTGCTAGCAAACGTGCAATCCTTGGAGAATAAAATCTACAAGTTACGTGGAAGATTAAACTACCAACGGGTCATTAAAAACTGTAACATCTTATGCTTCACGGAGTCGTGGCTGAACGACAGCAAGATCAACATACAGCTGGCTGGTTATGCGATATACCGGCAGGATCGACCAGCGGTGTCTGGTAAGACATGGGGCGTCAGACTATATATTTTTGTAAATAACAGCTGGTGCACGACATCTAAGGAAGTCTCGAGCTATTGCTCGCCTGAGGTAGAGCATCTCATGATAAGCTGTAGACCACACTACCTACCGAGAAAGTTTTCATCTGTATTCTTCGTAGCTGTTAACATACCACCACAGTCAGAGGCTGGCACTAAGACAGCATTGAATGAGCTGTATTCCGCCATAAGCAAACAACAAAATGCTCAGCCAGAAGCGGAGCTCCTAGTAGCCGGGGACTTTAATGCAGGGAAACCTAAATTAGTTTTACCAAATTTCTCTCAGCCCGTTAAATGTGCAACCAGAGGAAAAATAACTCTGGACCACCTATACTCCACACACAGAGACTCATACGAAGCTCGCCCTCCATTTTGGCAAATCTGACCATAATTCTATCCTCCTGATTCCGGCAAACAATTAAAGCAGGAAGCACAAGTGACTCGATCAATAAAAAGTGGTCAGATGAAGCACATGCTAAGTGAGCTACAGGACTGTTTTGCTAGCACAGACTGGAATATGTTCCGTGATTCCTCCGATGGCATTGAGGAGTATACCACATCAGTCACTGACTTTATCAATAAGTGCATCGAGGACGTCGTCCCCACAGTGACTGTACGTACATACCAGAAGCCATGGATTACAGGCAGCATCTGCACTGAGCTAAAGGGTAGAGCTGCTGCTGTCAAGGGGTGGGACTCTAACCCGGAAGCTTATAAGAAATCCCGCTATGCCCTCCAACGAACCATCAAACAGGCAAAGTGTCAATACAGGACTAATATCGAATCGTACTACACCAGCTCTGATGCTCGTCGGATGTGGCAGGGCTTGCCAACCCTTACAGACTACAAAAGGAAGCACAGCCGAGAGCTGCCCAGTGACAGGAGCCTACCAGACGAGCTAAATAACCTTTATGCTCGCTTGAGGCAAATAACACTGAAACATGCATAAGGGCACCAGCTGTTCCGGAAGACTGATCACGCTCTCTGCAGCCAATGTAAGACCTTTAAACAGGTCAACATTCACAAGGTGGGCCAGACACATTACCAGGACGTGTACTGCGAGCATGCGCTGACTAACTGGATAGTGTCTTCACTGACATTTTCAACCTCTCCCTGTCTGTAGCCATGAAGTGCTTTGAAAGGCTGGTCATGGCTCACATCAACACCATCATCCCAGAAACCCTAGACCCACTCCAATTTGCCAACTGCCCCAACAGATCCACAGATGATGCAATCTCTATTGCACTCCACACTGCCCTTTCCCACTTGGACAAAAGGATCACCTACGTGAGAATGCTATTTATTGACTACAGCTCAGCGTTCAACACCATAGTGCCCTCAAAGCTCATCACTAAGCTAAGGACCCTGGAACTAAACAGCTCCCTCTGCAACTGGATCCTAGACTTCCTGATGGGCTGCCCCCGGTGGTGAGGGTAGGTAACAACACATCAGCGACGCTGATCCTCAACACGTGGGCCCCTTGGGTGCGTGCTCAGTCCTCTCCTGTACTCCCTGTTCACTCATGACTGCACGGCCAGGCATGACTCCAACACCATCATTAAATTTGCCGATGACACAACAGTGGTAGGCCTGGTCACCGACAACGACGAGACAGCCTATAGGGAGGAGGTCAGAGACCTGACCATGTGGTGCAAGGACATCAACCTCTCCCTCAACATGATCAAGACCAAGGAGATGATTGTGGACTACAGGAAAAGGAGGATGGAGCACGCCCCCATTCTCATGGATGGGGCTGTAGTGGAGTATGTTGAGAGCTTGTGTCCAATTCACCAACAAACTAACGTGGTCCAACACACCAAGACAGTCGTGAAGAGGGCACAACAAAACTTTTTCCCCCTCAGGAGACTGAAAAGATTTGTCATGCGTCCTCAGATCCTCAAAAGGTTCTACAGCTGCACCAGCGAGAGCATTCTGACTGGTTGCATCACTGCCTGGTATGGCAACTGCTCGGCCTCCGACCGCAAGGCACTACAAAGGGTAGTGTGAACGGACCAGTACATCACTGGGGCCAAGCTTCCTGCCATCCAGGACCTCTATACCAGGCGGTGTCGGAGGAAAACCCTAAACATTGTCAGACTCCAGCCACCCTAGTCATAGACTGTTCTCTCTGCTACTGCATGGTATGCGGTACCAGAGCGCCAAGTCTTTAGGTCCAAGAGTCTTCTAAACAGCTTCTACCCCCAAGCCATAAGACTCCTGAACATCCAATCAAATGGCTACCCAGACTATTTGCATTGCCCTTCTTTTACCCTGCTGCTACTCTATCATCTATCCATAGTCACTTTAATAACTCTACCTACATGTACATATTACCTCAACTAACCGGTGCCCCGCACATTGACTCTGTACCGGTACCCCCCCTCCCCCCATGTATAGTCTCGCTATTGTTATTTTACTGCTGCTCTTTAATTACTTGTGACTTTTATTTCTTAATCTTACTCATATTTTTTTTTTAACTGCATTGTTGGTTAGGGGCTCGTAAGTAAGCATGTGACTAATAACATTTGATTTGATATGTCAACTCTGTTATCTTGTTTGAAATAATATGAACAATTTGTCATTGTAAAGAGGTTCATGTATTGGAAGATACTGCTGTTTAGTGATTTTTCTTTAAAATATTCCAAATTCAAAGCTTTTCTTTGGCCCATCTACAATTTCAGTGGGTTAGTTGCCATTGGTCAACTTAGAGTAAACTGAGGTAGGCTGGAAAATGGTTTTATTAGTGTTGAGTAAAACATTCTCTGGGTGTAGGTGGGCAGAATTTCGAAATGTAGGGAATGTATGTTGTGAGGTTTGACTCGTACAGGGGGCTAAACTTATCTTTTTATTTACCATTTAGTTCTTATTTTACTTAGAGCTGCTAAAATGAATTCAGGAACATCCTATTTTGCGCTCTACTTTCACAACACTGCTTTTCCCACAGGTTTTATATAAACGGAAAGCAAAACCATTGCAAAAAGTAGCAAGGGTATTTTAATGTTATAGTACACTGATTTTGTGTGTGGCAGTCTACACAGGTTGTTGGGATCTCATTTCTTAATCACCGAGAGCCTGACGTCAATGGGAGTTCCTGGCACGAAGTGTGTGTGACAATTCACTGGGTGAATTTAATTGGCACTTTCTGTGTACATTGGCCAAATGAAGGGAAAGGCCATTAAGCTGAACAAACCGTCAATTTAATTATATATATATATGCAAGTAGGCCTATGGGTATTTCATGATCTGTGGTCTTAAATATATTTATCATAGGGCTAACCTACTTCCTGTTCTGTACTAAACCTGTAGCTACAGGATGGACCTATCATGAGCTTCATTTTATACAAGAGCATCGACCCATAGCCTGGAGCGATTGTGTCTGAGATACATGCAGGCTGTAATACAATTTGGACAAATCAGAAATTAGTAATTTATCACTGGTCAGTTGAAAAGAGGTTAGAACAGCTTTTAAACCGTTTGTTTTGCACAGTGCTCTACTGTCCACTGGGGCACTTTACAGCCTGAAAGAGGTTACGTAACACAACAGACGAGGCTATGTTTTCCTTCACACTGGACACTAGTGACAGATCACCCCAAACAGTTCCAAGTAAAAGCAGGTCAGTTAATTTTATTAATTCAGTCAGAATTGGGTTACAATAAAATTGATAATGCCTTTGTACAGCACTGAATGTGAGACTTGTCTTTTGACCCATGTCCACCTGTTTGCATGACTGAGCTTTATCCTCAAGTCTTACATAATATATTTGTTTTTATTATAAAACAGGGCAATTAAGACTAACATTATACAACAGATGTGCTGGTTAGGCCTGTGCTGTATCTGCGAGCCAAAATGGCATGCAGGACACTGTTAGGCATGCATGTGCGTAGAGATGTTTTGTAATGGTGGCCTCTCTTAGCCTTTGTTTTCACCCCATACTTGTGATTCTGATGAAGGATGAGGATCAATGCAGTGCCTTCTGCTTTCCCTGCTTTTAGAGAAAGGAAAAAACAGCCTCCCATCTGTACTGTGGATGGGGCAATGCACAATTAAAACTGCAGCAGGAGATTCCTGTATGCTGTACTTGCCTTTGTTTGTACTGCACAGAGTTCACTTTGTAGAATTTGACCTCCAACCTAAACCAGCCCCTTTTCAAATAGTAGTCCAGAGAATTCCTGTCTCTCTGCATAAGCCATAGTTGTCAGTCAAATCTGAATAGAATCCTTACAAATACTAAGCACAGAGATATTTTTCTAAATGCTAGGTTAGATTTTCATGTGGCTGATTTCCACAGGTGAAGACCTAGATACTCAGATGTTTTTTATTTTGATCTGCCTCTTAGCAGCAGTGGTTAGTTGGTTAGTTGGAAGATATTGCTCTGGGCTGTGGCCAGGACTCTTTAACAGGGGCCTGGAGGGTGAGAAGTGTGTTTATGCTATGCAGAACTGGTTGCGTAACACAGAAGATCAGCTTTCAAACTCAGACCCCAGAGAGGCAGACAGTCAGGTCCTGATGTAGTCTGGCAGAGCTGACGTAGGATAGTGTAAATCCGGGTTCCCCAACTGGCGGACTGCGAGACGAATTTGGCCCGTGGGTGGTTTTATTTGTCCCCCTAAGCTTTATGAGATAAAAAATAATATACATTTGTATTGTTGGAAATGTAAAAACACCAGGAAATCAGCACCAAATCATTTTAATTTATGAAATATGTTCCCAAGTATTCTTACACGAGGGACACTTGGTCGTATACAAATGTAGGCAAGCTTTGAAATTGTTTTAGTCAAACATAACTGTTTGAGCATCTTGTGGTCAATGTGCAGTCCACTAATTATTTGTAATTATGTTCCGGCCATCCGCTCAACAACAAAAATCAGCCAGCGGCTGAATCTAGTTGATTTTATCCCTGGTATAAATATTTGGCCCCCACTGACTGAGCTCCTGACCTGCACAGTCAGCTTGAGGCACAGACTGACTGACTGCCAGCTTGTCTGTTTGACTTCAGGCTGAGGGAATGCATGGGTTAGTCTCATCCAGGGTTTCCTTTAGCCAGTAATAGCCAGCTTTTGTCCGATTTATTTATTTTTATTTATATTAAATTGGCGCCTGCCAATTGTCCGGGAGAAGGAAAAAATGGCATTGTGAAATAATGCTTTTCAGCCTATTCATTGATGGACATATCAGTCTTGGGGGAAATACATTTGACTGGTCATGCTTATCGGCCTATAGATTAATTTGCGTAACTTAGTGGAATTAAATTGGTTCGTGTATACAGTATATTCTTTATCTTATTTATCACATCGTGCAACATAACGACACAGAGCCTTTGAGTGGAAACTCCGTCAGGGAGTGGGAGAGCTGCTGCCATAGCATCTCAACAGCCCATGCATAGGAAGTGGAAGGCATGCTTCATCAGCACGTCACACCACTTTGCAATGAGCTGAAGGCATATACTTAATTGATTGAAACCTGAATGTTTTGTTACATATTATGAGGCATATCTTACCTTGCTTCAAAGTAGCCTAGCCAAAATCAGACCATATCCATGGAGGCAATTATTTTCTCAACTAACTTTTATTTTCCAATAAGTAGGCAAATGGCACAACCGTAGTCATATTAGTAACCCATGCTAGTTGTTGCATATTAGATCTCCCCTATTTCTACATTTCGACCAGATATTTTCATCTGCCCTGTGAAACTGCTCGCATGTGCAGTGCTCTTTTAACAAGTGTTTTCCTACTAATTGCATTATAGAAAAACATTCATGTGTAGCCTACTGCCCTGTGCGCATTGCTGCGCTTATGTGAATACATCATAGTTTAGCACATAAGCAAAGCACGTGATCACATTTGGGAGATAAAAATGTCAACTCTGAAGGGGATTGAAAGGTGTTTTATTGTCTTTGTTTTCAGCAGGCCTTTTTTCAACGTCGATAAAGCCTCCTTTCAATTACCTTGGTGTTGTTTTCTAAAGTACAGTGCGTTCAGAAAGTATTCAGACCCTTGACTTTTTCCACATTTTGTTAAGTTACAGCCTTATTCTAAAATTAAATTGTTTTTTCCCCCTCATCACTCTACACACACAACCCCATAATGACAAAGCAAAAGCAGGTTTTTATACTTTTTTGCAAATGTATTAAATAACTCACATTTTACATATGTATTCAGACCCTTTACTCAGTTGAAGCACCTTTGGCAGTGATTACAGCCTCGTCTTCTTGGGATTGACTCTACGAGCTTGGCGCACCTGTATTTGGGGAGTTTGTCCCATTCGTCTCTGCAGATGTCAAGTTGGATGGGGAGTGTCACTGCACAGCTATTTTCAGGTTTCTCCAAGCGTTCTGGAGCAGGTTTTCATCAAGAATCTGTTCATCTCTCCCGCGATCCTGTCTATTCTCCCAGTCCCTGCCGCTGAAAAATACCCCCACAGCATGATGCTGCCTCCACCACGCTTCACTGTAGGGATGGTGCCAGGTTTCCTCCAGATGTGACGCTTGGCTTTCTGGCCAAGAGTTCAATCTTGGCTTCATCAGACCAGAGAATCTTGTTTCTCATGGTCAGAGTCCTTTAAGTGCCTTTTGGCACACACCAAGCGGGCTGTCATTCCTTTTACTGAGAAGTGGCTTCAGTCTGGCCACTCTACCATTACTGCCTGATTGGTGGAGTGCTGCAGAGATGGTTGTCCTTCTGGAAGGTTCTTCCATCTCCACAGAGGAACTGACAGAGCTCCAGAGTAACCATCAGGTTCTTGGTCACCTCCCTGACTATGGCCCTACTCCCCTGATTGCTCAGTTTGGCCGGGCAGCCAGCTTTAGAAAGAGTCTTTGTGTTTCCAAACTATTTCCATTTAAGAATGATAGAGGCTACTGTGTTCTTGGGGACCTTCAATGTTGCAGACATTTTTTGATACCCTTTCCCATATCTCTGCTTCAACACAATCCTGTCTCGGGAGTTCTACGGACAATTCCTTCGACGTCAGGGCTTGGATTTTGCTCTGACATACACTGTCAACTGTGGAACCTTATATAGATGGGCGTGTGCTTTTTTACAAATGATGTCCAATCAATTGAATTTACCACAGGTGGACTCCAAGTTGTAGAAACATCTCAAGGATGATCAATGGAAACATGCTGCAGTTGAGCTCAATTTCGAGCCTCATATCAAAAGGTCTGAATACTTGTGTGAAAGTATTTCTGTTTTTAATACATTTGCTAAAATTTCCTAACCTGTTTTTGCTTTGTCATTCACATTTTATTGGTCACATACACATGGTTAGCAGATGTTATTGTGAGTGTATCGAAATGCTTGTGCTTCTAGTTACGACAGTGCAGTAATATCTAACAATTCCACAACAAATACCTAATACACACGTCTTAGTAAGGAATAAGAATATAGACAAATATATGGATGAGCAATGTCAGAGCGGCATAGGCTAAGATGCAATAATATACACTGCTCAAAAAAATAAAGGGAACACTTAAACAACACATCCTAGATCTGAATGAAAGAAATAATCTTATTAAATACTTTTTTCTTTACATAGTTGAATGTGCTGACAACAAAATCACACAAAAATAATCAATGGTAATCCAATTTATCAACCCATGGAGGTCTGGATTTGGAGTCACACTCAAAATTAAAGTGGAAAACCACACTACAGGCTGATCCAACTTTGATGTAATGTCCTTAAAACAAGTCAAAATGAGGCTCAGTAGTGTGTGTGGCCTCCACGTGCCTGTATGACCTCCCTACAACGCATGGGCATGCTCCTGATGAGGTGGCGGATGGTCTCCTGAGGGATCTCCTCCCAGACCTGGACTAAAGCATCCGCCAACTCCTGGACAGTCCCAGATGTGCTCAATTAGATTCAGGTCTGGGGAACGGGCAGCCAGTCCATAGCATCAATGCCTTCCTCTTCCAGGAACTGCTGACACACTCCAGCCACATGAGGTCTAGCATTGTCTTGCATTAGGAGGAACCCAGGGCCAACCGCACCAGCATATGGTCTCACAAGGGGTCTGAGGATCTCATCTCGGTACCTAATGGCAGTCAGGTTACCTCTGGCGAGCACATGGAGGGCTGTGCGGCCCCCCAAAGAATTGCCACCCCACACCATGACTGACCCAACGCCAAACTGGTCATGCTGGAGGATGTTGCAGGCAGCAGAACGTTCTCCACGGCGTCTCCAGACTCTGTCACATCTGTCACGTGCTCAGTGTGAACCTGCTTTCATCTGTGAAGAGCACAGGGCGCCAGTGGCGAATTTGCCAATCTTGGTGTTCTCTGGCAAATGCCAAACGTCCTGCACGGTGTTGGGCTGTAAGCACAACCCCCACCTGTGGACGTCGGGCCCTCATACCACCCTCATGGAGTCTGTTTCTGACCGTTTGAGCAGACGCATGCACATTTGTGGCCTGCTGGAGGTCATTTTGCAGGGCTCTGGCAGTGCTCCTCCTGCTCCTCCTTGCACAAAGGCGGAGGTAGCGGTCCTGCTGCTGGGTTGTTGCCCTCCTACGGCCTCCTCCACGTCTCCTGATGTACTGGCCTGTCTTCTGGTAGCGCCTCCATGCTCTGGACACTACGCTGACAGACACAGCAAACCTTCTTGCCACAGCTCGCATTGATGTGCCATCCTGGATGAGCTGCACTACCTGAGCCACTTGTGGGTTATAGACTCCGTCTCATGCTACCACTAGAGTGAAAGCACCGCCAGCATTCAAAAGTGACCAAAACATCAGCCAGGAAGCATAGGAACTGAGAAGTGGTCTGTGGTCCCCACTCCTTTATTGGGGGTGTCTTGCTAATTGCCTATAATTTCCACCTGTTGTCTATTCCATTTGCACAACAGCATGTGAAATGTATTGTCAATCAGTGTTGCTTCCTAAGTGGACAGTTTGATATCACAGTAGTGTGATTGACTTGGAGTTACATTGTGTTGTTTAAGTGTTCCCTTTATTTTTTTGAGCAGTGTATAATACAGTATATACATATGAGTTGAGTAATGCAACATGTAAACATTATTAGTGGCGTTATTCAAGTGACTAGTGTTCCATTTATTAAAGTGGCCAATGATTTTAAGTCTATGTGGGCAGCAGCTTGTATGTGCTAGTGGTGGCTGTTTAACAGTCTGATGGCCTTGAGATAGAAGCTGTTTTTCAGTCTCTCGGTCCCCGCTTTGATGCACCTGTACTGACCTCGCCTTCTGGATGATAGCGGGGTGAACAGGCAGTGGCTCGGGTGGTTGTTGTCCTTAATGATCTTTTTGGCCTTACTGTGACATCGGGTGGTGTAGGTGTCCTGGAGGGCAGGTAGTTTGCCCCCGGTGATGCGTTGTGCAGACCGCTCCACCCTCTGGAGAGCCCTGCGGTTGTGGGCAGTGCAGTTACCGTTCCATTATGGGGTATTGTGTGTAGATTGAGATTTTTTTTTAAATATTTGTAATTAATTTTAGAATAAGACTAATGTAATAAAATGTGTACGGGGTGTGAATATTTTTGAATGCACTGTATGAAGCCTGTCTCCAGTGGATATTTATTTAGCCTTGTAATTTAGCTCTATTACACTAGCCTAACTGTTCTAACATTCTCTCCTTTAATGGAGAACCACACTGGCCTATTTTTGTAGAGAATTGATCTTTGTATTCGGACCTCTGAGGGACCGATCTTAGAGAATCCGAGGCCTAGCCTGCATTCTTAGGTTTTTTTCATGCTTCAGAAGAGGCTCCTTTGTTCCTGCAATGGTCGTTGTTGCATGCAGTGTCATCTTTTAGGAGGCAATCTGCCCAGTAGTCTGTTTTTTTTATATTTTTTTAAATCAAAGTAGACTGGTGAAAGGCGCTATAGGAGTAGGGCTCATTGTAATGGTGTTAATGGAATGGAGTCAAACACTTTCTTTTTTGTTTTCATGTGTTTGTTACAGTTCCATTGAGTCCATTCCAGCCCTTACAATGAGCCTGTCCTCCTATAGCTCCTCCCACCAGTTTGCTCTAAGTGTGTGTGTCCCAAAAGAGCCCTGTCTGTCCCTCCTTGCTGTCTCAGTAGTGGAAGATGGGAGTGTTGGCAGAAAATGTTAGGATGATAGGTGGTGCACCAAGCAGGCAGAGTGGAGGGAGTACTGCACATCACACACAACCAAGCCCCATCTCCTAGCCAATCACTCCATGGGTGACTGCTGCACTTCCTTTTGTTCACAGCCAATAAGGCGTCAGACTCAGCCAGCGTATGTAAATGAGCCTGCTATGGTGAGATGGCTGGACTGAGAGCTTGTTGCTGACCCTGCATCCTTCTCCACTGTGTCTGGCCAGTGGCTGAGTGAGCAGCTCACAGAGTAGAGCAGGCAGACACAACAACAATGCAAGCCCTGGTGGTGTGTGTGTGTGTGTGTGTTTGGTCTGGACCCAGACTCTGACTTACCCTGATTGTCCTGTCTCCAACAGCAGGGTGAGCTCGGACCGGAGGAAGGAGAAGTCCCGGGATGCGGCGCGATGCAGGAGGGGGAAGGAGTCGGAGGTGTTCTACGAGCTGGCCCAGGAGCTGCCCCTGCCCCACAGTGTCACCTCCAACCTGGACAAGGCCTCCATCATGAGACTGGCCATCAGTTACTTGCACATGAGGAATCTGCTGAGCACAGGTCAGTACCCTGGGGGAAGGAGGGGGAGGATATATAGGTTTGTAGTGTCCAAAGTACCTTGGAGGTTAAGGGGTGGGTGTAAGAAAGAGACAGGTGGTGAAGAGGTGAGCAGCCTTTGTTAGCCAGGGCAGCTCTGGGAGATCTATGAACTTGCAGACAGGAGGATATAGATCCTTTTGTCCTCCTGCCTCTGTGCACTCTGTTTCTGTGTATGTCTTAGTGCCCTGCCCCACAAGCATGTGCGTTGGCTAGTAATCATATATCCTGCTTTTTTTTCATGTCCCGGTCGCCACGCGGTCCCTTCTGCTACCTCCTCCTTCTCTCTAGACGATGAGGAGGAGCAGGAGGAGAGTGAGCTGGACTCCCAGCTGAATGGCTCTTATCTGAAGGCTCTAGAGGGCTTCCTCATGGTGCTGTCTGAGGATGGAGACATGATCTATCTCTCTGAGAATGTCAACAAGTGCTTGGGTCTGGCACAGGTAGGTTTTCTGCTCCATTAGTCAGAGACATTCTTCCCTTGGCTTGAATATGTTGTATGTTTCTAAATGTCCTTCCTCTCTGTCTATGTGCAGATTGACCTGACAGGACTTAGTGTGTTTGAGTACACACACCCCTGTGACCATGAGGAGCTGAGGGAGATGCTGGTACACAGAACAGGTGAGACATGCCCCTATGAAAACACACACACACTAAGGTTTCTACTGAAACAACTGTGTTAAACACAGCACTCTGGGATTTCAGAGTAACAAATAGTGCAGCGCCGACGTTTAGCAGCTCAGAGCAAAACCAAGTCCGAACCGGTTATCATTTCCCCCACCATCCCTGAGGTCAGTGATTAGTGGGCTACAGTCTTCCCATGGCATTCACTCTGCTTCACTGGTAAACTGCTACATTCCTTTTTGCACATCACATCAACACTAAATGTAATTTTTTATTTCTAAACCTCGGTCTCTCCTTCTCTCTCTCCTCTGTTCAGGGACCTCTAAAAAGTCCAAGGAACCAAACACAGAACGCAGCTTCTTCTTGAGGATGAAATGTACCCTCACCAACAGTGGGCGCACTGTCAATGTCAAATCAGCCACCTGGAAGGTTCTCCACTGCTCAGGCCATGTGCGGGTCCATGAAGCCCCAGCTGAGCAGAGCCCCGGTGGGCACAAGGAGCCGTGCGTCCCCTACCTGGTGCTGGTCTGTGACCCCATCCCCCACCCGTCCAACATCGAGGCACCGCTGGACACCAAGACTTTCCTCAGCCGCCACACACTGGACATGAAGTTCACCTATTGTGACGAGAGGTGAGACTGAGACCTACCACTCCACTGACTGCAGCACCAGCATAATGTAGTAGACAAATCTTTATTTCATATCAGGGCTATTGCAGTAATAATATATGTTGCGTAAAAATGTTTTCCCTGAAAAGTAAGATGACTTGTATTTGCACACAAATATGTGAGGAAAACAATAGGTAGCTCCTGAATGTAGAGCCACCTGGTGTCCAATAAACAGTAGGATTAACCTGTCCCCTATCTCTGTGTTGTCAAGGATCACTGAGCTGATGGGCTATGATCCAGAGGACCTGCTAAATCGCTCTGTGTATGAGTACTACTACGCCATGGACTCAGACCACCTCATGAAGACCCATCACAACTGTAAGCATCCCTACCAAAACATGACCATGCAAGATATTCCCCCGGAAAGCAGACAGGCTGGAAATGTCCAATGTTGGCAATAGGCTTCAGTACATAATACAGTGTTCAAGCTACTTGCTGTCTCTTTTCTCGTAGTTTTTTTTCTCACCCTCTTCTTTCTTCGTCTCTCAAGTGTTTGCGAAGGGCCAGGTGAGCACAGGCCAGTACCGCATGCTGGCTAAGAGAGGAGGCTTTGTGTGGGTGGAGACTCAGGCCACTGTTATCTACAACAACAAGAACTCCCAGCCCCAGTGTGTTGTGTGTGTCAACTATGTGCTCAGGTATAGTTATGGACCCCACAGTGTGTTTGATGGGGGGGGGTTAAACTGTCTGGGGGACTGACTCCACTAGGTTTTGACTCAACCAATCAGATTTTCACTTTGTAAGGTGGAGTAATGCATTGATATGTAACTGCTTTTGGCTCGCTCCTGCTACAGTGACATTGAGGAGGAGAAGATGATGCTGTCTCTGGAGCAGACGGAGGATATGAGGCCTGTGAAGAAGGAGCTGGAGGAGAGCTCTGAGGCAGAGGTGTCCCCTGTGCTCCTGAAGGAGGAGAAGAGCACAGAGCTGGATGTGATCAAGCTGTTCACCCGGGCAGTGGAGGCTCAGCCCCTGTCCAGCCTGTATGACAGACTGAAGGAGGAACCACAGGCCCTCGCCCTTCTGGCCCCGGCCGCTGGAGACACCATCATCTCCCTGGACTTCAGCAGCCCCGGTCAGTACCCTGCCCTGCCTGAAGCTCTGTGTGATGGTTACTTTTGAATGGAAAAATGAACAGGATAATTAGTGATAGGACTCTCACTTTACTGGTCCCAACACAGACTCTCTGACCCCCTCTTTCCTGTCCCTGCAGACTCTGACATCCTGCAGAAGGAGGTGCCTCTCTACAAGGATGTGATGCTGCCCTCCACCAGTGACAAGCTGGCCCTGCCACTCTCTCTGATGCCCCCCAGTGATCAGCACCTGGTCCCCAGCACCTCAGTGGACACCAAGGCTGGTCCAGACTCCTCCAGCACCCCAGGCAGCCACAGCTTCACTGAGGTGAGCAGGGATGTCACGTCCAGACAGACACCTTTTAAAACTGCCTATCAGGAAATCAATGGAAAGTTTATATGTGAAAAATACTTCTGTTCTCAAATACTAGTCTTTAACCAATGTAATGTCCTCTGCAGCCTGACAGCCCATTGGACTTCTGTTTCCCAATGGAGTCTGACATCAGTGCTGAGTTTAAACTGGACATGGTGGAAAGACTGTTTGCCATCGACACAGAGCCAAAGACTCCTTTCACCTTACAGGTATGGTACCTATCTATAGTGAGACATTGTGGGTAGACTAGCTGTATTGATATAACAAAAATCCTCACTATTTGTAAGTTTGCTGCAATATCTATGTGTGATGATCAGAAACATTTCACAAGTTTGGGTTACACACTCAGCATTGGAGTCAACATGGGCCAGCATCCCTGTGGAACGCTTTCGACACCTTGTGGAGTCCATGCCCTGATGAATTGAGCTTGTAAAGGGGAGGGGGGTTCAACTCAGTATTAGGAAGGTGTTCCTAATGTCTTGTTCACTCTTGAATGTGAGTTTGAATTCTTTGGTCAATCGTATGCATATGGTCACTTACGGACCATAATGTACTCCACCATCTCAGTACAATGGTAGACACGAATGAAGAATCACACCACTCACTTGAGTATCTTACGTTGTTATTTTCAGATCTAATTTTGCTCTTTTGTAGCTTTGTCAACTGTGTGTGTGTTTTCTATACCAGTTCTCTCCACTCCCTGTAGGCTTTACAGACACTCCCCACCCCTTGGCTACAACTCTTTTAATTTAGTTTACTCTGTGGGCACAACCCATGTGGGATTCCTGGTCTCTGTGGGCACAACCCATGTGGAATTCCTGGTCTCTGTGGGCACAACCCATGTGGAATTCCTGGTCTCTGTGGGCACAACCCATGTGGAATTCCTGGTCTCTGTGGGCACAACCCATGTGGAATTCCTGGTCTCTGTGGGCACAACCCATGTGGAATTCCTGGTCTCTGGCAGCGTTTGGAACTGCCGATCTGTGGTCCAGAACGCTGAGTTCATCTCAGCTTATGCTGCCCTTCAGTCCATTGACTTTTTGGCCCTGACACAGCCATGGATCACCCCTGAGAACACTGCTACTCCAGCTGCTCTACATCTGACTACGTTTTTTCTCCTAGTCCGAGAGCATCTGGTCGTCGCGGTGGTGGCACAGGGCTACTCATTTCTCCTAAAGTGAAGATTTTCAAAATTTCTCTACTCACCTTTTCCATCTCATTTGAATTCCATGCTGTCACTCACTTGTCCACTCAAGCTTAACATAGTCATCTATTGCCCACCAGGTGCTCTTAGAGGTCCTCAATGAGCTCGACACCTTAATAAATACATTTTCTGACAATGGCTCACCGCTCTTTGTACTTACCGACTTCAACCTCTCGACGTCTGCCTTAATTTATTTCCAACTCTCCCCACCTTGCCTCTTTTGACCTCACCCTTTCCCAGTCCCCTCCCACTCACAAGGAAGGTAATACGCTTGACCTCATCTTAACCAGAGGCTGTTCACCTACTAATTACACTGCAACCCCCCTCCAGGTCTGTCTCCCTCTCCTCCAACCCTACCCACTCAGCCTCTACCCAGATGGTCTCCCTCTCCTCCAACCCTACCCACTCAGCCTCTACCCAGATGGTCTCCCTCTCCTCCAACCCTACCCACTCAGCCTCTACCCTGATGGTCTCCCTCTCCTCCAACCCTACCCACTCAGCCTCTACCCAGATGGTCTCCCTCTCCTCCAACCCTACCCACTCAGCCTCTACCCAGATGGTCTCCCTCTCCTCCAACCCTACCCACTCAGCCTCTACCCAGATGGTCTCCCTCTCCTCCAACCCTACCCACTCAGCCTCTACCCTGATGGTCTCCCTCTCCTCCAACCCTACCCACTCAGCCTCTACCCAGATGGTCTCCCTCTCCTCCAACCCTACCCACTCAGCCTCTACCCAGATGGTCTCCCTCTCCTCCAACCCTACCCACTCAGCCTCTACCCAGATGGTCTCCCTCTCCTCCAACCCTACCCACTCAGCCTCTACCCTGATGGTCTCCCTCTCCTCCAACCCTACCCACTCAGCCTCTACCCAGATGGTCTCCCTCTCCTCCAACCCTACCCACTCAGCCTCTACCCAGATGGTCTCCCTCTCCTCCAACCCTACCCACTCAGCCTCTACCCAGATGGTCTCCCTCTCCTCCAACCCTACCCACTCAGCCTCTACCCAGATGGTCTCCCTCTCCTCCAACCCTACCCACTCAGCCTCTACCCTGATGGTCTCCCTCTCCTCCAACCCTACCCACTCAGCCTCTACCCAGATGGTCTCCCTCTCCTCCAACCCTACCCACTCAGCCTCTACCCAGATGGTCTCCCTCTCCTCCAACCCTACCCACTCAGCCTCTACCCAGATGGTCTCCCTCTCCTCCAACCCTACCCACTCAGCCTCTACCCTGATGGTCTCCCTCTCCTCCAACCCTACCCACTCAGCCTCTACCCTGATGGTCTCCCTCTCCTCCAACCCTACCCACTCAGCCTCTACCCAGATGGTCTCCCTCTCCTCCAACCCTACCCACTCAGCCTCTACCCAGATGGTCTCCCTCTCCTCCAACCCTACCCACTCAGCCTCTACCCTGATGGTCTCCCTCTCCTCCAACCCTACCCACTCAGCCTCTACCCAGATGGTCTCCCTCTCCTCCAACCCTACCCACTCAATCTTCGCTCTCTTTCCCACTACTCTCTCCTCTTCTATCATTTCCTTCTGCTAAATAATTCTCCCTCCTGATTCTGCCTCTTCTACCCTACTCTTCTCTCTTTCCGCAGTCTCATTTCCTCCCGTACGTCTCGGCCCTCCCCTCCTGCTCTCTGGTTGAGTGACTCTTTGCGAGCTTACAGAACAGGGCTGCGGGCAGGAAAACAAAACTTCCGGAGAACCTATCATCCTGTCACTCCCTACTCTCTACCTGCTCTTGCTCTGTATCTGCTGCTAAAGCCACTTTCTATGTCTGTACATTTCAAGCTTCTGCCTCTAACCCTTCTCCTCCGTCCTTAATCCTCCACCCCCCCCTCCTTCTCTGCAGACCACTTTGAAAAGAATGTTGACAACATCTGCTCCTCATTCACTCCGCCTATTGAGTCCACTGGTCCCACTCAGAACTACCGTACGCCTTGACCCCTTTCTCCTCTCTCTCTATGATGAAGTCATGTGACTAATGAGGTCCAGCCGCCCGACAACCTGCCCGCTCGACCCAGCCCCTCCTGCCTTCCCCAGAGCATCTCTGGGAACTTCTCACTTCACTCATCAACTCATCCCTGACCACTGGCTGTGTCCCCTCTAACTTCAAAATGGCCAGAGTCACTTCCCTCCTCAAGAAACCAACACTAAACCCTTCTGACGACAAACTACGGACTGGTGTCCCTTTCTTTTATTTCCGTAACACTAGAGCGTGGTGTCTCTGACCAACTCTCTCGCTATCTCTCTCAGAAAAATCTTCTTGACCCTAACCAAGACTGTTCTTCTGTGTCAGTCTCTCCTTACTGCCAAAGCTGACTCTCTCTGTTCTCATCCTCCTAAATCTATCCTCTGACTTCTACACCGTAAACCATCAGATCCTCCTCTCCACCCTCTCAGGGCTGGGCGTTTCAGGCTCTGCACACTCTTGGATTGCATCCTACCTGGCAGGCTGCTCCTACCACTGACATGGAGAGGATCTGTGTCTGCACCACATACTCTCACTACTGGTGTCCCCCAGGGCTTGGTTCTTGGCCCTCTTCTCTCTATACACCAAGTCACTCTGCTCTGTCATATCCTCACATGGTCTCTCCTATCGTTGCCGTTCGGATGACGTTCAACTACTTTTTTCTTTCCCCCCCTTCTGACACTCAGGTGGCGACACACATCTCTGCATGTCTGGCAGATATCTCCGCTTGGATGTGGTCCTACCACCTCAACCTCGACAAGACGGAGCTGCTCGATGGCGAGGCCAAGACCTCGTCATCGCGTTTGAAAACTCCACGGTGTCCCCCTTTGAGAGTGCAAGAACGTTGGCGTGACTCTGGACAACACCCTGTCGTTTTCAGCAAACATCAAAGAAGTGACTCCCTCCTGCAGGTTCATGCTCTATAACATCCGTGGAGTATGACCCTACCTCTCACAGGAAGCGGTGCATGTCCAAATCCAGCTACTTGTCATCTCCAGTCTGGACAACTGCATCTTGCTGTTGGCTGGGCTCCCCGCTTGTGCCGTCAAACCTCTGCAACTTATCCAGAAGGCTGCAGCCCGGCTGGTACCTAACCTTCCCAGCTTCTCCCATGCTCCTCCAGTCGAAGCTCGCATCCACTACAAGATCATGGTACTTGCCTACGGAGCAGCAAGAGGAACTGTCTCTCCATACCTTCAGGCTATGCTGAAACCCTACACCACGGTTCCCCGACTGGCAGCCCGTGGACCGAAGTTTTCTGAGAAGAAATACATTTCATTTTTTCAAATTTTCATTGTTGGACATGAAATATTTAAAAAAACATCTGGAAATCAGCTCCAATTGATTTTTCATTTTGGGAATCTGTTCCCAAGTATTCCCACGCATAATAGAGACACATGATCCTATACAAATGTATTGAAATGCTAATGTTTTAGTCAAATTGTGTATCTGTTTGGTATTCTAGCACTCTGTTCTGCCACCTCTGGTCTCTTGGGCCTCCCCCCCACTAGTGCTGACTTTGCTGATAGCTACTTTATTGAGGAACATCTTACTTATTATGACTGATATGTGGTCCCACCTAGTTATCTTAAGATGAATGCACTAACTGTAAGTCACTCTGGATAAGAGCATCTGCTAAATGACTAAAATGCAAATGTAAATCAGCTGGTATGAGGAAGAGATATATAACTTGATTCAGGGAAGAGCTTATCTGATATGTGCTTGTTTTCACCTGTAGGCCATGGAGGACCTGGACCTGGAGATGTTGGCTCCGTACATCCCCATGGATGATGACTTCCAGCTGCGCACCCTGTCCCCAGAGGAGCCTCTGTCTTGTGGCCCAGCCCAACCCCTAGAGAGCTCTTCTCTGTGCTCTTCTGTGCACCTCACCCAGGATGTCCACAGCTACCCTGGCGTCCCCTTCAACGCTCCAGGCAGCCTGGCAGCTTCCCCAGCCCCGGAGCCAGCAGATAGCCCTTGCCCTGCTTCCTTACTCACCAAGACGTAAGCCCCCCCCCCCACACACACACAAACAAACAGACACACTCCCTCAAACTGAGCCTCTCAAAACAAAACACTGTGCTGACATGGTGTGTGACTGACTTTTTGTGCTCCAGGGTGCCTCAGATGGACGGGGAGATCTCCCTTAGGTCACTGGCCTCCCAGAATGCACAGCGCAAGAGGAAGATGTCTCTGTCTCAGGCTGTCGGAATAGTAAGTGTGTAGGATCAAAGTTTTTTAAAAGTTCTTATCAATTCATTATGTGTAAAATGTTTTTCATTTTAGTCGGGATATTGTGTTCAAAAACATTTTGGCTCATATTGAGTGCTAATTTGAATCTGTTTTTCCCAGGGGGGATTGCTCCAGGACCGTCCTGGTCCAGGTAAAAAGCTCAAAGTGTCTGAGCTGGGCCATGCTGATGCTCCCTCCAACAGGACCATACTGCTCCTGCCTACAGGTAGTTTGTCCTGGAACACAAAACAGCCAAGGCCTGGTATTATGCCTCTGCATGTTTTACACATCGTTTACATGAAACAATGACACTAATGACTCATATATTCTCTTGTTTCTCTTAGACCTGGCAAGCCGTCTGCTTGGCATCTCATCGGAGGGCAGCGGCTCACCCTTCACCCTTCCTCAGCTGACCCGATATGACTGTGAGGTCAACGCCCCCGTGGGGGGTCGCCAGCTCCTGCTGCAGGGCGAGGAGCTGCTGAGTGCCCTGGACCAAGTCAACTGAGTCAACGCTTAGCCTGCCCCCTGCTGGACCAGACCAGACACTACAACTTCTCCTCACTCACTCTGTCCCCACCCGCTGCCCCTTTATTTGTCTCTCTCTGTATCAGTGATCTTATAGTTTGGCTGCTGTCTGCATCCACCAAGTGATATCTGCAGCGTTAGAGTTGGTGTTGGGGATGTTGTAGTGTTTGCAGGTAGAGGCACCTAATTGTTTCTTTCTCGGGAGTCTCTGACAGCAAACGTATGGCACCTCCATGGATGGCTCTGTTGTATCAGGTCTCCATCAAAACCGGCGGTGCTACTGCCAGCAGTGTATTGTAAGCTTCAGTCGCACAATTTATATTTTCTTAAAAAGAAAAAAGATTACCAGCAATCTATATTAAGCCTTTTAAAAAGTAGTTTTAATGGGATTTCAACCATTTTTATTTGACTTTTTCCTCTGCATTCTTATGTCGTATATAACAATACTATTTGGTCCAGAAGGTATTTTTGAATGTTATATCCCCATTACTGGTTACCAGTATTTTAGGCAAATGCATTAAATGTGTAGTCATTCAGTACTTGTCACTTTATTACTTTACTACTGTAAGTGTGTGTTTGTTACTGTGCATAGACCAGGGGAACGTTCAGAGATTGCTTTAACGCCTTGTCATGAATAATGAATACATGTGAGCGGTATAATTAGATATAAATCCAAGGTTTGTTTTTAAGATTGGAGGATTGGCCCCTCAGTTTGATCATGTAATCAATTCATTTTTAGTTGTCAGACTCAAATGGTTTATTTAGATTGAAGTAACATGTACTTCTTTAGCACCATCATATGATCATATTTTACCAGTATAATTATCTCATTTATTAGTAGCAAGTGTTACTCTTGCATACCTGTTTTCTGTTTTATGGTATTGGTCCACATACTGCAGTTTTGGGTTTCTTTCATGCTTCCTGTTGCTGTCTAACATAAAATTACTCCCAGAAAATGATCATAGCCTTGGTGGTTTTTCTTTTTAAATATTTCAACTCTTTAATGTGAACATGGAATATCGTGATGTCATTATTGCATTACACAAGCAATGAAAAGTATTATACTGGGCCTAACAAAACTCTTAATAGTTTATTAGGTGCTTACATTTGTCCTATTTCACACATGTAAGTGTGAATTGGAAATGAGTTTTTTGCATATCCCACTCCCCCTGAGACACCCTCAGAGAGGGGTCAGAACCAGGGATCAACCATTGACAGCAGCTCTGGAGCAATTAGGGTTAAGTGTCTTGCTCAAAGGCACATCAACAGATTCTTCACTTAGTCTGCTCAGGGATTTGAACCGGCAACCTTCCTGGCCCAACCCTCCTAACAGCTAGGCTACCTGCCACCCTGATAAATGCTTGAAATATATACTGAACTGCACCAAGTGGCACAGCAGTCCAAGGTACTGCATCTCAGTGCAAGAGGCATCACTACAGTCCCTAGTTCGATTCAAGGCTGTATCATCTCCGGACTAGATTGGGAGTCCAATTGGGTAAACTGACTTGCCTAGTTAAATAAAATAAAAAATGCAACATGTAAAGTGTTAGCGCCATGTTTCATGAGCTGAAATAAAAGATCCCACATTTGACAGATGTGGCATATCAAGAAGCTGATTAAAAACCTTGTGCTGTGGACAAAGGGCCGCTGTAAAATGTGCAGTTTTGTCCTAACACAATGCCACAGATGTCTCAAGTTTTGAGGGAGCGTGCAATTGGCATTCTGACTGCAGAAATGTCCACCAGAGCTGTTGCCAGAGAATTTAATATTCATTTTTCTACCATAAGCCGCCTCCATCGTTGTTTTAGAGAATTTGGCAGTATGTCGACCAGCTTCGCACCACCATCACCTCATGTTTCAGCATGATAATGCACGGCCCCGTGTTGCAAGGATCTGTACACATTTCCTGGAAGCTGAAAATGTCCCAGTTCTTCCATGGCCTGCATACTCACCAGACATGTCACCCATTGAGTATGTTTGAGATGCTCTGGGTCGATGTGTACAACAGCGTGTTCCAGTTCCTGCCAATATCCAGAAACTTCGCACAGCCATTGAAGAGGAGTTGGTAAACATTCCACAGGCCACAATCAACAGCCTGATCTATTCTATGCGAAGGAGACGTCGTGCTGCATGAGGCAAATGGTCACACCAGCTACTGACTGGTTTTCTGATTCACACGCCTACATTTTTTTTAAAGGTATCTGCGATCAACAGATGAATGAATAGCTGTGTTCCCAGTCATGTAAAATCCATAGATTAAGGCCTAATGAATTTGTTTCAATTGACTGATTTTCTTATATGAAGTGTAACTCAATAAAATCTTTTAAATTGTTGCATGTTGCGTTTATATTTTTGTTAGTTGCGTTTATAGTTACGTTTAATTGATTGGGACAGACATTTTTTTTACATACTTGTAATTTAATTAACATAAATATACGGCGCATTTGGAAAGTATTCAGACCCCTCTTTTTCCACATTTTGTTAAGTTACAGCCTTATTCTAAAATGCATCAAATAAAATAGTTTCCTCATCAATCTACATACCATACCCCATAATGACAAAGCAAAAACAGGTTATTAGAATTTTATTTACATAAGTTTTCAGACCCTTTGCTATGAGACTCAAAATTGAGCTTATGTGCATCCTGTTTCCATTGATCATCCTTGAGATGTTTCTACATTGGTAAATTCAATTGATTGGACAGGCACACACCTGTCTATATAAGGTCCCACAGTTGACAGAGCAAGTCAGAGAAAAAAACAAGAATTGTCTGTATAGCTTCGATACAGAATTGTGTCGAGGCACAGATCTGAGGAAGGGTACCAAAAAATGTCTGCAGCATTGAAGGTCCCCAAGAACACAGTGACCTCCATCATTCTTAAATGGAAGAAGTTTGGAACAACCAAGACTCTTCCAAGAGCTGGCCGCCCGGCCAAACAGCAATCGTGGGAGAAGGGCCTTGGTCAGGGAGGTGACCAAGAACCCGATGGTCACTCTGACAGAGCTCCAGAGTTCCTCTGAGGAGATGGAAGAAACTTCCAGAAGGACAACCATCTCTGCAGCACTCCACCAATTAGGACTTTATGGTAGAGTGGCCAAGCGAAAACCACTACTCAGTAAAAAGCACATGACAGCCCACTTGGAGTTTGCCAAAAGGCACCTAAAGGACTCTCAGATCATGAGAAACAAGATTCTCTGGTCTGATGAAACCAAGATTGAAGTCTTTGGCCTGAATGCCAAGCGTCACGTCTGGAGGAAATCTGGCCCCATCCCTATGGTGAAGCATGTTGGTGGCAGCATCATGCTGTGGGGATGGTTTTCAGTGGCACGGACTGGGAGATCAGGATCGAGGGAAAGATGAACAGAGCAAAGTACAGAGAGATCCTTGATGAAAACCTGCTCCAGAGCGCTCAGGACCTCGGACTGGGGCGAAGGTTCACCTTCCAACAGGACAACGACCCTAAGCACACAGCCAAGAGAACACAGGAGTGGCTTTGGGACAAGTCTCTGAATGTCCTTGAGTGGTCTAGCCAGAACCCGGACTTGAACTCGATCGAACATCTCTTGAGAGACCTGAAAATAGTTGTGCAGCGACGCTCCCCATCCAACCTGACAGAGAGGGTGTGAAGAGAAGAATGGGAGAAACTCGCAAAATACAATTGAGCCAAGCTTGAAGCATCATACCATAGACTCAAGGCTGTAATCGCTGCCAAAGGTGCTTCAACAAAGTACTGAGTAAAGGGTCTGAATACTTATGTGAATTATATATTTCAGTTTTTATTTTAAATACAGTTACAAACATTTCTAAACCTGTTTTTGCTTTATTATTATGAGGTATTGTGTGTAGGGTGATGAGGGAAAAAACTTTTTTTTGACCCATTTTAGAATAAGCTGTAATGTAACAAAATGTGGAAAGAGTCAGGAGGTCTGAATACTTTCCAAATGCACTGTATATACAGTACCAGTCAAAAGTTTGGACACACCTACTCTTTCAAGGATTTTTCTATACTTTTACAATTTTCTACATTATAGAAAAATAGTGAAGACATCAAAAGTATGAAATAACACATATGAAATCATGTAGTAACCAAAAAAGTGTTAAACAAATCAAAACATATTTTAGATTCTTCCTTTGCCTTGATGACAGCTTTGCAGACTCTTGGCATTCTCTGAACCAGCTTCACCTGAAATGCTTTTCCAACAGTCTTGAAGGAGTTCCCACATATGCTGAGCACTTGTTGGCTGCTTTTCCTTCACTCTGCGGTCCAACTCATCCCAAACCATCTCAACTGAGTTGAGGTCGGGTGATAGTGGAGGCCAGGTCATCTGATGCAGCACTCCATCAGTCTCCTTCTTGGTCAAATATCCCTTACACATCCTGGAGGTGTGATTTGGGTCATTGTCCTGTTGAAAAACAAACGATAGTCCCACTAAGCCCAAACCAGATGGGTTGGCGTATCACTGCAGAAGGCTGTGGTAGCAATGCTGGTTAAGTGTGCCTTGAATTCTAAATAAATCACTGACAGTGTCACCAGCAAAACACCCTCACACCATCACAGCTCCTCCTCCATGATTCACTGTGAGAACCACACATCTGGAGATCATCCGTTCACCTACTCTGTGTCTCACATAGACACGGCAGTTGGAACCAAAAATCTCAAATTTGGACTCATCAGACCAAAGGACAGATTTCCACCAGTCTAATGTCCATTGCTTGTGTTTTTTGGCCCAAGCAAGTCTCTTCTTCTTATTGGTGCCCTTTAGTAGTGGATTCTTTGCAGTAATATGACCACAAAGGCCTGATTCACGCAGTCTCCTCTGAACAGTTGACATTGAGATGTGTCTGTTACATGAACTCCGTGAAGCATTTATTTGGGCTGCAATCTCAGGTGCAGTTAACTCTAATGAACTTATCCTCTGCAGCAGAGGTAACTCTGGGTCTTTCTTTCCTGTGGCGGTCCTCATGAGAGCCAGTTTCATCATGGCGCTTGATGGTTTTTGCGACTGCAAAGTTCTTGAAATGTTCTGTATTGACTGACCTTCATGTCTTAAAGTAATGATGGACTGTCATTTCTCTTTGCTTATTTGAGTTGTTCTTGCCATAATATGGACTTGGTGTTTTACCAAATAGGGCTATCTTCTGTATACCACCCCTAACTTGTCACAACACAACTGATTGGCTCAAACGCATTAAGGAAAGAAATTCCACAAATGTACTTTTAACAAGGCACACCTGTTAATTGAAATGCATTCCAGGTGAAGCTGGTTGAGAGAATTCCAAGAGTGTGCAAATCTGTCATCATGGCAAAGGGTGGCTACTTTGAAGAATCTGAAATGTAAAATACATTTTGATTTGTTTAACACTTTTTTGGTTACTACATGATTCCATATGTGTTATTTCATAGTTTTGATGTCTTCACTATTATTCTACAATGTAGAAAATAGTAAAAATAAAGAAAAACCCTTGAATGTGTAGGTGTGTCCAAACTTTTGACTGGTACTGTATACAAAGTATGTGGATACGCCTTCAAATTAGTTGATTCAGCTACATGGGTGTATAAAGTCGAGCAGATAGCCATGCAATCTCCATAGACAAACATTGGCAGTAGAATGGCTTTACTGAAGAGCTCAGTGACTTTCAACGTAGCACTGTCATAGGATGCCACCTTTCCAACAAGTCAGTTCGTCAAATTTCTGCCCTGCTAGAGCTCCCCCGGTCAACTGTAAGTGCTGTTATTGTGAAGTGGAAAAATCATCTGTCCTTGGTTGCAGCATTCACTACAGAGTTCCAAACTGCCTCTGGAAGCAACGTCAGCACAATAACTGTTTGTCGGGTGCTTCATGAAATGGGTTTCCATGGCTGAGCAGCCACACACAAGCCTAAGATCACCATGTGCAATGCCAAGCCGGCTGGAGTGGTGTAAAGCTTGCCACCATTGGACTCTGGAGCAGTGGAAAGGCATTCTCTGGAGTGATGAATCACGCTTCACCATCTGGCAGTCCGATGGACGAATCTGGGTTTGGCAGATGCCAGGAGAACGCTACCTGCCCGAATGCATAGTACCAACTGTAAAGTTGGAGGAATAATGGTCTGGGGCTGTTTTTCATGGTTCGGGCTAGGCCCCTTAGTTCCAGTGAAGGGAAATCTTAATGCTACAGCATACAATGACATTCTAGACGGTTCTGTGCTTGCAACTTTGTGGCAACAGTTTGGGGAAGGCCCTTTATTGTTTCAGCATGACAATACCACCATGCACAAAGCGAGGTCCATACAGAAATGGTTTGTCGAGATCGGTGTGGAAGAACTTGACTGGCCTGCACAGAGCCCTGAGCTCAACCCCATCGAACACGTTTGGGATGAATTGGAAACCTGACTGTGAGCCAGGCCTAATCGCCCAACATCAGTGCCCGACCTCACTAATGCTCTTGTGGCTGAATGGAATCAAGTCCCTGCAGCAATGTAACAACATCTAGTGGAAAGCCTTCCCGAGAAGAGTGGAGGCTGTTATAGCAGAAAAGGGAGGACCAATTCCATATTAATGCCCATGATTTTGGAATTAGATGTTCAACGAGCAGGTGTCCACATACTTTTCGTCATGTAGTATATCTTCCAATGCGTTGTGCTCATACGGCTTAGTGGTTGCGCTCAGACAATTTTGTCCTGACACCCGCCCTGTAGCAAAACACATGACGTCATCAGCAATGCGCTCGTGGTCGTTGATGAGTCAAACTAGCTGGTTAATTGCAATGTATTGGGACAATTTTCCTTGCTTTATTTAACCAAGCAGCAAACACATTGCGGAAAAGTTGTTGATAATGGATTACTGCAAAGACCGTCTTAAAGCAGACTGTGAGCTGTTGCTGAGTAGATTTCAGCAGACAGAATCGGTGCGATACGAGCTATTCTTGACGATATGGAAAGAGATGAAGTTCCAAAGTATTTTCTAGTAAGATTCTCTTTTTTTTTGTTAGACTAAAATCTACTGCTCTGTCACCTGTAAAATATAGTCTGTCTCAACTTCTCTGTGAATTTCATTAGCATCACCTGTTCCAATCCTGAGTGTTGCGATGAGTGTAACGTTGTCATGTATATGGTTTCATATTTGCGTCTGTCATGTGTCTTTTACAGTGGAAAAATGGAAAACAATCTAAAGAGGCTGTTCAGCCGTGAAGTCCTGGCTACAGCGTACACATACTTTCTACCACCATACACTTTTCAGATTAGAGTTGGGGCCTTGTACCTGCTCTATGGGCTATACCACTGCCAACTGTCCACACCAAAGGAAAAGGTTAGATGCTCTGGTTTCACTGAAATACAGATTTCACCACCCACTATATAGCAGAACTACCATTGAATGTTTGAGATACAATTTGAGTCTTGGACAACATATTCATACACAAACACATTCAATTATTATCTGTATACACTTGCATTTGTGTTTGTTCAAGGCTAGCTTTTTCAAGCAGAAATTTGCTTCCTGCAACACAAACTCAAAAAAGTTCTGGGACACTGTAAAGTCCATGGAGAATAAGAGCACCTCCTCCCAGCTGCCCACTGCACCGAGGATAGGAAACTCTGTCACCACCGATAAATACACTATAATTGAGAATTTCAATAAGCATTTTTCTACGGCTGGCCATGTTTTCCACCTGGCTACCCCTACCGCGGTCAACAGCACTGCACCCCCCACAGCTACTCGCCCAAGCCTTTCCCATTTCTCCTTCCCCCAAATCCAGTCAGCTGATGTTCTGAAAGAGCTGCAAAATCTGGACCCCTACAAATCAGCTGGGCTAGACAATCTGGACCCTTTCTTTCTAAAATGATCTACCGAAATTGTTGCAACCCCTATTACTAGCCAATTCAACCTCTCTTTCGTGTCATCTGAAATTCCCAAAGATTGAAAAGCAGCTGCTGTCATCCCCCTCTTCAAAGGAGGGGACACTGATGACCCAAGCTGCTACAGACCTATATCTATCCTACCCTGCCTTTCTTAGGTCTTCGAAAGCCAAGTCAACAAACAGATTACTGACCATTTCGAATCCCACCGTACCTTTTCCGCTATGCAATCTGGTTTCAGAGCTGGTCATGGATACACCTCAGCCACGCTCAATGTCCTAAACGATATCGTAACCGCCATCGATAACAAACAATACTGTGCTGCCGTATTCATTGACCTGGCCAAAGCTTTCGACTCTGTCTATCACCTCATCAGCAGACTCAATAGCCTTGATTTCTCAAATGATTGCCTCACCTGGTTCACCAACTACTTCTCTGATAGAGTTCAATGTGTCAAATTGGATGGCCTGTTGTCCGGGCCTCTAGTCTCTATGGGGGTGCCACAGGGTTCAATTCTTGGGCCAACTCTTTTCTCTGTATACATCAATGATGCTGCTCTTGCTGCTGGTGAGCCTCTGATCCACCTCTACGCAGACGACACCATTCTGTATAATTCTGGCCCTTCTTTAGACACTGTTAACAACCCTCCAGACGAGCTTCAATGCCATACAACTCTCCTTCCGTTGCCTCCAACTGCTCTTAAATACAAGTAAAACTAAATGCATGCTCTTCAACCGATCGCTGCCCGCACCTGCCCGCCCGTCCAGCATCACTACTCTGGACGGTTCTGACTTAGAATATGTGGACAACTACAAATACCTAGGTGTCTGGTTAGACTGTAAACTCTCCTTCCAGACTCACATCAAACATCTCCAATCCAAAGTTGAATGTTGAATTGGCTTCCTATTTCGCAACAAAGCATCCTTCACTCATGCTGCCAAACACACCCTCGTAAAACTGACCATCCTACCGATCCTCGACTTCGGCGATGTCATTTACAAAATAGCCTCCAATATCCTACTCAATAAACTGGATGCATTCTATCACAGTGCCATCCGTTTTGTCACCAAAGCCCCATATACTACACACCACTGCAACCTGTTTGCTCTCGTTGGCTGGCCCTCGCTTCATACTCGTCTCCAAACCCACTGGCTCCAGGTCATCTACAAGACCCTGCTAGGTAAAGTCCCCCCTTATCTCCGCTCACTGGTCACCATAGCAGCACCCACCTGTAGCACGCGCTCCAGCAGGGATATCTCTCTGGTCACCCCCAAAGCCAATTCCTCCTTTGGCCGTCTCTCCTTCCAGTTCTCTGCTGCCAATGATTGGAATGAACTACAAAAATCTCTTAAACTGGAAACACTTATCTCCCTCACTAGCTTTAAGCACCAGCTGTCAGAGCAGCTCACAGATCACTGCACCTGTACATAGCCCATCTATAATTTAGCCCAAACAACTACCCCTTCCCCTACTGTATTTTTTTTATTTTGCTCCTTTGCACCCCATTATTTCTACTTTGCACTTTCTTCCACTACAAATCTACCATTCCAGTGTTTTACTTGCTATATTGTATTTACTTCGCCACCATGGCCTTTTTTGCCTTTACCTCCCTTATCTCACCTCATTTGCTCACATCGTATATAGACTTGTTTTTCTACTGTATTATTGACTGTATGTTTGTTTTATTCCATGTGTAACTCTGTGTTGTTGTATGTGTCGAACTGCTTTGCTTTATCTTGGCCAGGTCGCAATTGTAAATGAGAACTTGTTCTCAACTTGCCTACCTGGTTAAATAAAGGTGAAATAAATAAATAAATAATTATTCACATATAATGCATGCTTTTTAACATAAGCTGTTAATTTTCTCTTGTCTACAGATAAGGCTAGCTCTGAAGGACTGGGAGGAAGTGAGGAAGTTCCAGCAGGATGCAGTTAGTGCCCAGCACTTTGATGTGGTCTACATCATCAGACAGCTCATCTCACAAAAAGCCTTCTACTTCACTGTCATGCCCACACCAGTAAGATCTCCAGTCTTCTTTAGCTTGCTGTCCACATCAACAAATGGATAGACCCTGTAGAGTTAATACAGAATCATCCCTAGTTGAATGATTGCACATGAGTAAAGGGTTAGATGTGTTAAAAATTCTCACAAATGCTTGAACATTTATGCTATAGCCTCAACATCATTGTTTTATAAGAAGGCTGTTAGGAACATTCATTGTTGATTTATTTGAATCCATCTACATGATATCTTTCTCCTTGTGCAGCTGATTTTCAATGTGAAGAAGAGCAACAAGAACTCAAGAACCGTGTGTGAGGATTTCCTTGAGCGAGCGGCCCGGCCACAGGAGCTGGTCAGCATGGACATGCTTGAGGTGAGCTAGTAGAACGATCATGTATTCCTACACACGCACACAAGCAGCAGGTTGGAATGGCAGACAAGAGCCCGAAGGATACTTTTGTCTTTACTTTCTCAGAGATTATAAACCAGGGTACATGTCGTTTAAGAGGCACTACTAGTGTCACTGCTGTACTAGGGCCTACATGTTACTGTGTGTATTACAGGCTCTGATGTTGTGGTGTATGTGTGTATGCTATGGATGAACACAGGAGCTGGCGAACGTACATGAGCACTATGAACAGGTGAAGGCATCAATTTCAGCCAAGCCAGGCCAGCCAGACCCATCCATCAATTTGATCCACAAGAACTTGGTGCCACGGCTACACAACACTGTCGTGGGATTCTACAACTGGCAGAAGGCTCAGGTTAGAGATCTGCTCATCATAGCTGTCTTGTTTGTGTGTGCGTGCGTTTGTGTGAGAGAGAGAAAGTGTGTGATACACCTACCGTTATGCTAAGATTGTGTGCTTTATGTTAAATTATGTTTAGGGTTTGGAAGATAGAGTAGATGGAGATAGCGGCGAGGGAACTTCAAATAAGCAAGAGGTGAGTTTTAATATACCAAAATAAACCACTATCAGAAGATTTCTTTGTTCTAAATTCACCCCTATGTTGAATTTAAGACTTATTATTTGTATGTCGTGTCCACAGATTTTCTCCACTGCCCTCAATACACATGTCTTGCAGTAATGACTTTGGCCAGAGGGTGGCACTGTGGTCAACATGTTTCCTCTTTTATTCTCTTCTCAGAGTTCCCAGCGAGCTCAGCGTCTTGCATCCATCAAGTCTAAATCATATGGTCAGATAGTGGAGGTTTGTAAAGTTTTTCCTATGTACAAACTTACACGTACCGTTTTTGGTCCCGCTTTATTTGAAGTGCATCTTATGAAAGCGTCATAAAGGCTTCATAAGCACTACATAAATGCTTCACAAATCATCTATAACCGTATATCATGCTCTATAAAGATTCATAATGTGGCATAACCATCCATTTATTTGTTCACATTTATGAATCCTTTATAGAGCATATACGGTTATAGATGATTAGTGACCTATTTATGTAGTGCTTATGAAGCCTATATGAATGCTTTATGAAGCCTTCATAAGATGCACTTCAAATAAAGTGGGACCCAGTTTTTGTCTCAAGTTAATTGGTTCAGGTTAATTCTAATCTCTGTAATGACTGGGATGGTGTGCTCCTATTAGAGAATTTTTTTCATATAATGGAGCATTACGTTTCTCCCCATAGGCCTCCAAGGCCCGGCGACACCGGCAGGTTGGAAGGGATGAGGTGGTGATTGCTAAGGAGACCTCGCACCATAAGAGACTCAAGTCACTCAAACAAAGGACCAGTCATCTGACCCAAGGCAAGTCCCTATGTTCCCGCCTGCCAGTAGGCCTGTTCTTCACATCACCTTAAAATGGTCCTGATCAACTGACAGTCTGTGTGTCCAACTAACAATCTGTATGTCCAACAGGCACTGCAAGGGAAGAAGCTCTGAAAACCACCAGGCTGTGGTGCATGAGTCAACTTGAAGCTCAAGGTATGTAAGGGCTGTGGCACACGGGGTGAATGGCTGTGGCAAGGTCACCACACACTCAAGTATCTGCTCAGACAGTTTTGATTCAGATAGTGGTAGTTCTAGAGATGAATGTGATTGGATAATACAATTATGCTGTAATGTATTTGATATGAATGATTAGGGCTGGGAATTGCCACGGACCTCACTATACAACATTATCATGATACTTACACTACCAGTCAAAAGTTTTAGAACACCTACTCATTCAAGGACTTTTCTTTATTTTTACTATTTTCTACATTGTAGAATAGTAGTGAAGACATCAAAACTATGAAATAACACATATGGAATAATGTAGTAATCAAAATATATTTGAGATTCTTCAAAGTAGCCACCCTTTGCATTGATGACAGATTTGCACACTCTTGGCATTCTCTCAATCAGCTTCACTTGGAATGCTTTCCCAACAGTCTTGAAGAAGTTTCCACATATGCTGAGCACTTGTTGGCTGCTTTTCCTTCACTCTGTGGTCAGACTCATCCCAAACTATCTCAATTTGTTCGAGGTCGGGGGATTGTGGAGGCCAGGTCATCTGATGCAGCACTCCAGCACTCTCCTTCTTGGTCAAATAGCCCTTATACAGCCTGGAGGTGTGTTGGGTCATTGTCCTGTTGAAAAATAAATGATAGTCCCACTAAGCACAAACCAGATGGGATGGCATATCGCTTCAGAATACTGTGGTAGCCATGCTTGTTAAGTGTGCCTTGAATACTAAATAAATCACAGACAGTGTCACTAGCAAAGCACCCCCACACTATAACACCTCCTCCTCCATGCTTTACGGTGGGAACCACATGTGGAGATCATCCGTTTACTCACACTATGTCTCACAAAGACACGGCCGTTGGAACCAAAAATCTCCAATTTGGACTCCAGACAAAAGGACAAATTTCCACCAGTCTAATGTCCATTGGTCGTGTTTCTTGGCCCAAGCAAGTCTCTTCCTATTGGTGTCCTTTAGTAGTGGGTTCTTTGCAGCAATTTGACCATGAATGCCTGATTCACACAGTCTTCTGTGAACAGTTGATGTTGAGATGTCTGTTACTTGAACTCTGTGAAGCATTTATTTGGGCTGCAGTTAACTCTAATGAACTTATCCTCTGCAGCAGAGGTAACTCTCGGGCTTCCATTCCTGTGGCGGTCTTCATGAGAGCCAGTTTCATCATAGCTCTTGATGGATTTTGCGACTGCACTTGAAGAAACGTTCAAAGTTCTTGAAATGCTCCGTATTGACTGACCTTCATGTCTTAAAGTAATGATGGACTGTCATTTCTCTTTGCTTATTTGAGCTGTTCTTGCCATAATATGGACTTTGTCTTTTACCAAATAGGGTTATCTTCTGTATACCACCCCTACCTTGTTACAGCACAACTGATTGGCTCAAACACATTAAGAAGGAAAGAAATTCCACAAATTAACTTTTAAGAAGGCACACCTGTTAATTGAAATGCATTCCAGGTGACTACCTCATGAAGCTGGTTGAGAGAATGCCAAGAATGTTCAAAGCTGTCAAGACAAAGTGTGGCTATCTGAAGAATCTCAAATATAAAATCTATTTTGATTTGTTGAACACTTTTTTTGGTTACTACATGATTCCATGTGTGTTATTTCATAGTTTTGATGTCTTCACTATTCTACAATGTAGAAATAGTAAAAATAAAGAAAAACCCTTGAATGAGTAGGTGTTCAAAAACTTTTCACCGGTAGTGTAGATTCCGATACGGTATGTATTGCGATTCGATGTTCCAAACATATTGGTCACTTGTCTGCTGCAGAGGGACAAGAAAGACCCATGAGAAAACAAGTTTTGATCAGTCATGGAAATAAAAGTGCTGAAAACAAATTGGCTTTGGAGTTTTGGTGCAGGTACAGCCAACTAGTGCAAAAATAATATTGTGATATTGTCAAAATGCTACGATATATTGTGAAAAATAATATTCCGATATGTAACTATCTAGTTTTTTTCCCCCATCACTATGAATGATTGGAATATTTGTATTTATTATTTAAATGTAACCTTTATTTAACTAGGCAAGTCAGTTAAGAACAAATTCTTGTTTACAATGACGGCCTACCGGGGAACAGTGGGTTAAACTGCCTTGTTCAGGGGCAGAACGACTGATTTTTACCTTGTCAGCTCGGGTATTCGATCCAGCAATCCCCGATTACTGGCCCAATGCCCGATTACTGCTGCCCCAGGAATAGAAGTGTAATGTTATGAATTTTGTTCTCTGCTTGTCCCATTTTAGAAACAATAAAAAAGAAAAAGAAAAGGAAATTCAAATGGTGATGTCACAGAAGAGGAAAAAGGTACTGAAGAGTTGGTTTGGTTTAGAGAGTCAGTCAGACATCAATCCCTGTGTACAACCACAATCATCAACTTTGGTACAAATGATTTTATCCAGCATACATCTGGTTTCACCATAGGTGTTGTTAATCACTCAAAATGCAATGCTTTTAAAGTCTGGCACATAAGGAAGTTAGTCTCTCTAGGTGTTACCCTTCATTTATGAAGGCTTCAAAGACATGCAAAGATTTTGTTCATGTCGCAGTAAAAAATGTAATTATTGTATTGTGCTGGTATCAGTCAATGATATGGATAATTTGTTTCCATCACTGACAATTTTACTCACTACTTGATGCTTGAAAATATTGAGAAAAAAGTTCAATTACATTGAAAACCAAGTTCCCTTTCAAATGCCTTTGTTTTTGATACTGTTGTTGGAACATCAAATGTTTTCACTGTTATGGAGTTGAGTTCAGAGAACATAATGTTGTCACATATGTAAGTCTCTTTATCAAAATGTATTGGTCACGTCCCGAATACAACAGGTGTGGACTTTACAGGGAAATGCTTACTTACAAGCCCATTCCCAACATTACAGTTAAAAAGTAAGACGAATAAGGAAATAGTAACACAATAAGAAACAGTAACAAGGCTATGTAACAAGGAGTATCAGTTCTGAGTTCTCTGTTTATATGACCTCACTTTTTTATAAACATACATTTTTACAGAATGTTTGTGGTTTCTCCTTTTTATGCTGTCCTGGTTCCTGCATTCCAGTCTTTATTCTCTTGCCCACCATCTTACATTGTGTTTGTGTATATGTTTCCGTGGGTGCGTTTGTGCATCCTTGATTGAATGAGCAGCCAGGCAATTTAGCTGGATGGCACTGGCAGTATGACCTCTGAGGTCAGTATGGACTGCTCTCCTCTCTGATCACATTAGTGTGTTTGCACATGCATGATTGACTTCTATACATGGGGGTGACTGTCAAGTGGATGTGTGTGTGTGTGTTTTTAGTACTATATTATGTCACAATGAGAATACTAATCTAATCCCCAGGTCAGATTTACACTCAGTTGTTTTATCAATCTCTGCATTACATGCTGATGGGTGTCACCACCACAATGCCTGACCTGGATAGCCAATGTGCTACCAACCTCGGGGCAGCCTACCCCACACACTCACTACATGCTTATTTTTTTTCAATCCCAATATTTATTTCAGATGAATTGGAAATAAAGTTTTAGACTACAATTTGCAATTATGCAAATATTTCCATCAAATGGAGTTAACTGGGTTGTAGGGTGCTGTAACATACTAGTCTTGCAGTGAATTGCTAACTGTGAAGATGGAGAACTAGTCTGGCATTGGAGGTGCAGAGGCGGGAGAAGAGGACAGGCAGGACACACCATGCGGATCAGCCAGTAACTGTGGGTTTAGTGCACTTAAAAGAAGAATTCGATCATTACTATAGTCACTCCCAGTCGCGGTAAGTAGTAGCCTATCGTTTTTCAATTATGTTGAATTGTTTCGAGTCATTTATTTATCCTATAATCTATCTAGGTCATTCACTGGGCCAACATGTCTTTAACAAGACCGACCTGGTCCAAGTACATCTGTGTCACTAAGTGTTTATTTAATTTGAAAGAACATATTTTGTGTTCTGTTGGTCAAAGCCAGGTAGGTGCACATAAGGTCACTCGTAAGAAGATGAGACGGGAGGGAGAGGTATGGGGGCGAGCACGTCATTGTTTTGAGGCTAGGAGGGACGGTGTGTTGGTGAAACGCAGGGTGGTAGGAAGAGTCTAAACCGTGATTGCGGCTAGAGAGCTGGGCAACTGCGGAAGGAGGCGAGGAAACGGCCCACCGCAGCCAGTATACCCCTACCCGCCGCTATCCGTGCGGCGATCTATGGACAATGTGAGCCACCGGGGATGCCACTACAACGTTAATCCTATTCACATCTAAATCGGACCTTAAACAGACTCAACCATGGCCACAGATAGTAAGTATCCCAATAGAGAAAATGAACAAATGTATTTTTATAGCAGAGGAAAGGCAAGAGATAGGCTAGTACAATTATTTAATTCCACGATCTGCTGTTGCAGATGCTATGCGGTTGAGATTGAAGCTATCTTTTTTCTTGGTACGTCTGGCTACAATGTTTCCATTTTATACTGCTTGATACAGTGATACAACATATAATTGTGTTGGCTGCGTCGGCTGACATAATAGGCTATAATTCCGCTATTTCAGCTACGACTTGAAAACGCATGTTGTGCTCTGCAATTGGATGTTGGCATATGTTGAGAATTCCCTTTACCATATTTCCTGTGACGACCTGCCATTGCAGTCATTATTATTGACTTTTCTGAGGGCTATTTGTGTTAAATCATGACGCAAATGATTATAACTCGATTCAGTGTTGAAATAAAGGATAGGCCTGCGCCCAGATCAGTACTTGCGTTTTATGTAGGCTATGGCACACAGAAGATCTATGTTTGATATAGCCTGCCATCTCCAATGGAATGGTTCATCTAGGTCAACATTTGACAAGGTACAACATTAGTTTATACAAATCAGGCCATGAATAGGCTACCACTTGTGAGGTTGAATAATAGCTGACAGGAGCCTGTATGGACTTCAATGAATGGTAGAATCCCCTAACTGACTCCACACACACACACACACACACACACACACAAACACACACACTATAAGCGCCTTATTAAATGTGTAAAGTTATCTAACAACTCACCTATCTTTATTATTCTGTCACATTATTTCAATAGCCTGTTGTACCAAAGCTGAATGGCCCTGCATTGTAGTAATACACAGTAACAGAGACCCTGTTGGAGTAACTCACCAGCCGTTGGACTCACCATCACTTGCCAAACATAGACATGTAGAAACACATAGTCATGTCTAGTTGCCAGCATGGACATTCATGAGGGGTGTGCCTGCTTTTTCCCTCATAGTATATTCATTAAGAATGCCTAATCGTGTTTATATAAACTCATGGAAAGGCGTGGGTGGAATCAAGACCCCCTTTAAGGTAAATATGCAGATTTACTGTGAGACTAGGAAGTCTGTACATACATGCATCCATACTATTAGATCCCTTTTCTGAGTCATATCCCTAGAGGTGGCCACTCTCTCCGGTGGACATTCTATCCCTGAACAACTGGTCTGGAACCATATCTCACCAAACTACAAAACAAAGCCTGGGGAAAACCTAGACATACTGCACTGTAGACTAAGTCAGCCGTAACCAACCTCTCTCAGTGCCCACAATGGAGAGACTAAAGAGATGCTCTCTGATCTCTTATCTCTGTATGTTTCGGAGCTTTGTGTTGTGTAGAAGCTCCTCTGAGCTGGAGAATATGGTTGAATAAGTACAGAGCACTCTGTTGTGTCTGCTGCTGCTGCTAATGGTGGCCTAGTTACAGGGCCATGTGTAATTCATACATTCCTCTCCATGTTGGGCAGACAGGGCTGGCCTGGAACTGACTGTGTGTGTGTGTGTGTGTGTGTGTGTGTGTGTGTGTGTGTGTGTGTGTGTGTGTGTGTGTGTGTGTGTGTGTGTGTGTGTGTGTGTGTGTGTGTGCAAATGCGTTATTCATGTTCAGTATTTCCTGTTTACTCTAGTCTGTAAACTCTGTTCAGAATATAGCATATTCATCTATATAGTTTCATGAAATGTCAGATGTTCACAGACACAACTTGTTTCATTATTTTGGTAATCGTCAAAAAACAATTTTGGCCAACACTTTTTTATCTTAGATGTGTTTGAACTTTACACCAGTGGAAAGGCAGTCTAGACTTTTTGATCGATGTCATCACCTCACTCCATGTTATTGCATCTGAGAGCATTATTCAGGAAGGGTGTTTGGCCTAGCCCAGTTGGACAGGAAGAACATTAGGAGAGATTGAGGGAGCTAGTTCTTGTAGAGTCAGACAGAATACAGGGAGGGAGAAGGAAGTAGGTTGACAACAGCTACATAATTAGTTCACTCCAATATGGTATCCTTCCTCGCGGCAGGATACATTCTGAGTAAGGATTTCAGATTAGTTCAGTGTATCGTGTAATGCTGAGGCTGTGCCTGACCCCCTTAAACAGCTTCCACCGCTCTACTTCCACCTTGTCCTTTTTCGTCTACTTCCACCTTGTCCTTTTTCGAGGCGCCGTAGATCACAGACAAAGAGGATTGAAGTGATCCAATAGCTCACATAACCATGGTTACATACATAACCTTCATTGTGTAGCACTATATTGGATCACTCCATTATGGTATCACAATACCAGATTAATCGGTGAACTAGGTAAGGGCCAGGCAGAGAGCACAGTCCTGTAGGACTGAGCTCAGGGCAGTCATAGTCGTGGTGTTCCTCCGTCCCGACTCAGGGAAGCGGAGGCGTCATCCAGCACAGAAGCCCTGATCTCATTGGCGGGGGCAATATTGACTCGATAGTACCTCTTGGCCGTCATCATGGCATGCCTATATTGCGGCTAGATACACTCTCAATGTGAATGCCGCATCGAGCTGTGACTGTGAAAACCGGAAAACCGTTTGCACATGACTCTCTCATCAGGTACAGAATATGCCCCGCCACATTTGATATGATGCATTAGTGGAAGAAGCCATGGCGCTCCGCAGTGTTCACCACATTGTCCTGAAGGCCTAGACTGGTCCACTAACGCCTCTCAGAGGCCAAGCCGAAGCTGGAAACGGTGCGGGTCCGTATGCCATAGTGTCCCCCCAGCCTGAAAGAGCAGGTCGGGCCTCAGGGGCAGCTGCCATGGAGTCCCTGAGAGGAGGGACAACAGGAGGCTAAATCATGGTAGTCTCGGCCAGCATGAAGCTATCAAGTGCAGCTGGTGGCTCATCAAGATGACCCTGTCTAGTGTATGGGAAATGGTGGGAACACGTAAAGAGGTCGTTGCCGGCCAATTGTGAGCTAGGGCATCCAGACCCAGAGGGCCTATAGGGTCTGACATCGAGAAAGAGCTGGGGAAATCAATGTTCTGCTGAGATGCAAACTGGTCCACCTGTGCTCTCATGAACCTGTACCAAAGCAGTAGCACCACCTGAGGGTGTAGACTCTAGTCCCCCTCCGACAGGCTGAGAGAGCATGTCCGCTGCATTGTTCAGGACCCAGGGGATACTGTATGTTCTGCTTGCAAGCGGGTCTGGGCCCACGGCAAGAGCTCCCGAGCCATTGGACCAGGAAATGCTGTCCTACCAGGTAGGGCTGGAACTGTTGGAGAGCTAGGCGAACCAACCTGAGCTCCAGCACATTGAGGCACCATGGGGGCTCCAGCGGCCGCTGGCCGCCATGCCACTGAACACGGCTCCCCAACACATCAGAGAGGCGTCAGCGCACACCAGCTCTCTGCGGTGGACTCTGATCAGACCTACCCCCTTTTACAGGAAGGCGCAGGATAGCCACTTTGATAGGGTCCTCAAACATGCACTCATCACCAGCAGTTGACGGTGTCTGTGTTGTTTTGGGTAACGGCCGTGGGAGTTGAACCATTGCTGGAGTGGCCTGATGGCACCAACAGGGTAGCCACCATCAGTAGGCCGAGTAACTGTTGGCACTCTAACACCGACACGGCTCGTCCGAGCCAGAAACGGTTGAGGTAGGATAGGATTTTGTTACTCTCACCTTTGGGAGATGTGTCTGTTATATCTAGCCTAGCTGTAGAAGAACGCACGGTTTCACATTGTACATCACTCTGTCGTTTAATGACATGTGCCACTCATCCTGACAACCCATTCATCCATAAAGCAGCACACTGTCGTAAACCATAACAACGTACAGTATGACGTACAGCACGTCGTACCATACATAACATTTCCCCCCCCTTTCCAAAACCAGGGACTGGTACCATATATAAAATGTCCATAGGGCAAGAACCTAGAGTGATACCTGTAAGAAATAAAACATTAACCTTTAAACAGAAGGACTCTCCAAACTAACCAGTTCAGTCCATTAACCTGGAGGTTGACTAAGACACCTACCGGAGCCTAAGAATGAAAAGAGGTTAAGTAGTCCCCCAGATGAGCAGGGCGAGTTCGTGCCCGCATAGGCCTTTCTTCAACCGCCACCGCTTGTGGCTCTGGCCCTTGGGGAGCCCGTAGAGGCTGGGGCTCGGGTGGTAGTGGTGGGGGAGGTCCATCCGGTGGCGTCTCTGGCCTGCATGTCTGTTCTGTGTGCATTCGTATTCCTTGAGGAGCAGGGACTTTCCTGAGGCGGCTGGCGTGCCAGCGTGATCCATTGCTCAACATGAATGTGGCGGGCCCCAGTTGTCGACTGACCTGCAGGGGTTCCGACCAGAATGAGGCCATTTTGTTGCACCGCTGAGGCCGTCGGGCTCGGACCCAGTCAGACACTTGGATTATCGACTTCTTCATCCTGTGTGCCTTGTCAAAACGCTGTTTCATTGCTCTTTGGTGCCTGGTCACTGCCTGCTGTTCTTGGGTGCACCTAGTCGCCGGTTCTGCAACTCTCTGTGTTCTGAGTCTGTCCAGTGGCAGTTCCATCTCACGACCTAGCATGAGGGATGCCGGGGAGGCCTGTGTTGTTGTGTGTTTGCTTGCTCTGTAGTGCATTAGCGTTTGATTCAAAGCAGTTTGTAACGTGCACCCCTGGACCAGGTGCGCTCTGATGCCGTTCTTCAGCGTTTGGTTGAAGCGTTCCACCCCTCAGTTAGCTTGTGGGTTGTAGTAGGCCGTGCGGATGTGTTTGATTCCCTTGTTGCTGAGATATGAGGAGAACTCGGCAGAGATTAGCTGGGGCCCATTGTCCGTGGTAAGGGTGAGGGGCAGGCCCCACCTTGTGAACAGGCTGTCTAGGATGTCCACGATGGCCTGTGCTGTGATAGTTCCGACAGGAACCACTTCTGGCCACTTAGAGTGGAGGTCATACACCACCACCAGGAAGCGCTGATGGTGAGGGACTGCGTGACCATGGATCTCGCCACAGATGTCCAGTTGGATGTGCTCCCAGGGGCGGGACGGCCATGCGAGAGGCTGCAGGGGGGGTGGGGCGGACTGTCCTGTTTTCCCACTGAGGAGGCATGCAGCACAATCCCTGACCAGGGCTTCAATGTCGTGGTCGATGCCTGGCCACCACACAAGGTCTCGACATCGCTGTTTGACCTTCACTATGCCCAAGTGCCCCTCGTGCGCCATGGATGAATGGGTACTTATCCGGGACAACGGCCTTGTTCACAGCACGAAGATCCACGCAGGTCCGGATTCCACCTGACTTTTTAGTCAACCTCCAGGTTAATGGACTGAACTGGTTAGTTTGGAGAGTCCTTCTGTTTAAAGGTTAATGTTTTATTTCTTACAGGTATCACTCTAGGTTCTTGCCCTATGGACATTTTATATATGGTACCAGTCCCTGGTTTTGGAAAGGGGGGGGGAAATGTTATGTATGGTACGACGTGCTGTACGTCATACTGTACGTTGTTATGGTTTACGACAGTGTGCTGCTTTATGGATGAATGGGTACTTATCCGGGACAACGGCCTTGTTCACAGCACGAAGATCCACGCAGGTCCGGATTCCACCTGACTTTTTGGTTGCAATGACTAAGTTTGAAATCCAGGGGGCAGCGTTGACTGGCTCAATGATGCCTGCATCCAACTGTGCCTGGAGATCTTTTGTGACGTCATCACGCAGTGCAAAGGGAATGCGCCGCAGGGGCTGCATGACTGGGGTAACTTCCAGATTCACTAGGGGCCTGTGAGTAAAGGCTGTGAGGCAGCCCAGTCCATCAAAAAGAGTTGGCCAGTTCTGTTGCCATGTGCAGGTAACCTGGTGGATAGCTGACCCACTGTCATCTCTCAGCGTGAATCCCAAGCCTGTGAAGAGGTCGAGGCCCAAGAGGTTGGCACCCCGCTTTGCAACATGAAATGTGAATGATGGCAGATGCTTGGTGCCGTAGTGTACTGGGACCTGGAGGGTGCCTACAATGTCTATCTTGGGTCTACCGTACCCACACAGGGCAGTGGAGGGCTGTTGGAGTGGTAGGTGACTGAAAAACTTGTAGTAAGTGGCAAGGTTGAGCAACGACACCGCAGCGCCAGTATCCAGCAGCAAAGGCAAACCCACCTCACCCAGCTGCACAGTGCATGTCCTGAATGACACATGGTTGGTGGAGACAGTTCGGATTTCCGTGCGTTCATGTTGAGAGTGAGATGAAACTAAGGGCCTGTGCTGGGTGGAGCTAGTAGCTGGGGCAGAACGACACACTTTTGCAAAGTAATTGTATTTTGAACAGTTCTTGCATATTTTCCCACGGGCTGGGCAGTTTGAAGCCCTTGAATTGTGAGAGCTAGCCCCGCAGTTGCCACAGCTACTTCTGTTCGTTTGTCTGTGTGCCTGCTGCACGGGCATGCCGGTGTCTGTGTCCATGCAGCTATCAACGTGGGAGGCCATGCACAGCGCGTGATCGTTGTAGTGCGCCTGCTCGGGCTGAAGCTGCTGTGTGAGAATGGCTGGGGGCCGAGTGTATGCTGCAGATCTGTCTGTTAGCATAGTAGAGCATTCCAACGCCGCTTCAACCTGGAGTGCTATTTTAATAGCTCCATCTAGTTGTAAATTATCCGATTCCAAAACAGTTTCTCCCTTGTCTTTTCACATAACGTCCCCTCTATCAACTGATCCCTGATGATCTCGTCCTGAAGTGTCCCATAGTTACAAGAGCTAGCCAAATCCCTCAGATTAGCCACGTAGCTTTGAATGGACTCACCCGGCCGTTGGTGTCTCTTCCGTAGCCGGTAGCGTCGGAGGAGCACTCGCTCTTTCCCGTCGAAATGGTTCCGTAGGAGGCTGACTGCAGCAGTGAATGTAGGAGCCGATCCAAGCGCTCTGAAAATCCTTTGTCCCTCTGTACCGAGGCAGTGACGGAGCAGTGCTGTCCTCCGCTTGTCGGAGATTGTAGAAAAGTCCATAGCTTCGATATAAGTGTTAAAGCTATCAAGCCAGTTATTCCACGGGACTGGAGGTTCGCCAGGCACGGCGAGGAATGGTGCCGGCGGTGGTAAACTGAATTCAGCCATCTTCGTCGCCAATGTTATATCTAGCCTAGCTGTAGAAGAACGCACGTCTGCACGGTTTCACATTGTACATCACTCTGTCGTTTAATGACATGTGCCACTCATCCTGACAACCCATTCATCCATAAAGCAGCACACTGTCGTAAACCATAACAACGTACAGTATGACGTACAGCACGTCGTACCATACATAACAGTGTCCTCATGAGAGTCGAGTCTATGGATATCCCGAGGAAGATCACCTTCTTTGGGACTTAAGGGAAAGTGTGTTTATTACTGTGCTTAGTCCTGCAATGGTCACCTCTTGTTAAGCTAGCTACTTTGCAAACTTGTTCACCGTGGAACACACAAAAGTCTAGGCAAGATGGCTGCACCCTGTGAGAGATGAAAACGTGGTGCGACACCTAGCTTACTCTTAGGGGAGAACTGCAAGAAACATACATAGTCTCTTGATCTTGTGGGGTAGGCGCGGTTCCTGAACCCCAATACTAAAACCGTGAGGGTTCCGGTGTACAGAAAAGTCACACAGACAACTAAGACAAACTCTCAGCGCCGCTATACTGGTCGACCAAACCGAGTATCGACTAGGTTGGTACACTGTCACAAGTAATAAAAACTAAGACAAAACCCAAACAATATAGCACAAGCCAAACCGAGTGGGGGTACAGCAGAGCACCCAGATGGAGAGGCTAGCTAGCTAGCTGCTCCAAGCTATTGAATAGCTGCGGGTATACTCCTGCGCTAATACATGCTAACGTAGAGCTCTTACCAAGCAAATCCTCTCTGGAATGAGCCAAGAAAAGGAATAGGTGGAAGTAGTGTGGCGGCAGCTATTTAAGGGGGTCAGCAGTAGCATCAACACTAACCAGTACACAACTCTAATCTGAAATCCTTACTCAGAATGTATCTTTCCACGCGGAAGGATACCATATTGGAGTGATGCAATATAGTGCTAGATTGAACTGTGAGACATGAAGGGTGAGAGAAGACCTACAGACTCACAGTTCCCCTCTACAGGGACAGAACCTGCTTTACTCCACTCAGTCAGGACCTTTGAGCTGCTTTCATTTCATCAGTATATCCTCAGTCTAGTTCGTGCTGATAGGGAGATGTATGAACATGATATCGGTTGATTAGAAGAAAAAAAATCTTGATTGATTTTCCAATGTTTGAAGACGAGACAACTTGTCATTTACACTTTCTTTGGACCTCTATACAGTTTGTATCAGACGAAACAGCAGATATTTTTCTTACAATGATAGTAATGTAACAAAATGAAAGGTTCCCGTCGTAGAAGGTTCATTTTCGCAGACCTCTGGGAGTCATTTTTGTCATTTGATCAATTGGTTGTTCTGTTGAATGCCATGACTAAAATGTCCAACAGATGACGCTATCCTCTTAGTCTCATTGGCTTAGGACATTCTCCTTCTAAAACATCAAAGACAGAGCAGTTTGGGGAAGACCGATATTTCCTCTATTTGAATTCACGTAGATTGTGACCTCATTCCAGTGTGTGGGTCTGTGTAACTTTGTATTGTATTGTCTTTCAAGATGTTGCATATGCTACATGAAATTGCTCAGTCTGCAGAATATTCACGCACAACCTCATGGAACCAGCAGAGGGCATCTGCACATCAACATTGTGACAGTGCTCCGATATTGGTTAGTGAAACAGGACTGAAGACCTTGATCATTCATGTGAATGTTCAGTCTTACTTATTTTTCCCTGCGTCAAGCTTATTCTATGTTGACGTTATTATTACCTTCTTCTCATATGCATGGTTAGACAGATAAACACATGCCCCAGCACATACAATACAGTAGCTATAGCCCACATGTTCATGATGATTGTTATCAATCACAACCCCCTGACTATTGTTGTGCTTCCTGGTCCCCACTCTCTCTGGGCCCTGCCCTTTGTCTCTGATCCCTACTAGCACACTCACCTCATCACTGAAGAGCTCTTATCCTCCTGACCAATAATGGCAAGACTGACTGGCAGTGCCATGGCAACATGGGTCCTTTCTCTGTGTGTGGGCAAAGACACTCATCACATTATCCTCAACAGAGCCATTGGGCTGTTTCCAAGGAAACCAACTACTGCTGTGATGCTCAGGTGTTTCTGAGCTGTGAGATAGGCGTTGTGGTCATAGGGTTTGAACTAAGGAGAAAACATAATGTGGTATATAAGGGTTGGGTTCTTCAACCCCCTGCCCAGAAACTGATTCTCACTCTCCCAGGCACAGTGTGTACCACAAACACATCTTGGTGTCCTCACCTCAACATCAGTGCGGCAATCTACATAGCAGGACATTTTGTAATAAAGATCAGGCTTGGAGGCTGGACACACGCACACAGTCCTGTACCTTGGCACAACTACAGCTGCTACCCCAAACAATAGGACCACTCACACAATCACACAGCCAACAGACAGCATACAGTACCAGTGTTTGTTCACTGCCCTGCCCCTCTCTCTATTACACACCTGTCTACTCCAAGTCTCACTCTCCTGAAACAAGTTCATTAGCAGAGAATACATCCATATCTTCAAGACTTTTCCTTTGTAGCGAGACGATCTGATTCTACTGTAGTCGTCTAGTTGAGTGATGTTGCTTTGGCTCATTCTGTTCATTCTGCTGGAGGGCTGTGAACTAGCTGGGTATGTGAGATTTATTTTGATGTGAGTGGGGAGATGCGTTTGAATGTTAATGCCTGTCTGTGCATGATCCTGTTTGATTATTCAGTAAGAGCATGCCTGCTGGAGTGTCAATGTGGTTCTGCGTGAATATTAAAACATTAGCTTGATTATTATGCTGCTGACTTTCCCACCCAGCGTTGAAATGAAACCAGAGAGAGGAGAGAACACTTTGAAGTCAGGGTTAGATTCAGCGGATGACTGAAAGCAGGGTAAAATTGCACCTCAACTACATGATGATGAGATCAGTCCATAGAGCTTCTTATTAGTGTGAGAATGATCACAGTGGTGTTTAGATTACCTTATAGTGGAGCTGAACAAAGGGACTTCACACTGTCTTTCAGTCTGGTGTAAAGTCAAACAGGGATAATTAGGTTTCCTCTCTGCTTGGCTCGGCACTACTCTAGGTATCATTCATCTCCCTGCTGTTTCAAATGCAGCTTTTCAATTGGTATTGGTTTGTTTTCCTAGTCCAGACTCAGATGATATTGTCAGTATTGTTGGCTCTGATGGTGTAGGTGTGTGTGTGTGTGTGGGTGTGTGTGTGTGTGTGTGTGTGTGTGTGTGTGTGTGTGTGTGTGTGTGTGTGTGTGTGTGTGTGTGTCTGGTAGAGGCAGATTGCCCTGCTGAGGGCTCTGTGGGAGGAGCAGGTGTCGCCCCAACCCCCTGACCCTGGTCCATTTCCTGTCCATCTGTATGGGGACACAGGGGGCTCTCAGAGAGACATAGTGGACCCTTTGTGTGCAGCAGAGAAGGAAACCCCAGTTATCTTGTTTTGGGTCTCACCACGAATCTCCTCTGGTTGTTGTATGTGGATGTGTAACAGACCACAGTTAGAGACCTTGGGGAAATAGCAGATCCAGAGGCTTAGTGTGAGAAGAGTAGTACAACAGAACAGACAATGACGAGAGGCATCATGGAATAATGGAGAAATGAAAGAATGATGAAGGAATTCTATTACATGCTTCAGCATCTCGTACACACACTCACCCACGCACACCTACAGTAATCCTCCCAGTGGTGTTGACTTCATACCATCTGTAGCGGGTGTTTCTCCAGGGCATAGAGTCATGGCAAAGCTCTACTTCTCCCTTTATTGATTCCATTGCGCTTTGGAGGTTGTCGTGGAAACCACAAAAAAAAGACATGGCTCTCTCGTGTACTGTACTTGTATTCATTGGTTGGAGGTGTCATTGAGAGTGGAGTGGAGTACTCTATTTTTCTGTCTTTCTCTTAGGGGCCATTTACATCAGTAAAATATGTCTACTGAGATCTACCTATCTTCAACATCCGATTTGCAACTTTTCTGTTTACACTAGCCTTGGATGTTGCGTGGCCAAAGCCACATTCCTGCTTCATGTGTGACTCAGAAGGAGGTAGTGTGGGAAAAATCTCTTAACGAGAGATTTGAATCTAGATCTGTCTCTTTTACACTTCACAGGCATCTCTCCTGGACCTGGTTTGGTGTTGTCAAAGTAGTGTAGTGTAAATAGGCTGTTAGTACACACGTCCTCCTCATGGCCTTCACAAGACAGCTCACTAAACATGCCCATAGAAGGACAGGATTCTGAACTTGAACTCAAGCAGAGGGGGATGTTTAACTACTCCTTCTATTTGACAATTTATTAGAGTGGTTTTGAAAGAGTTGTGTAATACATGGCAAGTTACGTAACACTTACAACCCTGAATCAGAATCAGAATGTTCAATATGCAATGCTAAATCCCAAGAAAGTTTCATAAGCTTATGTATTGCAAACAAATGTATTATTATTTGAAACATGTACAAATGTATGTATATGTGCGCTAAAATTCAATAGGCAGATACCACAACCAGAATATGTAACTTCTGCCCTGTTAGCTTAATTAAACTGAAACTCTTACTAAAGTGTTGCCCATTCTGTCTGTGTGTGTATCCTGTGTGTATGACTGTGTGTGTGTGTGTGTGTGTGTGTGTGTGTTCAGGCTGTCTGTTTATGTGGTCTGATCAGTGTGTCTTTGTGTGTCCTCTCTCCTTCACAGTCACCCCAGAGGCCATCGGCTTCCTGTCTGCGGTGGGTGTCTTTGTGGTGTTTCTGGCCATCCTCTTCCTCTTCATCAATAAGAAGCTGTGTTTCTCCCGTGTTGGGGGTCTGCCCTGTCTGGAGCAGCACGGCCGCGGGAAACGCTCCCGCAGCAGGCCCGGAGTCCGCCAGGGGCTGGGTGAGTGGACTGGCATGGTGCCTGACTGGGGCCTAGGGGTTATGAGCCTGGGGCTGGGGAATACGGGAGGCAGAGGGGTGGGGTCTGTCTGCTCTCTGGGTCCTGAGGTAGGGTTTCTGGTATTGGGTGACCAGTTGGAGGGGTGGGCCCTGGGATGGAGACTGGAGGTGAGAGACTGTCAGTGGGGAGGGAGTGGGCCTAATGCAGGGAGACAGGTAGGAGGCCAGAGAGTGGCTGGCTGGGGAAAATATGTTATATTCATGTAATTCACTCTCTTCCTTTCTTCTCACAAATTGTAGAAATGCTGTCACTTTATCTTGAAACATACGGTAGTAGAACAATGGCACCCTTTAATGCTAATCATTCAGTCAGGGAGGAGGCTGTGCTTTGTTGTTCATTAGTCAAACACTGCAAACATTTCCCATAATCCCCAGGTAAACGTTAGGCTCTCTGTGGTTGGAGAGGGCGGTGTTCTTGGCTCCGGTATTTCCTGGTCGTTCAGTCCCTTGAGCAAACATCTCCTGCTTGGATAGGCAGAGTTTCGGCTGATACTGTACTCAAGTCAGCAGTTGCAGTCATGTCACTCTGAAGTAACAGTTGTTTACAGTGCGCTGCTACAAGATGAACCGAGATGATCCTGTATCGGAGATCCTTTCTTTGAAAGGATGGTTCGTCCAGGTATCGGAGTCTTTGTCTGCGGCCCTCCTACCCTCGGGCCAGGGACCGGGCCAGGCTAGGGAGTCTCAGGGAGTGTCTGCTGACCCAGCACCCTCACCAGGAGACACCCAGGAGGTGTCTGATCCCTCAGAGCTCCAGGACGACTTAGGGTCCCAGACCTCCAGGGCTGTTGTGTCCTCCATGGACCCCCAGCAGAGGCTACAGGCCCTCCAGGCTCAGCTGGCTCTACGGGGCATGAGTAGGCCTAGCAGCTCCTGTTCTGGGGCTGCCCCATCTGCAGAGTGTCTGTCTATCATACCCGAGGAGAGTGAGGTGGTGGGGAGCAGGGTGAGCTGGGCAGCCTCACGGCACTCCAGTAAGGCTGGCACAGCAGGTAAAGCGTTTATCTTTCATCACACTGGGGGGGTCAATATCAGAAGTAGATTCAGTCTGTTATACTGTGACATACTGTGATGTCACACATCACCTTGAAGATTGTGAATAGAGAGACTCTTATGTGACTCCTCACTGTACTGATGTGTGTTTTACCGGAAGGATGGTTAGAATACGTGTGTAAGTGTGTGGGTGACAGATACACAGACCTCTGAGGGATGCACACACACTGTTGAGTGAGAGTTGTATGGATCTCTGCTATACTGTAGGCACTTGAGAGCGGCCTACTTTTAGACGTGGACTCTGAGAGTGGCCGTCTAAATGAGCTCTCCAACATGTGCTACGGCCGTCACATGGAGACTGAGAGGACTGACAAATACTCAGTCCTCTCAGGAGTGGCCCTCCACCATATTCATGTGCATACCTTGATGGATGTGTTTGTGCAGCTCTCTGTGCCTGCACCTACAGGTCTTCTCAGCATTGTGGAGATGAACCTTCTCACTTTATTTTCTCTCGCATCTTTTAGTGCGGCAACTGAGCATGAATCAAATATGTTTTTTTTTTTTATGGAAACCTGCTTTGAGGGTTCTTCTGTGCACTCACTAGGCTTTAGTGAAGTGATGAGGGCTCTGCAAGAATAACTATTAGGATGTGGTAAAGGTCCTGGGTGCAGGAATGATAAGCCTTGGAGTGATTGATGTAATGGTGGAGTACTGAGGTTGGAGTGGCAGGGAGCTGCGGTCAGTATGTTCCAGTATTGATGACTGTGTGATAGGGTTGAATATTTTCCCGGTATTTTACAAACGTTCCATCCAGAGAATAAATCACTTTCCTCCTGGTAACCCGGTATTTCCCGCCAAAACCAGGAAGTGTCATTCAAAAGCATTATAAAGCATTTGATTTGATAAGAGCTTTGATCAGCATGAAAATTCAAATCTGATGCTACCTGAGTCTGATAAGCCATACATTAAATACATTTTATGAGCCCTACATTAATGACATTTTATGAGCCCAAGCCTAAAAAAGCCCAAATTATTGTGCCATTATCCAATACATAGTATGATATAGGCTACTGCACATTACGCACGACAGAAAAATCTAAAAGCCGATAGTATCATGACACAAGGCGAGACCCAAATGCAGACACAGGAGGCAGATGGTTGGAGTTTAAGATGTTTAATAAATCCACAGGGAATAGGCAAGAGAATGGTCATGGACAGGTAAAAGGTCATAACCAGATCAGAGTCCAGGAGGTACAGAGTGGCAGGCAGGCTCGAGGTCAGGGCAGTCAGAATGGTCAGGCAGGCGGGTACAGAGTCCAGAACAAGCAAGGGTCAAAACCGGGAGGACTAGAAAAAGGAGAAAAGGCAAAGCAGGAAAACGGGAAAAAGCGCTCGTAGGCTTGGACATAGAAGACGAACTGGCACAGAGAGACAGGAAACACAGGGATAAATACACTGGGGAAAACAAGCGACACCTGGAGGTGGTTGCGACAATAACGAGGACAGGTGAAACAGATCAGGGTGTGACAGATAGATGTAGTTAGCTATATGCTCTCTTGGGTAAATAAATGAAACTAGCTCCAGTAGGCTAGTCTTTTTCAGTGTGAACTGTATTACTGTACTGTATTGTATTATACTGTATTATATGGACTGGAACTAGCCCTACGCACATCGTTCAAACCATGAAAAAGCAGAAGCGAACATGTGATTCTGGTGCAGCACTTGCGGCCTACAAAGTTACAAGTGTAGGCTAGCTAATTAGATTTTACATTTTAAATATAATAGGGCCTATTTGTATAATTAGTGGTAGGCTGACTCATGTGTACCTTTTATAATATTTCCCCTAATGTTGTTATATATAGCCTACCCCCCCTTTCTCTCTATTGTTTCTTCATTCCTTCCTCGCTTACAACAGTTAAATGAAATAAGTTTGTCCTCATCTTCATCATTTTAATGACATGCTTAATATAACATATAGTAGTAGAATTAGATGCAGACTGCTTTCACTTCTCGTCATGAATGGTTATGGGTCTGAATAAATAAATACCGTAGCCTACCGCCATCATGTGTTCGCTCTTCTTTCAATCTACCCGTGAGTGCTATTGGCTGCTGTATTTAACATTCAGCAAACAAGAGCTTGCATCCCTCTTAGAATAGTCTATTGGTATAGGAAATGCAAAGAAATAATGTCCAGCAAGCTATTCTAGTCTAGTTTTTCCTGCATGGGACTCCAAGAGCTAAGGAGTGTTTTTTAAGGAGATGCCAGAGGAGCACAGGTGTTTGTGTTTTGCGCAAGAGACAGAGGCTATAAATTATAAGCTAGTTATGCATAACCCATCATTAGTTAGCTAAATATTAGGATAAAACTGCATTGAATGTAATTCCTTTGAAGATGTAGGCTAGGAAATCTATATAAAGAGGGCTATATATCAGTCTAGAATAGGATTATCTATTTTGGATGCAATTTGAATAGAGTTGATGGAGAGAGAGAAAGCCTGCGAGAGAGTGCTCGCGTGTACACTGATTTAAAGCAACGATATTCGAGTGATAGGCTATTTTAAAACTCTGCAGCTGCAATAAAAACAAAACAAAAATCTTTACAATGAAAAAAACAAGGTGACTCCCGAAAGCCAGATGGAGATGGTAAATTAGATGCACATTCGGTCTTCATGTTACTGTAGCATAGGCTACGCTGTAGCAAGTGTAGGCCTACCTGTCACAAGAAAAAAAGTTACCGTGGAGAAATAGATGATAGAGCAGTTCACAATGCATGTAAACCTTTCTGTGGTTTTGGGCGGTAAATCACGGTAACCGGGTTTCCGCCATTCAACCCTACTGTGTGATGATTATAAGGCTAACGGTTAGATGGCTCTCTGTACTGCAGCCCTGGAGACGCATTGAACACGAGGTGGGCAGGGCCACAGCAAATCAATCAGCGGCCTCTCGCCCGCTCACTAGAGCCATCCTGGGTTACCATGGTGATGGATGGTTCAGGTAAAGAGGGTGGTATTGTACTGGGTGACCTACACTGACGAGGGAGACGGGGCCAGAGACATGTGATACATCTCCATTACAGCCTCAATCAATATGTCAACAGACACTTACATAACCAAGTTACTCACTGTCTTTCTGTCCATCACTGGTGGAACTAATGGTGTTCAGACTAAATGCTTTGTTGAGGGGGAGAGAGGAGGAGAGAGAGAGGGGGAGAGAGGGAGAGAGGGGGGAGAGAGGGAGAGAGGGGAGAGAGAGGGGAGAGAGGGGAGAGAGAGAGAGAGGGGAGAGAGGGGGAGAGGGGGGGAGAGAGGGAGAGCGGGGAGAGAGAGAGAGAGAGAGAGGGGAGAGAGGTGGAGAGAAAGAGAGAGTGTATGAAAGGATAACAGGTGACAGCTAATTTGTTTTGTAATGCTATGGGGATGTACAGCTGGCACTTCTCTCCTGCTCTCCTTGTTCTGGTTTCATAGCATGGTACATCACTGGTTGACACTAAAGTCCCAGTGATCCAACACTCACCTGCCAGGGACAATCTAATTTGGATATGCGGGTCGTGCTTGTGATCGTTTAATCAAATGTTCTTTGAATTAATTTCTGTGTTGGTCTTGCCCTCAGCAGTAGTTTTAATAAGCACACATATTGATGTGATCATATTCACATTGTTATTATTGATGTGTTTCTCTGTCCTCTCCTCTCCTACTATAATCATTAGGTTCTATAGTAGCTCTCCTGCCTGCACCTTCTCTCCTTCTCTTTGTGAACTCTGTATTCCGTGTGTGTGTTTGTGTGATCTCTGGTCCATCCAGTGAGCAGTTACGGGGATGGTGAGGATCAGTCCAGCTCATCGGATAGTGAGGACGAGATAGTGAAGCAGTTTGAGATCTCAGTGTCTCGTTCTCAGAGCTTCCGCTCGACAGGGACCACCGAGGTTGTAGCCCAGGCTGCACCTGGAAAACGCCACAAGTTCACTCGCCTACTCTCTGACCAGGAGGAGGGCAGCACAGAGCCCTCAGACTGCGAAGGTACACACACACACACGCACGCACGCACACATACATAATGCACACAGAGACACACATTCTGACACAGTACAGAGTACAGATTAATTGGAGGAGCTTAATTGGATCACCCTGTTGCAGGAGAATGTAATGGTTTTCTTTAGAGAAGTAGAGGAGTCAGGCTCAAGACACAGGGATAAATGTAAACAAACGTGTTTACTAAAAATATTAATAAATCTTCTCATAGAAAAATACATCGTTTGGAGAAACACCTCCAACTACACAAAACAGGAAACAATCACCGACAAGACAAACAGGAAATGCAGAGGTTAAATAATGAACATAATTAGGGAAATCCAAAACAGGTGTACACAATAAAGACAAAACCAAACGAACAGTGAAACATCGATCGGTGCCAACTAGTAAGCCGGCAACGTCGACCGCCGAACGCCGCCCGAACCAGGAGAGGGGCCGACTTCGGCGGGAGTCGTGACAGTACCCCCCTCCTGACCCGCGCGCCGACACCGGCCTCGGGGACGACCCGGAGGACGGGGAGCAGGGCGATCCGGACGGAAGCGGTGAAAATCCTGGATTAACGACGGGTCCTGGATGTCTTCCGCCGGTACCCAGCTTCGCTCCTCCGGGCCGTACCCCTCCCACTCCACGAGGTACTGAAGGCCCCTCGCCCGACATCTGGAGTCCATAATGGCTCGTACTGTATTCGCCGGGGCCCCCTCGATGTCCAGAGGGGTTGGAGGAACCTCCCGTACCTCAGACTGCTGGAGCGGACCAGTCACCACCGGCCTGAGGAGAGACACATGGAACGAAGGGTTAATATGATAATCAGGGGGGAGCTGTAACCTGTAACATACCTCGTTCAATCTCCTCAGGACTTTAAATGGCCCCACAAACCGCAGACCCAGCTTCCGGCAGGGCAGGTGAAGGGGCAGGTTTCGGGTCGAGAGCCAGACCCGATCCCCCGGTGCATAAACCGGGGCCTCACTGTGGTGGCTGTCGGCACTCGCCTTTTGCCGCCTGATGGCTCGTTGAAGACGTACATGGGCAGCATTCCATGTCTCCTCCGAGTGCCGAAACCATTCATCCACTGCAGGAGCCTCGATCTGGCACTGATGCCATGGTGCCAGGACCGGCTGATACCCTAGTACACACTGAAAAGGGGTAAGGTTAGTGGAAGAGTGGCGTAGGGAATTTTGGGCCATCTCTGCCCGGGGGATAAACGATGCCCACTCTCCCGGCCGGTCCTGGCAATAGGACCGCAGAAACCTACCCACCTCTTGGTTGACTCTTTCCACCTGCCCGTTACTTTCGTCTGGTGGAACTCTGAGGTAAGGCTGACCGAGACCCCCAGGCGTTCCATAAGCGCCCTCCAGACTCTAGACGTAAATTGGGGACCCCAATCAGACACTATATCCTCAGGCACCCCGTAGTGCCGGAATACATGGGTGAATAGGGCCTCCGCAGTCTGTAGAGCCGTAGGGAGACCGGGCAAAGGAAGGAGACGGCAGGACTTAGAAAACCGATCCACAACGACCAGGATCGTGGTGTTACCCCGTGACAGGGGAAGATCCGTCACGAAATCCACCGATAGGTGTGACCACGGTCGTTGCGGAACGGGAAGGGGTTGTAATTTCCCTCTGGGCAGATGTCTAGGTGCCTTGCACTGTGCGCATACCGAACAGGAGGAGACATAAACCCTCACGTCTTTGGCTAACGCAGGCCACCAGTACTTCCCCGTAAGGCAGCGCACCGTCTGACCGATACCAGGATGACCAGAGTAGGGTGATGTGTGGGCCCAACAGATCAAACGATCGCGAACATCAAACGGCACATACACGTGCCCAACGGGACACTGGGAGGGAGTGGGTTCTGCACGTGACGCCCATTCGATGTCCGCGTCCACCTCCCATACCACCGGTGCCACCAGGCATGAGGCTGGAATTATGGGAGTGGGCTCTGTGGACCGCTCCTCTGTATCATACAGCCGGGACAGTGCGTCTGCCTTGACGTTCTGGGAACCTGGTTTGTAGGAAAGAGTGAAAGAAAAGCGTGTGAAAAACATAGCCCACCTAGCCTGGTGAGGGTTCAGTCTCCTCGCTGCCCGAAGATACTCCAGATTTTGGTGGTCAGTCCAAATGAGGAAAGGGTTTCTAGCCCCCTCAAGCCAATGTCTCCACGCTTTCAGAGCCCCGACAACAGCTAACAACTCCCTATCCCCCACATCATAGTTTCGCTCTGCTGGGCTGAGCTTCTTCGAAAAGAAAGCACAGGGGCGGAGTTTTGGTGGTTTACCCGAGCGCTGAGATAGCACAGCCCCTATTCCAGCCTCGGATGTGTCCACCTCAACTATGAACGCTAAGGAGGGATCAGGATGCGCCAGCACTGGAGCCGTGGTAAACAGAGCCTTCAGGTTACCAAAAGCTCTGTCCGCCTCAGCCGACCACCGCAATCGCACCGGTCCCCCTTCAGTAAGGAGGTAATGGGAGCCGCCACCTGGCCAAAACCCTGGATAAACCTCCGGTAGTAGTTGGCAAACCCTAAAAACCGCTGCACCTCCTTTACCGTGGTTGGAGTCGGCCAATTACGCACGGCTGAAATGCGGTCAGTCTCCATCTCCACCCCTGACGTGGACAAACGGTACCCAAGGAAGGAGACGGACTGTTGAAAGAACATACATTTTTCCGCCTTGACGTAAAGGTCATGCTCCAACAGTCGACCAAGCATTGTACGTACAAGGGACACATGCTCAGCGCGGGTGGTGGAGTATATTAGAATATCATCTATATAAACCACTACACCCCGCCCGTGCAGGTCCCTGAAGATCGCATCCACAAATGATTGGAAGACGGATGGAGCATTCATTAACCCATACGGCATGACAAGGTACTCATAGTGCCCAGAAGTAGTGCTAAATGCCGTCTTCCACTCATCCCCTCCCCTGATACGCACCAGGTTGTACGCGCTCCTGAGGTCCAATTTTGTGAAGAAGTGCGCCCCGAGCAATGACTATGTCATACTGGCGATCAGAGGCAGCGGGTAACTGTATTTAACAATAATCTGGTTCAAACCTCGATAGTCAATGCACGGGCGTAAACATCCATCCTTCTTCTTCACAAAAAAGAAACTCGAGGAGACCGGTGAAATGGAGGGCCGAATGTATCCCTGTCCCAGAGATTCAGTGACATATGTTTCCATAGTCGCCGTCTCCTCCTGTGACAGAGGATACACGTGACTCCTGGGAAGTGCAGCGCCCTCCAGGAGATTTATCGCACAATCCCCCGGTTGATGGGGTGGTAATTGAGTCGCCTTCCTTTTACAGAAGGCGATTGCCAAATCGGCATATTCGGGAGGAATGTGCATGGTGGAAACCTGGTTTGGACTTTCCACCGTAGTGGCACCTAAGGAAACACCTAAACACCTCCCTGAACACTGACAGTACCATCCCTTGAGAACCCTCTGTTGCCACGAAATAATAGGATCATGAGAAGCCAACCAGGGAAGACCCAACACAACGGGAAACGCAGGAACGTCAATCAGAAAGAGACTAATACTCTCTTCATGACTCCCCTGCGTCACCATAGTAATGGGAGCTGTGACCTCCCTAATCAGCCCCGACCCCAACGGACGACTATCTAGGGCATGTACAGGGAAGGGAACATCAACGGGAACAATAGGAATCCCTAATCTATTGGCCAAGGACCGATCAAGAAAGTTCCCAGCTGCGCCTGAATCTACTAGCGCCTTATGCTGGGCATGCGGGGAAAACCCCAGAAATCCTATAGATAACCACATGTGAGCAACAGGGGGGTCTGGGTGAGTCGTGTGCCTACCCACCTGAGATGTACCTCCAGTGTTCCGCCTACCACCTCGACTACCTGGAAAACCTCCCCAGCACCGACCAGCAGTGTGCCCTCTGCGGTCACCTCTGGTGCCTGGAATTGTTCCCCCTCCGGTCTCCCTAGTACCAGTCCCGCCCAACTCCATCGGTGTTGGGTCTAAGGGACTGGAGGATGGAACCAACGGACCCCGATCCGGACGTCCGCGGGAGGCCAGCAGGTTATCCAGCTGGATTGATAAGTCCACCAGCTGGTCCAGGGGGAGGGTGGTGTCCCTGCAGGCTAGCTCCCTATGAACGTCCTCTCGCAAACCACACCTGTAGTGATCGATCAGGGCCCGCTCATTCCATCCCGCACCAGCCGCCAGAGTTCTAAAATCCAGTGCAAACTCCTGAGCGCTCCTCATCTCCTGCCTTAAATGTAATAAGCGCTCTCCCACCGCTCTTCCTTCTGGTGGATGATCAAATACTGGCCAAAAGCGGCGGGAGAAGTCCTCGTAGTCATCCCGAGTCGGGCCTTCCACCTCCCAGATGGCGTTGGCCCACTCCAGGGCTTTACCAGTCAGACAGGAGATGAGGGCGCTCACTCTCTCACGTCCCGAGGGCGGCGGCTGGACAGCCGCCAGGTAGAGCTCCAGCTGGAGTAGGAACCCCTGACACCCGGCAGCTGTTCCGTCATACGTTCCCGGGAGCGAGAGCCGAATCCCACCGGATATAGACGACGGTTGGGTATGATCCAGAGGTGCGCCTGGCGGTGGTGTGGCTGGGTCGACGGGACATCCTTTTCTCTCCACTCTCTCCATGGTCTGCAGCACGCAATCCATGGCAGTCATGAGACTCTGGATCAGACTCGCCTGCTGCTGAACTCGCTCCTCTATAAGAATAGGAGGGCTGGCTGCTCCTGCTGACTCCATTGTGTGGTCGGTGATTCTGTAATGGTTTTCTTTAGAGAAGTAGAGGAGTCAGTAGCAAGACACAGGGATAAATGTAAACAAACGTGTTTACTAAATAAATCTTCTCATAGAAAAATACATCGTTTGGAGAAACACCTCCAAACTACACAAAACAGGAAACAATCACCGACAAGACAAACAGGAAATGCAGAGGTTAAATAAAGAACATAATTAGGGAAATCAAAAACAGGTGTACACAATAAAGACAAAACCAAACGAACAGTGAAACATCGATCGGTGGCAACTAGTAAGACGTCGACCGCCGAACGCCGCCCGAACCAGGAGAGGGGCCGACTTCGGCGGGAGTCGTGACAGAGAACTTGGAACTTGTAGTGTATTTGAGGTTTAGAAAGGCTTCTGAAGTTTGTAATTTCCGCATTTCAGACTTGATTTTCTCTTACGAAAATGTATCAAGCCCTACAAAAATGTCCATTAATCATAATCCACATAATAATTCACATTTCCTGTAGCTGCAGGATTATCTTCCTGCTGTAGCAAACTGGCTCAAAATGAGATCCTACATCTGTACACAGACTCAAACATGTCCTCTAATCTGATCCAATGGGATGTAAATGACTCAACCCACTGCTCCAGAGCCCCAAAATAACATTTCATCACAGACTACTGTCTGTAAAGATCTCAGGCTGAGCTTGATTGGCCCAGTCTGTGAGGGATCAACACAGAGATAGTGAGAGATCGCTCTGGGTCTTCAGATTAATTAATGACTTGTTTGGACTCAAATGGTGGCTGTTGTCTTCGACAGGCTATAAGAATTATCAGTGTAAGTGGTGACAGCAGACCCCGGCATTATACAGATGTCATGGCCCTGGAAGATAAGGGGGGATTTACCCACCCAACCCCCTCTTCCACCACAAGTTACTGGTACATAAAGAATACAGTTAAAGTCTAAGTGTTCATCAAAGCCCCTATTAGATGTATTGGAGGCCCCTGGCATTATGAATTCCCTGACTATGCCTAAATATTTTTTTATTGAATTCAATTATTTTATTGAACAAAGAGTCCATTTGTTTGTATCACTGACATCCTGTCATGGGGGTTCACAATGCCTCAGTGACTCACAATAACTACCTGTGACTCACAATAACTACCTGGGACTCACAATAACTACCTGGGACTGATAATAACTACCTGTGACTCACAATAACTACCTGTGACTGATAATAACTACCTGTGACTCACAATAACTACCTGTGACTGATAATAACTACCTGTGACTCACAATAACTACCTGTGACTCACAATAACTACCTGTGACTCACAATAACTACCTGTGACTCACAATAACTACCTGTGACTGACAATAACTACCTGTGACTGACAATAACTACCTGTGACTGACAATAACTACCTGTGACTCACAATAACTACCTGTGACTCACAATAACTACCTGAGACTCACAATAACTACCTGGGACTGATAATAACTACCTGGGACTGATAATAACTACCTGGGACTCACAATAACTACCTGGGACTCACAATAACTACCTGGGTTCACAATAACTACCTGGGACTGATAATAACTACCTGGGACTGATAATAACTACCTGGGACTCACAATAACTACCTGGGACTCACAATAACTACCTGGGTTCACAATAACTACCTGTGACTGATAATAACTAAATGTGACTCACAATAACTACGTGGCTCATAATAACTACCTGTGACTCATAGTAACTACCACATTTCCTTCCTCCAGCGAGCATGTGACTGGTGGTGTTATGATATAACTAGTGGTCTGATCGACCCTGGGAACACACAACACACACTGATGAGTCACACTGTGCCCTGTTGCCATGGTGATCATTCTCTGTAGTCGTTGATAAAACTGTCGGTCTGCCCTTAATGATACGGAATTGGAGGTAATTGCCATTGATCAGCTCATGGTGCAGCCCTATACCAGCCACACTAATTGAAGGAACAGGTTTCTGAAAAGTTATGCAATTTCTGTTCAAATAGGAGGCTTTATATTGCTTATGTTTATAAAATGCATTCAATTACTATGTTATACACACAGGGCTGGCTTGTATTTCATATCCCAAGGATGTTTCATGACAATGTTAAATTACAGAAGTCTGTTCAGTCTGATATGTTTATTAAGGGAAGCCTGTTCCATTTCAGACTGCATACCATAATATCTCAGTGTGAGTGTGTGCTGTATGTTTCCATGTGATATTGTGTCTTTATGAAGCCCTGCTGTGATCGTCCCCAGACGTGGACGGAGACGTGAGCAGGCTGAGTTACCAGAACCCCCTGTCGTACGGGGATGAGAAGCTGGGCTCCCTGGGGTCCCAGGAAATGGCTGAGGGTCTGGACGGTCCACCACGGGAGGACTCGATGGACACAGGGGGCAGCCCGGCCCCCAACATGAGTCTCCAGGCCACCGAGGGGAGCCTTGAGATGGAGACAGCCGTGGACAACCAGGGTGACGACAACAACGATCCTACAGACAGCTCCTCCACATGGAGCCCAGAGGTACTGCAGCCAACGAGCTCTCGCTGTCACCTTGGGCCTGGTGAACCAAGGTTTCCTGATCAGGGTTCAGGAAACAGTCCTAGCCCTACTAATAACATACAGTAGCTTTGCTATACAGAGAAACATCGTTTTTTTCTCAAGGGAAATGTTGGTTGGCAATAAGAGGCAGCTATGTCCATCATGCCATACCGATGAGGAACCTGACAAGGAGAAGATGTTTTGTATTTGTCCCACAGTTTTTTCCTGTCAGATGAATTTTGGGCATACCAAGAAAAGGCTGACATGAGGCCTAGGGGCACATTGGAAACAGTACATAACTCCTTCCTTATGCCCCATAAATATTGATGAAATGTGGCACAACCTGTTGCTGTAAAGCGTTACTGAGTATTGCTAATGCTTGCATAAGCGTTGTGTTAGTGTGCTACTGTGCTAAAGCACTAATGTGTCATGTTTGATTTAGGCGCCCAGTTGGAGTGAGGTGAGAGCGAGTGGGCAAGTGATGCTGGCTAGCACTGCAGGCTTCCATTTCACTGTCTGCCCAGACCCAGGCCCAGACGTGCTTTTGCGACAGCTTGTGTGTGTGTGTGTGTGTGTGTGTGTGTGTGTGTGTGTGTGTGTGTGTGTGTGTGTGTGTGTGTGTGTGTGTGTGTGTGTGTGTGTGTGTGTGTGTGTGTGTGTGTGTGTGTGTGTGTGTGTGTGTGTGTGTGTGTGTGTGTGTGTGTGTGTGTGTGTGTGTGTGTGTGTGTGTGTGTGTGAGAGAGAGAGAAATGGGGAGCAATCTGTGCATGAGTATCCCACTAACTTTTTTTCACCTTTTATCCAACTCTGTCAAATAGAACATTGTATGTGGATGGTAGCTAATAGATACTGTCGACATGTATTGAAAGATAGATATATATATGTGAATGGAACAACACATACAGATACACGTGAATGAAAGCAAACTGTTAGCATCATTGTATATTGTTTGTTTTGGATCATTTGAGTCGTGGCTAACCTTGAGCGTCAGGTTGTTGTGTCAGTGAGTGAAGGGAGTGTTGGGGAGGGATATAGCTTGAAGAAGCGCATGTCGCCTGATCTGTGCAGTATATTGTAGCCGCCACTACGATTATCTTAGCTGTGGTTGCCGTGCCAACACCAACACTCCGCCTGCTCTGTCAACATGGTGACACAATCGATGCTGTGTTTACTGACCGCATGAAGAGCTGCTTGGCTGGCGTCAATTTTCTCTTCAACACCATCCTCTATCTTTGCCTGATTTACACACAGCAAAATACAGTATGTGATTAGAATTATGACATTGATGACTATTTCATATGTTGGCTTCTCGCAAGGAGCATATATCAGCAACTGTCTGTGTTTTCTGCTTCCCCTCCTCTCAGCAGGAGCATCTTCCTGTAGAGGAGGTCCTCCCTTGCCCCCCCAGCTCCACCTCACGCCCCCCTATCACCAAATGTGGTGACCTCGAGGTCACCCTGGACTACAAGGTCGCCTCTCAGAAGCTGTTTGTTACCGTTGTGACCGCGCGAGACATCCCAGACAAAGGGCGCAGTGGGATGGACTCGTGGCAGGTTCATGTGGTCCTGCTCCCGGCAAAGAAACAGCGCCATAAGACCTCCGTCCAAAAGGGTTCCGTGCCCGAATTCAACGAGACCTTCCGCTTTTCACACCTGGAGCCTTCAGAGCTGGCTACCTCTGCCCTGCGCTTCCGGCTCTACGCCCTGGGGGGCCGGATGTCCCGCGAGCGCATGATGGGGGAGAAGGTGGTCCGCCTTGAGGGGCTGAGCCCAGAGGGGGGAGATATGGACACCACGCTGGTGCTGGAGCCCCGCAGCAACATGAAGGTGAGAGAATAGACCCCTAACATCACCCAAAGACACAACAAAACACTGCTAACATGTTACTGTATACGATGTAAGCATATACTGTATGTGTGTATCTTTCTCCTGTGCTCCAGAGTGTTGACTCTCAGGTCAGTCTAGCTGGGGTGTCCCAGAGTGACAGTGCGTCCTCCACCCAGTCTCTAACCCACGGGGGCGTCCCTGAGCTGCTGGTGGGCCTGTCCTACAACGCCACCACCGGACGCCTCTCTGTGGAGCTCATCAAGGGAAGCCACTTCCGCAACCTGGCCATTAACAGGCCGCCCGGTGAGCAAACACCCTGACACACACCCATGTTTACCATCATACATACAGACTATCAGATTGTAAGGGCTATTGCAAAGTTCCAATTCGCCACTTGATACATGAGTGATGTTTTTGATGCCCTAAACAGAGGAGGCTGGTGGGAGGAGCTATAGGAGGATGGGCTCATTGTAATGGCTGGAATGGAATGAATGGAATGGACTCAAACATGGTTTCCATACACCATTCCATTTACTCCATTCCAGCCATGACAAGGAGCCCGTCCTCCTATAGCTCCTCCCACCAGCCTCCTCTGCCGCTAATTATTTGATTTGATTTGGACTAAATGATATAATGTCCAGACTTAGATATACTGTTTGGTGATGTAATGAATAAGAGTATGATGATACATTATACTTGATGATTCACTGTGATGGTTTGTGGTTCAGTAATCTGTGTTAAAGGCAATCTTGGAAGCGATAAAAAAACCCAGCTGAATCTCCTGTTCACCCATGCATGACCACTACCTGGTTACCGGTGACCTTATGCACCTGACCCCCCACATGACCCATAACCTCAGTGAGACTGCTCTCTAGTGGTGAGAAATGACAGTCCAAAACAGACAAAACTAGACAAACATACACCAGTGGAGGCTGCTGAGGGGAGGACGGCTCATAATAATGGCTGGAACATAGCAAATGGAATGGCATCAAACCATTTGTTTGCTGTATTTGATACCATTCCACTCATACCGCTCCAGCCGTTACCACAAGCCCGTCCTCCCAAATGAAGGTGCCACCAACCTCCTGTGACATACACCCTATCAAAATGGCTCTTAAACAGAATGCACTCCCATGCAATCATGACTTAGTCAATCACACTTTTTTTGTTTAACCCTCTTGACTTCATTACCTATATCTTTGCCTCTCTCCTTTCTTTCTGCCTCTCTCCCTCAGACACCTATGGGAAGCTGACTCTGCTCAACTCAGTGGGCCAGGAGATCTCCAGGTGTAAGACATCAGTGCGGCGGGGGCAGCCCAACCCCGTCTACAAGGAGACCTTTGTGTTCCAGGTTGCCCTGTTCCAGCTGTGTGACGTCACCCTCATGGTGTCCATCTACAACCGCCGCAGCATGAAGCGTAAGGAGATGGTGGGCTGGCTCGCCCTGGGCCAGAACAGCAGCGGGGAGGAGGAGCAGCTGCACTGGCTGGACATGAAGGAGTGTAAAGGCCAGCAGGTCTGTCGCTGGCACGTCCTCCTGGAAGCCTAGAAGCCAGGATGGAGAGGAGAGGATGGGAAGCAATCCCCACCACTTACCCAGTCACTTAGGGCCCAATTCCGACTTATTATGCCTTTCTTACTCACCGCTTTCCTACGCACTTCTCAGTAGTTGGTATTCAGACTTACCTTATGAAGGTGGGAACAGGGCTTCGCAGGCGTGGTTCCCTTGCACGTGCTGAATAAATGTAATTCAACCACTGAAACCTATGCACTTCCTGGCCAACAGATTTTGTTGTGGAGTTTTCATTCAATAGGGTTTTCTTAAACCATCCTTTTAAATACGCTGCACCTTTTAGTTTGAATTTTGTCAACAGACTCAATGCAATATATAGAGAGAACGGGTTCAGAATATTAGGGATCAATGAAAGAAAGCCATCTAAATATGCACCATCTAAATATATGCATATCATTCTCTGTTTCAGCACCAATTGGTAGATTTAAAAGTACTCTGATCTTGTAGATTATTTAGGGCTAGGAAAGTATTTATGAATCATAAAAACAGGTTTGGAGAGCGTTTATGCACGAAAGAAAGAAAACTGGTTTGATTCATTCTTAAAATTGTTAACCCGTGGTAATGTTGGAAGATTAGTGTACTGTACATAGAATTCTAATAGGGAGAATAGTGTACAATAGTAGGCTATACCCTTGTTTATTTCCTGCACTAACCATGGAACTGTGTGATGACACGGCCAGGTATTGCGCCCTGCTGCATAATGATTTAATTAGCCTACATATATATTTTTATATTATCCACTGTTACTAATGTTCCTCAGCAACAACCACATGGCCGTGGCAGAGTTTACAGAGGAAGCAAATAAAGGTAAATGAAACAATGTAATTAAATGGAATGATAATGTAGGCTATACCAGTTGAGGGAATTAACAGTAAATTGGCAGGAGAATATGTGTTGTTATTAGGCCAACTGGCGATCGATGCTGATAGTGTCTAATATTTAACATGATAGAAATAGGAGACAGAGAAAGTTGAGGTAGCCTATAATTAAGACATTCGAGAGTGCCCATCCCTGCAAGTTAAAAGGCGGTACAATTTAAATTCTGCATAATGGCACAACATTTCATAAACTTTACTGTGGGAAAGTTGATATGTTGATTTGCTTCAGTTTGCTACCATTTGACTGGTTTCACATTTTTTCCCCAGCGATTATAAGGTAAAATATATCTAAAACAAGTGTACTTTATATTTATAATTTCATTATCCAAACAGTTTACTCATGTACCTAGCTGCTATCAATAGCTCTTATCAAGTTGTAAATTAATGTGCATGAAAAATTGTGTTATTTCTTTTGAAAATAATTAAATATATGCTTTTTCCACTTGGAAACGGCAGGTTCGCTAGACCTTATTCATAGTTTCCTTGCGCGCAAAGTTGATTAAATTATAATAGGGAATTAAGTCAAGGTCAGAATGTCGCGTATCAGTAGACAAACCTCAGCCACACCTTCATTTAGTCAATCTCCACCCTGAACGAATAGCAGGTGAATAGCACGCTATTCTCATGCTTAATTTCAAGTTCAGAATACGCATAGAGAGAAAAGTGCATAAAAAGGGAATTCCGTTTCATTTATGCACGCTTAACTCAGGTTGGAATCGGGCCCCTAGTTACTAAGCTGGTTGTTCCCGGTGAGTGGAGGGAGTTATCCTGTCCCCAGTCCCCAGACAGACACCTGCTCTGTGTAGGCAGGAGAGCCTCAACACAACTACTGCGGCCCCATCATGACTACAATCTGCAACCTACAGCTCCACACACCTGTTTACACCATTGATGAGCAAAAAAGGATGTTACATAGCAAAAAAACTAAAACAAAGTGCTTCAATTATGCCAATATGGATATACAGAAAATATAAATTGTTGCATTTAGTCTACGGGTTTTTACAAGTTTAAATTCAGAAAAGGTTATTGAGTATTGGTTTCAACTATAGTTACATTGTGTTGTCACAGACAGCTAGAAGTTTGGTTGGTCCACTCTGTATATCCGCTATGAAGATGTCAAACATTGTATCATACAAAAATGAGTATACTGTTATGATTGTCCAAGGACAATGGTTTTTGATGAATTACTATCGTACTTTATTCAGCCACACTTCAAGGTGAAGAAAACAAATATTTTAGAATGATTTCTTCCTTTATGAGGGAAAAGGGAGACTGAAATCTTAGTTATTTTGTATCATTCCAAACACATACATTTAATCATTTGGATTTCAAAACAGTTTTGATAGATTTCTTTCTACTTTTCTAGGTTTTGAAACTGTATAGTTCAGGGTAATTTCACATTGAATGAGCATGCGTTTTGTTCTTTATCACACGTGTTTGTATCTTCATCTACAACTTTGACTCATCCTCTCTACTCCTCCTCTCCTACTGTAAGACGTGACCTGTTCTCAGACAAGCAACTAAAGGACTCTTTATTACTCTTTATATTACTCTATTTGATGAGAACATCTGTCCACTCTGTCTGACAGATTCAGTCTTCATTTAGTGGCCCTTTTCTTAGTGACTCCCAGGGTAAAGTTCATTTCAACAGCCATCCATGCTGAGCTGAAAATAGGCTTTAAATATCCCAGTGCATCTGTTAATAACATCATGCCATGAATGACCCTCCCTGGCAGTGTATTCTTTTTCTCTGCTAATTTGTAGTTACAGTCCTTGGACCGTACAGTGTGATGATGATGATGCTGATGGCCAAGTCTGCCTCAGCTTCATTATATCCTATGGCAGTAGCTGCTTTTGGGTGATTATAGTTATTACACACCCTAGGTCAAGGGCTTCTCACACCAAGGAGGATATGGATTTTTAAAAATATTTTATTTTCACTTTAGAGCAACTGTATTCCTACTAAGCATATTTTGCAAAGCACCTCTCCCTGGACAGCAGTTTACTGGCCTTCTAGTCCACTGGTCTTCAACCTTAGTGTACCTACTGTTCAGTCAGTATCTGGCTTGTGGACTCCTATGGGGCCCTGTCTGATTAACTCTATCTAAGCAGTCATTGATTGTTCAATGAAGTACTGAGGTGGAATGTAAATCAGTATTATTCTCTGCCATTTGAGTTAATCATCCATGGTCCATGACCTGTGGGGTGTTATGGAGTATTGAACCTGCAACCTTCACAACCACACCGTTTTCCTGGATAGACAACAGATGTAATTAGGTCCCTTGGGTTGCACAAGGGAATCATACTCTTAATCAAAACACCAGGGTTTGACTCAATAATGAGAGCTGTGCTACATATGAACATGTCCATTTCCTCCAATCAAACTAACCACCCCTACATCACATATGGAATTCTTCCAATGAGAAGAATGGATGGAGAAATATATTTGCGCTTCCTTGGAACTGAATGGCTGTCTTAGAATTGCCCAGGTTGGTCAAACGTTTACATTTGTATCAAAGGTTAAAACCACTTTTTTTCACTTTTAGCGAGAACATTGACTTAGTAAGTAACTGATTCAGGGAAGAGTATAGCACTGCGTTTGATGATGAGCTTTTCATTACAAGATGACAAACTATGAATGCCACAGTTGGAGAGACTTTCCTCTGCTCTGTGGATGAACTCTAACCTAACCTGATATGACTGGTAGGTGCAGGTCATGTCATGTTTATAACACAGGTTTGTATGGTTAATGACTTGACCAATGATTCCAGAATGACCATTACATTGATAAGATGTTATTTACTGTACCGGCTGAACCAATTATGATGTATTGTATGCATGTCAAGAGTTGCGGTACATAATCCCTCTATATTTTTGACATTTTAAATGTTCAAGATGCCCTCTGAAATATATGTTACTACTACAGCATGCTAGTTTTCAGCTTCCACACAGTGAGATTCTAATGAAGTGCCTGTATCGTAAGGGTAAGAGTTGATGCCTGTATGGGGTGAAATTGATAGATGCATAAAATAGAAATAGATGCATAAAAATGAGCATGAGTGTATAGTCAACCATGTTTAATGTTCCTGTGAGATGAATCTGTATGCACGGACTGTTGATTTGTTCTCATGCCTATATACACAGTGCCTGCACCATGCATGCAAAGAATGACAATGACATAGATAGTACTTTTGTACATACTGGTCGTATTAGTTTTGTTCTTGCTAATAAAATAAAGATCCATGTTGTAGTAAAACTGGCTGCCATCTGGTTTGTAAGTCTTCTGAGCGTGTTTGTTAAGATGCCTTAATTCTGAGAATGGCTGTGTCTTAATGATGGTTGGTCCCATAGTGTGAAAGGTTTTCATTTGTAATACCTCCTTGCCCAAAACACTAAGGAAGTCATCAGGCTCATAGGCAGGATTATGAAAGATTAGGAATATAATCTTGTGGTTTCTAAGTGTTTTTGGATGAGATAAATGAAATCCAGCAGATGCTTGATTTAGTTAATAATTCCAGGTTTAAGAGGGGGAAACGAGAGCTCTATGTTTAGTACATAAGCCAAATTGAATAGGGCACTATTGTTTATTTGTCATATCTGGGCTATCATAGCAGCTGTAAAATAGAAAGGTTAGGCCTACATTTAAATCAGATATCAAATAATTACTCATCCAGTCAATAGGTTGCCCATATACCCAAGTAGAGAGAGAGACACCCAGGTATAGATAGGAGGGGGGAGGGGGGGGGGGGGGGGGAGGGGGGGGAGGGGGGGTAGAAACCAAGGAGCACATTTAGAGGATGTGAGAATAATGGAGCCTGATGATGAAGCGTCATCATTGCCTAGTGACTCTCCTAGCAACAGGAAACATCTGCTTCGGCGAAGACCAATGAGGTTGTAGAGAGAATGGTGTTGTTGCTTGTTGCACAGAAAAGGATATTTTAAGACCCTAGGAGTGTTTCGTACTCTGAAGGGATTATTAAAACGAAGATACGGTGACTGGGTGTGAAGCGCAAACTTAAGGCAGAGCTTGGAGCGGGATAATTGGCACAGACGGTAAATGTCGCAGCAACGGACGGTCACACATTGGACAGACACATCCAGAAGAACGCATTACCTTCAAAGGCTGCCTACATATAAAAGGACTGCTGATTTGCTGAAGTGCTTTATGAACTGTTGGAGATCGCCATCATAAGGTAATTTTCCTTCTTGATGTGATTACATTTGATCAAATGTGTGGGTTATTCTTCCAAATAGGCGACATTCCAAACTGATAGAGATGGCTAAGTAGTATTAAGACATCATCATTGCATGGTATCATCATCATTAACATAATCATAAAGATCAATCAGTTGCATGATATGTCCAAGCAGGTGAATGCATTATTTGTGTTACAGGTATTTTGTTTGATACCTTGAATAGGAATATTACAGTTCCACTGTGCCTAACTGCCTAACTGCAGTGGGAGTAAAATAACGTGTTATAGCAGGTGTCATTCAGTTGAAAATTCCCTAATAAGTGCAATATCAGAAAGTCTGTCTCTCTGTTCTCTCTGTTCGCTCTCTCTCTCTGTGTCACACACACGCACACACACACACACACACGCACACGCACGCACACACGCACGCGCACACACGCGCACATGCACACACACAGACTACCCACGCATGTACGCAACCCAATTTCTTTGTAAATAGCCTTGTGTGGGGAAATGGCAATGGCTGTAAAGATTTCAGCTTCGCCTACAAAGCACATGCTGCAGAAAGAAGACCAAAAGCTGTTTTGATATTTAAAAAATGATCTGTTTAATCTGGCCATGGTAAATAGCCTATGCAGTGAGATGACATCTGAGAAAACATAACCCACATTTTCAAATTGTGCAAAATATTTATTTTATGGTTATTTTGAGATACAAATGAAAACATGTTGTGTGTGATTTACAACTTTAATAAAACAGGTGTCTCTCCAATCTCTTATTTTCTCTTTATATCTCATTCTCCTCCACTATAGGCACCTGAAGGCAATGTGTGAGGCTCAGAGAGCATCCCAAGCAATCAGGACTCCAGTCAGACAACTCATTTGTGGCTCTGGGCTGTCATCATCAGGTAATGTACCGTGGCGTGGATATGACTCCACTACTGCTGGGGCTGTTATATAATTCTGTGTCACTCCTCTAACCACATAATCTCTCCTCACTAATGTGTTCAAAGGGAGAGCTTTATCAAGGTTGTAATTGCATTTTTCCTGATTGTGCTTCAAGCAGTCGATTCCCTTGAATAGAGATCAAACCATTCAACAACGTCGAAAGTTGCCTACTTCAAGAGGAAATATGCGGAAGAGGAGGATTTACATGGCGACCTACATGGATATTTTCAAAAAGTACGAACTGCTTTGTTTGTGTTGACATGTTCAGACATCAATCTGTTGTCCTATGACATTACATTTTAGATGTGTCTGTCTCATAATCACAACCTCTTTTTCTTCAGCACCTGATACGTCAGGAGGACCGCAGCTGCATCCTCAAGCTCTCCTTGGAGAAGCTGAGATTCCTGGAGGACCCTGAAGCGTACCTGCGACGCTCTGTGCTCATCAACAACCTGCTGAGGAAGATCCACCATGAGGAGAAGGAAGTGGAGGGGGAGGTGGAGGAGGAAGAGGAGAGGCAGGGCACCTGTGACAGGGGCTCAGGCGGGCAGCGGCTGCTCTACCCAGACAGGAAACGTGTGAAGGTGGTGGTAGCAGACTGCTGCTCTCAGTCCTTTGGGTTGGAGGAGATACCCCACTACCACCTGGTTCCCTACCCCTCCCCCACATGCCTCTATGGCCTGGGCACATGTCCCAGCATCTCCCCTGGCCACGGGGCTCAAGTCCTGCTCTACAAACTGGATGATAATGGGTGACTATGACTTGCTGCCAAAGTACGGGAAGAAATTGATATGGACCATGCACATCTAAGTAATTGGCAGGGAGGGGTTTGGTGACAGAACCCCCCTATTCAGTCAGAGCTGCATTCTGTATCCTGCAGTCTGACGTTATCTACATGCAAAAGGGAGGCTACGGCTTCTCCTGTGTCATTTTTGACTAGGTCAACATAGCAAGAGTCCAAATAAGGGTCTGTCTTCTAAGGGCATCTTTGTTACAGTGTCACTGCCTTTACAAGCTGATGTGAGAGACGGAGATTCCTTGCAGGAGTTTGTTTTAATGGTCTTTGCACATGTGAACCTTAAGGGATACATATAGTACAACTCATGCACCCTGCCACTACACTACTCTCTAAGAAAAAAAGGTGCTATCTAGAACCTTAAATGGTTCTTCAGCTGTCCCCATAGGAGAACCCTTTGAAATATTTTTGGGGGATCCAAGTAGAACCAAAAAGGGTTATCCTATGGGAACAGCCGAAGAACCCTTTTGGAACCCTTTTTTCTAAGAGTGTAGAGAAACAGACAAGGTTTGTGTTTGAAGGTTTGGATGTCTGCTAGTATGCTTGTGTGACCACAATCAAACTACTCTGTTGTGTATTTGAAAAATATTCTATTTCACTAAACATATCCCTAATGTTAAATGATAGACTACTTATCAGAAGCTTGCAAAACATGTTTGAAATGCATATGGGAAAAACGAATTCAAATGAAACTCATGATGGTATGTTTGTTGAAGAATTAAGCATTATGCATTTGATATAGAGGTTTTGGTGTAAGTCAACTCTCTGGGCGAATCAATTGTTACACATTTCTGTCATAGTGATGCATGTCAATTTTTCCCCCTCCTGTTTCTGTGTTCTTTCCTACAATATTTTGCTGCCCTCCAGTGGTCAAGTTGAGTGTGTGAATTTTGGGGCTGGCTATTCAGTACTGTGCATCATTCTGACATCAATATTTATATTTTCTTGTCTGTTTAAATTAGCTCTCTGTAGCTCAAGCATCTGTTTTGAGGTGGAATCTATTCAGGCCAAGAAAAATAAAGCAGAACAGTAGGCCGTTTCACAGCCTCGTCTTGAATGTGCCAGTTTTAATGTATTAAATAATGTTCATTCTCAAAGAGACATAACCCTGTTTAGTGCTTGTTACTCATGCTCCAAGAATACACTAACTTGATTCAACAAGCGCACATTGGCATATTGCTTTCTTTGACTATGCCTATGTCAAACAATTCCCTGTTTTTTTCTAGCTAAATTTGATATTTTTCTGCAGATTTCTCAGTTTTATGTGTCAGGCAAACAATGTTAAGGTAAATAACATATTTATGAATAGGTTGACTGTTCATTATCTTGTTTTTATTTTATTTTCAAATTTGTGCAACAATGTGAATATCGTTTGCTATTGTCTATTTTTTTTCTGTAATTGAGTATCGGTAGTTGAGTGTATTCAGTGTAAGGGTTGTTTTTCCATTATTGTTAAACGTCTTACAAACTAAACTAGAATTTTAAATGCTACTTTTCAACACAATATTTTACTGTATGAAATGTATATTTGGAAGACAATTTACATAGGCCTATTCCTTATTAAAGATAAGCTATTTTGCCAAAAGACTTAAGTAGCACCATGAATCTGTCTTTTTTCAGGTGATTGCTAATGCTATAAAATAAAGTGTGTAAGATGACACTGCCATTACGTGTTACGTGTTGGAGTGATTATTGGTAACGTTACTCTGATGAGCTACAGAGCATCCACTGGTCGGACTATGATAGAAGAGAGACTCTGACAATTCAGGGATAGTATGATGTTTCATTCATCCATATGTATATCTTCTACTCTATGGAAGCAAATGTATTTAAAGGGACAAGCTATAACGGTTAGATAAAAGCTTGGGTCAATACCCATGATTTGCCCTATTTAAATTGTGAAGCGCGTCCACGGCACCACGAAATCGCGAATACAAGGGTCCTTGGGATCCACAATCTTAGGGACGTCCCTACCGCATTGAAGTTTACGTTTTAAATGGTTAAGGTATGGGTTATGGTTACGTACGCGTTATGGGTAGGGGTTCACGTTAGGGTTAGGGTTTAGAGTAGGGACGTCCATCGATAAACTGACCTGAATACAAGCGCAGTCCCGTTGAAATCGTGAGTGCGTCACCCATGCGTGCGCGTTCGCGAGCACTTCATAGATCTATCATTAACCGGATACTACTTGAGATAGCGGAGGTTCCAGGACGACTAGCTACGAGAAAAAGCCTCTCATCTAAAACGTGTTTGCCGAGCATTGTAAAGTATCACCTGATCTTTTAACCGGCCTTGTTGCTGCCTTCGACAGGAAAACGTGATACACGTGTTTCTTTTATGGGAATAAGCAATAACTGTCATGATGCACGAGCTGCTGCTTGAAAGCATAGGAAGCTTGCTATATGGCTAACGTTAGCTAGCTAGGAACGGGTAATTTATAGTAAATACACAGTGCTCTATATTGAATCAACATGGCACACAATATTATAACGCAAATTGGACAACTCTGTAATTATCTCCAAGACCCGATTCATGTAGCAAGGTTTCAGCAGATTTGCGGTGTGAGCGGGACGTTTTCAAGGAACCCAGCAGAGACCAAAGAAGTGGAGCGAGCTCGCTTGCACAACAACAGCATTAGTCATCTCCAGGGTGAAAATGAGAAATGCACTGTCAACGGAGGTGAAGGGGAGAAAACCAAGAGTCTTCGGCAGAGAAAAGTCACCTCGCCGGGGAAAAGTTTGGAACAGGAAGGAGTAGACAATGCTTCTCAGAACGGGGCAGTGGTCACTCCTGCGGGGAAAACGGTCGGGCACATCGGGAGCGGTTGCCGCCTCGCAAGATCCAGTGATGTCGGGGTACGGGACCTCAAAGAAAACGGCTCAAGTGGCGTCAACGGGTCCAGGGTGGAATGCACCTCTGAGACACCTGATGAACGGATTAGTGAGAACCCCAGTCCTAAGACTACTGTCAAGCCGCTGCGCAAAAATTCCTTGACAGGCGATGTGGGCCAGGAGTTTTTAATCGAGAACAAGTTTTTGTACTACCTGTTCACCTTAGGAACTGAGCTGGGCAACGAGCTGTTTTACATCACCTTCTTCCCGTTCATCATATGGAACGTGGACGCTTACGTAAGCCGGCGACTGATCGCCGTCTGGGTTTGGGTCATGTACCTTGGCCAGAGCACCAAGGATGTCATTCGGTCGTCCAGGCCAGCCTCACCGCCCGTGGTCAAGGTGGAGATGTTCTACAACTCTGAGTACAGTATGCCCTCAACACACGCCATGTCAGGCACGGCCATCCCCTTCTCACTGTTACTGCTGACCTACGGCCGTTGGGAGGTAAAGTTTTGCTGTGTTATTGTTTTCAGTTAGGAGGAGGAAGTATCAATGCACAGTTTGACCAAATTGCTTCCCCACTTGACAGTGTTTTCATGGAACTGGCAGCTATGGAGGAAAACATCAAGTTTCAACATCAAGTTCCTCTTAGTCACCCCACTATAAGTGGCGTCTTCAACTTGTTAAAGTTACAGTTGTAAGGGTCAAATGTCCTCAAGGCTGCTACAGCTGACAGTCATGCAAATATGAAGCCCTTGTTCTATGGATTTGTTTGTTGATGTTACTGTCACTTGTGAATTTTTTTTTTTTTTTTTGACCAAACATTGAACTTCAACCTCCTCAAGCAGCGTAGCTACACTAAGGGTTAATTATACAATTATATCAGAGAGTTATACAGTGCCTCAGACATGATTCCTTTCAGTGTGCAGTTGCAGAAGATATTGCATTACTCCCACAGTCGGTGCTCATTTTTAGTCTTTTGTAAGCCCCTGGCCTTATTACTCATTGTCTTATACCAAATCATCATGAAGCATGAAAGAGCCAAAGGAAAGGAAGGAGTGCTTCATGGCTCCACTGTCATTACAGTACACTGCCTTCTTCCCCTACGCTGCCTGTAGGCTACATCCCTCCTATACATTCCCTGTTTCCTCGTACAGTATGCAAATGTTGACATCATAGTCTGTAAGGTATACACCTGGCCATATGGTCCCTACTCTTATTATTACTCATTTATTAACTTTTTTAATTGACCAGGTTAGCTGATAGAGAACATACTCTTACTTACAGTAACGTTGGGAAAAGAGTTGCCGGGTTTGACCTACTCCTTCTGGCAGCCGAGTTCTAAAGAGCTCTGCTGGAGAATCATTTCAGAGGCGACAATGATGCTGTCTGAATCATGCCATGAGTGCAGGGGAGGGATTGATGTATGTGCACTGCTCACTGTCTGTTTGCCCGGAGATAAGAGAGGAACCAAGCCTCCTGCAGGTCATCAGATAAGCCATTCAAATCTTTTGCCTCAGCAAGTTATGCCACGGGCCCAGCCATTGTGTTGTTTCAGATTTGACTCAAAAAGACAGTCCTCTCAACATGATAGGTCTATCATACTCTTTCATTAGGCTGTTTTTGTATCGTCCTTACAGTTCTCTCTCTGACTTGCTCTGGCATGCCGTAGTCTTCATGCGGAATGCCTGCCGCTGACTTGCCTGAGCAGAGCAAGTATTTGGGATGTGCTGCAGACCCCCTCCTAACACAGTCTTTCCGGCCCTGCACAAGTAATTAGAGCCAGATGTCTCTCTGTATGAAGACGCTGGCAGTGAGAGGACAGCCAGAGGGAGAGGCAACCAAGGTCCTCTGTGGGACAGATCTAATACATGGAGAAAAACATTTCCCTGGCAATAGGCTGCTACAGGCCTGGTTGGGAGGACAACCATTCAAACCATGTTTACAGATGTGACCTTTTTATTTTGGCTGTGTTGATATAACACAGAAAGCTGCTGTAGACTTTGCACTGACAATCCAGTCCCGTCTCTGTCAGCATCTCAACTGAGTAATGTAGGGATCCACCACCACCGAGTGATCACAGAGCTACAAGCCCAGCAGAGATCCTTCTCAATAACAAGCGGCCAGTGAACCACAAGCTGCACACAGCATAGTGCTGTACACACACCACCTCCATAAATGTTTGCATGACTTAGCCGCAGTATGACCACACACCAGAGCATAAGAGGTCTCTCAGTGGGCTTCCAAGCCAAACAAGCATGTTAACATGGATGTGGCCCTGTGGGGCCGCTCAACAGATAGTCCATGTGTTGACAGGGTTGTTTGGACAGTCTTCCACCACAAGGCTTGTGATTTTATCAACCCCCTGCTCTCTGCTCCCACAGACACACTGACCTCAGGGCAGTTTAGGAGGGCAGGCAGTAGGCCAGCAGGCAGTAGGCCAGCAGGCTATGTGAATGTGTGTGGCCTGGCTTTGTGTCTACTACACACTCAAATGAGCTTTTTCTCTCCCTCTTTCGCTCTCTGTTCCCCTAGTGTTTCCCCTAGTGTTTCTCACTCTCTTGTTCACTGGATGGACTAATTACTTTTAATTTGACACTGAAATCTCCAACCATATGTGTGTTCAGTTCTGCAGAGGAACCAGTAGTGTGCTGTGAATCCAGTATGACGATGTGTGTGTTCAGTTCTGCAGAGGAACCAGTAGTGTGCTGTGAATCCAGTATGAGGATGTGTGTGTTCAGTTCTGCAGAGGAACCAGTAGTGTGCTGTGAATCCAGTATGACGATGTGTGTGTTCAGTTCTGCAGAGGAACCAGTAGTGTGCTGTGAATCCAGTATGAGGATGTGTGTGTTCAGTTCTGCAGAGGAACCAGTAGTGTGCTGTGAATCCAGTATGACGATGTGTGTGTTCAGTTCTGCAGAGGAACCAGTAGTGTGCTGTGAATACAGTATGACGATGTGTGTGTTCAGTTCTGCAGAGGAACCAGTAGTGTGCTGTGAATCCAGTATGATGATGTGTGTGTTCCGGCAAGTTTAGGCTCCACTCTGGTTAATTAAGTCATCATCTTGATTTCCCCTCAAGGTTTCAGTTCCAGATGAGTGGGAGGAAGGACAACCGGGGGAGGTTACAGGGATTCTGTGTAAACCTCAGCAGTCCTCTCCCTCTATCTCTCTCTTTTTATGGACCAAGTGCACTCCATCTGATAAGAAAATGACTCAAGTGGCATGCTGTGTAGAAAAATGCATAATCCTCGTGTGACTGAATGATGTGTATTTACATTTAAGTCATTTAGCAGACGCTCTTATCCAGAGCGACTTACAAATTGGAACAATGTCCTAGCTTTTCAAAGAAGCAAGAACAACACCTTATTTCGGGAAATTGCAAACATTTCCAAATGACCTGAGCTGTTCAGCTATTTAGCCCCCCTTCTTTTGAGTACTAGCCCAAAGGTCTGTCAAATCAATTTCAATGAGCATTGCTGAGAAGTGTATCGCCTATGCCTATATATCACATTTCAAAGTCTTTCCATGGAGGGCTGAGTGTACGGGTTTTTGCTTCTCCCTTGTACTTACTCACTGATTAGTAAGGAACTCCCCTCACTTGGTTGTCTAGGTCTTAATTCAAAGGAAAAACCAAAAACCATGCATTTGACACCCCTGCTATAGATCAGGGGTTGACGTATTCTATTGAAGTATAATTTAATCTATGCTTTCTCCTTCCTCATCCCTCTCTTACTCTCTCTCTCTACAGTACCCCTTCATGTTTGGGTTCACTCTGGCAATGTGCTGGTGTGTGCTGGTCTGCATAAGCCGCATCTACATGGGTATGCACTCCATCCTGGTAAGTCTACCTTACATGGCCGATTTAATTAGGGCCGATTTCAAGTTTTCATAACAATCGGTAATTGGCCTTTTTGGATGCCGATTACATTGCAATCCACGAGGAAACTGCGTGGCAGGATGACCACCTGTTATGCGAGTGCAGTGTCAAAAGGACCTTGTGGCTGCAAGGAGCCAAGGTAAGTGGCTAGCTAGCATTAAACTTATCTTATAAAGAAACAATCAATCTTCACATATCACTAGTTAACTACACATGGTTGATGATATTACTAGTTTAACTAGCTTAACCTGCGTTGCATATAATCAATGCGGTGCCTGTTAATTTATCATCGAATCACAGCCTACTTCACCTTCGCCAAACGGGTGATTTAACAAAAGTGCATTCGCGAAAAAAGCACAATCGTTGCACAAATATACCTAACCATAAACATCAATGCCTTTCTTTAAATCATTACATAGAAGTATATCTTTTTTAAACCTACATATTTAGTTAAAAGAAATTCATGTTAGCAGGCAATATTAACTAGGGAAATTGTGTCACTTTTCTTGCGTTCAGTGCAAGCAGAGTCAGGGTATATGCAACAGTTTGGGCCGGCTGGCTTGTTGCGAACTATGAACTAATTTGCCAGAATTTTACATAATTATGACAAAACATTGAAGGTTGTGCAATGTAAGAGAAATATTTAGACTTAGGGATGCCACCCGTTCGATAAAATACAGAACGGTTCCGTATTTCACTGAAAGAATAAACGTTTTGTTCTCGAAATGATAGTTTCCGTATTTGACCATATTAATGACCAAAGGCTCGTATTTCTGTGTTTATTATAATTACGTCTATGATCTGATATTTGATAGAGCAGTCTGACTGAGCGGTGGTAGGCAGCAGCAGGCTCGTAAGCATTCATTCAAACAGCACTTTACTGCGTTTGCCAGCAGCTCTTAGCAATGCTTGAAGCACAGCGCTGTTTATGACTTCAAGCCTATCAACTCCCGAGATTAGATTGGCAATACTAAAGTGCCTATAAGAACATCCAATAGTCAAAGGTATATGAAATACAAATGGTATAGAGAGAAATAGTCGACGCGTCATCATTCCTATAATAACTACAACCTAAAACTTCTTAACTGGGAATATTGAAGAACTGGGAATATTGAACCACCAGCTTTCATATGTTCTGAACAAGGAACTTAAACGTCAGCTTTTTTACATGGCACATATTGCACTTTTACGTTCTTCTCCAACACTGTGTTTTTGCATTATTTAAACCAAATTGAACATGTTTCATTATTTAATTCAGACTAAATACATTTTATTTATGTATTATATTAAGTTAAAATAAGTGTTCATTCCGTATTGTTGTAATTGTCATTATTACAGTTTTTTATATTGCTGGCTTTCAAGACATGCCAGCAGTGAACAGTCCTGAATCAACTAGCTGAGTGGTTGATAGTAGAGGTCGACCGATTCTGATTTTTCAATAAAAAAAATAGGCCGATTTAACCGGTATCGGCTTTGAAAAATCAGAATTGGTCGACCTCTACTATCAACCACTCAGCTAGTTGATTCAGGACTGTTCACTGCTGGCATGTCTTGAAAGCACTTGAATTTGATACCTAATCTATGTGAAACAGTATCTAAACCGTAATGTCACCTTGTCCTGAGCTTCGTGTCAGGCGCTGGCTCTACTCTGACTTCTCCCAGACTGCCTGTAGGTTATAGACACCTCAGTAGAGGCCTGTATTGGACAGTTACAACACTGCAAAAAAGGATTTCTTTGGGAGGGGAGAGCATAGTGATTCTGCAGTAGATCAAATGATTATAGGCATTTTAGGGAAGAGAGGGCTTATCACATAAAAAGCTGATGATCTGGTAAGCCGGAAGAGGGGTTCTGACCCCCACATGGCAGGCAACATGTTGGTCTATGGAGGTGGTCTCTCTATACCACATACCCACAAAGGCTGGTGCTGGTGGCCCTCAACTACTTCCAGCTAGAAGTTGGGACAACATGAGAGAGGTTGTTGGTAATTTTACATATTCTAGGTTACTCTATGATCATAGGGACTAAAACCAATCTCCCATAACAGGAACCAGTGGAGAAATAACTAGTCCCAGCACCAGAAAGATACTAAAATAAATGCATTGGATTGAAACAGTGGCTTACTATGGGATGCATTCAGGCACCGTTTATAAACACTACTCCACTCTGTGTCGTCTACCACACAACTCCATGGGCATCCTGGCAGAGTATAAATGACTGTACCAGTAGACTTGTTTAGTCTGTCTGCCACTGAGCTTTAGGGAAATGAGAACATTACAGATTTATATTTGCCTTCGTGTAGTGCCTTGAGGTCTACAGTGCAGTCCCATCTGTCCTAAACGCGGCAATGCTGTCGTCAGGGTGTGAGAAGAGTATGAGTATTTATCCTGAAACTTTCTTTGAAGAAGAAAGTAAAGGCCATTTCTAGTATTTTCTCCAAACTTTTTATCCCAAAATGTTTTTTTTTCTTCTCTTATGTAATAGAACACACAGCTCAGATATGGCAATAGGCCCATCTGGAGAGTGAGACTAGTAGCGATGAGTTATGCTGTCTGTCCTAATATGGACCTGCCTTTTGGCCCCCATTTTTAATCTAAGCACCAGAGAGACAGAGCTGTGCATGTTTGACTCGGTGGCTGTTTGTGAGTGACAGAGTGTCTGTGTTTTTCAGAACGTGTGCGTTTGTTTCCACAGCTCCAATTAAGTCCCAAGGGGTGATGTTGTTGTCGCTTACTGGTATGATGTCATTGACCTGGTTGGCTGCAGTGTTGCGTTTGACTGCCGGTCGCCCGGGCAACCGTTGCTTTGGTGATGCCTGTATCATGTCTCAGGGAGTTGACTGATGGACTGATACAGTGCAGTTAACTAGGCACAGGCAAGGGAGTTAGTAGTTACTCAGCCCCAGGCAGTAACCCTGTATAGCCTCTCTCCTCCTCCTCTATAGCTTCACTGACCCCCTCATGTACACTGTTGATCTGTGTCTCTCTGTACAGGACATGGGGGGGCTTGTTTCCAGCTCATATAAGCCTTTAATGGCAGAGCTAACGCTGTTAATGGGGCTAAATGTTGTGTCTGGGGGACATTATATCAGAAACTGTATTCTGGGGTCTGCTGGAGTGTAGAACATCCATTTGTGGTCTCTGACCACTGCCAGGCTTCACTGCTTAATGTGTTCTGTATCAACTTAAGATCTTATCTCGCTCAATGAATACGCTTCCCCCTCTTTTCCTACACAGGAATGGTTTGAAATGTAGCTAAAGGAATTACCGTAGGTATGCCAGCACCATCTTCTCCACCATCTGAGAGGCTAACAAAGGCTGGTCCTCCAGGCCTGTCTCTCATTAAGCTGGGAATATACAGTCATTGGAACTAATGAGGCTTGATAGCTGATCCTATTAAGTCATTTAGGATCTAAGAGGTAATACAAGAGACCAGGAGTTGTCTATTCTCTATCCTCCTCCCAGGCTTTCTGTAATGGTAGGCAATGTAGGACCTATGTCATAAATGATTCTGTGGGTTGCATGCCACAGTTCACAGTATTTCTCTATAGGCTTTATGAATTCTGGTTTGGCTGGGGTTAGAGTGAGCACTGAGTACCACTAGATTAATGCTAGTGTAATGTCACATTTTCAGGGTGTCTGAGTTTAGCCTAGTTAGACCAATGGAGACAGCGGTTGGGACAGACTAGTGAAAGCATTCACAACGAGATACTAATTCTTAATGATTAAAAGAGAAAAGGTGATAACATTACAAGGGCATTGATAAGGATATAAACTCTAGTGACCCTCCCTACCTATGGAATATTTCCTGCTACTTTTCTTTCTGTTGACTTCACAGTTAACAGTCAAACTTTGGACCAGAGGAGCCAGAGGCATGCCTGGTAAAGCCTTCACTGTCATTGACATTGAAGGATATTGTGATTTATTTTAAAGTCCCTGCATTTGAAATTAATACAGTGTAATATAATCAATCTTGAATAATACAAATATTGAACTTGTATGGACAAGTTCCCCCTTCACTTCCGACATTCAATTGGGTATTGATACTTATTATGGGTACATAGGTTACTGTGAGAGGCTGTAACAGGTTTTCAGTTAGCCGGGCCAAAAAACGAACAAAAGAAAAGCCGAGAAATAAAACTTTTGCCGGCCAAAATCACCGGGGGGGGAAATCCCATTCCAAAATAATGCTTTTTATTCATTAATGGAAATGCATTTCACCGTCATGTTTATCGGACTATAGGTTCATTTGCAATTTGTGGAATTAAATTGGTCTGTGTGTATTTCTGTTAGTCATCGTGTTACTTATTTATCCAACACAACTATCACACGTACACAGAATACAGAGCCTATTTTGAGGGGGATTTCTCCTGCAGCTCCTCAGCTGGTTGCTGCTGGAGTAAAACATGTGCTTTTATAAGACCATTAATTGCACAACACTTCTAAATGCAATAGTGTGTTAAAAACAGTTGGTGCATGATTAAAAAGAGCTACTATTTTTTTCTTCTTCTCAACTTGTAATTGAAGCGCGTCTCCCATTCAAGTGTAGGCAACAGGCTATTAGCACGTCACCCACCCCTTTACAATGTGAGCTGGAGGCAGTATACATTTTTAAAACAGGCTACTTAATGGTTTGAAACCTGAATGTTCTATTTCATGTTATGAGGCATGTCTTACCTCACTGATCTATAGGTAAAATCCGACAATGGAAACACGGAGGCAGTTATTTTATAAAGACTTCATAGGCGGCGCGTGAGTTTAAAGTTTTGGGAAACAAACAATTTATCCTACCATTAGTACTGTTCTGCATGCCAGTTATGATTTTCATATGCGCATTTTCGTGGAACAATTTTATTTCATTAATAACACTTTCGTTTCTCAAAATCATTGTCACCTAGTTACTAAAAAAATCTGAATGAAAATGACAAAAACGTTAAAAGTAAACTAATGAGAGATCACCAGCCTCTGCCATATGGACACATTGATACACGGTAGTGATTGGCGGCTATAGAAATGAGCGCATGGAACTCATAGCCTACAGGCCAATGCAGCAGTAGGCCTATAACTTCCATTGCTCTTTCACACCGAGGATTGGTGATTATGGAAGAGTAGATTGTTGGAAAGATCTTATTGTGAGGAACTATAGTTTTTTTAAAATATATGTTATCATTTGCAATGCAGTAGGCCAGGTATTTCTATGCGTGCTCAGGCGCGTGCGCTCACTCAATATTATCAGGAGAGAACCAGACAAATGCTAATTGTTCACATGGAGCACTCCAAACAAAATACAATGGGGAAAAAAGGGACAAATCTTGTAAATTATGGTTATGAAATAAACCAAAATGTGTTTCTCACAAGTGGAGCAGGTTGTGAACTCTGCTAACAACGTTTCCACTCCGATACTGAGAACAGTAAATTACTGTAATTAATACATGCTTTAACAGAAATGAATGTAACCAAATGACGGGATTAACAGTCCATTTACTGCTGGTGTTATATGTAATGGGGAATTTATTTTAAAAAAAATATCAAAAGGCAAACAATTCACACAAATAAATAATGAAGACCTAATGAGACGGCTAAGCCATTCTGGAGAGAGACTCGCCAATATCTTTGACATGCACCCCTCCGCTTCCTCTTGTCTCAACATTTTTAAATGATACTCAAGACACATTATCTTAACACATATTTTCAATTTTTTTCACTGACAACCGCAACTCAATCAGCTAGGCCTATTTCCACATTCGCTGCCCAAATTGTGGGCTTCCCAAATAGGCATAGGCCTACGAGCTTGTGGTTTGAAAAGAAGATAATGATCGTAGATCCCTCTGTGGCTAAGTCATGCTTTCTGATGAATTATTTTGAATGATTGTATTTATTTTTGTATAGACAGGAGTAATTATATAATTTTGGAAAATGTATTTCCATTTACTTCCCTATTGGACCCATGCCATTTCTCTCCTGTTCTGTATTTTGTTGTCCAGAAGCCAAAGGCACAATCCTCATCATATTAGCAACACATCCTAGTTGTTGAATTTTTAGATTCCCCCTCCTAATCTCTGTCACATATGGAACCACTGTCAGGTGTGCTGTTTACAACTGTGTTTTCCTGTGAATTGATTTTTAGCAAATGTTTGAAAATGAGGTTTTATTGCCTGCTTCATTACAGGAGTTGCATGTTCTGTTAAGATGCATTACCATTATCTAAATGTGATTTTAATTCTGGGCACCGTGGGTGGACCCTACTGGGTTATGCAGCCAATGCATATGGGTCTGGTAAATTTCTCAAATGGCGGTAAATTAAAATCTTCCCGGTCATGTTGTCCGGCGCCACATTTTCCTAACAGAAACCCTGTCAGTAGTGGAAATAGAAGCTGGTCTGAAAGTGCTTCTTAAAGCTAATTCACTGTGTACATCTGGCCTTTCTCGCCTCTGGAGCTCTGAAAGCCCCTTTGATTGTAACATGTGGCCTTGCAGTATTTAACCTGTTGAGGTCACACACAGACGCTGCCAAGTGCCAACACGTGAACGTGGAATGACTTTGACATGGCTGTAGTAGACACGTGTAGGCCAGGGTGGGTTAATGACTGACAGCATGGAGAGCGGGGTAGAGGTAGGATGATTTATGCCCACTGGGCACAGATGACATTTCAACATCTATTTTGTATTTCATTTTGGTTGAGTTGTCAGCTAATGTGAAATCAACAACAAAAAAATGTCACCATGTCATTGGATTTAGGTTGAAAGTGGTGTGAAAAGACTAAATATCCTTACGTTGATGACTTTTTGCAAATCCAATCAGTTTTCCACGTTGAGTCAATGTCATCACATAAAATTATTTTGTAGAAATTACGTGGAAACAATGTTGATTCAACCAGTTTTTGTCCAATGGGTGGAGTGTAAATAGTTAACTGTCCTGAGCCCTATACTATGAATCAGGTACTGTATGAGGAGTGAGGTAGCTTTGGTCCCCTGCTAGCACATTTGGTTCCTTGGGAATGTACGTTTTTGATTTCCCATTGGTTCTGGGAACGAAGCCATACGCTTCCTAACCGGTAAAACTGAAAGTTGTTTAAACGTTCTGAGAATGGAATTGAAAACTTTGCATCTTCTGGGAACATTTATTTTTAAGTTGTAGGGAGGTTCTGAGAATGTTTTACTCTGGTTCCTAAAGTTCCTAAAGGTTTTATTAACGCTCTGAAAACAGAAATTGTTATTTTGAGTTTTAATAACTTCCTTTCACTGAATGTTTCAATAAGACTTTTAATAACAATACTAGTTTATTTGGCGCTAACTTTTTTTAAACTCCAAACACATTTTTTATTGTGACACGGCATCAGTGAGATTCAAACCTATAATCTTCTGTTCTATATCCATGAAATTAGTCCACTGCGCCACCAGGATGGTGATTGCACCACCAAGATGGAGCTAGCATGCATATTTGTTTTACACATACAAAGCTGTTCATTTTAGTCTATTCAAACAGACCCCATTTCAAAGGAAAGCACTCATTAAGATCAGGTGAGGCCATTTAGTTGGCATGGCCAAAACACCTGAACACACTTAACAAAATGGAGGATAGAGAGGTTTTTGTTGATGCTGAGAACGGAATGTATGTTTGTAAATGACATTCTTAAAACATTCTCTGATCATTACTCGTTTTCTTGTGGTTTTTATAGAACATTTTTTGAACGTTCTCAGAACAATTTGAGAACTACATGACTAAATAAAACCATGAGGAACCTGTAGGAAACGTTATGCGGCAGTACTGAAATTCCCACAGAAGAACATTGTTTCTTAACGTTCTCTGAACTGTTTGAGAATGTTCCCAATGGCAAACCAGTTCCTAGAACATTACCAACACTGAAATTAATTTGGACTTTTAGGATACGTTCTGTTAAAGCAATGAAATGCCAAGAAAATAACATTTTATTAAATGTGCTGAGAATGTTCCAAAGCCAAGCAATTATCCTGCACCATTGTATGCAAATTAACCATAGGACAACCACACTCTCACCAAGCTCTTAGAAACTGGCTGGGTCAACTCTGAGTTCAACTTGGGATAACCGGTCATACGAAAGTTTCTCACCTTTTAGCCAGGTAAATTTCCATGGCAACGAATCCTTCAGAACTGACCTGCTCTGCGGCAGGCTAACTCACTGCTAACTCTTACACTGAATAAAATAACTGAGCAAATTAAATCAGATTCCCCTCCCTCTTGCAAAGATTGTGCCATCATCCCGTTCATTTCAGGAAGACGATTAAATCAGAGACGGAAGCGTACGCAAGACATCCCACTCCCTCTATTTATTTTTTCTGGTTCAAATACAGTCAATGAAATACGCAGACCAGACCCAGCTCCTAATGCTTGGGTGCCTATGGGAGAGCCACCCCATTAAGCAGACCAGAACTGACCTATCTTTTCCAATGGTAAACAGCTTGAGTGGGACATCTTCATTTATCCACCATCTTTGATTAAATATTTAGTTTTTTTGTGATAGAAATAGTAATATTAAAATATCTATCACATTACACCTTTAGTAATGACAGGATGCAATTGAAAGTTCACTCACAGTAAAACCTTTGTATGACTTTATAAAATAATTGTACCGATAGGAGTGGGGGGGGGGAAGGTGGTTGTGCATTGATAAATGAATGACGGCACTTCTAATAGCCTATTTCATACCATAGCCTGCTGAATTTGCAAGATAACTTTTCTTTCATGTTGATTTCTGGGGGAAAAATGAAACTGACACTAACTCGACCATGGATTGATGGTTATGCATTGTTTCAATGAATAGTTTGGCCATGTGCGACATGTATGGGCAGTAACAAGCCAGCTTGAGTTAGCGGCAACTGCATGATCAATATCCACCTTCGTAGTATGGATGAAGCCTGAGTTGGAATGTGAAGCTAACTGAAGCTGGCTAACTTTATAAAAGTCTGAGTAGATCTAGCTTCCATCGTAGTTTACCCCTCTGGTTACTGAGCTGTATCTAGATAAGAGGTGTTTCACCATGGTTAAAGTGAAAATCAAACGTAGATTATAGCAGTCTTATGTAGTTGGACCCTGCTGCTACGTTCCCCATACTTTCCCAAGAAAATACTCACTGTAGAGAATGAGCTTTAAGGTTTATTGGACATGAGTCACATTAGACTGTTTGTGTGCATAGCCTTTGTTCGGTGGTCTCCATGGAATCGCACACTAAATGATAGTGATCTGGAACGTCAACTTCACTAAAACACACATGAGCACGCTTCATGACCCCTGGCCTGATTCTTTTCAGAATGGTGGGTTGTTCTCCTCAGCCAGTCCTTTTTCTGCACAACATGTCACACCACCACTTTATGGTCCTCACTAGTTTTTGGCTCATCCAACCCCCTCTTTGGAGGACAATTACTTTTTCTTTTTTTTTAATTAAAAATGTTTTTTTACAGATATTTTGTTACATATACATTATTCAGAGACTTCACATATATGGTACTTTTATACACAGTATTACATGGTAGGAATACAGTTTATTATACACGTCCAGTGGAAACATGGGATCTTTAGTGACCACAGTTGGGACACCCGTTTAAGGTCCCACCTTCTTCAATTTTATTGAGGAACATTCCATTATTTATTAGTACTTCAACATTATTAAAATGAAATGACTGTTGTAAAAGTGTATGATATAAAGTGAAAGTCAAGAATATGATGTATTACTATTAGAATGAAACACTAAGGAAACTAAGAAGGTTTCTCTGTCAAATAGAATTACTCCTCTGTGCTTGGAATGGAACCCCTTATGCTAGCTAGCTAGCTCATTTTAGATAACAATAGGGAAATTTAGCTACTAGAAAGGACAACTTACCCTTTTGCCAAAAACTTTTGTTATTTCTTAATGTTATGCATTTTAATGACGTTTGCAATTCTTGTTCCCGTATGTATTTATATTGTTATTTGGTCCTCAAACTTGAACTCGAGAGATGCCATTTAGAAAATGAGGCATTTCCCACAAACCGGCGTCGTCACACTCCCTCAACTGATTGGTCGAGTAGGCAGACCTTCTGACTTTGTGGCTGTGACAACCCCATGTCTTCCTCTATTGTGTCATTTTCAAATAAAAGCAAGACTTAAAAATCTGTCATACATTACTCACATGATTAAAGTATTGTTAAGATTATATGCATTTGTTAAGGAGTGCTGTCTGTATAATGTATACTTTGCTAAGTTGTTGATGTTGTTTCTAGGACATCATTGCTGGCTTCCTGTACAGCCTCCTGATCCTGGTGGTATTCCAGCCAGCGCTGGACCTGATTGACAACTTCAACCTGACATACCGCTACGCCCCCCTCATCATCATCTCCCTGCACCTGGGCATGGGCCTCTTCTCCTTCACCCTAGACACCTGGAGCACCTCGCGGGGCGATACAGCTCAGATCCTGGGCACTGGCGCTGGCGTGGCCCTAGCCTCCCACCTTAACCACTACCTTGGCCTCATGCCCGACCCCCCGCTGGACCAGCTGCCCCTATCCCCCCCGGCCCTCAGCGCCGCCCTGCTGGCCGTAGCCATGCTGAGGATGTGCCTGGGCGTCCTGGTGCTGCTGGCCATCAGGGCCCTCATGAAGGCCATCACCATCCCTCTGGTCTGCCGTATCACTGGTATCCCCAGTGGAGACGTAAGGAAGGCCCGGCAGCACATGGAGGTGGAGCTGCCCTACAGGTACATTGTGTACAGCGCGGTGGGCTTCAGCACCCTCTTCTTGGTGCCCCAGCTCTTCACCTACCTGCAGCTGTCATGATGAGAGAACCCTGTGGATCCCCCAGTCCCCTGTCCTCACCCCTGCTCATCTAAAACCAAGCCCATAGGAACATGGGAAATTCACACCTTACATATCCTGTACATCCACCCCCTATACCACTAACCTTTGTCCCTGCCAGTTCTAATGACAGAAACCTCTTATCAGGGAACTCCTATAGACTGATTTGACAGGATGTCAGCACTGATTACTAAATCCTATTCGCTTTATCTTACTTCAATTTTTTTTTGTCAATCAGAATTTGACCTCTTTATCTTAATTTCTAATTTTATGGTCTCAATTTTCAAGGAAACGCACTAATGATTTTGGGCATCAGAGCCCAAAGGTTATGGGACCAGACTAATATTTCACTCTATTAGTCACCCTTTACCAAACCGCACATACATTGTCTATCCTGAGTATTTATTTAAAATACTTTCTCTGCTTTTTTGTACTTGGGAGAAAATGAAGATTCCATTCTAATCTGATAAATTCAGTCTGCGTCCTGGTTGTGTTCTCTTATCTATTTTTCTAAAGGGCTCTTTTTATCTGTTATTATTGAAGATGATCTGTTGAGGTTTGAGTATATAGATTTTTACTCTGTACTGATGAGAGAAAAGCCATGACTGGGGCCGGGCACATATGATGCAGCGGTGTCACTGTGGGATATATAGAGGACAGGACATTAGCCCTATAAATCAGAGGGTTAAAGTGGGATTGTTTTGAGCGTCAGGAGGACTTGGCTCAGACACACAGTGAAGAACTTCCTGTTTTATAGGAGGGGATGCACCTGACCGCACGGAATCACTTCCTGCGCGTCTCGTGTTTGGAGGGGCCAAGGGAGGATTAGAGGAGATAACACCAACCCCAAGGGTAAAGGCAGGCGGCAGGGGTCTGACAGAGACTATAAATACGTATAGGAGCTACGTTCTGCTTAAATGCAGGTTCAGGACGTCTTTCGTTCAGAAACATTACTTGCATTCACAGAGGGATTTCACATGGAAAGCCCCCCAGCAGTAACTAAGCTAGACAGTTTATCTCCCAGGTGTACTTTAATGAACACTGGCAACTCTTTTCTCTCACTGTATGTTTCATCCCCTTGTTTCTTCGTCATGTCCCCCCCAACCGTACTCCCTCTCTACCTTCCTTTGCATCCTTCCTTTGTTCCATGTCCATAGTGACTAGACTAGAGCCACAGGCACTGAAGAGTGTAAAGTTACTCTTTCCTCAGTGTTCTTACTATATCTCTTTCCAGAAGTGACCAAGTCTTTCACTGCTTTAATGTGGTACATAATATATACTATATCATAGTATAGGTATACTATCATAGTATTGTATATTTTGTCTGGCTAATTGATTTGTTTGTTTTTTGGTTGTTTTTAACAAAACAAGAGTGCTGACCGGAAGAATGCCAGCAGTTTCCCACTAGCAGAGAAAAGCCTGAAAGGACTGGAGCCCGTTGCTGTGCTGATCACACTGATATAGCTATACTGTAGATACATCCATTATTGGAAAAACAATATTGTTCCTGGACCAACTGTCAAACAACAGAACTGTATCTTACCTTGGCCCACAGGGGCAGAGGCTTGATAAGAAAGCTATACTGTACATCCTAGTGTGGTTATGGAATACATATGATATACAGATGTCTATAGTACTGTCCTAATAGAAACCCAGCTAGCACATTTTGTTCCTTGTAAGTGGTGGGAACATATGTTTTTGGTTTCACATCGGTTGTGGGAACGAAGCCATATGTTTCCTGACTGTTAAAACTGAAGGTTTTTTTAAACGTTCTGAGAACGGAAGTGAACATTTTGCCTGTTCTGCGAACTTTTATTTTTAGGTTGCATGGAGGTTGTGAAAACGTTTTACTCTGGTTCCTTAAGTTTTCCTGGGAGGTTTTATTAACGCTCTGAGAACAGAAATTATACGCTATTTAATTTTGTTTTTAGTAACTTCCTTAATGCTAGCTTGTAGTGGGTTAACTTTTTTAACTCCAAGCATAGATAGGACACATGGAAAGGAATATCCTGAGGCATTAATCATGCAAATACATTTTTATTGTGACTGTTCTCTATCCATGTACTTAGTCCACTGCGCCACCAGGATGGAGCTAGTATGCCTTTTTCTTTTGTATATAAAGCTGTTCATTTTAGTCTATTCAAACAGACCCCATTTCAAAGGAAACAAGCATTAATTAAGATCAGGTGTGGCCAATTAGTGGGTGCGGCCAACACACCTGAGCAAACTTAACAAAATGGAGGATAGAGACAGTTTTGCTGAAAACGGAATGTATGTGTTTTTTAATAACATTCTTAGAACGTTCTCTGAATGTTTTCTTGTGGTTTTTATGTAAAGTTTTCTTAACGTTCTCGGAACAATTTGAAAACGTGACTTTAAATAGAACCATGAGGAAACTTGTAGAAAATGTTATGCTGAAGTACTGAAATTCCCACAGAAGAACGTTGTTTCTTAATGTTCTCTGAACTATTTGAGAACATTCCCACTGTCAAACCAGTTGTAGAACGTTCCTAGAGCATTACCAACATTAAAATTAAAGTAACCATGTTTGAACTCTTAGGAAACGTTCTGTTAAAGTAATGAAATACCAAGAGAATAACTTTTTTTGTCAACTTCTTTAAATGTGCTGTGAATGTTCCTAAGCCAAGCAACTATTCTGCACCATTCCCAGAAAGTTGTGGGAAGGTTGTATGCAAAATAACCATAGCACAGCCACGCTCTCACCAAACTCTAAGAAACATATAGTTTTGAGAATTGTATGTGCTAGCTGGGAATGCACTGTTTCCACAATGCACTGTTTGCTGGTCTGTCTGTGTCTTACTGGCCACTGTTGACCGGAAGCGCTCAGGAGACAGCTGTGTTGTGGCCTTGGCTTACGCGTGAGAGTTTGTTTTATTTGTGCTTGTCTCCTTCCATTTCAGTGAGAAGGAAGGTCATCTTTGTGGTTATTGTGAACAGACAGTACAGTACAGTGCTCTGATGTGATAATAAACTTGGACTAAAATAGAGCACATCATTCTGATCCTCTAATAAACAGTGTGGTTGGACCTGGACGGTCAGTTAATTTAGCACTACCATTTTATCTTGGCCAGGAAGTCTCCCTGCAGATTGAGGAACGATAAGTTCATTAGATCAATGCAGATGATAACTCAAGTTTCAAGTGTTATTAGTTGTATGTGCGGGATACGCATGGTATACATCGTCTAACAAAATGCTTACTTGCATGTGTGTTCCTTCTCGACAATGCAACAACAATAAGAAAAGATAAGATTACGAACATAAAGTAAACAGCAGTAGAATATGTATATTTTTTAGCATAAGTATCATATAGGAAGGCATAATTTATAGTCCAATATTTACGTGTGTATTGGGGAGGGGGGCAACTTCCTGATGCTGATTACAGTAGTTATTTCTATACTGAATTCTGAAGTGAATCTTAATCAGAAACTATTTTAAATAAATATTTTAAATAAATGTAAGAAATGATATGGTTAACTGTTGGGTTGTGTTATCTATGTCTTATTTCAAAGCATTTAGTTTCAACATGAAGATGTGACGCTTTCCAAGATATTCCTAATGACTTTCCAATCGAATGGTGATGTGATCACCGTTTCTTTTAAACTTTTCTACCAAATGAAAAGGGTTCAATGATGTAGCTTTAGTAGAACTCTGTTCTTACTACCCTAGTGCCTTTACTGTGTTTCAGGAAGGAGTTGTAACCTTTCATGTTTTTTGTAGCCATTGAATTGGAGAGTGGTGAGAGACATGTAAACCTGTTGTTGGGTTCAACCTATTTCAATTCCATTTTAATTATATTAAAAACTGTGTTTGCCTTTGCACTTGTAACTGCAGATTAGTTTGATTGTCATTACTACTTTAGTACTTTGTTCAAACAGCAGATGTTTGAAACAGTTATCCATGTTTTTCACTGTTACTTGTTTCCCTTTTGCTTCTCATTTTAATTTGAAGCATTTGGTCCTTAGTTCTTAATTTGTCAAACTGCATTATATAAGATATTTGCATGAACAAATCTTACAGATGCAGTATTTGTGATGATTTTTGACATGGCTACAACAAATGTCCATGTCAAATTGCTTGTTTTACAGAATCATCTTTTTATAGACCAAATAAATATTTATATTGAACTGTATTTAATATTAGAAATGTTTGTGAAACTGAGATTTCTTATCTGTCCACCTGAAAATCTCTTGATGATTCAGTTATTTGTTTGATCAAATGTTATTTGAAATGACCATTTTATGCAGTTTTGACATGGCAGGTAATTTTTTTTACAACCATTTTAATGGTTGGGTTCAATCTATGATGATGTTCATTCTATGAGGCTCTGATCTGTCAGACTGTATGAGTGAATTAATCAAAAGAATCTAGTGAATTAATCAAAACAAAGTGACTGTCCACTCCAGTCCATTTTTAACAATTTCAATAAAGATATGTAATTTTTGGTCACTTAGTGTCTGTGTCACTTTGAAATGGCTCTAGTTTTTACCATGTTGAAGGGACTTTTTTTTTGTCCTTTCTCTGCATTACCTCAGTCCTGTTGGTTCTGTATATTATGTAGATGTGTTTTTCTAAGCACTGTGAAGACATGCAGCAAAGTTTCCAATCTGTGCTGCCAAGGTTGTCAGGAACAGTGAAAACATGCTTCAACCACTGGCCCAAGATAAAATATATTTTCTTCTGCAGTGAGGCATGCTGATGCAAGCGAAGCATGTGGGACTTGGTCAACCTTGCTGAATGTTTTGGAACACTTGCTGTACCTTGCCTGCAGTGCTTACACACTCACGCTGCACCAGCAGCCAGCTAGGCCACCTGCTACTAGCCAGCCTCACAGCAGTCCACAGTTCACCAGCAGTATACGATCATGCAACTGGCGTCACAAAACAGACCGACAGCAGGATAGCACCTAGGCTATATAATCTCTCCCCCACATTGGGAAACACTCATCTGATATCCAGAACTGCACATTACTTAGACTTGTAGTGAGGGGAGGACGGCTCATAGTGAATGGAATGGTATCAAACACATGGAAAATCAGGTGTTTAATGTGTTTGAGACCAATTCCCTTCCAACCATTACTATAAAGTGCCACCAGCCACCACTGACACACACCACCTCTGTATTTCACCAGGCAGCTAGAGGAACAACACTAAAAGTGCCTCAATGGCCTTTTCTTATTTGGTTTGCTCAACTGCTGCGTCCTCTCCTCTGTCCTCTCTCACCTATCAAAACTCTTCTGCGAAGGACTCTGGTAGGATACAGATGACTATCCTCAATGAAAGGTGGCTATCGAGAAGGGGATTCCACTCTTCTGTTTGCCTACTCACAAATAGACACTCTTCCTCGACCACTTATCGGTTTCCGAGTCACAGAGGAGAGAGGACAAAGGACGTACATTTTCCTAAAAAGGAAAAAGACAATAACAGCCTTGTCACTATCCACAGCCTCCTCTTTCTACCATCTGGGCATCCCATACAATAATGTTGTCTCTCTTTCGCTCTCTCTGTTTCTCTGTGGGAGAGTTGAGGGCTCTCAAGGAACAGCCATGCAGATAAAAGGCTCTCATTTTCTCTCCCACAGACAAACATTTACATTTTAGTCATTTAGTAGACGCTCTTATCCAGAGCAACTTACAGTAGTGAATGCATACATTTCTTTTAATTTTTTCTCCGTACTGGCCCCCCGTGGGAATCGAACCCACAACCCTGGCGTTGCAAACACCATGCTCTACCAACTGAGCTACTTACTCCCCAAATGACTTCTTACAATTGTGTGTGTTTATGTGTGTGTTTATGTGTGCCTGCATGACTCTCACACTTGCTTGTCCCTTAAAGATTCGTGGGGCACTCCACCCATGTGGCAGCTCTTAATTCATTCAGCCATCCATCTTTCCTGTCTAGAAAGTTGTACAATTTTATTGAAACATTTGATGGGGGCGTCTGTGAACAGTTTAATAGTATTGTTAAATGTATATAAATGTATACAAAGACAAAATGTATAGCAAAAGCTCACATTGTGTGTTTTTTTACATCATTATCAGAAATAGTATTCATTGTTTTCGTTGGTTGAGTTTATTGTATCAAAACTGGTAAACAGCAGAGGCAACCAGATTGCATGGGTCTACTCCCACCTGGTGGCCAAGTCCATGAAGATCACACCTAAGCCAGTCACTAGATCGCCACACCAGAAATGTCAGTGGGAGAAGATGGAGCGAGATGGATTTTGGCTGACATTCGGCAAATGTTCTCATCGATAAAACATTTCATCTCCATACAGTTTTCTGTTTCCAAAACTAGAATCTGTAACAAACAGAATGGACTGCGTTTTGTAGACTTTACCTTTCGCCAAAATTGTAAAAAACGACATTGTTTAGATGGAGTGCAAGAGCGAATTGAGTTATCGCACACGCGCACTTCACAGAGTAGGCGTTCCCTAACATATGTTTATAACTAACCCAAGATAGACCAGAGCCTGTCGTTTCCAATGGTAGCAAATTAATCATAGTGCGTAGACCAAATAATGCGAACGGCAGAGCCAAGCACGAGCAAGTGAGATCCTATTGGCGTGTTCTAGCATTTATTTGCATATTTTCGCTAGGGAATGCCTACTCTGTGAAGTGCGCGTGTGTAATAAGACAATTTGCCCTTGCACTCCTAAACAACACCATATTTTGAAACTTGGCAAAGGGTAAAGTCTACAAAACGCAGTCCACTCTGTTTGTTACAGATTCTAGTTTTGTAAACAGAAAACTGTATGGAGATCAAATGTTTAATCGATGAGACAATTTGTAGAATGTCTGATAAAATCTCACACAATCGTCTCCCACTGCCAGCCACTGGGTTTCCTCTCCTCTCATCACCAATTTTGGTAGTGACTGAAAAAGCCAACCGGATGCTTCACATTTATAAATCCGGTGAAATATCTATCTGTGGCGACACCGTGTCAGAATGTGGTCATGAAAATCAGAACCTGTCTATTTCGCCGGGTATGTGTCCTGTGTCATCCTGTGTCGTCCACAAGAGTGCAGATGTTACAGATATTATTTTCTGTTTTTTGTAATTGTGGTTCATACTGGGCATTGAATTAAAATGTTACTCCCGAGTGGCGCAGCGGTCTAAGCCAGTGCTAGAGGAGTAAATACAGATAATGGTTCGATCACACCGGCCATGGTAGGGAGTCCCATAGGGCAGCGCACAATTGGCCCAGCGTTGTCCGGGTTAGGGGAGGGCTTGGCCGGGGTAGGTCGTCATTGTAAATAAGAATTTGTTCTTAACTGACTTTCTTAGTTAAATAAAATGTAAAAACTTATTTTGGTCTTTCAAAAAGTGAACCACAGAATTTGTACTGTCTGAGTGAACCCTTCAACAACTTTCCACTTGCAAGCTAGCTAACGTTAACATTGGGTTACAGATGTAACCATGGTTCTCTGAGTAAAGTAACAGTTCTCCAAATGACCCGTGGGAACTCCTTCCCCTTCATGCAATTTTACATTTTAGTCATTTAGCAGACGCTCTTATCCAGAGCGACTTACAGTAGTGAATGCATACATTTCATTTCATGCATTTTTTTTTGTACTGGCCCCCCGTGGGAATCAAACCCACAACCCTGGCGTTGCACACACCATGCTGGCGTTGTAAACACCATGCTCTACCAACTGAGCCACAGGGAAGACCCATGTGATGTGATTGAGATGCTTAATATCAAAGATGCTTACAGTCACGTCACACTCTTACTGTACCCACATGACCTGTCACTATGAAAGGCAGTGTGGCGTGACATACTGGCTATTACTTTACTTGAACCCCACGAAGGCAGATGAACGACATGAAAGCTTGGGGACCCGTTACTCTACTCAGAGAACCACGGTTACATCCGTAACCCAACGTTCTCTTTAGTTTTCGTAACGGGTTGCCAAAACATGTATGGGAGAGGCAGTACCAAATAGGTCATCCCAACAACAGATCGGGATAACTCATCATTTAAAGGGGAATTTCATCCTGGGGGAACCTTGGTTTTGTGTTCATCATATCTGAGGCATTTGTAGAAAAGTGAGATGTGATTACCCAGGAGGAATGCAGGTCCAGGCTTTGTGCGCTGAATGATACACCCTATGACAGCTTCCAGTGTATTGATGAGGGGGTGGTAGTGGCATTTCGCGAAGGTTCTGTGTTAATACTGATCGCACTACACGTTTTTGTGGGTGTAGATGTGGTTGTCATTGTTCGATAGAGCCATTTGACGTCTTTCAGCGATGTTCCTATTGGCGGATTCATTGCTAAATGTACAAGGAAACACAGTTTTTCCAGTCTCTGAAAGACTACAACTTGTGTTGGGCTTTGCTTCCTGCTCTAGCATCCGTCCATCCCCCAAGGCAGACTTTTTTGAAAAGGAGGCAGACACTAACAACAATCCTTTGGGCAAAACTGAAAGAACTGACCAGACGTGATGACTTCAAGTGATTCCTCTTATCAACACAAATTCGACGAAGGAGCATCTATTAGCTACATGGTGACATTCAACCATACATGTTTCAACCTGAATATAGTGAAGAGGATTTGAAACAAAGAGTTGGATTTAGCTAACGTTAGAAGCTCAGCTACAGCTGATGCCAGCACCAAGAGAGCAGATGACAAATACTGTGCCTAGCTAAGTAAGATAGAACATGATGATGCCGGTGGGTAGGGCTGCCATCTTATCGTCCCTCAACCAATCATGCTATTTTGTTCGTTTTTTCGCGTTGTTCGTAACTTGTTTTGTACATAATGTTGCTGCTACCGTCTCCTATGACCGAAAAGAGCTTATAAACATCAGAATTGGGATTGCTCACCTCAAACTGGATGAAGAGTTTTTCTTCAATGAGTTGGACGCGAAGGATATACTGTTGACACCCAATCAGGCCCCGATCCCCGTGATTCGCTGGAGAAGGAAACTGAGATTCCGAGGCAAAAGATCAGGGTGCCTTGTGAGGACCAGGCAACGAGTGGCTAATCTGCCCTTGCCCTCCGTTCTGCTAGCTTACGTTAAATCGCTAGAAAATAAATGGGACGAACTGAAAGCACGTATATCCTACCAACGGGACATTAAAAACTGTAATATTTTATGCTTCACCGAGTCGTAGATGAACGACGATATTAAGAACATATAGCTGGTGTGTTATATACTCTATCAGCAAGACAGAACAGCAGCCTCTGGTAAGACACGGGTGGGGGCAAAGCATTTACGTAAACAACAGTTGGTGCACGATATCTAAAGAAGTAAAAAAAAATATAAAAAAATATTCTAGACCACCTCTACTCCACACACAGAGACACGTACAAAGCTCTCCCTCGCCCTCCATTTGGCAAATCTGACCATTTATTTATTTTTAAAATGTGTATTTTATTTCACCTTTATTTAACCAGGTAGGCAAGTTGAGAACAAGTTCTCATTTACAATTGCGACCTGGCCAAGATAAAGCAAAGCAGTTCGACACATAAAACAACACAGACTTACACATGAAATAAACAAACATACAGTCAATAGTACAGTAGAAAAAGTCTATATACAGTGTGTGCAAATGAGGTAGGATAAGGAGGTATGGCAATAAATAGGCCATGGTGGCGAAGTAATTACAATATAGCAATTAAACACTAGAATGGTAGATGTGCAGAAGATGAATGTGCAAGTAGAGATACTGGGGTGCAAAGGAGCAAGATCAATAAATAAATACAGTATGGGGATGAGGTAGTTGGATGGGCAATTTACAGATGGGCTATGTACAGGTGCAGTGATCTGTGAGCTGCTCTGATAGCTGGTGCTTAAAGCTAGTGAGGGAGATATGATTCTCCAACTTCATTGATTTTTGCAGTTCGTTCCAGTCATTGGCAGCAGAGAACTGGAAGGAAAGGCGGCCAAAGGAAGAATTGGCTTTGGGGGTGACCAGTGAGATATGCCTGCTTGAGCGCGTGCTACGGGTGGGTGCTGCTATGGTGACCAGTGAGCTGAAGTAAGGCGGGGCTTTACCTAGCAGAGACTTGTAGATGACCTGGAGCCACTGGGTTTGGCGGCGAGTATGAAGGGAGGGCCAGCCGACGAGAGAGTACAGGTCGCAGTGGTGGGTAGTAAATGGGGCTTTGGTGACAAAATGGATGGCACTGTGGTAGACTGCATCCAGTTTGTTGAGTAGAGTGTTGGAGGCTATTTTGTAAATGACATCGTCAAAGTCGAGGATCGGTAGGATGGTCAGTTTTACGAGGGTATGTTTGGCAGCATGATAGAAGGATGCTTTGTTGCGAAATAGGAAGCCGATTATAGATTTAATTACATTTTTTAACCATAACTCTATCCTCCTGATTCCTGCTAACAAGCAAAAATTAAAGCAGGAAGCACCAGTGACTCGGTCTATAAAAAAGTGGTCAGATGAAGCAGATGCTAAACTACAGGACTATTTTGCTAGCACAGGCTTGAATATGTTCCGGGATTCTTCCGATGCCATTGAGGAGTACACCACATCAGTCACTGGCTTCATCAATAAGTTCATTGAGGACGTCGTCCCCACAGTGACCGTACGTACATACCCCAACCAGAAGCCATGGATTACAGGCAACATTCGCACTGAGCTAAAGGGTAGAGCTGCCACTTTCAAGGAGCGGGACTCTAAACCAGAAGCTTATAAGAAATTCCGCTATGCCCTCTGACGAACCATCAAACAGGCAAATCGTCAATTCAGGACTAAGATCAAATCGTACTACACCGGCTCTGACACTCGTCGGATGTGGCAGGGCTTGCAAACTATCACAGACTACAAAGGGAAGCACGGCCGAGATCTGCCCAGTGACACGAGCCTACCAGACGAGCTAAATAACTTCTATGCTCGCTTTGAGGCAAGTAACACTGAAACATGCATGAGAGCATCAACTGCTCCGGATGACTGTGTGATCACACTCTCCGCAGTTGATGTGAGTAAGACCTTTAAACAGGTCAGCATTCACAAGGCCGCTGGGCCAGACGGATTACCAGGACGTGTACTCTGAGCATGCGCTAACCAACTGGCAAGTGTCTTCACTGACATTTTCAACCTCTCCATGTCTGAGTCTTTAATAACAACATGTTTCAAGCAGACCACCATAGTCCCTGTGCCCAAGAACACTAAGGTAACCTGCCTAAATGACCACCGACCCATAGCACTCATGTCTGTAGCCATGAAATGCTTTGAAAGGCTAGTCATGATATAGCTCACATCAACATTATTATCCCAGAAACCCTAGACCCACTCCAATTTGCATACCGCACCACCAGATCCACAGATGATGCCATCTCTATTGCACTCCACACTGCCCTTTCCCACCTGGATAAAAGGAACACCTACAGTTGAAGGCGGAAGTTTACATACACCTTAGCCAAATACATTTAAACTCAGTTTTTCACAATTCCTGACATTTAATCCTAGTAAAAATTCCCTGTCTTAGGTCAGTTAGGATCCCCACTTTATTAAAAAAAAATGTGAAATGGCAGAATAATAGTACAGAGAATGATTTATTTCAGCTTTTATTTCTTTCATCACATTCCCAGTGGGTCAGAAGTTTACATACACTCAATTAGTATTTGGTAGCATTGCCTTTACATTGTTTAACTTGGGTCAAACGTTTCAGGTAGCCTTCCACAAGCTTCCCCCAATAACTTGGGGGAATTTTGGCCCATTCTTACTGACAGAGCTGGTGTAACAGAGTCAGGTTTGTAGGCCTCTTTGCTCGCACACACTTTTTCAGTTCTGCCCACAAATTTTCTATGGGATTGAGGTCAGGGCTTTGTGATGGCCACTCCAATACCTTGACTTTGTTGTCCTTAAGCCATTTTGCCACAACTTTGGAAGTATGCTTGGGGTCATTGTCCATTTGGAAGACCCATTTGCGACCAAGCTTTAACTTCCTGACTGATGTCTTAAGATGTTGCTTCAATATATTCACATCATTTTCTTGCCTCATGATGCCATCTATTTTGTGAAGTGCACCAATCCCTCCTACAGCAAAGCACCCCCACAACATGATGCTGCCACCCCCGTGCTTCACGGTTGGGATGGTGTTCTTCGGCTTGCAAGCCTCCCCCTTTTTCCTCCAAACATAACGATGGTCATTATGGCCAAACAGTTCTATTTTTGTTTCATCAGACCAGAGGACATTTCTCCAAAAAGTACGATCTTTGTCCCCATGTGCAATTGCAAACCGTGGTCTGGCTTTTTTACGCCGGTTTTGGAGCAGTGGCTTCTTCCTATGCTGAGTGGCTTTTCAGGTTATGTCGATATAGGACTCATTTTACTGTGGATGTAGATACTTTTGTACCTGTTTCCTCTAGCATCTTCACAAGGTCCTTTACTGTTGTTCTAGGATTGATTTGTACTTTTCGCACCAAAGTACGTTCATCTCTAGGAGACAGAACGCGTCTCCTTCCTGAGCGGTATGTCGGCTGCGTGGTCCCATGGTGTTTATACTTGCGTACTATTGTTTATACAGATGAACGTGGTACCTTCAGGCATTTGAAAATTGCTCCCATGGATGAACCAGATCTGTGGAGGTCTACAATTTTTTTCTGAGGTCTTGGCTGATTTCTTTTGATTTTGCCATGATGTCAAGCAAAGAGGCACTGAGTTTGAAGGTAGGCTTTGAAATACATCCACAGGTACACCTTCAATTGACTCAAATGATGTCATTTAGCCTATCAGAAGCTTCTAAAGCCATGACATCATTTTCTGGAATTTTCCAAGCAGTTTAAAAGCACAGACAACTTAGTGTATGTAAACTTCTGACCCACTGGAATTGTGATACAGTGAATTATAAGTCAAATAATCTGTCTGTAAACAATTATTGGATAAATTACTTGTGTCATGCACAAAGTAGATGTCCTAACCGACTTGCCAAAACTATAGTTTCCCTCTGGCTGCACATAGAATGAGGTCAAACGGATTTAAGTTTCCATGCTTTAAAGTCCCCAGCCACTAGGAGCGCCACCTCTGGATGAGCATTTTCTTATTTTTTTATGGCCTTATACAGCTCGTTGAGTGCGGTCTTAGTGCCAGCATCGATTTGTGGTGGTAAATATACGGCTACGAAAATATAGATGAAAACTCTCTTGGTAAACTGTGTGGTCTAAAGCTTATCATGAGATACTCTACCTCAGGCGAGCAAAACCTTGAGACTTCCTGGCACGCCTTGACCATAGAGAGCCCTCGGGGTTCTCTGTGGTGTTTTAGGTCATGGCGTGACTGGGGGGGTTTCTAGGTATTGTGTTTCTATGTTGGTGTGTGTGTATGGTTCCCAATTGGAGGCAGCTGATAATCGTTACCTCTAATTGGGGATCATACTTAGTGTTTCCTTTTTCCCACCTGTGATGTGGGATATTGTTTAATTTTGTATGTGTACTTATGTGCGCTACGTATTTCACATCGTTATATCGTTGTTGTTTTGAGAAGTTTCACTATTATTAAAATGTGGAACTCTACTCACGCTGTGCCTTGGTCCAATTATTTATATGACGATCGTGACACTTCCTTAATATTAGAATATTGACAAATAGACACTGACCACCACCCCTTGTCTTACCGGAGGTAGCAGTTCTGTCTTGCCGATGCACGAAAACCCAGCCAACAGTAACCAACCATAGACGATTTATACACATTCATCATTGCTACCAACACACAAAGTGAGTTTGCTATATCAACAATTCAATTTTTAGTAATGGAGTGTTTTGCAAACAAGGGTGAAATAGATGGCTACCAAATTGAGATAACAAATAAGAGTAACATTAGCTAGCTTACTTTAGCTAACGTCAGTCAAAGATGACAAACTACAATATGCTCACCTCTGCAACTACGAACCAAGGAACCACAACAGACAGTGGATCAAACTTCATCAAAGCATTCAGTGTTTTTGGTGAGCATAGCCAGGCAGTTGAGTCAGTAGACCGAGACTCAGACGCTGAAGAGGCAGCAGAGCAGTTGAATACCAAGACACCTATTCCATCCTGGAAAATGACAGTGGCCTAGAATATCAACTCCCTCAGCACCAATGGTGTGCATGTCACCTGCTGAACCTCATTACAATAACAGATTCAGCGTTGGCAGGAACAAATAGTGATAGTTACAAAAGGTTGTCCAGGTGTCTTTTGCCAAATGCCAAGCCATATGGAATAAAACGGGGCGGTCAATTTTAGTTGCTGCGGTTGTAGAGAATGAGTGCAAACTGCAGTTGATCCGTCCAAATCAAACACGTTGGAACTCAACTTACCTGGCTGGGGAGAGGATCACACGTATCATACAAGAGAAGGGGGAGGATGCCATAATACATATGTGTGAAGATTTAAAAGTGAAAATGTGAGTAGCAATTCTTTGAATCAATGTAATGTTTTCCTATTACAGTAATATTTATTGTCCATGAAATGTTAGAATTCTAAGAGGTATTACATTTACCTTACCTTGTCTTTCAGGCTGAGCCCGGCAGAAATGTCCTTCTTGAATGAATACTGCAACGTGATGAAGCCTTTGATCTCAGCTTTGAACATTCTAAAGTCTGAGACCAACACATTCATATGGGGTGGCTGCTGCCAGTGATCTTCTTACTAAAAACAAAACTTAAAAGGCTGGAAGCATCTTGCCAAATGTGCCTACCACTTATCAGAGCCATTCAGAACGGTCTCCAAAAGCGCTTTGGAGAAATGATAGAGGAGCCACAGTTTATTGCTGCTGCAATCCTTCTGCCAAAGTTCAAGACATCTTGGACTGACAAAGTGGATGTCATCACAGCCGGTATGATTTCTTCACTCCAAAAGGTTTTAACCTCATTGTCCATATGATGATATCTTTTGGTCTTTGAGTCTGTTCATACATGAAGGGAACATTTCGGAATTTGCTGTATGGTTGATGAGAAAGTCCATATTGCAAAGGTACGGTCCCTTACTAGACGTCCGCGAACGTTTGTAAAATTCGCGGACGGCGTCGGGCCGTGCACCAGGGCCAGATCTTCCGGGAAGTCATCGACGGAGTCTCTCGGACATTCGGTTTCCGTTTTATAACATTTTTTTTCATTTTTCACCTGTCCCGGATTATACCACAAGAGGGCGAATGGAATCATATTGGAAATGTAACAAACATCACCAATCACGACGTGTCCTTTTCTCCTAAACGGAAAAGACTTCGAAGACGAAACTTGGTGAGCATTGGTTTGGCATAATGGTCGTTGGCCCCGAACAAGATGGAGTAGAGGCCTCAACGCTTTTTGAGTTAAGGCCATTTTTCTGGGATTAAAGGTAAAAAATTTAAATAGAGCGCTAATTTGACCGCTTCACGTCAAAGTACATGAGCCTACGGTGTCAGGAAAAAAAGAACCAGACATTTATCTATTGTCGTACAATGTACAATTGGTGATATTCAAATAAATTAGTTTTTTCCCCAAAAAGTTACAGATCCAGTTGCAGCGTGTTCAGATGAATCCGTTAAGGCGGGTTTCGGAGCTCTGTGAGATTTCTGAGATTTTCTGTGATTTTCTGAAATAACACACACTCGTTCAACCCTCTGTAACTAAGTCAGTTCTTAACGTAAAGACTTAAAACTCAATATTCTATAAGAGCCTAACCCAAGGAGGATATGTGTTCACTTTCAGCTTCCTGTGTCAACCAGAAGTGCCTTACAATGGTGTCATAGGGGCTTTTTCGAAGGGTTAAAAAGGTCAGATCTTTCCACAACTTCATATGTGTGATTAGGCAACCCTCATGAACTGTAAATCAGTCTTTTCTCCAAACAGATGTCAAAGAAAAGCACTCTCACACACACACACACACGCACACACGCACGCACACACGCACACACACACACACACACACACACACACACACACACACACACACACACACACACACACACACACACACAGCAAGGATGGAGTGACAGAGTGCGGTGCTTAAAGACACACAGAGCCTGCAATGGCATTACCATTATCTCTAGGCTGTGCCGAGTTCAACGTGATGCCCCGCTTGACCGTAGCTCGCTCGGACTAAGCGCAGTGACCGTGAGAAAAAGTAGGCCCAAAATGAAGCCTGGCCCTAAATGTCAAGTGCTTTTGGGTGACAGCGAGAGAACCGTTAGTGTTAGAAGCACAATTCGACCTCAGGAACGTTCCTGAGGTCCTCGCGGTCTGTGCAAGCCTAACGTTGACCATGTGGCATTAACCCTTAACAGTGAAAAGAAGGTGTTTACATCAAACAGTTTGCAATGACTCTCCCCATAGGAATACATTGCCTATTCCCCTTAATTCAACCTGAAGCCTATGTGGGTTATGAATGCCTTATGAACCTGTCTTCGATAACAATCCATCAGGCTACTGTGAGGTCTACCTGTGTCGATTCTAAGCTTCCTGGAGCAACCGGAAGTTCTTAAAAACACCCTAAAGGTGTTTTGATATAACCAACCTGCAGATTGTGAAAATCACTCAATTCAACCCTGTGTAAATCAATCTATTCTTAACCTGTTATGGCTAGGGGGCAGTATTTTCACGGCCGGATAAAAAACGTACCCGATTTAATCTGATTATTACTCCTGCCCAGAAACTAGAATATGCATATAATTATTAGCTTTGGATAGAAAACACTCCAAAGTTTCTAAAACTGTTTGAATGGTGTCTGTGAGTATAACAGAACTCATTTGGCAGGCCAAAACCTGAGAAGATTCTGTACAGGAAGTACCCTGTCTGACCATTTCTTGGCCTTCTTGATTATCTCTATCCAAAACAGGGGATCTCTGCTGTTACGTGACACTTCCTACGGCTCCCATGGGCTCTCAGAAGGCGGCAAAAAGCTGAATCGTGGCTTTGCAGGCCCTGGCTGAAAAACATTAGCGCGTTTGGATAGTGGCCGGTCAGAGTACTATGAGACTCAGGCGTGTGCACGAGTCGACTCCATGTTTTTATTCTTTCGTCTTTGAACGAAAACCACCACTCCCGGTCGGAATATTATCGCTTTTTTACGAGAAAAATGGCATAAAAATTAAATAGATTTTAAACAGCGTTTGACATGCTTCGAAGTACGGTAATGGAATATTTAGACATTTTTTGTCACGAAACGCGTCGGGCGCTTAACCCTTCGTCACCCTTGGATAGTGTCTTGAACGCACTAACAAAACGCCGCTATTTGGATATAACTATGGATTATTTTGAACCAAACCAACATTTGTTATTGAAGTAGCAGTCCTGGGAGTGCATTCTGACGAAGAACACCAAAGGTAATCAAACTTTTCTAATAGTAAATCGGAGTTTGGTCAGGGCTAAACTTGGTGGGTGTCAAAATAGCTAGCCGTGATGGCTGGGCTATCTACTCAGAATATTGCAAAATGTGCTTTCACCGAAAAGCTATTTTAAAATCGGACACCTCGATTGCACAAAGGAGTTCTGTATCTTTAATTCTTAAAATAATTGTTATGTTTTTTGTGAACGTTTATCGTGAGTAATTTAGTAAATTCACCGGAAGTGTTTGGTGGGAATGCTAGTTCTGAACGTCACATGCTAATGTAAAAAGCTGGTTTTTGATATAAATATGAACTTGATTGAACAAAACATGCATGTATTGTATAACATAATGTCCTAGGCATGTCATCTGTTGAAGATCATCAAAGGTTAGTGCTGCATTTAGCTGTGGTTTTGTTTTTTGTGACATTATATGCTAGCTTGAAAAATGGGTGTCTGATTATTTCTGGCTGGGTACTCTGCTGACATAATCTAATGTTTTGCTTTCGCTGTAAAGCCTTTTTGAAATCGGACAGTGTGGTTAGATAAAGGAGAGTCTTGTCTTTAAAATGCTGTAAAATAGTCATATGTTTGAAAAATGGAAGTTTTTGTATTTTTGAGGAATTTGTAATTCACGCCACGCCTATCATTGGATATTGGAGCTGGTGTTCCGCTAGCAGAATGTCTAGATGTGAGAGGTTAACGTAAAGACTTTAAACTCAGGATTCTGTAAAAGCCTACACCAATGACAACATGTGTTGATTCTAAGCTTCCTGTGCCAACCGGAAGTCCCTTAACCTGTTAGGGCTAGGGGGCAGCATTTGCACGTCTGGATAAAAAAAATGTACCCGATTTAATCTGGTTACTAATCCTACCCAGTAACTACAATATGCATATACTTATTATATATGGATAGAAAACACTCTAAAGTTTCTAAAACTGTTTGAATGGTGTCTGTGAGTATAACAGAACTCATTTGACAGGCAAAACCCTGAGACATTTTCTGACAGGAAGTGGATACCTGATGTGTTGTATTGACTTTAAACCTATCCCATTGAAAAACACAGGGGTTTAGGAATATTTTGGCACTTCCTATTGCTTCCACTAGATGTCACCAGCCTTTACAAAGTGTTTTGAGTCTTCTGGAGGGAGATCTGACCGAACAAGAGCCATGGAACGATGATGTCCCATTAGACACCTGGCGCGCGAGTTCATGTTGGGTACCCTCGTTCCAATACGTTATAAAAGAGTATGCATTCGTCCACCTTGAATATTATTCATGTTCTGGTTAAAAAAGGCCCTAATGATTTATGCTATACAACGTTTGACATGTTTGAACGAACGGAAATATATTTTTTCCCCTCGTTCATGACGAGAAGTCCGGCTGGCTTAGATCATGTGCGAACAAGACGGAGATTTTTGGACATAAATGATGAGCTTTTTTGAACAAAACTACATTCGTTATGGACCTGTGATACCTGGAAGTGACATCTGATGAAGAGAATCAAAGGTAATGGATTATTTACATAGTATTTTCGATTTTAGATCTCCCCAACATGACGTCTAGTCTGTATCGCAACGCGTATTTTTCTGGGCGCAGTGCTCAGATTATTGCAAAGTGTGATTTCCCAGTAAGGTTATTTTTAAATCTGGCAAGTTGATTGCGTTCAAGAGATGTAAATCTATAATTCTTTAAATGACAATATAATATTTTACCAATGTTTTCTAATTTTAATTATTTAATTTGTGACGCTGACTTGACTGCCGGTTATTGGAGGGAAACGATTTCCTCAACATCAATGCCATAGTAAAACGCTGTTTTTGGATATAAATATGAACTTGATAGAACTAAAAATGCATGCATTGTCTAACATAATGTCCTAGGAGTGTCATCTGATGGAGATTGTAAAAGGTTAGTGCATCATTTTAGCTGGTTTTATGGTTTTGGTGACCCTGTCTTTGACTTGACAAAACATTACACACAACTCTTGTAAATGTACTGTCCTAACATACTCTAAATTTATGCTTTCGCCGTAAAACCTTTTTGAAATCGTAAAACGTGGTTAGATTAAGGAGATGTTTATCTTTCAAATGGTGTAAAATAGTTGTATTTTTGAAAAATTTGAATTTTGACATTTATTTGGATTCAAATTTGCCGCTCTTGAAATGCACCTGCTGTTGATGGAGTGCACCACGGGTGGCACGCTAGCGTCCCACCTAGCCCATAGAGGTTAAATTGTGGTCACAGTAGCTGTTTTGAAGGGTTAAAAAAGTCACATCTTTCCAAAACTTCATATGTGTGACTAGGTAACCCTCATGAACTGTAAATCAGTCATTTATCCCATCAGATTTCAAAGAAAAACTCACACACACACACACAGCTAGGACGGAGTGACACAGTGTGGGGCTTAGAGACACAGAGCCCGCAATAGTAACCTTTGTTCGAACTATCAAAGAACCGTCAGACCTAGAGCTCTGAAACTTTAGAAACCTGTTCTAGAGCTTAAGTCGATAGTGCACGGTGAGTGATGTGGCTCTAGAAGGTTCTCAGACCGAGAAACAGCCTCGTACATTTGCAATATGTCCAATTCATTTTGAACATCACGAAAATGACAACATTTACAAATGTCCCAGAGTCGCTTGGCTAGGTGCATTGAAACTGCCTCGGCCCATAGAGACGGACCCCAACGTTTCTGTCCGATAGCTCATTCAAGGACCCCGTAGCAACGCCATGAAAAAGTGGATTTTCAGCACCAATTAAGGTCGCTGCTCGGGCTCCAAATGACCTATCAAGCCGAAACTTGGGATTCGGGGTCGCCTCAGCTAGGCCTACACATAAAGTCAGAGCTGGATCCGCAGCTAGAACATAACTACATGTTTTACATTTTTATTATGGTTTAATCTGAAGGCGCTGTGAATTATGGGCCTGCTCTGATATATGTGATAGTTGGCTTCTAAACGAGTTGGAAAAAGTGGGTTTGGTGTCAGATGGTATCAGTTTGGTGTCCGAATGATATCTAATTGACTGATGGAGTCCCACTTCTCTCATGTCACCAACGAGCGATGGAGAGGAACCACAGTCACTGCCCGGCCATCCAGAGTTCATCGGGCCAGTCAATTATGCATTTCTGCAGTATTTTTGAGCATGTCAAATTCGTGATCCTAAATGCCCATTGAAACATATTGCAAATGTAACTCGCATTTGCAATATGATAGAACAGTGAAAAAACATCACCAAATGGACATGATGAAAACACCACAACGAGCGATGGAGAGGAACCACTGTCACTGCCCGGCCATCCTGAGTTCATCGGGCCAGTCAATTTTGCATGTCTGCAGTATTTTTGAGCATGTCAAATTTGTGATGGTAAATGCCCATGGAAAAATATTGCAACAAATTGCAACATATTGTACATTTGCAATATGATTCAATAGTGAAAAACATCACCAAATGGACATGATGAAAACACCACATCGAGCGATAGAGAGGAACCACAGTCACTGCCAGGCCATCCTGAGTTCATCGGGCCAGTCAATTTTGCATTTCTGCAGTATTTTTGAGCATGTCAAATTCGTGATGGTAATGGTCATTTTGGACGTCCCAATTCTCCCTCATCATACATGACAAATAGACCATCTAGGTTGATTCATGGCTTAACATAGGGTTATATATCATTTGGGCTTTTGACTTTTGGGTTTGGAAACCGACTTCCTATGATCGTACATGGCAAATGGACAAACATCCTGATTTGGCACATTCAATACTTTCATACATGTATAATTGACCAAAAAATAATTGGACATTTCATTTGGACAATGCTTATGGCATTTGGCAAAAAAAATGAAAAAATTATCTCACTTTTGACTTCCTATGAAATCATATTGCAAATGGACAAAACATATGCCTTATGTACAAGCAAATAAAAAATTATGTCAATAAAATATGTCAAAAGTCTGTTCATACAGTTCTTATACATGGGTAATTGACAAAATAATCGAAAAACGGTCCAGAAAGCACTTTTTTAACCTCTTACATCTAGACGTTCCGCTAGCGGAACACCTGCTCCAATATCCAATGATGGGCGTGGCGCGAAATACAAATTCCTCTAAAATACAAAAACTTCAATTTTTCAAACATATGACTATTTCACAGCATTTTAAAGATAAGACTCTCCTTTATCTAACCACACTGTCCGATTTCAAAAAGGCTTTACAACGAAAGCAAAACATTAGATTATGTCAGCAGAGTACCAAGCCAGAAATAATCAGACACCCATTTTTCAAGCTAGCATATAATGTCACAAAAACCCAGAAGACAGCTAAATGCAGCACTAACCTTTTATGATCTTCATCAGATGACAACCCTAGGACATTATGTTATACAATACATGCATGTTTTGTTCAATCAAGTTCATATTTATATCAAAAACCAGCTTTTTACATTAGCATGTGACGTTCAGAACTAGCATACCCCCCACAAACTTCCGGGGAATTCGCTAACATTTTACTAAATTACTCACGATAAACGTTCACAAAAAGCATAACAATTATTTTAAGAATTATAGATACAGACCTCCTCTATGCACTCGATATGTCCGATTTTAAAATAGCTTTTTGGTGAAAGCACATTTTGCAATATTCTAAGTACATAGCCCAGGCATCACGGGCTAGCTATTTAGACACCCGGCAAGTTTAGCACTCACCAATATCAGCTTTACTATTATAAAAGTTTCATTACCTTTTGTTGTCTTCGTCAGAATGCACTCCCAGGACTGCTACTTCAATAACAAATGTTGGTTTGGTCCAAAATAATCCATCGTTATATCCGAATAGCGGCGTTTTGTTCGTGCGTTCCAGACACTATCCGAAATGGTAAAGAAGGGTCGTGCGCATGGCGCAATTCGTGACAAAAAAATTCTAAATATTCCATTACCGTACTTCGAAGCATGTCAACCGCTGTTTAAAATCAATTTTTACGCCATTTTTCTCATAGAAAAGCGATAATATTCCGACAGGGAATCTCCTTTTCGGCAAACAGAGGAAAAAATCACAAAGGCGGGGGCGGTCGGGTCACGCGCCTAAGCCCAGAGTCCCTTGATCGGCCACTTGAGAAAGGCGATAATGTGTTTCAGCCTGGGGCTGGGATGACGACATTCTGTTTTTTCCCGGGCTCTGAGCGCCTATGGACGACGTAGGAAGTGTCACGTTAGAGCAGAGATCCTTAGTAAAAGATAGAGATGGAAAAGAAGTTCAAGAAATGGTCAGACAGGCCACTTCCTGTAAAGGAATCTCTCAGGTTTTGACCTGCCATTTGAGTTCTGTTATACTCACAGACACCATTGTAACAGTTTTAGAAACTTTAGGGTGTTTTCTATCCATATGTAATAAGTATATGCATATTCTAGTTACTGGGTAGGAGTGGTAACCAGATTAAATCGGGTATGTTTTTTCAAAATTTGACTCTTGGGTCTTGACTTGTGTTGCATTTGCAATAAGAAAATTCACGGTGGAGCGCGCTCACCATATATTGGATATTTGCTGTGATTTGGCACATTCAATACTTTCATACATGTATAATTGACAAACAAATAATTGGACATTTCATTTGGACATTTCTAATGGCATTTGGCAAAAGAAGAAAACAAGTCACTTTTGACTTCGACTTTTGACTTCCTATGAAATCATATTGCAAATGGACAAAACATATGCCTTATGTACAAGCAAAAACAAACAAAAAAAGTATGTCAATAAAATATGTCAAAAGTATGTTCATTCAGTTCTTATACATGTGCAATTGACAAAAAAAATCTAAAGAATTTCTAAAAAACGGTCCAGAATCACTTTAAGGGGGTGATACGTTTTCGGGGAAAAAAATCTTTTTTTCAAAATTTGACTCTTGGGTGTAGACTTGTGTTACATTTGCAATATGAAAATTCACGGTGGAGTGCACTCGCCATCTATAGGATTTTTGGGGTGTGACACTTGGCATTTGCCATATGAAATTTGCAATATGATTTGGATGAATGTGGACCAAATTGGGTGGTATTGTCCATTGTGTGTATGATTCATGCGGTGCCAATATGTTCCCATTCATTTGTTTCCATTTCATGGGGGTCTTCCCTTACTTTAATAATAGTTTTTTGTTATGTTTTTCATTTTTTCATATTTAAGTTGCATTACAGGTGCTGGACAATAACCTTTGCATATAACTATGTTTGGGTACAGCCAGACATTGACTCACTTCAACATTAGAGAATTTGTTAGGTCTGAATGTATTTGAACAATTCAAATCAATCTCAGCACCTTAGAATAACAACTGTGGAAGTCTGTGTTAGAGCTATTGCAATGTCAATAATATGATTGTGTTGCCAGCCACATGCAACAGAGTTTGCTGAAACACTGAATATGTGAATGTTGTGTTGTTTCCAATGTACAGGTTTGGCGTACCTGAACAATCATCTTGACACAATCACACAGGACGACACTGAGCATCTAAGGCAGCATTCATCTGATGAAGAGGATTTCTTCTCATCACTGACATCCAAACGGTCAGAAGGTACCGGGGAGCTGGATGGGTATCTCGCTAATCCATCGGACAAAATGGATTTACTTCATTTGTTTCTGTACATAAAGAATTTGTCCCTCAAAACTCAACACAGACCGGCCTGCATCTGCCGCCTGTGAGCGTCTTTTTATGTAAGGGCCGTCGGAAGAGAGAGTAGACCAAGGTGCAGCGGAGTTAGTGTTCATCTTGAAATGTAATTAGAACAAAGAGAACACTACAAAAATGAACAAAACACGACAGCAAAACAGTCCTGTTAGGAAACACTCTAAACAGAAACAATCCCCCACAAAACCCAAAGGAAAAACAGGCTCCTTATGTGTGACTCCCAATCAGCAACAACAAACTACAGCTGTGCCTGATTGGGAGCCACACACGGCCCAAAACAAAGAAATACAAAAACATAGGAAAATGAACATAGAACGCCCATGTAACACCCTGGCCTAACCAAAATAGAGAACAAAAACCCCTCTCTATGGCCAGGGCGTTACAGTACCCCCCCCCCCCCCCCCCCCAAAGGTGCAGACTCCGGCCGCAAAACCTGACTCTGAAGGGGAGGGTCCGGGTGGGCCTTCCTACGGCGGCGGCTCGGGTGCGGGACGTGGACCCCGCTCCACCCTTGGCTTCAGCCACTTAGGTGGCGCCCCTAGCTGCGCCGGAGGACTGGTGGGCGATCCTGGCTGCGCCCGGCTGGCGGGCGACCCTGGCTGTGCCCGGCTGGTGGGCGACCCTGGCGGCTCCGGGCTGGCGGCCGACTCTGGCGGCTCCGGGCTGGCGGATGGCCCTGGCGGCTCCGGGCTGGCGGGCGGCTCTGGCGGCTCTGGCCCAGGATTCACCAGGCTTGGGAGACATGAAGGAGGCCTGGCCCTGGGCGCAGGCACAGGCACAGGACTCACCAGGCTGGCGGGCAGCTCTGGCGGCTCCGGGCTGGCGGGCGGCTCTGGTGGCTCTGGCCCAGGATTCACCAGGCTGGGGAGACATGAAGGAGGCCTGGCCCTGGGCACAGGGACAGGACTCACCAGGCTGGGGAGACATGAAGGAAACTGAAAACATAATTCAGAGAGAAGTGAAGTGAGTTAAGTGTTTGATAGGTAGTTCCACAAAAAATAAGCCGTTTGAACATTCCTTTGAACATTTTTATATGTGAAGTTGAAAATGTAATATTAAAACCAACTGTGCTGGATCTTATCTTGTTGGTTATTTTCTGGTGTTTTATGGAACATTTTGCCTGTCTAGCATTACATGTCAACAATGTTACATATACAGCAGAATATAGATTTTTTTTTATATTCATTTGTTTGTGAAGCTTGCATTCAATTGCCACTCCCTTCTCACATGAACTTCCATTCTTGTAAAAGGAGAATAAAAATAACAATCAACATTGAAATAGCAAATTATTTTAATTTAAATTGTAACTTTTACTATGAGTACTTTTTAAATGTGCTACTTTTTACTTTTACTTGAGTAGTATTTTACACCAGTACTTTTACTACTTGATTACAATTTCATTAAAGTAACAGTTCTTCTACTTAAGTAGGGTTTTACAGTACTCTTTCCACCCCTGCGTGTTTCACACAGAACCCACAGTCACCCTGGCCCCTTGGCCCTACAGATCGCACCAATCCCCACTGTGATCAATTCAGTGTCAGGACGGCTCTAAGTCGCCCGCAACTGGCCAATTATAGGTGTCTTTGAGTCGACTAACTCTCAGATCATCCTCCACTGACTTGGCCCTGTTTACGCTTCCAAGGTCACACAGGAATACACACTCAGTCCACGTAACAGAGGCTTTTGTTAAAAACTCAACTCACCTCTCTCTTTTTTAAAACTAAGTTTGGGAAGTGGTATCCACTCAGCTTGCTGCCTATCAGATCAAAGGTGGGTCCATCTGCTCTGTTCCCAAAGTGTGGTCTCCCTGAGATCCCAAGTTTGAGGGATCCCTCACACATAATTTACCCAGGTCGTCAGGAGCGGTCACCAAGTGAAGATTCACATCCCTGTCGCCAAATGTGGTGGTTAATTTCTTTACTATCAAATGAGGAGAGACAAACTTTTCACACAAGTCAGAGTTATACTTAAACAAAATCTTTATTCAGTTATTAATAAGGGAGCAGATGATTCGTTGAGAGCCCAGAAACAAAGGTATTTTATAGCCAAGATACACCCCCTTTAGTCTACATGACAAATAACAGATGTATGGAATGGGTCACAAGGTTAAGATTTGTATAAAAGATATTTATAATTCACAGCAGACAATATCTGCTGTAAAACCTGTTCTCATTGTGTAGAGACCAGGGTCCGGCCCTGGAGTCATCTCCCCCTGGTACCCTATAGAACAGAAACACCAACTCATGCTATGGAATGCGGTCTTGTTAGGTTTATCACCCAAAGCATCGTAAATCTTCGGTCAGCATTAAGCCCCACTTTCAGTTCACACAGACACAATAGAGTTAGTTATAAGAACCCTCCATTCTGTTGCATAAAACAACCATTTGATGCAATAACAGTATTATAGCATAATCTTGTAATTTCTCTCACAGTAGAGGGAATTATTATAAGTATCTGGGTCAGTGTCCCACTCCTTGAAAGTGATAGCCTTTAGCTCAGTGTGGATCCCCACATTCTTTATCTTTATAGTACATTTAAAAAAATGTTGTGATATTACAGTGAACTTTGATGATGCCTTTGTAAAGAAATAAACACAGTAAAAATGGCTTTTGAGATGTGTGCTGCTAGTAAATCATTAATCCAGTGTGATGACCATTGCATACCATAAAATGCCCATAAGTGCTGAGCGGTTAATCAAAATGTTGGTTATTTAAAAAATTTTAAACAACTAATTGACCGACATCAGTTCAATTATTTTAATTCCATTTCTTTCTATGTTTTTGTGGGCACAATGCACAGTTTTTCTCAAGGTAAATCAGATCAAGCACAAGCTGTGCAATGTAGTAGGTAGTTGTAGTTTCAAACAGGCCAATTTTCCGCACAGACAACACGACAATTAACTACAATGATCATTATCCATTGCCAGCCTACTTGTCCAGTCTGTGTGGTGTAGACCATAGAGAATGATAGAGGCCTCTAGTGGCCAAAAGGCAGATTTAGCACGAGCAGGGCCATTGTGGGATTCCACCATGCTTCCACCATTTTAAAGGGATACTTCGGGATTTTGTCAATGAAGCCCTTTTATCTACATCCCCAGAGTCAGATGAATTCATGGATACCAGTGTGAAGGAAGTTAGAGGAAATTTTGCGAGCCAATGCTTTCTAGCATTAACGCAATGACTGGAAGTCTATGGTATCTACTTTTAAAAAAAAAAATTCTATGGTATCTACTAACATGCTAGCAGTTTACATAGTTTCCAGTCATTGTGCTAACACTAGTTAGCAATTGCGCTAATGCTAGTTAGTGACTTTCTTCAAACTGCAAGCAGACACCAAAATGGTATCCACAAGTTAATCTGATGCTGGGTAAGTAGATAAAGGGCTTAATTGACAAAATCCTGAAATATCCCGGCCTTTAAAGTAGTCAAAGTAGTCAAAAGGGTGGGGATTCCTATGGGTTGTACTCAGGGGTGGAAAAAGTACTCAATTGTCATACTTGAGTAAAAGTAAATATACCTTAATAGAAAATGACTGAAGTAAAAGTGAAAGTCACCCAGTAAAATACTACTTGAGTAAAAGTCTAAAAGTATTTGGTTTTAAATATACTTAAGTATCAACAGTAAATGTAATTGCAAAAATATACTGAAGTATCAAAAGTAAAACTACAAATCATTTCAAATTGCTTAAATTAAGTGAACCAGGGGCACAGGGGCACAGCCAGGGGCACATTCCAACACAGACATAATTTAAAAACAAAGCATTTGTGTTTAGTGAGTCGGCCAGATCAGAGGCAGTAGGGATGACCAGGGATGTTCTCTTGATGAGTGTGTGAATTGGACCATTTTCCTATCCTGCTCAGAATTCCAAATATAATGAGTACTTTTGGGTGTCAGGAAAAATGTATGGATTAAAAAGTACATTACTTTCTTAAGGAATGTAGTGAAGTAAAAATGAAAGTTACCAAAACTATAAATAATAAAGTAAAGTACAGATACCCAAAAAAATGACTTAAGTAGTACTTTAAAGTATTTTTACTTAAAGCTGTGAGTCTTTCTGGGTAAGTCTCTAAGAGCTTTGCACACCTGGAATGTACAATATTTGCACATTATTATTTTTTTAAATTCTTCAAGCTGTGTCAAGTTGGTTGTTGATCATTGCTAGACACCCATTTTTAAGTCATACAGTTAATTTCTTTGCCACATTTTTTGCAGTTTTACTTTAGTACCTTATTGCAAACAGGATCCATGATTTCGAATATTTTTATTCAAATATTTTATTATTCTTTTCACTCTGTCATTTAAGTTAGTATTGTGGAGTAACAACAATGTTGTTGATCCATACTGTTTTATGCTATCACAGCTATTAAACTCTAACATTTTTAAAGTCACCATTGGCCTCAAGGTGAAATCCCTAAGCAGTTTCGTACCTCTCCGGCAACTGAGTTAGGAAGGACACTTGTATCTTTGTAGTGACTGGGTGTATTGATACACCATTCAATGTGTAATTAATAATTTGCTCAAAGGAATATTCATGCTCAAAGGAATATTCAATGTCAATATTTTTACCCATAGCTGCCCTTCTTTGTGAGACATTGGAAAAACCTAGCTGTTTGAATCTGTGTTTGAACTTCACTGCTCAACTGAGGGACCTTACATATAATTGTATGTGTGGGGTACAGAGATGAGGTAGTCATTCAAAAATCATGTTAAACACTATTACTGCACACAGAGTGAGCCCGTGTAACTTACTATGTGACTTGTCAAGCACATTTTTACTCCTGAACTTATTTAGGCTTGCCAAAACAAACATAATTCCATTTTGACATTATGGGGTATTGTGTGTAGGCCAGTGACACAAAATCTCAAATAAATATATTTTAAATTCAGGCTGTAGCACAGCAAAATGTGGAAAAAGTCAAGGAGTGTGAATACTTTCTGAAGGCAGAGTACTAGTGGCACATGTGACAAAATGTTTACCATCCATTTTTACTGTGCTAAAATTCAATTAGCTTTCCTAAACGTTCACTGTAATATACAGTAAACAAGTATTTTTACCATCTTGGAACTGATATATTATGGGCATTTTATGGTTTGTATAGAATTACCAACATATAGAATTATAAATTATTTTCCCCCATCCTTTAAGCTAGCATAATATGGGCATTAGTGCTGAGCAATTAGTGCTTTTTGACGTCGGTTCGACTTTTCTCCATGAAATGCACTATGCATTATGTGGGTTGAATGCTGTAACAACACAGAATAAAACAATTAATACAAGTCCAATGATGGTAGTGACTGCCCATTTACTGCTTATCACTTCTTAATATTACTTTACCTTAATAAAAATAGTTCAGTTGTTGTGCATATTACATTTGTTTTTGGCCTATTTGATGACTTTATTATTTCATTCCAAGTCACCATCTCATCTCTATAGAGCTGCTGCCTATGTTGTCTGACAAAATCAGTATGTCAGTAGTTCTTCAAAGTAAATAAGGCATACTTTTATGACTCCTGAATACCAGCTATCAATCACTTAGATTGTGTATTTTCACGAAGCAACTTCTCTCTATCTCTCTCGATCTCACATTCTTCTGTCTCTTCCCTCTGTCTCATTGTATGCACCATAGACATAAATAGAGGACTCATCTTCATATCTGTGCTATTATGGTGTCTGTGATAGCATGGAGTACAACCAGTGGTGTGAAGTACTTTTAAAACCTCTTAAGATCTCGTACAACGCTGTGTACTACTCCCTTCACAGAACAGTGCAAACTGGCTCTAACAGAATATAAAGAGGAGTGGTAAGGATCTCTACAAATTGGTGTCCCACCCACGGGACGGTTGAGCTAATGTGCACTGATGCGATTAGCATGAGGTTGTAAATAACAAGAAATTTCCCAGGATGTAGACATATCTGATATTTTCAGAAAGCTTAAATTCTTGTTAATCTAACTGAACTGTCCAATTTACAGTAGCTATTACAGTGAAATAATACAATGTTATTGTTTGAGTAGAGTGCACAGTTATGAACTTGAAAAGTTATTAATATTCCAATTAGGCACATTTGGGCAGTCTTGATACAAAATTTGGAACAGAAATGCAATGGTTCATTGGATCAGTCTAAAACATTGCACATACACTGCTGCCATCTAGTGACCAAAATCTAAATTGCGCCTTGGCTGGAATAATACATTATGGCCTTTTCCTTGCATTTCAAAGATGTTACAAAAAAAAAATCTTTGTATTATCTTTTACCAGATCTAATGTGTTATATTCTCCTACATTCATTTCCCATTTCCACAAACTTCAAAGTGTTTCCTTTCAAATGGTATCAAGAATATGCATATCCTTGCTACAAGAAGTTAGATTTGGATGTCTTTTAGGCGAAAAATGAAAAAAGCGGCGGATCCTTAAGAGGTCACTGCCAAAGGTTATTCTAACATGTATTTATTCAGGGGTGTGAATACTTATGTAAACAAGACATTTCTGTATTTCATTGTCAATAAATGTGCAAACATTTTGAAAACATGTTTTCACTTTGTCATTATGGGGTATTGTGCGTAGATGGGTGAGAAACAAATCAAATTAATCAATTTTCAATTCAGGCTGCAGCACAACAATATATGGAATAAATCAAGGAGTAGGAATACTTTCTGAAGGCACTGTAGATAAATAATCCATTGTCATTAACATTGCAAAGCGTAACGTGCCCATATTTTGCCAGCTACAAGATTGGAAAAATACTAGTTTACTGTATATTACAGTACATTTTCAGGGAACCTAATTCAATTTTAATTCAACAGTAATAATATAATAATTGCATGATACACTAACGAGTTGCCTCCCACAATGTGAACAATAGCTGTTGCCATTGAACCGTATGATTAAAGATGTTGTTTAAACCTAAAACTGTTTTCTTTGTCTCAGCTCACACTTCCCTTGAACAAATGAAATGAGTTTGAAGTGCATTCATTTATTCAACATTATAACACAAGAGCTTTGTGTGTGCAATAGTTTCAAGAGAAAGAAATCAATAAATTAAAACAATTTCACAATCTTGATTATACCGAGATTGAGTCCGAAATTACACTTGAAATAGAACGTATAGTTATAATTGAATTATACATTTAGTTTTGATGTACGCCCCACATATCAGTCATACAACTAAATAAAGTGCATATAGTGCCTAACACATATCCCCAAAGTGCAGTGAGAGTCTCAAAGGTATGTTAACTATCATTATAATATAACGCACCACTAGTATATGGCTTATTACTATCACACACCCAGTGCACTTGACTTGGGTAATATAAGATATGCCCAGTTCCAAACCAAACCCTAGTGTAGATACAGTTACCTCCAAAATAATTGGAACCCTTGAAAAAGATTAGCAAAAAATGCTACCAAATAAATAATACAAATACTGAGCTATATTGTATGCCCCACTAAAAATTGGGAAATTATATTATTTTATCCTTATACAATTTGTCATAGAAATAGATTTTGTATAAAAAGTAAATATTTTCTCTATCAAAAAGAGGGTTCAAAATGATTGGCACCCATTTTCAATACTCCGGCACTCTCCCCTTGCGATGATAACAGCACAGCCTTTTTCTAAAATCTTTTATGAGGTTGGAGAACACATTGGGAGCGATCTTAGATTATTCTTCTGTACAGTATCTTTCCAGATTCTTGATATCCTTCGTCTGCACTCATGGACTCCCCTATTCAATTCAAACCATAGGTTTTAAGTGGGGATAAAGTCAGGAGACTGAGATGGCAATTACAAAATGTTGATTTGGTGGTCAATTAACCATTGCTTTATGAAGGGTGCCAATCATTTCAATGGTGACTATATGACTGGACTAGAGAAGATCTACTTGAAGTGCCTAGAGGGTAGGTCCCACCACTCCCTCCCTGCCCTAAAATATGAAATGACCTGAAATTAATTACAATTCTTAAACAATATTGTAAGTAAGTCAGGCATAAAATCTATAATATTATATAATATTCAAGCACAGTATATCTTCTTTCTTATATGATACTGTATTTGGATTGAAAGCAAGCATTTAACGTCATAGGAAGGGTATAGCTGGCTTTAACGTTAGTGTGTGTGTGTGTGTGTGTGTGTGTGTGCGTGCGTGCGTGTGTGTGTGTGTGTGTGTGTGTGTGTGTGTGTGTGTGTGTGTGTGTGTGTGTGTGTGTGTGTGTGTGTGTGTGTGTGTGTGTGTGTGTGTGCTCAGATCAGGAGTGGGGGCTGGTTTGGGCGTGTGTCTTCCCTCCACCCCCGTTCCCTGAGCAACACCTCTTCTCTGTTTGTCCTCCCCTCCATTCTTCTTTTTTCTCCTGTCATCTGCCTCATCCCTCTCTCATGTGTTCGCGCCTCATAGTTCCGCTTTAAACCCTGTAAGGAAGAGGGAGACAGGAGAAGATACAGAGACAGGAGAAGTTAATGTTAGGGACAGTTCCAAGAGGCAAGTATTGAAACGAACACCATGCAAGAGGCTGCAGGAATTGATGTGTGTGTCCTCTCCTCATCAAGTTGTTTCTCTTTTCTGTTCATTGGCCTCAATGGTTTACATTCTCCTCTCCTCTCATCTTCTCCACCAAGATCACAAGGAAGCAATGGTGTGCCATGCCACCACACTGTATTATTGATCGACTAGTGGCACACATGACAAAATGTTTACAATCCATTTTTACTGTGTTAAAATAATATTATGTTCCCTCAAAGTTTAGTAATAGGACAAAACAAGTATTTTTCCCATCTTGGACCTGATATGATACGCGGATGTTATGATCGCAATGTTAACCCAATAAGTCCCACTGCAACACAGGCGCGTTTTGGACTTCTTGTACCATTGGATTCTTCTATTTCTTCTTCTTTTAGTCTGAGTGATTAACGGGGAGCTGAGCTAGAGCGTTGTTTGTGAGACAAGGGCGTTAGAAAGTTGTTAGAAAGTAAGGGGTTCTTCTCATGGGAAATCCCAGGACATAGTGTCTATATTGCTGTAATAAGCTCACATAGTTGTTGTCTCAAACTCTAAACAGTTGTCAGTTGTCTTCTCAAACTATTCAAACCCCACAAGCTAATAAAAAAAGTTTATAAAGTTCTCTTTATAGACCACATATTGCTAACAAATAATCTGGACTAAAAACTCAAATCTAATCAATATCCAAAAACAGCAGACATTTTTTTTCAGAGGACCTGCACATCACCATCTTCTCTGCTTTCTAGCACCAATGTGAGGGGTTATGGCAGGGGAAACAGTATTGCAGTATTCTAGTGTGTTGTGTGGGAATAATGACAAGAGAACATGGGGAGCTTTGTGTTCACAATGCCCTTAAAAAGCGAACCGGGCCTAGGAATTCAAGCTAACCAAACTCAGACCACCTCTCCAGATGGTCTCAGTTCGGTTCGCTTCTGGGGCTTTTTTGAGGGGTCTGATTTCTTTCGGACCGAACTGAGTTCACAAAAATTGTCTGAAAGGGACCTAGTGTGAAAACACCCTTGTAGTACAAGAACCTTACATGTTCTGTTCAGAGGCAAATTAACAAATACTCCAAATGTGAATTGATTTTCAATTGCAGCCCTCTACTTTCATATCACATCGGCCAGAGGATACTATTGTCAATAGGCTCTAAAGGTAGTTAGCGTCTTAGCCCCGCCCAGACCACGGGTCCTGCCATGGAGCCGGGTAGAACGCCGTGCCCGGACTGGGCACCGGCGCAGAGGAAGGCTCCGGCCTTGGAGCTGGACTGGACACCGTGCCTGGACTGGGCACCGGCGCAGAGAGAGACTCGTGCCCTGGCGCGGGACTGTACGCCTTGCCTGGAAGCTCCGGACCGTTGACCCCCGTTGGAGGCTCCGGAATGTTGACCGTCGCAGGGGGTTCCGGACTGTGGACCGTCGCAGGGGGTTCCGGACTGTGGACCGTCGCAGGGGATTCCGGACTGTGGACCATCGCAGGGGGTTCCGGACTGTGGACCGTCGCAGGGGGTTCCGGACTGTGGACCGTCGCAGGGGGTTCCGGACTGGGGACCGTCGCCAGAGGCTCTTGACTGGTGACACACACTTCAGGGCGAGTGCAAGGAGCAGGCACAGGATGTACCGGACTGGGGAGGCGCACTGGAGGCCTGATGCGTGGAGCCGGCACAGGTTGCACCGGACTGGTGACACGCTCTTCAGGGTGAGTGCGGGGAGCAGGCACAGGACGTACCGGACTGGGGAGGCACACTGGAGGCCTGATGCGTGGGGCCGGTACAGGTTGCACCGGACTGGTGACACACTCTTCGGGGCGAGTCTGAGGAGCAGGCACAGGACGTACTGGACTGTGGAGGCGTACTGGAGGTCTGGTGCGTAGAGCCGGCACAAATTGTCCCGGACAGATGACACACTCCGCACGCCGAGTGCGGGGAGCTGGCACAGAACGTACTGGGCTGTGGAGGCGCACTGGAGACCTGGTGCGTAGAACCGGCACAAATTGTACCGGAACGGTGACACACACCTCAGGGCGAGTGAGTGGAGGAGACACAGGACGTACCGGACTGGGGAGGCGCACTGGAGGTCAGATGCGGGAAACCGGTGCAGATGACACCGGACTGGTGTCTCGCTCCTCAGCACGCCCACACCGCAGCTCTCTCATCGCCACCACCTCTCTCTGGAATCTTTCATCGAGACCTCCTTCAACTCCCTGACTGTCTCTGGCTCATTCCTCGGCTCCGCCGACCACCCCGTGTGCCCCCACCAACAACAAAACATTTGGGCCGTATTTTGGGCTGTCTTTGTGGCCACGAACCCCGGCGTCGTCGCTGTCCTCCCTTCTCTCCTTGCGTCTGCTGCTCCTGCCAAGGAAGGCGATCCTGTCCTGCCAGGATTTCCTCCCAAGTCCAGGATACACTCTCCTCCTGGGCACGCTGTTTGGTCCTGTTGTGGTGGGATCTTCTGTCACAATTGTGTGGAGAGACAGACCAAGGCGCAGCGTGCTCTGAGTTCCACATATTTTATTAAGCAAAACTTTGAACAAAACAAATAAAGAAACAACGAACCGTGACTTCAGAGGTGCTACATGCACTAACTCAAAACAAGATCTCACAAAAACCAGTGGGGAGATGGCTACCTAAATATGATCCCCAATCAGAGATAACGATAAACAGCTGCCTCTGATTGGGAACCATACCAGGCCAACATAGACATAAAACAACCTAGATAACCCATCCTAGTCACACCCTGACCTAACCAACATAGAGAATAAAAGGCTCTCTATGGTCAGTGCGTGACAATACTAATGCTAGCTGATCTAAAGCATACCTTCCTGTCACCTAATTAACATACTCAGTGGTCACAAAGGCCAGGGTTCAGAACCGGATCACTCAGTACTTCTTCATATTCAGAGGAGTAGCTTTCATTCCACTCATATGGCACAGAGTGGAATAACATGGCAGTTTCTGTGCAGGGACTCTGCTGTGTATGTACTGTATGTTCCCTCACATGCAGTCCTGAGACAGGTTGAGTGTTTATGGGGTTCAATTTCAAAGTCTTCAGGGCAGAGATGAGCTTTCCATTCATTAGGTTTACTGTGCCAGCTGCTTCCTGTGGTGTGTCAATGTCTCTTTTTCATTAATTGTACATTGTACATGAGTTGGAAAATCAAGGTAATACATTTTTTTTGTTATGTGCTAATATCTTTGTAGCGTTATATTTATCAGTCAGTCCGCTAATATCAGTTTCATCATAAGCATCCTATTTTAATTAGATTAGCAGTCAAGTATGATCGACCTGACACACCACCCACCACTCCCCCACACACACACTTTATGTAACAATGATTCAATGATCTTGTCTATATTGATTATTTCACTACAACAACAACAAAAAATCATTTTGGGGCTGAACAGTTTCAAGACGACCAAAGCTGAAAGAAATAATGGTGCAACTTCTGGTCTAACAATATTCCCATTAGAATACCACAGTATGAGTCATAATACCCATAAAACATAGCAGTCAAACAGGGAGTTTGTTCCAATCATTTTTCTATCATTAATTTGAGAAACTCTTAAAATAAAGGTTGAGTGTCGTGTAGGCTTACCCTGGAGTGACGTTTTGATAATTGTGTAAATCTCTCTAGGACAAGGTGACTTGTATCAATATATTTGCCTGTATTTACCCACAGAAAATGAAATGCTAAATAGCTGCTAATGTGGCTATCATAAAGAACTACAAATACCATTGTGTTCTGGACGAAACTGCCGAATCGAGGCAATTTATTTGTTTTATTAGGATCCCCATAAGACGACACCAGTGGCGAAAGCTAGTCTAACTGGGATCTGACACAACGAAATAAGACATTACAGACAAAAGACTTTACAATTTACATACTGTACATTGAAAAACATTAACATGTAGTGTGTGTGGGTGCGTGTGCATCTATCAGTTACATATACATGTCAGTACATACACACAAAAAGTAGGTCATTTGGGGAGAGACGTTATGCCATAAGGTGTTTGCTTTATTTGTTTTTTTAAACCAGGTTTTTCTGTTCACTTGCGCTATAAAAGATGGTAGGGAGTTCCATGCACTCATGGCTCTGTATAATACTGTACGATTCTGTGAATTTGTTCTGGACCTGGGGACTGTGAAAAGACCCTTGGAGGCCACTGTGTTCTTGGGGACTTTCAATACTGCACACATTTTTTGGTACCCTTCCCCAGATCTGTGCCTCGACACAATCCTGTTTCGGAGCTCTACGGACAATTCCTTCGACCTCATGGCTTGGTTTTTGCTCTGACATGCACTGTCAACTATGGGACCTTAAATAGACAGGTGTGTGCCTTTCCAAATCCTGTCCAATCAATTGAATTTACCACAGGTGGACTCCATTCAAGTTGTAAAAACACCTCGAGGATGATCAATGGAAACAGGATGCACCTGAGCTCAATTTCGAGTCTCATAGCAAAGGGTCTGAATACTTATATAAATAAGGTATTTCAGTTTTTTATTTTTAATACATTTGCAAAAAAAGATTTAAACCTGTTTTTGCTTTGTCATTTTGGGGTATTATTATGTGTAGATTAGGATTTTTTTAAATAAATGTAATCAATTTTAGAATAAGGCTGTAACGTAACAAAATGTGGAAAAAGGGAAGTGGTCTGAAGACCTTCCCAATGCTATAGCTATTAAATACTATAGCTACTGCACAGTGTCACTGTTGAAAATCAACTCCGATAACAAATGCTTGTATATTTTCAATTTCAGAGCTGTAATTTGTTTTAATATTTTCACTAATTGCCAATCTGTTTTTGAGGTATTATTCTTATCCGTACTATTTCTGTATTTATTATGTAACAGTTGATGCGGTGCATTTTCTGAAAAAAGATCATTTAATCTCAGTGGATAAATAGAGCCAACTGTTATTGTAAATCCTCGCCTTCTATCCGTAATGTGTGTGTGCTATTTAAATAATAGAATTAATGGGAAACCGAGACGGACATATTCAATCTCATTTGTGTTTAGGGACATATTCAATCTCTCCCTATCCCAGTCTGCTGTCCCCACTTGCTTCAAGATGTCCACAATTGTTCCTGTACTCAAGAAAGCAAAAGGTAACTGAACTAAATGACTATCGACCTGTAACACTCACATCTGTCATCATGAAGTGCTTTGAGAGGCTAGTTAAGGATCATATCACTTCTACCTTACCTGACACTCTAGACCCCCTTCAATTTGCATACCGCCCCAATAGATCCACAGACGATGCAATCGCCATCGTACTGCACACTGCGTGCTCAGCCCACTCCTGTACTCCCTGTTCACCAATGACTGTGTGGCCACGCACGCCTCCAACTCAATCATCAAGTTTACAGATGACACAACAGTAGTAGGTCTGATTACCAACAATGATGAGACAGCCTACAGGGAGGAGGTGAGGGTCCTGGCGGAGTGGTGCCAGGAAAATAACCTCACACTGGACTTCAGGAAACAGCAGAGGGAAGCACACACCTATCCACATTGGGGAGAAGGTGAAAAGCTTCAAGTTCCTCAGCGTACACATCACTGACAATCTGAAATGGTACACCCACACAGACAGTGTGGTGAGGAAGGTGCAATAGCGCCTATTCAACCACAGGAGGCTGAAGAAATTTGGCTTGGCCTTTAAGACCCTCACAAACTTTTACACATGCACAATTGAGAGCATCCTCTCTGACTGTATCACCACCTGGTACGGCAACTCCACCACCCGCAACCGCAGGGCTCTCCAGAGGGTGGTGCGGTCTGCCCAATGCATCACCGGGGGCACACTGCTTTCCCTCCAGGACACCGACAGCACCCAATGTCACAGGAAGGCCAAAAAGATCATCATCAAGGACATCAACCACCCTAGCCACCCGATCGACAGCCTGTTTACCCCACGAGCATCCAGAAGGTGAGGTCAGTACAGGAAACTGAAAAACAGCTTCTATCTCAAGGCCATCAGAATGTTAAATAGCCATCACTAGCAGGTTCCCACCCGGTTACTGTGGCACAGCAGTGCATCTCAGTGCAAGAGGTGTCACTACAGTCCCTGGTTCGTATCCAGGCTGTATCACATCCGGCCGTGATTGGGAATCCCATAGGGTGGCGCTCAATTGGCCCAGCGTCGTCCGGGTTTGGCCGTCATTGTAAATAAAAATACTCAACCTGCACCTTAGAGGCTGCTGCCCCTAAATAAACTGAGCAAAAAAAGAAACGTCCCTTTTTCAGGACCCTGTTTTTCAACTTCACAGATCTTCATTATAAAGGGTTTAAACACTGTTTCCCATGCTTGTTCAATGAACCATTAACAATTAATCTGTGGAACAGTCGTTAAGACACTAACAGCTTACAGACAGTAGGCAATTAAGGTCACATTTATGAAAACTTAGGACACTAAAGAGGCCATTCTACTAACTCTGAAAAACACCAAAAGAAAGATACCCAGGGTCCCTGCTCATCTGCATGAACATGCTTTAGGCATACTGCAAGGAGGCATGAGGACTGCAGATGTGGCCAGGGCAATAAATTGCAATGTCCGTACTGTGAGACGCCTAAGAAAGCGCTACAGGGAGACAGGATGGACAGCGGATCTTCCTCGCAGTGGCAGACCATGTGTAACAACACCTGCACAGGATCAATACATCCGAACATCACACCTGCGGGACAGGTACAGGATGGCAACAACAACTGCCAGAGTTACACCAGGAACGCACAATCCCTCCATCAGTGCTCAGACTGTCCGCAATAGGCGAAGAGAGGCTGGACTGAGTGCTTGTAGGCCTATTGTAAGGCAGGTCCTCACCAGACATCACCGGCAATGACGTCGCCTATGGGCACAAACCCATCGTCGCTGGACCAGATAAGGACTGGCAAAAAGTGCTCTTCACTGACGAGCCGCGGTTTTGTCTCACCAGGGGTGATGATCAGATTCACGTTTATCGTCGAAGGAATGAGCGTTACACCGAGGCCTGTACTCTGGAGCGGGATCGATTTGGAGGTGGAGGGTCTGTCATGGTCTGGGGCAGTGTGTCATAGCATCATCGGACTGAGCTTGTTGTCATAGCAGGCAATCTCAACGCTGTGCATTACAGGGAAGACATCTTCCTCCCTCATGTGGTACCCTTCCTGCAGGCTCATCCTGACATGACCCTCTAGCATGACAATGCCACCAGCCATACTGCTCATTCTGTGCATGATTTCCTGCAAGACAGGAATGTCAGTGTTCTGCCATGGCCAGCGAAGAGCCCGGATCTCAGTCCCATTGAGCACGTCTGGGACCTGTTGGATCGGAGGGTGAGGGCTAGGGCCATTCCCCCCAGAAATGTCTGGGAACTTGCAGGTGCCTTGGTGGAAGAGTGGTGTAACACCTCACAGCAAGAACTGTCAAATCTAGTGCAGTCCATGAGGAGGAGATGCACTGCAGTACTTAATGCAGCTGGTGGCCACACCAGATACTGACTGTTACTTTCGATTTTGAACCCCCCTTTGTTCAGGGACACATTATTCAATTTCTGTTAGTCACATGTCTGTGGAACTTGTTCAGTTTATGTCTCAGTTGTTGAATCTTATTATGTTCATACAAATATTTACACATGTTAAGTTTGCTGAAAATTAACACAGTTAACAGTTAGGGGATGTTTCTTTTTTTGCTGAATTTACATAGATATGGAATCACTGGTCACTTTAATAATGGAACACTAGTCACTTTAATTAATAACGTTTACATACTGCTTTACTCATTTCATATACTGCTTTCTATTCTACTGTGTTTTAGTCAATGCCACTCCGACATTGCTCGTCCTAATATTTACATATTTCTTAATTCCATTTGTGTGTATTGTTGTGAATTGCTAGATACTACTGCACTGTTGGATCTAGGAACGCAAGCATTTCGCTACATTCACAATAACATCTGCTAAATATGTGTATGTGACCAATACAATTAATTGTATTTGATTTGAGAGAAGTAGCTAGTGTTTGCCTGTTCAAAACCATCCTTCAGTGCGGATGAACATAAATCAGGGTTGGTTGGGCCTTGGACAGGTTTAGCTTCATTCCATATGGGGAGGATTCGAGATTCCCATCTCGTTTTCTACCCAATCTCTTTCCTGGTCCCATGCTCTTCAACCTACCTGTTTTTATTCATCTCTATGAGCGTCTCAACTCGCACAATGATGGACGTTGTCGAACATCCAACCCCATCCATTACGTCTTTCAAACCGACCAATCACCATCGTCTTTAGGTCGAAACCGAGCATCACGGTTAGTTGTATCTCTGTTTTGTGTGCCATGGACTCAGCCCAGTAATATTGACAATAGGGTGAAAAGAGATTACCCCAAATAAAACACTGTCAAAAGAAAATTAACCTAAAGTACAGAGGTGTGATGTAAACAAGTGATTTCCTTCATAACTAGGGAATGTGATTGACTCAGCTTAATATTTTTATACATCCGTATTTTGTTATTAATGGGACTCGGAGGATTATTTCGTTAGAAGGTAAAAGGTGCTCGTGGGTTTGGCTGTCTAATAAAGGCCAAGATAGCCTTTTCTGGTGTTTTTTCCGCTACTTGCGAGAGGCTACTTGTACGGGATTGGAAGCATTTTAGTTTAATATCGTCTAATACAGGATAACTACTTGCCACCGTCTTCGTTTCGAACCACAGAGCCTCAGAGGATCAAGGTAATGTACGATACGGCTCATTCTCGTTCGTCTGCAGCTATCTTGTTTCGGGTACGTGTGGTTCTAGTTAGCATTAGAAGCTAGCTAGTATCCATATCGAGAGATGTGTGGGATTAATGTTGAGCTCGTTTTCACAACTTGATGTCAGTAGAATACATATTAGAATACATATTTTTGCTAAATTAAATAGTTTTAAATGCTAGATGGCTATACAACGTTATGTAACACACACAGTACTCATTCCTGCAACGTTCATGTAACTCGCTAACATTAGTTAGCTACCTAGCTATGACTGGCTGACGAATTTAGCTAGCTAGATAGGTAACGTTAGCTAGCGAACGACCCAACATCATCACAGCTGGCTAACCGTTAGCTCACTTTCTGTCGTTACTAGCCATTAAATAACGATAATCTTATATTTTACTCATATTACTACCAATATTACCGGTATTAAATTATATTGTGTTAAGACCAAAACAGTATATTGTAAGTACAGCTAGCTAACGACAAACACTGAAGAGGACGCTTGTTTTAGGTGGAAATGTCGGATGGCTAGGTTGCTAACGTTAGCACCAATTACTGTGATCTTGACTTCGCTAGCTATACGTGTTTGTTCAAGATAAATAGAGTTGATGCTGCGCCTATGCTATCCACTAGTTATTATTATAGCAATACAACCGTCAACACTTGCATTGCGTTACGTTACATTGCATTGGTGTTGACGGAATGTCTCAACAAAGGTCGTTAGCTAGGTATCTTTGAGATGCATATGGATTAGCATATGTTTTCACGCTCTCACTAGAGATGGAGAGAATTTACATTCGGTTTCCAGCTGACAGGCGAATGCAGTCATTATGTTGTGGTCAGGGTGTGCTTCATCGAATTTGTTATCAAACCATGTTCCACCAAAGAAAGCATGGGGCAATTGGCAGGTCCATGTGAACAAATAATTGTTCCTAGCTAGATTGGTTTTTAATAGGTATTTGTTTTATAGCTAGTTAGTTTAATTTTACCCATGCGTATTTTAATATTTATCGGTGCATTTGAATCAACAATCGTGGTTAACCCGGTTTTAATAGAAGTTTGTGGGCTAACTAACCAAGGGTTTCCTAGATGTGCATAATGTTAAAATGAATCCATTTGTTCTTGTGGAGGCTTGCCCAGAAGGTCAGGTTCAGAGGAAATGTAATCATCATACATACATACATACATTGGCCCTGTTTGGTTGAGGAATACTGTGACATTTCTGAGCCTTGCCGTTTGGAATGAAGATTTTGACAACCAGTGTGTACTATTAGAGTCCTTGACCAGATGTTCTCCAGTGGCATATTTGGTGTGGTCTTTATTTTGTTTATGAAAGCATACAGAAAAGGGTGGCTTCATTGAGATTTCATTTGAAGGTTTTTTTTTTGGTGTTATTTCTGCAAACCATGTTTTTCTTAGAAAATGCATAAACCCAGTGAATCATGTTGAACATTTTATTCACACTGTAGGTGTACATGATTGTGATTTAAGCATCCTGCCAATCTTGCTGGAGTGGATGCACAGGTGTGTGCCAGTGTTTGTCTCTCGTTTGTGTTTGAGTGAGCGTGCGTGTGTACACACAATTTTCATGTGTCCCACCGGGTCATTCTGAAGGGTTTTGAATGTCACATTGAGGAAGGTAAACATCATATCCCAGACAAGATAACTTAGCATCCAAAGTCCCCTGTATTTATGATGGGAGTAAGTGCCTATGCCATGTGCCTGACTGTAATATAGCCCAAGTCTTAGTCACTGTTCCCCCACCTTATCAGCCTTCTCTGGGTGCCTGTCAGTTTGGGCTTGGTGCATTATGGGATTGCCTTGTTTTATGATGTGCCTGAGCTCTGTGCAATCATTATAGACTATCGGGAACTGACTGGGTCATAATTATATATCACCCGTCAGTTCTCATGATTCAGTATACTTTCTTCACTAGGAAAAGTCCGGACCTCTGGTAAATGCCTATCCTCAGTTTTAATCACGATAGCACTTCCTTTCCCAGAAACGTTCTCGATTTTAGTTTTATTTAGCCATAGTAAGCAGGTCCTATTTTCAGGTCCTTTGCGCACCGGTTTACATGTACACTGAACAAAAATGTAAATGCAACATGCAACAATTTCTAAGATTTTACTGAGTTACAGTTCATATAAGGAAATCAGTCAATTGAAATATTCATTAGGCCTTAATTTATGGATTGCACATGACTGGGCATAGGCCCACTGGGGAGCCAGGCCCAGCCAATCAGAATGAGTTTTTCCCCACAAAAGGGCTATATTACAGACAGAAATACGCCTCAGTTTCATCAGCTGTCCCAGTGGCTGGTCTCAGACGATCCCGCAGGTGAAGAAGCCGGATGTGGAGTTCCTAGGCTGGTATGGTTACAAAAGGTCTGCGGGTGTGAGGCCGGTTCGACATACTGCCAAATTCTCTAAAATTACATTGGAGGTGGCTTATGGTAGAGAAATTAACATTACATTCTCTGGCAACAGCTCTGGTGAACATTCCTGCAGTCAGCATGCCAATTGCACGCTCCCTCAAAGCGTGAGACTTTGTGGCATTGTGTTGTGACAAAACTGCACACTTTAGAGTGGCCTTTTATTGTGATCATGCTGTTTAATCAGGTTCTTGATATGCCAAGCTTGTCAGGTGGATTGATTTTCTTAGAAAATGAGAAATCAAATTTGTGCACCACATTTAAGAGAAATAAGCTTTTCTTTTTGTGCTTCTGGAAAATGTATTTTATTTCAGCTCATAAATCATGAGACCATGTTGTGTTTATATTTCTGTTCAGTATATATCCACCTATCACACTGACACTTTTGCACACACACTTACTTGAACACACACTCACATATATGCACTACCCACCACTTATGTTGCTGCCATACTGTTTATTTTTTATCCTGCAACCAGTCACTTTATCCCAATCCCTGCCTACATGTACATATTTCCCTCAACTACTCCAGTATCAGATTCCCTGTACATTTTAAATGTGGTACTGCCACTGACCCTATATATTGCTTACATAAAAAAAAAAATGTATTCTGCTTATGTGTTATTGCTTGTGTTTTTGTTATACTATTTTGTTTTTGAATACTGCACTGTTGGGAAGGGCTTGCACTGTGCATGTGACAAATAAAACCTGAAGCTATGCTGGGGAGGAGGTTAATAGGGAGTTTGCAGTATGGCACATCTGCTTGATCCCCTCATCAATTCTGTCCATCCTTTCGCTCCTGTGTTAAGTGTTTCCCTCCCTCTGTTTCTTTTCTGTGTTTGTGATTTGTTCTTCTCCAGCTCCCTGGCTGGTAATAAGAGGAGCTTTCTTGGGCCTGCTGATATTTGTTAACTTCCTGTAGAGTTGCTCTCTTCCCCATGCTCCCTCTCTCTCTGTTGCTCTCTCTCCCTCTGTTGCTCTCTGTGTGTTCTCCCTCTGTCTTTAATCCCCCCCAGCCTGTGTGGATGTCATCTGGTCACTTATGTAAGAAGCATGGGAGGGGAATGGCTTTGTGCTGTGAAGCAGCAGCAGCACCCATGCCTCAACCATTAGGGCTTGTTGTTTGGTCAGTGAGTGAGCACTAAGGACTGATGCTGATATGTGTGGACTCTAGTGCCACTGCACAGGTGATTGTAATGTGGAATAGCATGCACCGCTGTGTGCTTGGGTTTACATCGGCTGTAGCCTAAGTCTCCACTGCATGGTGGCAGGTGGTGTTTGCATGGCTTTTTGTAGGCTTTTGTAGCATGTTCTCTAGCTCCAGGGACTCACTTTGTATAATATTTGAATAGGCCTGTCCAGTTTTCAATGTCAAACTATCACAATATTTTTCTGCGGAAAAGGACTTGTTTGTGCTTTCTAGATTTTGTTTTGCTATGGTAACAGACCTGCGTGGCTATGCAAGTAAGCAGTAGGAACGAGAGTTACGACCATCTGATTTAACTATTTCACCCATGGGTCAGTAAACAGGCTGATAAAGCCATAGCTAACAATGCCACCCATATTCTCAGGGCAGACTACATGACATGATTGTGTGTCTAGTTTCAGGGCTGAATGTCTTTAGTATGCTTGCTATTCGCTGTCTCTCCCTGCCTGTCCCTTGACCAGTTATAATGTATTAGACGTTGGATGAATTTGACCTGATGGATGGATTCTTGTTAACCCTGCTGCACCCCGTCTCTGTCAATGCTGTCCCTCACTCCGCTATGCTGTGGGTTACTTCTTATTACACACACAGAGTCTGAGACCCGTAGTAATCCAATTAGGAATTGCCTAAATTGGTGGATTAAAGGCGGTGCATATGCGCCATTTTGGTTTAGGCTGTATCACAATCGCCCGTGATTGGGAGTCTCATAGGGCGGCGCACAATTTGGGCCAGCGTAGTCAGTCATTGTAAATAAGAATTTGTTCTTAACTGACTCGCCTAGTTAAATAGGTTAAATAATAAAACAAATTGATGTAGTGCAGTAAAGTTGGTATTCTCTTATTAGTGTTTGTGAGCAGGCGGTTGGTTGTTGTGAGCAGCAGGCTGTTGGTTGTGTACAGTGTCTTTCTGGCTTCCCCTCCTGGTGCTCCTAATCAATGACTGAGGCATAATCAGTAGCACACACATCACTGGACATTTCCTTAGCTTCCTCTCAGCACAAGAGTGTCTGCACTCAAATGACAGCTTTCAGCCTCACTAGCAGCATTGTTGTGGGTGGTGCTGTTGTGTGTGCATGTAGGTATGGCGTGGACATACTTTTGTGTGTGTGTATATATATGTATATATATATATATATATATATATCTTTTAAATGAGAGGATTTGGCTATTTCAGCCACACCTGTTGCTGACAGGTGTATAAAATCAAGGACACCGCCATGCAATCTCCATAGACAAACATTAGCAGTAGAATGGCCTTACTGAAGAGCTCAGTGACTTTCAACGTGGCACCGTCATAGGATGCCACCTTTCCAACAAGTCAGTTCGTCAAATTTCTGCCCTGCTAGAGATGCCCCAGTCAACTGGAAGTGCTGTTATTGTGAAGTGGAAATGTCTAGGAGCAACAATGGCTCAGCTGTGAAGTGGTAGGCCACACAAGCTCACAGAACAGGACCGCTGAAGCGCGTAGGGTGTATAATTTTGCTGGACCCCAGGAAGAGTCAGCAGCTAATGGGGATCCATAATAAATACAAAAACAAACACTCAGTACCGAGTTCCAAACTGCCTCTGGAAGCAACCTCAGCACAATAACTGTTTGTTGGGAGCTTCATAAAATTGGTTTCCATGGCCAAGCAGCTGCACACAAGCCTAAGATCACCATGCGCAATACCAAGCGTCAGCTGGAGTCGTGTAAAGTTTGCCACCATTGGACTCTGGAGCAGTGGAAACGCATTATCTGGACTGATGAACCACGCTTCACCATCTGGCAGTCTTACAGATTAAACTGGGTTTGGTGGATGCCAGGGGAACGCTACCTGCTCCAATGCAAAGTGCCAACTGTAAAGTTAGGTGGAGGAGGAATAATGGTCTGGGCTGTTTTTCATGGTTCAGGCTAGGCCCCTTAGTTCCAGTGAAGGGAGTTTTTTACGCTATAGCATACAATGACATTCTAGACAATTCTGTGCTTTCCTGTTTGAGCATGACAATGCCCCCATGCACTAAGCGAGGTCCATACAGAAATGGTTTGTTGAAATCTGTGTGGAAGAACTTGACTGGCCTGCACAGAGCCCTGACCTCAACCCCAAACACCTTTGGGGTGAATTGGAATGCCGACTGCGAGCCAGGCCTAATCGCCCATCATCAGTGCCCAACCTCACTAATGCTCTTGTGGCTGAATGGAAGCAAGTCCCCTCAGCAATGTTCCAACATCTAGTGGAAAGGCTTCCCAGAAGAGTGGATACTGTTACAGCAGTAAAGGGGGGGACCAACTCCATATTAATGCCCATGATTTTGGAATGAGATGTTCGATGAGCAGGTGTCCACATACTTTTGGTCATGTAGTGTACTTGCACATGCACACTGTCTTGTGTTTTTTTATGTGTTGCTACATGTTAAGCAGAGACTTACAACTTGTTATTATCTCCCCTCCTACAGCAGGGCTATGTCCTCGGCAGCCACCACACCTCCATCTGTGGACAAAGTGGACGGATTTTCACGGAAGTCTGTCAGGAAGGCCAAGCAAAAGCGGTCGCAGAGTTCGTCCCAGTTCCGGTCTCAGGGCAAACCCATCGAGCTCACGCCCCTGCCTCTGCTCAAGGGTAAGTGTTTAATTACGAATACCTGAAATCTTCCCACATAGTCTCTATCCATAACCCTCCATTTAACCTTCATGCTAACTTGTGAGTGGTGTGATGTGGGAGTGTGTTTAGTAGTGAATGCTGGTACCAGCATGGTTGGAAGAGAGCAGAGGGATGTCATCGATTCTTGTTCATGCCTTCTCTCTGCAACTCTTCATGAGCCAATGCCCAGTGAATGAATGAATGAATGAGAGTGTGTGAGCATATGTTCATCACAGTCCCTGTATCAGGGATGCAAACTCGTCACTTTTTGACGATATTTACAGTTTCGAGCTCCAAATAGGTAATCCACGTGAATTGTGTAGAACCATAAAAATAACTTTTGTGGTGGTGGGGGCTCACAAAGTGCGCCGACGCAGTGTATCACCCATTGAACTATAAAAGAGAGGCGCGAACAGATCTTCTCCCTGTGTGATCACCACCAGAGATACTGGATATAGTGACGGGATGCTTGTGTCTCTGCCCTTAACAATGGGATTCGTTGTCCACAGAGCGGAACGGCGGGCTGTCAAGCTCCCGCCTGTTCCGCTCTTTGTAGGGAGGGCTAATTCACGGGCTGCTGCGTAGTCACAATGGGAACTCTTTCTAGAGCACTCGGTTAAATTGTGCATAACAGTAGGTGACGTGACAAACAATGAATGCTATACGAGAATTCTCCAAAAAAAACACAGGCTAATCAAATCCATTTAAACAAAATATCAATAATGTGATCATCAAAGTACATAGTAAATCATTTCAAAACACGAGCATGTTTTAAGTCTAAATGGAAAATGTAGTGAGAAATATGTGATTATTGTAAAAGTTTGCGACTTTGCGTCATTTACTATCATCCTGAGTTAAAATATGGAATCATTTTTGCCATATTAAATCATTTTATATATGCTATTTTCCTTGATGTGGACAATTACATTACACAAGCTCACGTTTTGAACACATGAAATTGGGGGAATTACTCATCCTTTTTACATCAGATTGGTGGTGATTAATATGAAAGTTTATAGTCATCGATTTGTTGTAAATGTTTCCTACCGCTTATTTTGTGTGATTTTACATTTATATAGTGGAATCATACATGCCATCTCACATTGTGGTACATGGTGTATTAACATTTTTGAGGCATTTGCATGGCTAGGAAAGTGCAAAGACATTTAATTAAAACAACTCAATCTATTTGTGTGCATGTATGTGTGTGGGAGCGGGGACACTGTATGCTACTGACCTTGTATTGACCTTAATCCCCAAATAACTGCCAGGTGTGTGTTTGAAGAGGGTGGTGGGGTGTCTGTGTTTACTTTTGTATCTATGCCACTAGCTTTCATAACCTGCTTTAATGTATGTATTTTATCCAATGAGGTGCTCAGTGTGCCCCACTAAACTAATGCACTGCCAGGGATAGCTGTCACTTTGGTTTGTGGGAAGAAGGAGATGGCACACGGCAGCAGTGCTAGTATGGAGGTAGATAGTTTGGGGGGTATGGGAAGTCAGGATTTTGCTAGTGCGTTTTTGATTTGTCTATTGAAAGGCCATGTAAGGTTAGTGGTGACTAATGGCATAATGCTGGTGAGCCAGGCACAGCCAGGCTCGGGTGATTGTCCCATGGTCCTGAGTTTACAAATCAGCAAAGGTACTGTATCAGATGTTGTTTTGGAGAAACTTGGTTGGTCACAGGTTGACAGGCTACCAGGTCCAACGCTCTGTAAGTGGGCTTACATGGTTTTGTAGGCACTTGTTTCATTGCAACGTGGTGAAGAAGATCTGGTTCGAGAGCTGCACTACTGTCTGCTTCCCATGTTGAAGGAGTACGTTATGGTTTCCCAGGTGCGTATTTTCACATTTTAAGTGAATTCTAAATTCCTATTGGATAAAAAAAAATGTATATACTAGGCCTACTCTCTGGGTCTCATCAGTTAGAAGGACATATTAGCAGAGCATTTGCCCTTAACTGCAAACCATCTTTCTGAGTGGTCATAAAATAGTAGAATTTTCCTTTAACATGCCATAATTAATTCACAGGGCAGCCAAACCGTTGTACACAAGCTGCATGACAAGCAGCTTGAAGTGATCACCACTTTCATGGCATGCTTCCTCAAGGCTGAGCATCTCCACACCACACCCAAGAAGCTCATGGAGATGGACTTCATTGACAAGATGCTGCCTTCCAGAGAATTGTATGTTGGACCAGTGTCTGAGAAACCTAAGGCAGAACATCCAGGACACCCTGTTAGTAAATGTATAATAATAATGAGAAATTAAACTTAAAACACTTTTTCGCTGGGTCAGATGTTTTCATTTACAATCTATTTTGTCATAATGTTTTCCAGATGGTGCAGAAGTTTCTTAACGCGGTGAAAACTGCATACATGACAACTGCAGCCTACATGCAGAAGAAAATGCCCCTGGACAGCATGACCCTGCAATTGCTCTCTGCACAGGACCCAGTGGTGAGAGGCCATTCAGACTGGCATCCTGTTGAAGCGGCTTGCTAGGATGATGGACCACCCAGTTCCACCCGAATTTCAGCTTCCACTGGAAGTCGTGAAGTTTAATGTGGACTCTACCCTTCCCCCTTACAAGGATGGTGAGGACAACATGATCAAGTGGTGGAGCCTGAACCAGATTTTACTAGTGTCTCCCTCAATCTTCCATGGTCCTATGGTGGAGTCTTCGTTTAATGTGATGGGAGACATCATAGCTCAAAAGAGCATGAACATGGCTACCTTCAATGCAATTCAGACCACCAAATATATCCACAGGTCCAGGAGTCTGACTGCCTTACAGATGTTCCAGAGAGATGATGTCAAGTTGAGCAAGGGACTCTAAGAACATCCGCACTGCAGGAATGAAGGATAAAGCTCAGAGACAGGAGAACCTGATGAAGACGAAGGGGTGGTTACCAGCCAACATCCAGTGCCCAGCAGACCAGGAAGACTGCAGTGGAGGAGGAGAAGCAGGCCAGACTGAGGAAACAGCTAAACAAAGAAAAAGAGCAACATAAGTTTTAGTCGACGCTAAAAGGAAGGAAGCTAAAATGTGGACTGTAGGTGAGTGTAGGCTAGATGTGAGTGATAACCTGTTACTGTTCATTTTGAGCTTCATAATAAAATAATTGTCTTGAAAATGAGTTGTGTGTGAGTTATACTGACAGGTCAGATTGTACTAAGAGGAGACTGAGTTGTGCTTAATGTTGGCTAAGAATTCATTTAGCAGATGGGTAGGCCTAGTCCTTGACCTTCACCTTGCACTGCTTTATTAAACCCACTGGAAAATGTATGTCCTCAAGAAAATAAGCAAATCCTAACTCTGTCTGGGCAGACTGAGATTTATCATGTCATGATAAACCATAAACTAAGACCAAAGAGCCCAACCCACTTTTCTACCCCAGGACACTATTTTCTCTGTCTATTGTAGTTTGAAAAGTTAGGAGTATTGACAGTATTCCACTATGTATTATGCACTTGATACTCTCTGAGAATATGCAAATGATATGTAAAACAATCGCCTTTTTGGACAGTCACCAGTTTGCACCCCTGCTCTATGCTCGCGCAGCGTATACGCCAGTGTGTATGCATGCTGCTGGTTGTACGTGAACTGCATGCCCAGACAGGGAGGCAGCCTGCTGCTGATTCACATGTGGGGTCAGTCCTCTCCTGCCTGCCTGGCTCTATACAGAGAGGTTGAGACTAGAGTGACAGACGGAATGCAGCCTGACAGGAACCAGAGCCTCAGCCAGGGTGTGTCCCTCCCTCCTGAAGGTCTGTCTGCCACGCGAGTGGGTGGCATCACTTCACTGTCCTCTCTTCTCCACTCAGGGCCACTTTAGTTTGTTTGCCTGGCCGTGAGTGAGTGAGTCACACTTTCACCATTACCAGCCAGTGCCGCTGTAGAACATAGCAGAGCTCTGGGCGAGCAGGGTGCAGTAGTCCGCTCCACTCAGGTTAGGTCCTGTTCTTCCTCTCTCAGGACGAGGTGAGTTGCTGTCTCCTGTTGACGTCCTGTAGTTAGTCAGAATGATACTAAGCCCAGTGACGCTCTATGTTCTGCCTGTGTATCTTGCTCTGCATTCAGGCCCAAGTGAGGATAATGTGGTCGGGCAGCACTACTGTGCTCTGTGTGCACTATATACCATCCATGTTCTTATATAAACACCTGCATAATAAAAGGTGTAAATCGGATCTGACATACTGTGATTTTCTCATCATGTGGGACACCATCATTTTAAGTGGTTAAACCTAAATATTGTTATCTTTGTAAGTGCCTTTTTATGTGATTCCATTTTAGTGACAGCTTTTTACCAGTAATCTCCTCTTTAATTAAGGGGACAAGCTCTAGAGCTCTGCTCCCCTCCCCGAGCCCGACGGACCCCGACATTATACATCAGGCTAGGGCCAGGCACGGCCTGTTTTTTTATTTTCATCAATAACAACAGTACGGGCAGGTCACGGGTATACTAACATTTTGAAGCCATTTGCGTGTGCTGCGCAGCACAGTCATATCTGTTTAAGATCATAACATGGTGTCAGAAGTGCTTCAACCTCGCGACCAGAGAGATTATTTCACAGAAAAGAATACGTTTTGTCGGAGTTCAGCGTGACGAAAAGTAGCTAACAGCTAACTGCTCTCTCATGTCTCTTCATTGAGCAGAGCAGCCCAAGCGGAGCCGTTGCTATGGATACTCAGAACCGCCATGAGCAGAGCACAGGGAGCGAGTGACAGAGAGGAGCAGCAGCAAATGGATTTACTAACAGAGGAAGTTATTTCTGGTTTCGGGCAGGGCTGGGCCTTAAATTTGGTAGAAGGAATCAGGCCTGAACGTCGTGGGCTTGGGTAGGTGTTCGGACTTAAATTCATGCCCATGCATTGCTCTAACGAGCACATCACCACAGTGAAACGCAGAGTCTTAATACATTGAAATGGTATCTACCATCCTGTGACGTGATCACAGATCTGACATGACTGGATTGATGAAAGCGTTGTGAAACCCTTCTGATTTCACCTCTCAATTCATGTTGGATCTTTGCACACTTGGAATACTTACAAGGAGTAGAGGAAGGATGCATTTTCAAATGATTGTAGTCGGGTCTGGGACCATGTAGACAACAGGAGGAAGTAGCTGTTGTCTGACTGAGGAGGTGTGTAGTTGCCTGGTGTTAGGTGAGCTGCACTTATTCTATCCAACCATGTGGTGGCGACTGGCGATGCCTCAACCCTCCATATGGCGCCACCACACGCCCTCATCTATCATCGACTGACTGACCTTTGACCTCTGAGGAGCACTCTATGTACGCAGTCAGTGAGAGTAAAGAGACTGTGCGGGTGGCCTTTCAGACTTCACCTGCTAGTCACAGCCAGGGAAATATGGTTTTCCTGTAACTAGATCTGAGCCTCCTATGTTGATTCAGTTTGTTTAAATTCTTTTGCTATTTCTTGAAGGTGGAAAGGGGACTGATTTTCACCCCATGTCAACAAAGACAATAGAAATAAGCATTCATAGTTTGCTAGGCTGCAGAGCCCATGGTCCCAACAAGGGAGACTTTTTATTCCTATATGTTGTTTCAGGTAGTTGTTCCAGGCCTGCGTGGATGTCTCCCTCAGTGTGCAAGTCAAGAGTTGTTGTGGTAGCTCTTTAAGAGCCTCCACAGGAAGTTAGAGGGATGGTGAGAGTGACAGAGAGAACGAGAGAGTAGTGATGAGCCTGGCATGGAGCCCGAAGAAAGACTTAGTGTCCTAATGCTTCATGGCAGAGGGAGGGAGGAAGAGGAGGACGAAGAGGATTTTCCAACGCTTGGCCAGGTCATGGCAAACCCTTTCCCCTCCTTCCTCATCTACTAGGTGGAGTGGAGACTCCCTCTGTTTACCGGAATCTTCAAAGTGGAGTGATGCCTATGTTAAGGATGTGCGCTGGCGAGATGTCTGTTTTTTAGGACCACTTCTCTGTGTAGTACGGAAGACAGATCGCTCTCTCTGACCTCGTGAGCCGAATTTAAAAAAAGAGGGGAGTAGAAATAGAATGAAGACCGGGACATGGTGAAAGGGGAGTTAGGGGAACAGCACTGGCCGTAGAGCTTCTGTCAGCCCCTCTCTCTGTCTGGTGGTTCCTGGTCTCTGTTTGGTCGGTGCGGCCCCCCCAACGCTCCCTCTCCCCCCTACCCCCTCCCCTTAGGGGTAACCTGATCCACCAGTTGTCTCTTTATAGATTTCCAGTCCCACTCGCTCCAAACAAGCAGCATAGGGGGGAGTGTGTGCCCACTACAACAAACTACTATTTTTCACACCATCAATATTTGAATCATTTTTCCTCAGCAGATTCTTTTTTTGGGCTGGTGGACTCTACAGAGGAACGGAAACCTGAGAGTGAGTGTCCGTGATTCTGCTGGGGGTGGAGGAGTGTTATAGTTAACCTACTAAGGGCCTTCTCTAAGGCTTGGCTGGCTGTGTTGGTATGTCTGTCTGTGGGGCTGAGTGGAGAGTATATAAATGGACTGTGAAGATGGAGTGGTAATGGCAGGGGGACATGGGAGAGGGTTTGACTGAGCTTTCGAAGTCAGGTGTAGGATAAGAGTGGAGCGGCCTGTGCAGCAATCATCTCTAAGGAGCGCTGCAGTAACTTCGCCATACAGCAGCCTTCCTTCTGCTGGCTTTCTGTCTGCCAGAGGATGTTGTGGTAGCCAGGCAGGTGTTACAGCAGGCAGTATATTGACTGTGTTGTCATGGTCAGTGCCACTGATTGCAGGGGTTTTCAGAGTTATGCTTGTTAAGGGCGTGGTGTGGTGGCTATGGCTGGTGGAATGCTTGCTATGTGATTCACCTGCGCACGCTGCAGCTGGCCCTCTCACCTGACCCTGTGTGTGAAGAGTGCCATTGTGTGGACAGCCCCAGATTACCCACACTGCCTTTGAAAGGAGGCACACAGAGAGTCTCTGCTACCAACAGGTGACCGTAGCTGTACAATGCCTGGGAGGATTTCAATGTCCAAGTTAAAATGACTTGTATGAACTCCGTCGGCCTTGTTACTATAGTGGAGAGCAAAGTTGGCATGATTACATCCGCCAATGATTGACAGTACATGGCAGTGTAGTTCATAATGAGGCTTCTTGAAGCTGCCATATGAGAACACATAGAGAGGACAGAAAATAATGTCTCAACTTCTTTCATGGTGTCATTCCATTGTATAGCATACTGGTTGACTAAATTAACAAGTAGTAGGAACTTGTTTTAAAGGAATTAAATATTTTCATTATAGAAAAGTCTGAATGATGAGATGGATACTAAGATGGGCACACACAGGAAGGGCTCAGGTTGGAATTGAATCCCTGTGGTCCAGAGTTGGTTGCGTTTCTGCCAGACCATAGTCCGACCAACCATTACCTGGTTTGTTGTCTAATCTACAGCTCAGAGACGATGCAGACAGTGTGTGTGTGGTTCTCCATCTCTGACACAGTGTTGACTTGTTGGTCTGCCTTCCTGTGTATACATACAGTACATATCATACATATCGACCTTCAGTCTCTGACAGTGTTGGCCTGGTCACCTGCTGAGCCCATCTGTTGGAACCGCTCACTCTCTCCTGCAACCGTAACCCAAGCCCGCCAGAGTGTATAGTGTGGCCGGGGTTTTCCCCTTAGACAAGCAAGCAGGCACACTGTGTGTGTGTGTGTCTGTGTGTCTGTGTGTGTCTGTGTGTGTGTCGGCTGCTCTGAGGGACGTAATTGTTACTCTATACCTACACTCACTTCCTGGATTTGTGTTTCCATCTAAAAACGGTGACCACTAAGAATAGTCTGCTACGTTCTGAGTAAACTCCACGGATGATGGGTTTTTATTAAGTCCTGAAGCAAAGTACTTGGTTTGAGTCTTAAGACCTGGCAAAGTGTCCATTTGCGTTACTTCCATGTGAATTTCAACTCATAGTGTCCTTTAGCTTTAGCATCACATGACTAACACTGCTGGTCATTCATTTACAAGGATGGCCTCCCAGTCACAGTACTACGGAGTACTCTGTACAGTACTACGGAGTACTTTGTATGGTTACAGTACTACGGAGTACTCTGTACCAGTACTACAGTGTGCTCTGTATGGTTACAGTACTACGGAGTACCCTGTACAGTACTACGGAGTACTCTGTACGGTACTACGGAGTACTCTGTACGGTACTACAGAGTGCTCTGTACGGTACTACCTTGTGCTCTGTACGGTTACAGTACTACCGTGTGCTCTGTACGGTACTACCTTGTGCTCTGTACGGTTACAGTACTACCGTGTGCTCTGTACGGTACTACCGTGTGCTCTGTACGGTACTTAGAAATTTTGCTACTGCCGTTGATATTGGATTTTCTCTGCCTGCAGGTGTCGTTGTTTAACCCATCTTTTTCAGTCAGATAAAAAAGGTGACTGTTGGGCAGGACAAGGGGACTGTAACACATTGGGCTGAGATGGGTGTGTCAATCATGACTTATGTCATATTACCATGCGGTAGAGCAGCATTGCACAGCAAGTCCAAGTCTCTGAGCCCACATAGGGCTCAGAGACACCAGTAGCGTTTGCTGGCCGAGAGTACTTAGCACATCTGAATTAGAGGTCGACCGATTATGATTTTTCAACGCCGATACCGATTATTGGAGGACCAAAAAAAGCCAATACCGATTAATCGGACGATTTTATTTATTTGTAATAATAATGACAATTACAACAATACTGAATGAACACTTATTTTAACTTAATATAATACATCAATAAAATCTATTTAGCCTCAAATAAATAATGAAACATGTTCAATTTGGTTTAAATAATGCAAAAACAAAGTGTTGGAGAAGAAAGTAAAAGTGCAATACATGCCATGTAAAAAAAGCTAACATTTTAAGTTCCTTGCTCAGAACATGAGAACATATGAAAGCTGGTGGTTCCTTTTAACATGAGTCTTCAATATTCCCAGGTAAGAAGTTTTAGGTTGTAGTTATTATAGGACTATTTCTCTCTATACGATTTGTATTTCATACCTTTGACTATTGGATGTTCTTATAGGCACTTTAGTATTGCCAGTGTAACAGTATAGCTTCCGTCCCTCTCCTCGCTCCTACCTGGGCTCAAACCAGGAACACATCGACAACAGCCACCCTCGAAGCAGCGTTACAGAGCAAGGGGAACAACTACTCCAAGTCAGAGCAAGTGACGTTTGAAACGTTATTAGCGCGCACCCCGCTAACTAGCTAGCCATTTCACATCGGTTACACCAGACTAATCTCGGGAGTTGATAGGCTTGAAGTCATAAACAGCACAATGCTTGAAGCATTGCGAAGAGCTGCTGGCAAAACGCACGAAAGTGCTGTTTGAATGAATGCTTACGAGGCTGCTGGTGCCTACCACCGCTCAGTCAGACTGCTCTATCAAATCATAGACTTAATTATAACATAACACACAGAAATACGAGCCTTTGGTCATTAAAATGGTTGAATCCGGAAACTATCATTTCGAAAAACAAAACGTTTATTCTTTCAGTGAAATACGGAACCGTTCCGTATTTTATATAACGGATGGCATCCCTAAGTCTAAATATTGCTGTTACATTGTACAAACTTCAATGTTATGGCATAATTATGTACAATTCTGGCAAATTAATTTCGGCCTTTGTTAAGAATAAATGGACTTCACACAGTTCGCAATGAGCCAGGTGGCCCAAACTGCTGCGTATACCCTGACAGCTTGCACGGAACGCAAGAAAAGTGACACAATTTCCCTAGTTATAAGAAATTCATGTTAGCAGGCAATATTAACTAAATATGCAGGTTTAAAAATATATACTTGTGTATTGATTTTGAAGAAAGGCATTGATGTTTATGGTTAGGTACATTGGTGCAACGACAGTGCTTTTTAGCAAACGCGCTTGTTAAATCATCACCCGTTTGTCGAAGTAGGCTGTGATTCGATGAGAAATTAACAGGCACCGCATCGGTTATATGCAATGCAGGACACGCTAGATAAACTAGTAATATCATCAACCATGTGTAGTTAACTAGTGATTATGTTAAGATTGATTGATTGTCTTTTAGAAGATAAGTTTAATGCTAGCTAGCAACTTACCTTGGCTTCTTGCTGCCCTCGCATACCAGGTAATCAGCCTGCCACGCAGGCTCCTCGTGGAGTGCAATGTAAGGCAGGTGGTTAGAGAGTTGGACTAGTAACCGGAAAGTTGCAAAAACGAATCCCCGAGCAGACAAGGTAAAAATCTGTCGTTCTGCCCCTGAACAAGGCAGTTAACCCACCGTTCCTAGGCCGTCATTGAAAATAAGAATGTGTTCTTAACTGACTTGCCTAGTTAAATAAAAAAAATCGGCAAATCGGTGTAAAAATTACCGATTTTGTTATGAAAACTTGAAATCGGCCATTCCGATTAATCGGTCGACCTCTAATCTGAATGTCATTCGTGAACCGAGTGCGCACCGATTTTACATATAGAATCGTGGGAAAATGTCGGCAGTCAGACGTCTACCTCGGGTGGTCCTTAAAACCCAACGCGCTGAACGATCGGCAGACGACCACTGGATCCACATTGGGTAAAATGTGTGCGAGCTTTTAGAGTACATTATGTCCCTGAGGCTCCAGTCTCTCATCAGTAGATGTCCTATGAGAGGACCCTGGTTATGTGGATATGATGAGAGGCTTGCACCCTGCTCAACAGCTTTAAGTGATTATGAAATTTACTTTGAACATTTCCTGTGGTGAGCCATTAAACTACTCTCTGAGAAGCTCAGCTTTCTCCACATTAATTAAGCAGCAGTGTCTTTATTTAGTCTGCCAGGGGAGCCATGATGATGCTCCCATCCCTGTGCTGAGGCTTGTCAGTGTGCTAGACTGAACTATTCTGTGCAGAGTGCTGACCTAGTCTGGGGCTGGGAAGGGTGCTGTAGTTTGCTGTGCTCAGTTCTGCTGCTATGGGCATGGCATCTGAATTTTAGATGTTAAGGTAAATGTTAGTGTATCAGGCTAGATTACATGGTGCTGAATGCTGATCTTTCCTATGTTGTTTATTTGGGACAATTGGGATTGAGACGTGCTGAATGCTTCTTCAATGGCGTGAGTCTGAGCCCAGCAGCCCAGGGTTGTGCTAGGGTAGTCTGACAGGGATGGGTTGGACTCTCACCTATTTTCTAAACTATACATACTTTATTACACATTGGAATTGTGGACTTTACTGTGTTGGTGTGTTCTAGGACATGCTCCCTGTCATGTGCGGCACTGTTGTGGTCAACTGAGCCGTGTGCTCACTCCTGGTTGGGCGCTGTATTGTTATGGATAGGGCTGTCGTGTTCAGTGCTGTTTTAAACAGAAAAATATTTATTAGGTTTATTATTATTTTTACCCTACCAACCCTTCCCTGATTGGAGTAAACTAACGGACAACAACACTTCTGCTATTTTCGTTCACATGTATGGCACATGTAGATAAATTATTATACATATATTCCTCATTTCCTCTTTCTGCAAGTCTTAGATTTTCACCGACTGGCCAATCCACCATTTATTTTGGTCTTAACCCCAACCCTCAGATGTCCACAGGTTCATCTTTCCCAGGACACTACCATTTTGCTATTTCCTTTTGCAATACATCCCTCCATTTTACTGTGATGTCTTACGAGGGTCCTGAACCTTCCTATTTGTAACATTTCTACTGATATTGCCCCAAAGAAAAGTACTTTACCCCAAGAGCATATTGATATTTCCCATTGACTGATCGTGGTTTTTCAGGTCCCCTAACAATACAGTTTGCAGGTACATCTAAACCCTGATATTATGACATAACTATTCCTGGACCTGACTGCAAAAGCGAGCTATTAGATAAAAATGTTGCTACAAAAATAATGCTCAATATATGGGGAATTGAACAGTCAGCCTTATGCGAACTCTGCCATGAAGAAACAGACTCACTAGAGCATATTTTCTGGTACTGTCCATCGGTGGCTCGCGTTTGCAGTCAGATCCAGGAATGGTTGTTTTATGTCATATCAGGGTTCAGATGGACCTGCAAACTGAGTAGCAGAATCTGCACAAGGCTGACTGTTTAATTCCCCATATATTGAGCATTGTATTTTGTGGCAAGTTTATCTAATAGCTTAAATATAAATGAACGGATTGATGTCAATTGTTGTTTTATATATCAGTTCATAGACCTGATGCCAAGGTATTGGTACATCAGAGACCTGTTTCCCAACAGACTTGAATTTTTTGCGGCACTGTGGTCAAACCTTTTGACTTCGATTTATACTCATAAGTATAAGCCATTTATGTTTTTTAATGAGTGGTAATGCGTAGTAGACAGACTCATTCTTTAATTTCTTTTTTAAGTAATTGCCTCTTAGTTGCTTTTGTGAAAATGTTACTCGTTTACAATGTCCTTTCATGAATATTATACCCTTGAAAATGTTTTCAGTAAATTGGAGTTTAGCCATATTATTTCCTGTAATATTTGATCTGGCTTTTATGGAGGATGAAATTTCAATTGTAGCCAACTCCGTATGGCTTCATTTAAAAGGAGGATACTTCAAACAGGGATCCTTTGGGCTCTTTGCCTTTTTGCAGATTGACAATCTTAAACAGGATGGGCCTCTCTTAGTAGCCTGCTGGAAAACTAGTTTGGATTAGGATATGTTGGTATAATGGAGGCTTTAAAAGGGGTTTAATGCCTTAATATTTAATAGTTTTAACCCTCCAAACCCATTTTCGTTATATACAGTGCATCTGCAAAGTATTCAGACCCCTTGACTTTTTCCAAATTGTGTTACATTACAGCCTTATTCCAAAATCTACACACAATATCCCATACTGACAAAGCAAAAACAGGTTTTTAGACATTTTTGGAAAAATAAACAACTGACTAATCACATTTACATAAGTAGTCAGACCTTTTACTCTGTTGAAGCACCTTTGGCAGTGATTACAGCCTTGAGTCTTCTTGGGTATGACCCTACAAACTTGGAACACCTGTATTTGGGGAGTTTCTCCCGTTCTTCTCTGCAGATCCTCTCAAGCTCTCTCAGGTTGGTTGGGGAGTTGCTGCACCGCTATTTTCAGGTCTCTCCAGAGGTGTTAGATCAGGTTCAATTCCGGGCTCTGGCTGGGCCACTCAAGGACATTCAGAGACCCGAAACCACTCCTGTGTTGTCTTGACTGTGTGCTTAGAGTTGTTGTCCTGTTGGAAGGTGAACCTTTGCCCCCAGTCTGAGATCCTGAGTGCCCTGGAGCAGGTTTCATCAGGGATATCTCTGTACTGTGCTCAGTTCATCTTCTCTTCGATCCTGACTAGTCTCCCAGTCCCTGCTGCTGAAAAACATCCCCACAGCATGATGCTGCCAGGTTTCCTCCAGACGTGACGCTTGGCATTCAGGCCAAAGAGTTCAATCTTTGTTTCATAATACCAGAGAATCTTCTTTCTCATGGTCTGAGAGTCCTTTTTGGTGCCGTTTGGCACTCACCAAGCAGGTTGTCATATGCCTTTTACTGAGGAGTGGCTTCCATCTGGCCACTCTACCATAAAGGCCTGATTGGTGGAGTGCTGCAGAGATGGTTGTCCTTCTGGAAGGTTCTTCCATCTTCTCAGAGTAACTCTGGAGCTCTGTCAGAGTGACAGGGTTCTTGGTCACCTCCCTGACCAAGGCCCTTCTCCCCCGATTGCTCTGTTTGGCAGGCGGCCAGCTCTATGAAGAGACTTGGCGGTTTCAAACTTCTTCCATTTAAGAATGATGGAGGCCACTGTGTTCTTGAAGACCTTCAATGCTGCAGACATTTTGGCACCCTTCCCAAGATCTGTGCCTCGACACAATCCTGTCTCCGAGCTCTACGGACAATTCCTTCGACCTCATAGCTTGGTTTTTGCTCTGACATGCACTGTTAATTGTGTGACCTTATATAGACAGGTGTGTGCCTTTCCAAATTATGTCCAATCAATTGAATTTACCACAGGTGGATTTACCAAGGATGGTCAATGGAAACAGGTTGCACCTGAGCTAAATTTCGAGTCTCATAGCAAAAGGTCTGAATACTTAGGTAAATAAGGTATTTCTGTTTTTTATTTGTAATACGTTTGCAAAAATTCTAAAAACCTCTCTTCACTTGTCGGGGTTATTGTGTGTACATGGATGATGAAAAAAAGATTTGATCCATTTTAGAATAAGGATGTAATGTAACAAAATGTGGATAAAGGGAAGGGTTCTGAATACTTTCCAATTGTGTCTGTAATAGTGCTTGTAGCTTTATCTGGTTTGCCATTCCAAATATTTTTTTCTCGCTTTTCAAAAAGGATTCTCCTGGATTTGGTAGAGCAATGAATAATTATCTAGAAATATCGCAGTTGACATATTTAATCAGGGTCATTTTCTTGTAGATGGACAGGTGTTTCACTCTCCATGGTTCTAAGAGCCTATCTATTTTGCTGAGTTTTATATCAAAGTTAATAGTTGCAAGATCGCTCTTCCAGGAGACTTTCTCACATCAACTGATGAACAACACTTGGAGTAATGGCACCACAAGAGTGGTTGTGTGCTGAGCCCGGCTGGGCGCTGATTCTCCCTGGAGGGATTACTCTCTCCTGTGTGACTATCTGCTCTATTAATAGCTTCCTTTAAGGCCATTCACATGCTACTCCTCTCCTATATACCCAGGGGCTGGATGGAAGACCATCACTGACTGTACTGGTGCACTAATTATATGAACCAACCAGGAACGGGACAGGCACCAGCAGCAGCCACAGACCCTGCCCCCCCCCCCACACACACACACACACACACACACACACACACACACACACACACACGGTGTGGCAGGCCTAACAGGAGAGGCATTGTACTAGACTAACCACGCACTCACCCTGATGGTCCTTGCTATCTGTGATTTAAACTTGGATAGGTATAGGAACAAGAGCATTAGGCTAGGGGGTGATGTTGGTTTCTCTTGGAAATTTCGAAATAGGACAAAATATTGTTCCAGGGAGGGTCGCCGTCAGACCAACAACTCTCCCAGCAAATCAAGATTTTGGGTAGGCGGGGCAGGAATACAGGAAGAAATTTTGCTCATGTTTAGCTAGGGCAACGAGCGTAGATGGCAGTAACGTCACCGGTGGCACGCGTCCCATTTTCGACTCGTACTCTATCCCTGTTTGGATATGTAAAGCTGGGCGATATGGACAAATATCCATTTTGAGATAAATTGCCTGAATTGATGCCCTAATGATGATAAGTTTATAACATTAATGTGCATCGTTTTTTTGTCCTTTTTAAATGGGCTCCTGAGTGGCACAGCGGTCTAAGACACTGCATCTCAGTGCAAGAGGCGTCACTATAGTACCTGGTTCGATTCCAGGCTGTATCACATCCGACTGTGATTGGGAGTCCCATAGGGCGGAGTAAGCCGTCATTGTAAATAAGAATTTGTTCTTAACTCACTTGCCTAGTTAAATAAAGGTTACAAATGCTCAATGCAGCCATTTTTATAGCGACGTCAAATAATGTCTGGGTAACAGTTAAGTACCTTAATGTAATGGATTTCCATTCAAATGGGCAAAACTAGCTTTTTACCTAAATAATTTCTCAAGCAAGAATTTAGCTAGGGCTGTCAAGGGAGTGGGAAGGGAAAACTGAAAACTAGCTGTTATTGGCAGAGCGGTTTGGAACTCTTTGTTATTGGTCTATTAACCATTTTACTGCATGGTTATGTCACTGTTGAAAGCAGACACTCCCACCCATGCAAAACTGCTGATTTTTAGAAGGTCCTGTGTAGATTTGTATTTTCAACTATCAGGAAATAACTTTTTTTAAGTCACACTTTTACAGTGTTAGTTTCATCAGCTGTTGTACAAAATAATACAAAACACAGAAAAACTGAATTTGGACTTTACTGGGCATTTAAAGACGTCCTCCAGCTATTTTTCTTTTACTGTTGGAAGCGATATCCCAAGTATAAATACAGTAAACACACTAAAGGATTACAAGGCTACTATTCTTTTACAGGCCTGGTAGACTTGTTCTGTAACCCTGGCCTCTCCTGTGCTCTGTCTTACCCATGCTGCCTGGCTGGCTGACTTTCTGGCTGAGATATTGCCCTGTGTAATGTCATGTTGACAGATGCTTGGCTGAGGAAGACCGGGTAGATAGATAGTGTCTTAGTGATGGTCCATGATAAGGTCACTTTTAATAATACTGTCTGTGTGTTTTATACCACCTGTTTAAACTGCAGGAACAGACTAATGCACTATGTAGGAGACTCAGAAGACTAGACTACCTAGATATAAGTACTAGTACATATAGCCTCGGGTGAAGCTCTTGGGCAAACTGGTCTCTGATGGAAACCTCTTTACATTATTACATTTTTATTGATCGGTTTCCCAATCTCTGGGACAGATGCCCATTCCTCTGGTTTGTATGGTCTTTGTTCTTCTACCTGTGCTACACTGTTTACTGTGGATGCTACTCTTATACATGTTGACGAGAGCCATATTCTGCGGTGATGAGTGACCTGTAGGGTCAAATGGTGTGGGCACAGAGATAATCAAATGTTATTTGTCACATGCTTCGTTAACAACAGTTTTTGACTAACAGTAAAATGCTTACTTACGATACTGGTCCTTTGCCTTTATAGCAGCTTATGTCTTACATAATGGAAGACTGAGTTTAGTTCGATTGGTACATCAGGGCTGCATTCAGCATTAGAGGGAGACTGAACTTTAGCAATGTGTTCCCCACAGAACCTGCTCTGAACTCTCCGTAACCGTCCATCCACTGTGAACCCTGGACAGAAACGCCAGGGGTTTGCATGTAATTAACTTAGCTGAATGTTGGGCCTACAACTGTCCATTCCATTTATGAATAAATACTGATGGCTTATGTGCAACTTCTTCTTGTATACAGGGTTTAGTTTCTGTGTGGTGTAACAAAAGATCAGTTCAAGGGCTCCATCTCTACTCCAGCTTTCTTTTATTACTGGTTTCAGGGCTCTGTTCAGATGTCCTCTCATGTGATTGCTCTGTTTTTGCCATGTTGTCCTCTTCCTCTCTGCTGGAAGTCTCCCTATACTAGTAGGCTTCTCTCTCCTGACATCTCTTTCTCTCCCTGTGTGTAGACGTGCCGGCACCGGAGCAGCCGGAGCTGTTCCTGAAGAAGCTGCAGCAGTGCTGCACTGTGTTTGATTTCATGGACACGCTGTCTGACCTGAAGATGAAGGAGTACAAGCGCTCCACGCTCAACGAGCTGGTGGACTATGTCACCGTCAGCAGGGGCTACCTGACAGAACAGGCCTACCCGGAGGTGGTCAAAATGGTGAGGCTACCACACACTAAACAGAACACGCACTCATGTCAAAAATATACTCGCTTCCAGCCAATTTAAGTTTGTATTTATCATATTTATCAACAATGAACCTTAATCAACGTTTCTGCTTCACATCCATGTTGAAGTGCCTGAGTTGCCTATAAAACCGATTTTCATATTATTCACTCCACTCTAATGTCCACAGCCTTAATCTCCAGGGAAGTCAGTTGATTGTGTGTTGTTCTCTGTCCTGTCTCCCAGGTGTCTTACAACATATTCCGGACCCTTCCACCCAGTGACAGTAATGAGTTTGACCCAGAGGAGGATGAACCCACACTGGAGGCCTCATGGCCACACTTACAGGTAAAACTGAGGCTACAGTTGATGTGTGTGCGTATGTATTGGTTTGTGTGTGTACTGCCTTCTATTGGAGACTGAGTGTCGTTCCCCTCTGTAAAAACCTACCTGAAATCCTTAGTATTCTGATGTTTATCTTTAATGCATGATGATGTGGCCTGTGACACTTTGCTTCTTGAAAGTCCAATATCTTGAAAACTTGCCTGCTGACATGCATAACATTTTGGGACTGTATCAACAGTGGACTAAAAATACCAAAATATAGTTTTTGAGTTGTGTTCCCCTTTAAAGTCCTGGCTCTGACAGTCCCTTGTGTACTATGGTTAAGGTATGGCTACAGGTCTAGTGTCAGGTGCTCTGTCTCTCACCCCGTTTTCTGTGTACCTGCTGCTGTGCCTCTCAGGACTCCTTTAGAAATGAGATGAATATCTCAAGGAGATTCTTCCTGGTAAAACTTTTTATTTAATTGTATTTATCTTTTATAACATTTTCAAAAACAGCCATTCATTTGACCAATTAAAAAAAATATTAACCCGCCCAGTCATAAGCCCCCCTCCTTCTGGCCATCTTGTAACCCTAGTTACCACTAAAGGTAATAAGGGCCCTACCCAAGGTGTGACCTTTGACCTCCTGTGACCTATTGACCTCCGTCTGTCCTGCTCCAGTCTCTCCATAGCCTTACCTTTGCGTTATGAAGACTCCGTCCCCTAACCTCTCCACCACTCTTTCGCTTTCTCTGTGTCATAGCTGGTGTATGAGTTCTTCATACGATTCTTGGAGAGTCAGGAATTCCAGCCCAGCATTGCCAAAAAGTACATAGACCAGAAATTTGTTCTACAGGTGAGTGATGTTTTTTTGTTTTTTTACATTGTAGATGCTGTAGAGATGCACTTCAAAAATGTAGACTAGTGTTGTACAAGTTTGAGTAGTTTGTAGTTTAATCTCTCGCTCTCTATAGCTCTTGGAGCTCTTTGACAGTGAGGACCCTCGGGAGAGAGACTACCTGAAAACAGTCTTACACAGAATCTATGGGAAATTCCTGGGGCTGAGGGCTTTTATACGAAAACAGATAAATAATATTTTTCTACGGTAAGACGGCGCTCCTCATTCTCACTATATTCATATTGACATGTTACTTTCACTGATGTTTCACTAAGGTTTGTTTTCTCGCTCTCTCTCTCGTAAAGTTTTGTTTATGAGACTGAGCATTTCAACGGGGTTGCTGAGTTGCTGGAGATCTTGGGAAGGTATGTGACACTGGTTTGACCTGTGGTTAGTTCTGATGCCTTTGTTCTCTGGCGCTGTCTTAATAGAGTAAAACATGTTTTACTTCTTCATCCTCCCTGGGCACTGTAGTACTGTAGTCAAGGCTAAGGCTTGTTGGTTACCTTGCATAAAGTAGCTACAGTACCTGTGTAATTTGTTGGCCCATGTAAAGCGATTGTTCGTTAATGTATGTTGGCCTCTGTCTTGTTAACATTTGATTCTCCAGTAGACTCAATAGTATATTCTGGCCTCTTTGTATGGACATATATAATTTGCCCTACTGGCTTAGCTCTGCTTTTCTCCTCTCTCTCTCTCTCCCTCTCTTGCAGCATAATCAATGGTTTTGCCCTGCCGCTCAAAGCAGAGCATAAACAGTTCCTGGTCAAAGTGTTGATCCCCCTCCACACTGTCAGGAGTCTGTCCCTCTTCCACGCACAGGTAGTGTGTGTGTGTGTGTGTGTGTGTGTGTGTGTGTGTGTGAAATCATGATTGTGTTGGTAATGTTCTACATGATTGAGTCTGTCTCCCAAATACTGGATGTCTCTGTCCAGTGAGTTGATCCTAATTAGTATTACACATTGACAATGTGTTCACCTTCTTTTCTTTATTGTGACCTCCTATTTCCAGTTGGCGTATTGCATTGTACAGTTTCTAGAGAAAGACCCAGCGTTAACAGAACCAGTAAGTGCCCCCCCCCATGGTCACATCAACCCTCTAATCAGAAGGAACTTTGAATGATCAGGATTTCTCACTGTCTTCATTCATTCATCTACTTCCCCCATCTCTCGCTCTCATCACAGGTCATCAGGGGCTTACTGAAGTTCTGGCCAAAAACCTGCAGTCAAAAAGAGGTAAGAGCCCTGGCTGTTGCTCTAACTGGGGCTGGAACAGTGACCTGCTGCTGCTGGAACGTGTTAATGGGAGTTTAGATGTGGTACCTGGATAGTAAGGATGTGTGTGTTTGTAACTGGGTATGTTCTCAGGTGATGTACCTGGGGGAGCTAGAGGAGATCCTAGACGTGATCGAGCCGACACAGTTCGTCAAGATCCAGGAGCCGCTCTTCAAACAGATATCCAGATGCGTGTCCAGCCCACACTTCCAGGTCAGTCAGTCTACACAGAAGAACACATCTTGTCAGTTTTTTAGGGTTAATCTCAGTATATCTATGACTGTTTGTGCTGTATAGCCTACTCCTATGATCATTTTCTTGTCATGACAATGACCATAGGAGTTTGCTCTACAGCACAACACTGATAATAGTGAAGACATCAAAACTATGAAATAACACATATGGAATCATGTAGTAACCAAAAAAGTGTTTAAAAAATCTAAATATATGACAGCTTTGCACAATTGGCATTCTCTCAACAAGCTTCATGAGGAATGCTTTTCCAACAGTCTTGAAGGAGTTCCCACATATGCTGAGCACTTATTGGCTGCTTTTCCTTCACTCTGCGGTCTATCTTAATTGGGTTGAGGGTCGGGTGATTTTGGAGGCCAGGTCATCTGATGCAGCACTCCATCACTCTCCTTCTTTGTTAAATAGCCCTTACACAGTCTGGAGGTGTGTTTTGGGTCATTGTCCTGTTGAAAAACAAATGATAGTTCCACTAAGGTCAAACCAGATGGGATGGCGTATCGCTGCAGAATGCTGTGGTAGCCATGCTGGTTAACTTCTTGCAGATCAGTGGGACGGTAGCGTCCCACCTGGCCAACATCCGGTGAAATTGCAGAGCGCCAAATTCAAATTAAATTACTATAAATATTAAACGTTCATGCAGTCACAATGCAATACATCAAAATAAAGCTTAACTTGTTGTTAATCCAGCCAAGGTGTCAGATTACAAAAAGGCTTTACGGCGAAAGCAAACCATGCGATTATCTGTGGACAGCGTCCAGCACACAAATGCATAACAAATCATTTTCAACCAGGGAGTTGCGATACGAAAGTCAGAAATAGCCATATAATATATGCCTTACCTTTGAAGATCTTCTTCTGTTGGCACTCCAAAATGTCCCAGAAACATCACAAATGGTCCTTTTGTTCGATAATGTCCCTTTTTATGTCCCAAAAATGTCCATTTATTTGGCGCGTTTGATTCAGAAATACACCGGTTTCAACATGCCTACAAAGTATCTAATAAGTTACCTGTAAACTTGGTCCAAACATTTCAAACAATGTTCCTAATCCTTCCTCAGGTATCCTAAAACGTAAATAATCGATAAAGTTTAAGGCGGGATAATCTGTTTTTAATACCGAAGAAAAAATACCACGGAGCACGCTCCTGTGTACGCGCAATAAAAGACTTCAGCCCTTCACAGTGACACGAAACAATTTACAGCCGTACTTCTTCATTCCTCAAAAGAAAAACATCAACCAATTTCTAAAGACTGTTGACATCTAGTGGAAGCCATAGGAACTGCAACCAGGGTCCATATAAATCAGGATTCCCAATGAAAAATAGTGGAAAAAACAATGAGCTCCAAAAAAAAATCCCCGGATGGGTTGTGCTTGGGGTTTCACCTGCCAAATCAGTTCTGTTATACTCACAGACATTATTCTAACAGTTTTAGAAACTTCAGAGTGTCTACTAATCTACTACAAATCTACTAATTGTATGCATATCCTAGCTTCTGGGCCTGAGAAACAGGCAGTTTACTCTGGGCATGCTTTTCATCCGGACGTGAAAATACTGCCCCCTATCCCGAAGAAGTTAAGTGTGCCTTGAATTCTAAATAAATCACAGACAGTGTCACCAGCAAGCACCCCCACACCATCACACACCACCTCCATGCTTCATGGTGGGAACCACACATGCGGAGATCATCCGTTCACCTACTCTGCGTCTCACAAAGACACGGCGGTTGGAACCAAAAACCTCAAATTTGGACTCATCAGACCAAAGGGCAGATTTCCACTGGTCTCATGTCCATTGCTCGTGTTTTTTGGCCCATTTTATTTGGGCTTTAATCTGATGTGCAGTTAACTCTAATGAACTTATCCTCTGCAGCAGAGGTATCTCTGGGTCTTCCTTTCCTGTGGCGGTCCTCATGAGAGCCAGTTTCATCATAGTGCTTGATGGTTTTTGCAACTGCACTTGAAGTAACTTTCAAAGTTCTTGAAATGTTTTGGATTTACTGACATTCATGTCTTAAAGTAATGATGGACTGTTGTTTTCCTTTGCTTATTTGAGCTGTTCTTGCCATAATATGGACTTGGTCTTTTACCAAATAGGGCTGTCGTCTGAATAGCAACCCTACGTTGTCACAACACAACTGATTGGCTCAAAAGCATTAAGAAGGAAAGAAATTCCACAAATGAACTTTATAGAAGGCACACCTGTTAATTGAAATGCATACGAGGGGGACTACGTCATGAAGCTGGTTGAGAGATTGCCAAGAGTGTGCAAAGCTGTCATCAAGGCTACTTTGAAGAATCTCAAATATAAAATATATTTTGATTTGTTCAACACTTTTTTGTTTACTACATGATTCCATATGTTATTTCATAGTGTTGATGTCTTCACTATTATTCTACAATGTAGAAAATACAAAAACATAAAACCTGGAATGAGTAGGTGTGTCCAAACTTTTGACTGGTACTGCGCACGCACGCATGTTCAAAAGTTTGGGGTCACTTAGAAATGTCCTTGTTTGAAAGAAAATCATTTTTTTTTGTCCATTAACTTCCCTGGGCTAGCAAGCGTCCCACCCTAGTCAACAGCCAGTGGAATCGCGTGGCGCGAAATACAAATACCTCAAAAATGCTATAACTTCAATTTCTCAAACATATGACTATTTTACACCATTTTAAAGACAAGACTCTCGTTAATCAACCACATTGTCTGATTTCAAAAAGGCTTTACAGCGAAAGCAAAACATTAGATTATGTCAGGAGAGTACCCTGCCAAAAATAATCACACAGCCATTTTCAAAGCAAGCATATATGTCACAAAAACCAAAACCACAGCTAAATGCAGCACTAACCTTTGATGATCTTCATCAGATGACACTCCTAGGACATTATGTTATACAATACATGCATGTTTTGTTCAATCAAGTTCATATTTATATCAAAAACCAGCTTTTTACATTAGCATGTGATGTTCAGAACTAGCATACCCACCGAAAACTTCCGGTGAATTTACAAAATTACTCACGATAAACGTTCACAAAATACATAACAATTATTTTAAGAATTATAGATACAGAACTCCTTTATGCAATCGCGGTGTCAGATTTTAAAATAGCTTTTCGGCGAAAGCACATTTTGCAATATTCTGAGTACATAGCTCGGCCATCACGGCTAGCTATTTTGACACCCACCAAGTTTGGGACTCACTAAACTCAGAATTACTATTAGAAAAATTGGATTACCTTTGCTGTTCTTCGTCAGAATGCACTCCCAGGACTTCTACTTCAACAACAAATGTTGTTTTGGTTCCAAATAATCCATAGTTATATTCAAATAGCTCCGTTTTGTTTGTGTGTTCAGGTCACTATCCGAAGGGTGACGCGCGAGCGCATTTCGTGACAAAGCATTTCTAAATATTCCATCGAAGCGTGTCAAACGCTGTTTAAAATCAATTTTTATGTTATTTTTCTCGTAAAATAGCGTTAACCTCTCTGGGCTAGGCGGGACGAAGTCGTCCCACCTACGCAACAGCCAGTGTAATCCCGTGGCGCGATTTTCAAATACCTTAGAAATGCTATTACTTCAATTTCTCAAACATATGACTATTTTACAGCATTTTAAAGACAAGACTCTCGTTAATCTAACCACACTGTCCGATTTCAAAAAGGCTTTACAACGAAAGCAAAACATTAGATTATGTTAGCAGAGTACCCAGCCAGAAATAATCAGACACCCATTTTTCAAGCTAGCATATAATGTCACAAAAACCCAGAAGACAGCTAAATATAGCACTAACCTTTGATGATCTTCATCAGATGACACACCTAGGACATTATGTTATACAATACATGCATGTTTTGTTAAATCAAGTTCATATTTATATCAAAAAACAGCTTTTTACATTAGCATGTGACGTTCAGAACTAGCATACCCCCCGCAAACCTCCGGTGAATTTACTAAATTACTCACGATAAACGTTCACAAAAAACATAACAATTATTTTAAGAATTATAGATACAGAACTCCTTTGTGCAATCGAGGTGTCCGATTTTAAAATAGCTTTTCGGTGAACGCACATTTTGCAATATTCTGAGTACATAGCCCAGCCATCACGGCTAGCTATTTAGACACCCACCAAGTTTAGCCCTGACCAAACTCTGATTTACTATTACAAAAGTTTGATTACCTTTGGTGTTCTTCGTCAGAATGCACTCCCAGGACTGCTACTTCAATAACAAATGTTGGTTTGGTCCGAAATAATCCATCGTTATATCCAAATAGCGGCGTTTTGTTCGTGCGTTCAAGACACTATCCGAAGTGTAAATAAGGGTCACGAGCATGGCGCATTTCGTGACAAAAAAAATTCTAAATATTCCATTACCGTACTTCGAAGCATGTCAACCGCTGTTTAAAATCCATTTTTATGCCATTTTTCTCGTAAAAAAGCGATAATATTCCGACCGGGAATCTGCATTTAGGTAAACAGAGGAAAGAAAATAAAGCATTCGGTCGACTCGTGCACGTGCCTAAGCCCGCAGTACTCTGATCGGCCACTTGCCAAACGCGATAAAGTGTTTCAGCCAGAGCCTGCCTCGATATCATTCAGCTTTTTCCCGGGCTCTGAGAGCCTATGGGAGCCGTAGGAAGTGTCACATTATTGCAAAGATCCTCAGTCTTCAATAAAAAGAGCCCAGATAAAACACAACTTGTCAGACAGGCCACTTCCTTCATGGAATCTTCTCAGGTTTTGGCCTGCCATATGAGTTCTGTTATACTCACAGACACCATTCAAACAGTTTTAGAAACTTTAGGGTGTTTTCTATCCAAAGCCAATAATTATATGCATATTCTAGTTACTGGGCAGGAGTAGTAACCAGATTAAATCGGGTACGTTTTTTATCCGGCCGTGTCAATACTGCCCCCTAGCCCTAACAGGTTAATATTCCAACCGGGCAACGTTGTATTCATTCAAAGGCTGAAAGAAAAAAATTGAGAATTCTCGTGAACGTGCATCTCAGTCTCACTGTCCCCAGGCTGACCACTCACAAACAGAGCTGTTGTACTTTGCCCAGAGACAGCAGACACCCCATGCCACTTTCTGGCGGCTTTAGAGAGCCAATGGGAGCCTTAGAAAGTGTCACGTTACAGCACAGATGCTGTATTTTCGATAGAGATGCAACAGAAGGACAACAAATTGTCAGACAGGGCACTTCCTGTATGGAATCTTCTCAGGTTTTGGCCTGCCATATGAGTTCTGTTATACTCACAGACACCATTCAAACAGTTTTAGAAACTTTAGAGTGTTTTCTATCCAAATCTACTAATTATATGCATATTCTCGTTTCTGGGCAAGAGTAGTAACCCGTTTATATCGGGTACGTTTTTTATATGCTGCCGTGCAAATACTGCCCCCTAGCCCCAACAGGTTAACATAACATTTATTAGAAATAGTGTAGACATTATCAATGTGGTTAATGACTTTTGTAGCTTGAAACGGCAGATTTTTAAAAAAATTATTTTTTATATCTGCATAGGTATACAGAGGCACATTTTCAGTAACCATCACTCCTGTGTTCCAATGGCACGTTGTGTTAGCTAATCCAAGTTTATAATTTCAAAAGGCTAATTGATCATAAGAAACCCTTTTGCAATTATGTTAGCACAGCTGAAAACTGTTGTCCTGATTAAAGCAATACAACTGGCCTTTAGACTAGTTGTGTATCTGGAGCATCAGCATTTGTGGGTTCGATTACAGGCTCAAAATGGCCGGAAACAAAGAACATTCTTCTGAAATTTGTCAGTCTATTTTTGTTCTGAGAAATGAAGGCAATTCCATGCGAGAAATTGCCAAGAAACTGAAGATCTCGTACAACGCTGTGTACTACTCCCGTCACAGAACAGAGCAAACTGGCTCTAACCAGAATAGAAAGAGGAATGGGAGGCCCCGGGGCACAACTGAGCAAGAGCACAAGTACATTACAATGTCTAGTTTGAGAAAGATGCTTCACAAGTCCTCAACTGGCAGCTTCATTAAATAGTACCCGCAAAACACCAGTCTCAAAGTCAACAGTGAAGAGGCGACTCTGGGAGGAGTTTTTCCCTATCAATCTACACACAATACCCCATAAAACAGGTTTTTAGATATTTTTGCAAATGCATAAATCTTTTTTTTACTTTATTTTACATACAGTAAGGTCCATAAATATATTTCGCTGTCTACCACAGCATATTGGAGTTGAAATAAAATAATGAATATGAGCTGGAAGTGCAGACTTACAGCTTTAATTTGAGGGTATTTGCATCCAAATTGGGTGAACGGTGTAGGATTTTGTATTTTTTGTTTATGGTCCCCCCCCTTTTTAAGGTACCAAAAGTAATTGGACAATTGGCTGCTCAGCTGTTCCATGGCCAGGGGTGTGTTATTCCCTCATTAGTTAATTTACAAGTAAGCAGGTAAAAGGTCTAGAGTTGATTTCAAGTGCAGCATTTGCAATTGGAATCTGTTGCTGTTAACCCTCAATATGAAGTCCAAAGATCTGTCACTGCCAGAGAAGCAAGCCATCATTAGGCTGAAAAATCCAAACAAACCCACCAGAGAGAGCAAAAACATTAGGTGTGGCCAAATCAACAATTTGGTATATTCTTAAAGAGAAAGAACGCACTGGTGAGCTCAGGAACACCAAAAGGCCCAGAAGACCACGGAAACAACTGTGATGGATGACAGTATTCTTTCCCTGGTGAAGAAAAACCCCTTCACAACAGTTGGCCAGATGTAAACCATTGGTATGCCTCAAAAACAGGAAGACCAGATTAGTTTCCAAATAACATCTAGAAAAGCCTGTACAGTTCTGGAACAACATCCTATGGACAGAAGAGTATGGAGAAGGTAATTAATTGCTCATGATCCGACGCATACCACCTCATCTGTGAAGAGTGGGAATGTATGGCTGCCAATGGAACTGGTTCCCTTGTATTTATTGATGATGTGACTGCTGACAAAAGCAGGAGGATGAATTCTGAAGTGTTTTTATAGCTATATTATCTGCTCAGATTCAGCCAAATGCTTCAAAACTCATTGTACGGCGCTTCACAGTGCAGATGAACAATGACCCGACGCGTACTGCGAAAGCAACCCAATACTTTTTTTAAGGCAAAGGTGTGGAATGTTCTGCAATGGCCAAGTCAGTCACTTGACCTGAATCCAATTGAGCATGCATTTCACTTGCTGAAGGCAAAATGCCCCAAGAACAAGCAGGAACTGAAGACAGCTGCAGTAAAGGCCTGGCAGAGCATCACCCGGGAAGAAACCCAGCATCTGGTGATGTCTATGGGTTCCAGACTTCAAGCAGTCATTGACTGCAAAGGATTTGCAACCAAGTATTAAAACTCACAATTTTTATTTATGAATATGTTAGTTTGTCCAATTACTTTTGAACCTCTAAAATTGGGGGGCTATGTATACAAATGGTTTTCATTTCTACACGGTTCATACAATAATTTTGACAAAACCCTTAAATTAAAGATTAAACTCTACACTTAAAGCACATCTTGATTGTTTCCTTTCAAATCCATTGTGGTGGCGTACAGAGCCAAAATGATGCAAATTGTGTCACTGTCCAAATACTTATGGACCTGACTAAGTATTCATACCCTTTGCTATGAGACTAAAAATTTAGCTCAGGTGCATCGTGTTTCCATTGATCATCCTTGAGATGTTTCTACAACTTGATTGGAGTCCACCTGTGGTAAATTCAATTGATTGGACATGATTTGGAAAGACCTGTCTATATAAGGTCCTACACTTGACAGTGCATGTCAGAGCAAAAACCAAGTCATGAGGTCAAAGGAATTGTTCGTAGAGCTCCGAGACAGAATTGTGTCGAGGCACAGATCTGGGGAAGGGTACCGAAAAAGGTCTACAGCATTAGTAGTGCTATCTGCAGAGTTTGCTCAAGGTACATGTTGCAATTCTTCAGCCATTCCTGGACCTGTGACCAAAAACAAGCTACATATAGGCAGTACCAAAACAAATGATCTAATGATCGCGTCTCTTCGCAGCAAAATCTGCAGAGCTGGGATGGTTGTATCCCCCATATACAGTGCATTGGGAAATATTCAGACCCCTTCCCTTTTCCACATTTTGTTACGTTAGACTTATTCTAAAATGTATTAAGTCGTTTTTTCCACCTCAATCTACACACAATACCTCATAATGACAAAGCAAAAACACGTTTAGAATTTTTTTTTTTTTGCAAATTCTTTAAAAATAAAAAACTGCTATCACATTTACATAAGTATTCAGACCCTTTACTCAGTACTTTGTTGAAGCCCCTTTGGCTGCGATTACAGCCTCGAGTCTTCTAGGGTATGATGCTACAAGTTTGACACACCTGTATTTGGAGTTTTTCCCATTCTTTTCAGCAGATCCTCTCAAGCTCTGTCAGGTTGGATGGGGAGCCTTGCTGCACAGCTATTTTCAGGTCTCTCCAGAGATGTTCGATCGGGTTCAAGTCCGGGCTCTGGCTGGGCCACTCAAGGACGTGTCCCGAAGCCACTCCTGCGTTGTCTTGGCTGTGTGCTTAGGGTTGTTGTCCTGTTGGAAGGCAAACCTTCGACCCAGTCTGAGGTCCTGAGCAGGTTTTCATCAAGGATCTCTATACTTTGCACCGTTCATCTTTCCCTCGATCCTGTCTAGTCTCCCAATCCCTGCCGCTGAAAAATATCCCCACAGCATGATGCTACCACCATTATCCTTCACCTTAGGAATGGTGCCAGGTTTCCTCCAGACGTGACGCTTGGCTTTCAGACCACAGAGTCTTGTTTCTTATGGTCTGAGAGTCCTTTAGGTGACTTTTGTCAAACTCCAAGAGGGTTGGTCCTGTGCCTTTTACTGAGGGGCTTCTGTCTGACCACTCTAACATAAGGGCCTGATTGGTGGAGTGCTGCAGAGATGGTTGTCCTTCTGGAATATTCTCCCATCCCTACAGAGGTGCTCTAGAGCTCTGTCAGTGACCATTGGGTTCTTGGTCACCTCTGACCAAGGCCCTTCTCCCCCGATTGCTCAGTTTGGCTGGGCGGCCAGCTTTAGGAAGAGTCTTGTTGGTTCCAAACTTCTTCCATTTAAGAATGATGGAGGCCATAGTGTTCTTGGGGACCTTCAATGCTGCAGAAATGTTTTGTTATCCTTCCCCAGATCTGTGCCCTGACACAATCCTGTCTCGGAGCTCTACGGACAATTCCTTTGGCCTCATGGCTTGGTTTTTGCTCTGACATGCACTGTCAACTGTGTGACCTCATATAGACGTGTGTGCCTTTCCAAATCATGTCCAATCAATTTGAATTGACCACAGTTGAACTACAATCAAGTTGTAGAAACATCTCAAGGATGATTGATAGAAACAGGATGCACCTGAGCTCAATTTCGAGTCTTATAGAAAAGGGTCTGAATACTTACATAAATAAATTATTTGTTTAAAAAAAAAATATGAATGTACAAATATTTCAAAAAAACTGTTTTTGCATTGTCATTATGCGGTATTGTGTCTGAATTGATGAATTTTTTTTCATACATTTTCGAATAAGACTAACGTAACAATATGTGGAAAAAGTGAAGGGTTTTGAATACTTTCCAAATGCAAGTTCTCATAACATTCTATTGGTTGCAAGAATTTGGTATAATTTAAATGGAAAAATTCCAATGTTGAATCCAGCGTTGTTTTGCATATCAGTTCATAAACCATGTGCCATGGAAATGGTACATCGAAAATCTCTTCCCAACTATTTTTCAATCTATAATGCACAGGTACATTTTTTGGTAACTGCTATACTTTTTTATTTATCACAATTTTCTTTAACCAATTTAGGTCTTTAGCTACGTATGTGACAACTCCACCAGTCGTATTCATGAGAACATTTACAAAGATTATACTTTAAAAATATATGTATTTATTTTTATAATGTTTATCATTTAGTATATTTCAGTTGAACCACAATATTTGTTTGTATTATTTGTTCTGTCTTTTCTGGTGGATTAAACTGAAATTGCAACCAACTTTCAATGGCTGTTTGTATTCAATCTCTGTTTGTTTCTGTCCCTGGCAGGTGGCGGAGAGGGCCCTGTACTACTGGAACAACGAGTACATCATGAGTCTGATCGAGGAGAACTCCAGCATCATCCTGCCCATCATGTTCGCCAGCCTCTACAGGATCTCCAAAGAGCACTGGAACCCGTGAGTCCACCTCAGCACACCCCTCACACATAGATTTATCCAATCAGAAAACTTGATTTATCTTCTTGTATTTGGTTGTATATTCTATTGTATTTGTATAGACTCTTGGCTCATTATAGGAAAAATAAAGTGTTAAAGAGTTCTTGTTGTCTGTGTTTTTACATGTTTTACATTTTTCTTGCAGGGCTATTGTGGCGTTGGTGTACAATGTACTAAAAGCCTTCATGGAGATGAACAGTACCTTGTTTGATGAACTCACAGCTACTTACAAGTCAGACCGCCAGCGGTAAGATATGCAGCATCACTAAAGGATCGTATGTGGTGTGGTCAGAGCACTGTTGTAGTTTTTTAAACACCCACCCACTCACTCGTTTAGGCAATGCTCCCTACACGGGTTCATACCAAACATTTAGTTTTTTATATACAGAATCTCACTTTCTCTCATATACTGTGTGTGTGTAATATTGTGATTCTTACTCTGGCAGCATAAGACATTTTGATTGGGTGGTACTTGGCCAAGAGTTGTTGTGGTGGTAAACCCAGTAGTAATCTCTCAGTAATCTGCAGCTAGTCCCTCCTCCCCCCTGTGTGATCTGTACTGTCTGCAGTGAGAAGAAGAAAGAGAAGGAGAGGGAGGAGCTTTGGAAGAAGCTGGGGGACCTGGAGCTGAAGAGGGGCCTTAGGAGCGACGGGATCATTCCCACTTAACGAAGCGCCACACTCCCCTCCCATCCATGTCCACCGGAGCGCGCCCTCTGGAACGACATGGAGCAACTGTTTTTTTTTTTTTTTTCTCCTTTTCTGTATTGTGCGACTTACTTTACGGCGGTAGATTCACACGTCTGTTTCATTATTTCAACATCACTGTAAATAACTTTTTCTTTTTCCCTTAAACTGATATTACTGCGAAAAAAAATTATTCAAAAAAAGGAAGAAAAAAACGAGAAAAAGAACTTGTGTGGGGAAAAAAGACATTGGACAGTAGGACTTGAAATGAACTCTTCTTGGAAAAAAATCTACAGCGAAAGAAAAGATTGTTTTAACCTTGCCCTTTGAGAACCCCACTTTCCCTGAATACAAACCCATTTTCCATCTCTATAAACCCATGCTCTTTCTCTCTTTCACTCTGTCTCCTGTGGTGCTTCTGTACCTCTCTCCCTGTGTGGGACGTCCTGACTGAGTGAGATACTTGGGAGGCTCCGCCCTGACCAAGAGGACACCCCTTCCCTCCGTAAGGACCAGCCTCTGACCCCTCCTGACCTGCCTCTCTCCATGCTCAAGCTAAGCTAGTATTATGGACCCATTAGCCATGAGGAAATGAATTGAACCCCTCGTCTTTCTCGACCCTTCCTCCAAGAGGCAAACATGTTAAGGGCCTGTATGTACAGGGAGTAAAAACAAAACGGTAAAGGGAAGGTCTTCATACACACACTTACATCCACCCTCTCGCACCATTTTCTCCCCACTTCCACATTTTGTTTCTGTTCACTTATCTGTGTGCATCTGGCTCCCCAATGATTGATTGGTTTCTGTCAGTTCAGTTGTCTCTCTTTGGGTTTGTGGACTTTGACGCTGCAGTACCAGGCAGCCTGGTATCAGTCTGGCACTGGTACCCTCCAGCCACACAGCAAATACGAGAAATGTAAAACGATTGCGAGCTGTAGAGAAGCGCCAAACTCTCCTATTGTGAAAAGGAGCATCCGTCCCGGGTGTGATCTTCACAGTATTACAAAATTGTATATTGTTATTATATGCAGTACACTGATATCTTGTATCTTGTAGTAATTTAGCATATATTTTTGCTTAGGAACAGTCGGAGTATCCAGTATATAAGAGGTATTAAAAGAGGTAAGAATTACTGGTATTTATGATAGTGTATTCCCCTCTTTCTTTTTTCTCTTTTTGTTTCCTTCTTGGTTTTTAGCTCTCATTTTGGATTTTTTGATTAAGTTTCTTTGACCATCAGATCTTTTTTTAGTTGTGGAGTGAGTGAGTGAGGGCAGGGCAGAGAGAGGAAAGGCATGGAGCAGTTGATATCCTGTTCAAATTTACAGTAAGTTCAGCATTGTTGACAGAATTAATGTGTGCTTTAGGATGGCCAAGATATATGATTAAAATGAAGAAGAAAAAAAAGGGTTGGAGAAATACAAATGTTTAATTATTTTAAAAAATAAAGAGATATTAAATTAAACCTGTTTTGTGATAAAGCCCAGATGCTGGATTGCCTTATTTTCAGACCATAGACTGCTGTTTGTTTTGTGCCTGTGTTTGATGGAGAGGTGAAAGGATGAATGAAGGAGTCTTGTGTTTTTGATTGTTGCTAAGCTACTCTGAAATAGTGTTGTGCATTTCATGACTAATTGATTCTGCTTGTTATTGTCGCTTGGATAGTCAAGCTGTAAAGCGGCCTGCAGTCAACGACGAGCGTCTCAATATCCTTTGATATGACGAATGATCGATTAGAAGAGTTTACTTATTGTTTGTGTTTAATTGACTTGTTCAACAACAATTAGCAGAACATAATGAATTTTGTTTTTCCATTTTCAAGTGAAGATCTTTTTACTTGACCACAAATGTAAATCTATCTTGGAGTGCCACAGGAGGGCAGCAAGACTTCACATCTGATGGACCCCATAGCAGCCATTGAGTCACTATGTAGTTGATTGTATCTGATATGTCATTTGTGAGCTTTTATTCAGCCCTGTTACAATATCAGTGAATAATGTAGATTTCTGCACCAAAGTTATCAAAACACTTAACTAGGTCTGTATTTAATTTGTCATTTAAAGTGTAATGTGATCTGACCTGTGTGAGACCCTTTCGAGTGTGGAAGGTGGGTGTAATGTTGACCTGGCACACACACACCATCACACTCAGACTACTCACTAGTGTATTGTCCTTGGGTAACCACTGAATGTTTTGTTGTAGATAGCTGGTAGGCAAAGTTTTACAAGGACAATGGAGCTTTACTTTTTAGATTTTCTGCCAAGATCATCCCCAAGGAAAATGCATGTGTGGTGTTTTCATCTACAGGTAAGAGATGATCGGTCCAGTGTTCTGTATGAAAATGAGAATAACAAATTATTTTTTACATAGGAGCAACCATTATTGTCAATGGCAATTTTTCTGGGGAGTTTTTTTAGGCAGTCTGATTGGTTTAGCTTTATTTTGGTTAGATTCTACTTTTTTGGGGGGTATTTCTACTGTGTGTCTAGCAGTGTTTATCTTTTCCACTGCTATCGAGGCAGAGCTCAGAGTACACTTTTTTTTAAAGTCTTAGTCCCTAGTTCTGACTGTTTGAAAGGGCCAAGCGGCGCTGCTGACGCTGTGATTGTGATCTGCTCTAAGTGTGGCTCTTGTTTTTCTACTCCCTGTCATTTTGACTGTGTTCTTAACAATGTTCAACATGGGAACTGGATTCTCTTGGCTTAATCTGCCTGGAATTAGATGGATTCTAGTAGGATTTGGCAGCTGTAGACGGAGAGGACTGTTTTGTCTTAATAACCAGGGACAGTGCATTGTCAAAGCCCCGCTCCCATGTTTGGGCACAAGGTAATGCCCTGGGAAACAGTAGCAGGCCAATTAGGAAAGGAAGGGTGAAAACGCTTTATCTCATTACCATCACCCAACGGGCACACATCCGGACATGGGGGGGGGGGGGGTTCTTGACTGTCCAATGCAGCGATTCTTATTTCAATATCAAATCATTTCTGGGTGATAAGTCCCTTACTGTGATTGTTTTCAATTAAAATGGTCAAAAATGGATTCTTACAAAGACCAATTCCTCAAGCAAGGATTTAGCTTGGACTGTCTGGGAGTAGTCAGAGTGGGGAGGCTTTTATTGGCAGAGGTTTGGAACTCTCTTATTGGTCTATTAACTAATTTATTGCCTGGTGATGCCACCAGGCGGTCCAAAACTCCATCCCTCCAAAACAGGCTGCAATTTCAGGTGGTCTTTTCAAACAGCTCTTACACTAAAAGGGCATTATCATTTTCACAATTTCACAGAATTTTTCCAACCTCAGTGTGGAAACATAAAACACTTATTTATTTATTTATATATATATATATATATATAACACAGTAAAATCACGTTCTGACTGCACTGGGCCTTTAAAGACGGCCACCTTTTTCTTATTTTGTCAAAGCAATTACTGGAAGTCGTTTCCACTTCTCAACCCTTGAGTGCACACTTGGCCTGAACTGGGGTGAGCCTGTGACACACTGAGGGCATTGTCATAATTAATTATAGTGCTGATAATTCAGATTACTGATTTGCCCCCTCTTTCTACACACCCAGCTCATTATTACTCTGTCTTGCTCATCAGATGCATGCATCAATGCCCTCTCCTGCAGGCTGTAGGGCAACACCCTCATAAATGAATAAAAACAGAGTAGACTAAAAGCATTATATTGTTTACTTCAAACATCCCTTCTTGAGGTTTAACTGGTGATTGTATCTCATTGTTGACTTTTGGAACTCTGCCTTTGTTTCCTACAACTATAGATGAGTTGAAATCAGGCAACATCAGCACAGACCTGCGGTTGTGTGTCTTCACCAGGAGGGGGAGTCCCTACTTTACACAGACTCAGGTATGTCAGGTGTCACTCAGAGCCCGTTCAGCCCAAGTGGCAGAGAGAGCTAGATGGAGCTCAGACACAGATAGATAGGTTGAGGGTTTTCCCTGAGAGATATTTCCATGGATTCACTCCCTTCCTAGACAAGGAGGAGGACATTTCTGCCTATAAACAACAAGGTATTCAGGTGTAAGTAAGATCTAACCTTTTTCTGATGTTCTGTTTGAGCTTTCTGTGTTTCTGTCAAGCCGTCACTCAGCCCTCCCTCTCTTTGCTTAAGCATTACTGGTCCAGTGTACCTATATCATACTATAGGATCTCCATGAGTAATGTATGTAGCCTATTATAATCCCATTCACCCCTTATTGTTCTCACTTCTCAGCTAATCTCTGTCTTCTGCTGTAATGCATGTAGAAGGAACATAAGTCAGATTTAAATCCACATTAATATTCACTGTAGAGGTATTATGGGAATCTAATGCCATTGATTTCACACTGGGCAGTATATCAATCAAATGTATTTATAAAGCAATTTTAAAATCAGCAGATGCCACAAAGTGCTTATACAGAAACCCAGCCTAAAACCCCAAACAGCAAGCAATGCAGATGTAGAAGCATGGATATCATGTCTGGGAAATAAAATCTGTTTTTGTAAAGGTTTGAAAGTAACAAACCTGTTGGTTTATTTGTGTTTCAAACCATTGTGTAGGTGCTCAGATAATGCAACATAGCAAACCCTTACCGTCTGTGTCCAGGCTTTGTTTCATAATATTTGGTGTTTTAAACTCATCTTCATACAGGAGATTCAGATTTTAGCTTTGCTAAAGAAAAACAATGCATGATGCGCAATCACCACCCACTTGGGTACCAGAAACAACACAGAGGACCTCCGCACGCCACACCTTCCTACTGCTTATCTATGAGGTAAGTAGTGTAGGGAAACCCAACAAACTACTGCTTGTGCAGGAAGGGCCACGATGTGCTGTAAAACTACTCATCATAGTGTTTATAGAAGTCGCCCTGTTACCATGACAAAACCATGTTAAGAAAAACAAGAGCTGCTTTTGTCTACAGTCACTGTTGGGTTTGGCTGAGTCTAGAACATTGTGGCCTAACTCAACTGCAATACCCCCCAGTAAAGAGATGTCTATCTGCACTATTTTCAAAGATGCATATTTTATGTTCCTGGCAGATTTATACTGGAATCATAGTGTCTGGCTCCGAGGATCATCATCCCTTAGAGACAAGGTCCCTCCCCAAACTATTTTAATAAACGTTCATACTTTCATTTTGTCTTTGTTGTTCATTCAGTTAGCCTGTCATCGATTGAACTGATGTTAAACATGTAGAGGTGGGTATTGGATACTGTCTGCTTAGTAGAGGCGAGGGGAATTATTTACTTGTGTTAAGTAGGTCATAATTTACATGTAGTAAATGTTATTCTAGTATTTGCAAGGTGGTAACTGTATAATTGATGCATGTACATAGCTCTGAAAGGAATGCTGTGAAGTTGTAGGACCTAACCAGGCCAGTGGAAGTCACAGTGCTACTGTGTCTTCTTTAAACATCTGCTTTTACATCTGATTGGTTCCTCAAAATAAATATTTCAACACTAAATGCACAGTGCTTTTACATCTGATTGGTTCCTCAAAATAAATATTTCAACACTAAATGCACAGTGCTTTTACATCTGATTGGTTCCTCAAAATAAATATTTCAACACTAAATGCACAGTGCGGAGGTACAGCCTGTCAGAATATGCTAAATGTCCCCCCGTCCCCCCCCACCCAATTTACCTTACTAACAAAGGAGCCAGTTTTTCAATTGTTTTTCCTAGGGAAAAGGAAGGTCCCGGTAATTTCTCACTTAATCACTTAACTCACCACCAGTGGTTGAAGGAAAACGCACCACAAAACACCTCCCACCCTGCCCCATAAAGCTCTGTTTTCATTTTGTGGTGATGAGATCTTTCCTTTGAAGACTGTAGGCTACACAGTATGTGACGAAAGGTGTGATTCGTATTGCATCTTCTAGATCAAACTTGTGCTCATCGTGACTACTGGCATATGCTTATGCTGCTGTTTCACTGACAGTCTTCAGAGTCTAGTCCCCTAGCAGCTGTAGACATGATCCCCAGAGAACGTCTCTATGTTGTGGGGTGGAGTTTGACTCAATTAAAGCTGCTACATCATGACTCCAACTCCAATTAATCAATTATGTATTGTATTCTGGCTGGCACAGGGAAGCAAGTAAGTCTTTAATACAGACCCACAGACTAGTAGCAGTGTAATTAGTACTAATGAGAAGACGTGATATTTGGCAGGTTGCTCTCAAGTAGCACGTCCAGTGACGGCTTGCGGCTCAATCTGAACATTCTCATTTGTAGTTCTATCAAAGTAGTGATGTTTGCAATTGCAGCTGAAGGAAACACATTTGAAATGCCATGGACTATGATGTTATACAAGGAGCGACGAGCTGCGGTATCTGGCACACACACTTTACAGCGAGGAAGCAGAGACATGGGTCATCTGTACACATTGTGTTTGGAGCACATCTCTTACTGACTAATGCAGCAATTTAGTCCCATTCAGACTCCTTGGGGGCATAAATGGAAATACTACAGAAAGAATAGCCAAGTTACAGTTTGTCTTTCTGATCAATTTACTACACCTACTTTTTGAAGTGTTAAGGGAAACCGTTGCATCTTGGGACGTGGGCATTGACTTCTCAGTTGAATTGTTTTTCATGGTCTATTTTAGCTTTGATGGAGCTGCTGGCACTCCAGTAGAATGAAGCAGAAGGGGCCTGATATCCAATCCTCCTTTTAGCCCAGAAAGGACCAACGAGGGGACCATGGAACATCTTAATTCATTCTCAGATCAATGAGGAAGAATGGAGACAGATTTCACCAGATGTGCTGCATTGACTAGGGGAGAAGTTTGATATTTTTTCCCAGTCCCCAAACGAGGCATCAATGTCATCTGCTTTTTGTTTTCATTTGTTTGTGACATTTACAGCTTGTATAATACAATCGAGGGAATCTTGAATCTCTCACACCTGGAAGGGATTTCTAGAACAATGTTTCTCACATAATTCATATCTTCCTGACTGTGGTCGGATAACTTTGTTTTGTGTGCAGCTTCCTCCTGGTGAGGACAATGATGTTAAGTCCAGAAATAAATTTGTCAGGCACATACAGTACACTGATGTATGCCTTGTTGTTGTGTGAGTGGACTTTCAAAGATTTTTTGGACTTCCCACTGAACAATGAGAGTCCTGTTGAATGCTGATTGGGTGTAATTGGTGGTTAGTGAGGCATGGTAATTAGTGTGATTACAGTAGTCAAGTCCCTGCAGAGATGTCCAAGTGCCCGACACATGTGTCTCTGCACTCTCCCCAGCTTTTTCAATTCAGTTCACTGTAAGAAACTTTTATTAAAAAAGTGTTACATCTGAGTCAAGAGGTAGAGTTGAATAAATAGTGCATATTCGGTAAGAAGTGGATTTTTATCTGGATTGTCCTTGTTTCTCCTGACAGGTTCTTACTGTCTTGCTTATATCCTACAGTGACATTTGGGCTCCTCTCCAGCTCAATCGCATGTCAATGTCCCAGAGCCACTCAGAATTGACTGAGAGCTGTCTATGCAGCATGTTCAGCTGCATGGTGGTGGCACACATTTCATTTCTGAGTAATAGGGTTGAGGAGATGATCCATTCCTGTACGACTGCCTGCCTGTGAACAGGATCCTAGGTCTGTTAGTATTACAACTCAGGAAGGCAGCTGTCCAACCTGCACTGTCACATATGTCTGATACTCTATGATGCAATTGGGCCAATTAGAGACGTCCTGTGGGAACACTTGGCGGTGCACACACTCCCACCCCCACCCGCTTTCTCACACATTTATTTGGATATCTCTTCTGAAGTGCTTCTGCTTCTGACAGTCTGTTTGACAGATTGAAGATATTCAGGCGTCTGCTGTTGAACAGACAGGGTATTTCTATGAAGATGTATATAACCTTTATAGCCTATAATAGAATAAAAAAATTGGCATAAACCTTTGTTTAGTTTGCCCTGTATGTATTGTATATACAGCCTGAGCCATATTGAAAGACCAACCTGCGTCATGGCATGAAAAACAGAAACAAACACTGTCACACTGACAGTCACAAGTGACAGTCCATACAGTGCAAGTCCCTTATGCAACACCTGTTGCAGTTATGTGTTTCTTGGTGGGGGACTCAGTTCCCCTGGGTCCTATTACCAAGTACCAATTGGGGACTCAGTAGATAGAAGACTTCTAATGTGTTTTCTGCATTCACTGGAGATGACTCACCGTTTAAAAGCAGTCTGCTCAGTCAACACAATCCAATGTCTCTTAGATCATCTTCATAAAATCTATTAAGTTGTTTACACTGTATTGTCTGGGCTCCCGAGTGGCGCAGCGGTCTAAGGCACTGCATCTCAGTGCTAGAGGCATCAACCGGCCGTGATTGGGAGCCCCAAAGGGCTGCGCACAATTGACCAAGCGTTGGCCGGGGTAGGCTGTCATTGTAAATAAGAATTTCTTCCTGACTTAACGTTCTCGACGTGGAGGCACATTGTTTTGTGGATATGTTGCGGTAATTGTTTGAAAAAGTGTCAGTGCGTCAGTGAAAATAGTTCGCCAAAAAGCAAGTGTGTAAACCGTTTCCCCCTGCATACTGGGAAACCTAGATGTACACCGCAGAGATCCCCCGACGCCTGTATTAAGGAGCGTGTTGTGTGTGGTGATACGCATGCGTTATCACACCCCGGGAGCCTGCAGAATGCAGCGCTTCGGAGGCGCGCGTCTGTGCCACAGTGCGCTCTCAGCAGCTGAAGCGCAGTGTTACAATGAGCTTCTCCATCCCACCGGCTAATACCCACCCACACTGCCGTCCTCCGATAAGCAGCATCAAAACCGCCCACCACCCTCACAACCACCGCCTGGCCCCAGGATGCCCGGGGGAAAGAGAGGGCTTGTGGCACCGCAGAATACTTTTTTGGAAAACATTGTCCGGCGCTCAAGTGGTAAGCAATGTACCTGTTCGTGGGTTTCCATAACAGACAGCTTTAAATAGTTTGGATGATTGTCTTCCTTTTTTTGTTCAAAATATAATTATAGTTTATTCATAGTCTAATCATAGTTTTTTATATGACTTGTCTTTATTGTTAAAATTATCTGGTAGTTTGTTTACAAAGTTTATTCGATGGCGTCATGCCAAGGCGGTTTGGTGTTCATCATGGTAGTGCATGGGCTGCTGAATTGGATATACTGCCAGTGATGTTGCACGGAAATTATATTTCATTAAGGTCAATATAAAATATATTTAATTTCAGATATTATGTATATTCTTTTAGTGATTATTTGTAAGTTAATTTGTAGGCTATATCAAAAATAGATAGCAATAGCTTAATTTGCAATCCATTTAGAAATCTTTAGACTACTCTCTTATATTTATTTGTCTGTTTGTAGTGTGTGTATATCACTTCTTGGCAAAGTGTTAGGCTATAGGCTTTATACATTTGCAGTAAAAAGAATCAGCATGCAGGATGCAGTAAAACATTTATGTCATTACTTAAAGGGGCAATCTGCAATTTCTACATACATTTTTGAATTTATAAATTAATGATATGTACCCATTGATTCTTGAAGAATATAACTTATAAATGCCGCATGAGCTTAGTTCAACTGTTGTACCCCATCAGAACCCAAAATATAAGCTTGTTTACTTCAATGTTTCTAAACAAATTATATGTAAACAAACATTTACAAAGTAAATGTAGCCTCAAAACATGGTTAAAACTATAATTATGAAATCATGGATGATCAGTCCTTGCATGCGTAGTTCCGTCTATAAATTGTTATTTCTCTCCAAGTTTCTGCATACAGAAATGTGATGATCCATATTGTGCTATCAACAACCTGAGAAATGAATCACTCTCTTGTCTATCAGCGAAAAGCCAGTAAAACTGCAGCAGCGGAGGCATAGAATCCCTAATGCAGAGGCTGGTGTGGACTTGGCAGCAGAGTTAAGGCATATGTGCTGTAAACTCTCCCTCTCTGATTAACTTATGGTTGTTGTTGTGGACATAGAACAAGCTATTGCGTGTAGTGTCATAATTATATGGACCACAAAAGAACGAGACATTTGATGGACACGTCATGACTGTGTTAGGCTTCATTGTGTGGGCTCACTCTCATCACGCATCGCCAATGGGTTGTGACAGACCATCTGAGTGTTTGCAGACATTTTACACCAAAGCCCTCCCCCTCACCACACACCTTTTTACTTCGACCTTTCCTCACAGAGACCAGCTTCCTCCTGGGGAACGCCCAGATCGTGGAGTGGCCTGTAGTCTACAGTAATGACGGATTCTGCAAGCTCTCTGGGTTCCATAGGGCTGAGGTTATGCAAAAGAGCAGCACTTGCAGGTAAGCATGGTTGTTGTATGGTAATATAGTAATCATTTTATTATGCCCCTTCGTATGTGTACTGTATCTGCTGTTATAGATGACCACTAAACCACTGTAGAATGCTTTGAAAAGTGCCTTTATTAAAGTGAAGTAAGTCTGTTTATCGCCTGAGCTGTCTGAACATCACATTGCAAGAGACTCACTGAATCTGGCGTTCCACTAGTACTGAATGAGTCCATGTACTGCCTGCTGCTTATAGAAAGAGTTTCAAATGGAGCAAATGACTGTTGCAAAGGGGAACCAGTCAGTCCGCCCAAGGTGAGGCCATCTTTAAAATACAACTCCAAAAGCTTCGCTTGAGGTTTTCCTGGCCTTCGACCAGGGCTAAGGGGCTAAAGCCGTCCTTAACATGTGATTCTATGGGAGTGGAGGAGCATTGGCCTTAAAGGGTAGGTAGCATAAATGTACCACATGTAACATCTGGATTTTCATTAGAATACGCATCAAAGGGCCTCCCGAGTGGCGCAGTGGTCTAAGGCACTGCTTCACAGTGCTACAGACCCGGTGTCATTCCCGGGCTGTGTCACAACCGGCTGTGATCGGGAGTCCCATAGGGCAGTGCACAATTGGCCCAGCATCATACGGGTTTGGTCATTTATTTGGCTCATCGCGCTCTAGCAACTCCTTGTGGCGGGCCGGGCGCCTGCAGGCTGACTATGGTTGTCAGTTGAAAAGTGTTTCCTCCGACACATTGGTCCGGCTGGCTTCCGGGTTAAGCGGCAGGTGTTAAGATGCGCGGTTTGGCGGGTCATGTTTCAGAGGACGCATGACTTGATCTTCACCTCCGAGCCTGTTAGGGAGTTGTAGCAATAAGACAAGATTGAAAAAGGGGGTAAAAGTTTTTATAATAATAAAAAAAAGAATTTGCATCAATTGCTACTTTTTTTTCCCCCTTCTAGTTTATTACATAAAACTGATCCAAATGATGAAGAATGACGAAATCAGGATGGAAAAAACATTTCTGTGGTGTGATGTAATATTGAGGTCCAGCCTATTCCCTATAATGTAAACTCCAACATAAATAACTTTGTTTGCACTCATGACTACTGACTACAGCCAACTTACAAGCAAATACAAGTCAGCTTGTAAAATTGCTAGCCAACTAGCCTGCTAACGTTATCCCTACCAGCCTGCTAACATTAGCCCTACTAGCCTTCTAACGTTATCCCTACCAGCCTGCTAACATTAGCCCTACTAGCCTTCTAACGTTATCCCTACCAGCCTGCTAACATTAGCCCTACTAGCTTTCTAATCTTATCCCTACCAGCCTGCTAACATTACATTAGCACTTCATGAGTCAGCCAGTTGCTATCAACACCTAGCTCACAGCTACATTAAAGTAAAACCAATGTTTTTGAAATACATAACCACAGCTAACCAGTTATCAGAGAATTGTAAGGGAGTGTGTACGCTTATTACTATTAGATGATTAATGGGGCTATAAATCAGCATGAAACTATAGAATAGTTACAATTATAACTACGATCAACTTATAGGCAATTAAGTTCTCAAAATGACAGGCAATGCATTCTTGGAGACAGTAGATAGCTTTACAAAACAAATATATCTTTGTTTGCAAGTGCATCAGTAGTGATGTACCCACGGTGACTATTAAAACCTTCCCCAACCAGAAACTGTGGATTGATGGCAGCCTTCGCGCAAAACTGAAAGCTCGAACCACTGCTTTTAAACATGGCAAGGCGACCGGAAACATGACCGAATACAAACGGTGTAGCTATTCCCTCCGCAAGGCAATCAAACAAGCTAAGCGTCAGTGTAGAGTCACAATTCAACGGCTCAGACACGAGACATGTGACAGGGTCTACAGTCAATCACGGTTTACAAAAAGAAAACCAGCCCCATCGCGGACACCGACGTCTTGCTCCCAGACAAACTTAACAACTTCTTTGCTCGCTTTGAGGACAATACAGTGCCACTGACACGGCCCGTTACCAAAACCTGCGGGCTCTCCTTCACTGCAGCCAATGTGAGTAAAACATTTAAACGTGTTAACCCTCGCAAGGCTGCCAGCCCAGACGGCATCCCTGGCCGCGTCCTCAAAGCATGCGCAAATCCAGCTGGCTGGTGTGTTTACGGACATATTCAATCAATCCCTATCCCAGTCTGCTGTTCCCACATGCTTCAAGAGGCCCGTCATTGTTCCTGTTCCCAAGAAAGATAAGGTAACTGAGCTAAACGACTATCGCCGTCATCATGAAGTGCTTTGAGAGACTAGTCAAGGATCATATCACCTCCACCCTACCTGACATCCTAGACCCACTCCAATTTGCTTACCGCCCCAATAGGTCCACAGACGACGCAATCACACTGCCCTAACCCATCTGGACAAGAGGAATACCCATGTAAGAATGCTGTTCATTGATTACAGCTCAGCATTTAACATCATAGTACCCTCCAAACTCGTCATTAAGCTCGAGACTCTGGGTCTCGACCCCGCCCTGTGCAACTGGGTCCTGGACTTTCTGGCGGGCTGCCCCCAGGTGGTGAGGGTAGGAAACAACATCTCTACCCCACTGATCCTCAACATTGGGGCTCCACAAGGGTGCGTTCTCAGCCCTCTTCTGTACTCCCTGTTCACCCACGACTGCGTGGCCATGCACGCATCCAACTCAATCATCAACTTTGCAGATGACACTACAGTGGTAGGCTTGATTACCATCAACAACAAGACGGCCTACAGGGAGGAAGTGAGGGCCCTCGGCGTGTGGTGTCAGGTTAATAATCTCACAGTCAACGTCAACAAAACAAAGAAAATGATCGTGGACTTCAGGAAACAGCAGAGGGCACCCCCCTCCTATCCACATCGACGGGACAGTAGTGGAAAAGGTGGAAAGTTTTAAGTTCCTCGGCGAACACATCACGAACAAACTGAAATGGTCCACTCCTGAGAAGCCTCAGGAGGCTGAAGAAATTCAGCTTGTCACCAAAAACTCTAACATACTTTTACAAATGCACAATCGAGAGAATCCTGTCGGGCTGTATCACCGCCTGGGACGGCAACTGCTCCGTCCACAACCGCAAGGCTCTCCATAGGGTAGTGAGGTCTGCACAACGCATCACCGGGGGAAAACTGCCTGCCCTCCAGGACACCTACACCACCCGATGTCACAGGAAGGCCAAATAGATCATCAAGGACAACAACCACCCGAGCCACAACCTGTTCATCCCGCTGTCATCCAGAAGGCGATGTCAGTACAGGTGCATCAATGCTGGGACCGAGAAACTAAAAAATTGCTTCTATCTCAAGGCCATCAGACTGTTAAACAGCCATCACTAACATTGAGTGGCTGCTGCCAACACACTGACTCAAATCTAGCCACTTTAATAACTAAAAGGTGGATGTAATAACTAAAAGGTGGATGTAATAAATGTATCACTACTCACTTTAAACAATGCCACATTATATTTGGCTCATCGCGCTCCTGCGACTCCTTGTGGCAGCCCGGGAGCCAGCAGGCTGACTTCGGTCCTCAGTGGAATGGTGTTTCCTCCGACACATTGGTGCAGCTGGCTTCCCGGTTAAGGCAGCGGGTGTTAAGAAGTGCGTCTTGGCGGGTCATGTTTTGGAGGACACATGACTTGACCTTCACCTGTCCCGAGCCAGTTGGGGAGTTGCAGCAATGAGACAAGATCTTAATCACAAAATTAATTACGTTGGATTATGTTGGAGAGGCTTCCATTGTGGGGTATGCATGGATGTCCGAGCTGTTTGCTAGAAGTTTAAACAGACAGCTCGGTGCATTCGGCATGTCAGTACTTCTTACAAAAACAAGTAGTGATGTTCTGTTAGACAGGTAACTCTTTATCCACAATATAGCAAGGGGATGTAAAGCCATAACACATACGTTTTTCCAGCAGCAGACTATGATTGATCATGTCAAAAGCCGCACTGAAGTCTAACAAAACAGCTCCCACAATCTTTTTATCATCAATTTCTCTCAGCCAATCAGTCATTTGTGTTTGTGCCGTGCATAATGAATGTCCTTCCCTATAAGCATGCTGAAATTCTGTTGTCAATTTGTTTACTGTGAAATAGCATTGTGTCTGGTCAAACACAATTTAAAAAACAAGTTTACTAAGGTTTGGGAACAGGCTGATTGGTCGGCTATTTGATTAACTTAGGCCAGGGCAATTGTTCACATACATAGCATCCCGGAAGGATTCGGACTTCTAAAAACCTGGTTTTGCTTTGCCATTATTGGGTATTGTGTGTAGATATATGAGGGGGAAAAAAACAATTGAATCGATTTTAGAATAAGGCTGTAACATAACAAAATGTGGAAAATTTCAAGGGGTCTGAATACTTTCCAAATGCACTGTATTGTTCACATAAATGGAGGGTACTTTGTACACTCTCATAACATCTTCCACTGCCTGTGTGAAGATTGTGATCGCACAGATATCAAACAGTATCCTTTTTGTGGATACATTTTTGGTAATAATAACTGTACCCACAGATCTCAACACATTTAACCATGTCATTTTTAGTCCGTTTACGCTGTTTGCTTGAGGAAATAAGAGAGGTTGAGGCAATTTTGTCGCAGTGTATTGTCCTTTAATGGAGAAGTCCCTTGGCTGAGTCATCATCATCGTAGCTCTTCATCAGAATCCTGCTCTGTCCATGTCTCCAGCAAAAGTTGGAGTGCCCTTTAGTTCAAACCTGCCACCCTTGTTGCTGATAGTAGAAGCTTTGATGAAGACTAGAGGCACAGATAGAACAGTGAGACAGATATTTCAGCAGATGTATAAATGTGAAGCATCCGCTTGGCATTTCCACTCACTACTAAATATGGTGGTGAGAAGAAGCCTAGTGGTCGGCAGTGGGAGAAGATGGAACGATATGGATTTCGGCTGACATTCTGCAAATGTTCTCATCGATGAAACATTTGATCTCAATACAGTTTTCTGTTCGCAAAAGTATAATCTGTTATGAACAGAGTGGACTACGTTTTGTAGAATTTTTACTCTTTGCCAAAGTTTCCAAAAATTGCTTGTCTAGAAGGAGTACAAGGGCGAATTTAGTTATTGCACACGCGCACTTCAGAGTAGGTGTTCCCTACGGAAATATGCAAATACATGCTAGAACGTGCCAATAGGATCTCGCTAGCTCGTGCTTGGCTCTGCCCCCCTCCTTGCTTGTTTTGCCCACTATGACCAATTTTTTCCTAATGGACACGACAAGCTGTGGTCTTTCTTGGGTTAGTTATAAACATCTTTGCTAGAGGTGTGAGATGAGCAAAAGATGAGAAGGCCGACTTCTGCTGTGAGCTTGCTGTGAGTGGCCCTCCATCTTCCTTTGTTCTCTGGCCAGTGAAGAGAGGGAATCCTTGTGTATTGTTATTGTGGTTGACATCTGGCCTGGATGTGTTAATTTGACGCTCCTCTATAGAACTGTATATGCAGTTAACGTTATCTTAGCCAGCAAACTAGCCAGCCAGTTAACATTATAAAAATGAAGACCAGCGAGCACAGGCAGTAACCCACAGAACATAACTAAAACAAAACCCGCCAACAGATAAAAAAAAATAAAAAAAAGGGAAGATAGAGTGGAGACTTACATATTGACGGCTGTGGCCCATCATGGCAAGGACTGTAGGCTGAGTTGGCTACAAAACAAAGAGAGAGCCAATGAGAGGGAGGCACTTCTGGTGTGATAAGTCTAGCTAGCTATTTTAGCCAGCTAACTAGTCTTGCCAGCTAGCATATCCCTGCAGAGGAAACTTCCATCAGATATGAAATGTCAAGATGTCCGACAAAAGCAGCGACTCTGAGCATAGCAGGAACTCTGTTTCCCTGGGCCTGACCATTTTGGAGAATCTGATGACGATGAGGTGGTGGCAGAGCAGGCAGCTGAGCCAGGGATCACTTTCCCATTTCGATTTGACCCTGAAGCATGGAAGCTTGCTGGTGCTGAACTTGTAGTGCGCGATGCGACGCCACGTGTAGGGAATGTTGATTGGTAATATGGCTTGCTAGTTTGCTACTGAGAATACATCCTATAATATCACTTATTTCCTAACTAAGTACTAGTGGGTGGTATAATGCAACATTCTGGCTTCCCCACAATCTACGTGGATGTCAATGTGCTGCGCACGGCCTATAATACCTACCGGCAGGACCACACCCAGGATGCTGACACCGAGTCCATACTCAAGTTAGCTAATCTATAAATAAAATCCTCAATCGAATGCAATCAAATAATGTTACACCACTCCCCCTACCAATAGTAATAAACTTTTTCCCTTAATTTTTAGAAAGTTCAGACACAGGCAGTTGATCAGCTGGAATTGGAGCTATCTGGGGCGGTACAACCTTGTGCCACTTCCAGCATGTGCAGTCAATGGGATAAGTAATAGGTTCACGAAATGAGGAGAACATGCCCTACACAGGCTTCAAGTGCCCCCCACTTGGGGCTCCCGAGTGGCGCAGCAGAAATCAGCTTAGGGCTAGATGCAGGTGTGTTGATGTCAGTGTGACATTAGAAGGCTGATGTTGGACTGAGGTGGTAATCAGGTTCCTAGAGAAAGAGACAGGGAGAAAGACAGAAAAAATTATTCCGAAGTTACTCAAACATTTAGACCTTGAATCAACTCCACATCAAGTGACTGATGCAAGCAGTACAATTAGATTTAAAAAAACACCTTATGGAACAGAGGGGACTTTGAAGCAACACAAACATAGGCACAGACACATGCATACACACGATAGCATATGTACTATACACATGGATTTAGTACTGTAGATATGTGGTAGTGGTGGAGTATGGGCCTGAGGGCACATAGTGTGTTGTGAAATCTGTGAATGTATTGTAATGTTTTTAAAATTGTATAAACTGCCTTAATTTTGCTGGACCCCAGGAAGATGGGGATCCATAATAAATACAAATATTATGACACCGTATTTTACCAATGAGATAACAACAATACTTGCTGCATGAGTACTGTCTCAAGTCATTCCAGAGCAGACTGGAGAAGCTGAGACACGAGGAGAGCCACCCGAAAGTAAAAAAAAAGCCCTACACTATACATTATGTAATCCCTCATTGCCTGGTCCTTCATGGGATGCTGAAACTGGCTACAGAGTGGTGGAGGTGATTCCAGGATCCTGGTGTCTGACCTGTCTTCCGGGAGTAGGGGGGGACAAACCACAGCTTTCACTATTTTGGCAGCGTAGTCTGTAAAGACACAAATAATAAACAGGCATTTCAACATTTAGATAATTTGACTTAGGTGGTTTTGGTCTTCATTGGCCTAAGTGTGTATCCAAAATTCTTGGCCTTTGGGAAGGAGAGGGAATACCTCAGCAGGTTGTGTTTTCTTACTGCCTGCATCCGTCCAGTGTTCTCATTGTAATGTAAGGCTGGGGCGGCAGGTAGACTAGTGGTTACAGCATTGGACTAGTAACCGAAAAGTTGCAAGATCGAATCCCCGAGCTGACAAGGTAAAATCTGTCGTTCTGCCCCTGAACAAGGTACTGTTCCCAAGCTGTCATTGTAAATAAGAATTTGTTCTTAACTGACTTGCCTAGTTAAATAAAGGTAACATTTTTTTTAAAAGGCTGCAATAAAAAAAAGAAGCACAGGAAGCATTTGATGAGTTGGCTTCCAATTGAGAGACACAAACAATGGAAAGGGTTTTGATACACTTGACTGTAATAATGACAGATTCAGTAGTATTGCTTTATCAATACTGCATGCATTCCCTTGTGGGAGAAGGTAGCGCTTCGACAGGAAGTGCAGCATCAGAGAGTGGTACTCCTCTAGCCCTGATGTCTGGTAGTCAGGGGATAGTTGCGAGATGTCCTTCAGGATCAAGGCCCCATGTAGAATCTTCTCCAAATCTATTGAGGTCCCAGAGTCTGGAATTTGATTTAAAAACAGAATGAACTATTATATTGTAAGATTGGCTGTTCTGTAAAAATACATGTACTACATGTAGGATATGTACACTGACTTAGTTCCAGCCACTCCTTTGTCCGTTCCTCTGCTTGCAGTGGTGTATGATGACACAAAGGCGTGAGTGGCATCAGTAGGTTGGTATGCTGGTTCTGTATGTGGTACAGTGTAACGTTTCCATTTTGGCACAATAATTTCCCTGCTTTCTTCAGGAGTCATATGACCAGTAGGTGTGGTTGATAGTGGCGTTCCGCCACTGCCCAACATAAGCACACCCTCTCGAGTGGTGTCAATTTTCTTGTGTAAAGCTAATCACATTAGAAAACGGGTAATACAAATGTTCACATGGATGAGTAGAATAGTTATACCCACTTATACAGTATAATGACACAAAGTTAAATATTTCTTACATTTAGCCAAATATCAATGCGATGCTTTGTACCTGGCATGTTCTCCCAGATCCATTTAACGATCTATCTGTTTGGGTCAGAGATGAGGGTTCCAACCACCAGCTCAGCTTAGTCCTCTTCAACCCCTCCAGTTCACACCACGTGGCGCTCTTCACCTCATTGCTCTTACATACAAACAAAAAAAGAAATACACTTCAATGCAATTAAGCAAATCAGATTTGACACATCAATGTGACAAATTGTTGCATGATTTTACAGTATAACAATAGATAACATTCAGAAAGTATTCAGACCCCTTGACTTTTTCCACATTTTGTTACGTTACAGCCTTATTGTAAAATGGATTACATTGTTTTTTCCCCCTCATTTAACTACACATAATACCCTATAATGACAAAGCAAAAACAGGTTTAGAAATGTTTACAAATGTATTACAAATTAAAAACACTGAAATATGACATTTACATAAGTACTCAGTACTTTGATGAACCACCGTTGGCATTGATAACAGCCTCGAGTCTTCTTGGGTATTCAGAGACTTACATTTACATTTAAGTAATTTAGCAGACGCTCTTATCCAGAGCGACTTACAAATTGGTGCATTCACCTTATGATATCCAGTGGAACAACCACTTTACAATAGAAGGATTACTTTATCCTATCCTAGGTATTCCTTAAAGAGGTGGGGTTTCAGGTGTCTCCGGAAGGTGGTGATTGACTCCGCTGTCCTGACGTCGTGAGGGAGCTTGTTCCACCATAGGGGTGCCAGAGCAGCGAACAGTTTTGACTGGGCTGAGCGGGAACTGTGCTTCCTCAGAGGTAGGGGGGGCAGCAGGCCAGAGGTGGATGAGCGCAGTGCCCTCGTTTGGGTGTAGGGACTGATCAGAGCCTGAAGGTACGGAGGTGCCATTCCCCTCACGGCTCCGTAGGCAAGTACCCTGGTCTTGTAGCGGATGCGAGCTTCAACTGGAAGCCAGTGGAGTGTGCGGAGGAGCGGGGTGACGTGAGAGAACTTGGGAAGTTTGAACACCAGACGGGCTGCGGCGTTCTGGATGACAAGTGCCTGGATTAGGACCTGCGTCGCTTCCTGTGTGAGGCAGGGTCGTACTCTGCGAATGTTGTAGAGCATGAACCTACAGGATCGGGTCACCGCCTTGATGTTAGTGGAGAACGACAGGGTGTTGTCCAGGGTCACGCCAAGGTTCTTAGCACTCTGGGAGGAGGACACAATGGAGTTGTCAACCGTGATGGCGAGATCATGGAACGGGCAGTCCTTCCCCGGGAGGAAAAGCAGCTCCGTCTTGCCAAGGTTCAGCTTGAGGTGGTGATCCGTCATCCACACTGATATGTCTGCCAGACATGCAGAGATGCGATTTCGCCACCTGGTTATCAGAAGGGGGAAAGGAGAAGATGAATTGTGTGTCGTCTGCGTAGCAATGATAGGAGAAACCATGTGAGGATATGACAGAGCCAAGTGACTTGGTGTATAGCGAGAATAGGAGAGGGCCTAGAACAGAGCCCTGGGGGACACCAGTGGTGAGAGCACGTGGTGCGGAGAGGGTGGAGAGGAGGATCTGGTGGTTCACAGTATCAAAGGCAGCAGATAGGTCTAAAAGGATGAGAGCAGAGAGAGTTAGCTTTAGCAGTGCGGAGAGCCTCCGTGACACAGAGAAGAGCGGTCTCAGTTAAATGACCAGTCTTGAAACCTGACTGATTTGGATCAAGAAGGTCATTCTGAGAGAGATAGCAAGAGAGCTGGCCAAGGATGGCACGCTCAAGAGTTTTGGAGAGAAAAGAAAGAAGGGAAACTGGTCTGTAGTTGTTGACATCGAAGGGATCGAGTGTAGGTTTTTTGAGAAGGGGTGCAACTCTCGCTCTCTTGAGGACGGAAGGGACATATCCAGTGGTCAAGGATGAGTTGATGAACGAGGTGAGATAAGGGAGAAGGTCTCCGGAAATTGTCTGGAGTAGAGAGGAGGGGATAGGGTCAAGCGGGCAGGTTGTTGGGCGGCCGGCCGTCACAAGTCGCAATATTTCATCTGGAGAGAGAGGGGAGAAAGAGGTCAAAGCATAGGGTAGGGCAATGTGAGCAGGACCAGTGGTAGAAAGTGGACCAGCGGTGTCGTTTGACTTAACAAACGAGGAGCGGATGTCGTCAACCTTCTTTTCAAAATGGTTGACGAAGTCATCCGCAGAGAGGGGGGGGATTCAGGAGGGAGGAGAAGGTGGCAAAGAGCTTCCTAGGGTTAGAGGCAGATGCTTGGAATTTAGAGTGGTAGAATGTGGCTTTAGCAGCAGAAACAGAAGAGGAAAATGTAGAGAGGAGGGAGTGAAAGGATGCCAGGTCCGCAGGGAGGCGAGTTTTCCTCCATTTCCGCTCGGCTGCCCGGAGCCCTGTTCTGTGAGCTCGCAATGAGTCGTCGAGCCACGGAGCAGGAGGGGAGGACCGAGCCAGCCTGGAGGATAGGGGACATAGAGAGTCAAAGGATGCAGAAAGGGAGGAGAGGAGGGTTGAGGAGGCAGAATCAGGAGATAGGTTGGAGAAGGTTTGAGCAGAGGGAAGAGATGATAGGATGGAAGAGGAGAGAGTAGCGGGAGAGAGAGAGAGCGAAGGTTGCGACGGCGCAATACCATCCGAGTAGGGGCAGAGTGAGAAGTGTTGGAGGAGAGCGAGAGGGAAAAGGATACAAGGTAGTGGTCGGAGACTTGGAGGGGAGTTGCAATGAGATTAGTGGAAGAACAGCATCTAGTAAAGATGAGGTCAAGCGTATTGCCTGCCTTGTGAGTAGGGGGGGAAGGTGAGAGGGTGAGGTCAAAAGAGGAGAGGAGTGGAAAGAAGGAGGCAGAGAGGAATGAGTCAAAGGTAGACGTGGGGAGGTTAAAACCTCTTACATCTAGACGTTCCGCTAGCGGAACACCTGCTCCAATATCCAATGATAGGCGTGGCGCGAATTACAAATTCCTCAAAAATACAAAAACTTCAATTTTTCAAACATATGACTATTTTACACCATTTTAAAGACAAGACTCTCCTTTATCTAACCACACTGTCCGATTTCAAAAAGGCTTTACAGCGAAAGCAAAACATTAGATTATGTCAGCAGAGTACCCAGCCAGAAATAATCAGACACCCATTTTTCAAGCTAGCATTTAATGTCACAAAAAACAAAACCACAGCTAAATGCAGCACTAACCTTTGATGATCTTCATCAGATGACACACCTAGGACATTATGTTATACAATACATGCATGTTTTGTTCAATCAAGTTCATATTTATATCAAAAAACAGCTTTTTACATTAGCATGTGACGTTCAGAACTAGCATTCCCACCGAACACTTCCGGTGAATTTACTAAATTACTCACGATAAACGTTCACAAAAAACATAACGATTATTTTAAGAATTATAGATACAGAACTCCTTTATGCACTCGCTATGTCCGATTTTAAAATAGCTTTTCGGTGAAAGCACATTTTGCAATATTCTGAGTAGATAGCACGCCATCACGGCTAGCTATTTTGACACCCACCAAGTTTGACCCTCACCAAACTCCGATTTACTATTATAAAAGTTTGATTACCTTTCCTGTTCTTCGTCAGAATGCACTCCCAGGACTTCTACTTCAATAACAAATGTTGGTTTGGTTCAAAATAATCCATAGTTATATCCAAATAGCGGCATTTTGTTCGTGCGTTCAAGACACTATCCAAGGGTGACGAAGGGTTACGCGCCCGACGCGTTTCGTGACAAAAAATTCTAAATATTCCATTACCGTACTTCGAAGCATGTCAACCGCTGTTTAAAATAAATGTTTATGCTATTTTTCTCGTAAAAAAGTGATAATATTCCGACCGGGAGTCATTGTTTACGTTCAAAGACGAAAGAATAAAAACATGGAGTCGACTCGTGCACGCGCCTCAGTCTCATAGTACTCTGACCGACCACTATCCAAATGCGCTAATGTTTTTCAGCCAGGGCCTGCAAAGCCACGATTCAGCTTTTTGCCGCCTTCTGAGAGCCTATGGGAGCCGTAGGAAGTGTCACGTAACAGCAGAGATCCCTTGTTTTGGATAGAGATGATCAAGAAGGCCAAGAAATGGTCAGACAGGGTACTTCCTGTACAGAATCGTCTCAGGTTTTGGCCTGCCAAATGAGTTCTGTTATACTCACAGACACCATTCAAACAGTTTTAGAAACTTTGGAGTGTTTTCTATCCAAAGCTAATAATTATATGCATATTCTAGTTTCTGGGCAGGAGTAATAATCAGATTAAATCTGGTATGTTTTTTATCCGGCCGTGAAAATACTGCCCCAAATCCATAACAGGTTAAAGTCACCCAGAACTGTGAGAGGTGAGCCATCCTCAGGAAAGGAACTTATCAAGGCGTCAAGCTCATTGATGAACTCTCCAAGGGAACCTGGAGGGCGATGAATGATAAGGATGTTAAGCTTGAATGGGCTGGTAACTGTGACAGCATGGAATTCAAAGGAGGAGATAGACAGATGGGTCAGGGGAGAAAGAGAGAATGTCCACTTGGGAGAGATGAGGATTCCAGTGCCACCACCCCGCTGGCCAGACGCTCTCGGGGTATGCGAGAACACGTGGTCAGACGAGGAGAGAGCAGTAGGAGTAGCAGTGTTATCTGTGGTAATCCATGTTTCCGTCAGCGCCAAGAAGTCGAGGGACTGGAGGGTAGCATAGGCTGAGATGAACTCTGCCTTGTGGGCAGCAGACTGGCAGTTCCAGAGGCTGCCGGAGACCTGGAACTCCACGTGGGTCGTGTGCTTGGACCACCAGGTTAGAGTGGCAGCGGCCACGCGGTGTGAAGCGTTTGTATGGCCTGTGCAGAGGGGAGAGAACAGGGATAGACAGACACATAGTTGACAGGCTACAGAAGAGGCTACGCTAATGCAAAGGAGATTGGAATGACAAGTGGACTACCCGTCTCGAATGTTCAGAAAGTTAAGCTTACGTTGCAAAAATCTTATTGACTAAAATGATGAAAATGATACAGTACTGCTGGCTGGTGAAGTAGGCTAGCTAGCAGTGGCTGCGTTGTTGACTTTGTTTGAAAGTGTAGCTGGCTAGGTAACCTCGATAGTTTCAGTACTACACCTTTATCATGATACAAAGGAAACTATGACTTGTCCCGAAGCCACTCCTGCGTTGTCTTGGCTGGGTGCTTAGGGTCGTTGTCCTGTTGGAAGGTGAACCTTTTCTTCAGTCTGAGGCCCTGAGCACTCTGGAGCAGGTTTCATCAAGGATCTCTCTATACTTTGCTCCGTTCATCTTTCCCTTGATCCTGACTAATCTCCTAGTCCCTGACTCTGAAAAACAACCTCACAGCATGATGCTGCCATGCCCATGCTTCACCGTAGGGATGGTGCCAGGTTTCCTCCTGACGTGACGCTTGGCGTTCAGGCCAAAGAGTTCAGTCTTGCTTTCATCAGACCAGAGAATCTTGTTTCTCATGGTCTGAGAGTCTATAGGTACCTTTTTGCGAACTCCAGCGGGCTGTCGTGCATTTTACTGAGGAGTGGTTTCCGTCTGGCCACTCTACCATAAAGGCCTGATTGGTGGAGTGCTGCAGAGATGGTTGTCCTTCTGGAAGGTTCTCCCATCTCCACAGAGGAAATCTGGAGCTCTTTCAAAGTGACCATTGGGTTCTTGGTCATCTCACTGACCAAGGCCCTTCTCCACCAATTGCTCAGTTTGGCAGGGCGGCCAGCTCTAGGAAGAGTCTTGGTGGTTCCAAACTTCTTCCATTTAAGAAGGATGGAGGCCACTATGTTCTTGGGGACCTTCAATGCTGCAGATATACCCTTCCCCAGATCTGTGCCTTGACACAATCCTGTCTCTGCACTCTAAGGACAATTCCTTCCACTTGGTTTGGCTTGGTTTTTGCTCTGACATGCACTGTCAACTGTGGGCCCTTATATAGACGGGTTTGTGCCTTTCAAAATTATGTCTAATCAATTGAATTTACCACAAGTGGACTCCAATCAAGTTGTAGAAACATCTCAAGGAAGATCAATTGAAACAGGATGCACCTTAGCTCAATTTTGAGTCTCATAGCAAAAGGTTTGAATATTTATGTGAATAAGGTATTTCTGTTTTTTATTTTTAATACATTTGCAAATGTGTCTAAAAACCTGTTTTCGCTGTGCCATTATGGGGTATTGTGTGTAGATTGATGAGGATTTTTTTTATTGAATCCATTTTAGAATAAGGCTGTAACGTAGTAAAATGTGGAAAAAGTCAAGGGGTCTGAATACTTTCCGAATGCACTGTAAATGTATTAGATTAAAACCTCTTAGGGCTAGGGGGCAGTGTTCGGAAGTTCGGATGAATGACGTGCCCAAAGTAAACTGTCTGTTACTCAGGCCCAGAAGCTAGGATATGCATATAATTGGTAGCATTGGATAGAAAACACTCTGCACTTTCTAAAACTGTTAAAATAATGTCTGTGAGTATAACATAACTGATATGGCAGGCAAAAACCCGAGGGAAATCCATCCAGAATTTCTTTTTGAGGTCACAGGCCATTTCAATGCTAGTCTATGGGATATACAAATAAATAGCTCCCATATTGCAGTTCCTATGGCTTCCACTAGATGTCAACAGTCTTTAGAAAGGGTTTCAGGCTTGTTTTTTGAAAAACGAACAAGAAGTTGTAGTTTTTCCCCAAGGTGTCTCTCATTAGAAAAGTAGTCTTGTTGCGTGTGTCAATGAGGTGCGCGCTCTTCGTTATTTATCTTCCCTATTGAACATACTATTCTCTGTCTTAAATTTGATCATTTATTTAGATATTAGAGTACCTGAGGATTAATTACAAACATCGTTTGACTTGTTTGGATGAACTTTACTGGTAACTTTTTGGATTCGTTTGTATGCATGTTGAACGAGTGGATTACTGAATCAAGCGCACCAACTAAACAGACATTTTTGGGATATAAAGAAGGACTTTATCGAACAGAATGGCCATTCATTGTGTAGCTGGGACCCTTGGGATTGCAAACAGAGGAAGATCTTCAAAGGTAAGTGATTTATTTTATTGCTATTTGGGATTTTGTGACGCCTGTGCTGATTTGAAAACGTATTTTGATGTGGGGCGCTGTCCTCAGATAATCGCATGGTATGCTTTCGCCATAAAGCCTTTTTGAAATCTGACAACGCGGTTGGATTAACAAGAAGTTAAGCTTTTAAATGATGTAAGACACTTGTATATTCATGAATGTTTAATATTACAATTTTATAATTTGAATATGGTGAGCTCCAGCTTTACCGGATGATGTCGATTTTGATCCAGATAGCGGGATCCGTGCCCTAAGAGGTTTTAACAATTTATATGTTCAGGATCTTGTTGATTCTCTTTTCAACAGCAGTGAATGTCCCAAACTTTGCAGAGTGGCCAGACTATCACTCCGGGACTATCACTCCATATGCTGCCAAGAACAGATCCCCACCCATTTCTTTGAGGATTTCGCTGGTGCCACTCTGCTCGACATCCCATGTCTTGAAGACTGCTGGCTCAAGGTGGCTATGCTGATGACAGAAGAATGTGCTGCGATGAATGGTGGCCACTCCCATCATGCAAAGCATTCGGAGGACATTGGTCGGCATACAACTTGACACCAAAATGGCAGCAAAAAGGAGCAGATTGCCTGCTGGCACCCTCCCAATCATAGGCTGGCTGGATCATTCCCTTACATGATTTCGCGAACTGCAGATCTGCGTGATGTTGAGCGCTGCTCGTCTGGCTGTTGACGTAGTCCCTGGAATCTCCACACCCAACACAGACTTGGAAAAGCTTCATCAGTTGGGACTGGAACACAAAACAAGTATTTCCTTGTCCAGACTGGCTGAAGCTTCGGGCTCCCTGAGAGTGAATAAAATATGTCAGACCTTATTAGAACGGCAGACATTTTTACAGATGCTGTAGGGCAAACACAGTTGTGTTCACAATTTACAATATGCACGCCACTACTCACCCAATGATCACATCATCTTCCTCTTCCTCAGCTTTTATTCTAATCAATTGTTAGTATTGACAGCTGTTTCACAATAACTGCCTGGTCATAACGTGAGGTGAGAAGTATAAATGTGACATACGTGTCACGTTCTGACCATAGAAAGCTGTTATTTTCTATGGTAGAGTAGGTCAGGGCGTGACTGGGGGGCTAGTCTAGTTTATTATTTCTATGTGGGGTTCGTTTGTTTTTCTATGTTGGTGATTGTGTATGATTCCCAATTAGAGGCAGCTGGTAATCGTTGTCTCTAATTGGGGATCATACTTAAGTAGCTTGTTTTTCACTTGTGGGTTATAGGATATTGTTTATGTGTAGTTTCATTGTAGTCACGGTTCGTTTATTCTTTATTTGTTTTGTATTTTTCTAAAGTTTCACTTTCTAATACATTTTGTGGAACGCTACTCACGCTGCGCCTTGGTCCGACCATTATTATTATAATGAACGTGACAGAATATCCCATCTACAAAGGACCAAGCAGCGTGCCAGGGAGATAATGGCATCCTGGTCTGTGGAGGAGCTTAGGGAGAGAATATTCTGGGCCTGGGACGAAATAGTGGCAGGTGATAAGAGCCTGCCATGGAAGCAGGCGGAAGCAGCGAAGGAGGGGACAGTGACAAAGTCGTGGAGGAAGGCCACAGAAACCCCAAGAACATTTTTTTGGGGGGGCACACGGGGTGGTTGGCAGAGCCAGGTTTCAGACCAGAGCCAACTCCCCGCACTCGCTTTAAGGAGCGTGTGACCGTTCAGGCACCATGTTATGCGGTGATACGCACTGTGTCTCTAGTGCGCATTCACAGCTCGGTGCCAGCTCCTTGCACTTGCCGTGCGAAAGTGAGCATCCAGCCAGGACGGGTTGTGCCAGCTCTAGGCTCCAGACCTCCAGTGCGCCTCCACGGTCCAGTATATCCTGCACCGGTTTTACGCACCAGGTCTCCAGTGCGCCTCCACAGCCCAGTGCATCCTGTGCCTGCTCCCCACAATCGCCCCGAGGTGCGTGTCACCAGTCTGGGGCTACCTGTCCCGGCTCCATGCACCAGGCCTCAAGTGCGCCTTCACAGTCCAGAGCTTCCGGCGACAGTTCCCAGTCCAGAGCTTCCGGCGACAGTTCCCAGTCCAGAGCTTCCGGCGACGTTTCACAGTCCAGAACCTCCTGAGACGGCCCACGGCCCAGAGCCTCCTGAGACGGCCCACGGCCCGGAACCTCCAGCTCCATGGCTGGAGCTTTTTTCTGCGTTGGTGCCCAGTCCAGGCACAGCGTCCAGTCCAGCTTCAAGGCCAGAGTCTTCTTCTGCGTTGGTGCCCAGTCCAGGCACAGCGTCCAGTCCCATTCCATGGCCGGAGCCTTCCCCTGCGTCGATGCCCAGTCTAGGCACAGCGTCCAGTCTGGGTCCAGGGCTGGATCCGCAGGATGAGCGGGTTCTTCGGCCCGCACCAGAGCTGCCTCCGATGCTGGCGGATCCGCAGGATGAGAGGGTTCTTCGTCCTGCACCAGAGCCGCCACCGATACTAGACACCCCCCCAACCCTCCCTTTTTGTTTCAGGTTTTGCGGTCCGAGTCCACACCCTTGGGGGGGGGGGGTACTGTCACGTCCTGACCATAGAAAGCTGTTATTTTCTATGGTAGAGTAGGTCAGGGCGTGACTGGGGGGCTAGTCTAGTTTATTATTTCTATGTGGGGTTCTAGGTTTGTTTTTCTATGTTGGTGATTGTGTATGATTCCCAATTAGAGGCAGCCGGTAATCGTTGTCTCTAATTGGGGATCATACTTAAGTAGCTTGTTTTTCACTTGTGGGTTATGGGATATTGTTTATGTGTAGTTTCATTGTAGTCACGGTTAGTTTATTCTTTATTTGTTTTGTATTTTTCTAAAGTTTCACTTTCTAATAAATTATGTGGAATGCTACTCATGCTGCCCCTTGGTCCGACCATTATTATTATAACGAACGTGACAATACGAGAAGACAAAACAACATATCAAATCCAAAGTAACTAGGGCAAATATATAAGAGGATGACACACCACGCTTCTTGTATGTGGCATTAGAAATGACACCTGTGTGCCTTTATTTACATTTTTTTTTTTACATTTTAGTCATTTAGCAGACGCTCTTATCCAGAGCAACATACAGCAGTGAATGCATACTTTTCATACATTTTTTTGTTGTTGTCTTTTTTTAATTTTTTGTACTTGCCCCCTGTGGGAATCGAACCCACAACCCTGGCGTTGCACACACCATGCTGGCGTTGCAAACACCATGCTCTACCAACTGAGCCACACATGGTTGAGAAGTATACAGTTTGAGGACATATTTCATTTGTCTTGTATGAAAATACTTTTTAAAAACTTTTTTTATGACACATTCCAGTTACATGCTAGCATGGCCAGTAGCTAACGTTCGCCTGCTGGAACTAGCTAAGTAGCACCGGTTCTCCATATGACTTTGAGAAATAGTGCATTGTGGATAGTTCAGAAGATATCTTGGAAATAAGTTAAGAAATATGTAAAAATGCTAAACATAACTATGTTTGTAGTTATAGGTAACCAGATCATGACTACAAATAAGTTACTAAGTGTTTGACCACACTTTGATGTTACTCTGGTGAGTAAAAACTAATGCCCCCTACCCTTTAACCTCAGGCTACCTAATCTCAGCCTTGATCAGGGAAGGGTAGACTAGTGGTTGGTGGTAAGCTCAGGAACCACAGGAGCAGGTGTGCCAAATGCACAGCCATTTTCTTAACTGGTCCCACACCAGTATAAGGTAGAACATTCAGTGCCTATGAAGAGGAGTAGAGCTTTTATGAGTTAGATCATTAATTGATTAATAACTGTCATAATTGATGCCTTATGACATCTGGCATATAGACCTGTGGTTAGGATCAAATTACTAATCACTTTTCTTCCAGTTTTATGTATGGAGAGCTGACGGACAAGAAGACAATAGACAAAGTCAGAGAGACATTTGATAATTATGAGTCCAACTGCTTTGAGGTCCTGCTATACAGGAAGAACAGTGAGTGTTCACATTTAATTGTTCACATTGTATATGTACTGCATATTCTATTCTATTGTATAAAAAAGAAAATGTAAACAAAATGCACCTTATGAGAAAAACAACTGTTACTACTACATTGTAAAGAATCCATTCTGTCTGCAGGGGCGCCAGTGTGGTTCTATATGCAGGTGGCCCCCATCAGGAATGAGAATGACAAAGTGGTTCTCTTCCTGTGCACCTTCAAAGACATCACTGTCTTCAAGCAGCCCATCGAGGACGAGTCCACAAAGGGTAAGGACGAGTCCACTTCGGGTAAGTCTCTCTGTGGCTCTCGATCATGCTGAACTGTGGCTGTTTGCTTGTTATGAAGAGCCAGTCTATGAATTACTGGAAATAAAAAGGTCTTGTGATTGTTGTGGGCAGAACCTACAGAAGATGTGGGTGTTTTTACCCTCTCCTCCTAGATGAGTGATGCACGTTGTCAGGACTTTGCCCTGGGTTCTGTTCTTAGCAGTGTTAAGCGGGTGTGTTTGCCCTTTGACAAGAAGAATGCTGTACCCCTGAGGGACCACTCTCCCCCGCGGCACAGACTCCCCATCACCATGCCTCGTCAGAGACTTACTGCTGGGAAAACCAAGCTCATGGGATTGGAAGATGACTAACACATGATGATCAACACATTATGATTATTATGGGCTTTACATGCTGTTAATGTTGGGAGCAGGTTGACCAGAAACAATACCATGACAGTCAGGGATATTGTCAAAAGATTACGTTTTGTTGAACATTTTACAGGACATGCAACTTCTGTTGTTGTTTTTAGTCAAGTCAAGGGACTTTCATCTTTTGTAAAAAACAAAAAACAAATACGAGTCAAATTACATGTATACATTCCATTCATACAGTTTACAAATAAAATCATACCGTCTCAATTTACAATTTAAATATTAAAAGTTCAAGATATGTAAACTACTAACATGAAACCATTGAAATCCTCTGGGGTGAAATGAGCACCGCATACAGTGCCCGTGGTTCCCTTAACCTTACTCTAATCCATTTATATTTTGTATTTTATCAGGAGCTTATTAGCATCTGTCCTCTAATTGCTTGTGATGACCTTACCATAGAATGACTGCTGTGTGTCCAGACCTTGTCAAGGGGTCACTGATTAGGAGTGGACCCAGAGCAGAGCTGTAGTGTGGACTGTCGCAGTGTTCAGTGTTATGGGATGGCAGACATGGATGGGTCTGAAGGGTATGGAAGCTGAATGCTCACACTATAGAAACACAACCTCCTCATGCTATAGCTCAAGCTGCTCCCACAGCTCAACACCCATTCACATCAGCTGAGGAGGAGAGACTCCAACTAGACTGATTAGCCTTTCCACACGTATTCGTCTACGCTTTGAATTCAAAAGTGTTAAGTATTCACTGTCAGTGTTTCCCCTAGGATTTTTTGTTCAGTAGTGGTGGCAAGGGTAGGGTTGGCGGGGGGTTGCATTGCTACTAGTGTTAGTGCAATGACATGCTAGCTGTTCCCATAGACTTCCAGTCATTGAGCCAACGACTATCTCATGTTTTTTGCATTGGTGGCAACAATTCAGCAGCCACTGCTGCTAAAGGATTCGAGGGGGTACTCTGACTGTATTTCAGCAGAAATGATTTGATCATCATATGCAGTTTGTTCGGGGGTGATGCTTGGATTTAGTTCTTGCTATTTTTAACTTCGCCACATTGTATTAAGTTGTTCTGGTCGGGTTGTTTTCTTTTTGTTTTCTCGAGGGCTAGCAGAATACACATTAGCCTGTTTTACAAGGCTCTTTCGGGCTATTACAGTAAAGATTGGGGGCTCTTTACATGGTCAGTGTGGAGTGATGCTTTGCCCTGATGGCATACAATGAGTTACACAACTCCTAACACTCTCTTCATCCAAGGGGAGGTCAGTTGTATCTGTTGCAGTGCCGTTGTGAGTAGGCTGCCGCTGTGGCCTGTGTGGGTCTCTGCCACTGGTCTCCTTTCACCCTGCTGCCCTTTGGGAAAAATAGCTGAATTAACTTACTTTTGAAAGGAAGTGAAAGAGTATATGAGGTTAGAGACCCTGGAGTTGAGGGCTATTTCAAATCCCTGTTTCGCTCTGTGGTAATGGCACCTGAAAGGGTTTGAGTGATCTTATATTTCATCCTGTACAGTCTTCACATTATTATGGTTTATACAGCCGACATGAGAGTGGAGCTGTAGTTATAATATATGCCATTTAGCAGACACTTTTATCCAAAGCAACTTACAGTCATGCGTGCATACTGGGTCCCCATATTCAAACCCACTATCCTGCCGTTGCAAGTGCCATGTTCTACCAAATGAGCTACAGAGGACCCAGACCTTTGCTGTGCATGCCTAGTGCCTACATCATCACTGTGACTTTGAATCCATAGCTGCTGGTTTTACAACAAGATAAAGTCATCTTTAGATAAAGTCATGTATTAACGTATGGTTAATAACGTATGCTTTCAGTGTTTCTCAAAGTGAATATCATTTATGTACCCTTTCCATATGGCCAAGCTGTGCTAAATGTGTCAATGTTTTTTTATGTTTGCAGGATGGACCAAGTTTGCACGGCTGACACGGGCACTGACACATAATAACCGCAACACCAGCCACCACACCACACCACAGCAGCTCACTCCTATGAGCAGCCATGAGGTCAGCCAACCCAAGCAATCCCGTCTGGCAGAGGTAAGTGCTGTGTCACATGTAGAGCTGGGAGTAAACCAGGTTAGGGTTGTGGTGTAGGGAGTTAGACAGACCATCATCCTGATCACGTTCAGGTCCTGGACCTAATGCAGAGAGAGAGGACAGACTATTAACATACAGGGGCTAAACAGAGAGAAAAACAGAGATGGCCAAAACGTGTTATTTTATAACAAACAGAAGAGCAGATACAAGAGGACGTTTACGTAGAAAATTGATTGACCTAATGTTTGACTGTACACACATACAAACACACACACAAACACACCTCCCTATACATACTGTACGTTCAAGTTTTATTAGTCATATGTATGGGATACTCTTGCTATACACCATAAGCATAACATAAGAAGGCACAATTTACAGTCCAATATTTACATGTGTTTTGAAGAAGGGGGGATTGCGGGTCAAGTGTTTAAATTGTGCAGCAGTTGTGATGTGTGTGTAGCATAAATGTATATGAGTGTGTGTGTGGATGTGTGGATGTCTGTGTGGGTGTGTGCATGAGTGAGTGAGTGTGTGTGTGTGTGTGTGTGCTAAGGTGCGGAAAATCAGAGTAGGTGGTCAGTCCAGTGAAGGGTGTTCCGCAGTCTGATGGTTTGTAGATAGAAACTGGCTCTGAGCCTGTTGGCATCAGACCTCATGCTCCAATACTATCTGCCAGATGGTAAGGAAGTGAACAGCTCGTGACTGGGGTGTGGGTGGTCCTTGATAATGCTGCGGGCCTTCCTCAGGCACCGTTTCGAGTAGATGTCCTGGATGGGTGAGAGCACGATCCAAGTGATGTGATGGGCCTTGCGGTCATGGACGGAGTAATTCCCGTACCAGGCATTGATGGAACTGGTCAGGACTCTCTCAATGGTGCAGCGGTAGTATTTGGAGAGGAACCGGGGTGGCATGCCAAATTTCTTCAGCCGCCTTAGGAAGTAGAGACACTGTTGCACCTTTTTGACAAGAATGGTGGTGTTGTTGGTACATGTCAAGTAGTCGTTGATGTAGATGCTGAGGAACTTAAGTCTCTCTACTGCAGTCCCGTTGACAATCAACTCCTTTGTTTTTCTGACATTGCGAGAGAGTTTGTTGTCCTGGCACCACAATGCCAGTTTACTTACCTCCTCCCTATAGGCTGACTCGTTGTTATTGGTTATCAGGCCTACAACTAAGCTGTCGTCAGGAAACTTGATGATGGAGTGGGTGTCGTGCAAAGCCACAGTCGTGGTCGAACAGGGAGTACAGCAGAAAGTTGAGGAAACACCCCTGGGGGACCCCTGTGTTAAGAGTCAGTGTGGAGAAGGTGTTGTTGCCAATCCTCACAGCCTGTGGTCAGCCCGTCAGGAAGTCCAGGATCCAGTTGCAGAGGGTGGTGTCCAGACCCAGGGCTCTGAGCTTGGTGTCAAGCTTGGAGCGAGCAATAGTGTTGAATGCTGGACTGTAGTCAATCAACAGCATTCTCAGATGTGTTACGGCCGTTTGAGTAGCGATGGAAATGGCATCTTCCATGGATCTGTTGGAGCGGTAGGCAAATTGGAGTGGGTCTAGTGTGCCTGGCATGCTGGCCTTGATGTGGGCCATGACCAGCTTCTCGAAGCACTTCATGATGACCGGGGTGAGTGGGAAGGCATGATAGTAATTTGGGCATGTCACCTTATTTTTCTTGGGCACTGGGATGATGGTGGTCTCCTTGAAGTAGGTGGAGACTACAGCCTGGGACAGGTACAGGTTAAAGATGTCAGAGAAGACAGCTGGTCAGCACACACTCTGAGGACGTGGACAGGGATGCCATCTGGGCCGGCGACTTCGTGAGTATTTACTCTTTTGAGAGTTTTCCTCTTGTCAGCCTCGGAAAGCGAAAGCACCTGGTTGTCCGGAGCAGCGAGATTGTTCCTGGATGGCTCTGTATTGTCTGCCTCGAAGCGAGCATAGAATGTGTTAAGCTCGTCTGGGAGGGAGGCTTCGGTGGGCAACGCACAGCTGGATTTGCCTTTGTAGTCTGTGATAGTCTGTAGTCCTTGCTACATGCGTTGCGAGTCTGAGTTGTTAAACATCAATTCAAGTTTAATCCTGCAGTATGGGCTCCCAGCAAGGTATGGATGTCTCTGTTCATCCAGGGTTTTTGGTTAGGGTATGTCCGGATTGTTATTGTGGGTACAACATCATCAACACATTTACTAATGAAGCCTGTGACTGACAATGTATATTCCTCAATGTTGATGGATGAGTCCTGGGTGGGTAAATCTTTGAACATATTCCAATCACTATTCTCAAAACGGTCCTGCAGCATAGAGTCTGCCTTCTCTGTCCTCTGTGGCCCGCGACAATAAAGACTGCTTCCGGATGAGAGGATTCTTGCTGGCTAATGATCTTGTACAGTTCGCTGTGGGCTGCGGCTGTACTGGGCATCATTAATATTGCATGCATAGCAGAGAGACGGAGGCAGTGTGCCGCGAGCACTTTCACTGTCTCCGTCTGTTGGAAACTCAGATGACTTGTTTTGGGACGAGCCATGTTCACTTTACCTTATCTTTTCCCTAGCTAAGTGACCTTACCTGGCTGGCTAACTATCCTGAGTCATCTATTGATGTTTCAGGGCAGTGGATTATTTGACATAAACCTTATTGTTAGATTTTCAATCCTGCCCCTTTGGTAAGTACCAATAAACAGCATCTACAGTGTATTCGGAAAGTATTCAGACCCCTTGACTTTTTCCACATTTTCTTATGTTACAGGCCTATTCTGAAATTGATTAAAACAATTAATCTACACACAATACACCATAATGAGAAAGTGAAAACAGGTTTTTAGAACTTTTAGCAAATGTATAAAAAAAACGAACTTAAATCACTTATTTATATAAGTATTCAGACCCTTTTCTATGAGACTTGATATTGAGCTCAGGTGCATCCTGTTTCCAGTGATCATCCTTGAGATGTTTCTACAACTTGATTGCAGTCCACCTGTGTTAAATTCAATTGATTGGACATGATTTGGAAAACACACACCTGTCTATATAAGGTCCCATAGTTGACAGTGCATGTCAGAGCAAAAATCAAGCCATGAGGTCGAAGGAATTGTCCGTAGAGCTCCGAGACAGGATTGTGTCAAGGCACAGATCTGGGGAAGGGTACCAACAACTTTCGGCAGCATTGAAGGTCTCCAAGAACACAGCGGCCTCCATCATTCTTAAATGGAAGAAATTTGGAACCACCAAGACTCTTCCTAGAGCTGGCCAACCTGAGCAATCGGGGGAGAAGGGCCTTGGTCAGGGAGGTAGCAGGGACTGAGAAACTAATCAGGATCGAGGGAAAGATAAATGGAGCAAAGTACAAAAAGATCCTTGATGAAAACCTTATCCAGAGCGCTCAGTACCTCAGACTGGGACAACAACCCTAAGCACACAGCCAAGACAATGGACGAGTGGTTTCGGGGCAAGTCTCTGAGTGTCCTTGAGTGGCCCAGCCAGAGCCCGGACTTGAACCCGATCGAACATCTCTGGAGGGACCTGAAAATAGCTGTGCAGCGACGCTCCCCATCCAACCTTGACAGAGCTTCAGAGGATCTGCAGAGATTAATGGAGAAACTCCCCAAATACAGGTGTGCCAAGCTTGTTGTGTCATACCCAAGAATACTCAACGCTGTAATTGCTGCCAAAGGTGCTTCTACAAAGTACTGAGTAAAGGGTCTGAATACTTATGGAAATGTGACATTTCAGTTTTTAATTGTTAATACTTTTGCAAACATTTCTAAAAACGTGTTTTTGTTTGTCATTACGGGGTATTGTGTGTAGATTGATGAGGGGGAAAAAACAATTTCATCAATTTCAGAATAAGGCTGTAGCATAACAAAATGTGGAAAAGTGAAGGGGTCTGAATACTTTCCGAATGAAATGTATCAACATGAAATTATACTTACTGTTAATTCATGCAAAGGGGATTGTGATTTCGATTTTGTGATTTGCTTACCCCTACCGGTCTCTCTCAGACAGAGAGGTAAGACGAAATCAAAACTCAGAAAAGAAGGATGAGTTTTACTATCTCTTCTCATTTACATAACCAATAACAAGATGTCTGAGTGGGTTTGTAATATCTGGGGAACATTCAATAGATTAGGCAGGTGATTCATCTGAAGACCATCTGACGTCTCATTGAGTATGCGGAATGTCAGATGTGCTGCTATTTCTCTGAGAAGGTTTTTGTGTGCTTAATTGAAGTTCTCATTTTGCACAGCGCTTCTGGTCTTGACTGAGGCCTGTTTGATTGGCACATCTGATGATGAGGATTAGATGAGAATTGTAGCCTCTGTTCATCTTCTCAGCGAGCACCCAACCTACTTTTATAACATGGAGTCAGGAAGCCCCATTCCTGATATAGTCTGTATGAGATGAGAACAATCAACTTTAACATTGAAAGTGTCTCCTCCTCCTATAACTGTCAGTCTCTCTCTCTCTCTCTCTCTCTCTCTCCCCATCCTTCTGTGTGCACTCAGGTTCTCCAGCTAGGCTCAGACATCCTCCCCCAGTACAAACAGGAGGCTCCTAAGACTCCCCCTCACATCATCCTCCACTACTGCACCTTCAAGACCACCTGGGACTGGGTCATCCTCGTCCTCACCTTCTACACGGCCATCATGGTGCCCTACAACGTGTCCTTCAAGACCAAGCAGAACAACATCGTGTGGCTGGTGCTGGACAGTGTGGTGGATGTCATCTTCCTGGTGGACATCGTACTCAACTTCCACACCACCTTCGTGGGGCCCGGTGGGGAGGTCATCTCAGACCCCAAGCTGATCAGGATGAACTACCTGAAGACCTGGTTCGTCATCGACCTGCTGTCCTGCCTGCCCTATGACATAATCAATGCCTTTGAGAATGTGGATGAGGTACGGTAGGCTGGCTCGGGGAAGGGGTGGGTTTAGGATCTTTGAAATTGTGTTTTTTTTTTTTATTATCTTTTTATTAGAATGTTATTTTCTTTTAATAGGGGTTACATAGACAACCAAACAAAGTGCACCACACAGACTAAGTACAATAAAAGGAATAAATAAGGATACAGCAAAACATTATACAAAAAGGCAGTCATAAAATGGAGAGAAAACAATATATACAAACATTACAATTATAACATGGGCATTTATGGGAGGTTTCCTACATAGGACAACAATGGAGACCAAATTTTCCAAAATTTATCAGACCTCTGGTGTAAATCAAATGTACATTTCTCTAGAGGTAGGATAGCAGAAGCTTCAGAAAGCCACATTCTCGCAGATGGTACTTCAGGTGTGGACCATAATAACAATATGCATTTTTTTGGCTAAGTGAACAAGGGTATTGAACAGATGTTCAGAGTCAGGGTCAAACATGACGTTACAATCAAAATAGAGCAAATATAACTTCGGTGAAAAAGCTCATTATCTACCCAAGATATTCTGGATGTGTAAGTGAATATCATTCCAATAAGACTGGATTCTGCTACAGTACCAAAAAACGCACATGAAGGTGCCAGTATCCTGTTACATTTGAAACAGAAATGTGATGCATTGGAAAACATTCTGTGAAGGCGGACAGGTGTGAAGTAGGTTCTATGAAAAAAATGTGAAATGTAGCTCTTGTATGCTTACGGAGGTGCATTTGGGGTAGACCCTTTTGCAGATAGAAGCCCGTTCTTCCTCACGAAATGCATGTCCAATGTCTCTCTCCCAAACATGTCTCAACACATCATAGGATGAGGCACTTCTGTTCAATCAAATAGAATATATGTGGAGATTAAACCTCTCCGAACGGTAGGATTCGTAAATATTTTTTCAACTTCAGGCATTTGAAAATGTTGTTTATCGACTTTCTTCTGGCCCTCTATGAAGTGTCTAAGTTGTAGGTATTTGTCAGTTGTACTTCTAACAGTTGCTTCTTATGTCGGCTCTGAAATCCAGAAATGTGGCCTTCTGTCAAAACCACTTTGCCTGATGAGCTCTAGACGATTTTCAGTCCTCCAGGAGAAGCAATTATCAATACTCCTTCAACCCAATCATATAGAACACAATTAATTGGATTTTAAACAGAAAAACTTATGGACTGTGTTACTGCTTTTCTAGAGTTCAATGATAGGTGCTCCATCACCATCATTTCATTAGTATAGCTCATAAAACACATGTTTTAGGAGAGAGTGAGTGTGTGTTTGTGTGTATCCAGGTCAATGATACTGTACTTTGCTGTGTAGGTTATAAAAAATACATGTTTAAATGGGTTATATATACTGTAGGCAATGTTCCCTCAAATTTGTTCAGCACTGAGTAAATTTCAGGTCTGCTGAGCACAAACTTGAACATTGTGAATATTCTGTGCAACTTCCGGCGCGTGTTTACTGTGAACACTGAGGCTGAACCCGTTTTAAGTTACAGTTTTAACAGTGGCCAAGTAGGCTACTGTGGCTATTTTATCATAATGTAGGACTACCAGAGTGGCCTACCATAAAACATTTGAGAAAATGCATCCCATAACATTTTAACATGGAAATAGCTGTTCTATCGTTCAGCCTACAGTAGCAGCCAATGTGTGGTGTTCAAGCTAGGCCTACATTCCATGAGACTTTTGAAAAAAACATGCAGGGCTTCAAATCAAATCAAATTTTATTGGTCACATACACATGGTTAACAGATGTTAATGCGAGTGTAGCGAAATGCTTGTGCTTCTACTTCCGACCATGCAGTAATATCTAACAAGTAATCTAACAATTTCACAACAACTACCTTATACACACACAAGTGTAAAGGAATGAATAAGAATATGTACATATAAATATATGGATGAGCGATGGCCGAACGGCATAGGCAAGATGCAGTAGATGGTATGGAGTACAGTATATACATATGAGATGAGTAATGTAGGGTATGTAAACATTATATAAAGTGGCATTGTTTAAAGTGACTAGTGATACATTTATTACAGCCAATTCTTTTCATTATTAAAGTGGCTAGAGATTTGTGTCAGTATGTTGGCAGCAGCCACTCAATGTTAGTGATGGCTGTTTAACAGTCTGATGGCCTTGAGATAGAAGCTGTTTTTCAGTCTCTCGGTCCCAGCTTTGATGCACCTGTACTGACCTCGCCTTCTGGATGATAGCGGGGTGAACAGGCAGTGGCTCGGGTGGTTGTTGTCCTTGATGATCTTTTTTGGCCTTCCTGTGACATCGGGTGGTGTAGGTGTCCTGGAGGGCAGGTAGTTTGCCCCCGGTGATGCATTGTGCAGACCTCACTACCCTCTGGAGAGCCTTGCGGTTGTGGGCAGAGCAGTCGCTGTACCAGGCGGTGATACAGCCCGACAGGATGCTCTCGATTGTGCATCTGTAAATGTTTGTGAGTGTTTTTGGTGACAAGCCAAATTTCTTCAGCCTCCTGAGGTTGAAGAGGGGCTGTTACGCCTTCTCACCACGCTGTCTGTGTGGGTGGACCATTTCAGTTTGTTTCCTGAAGTCCACGATCATCTCCTTTGTTTTGTTGACGTTGAGTGTGAGGTTATTTTCCTGACACCACACTCCGAGGGCCCTCACCTCCTCCCTGTAGGCCGTCTCGTCGTTGTTGGTAATCAAGCCTACCACTGTAGTGTCGTCTGCAAACTTGATGATTTGAGTTGGAGGCGTGCATGGCCACGCAGTCGTGGGTGAACAGGGAGTACAGGAGAGGGCTGAGAATGCACCCTTGTGGGGGTGGCCCGTCAGAAAGTCCAGGACCCAGTTGCACAGGGCGGGGTTGAGTCCCAGGGTCTCGAGCTTAATGACGAGTTTGGAGGGTACTATGGTGTTAAATGCTGAGCTGTAGTCGATGAACAGCATTCTTACATAGGTATTCCTCTTGTCCAGATGGGTTAGGGCAGTGTGATTGCAATTGTGTCGTCTGTGGACCTATTGGGGCGGTAAGCAAATTGGAGTGTGTCTAGGATGTCAGGTAGGGTGAAGGTGATATGATCCTTGACTAGTCTCTCAAAGCACTTCATGATGATGGAAGTGAGTGCTACGGGGCGGTAGTCATTTAGGTCAGTTACTTTAGCTTTCTTGGAAACAGGAACAATGGTGGCCCTCTTGAAGCATGTGAGAATAGCTGACTGGGATAAGGTTTGATTGAATATGTCCGTAAACACACCAGCCAGCTGGTCTGCGCATGCTCTGAGGACGAGGCTAGGGATGCCGTCTGGGCCAGCAGCCTTGCGAGGGTTAACACGTTTAAATGTTTTACTCACATTGGCTGCAGTGAAGGTTTTGGCTTGACATAATCCACTTGTCCTTCAGACAAGGATGTAACTGAAAATGTTGTGGTGTTTGATGCAAGAAACCACTCTTCAAAATAAAATGTATTATTATTCCCATACCATTATTACAGAGAATCAGAGAAATTATGCTACGCTCTGCCTATTGGCTACTTAGCTTATTCAAGACTGTCACAAAATACAACACTTCCCCTTTAAGACATAAAAAGGCTCTTTACCTGACTCGCTTCTCAAAGATGGCTAGAAATGCACACATTTTGTACTCTTGTTGGAAGCAACCACTCCCCATTGTTGCTATAACTGGGCTAATAACTCACTAACTAGCAAAGATTATGAACAATTGTGCACATGTGGCTACATGCAGCTCTCACTTTGATCTCAAAACAAGCACATCTACTCATGACCACTCATACTGTAGCCTAAACACAGTTCAGTTCAAAGTGAATGGCACAGATCCATATATGGCAATGGCTATTGGCATATAGGCCTACTGCAGCTCTGATTGATTATGGTGCACCGGTCTGTTTAGAGTACAGGCCGGAGTCGTGCCTGTCAATGCAATAGAATCCTACTCCAATGTGCTCTGCCTACAATAAAATCTATTGCACAGTTTGTTTTCCATTCTAAGTCTTGGATAGTTTATTTTATTTCGGTATGCTACATTGAAAGTGACTAATATTGCGTTGATTCGAGCACAATTCCCACAGCAGAGCGAAACAGTTGATAGTGTTAACTAAAGGGGAAAACTCTAGAAGTTGAGTGAAGTTCAACCTCGTGATTCTCTGCCCGGGCTGATATTGCATCTGTGCAGCAGTAGTCTGAGGGGAGCTGTGTGCGCAGCTTAGAGGGAACATTGACTGTAGGTTATATAAAATACATGTTTTCTGTATTGATGGCTGACGTTCCCAGGTTTCTAGAATAAGAGAACTGGTTCCCTGCTGTAATTTGAAGCTGGTGTGAAGGCGTGAACTATGTCTTGTATTGGTGTCTGGTCAGGATACAGTAGGTGAATGTCTCCTGCTGTATGTTAGTTCAGGTTTGTGTGCCTCTGTGGGTTTTCTCCGGTAGACCTGATAATTTCTGGGAGCTCCTGCTGGGATGTGGCTGTGAAGTCTACTAGCTCACAGAGGAAGAGGGGCAGGAGCAGCCATGAGGGGCTGATGGGAAATCAATAGGATTCAAATGCACAACCACAAAACTCAAATTGACGATTTGTCTCTGTGTCAAGATGTGAGCACATATTGAGGGAAAAGGGTAATGTACCGGGTGTTGTGACCAATGTGCACAGTGTATTGTAGTGTGTTCCCAAGACCTACCGTCACTCTGAAACATGCAGTGTAGAGAGAGAGAACATAGAAAATATAATAGAGGAGCTAGAGAGTGAGAGGTGAGACAGAGAATGACAGGGATAGACAAAGAGATGTCAAACAGGAAGAGATAATAAGGACATTTTATTTTTTGTCAGGGTTGTTTTTTTGCCCTTTTTTCTCTGGAGGTTTACATTGTGATGACAGTTTTTGCCTTTCAACATTATGGCTTTATAGTTGATTTTAAATCCGGTGCTATGCAAAATATCAAGTGCTTTGCTGCACATTGAAATGTCTTTAGTTTCTGCAGGTGCTTTGATATATGTTGAGCTTTATTCGCTGTATGCTAGTGTTCCCCAAGTGTTAATTTATCTGTCCACCCAAGTTTAGAGAGCAACATTGATTTTTTGTTTTCAATTTGTTTTCATCACATTTATTTCCATGACTGATCAAAACACTTCTCAGGGATCTCTCTTGTTCCTCTGCAGCAGACATATGGTGAGCGATATGTTTGGAACATCGAACCGCAATAAAATCGCAAACATTTGGTATCGGCACCTAAGTATCATGTTAACATCGTATCGTGAAGAACCTGGCAATTCCCAGCCCTAAAGTATTCCCACACATAAATAGAGAGACATATGTGATCGTATCCAAATGTAATCAAGGTTTCAAATGATTATGTTTTTGTCAAATACTATATATGTTTGGACATCTTGCAGTCAATTTGCAGTGTACAAATTATTTATAACTATGTTCCAGCCCCCTGACCATCTGCTCAAGAAAAGATCGGTCCACAGCTGAATGTAATTGGGGACCCATGATGTACACTATAGTGAGGGGGATGTTTTAAGATTTCATAGAACACAACAGAAGAATCGACATCCAGATATTTTACACACAGAATCCTGCTTGTGTATAAGGCTACACAGTCACATCCTAGCAGCAAGAACTGCTAGAAAGTGACATGATGTAATGTGTTCACAAGTCTTCTTTGCTGTGTGCTGATGACTGCTGAGGTTCCCTGAGGTCTTGGAGGGGAGGAGTGGGCTTGGAGAGGAGGAGGGGGCAGGCAGCCCCCTGTAGTCTGGGCTGCTACCTGCTGGCACAGAGCCCCAGTAAAGTGCACTCAGACGCACTTTTCCTGTCTGCAGGGGCCACGCCAGCACTGGCTAATCCAGCGTGACCTTTTTATGTACCATGCATGTTGCAATGAACAAAAACAATCTGACAGGCCCAGGGGAGCCTCGCCCTCAGCACTGTGGAGGCTTGGGAGAGCATTATTAGCACCCACTCAAGCTGGCTGTGGAGGTTGTGGGTTAGCATTAGCCTAGTACTAAGGCTGGCTGTGGGGGTTTGGGTAAGCATTAGCCTAGCGTTTAGGGCTGTGGGGGTTTGGGTAAGCATTAGCCTTGCGCTAAGACTGGCTGTGGGGGTATGGGTAAGCATTAGTTGAGTACTTAGGGCTGTGGGGGTTTGGGTAAGCATTATCTAAGCACAGCGGTTCCCAAGCTAGGGATCGCAACCCCATGTGTGGTGTGAGAGTCACGGGAGAATATGATAATATGATATGAAAATGGGGTCACGGGAGAATTTCAAAAATCCTATATATATATACAGTGCCTTGGAAAAGTATTCATCCCCCTTGGCATTTTTCCTATTTTGTTGCATTACAACCTGTAATTTAAATAGATTTTTATTTGGATTTCATGTAATGGACATACACAAAATAGTCCAAATTGGTGAAGTGAAATGAAAAAAATAACTATTTAATTATTATTTTTTTTAAACAGAAAAGTGGTGCATGCATATGTATTCACCCCCTTTGCTATGAAGCCCCTAAATAAGATCTGGTGCAACCAATTACCTTCAGAAGTCACATAATTAGTTAAATAAAGTCCACTTGTGTGCAATCGAAGTGTCACATGATCTGTCATATGATATCAGTATATATACACCTGTTCCGAAAGGCCCCAGAGTCTGCAACACCCCTCAGCAAGGGGCACCACCAAGCAAGCGGCACCATGAAGACCAAGGAGCTCTCCAAACAGGTCAGGGACAAAGTTGTGGAGAAGTACAGATCAGGGTTGGGTTATAAAAAAAATCAGAAATTTCGACCATCCCACGGGGCACCATTAAATCCATTATTAAAAAATGGAAAGAATATGGCACCACAACAAACCTAACAAGAGAGGGCCGCCCACCAAAACTCATGGACCAGGCAAGGAGGGCATTAATCAGAGAGGCAACTAAGAGACCAAAGATAACCCTGAAGGAGCTGCAAAGCTCCACAGCGGAGATTGGAGTATCTGTCCATAGGACCACTTTAAGCTGTACACTCCACAGAGCTGGGCTTTACGGAAGAGTGGCCAGAAAAAAGCCATTGCTTAAAGAAAAAAATAAGAAAACACGTTTGGTGTTCGCCAAAAGGCATGTGGGAGACTCCCCAAACATATGGAAGAAGGTACTCTGGGCAGATTAGTCTAAAATTGAGTTTTCTGTCCATCAAGAAAAACACTGTCTGGCGCAAACCCAACACCTCTCATCACACCGAGAACACCATCCCCACAGTGAAGCATCATTTTGTGGGGATGTTTTTCATTGGCAGGGACTGGGAAACTGGTCAGAATTGAAGGCGCTAAATAAAGGGAAATTCTTGAGGGAAAACAGTTTGTCTTCCAGAGATTTGAGACTGGGATGGAGATTCACCTTCCAGCAGGACAATGACCCTAATTATACTGCTAAAGCAACACTTGAGTGGTTTAAGGGGAAACATTTGAATGTCTTGGAATGGCCTAGTCAAAGCCCAGACCTCAATCCAATTGAAAATCTGTGGTATGACTTAAAGATTGCTGTACACCAGTGGAACTCATCCAACTTGAAGGAGCTGGAGCAGTTTTGCCTTGAAGAATGGGCAAAAATCCCAGTGGCTAGATGTGCCAAGCTTATAAAGACATACCCCAAGAGACTTGCAGCTGTAATTGCTGCAAAAGGTGGCTCCCGAGTGGCGCAGTAGTCTAAGGCACTGCATCTCAGTGCTACAGGCGTCACTACCGACACCCTGGTTCGAATCCAAGCTGTATCACATCCGTCCGTGATTGGGAGTCCATTGCTCAGCGCGCAATTGGCCCAGCGTCGTCCGGGTTTGGCTGGGGTAGGCCGTCATTGTAAATAAGAATTTGTTCTTAACTGACTTGCCTAGGTAAATAAAGGTTAAATAAATAAAAATACAAAGTATTGACTTTGGCGGGGGTGAATAGTTATGCACGCTCAAGTTTTCCGTTTTTTTTTGTGTTATTTCTTGTTTCTTTCACAATAAAAAAATATTTTGCATCTTCAAAGTGGTAGGCATGTTGTGTAAATCAAATGATACAAACCCCCCAAAAATCTATTTTAATTCCAGGTTGTCAGGCAACAAAATAGGAAAAATGCCAAGGGGGTGAATACCTTCGCAAGCCACTGTGTGTATATATATATATATATATATATATATATATATATTATATGGCGTATCGCTGCAGAATGCTGTGGTACCCATGTTGGTTAAGTGTGCCTTGAATTCTAAATAAATCACAGACAGTGTCACCAGCAAAGCATCCCCACATCATCACACCTCCTCCTCCATGCTTCACGGTGGGAACCACACATGCGGAGATCATCCGTTCACCTACTCTGTGTCTCACAAAGACACGGCGGTTAGAACCAAAAATATCAAATTTGGACTCATCAGACCAAAGAAAAGATTTCCACCAGTCTAATGTCCATTGCTCGTGTTTCTTGGCCCAAGCAAGTCTCTTCTTCTTATTGGTGTCCTTTATAGTGGTTTCTTTGCAGCAATTCAACCATGAAGGCATGATTAACGCAGTCTCCTCTGAGCAGTTGATGTTGAGAGTGTCTGTTACTTGAACTCTGTGAAGCATTTATTTGGGCTGCAATTCCTGGGGCTGTTAACTCTAATGAACTTATCCTCTGCAGCAGAGGTAACTCTGGGTCTTCCTTTCCCGTGGCAGTCCTCATGAGAGCCAGTTTAAATTCAATTCAAATCAAATTTTATTTGTCACATACACATGGTTAGCAGATGTTCATGCGAGTGTAGTATAATGCTTGTGCTTCTAGTTCCGACCATGCAGTAATAGCTAACAAGTAATCTAACCTAACAATTTCACAACAACTACCTTATAAACACACAAGTGTAAAGGAATTCATAAGAATATGTACATAAAAATATATGAATGAGTGATGGCCGAACGGCATAGGCAAGATGCAGTAGATGGTATAGAGTACAGTATATACATATGAGATGAGTAATGTAGGGTATGTAAACATTATAAAAAGTGGCATGGTTTAAAGTGGCTAGTGATACATTTATTACATCAAGATGGCAAGATGCAGTAGATGGTATAGAGTGCAGTATATACATATGAGATGAGTAATGTAGGGTATGTAAACATTATATAAAGTGGCAAGTTTAAAGTGGCAAGTGATACATTTATTACATCAATGTTGCACACTTGTCATTCTCTCAACCAGCTTCACCCGGAATGCTTTTCCAACAGTCTGGTGGGAAAACTCATCCCAAACCATCTCAATTGGGTTGAGGTCAGGTGATTGTGGAGGCCAGGTCATCTGATCCAGCACGACATCACTCTCCTTCTTGGTCAAATAGCCCATACACAGCCTGGAGAAATGTTGGTTCATTGTCCTGTTAAAAAAACAAATGATAGTCACACTAAGTGACTGGATGATAACGGGGTGAACAGGCAGTGGCTCGGGTGGTTGTTGTCCTTGATGATCTTTTTGGCCTTCCTGTGACATCGGGTGGTGTAGGTGTCCTGGAGGGCAGGTAGTTTGCCCCCGGTGATGCGTTGTGCAGACCTCACTACCCTCTGGAGAGCCTTACGGTTATGGGCGGAGCAGTTGCCGTACCAGGCGGTGATTCAGCCCGACAGGATGCTCTCGATTGTGCATCTGTAAATGTTTGTTAGTGTTTTTGGTGACAAGCCACATTTTTTTAGCCTCCTGAGGTTGAAGAGGCGCTGTTGCGCCTTCCTGTGGCACTGTATTGTCCTCAAAGCGAGCAGTCTGTCTGGGAGCAAGACATCTTGGTCCGCGACGGGGCTGGTTTTTCTTTTGTAGTCCGTGATTGACTGTAGACCGTGCCACATACCTCTCGTGTCTGAGCCGTTGAATTGCCACTCTACTTTGTCTCTATACTGACGCTTAGCTGGTTTGATTGCCTTGCGGCGGGAATAGCTACACTGTTTGTATTTGGTCATGTTTCCGCTCACCTTGCCCTGATTAAAAGCAGTGGTTTGCGCATTGGCGAAAATCTGATATCAACTTTGGAGGGGACAATTACATGACATTTTCTCAAGAGCAATTCCTGAGGGGGACACCAAAAGTAGTGCAGTAAAACATAGCCTACATTGTAATATGGTAAATGTATATTGAGGAACCAAAGAAATAAGGTGTTTGCCGTACTCCTAACTACCGGTACCCAAAACTACACAACTAATCACAACAGCAATACCAACTGAGCTACAGCCCTCCCTGTAGCTCAGTTGGTAGAGCATGGTGTTTGCAAAGCCAGAGTTGTGGGTTCGATTCCCACGGGGGGCCAGCACAGAATTTTTTTTAAGTCGCTCTGGATAAGAGCGTCTGCTAAATGACTAAAATGTAGTTGCCTTTAACAAATCTTAGTTCAGTCACCAGTTTAAGTTGAGAGTGGGGGTATCCATGGCATTTTCCAATTATGTTCCTATTTTACAAGTAAAAAAAACTGAGAACCTTTCATAATGTTGCCAAACAAAGACTCAACAAACTTACCTGAGACTCCCTGTCTCTGCCAGTCTGTCCCTGCATATCTGTCCCCAACTCTGCTGTCTGTGTGCCATCTGTTGCCTGCTCTGCCTAATGACATCATTGTGAAACATTTCCATTAGAATTTCATTTCTTTCTTATGAACATTTTATCAACTAGTCTTTGAGATATTAGGCTACTAGGGTTCTTACAATGCGTTTTGGTGTATTGAAAAATACTCTGATGTCCGTCTTTTATTTTTCTGCCATTTTTCTACCTGGCTGGCTGGCTACACACACAGTGTGTAGGTTATTTACAGTAGGAGATGGGCTTCTATCATCTTCTATCATCATTCTATTTGGGCTTCGATCTAAAAGGTAGCTAGCAAATGTGAAACGGATTAAAATGACAAGAGTTGACAGCTGTATGAGTTCACCATTTACACAACATATGCTGCAACCTTTTGTAATTTTAATAGTTTGTTTCATATTGGCTGGCTTCCAACAATAGCTGAATTTGCAAAGCTAGCGAGCACCAATTCAGTTTCAGTGGTGTTTGCTATAATCTTTGCTACCCGGGTTAAATAAAGGTGAAATAAAATAAATAAATAAAAGTTCACTTGCGACAATTTAGCTTTTGCAACGAGACCATTAAATATATTTAAGACAATGGTAGAAGAGAGTGTAGTTCTGTTCAGTTTGGATTTCAGTTTATCGCTAACCTTATCACAGAGACTTTGAAGCACTAACTTACATCATCTGCATGCTGATTCCATCTTTGACGACGCCACATAAATGGAATAGGTACTAGCTAGCTTAATAGTTAATATTTGCGCGCTAGCTCTGCATATTCAGCTAGTGTATGTGCGCGATTGACTGGATTAACCTCATGTCAGTTACGTGCATTGAGTGCCTTTCAGACAGTAGATATGACCTCTCTGTTACCTAGCAAGCTAAGGAACTGGCAGTGGATCAAACCATTGTGAGGCAAAGGGTGGGGGGGTTGCAATCTTTTGAAACTTAAAAACGCGCTATTAAGTGTCTGTAATCAGCACAATTGCTTTCATTGCGTATTATTAATATTATTTAAATTACATAGTTATGTTTCAGTGATATATTGGGGGGGACATGTCCCCCCCGCCCCCCCCGGGATTTCCGCCCCTGGTTTCGCGCTTTCAGTTTTTCGCGAATGCTGCCATCAATCCACGGTTTCTGGTTGGGGAATGTTTTAACAGACACTGTGGGTACAACATCACCGATGCACTTGCTAATAAACTCGCTCACCGAATCAGTGTATTCATCCATGTTGTTGTTCGACGCTATGCGGAACATATCCCAGAGCCAGTTTCATCATAGCGCTTGATGGTTTTTCGACTGCACTTGAAGAAGCTTTCAAAGTTATTGAAATTTTCCACGTTGACTGACCTTCATGTCTTAAAGTAATGGACTGTCATTTCTCTTTGCTTATTTGAATTGTCTCAAAGACATTAAGAAGGAAAGAAATTCCAGAAATTAAACTTTTAACAAGGCACACATATTAACTGAAATGCATTCCAGGTGACTACCTCATGAAGCTGGTTGAGAGAATGCCAAGAGTGTGCAAAGCTGTCAACAAGGCAAAGGGGGGCTACTTTGAAGAATCTAAAATATATTTCGATTTGTTTAACACTTGGTTACAACATGATTCCATATTTGTTATTTCATAGTTTCGATGTCTTCACTATTATTCTACAATGTAACAAATAGTCAAAATAAAGAAAACTCTTGAATGAGTCGGTGTGTCCAAACTTTTGACTGGTACTGTATATAAGGCGGCGCACAATTGGCCCAGTGTAGGCCGGGGTAGGCCGTCATTGTAAATAAGAATTTGTTCTGCCTTTATTTAACTTGCCTAGTTAAATAAAGGTTAACAAATATATTATAATATTGTCTTTGTATCTCAAAATTATTGTACTGTGGTTAACCTTAAAAATTTCATTGAAAATTACTCAAATTTCAAAGATTTAATTCAACCAGTGAGTGCCCTTAGATCATGGGAAAAGGCTGCACTTGACCGTTGCACTTCAATCATTCCCACGGTGAATGGCTAGGCCCCTACGCTATGAAACCACACACTATTGTAGAGACTTTGATATTACCGGACGCAATTGATATGGTGAGGAGGCAGAGGTACAGAAACTCACATCAATACCTTTGTCAAATAAAACTGATAAATTAAGAATTTGTGTTTTTGCTAGCAATCATGAGGAAACTCTGACTGAACGACTCAAAAACTCCCCAGCTTATGCTCTCCAAATCAATGTTAGCTGTGAAGGCCGAGATGCCCATGCATTGACTTATGTTCGCTCTATATGTCGGGGGATGTTATTCACATGGACATATTGTTCTGTCTCACGATTCCAGAGCATGAAACGGCACAGGAGATGTTCAGTGTGCTGAGTGGCTAAATTGATGAAAAACTGATTCCATGGGATCGAATGGTGGGCTTTTGCACAGATGGGGCTCCATCTATGGCGGGACGGCAGGCAGGCCTCTGCAGTCTTGTTTTTAATATGTCTCCTTCTGCGATATGGATGCATTGTATGATACAACAATAGCAATTGGTGGCAAAAGAGCTGAGTACAGAACTCTGAGACATACTGCAGCAGGTAACTTTGATTGTAAACTACATCAAACCACATCTACTGTGCACACACCTGTTCGCAAAACTATTTGGAGATATGAGATCAGAGCATGACAATGTTCTATTTCACACCGAGGCTTGGTGGTTATCGAGGGGGATTGTTGGCAAGATTTGTTTTTGCATTGAGAGAGGAACTGTTGTCATTCACAATGGATGTAAAGAAAAAAAGACTTGGTTGACTTTGCCTCCTTACTTATGTAACAGACATATGAGAGAAACTGAACGCAAGCATGCAGGGGAAATACAAAAACATTCTACAGATGAGTGACAATCAGTGGATTCAGAGGAAATAATTCTTATTGGAGAGAGAGTCTTTCAAAAGCTAGCCATGCCCCCTTCCCTCGGCTGTGCATGTTTTTAACGGAAAACAACAACAGTAAGTGTCCTACACGGGTGATGACTGCTCACCTCCAACGCTTGGAAGAGCACTTTGGGACCTTCTTCCCAATCTGTTTGACTGTGATTCTTGCTCAGTTGACATGCCGGTAAGTAAAATCGATCAGCTGATCGAGCTGTCACGTGACCAATTGTATTCACGGGTCACTATGGAGGAGTTTTGGTTCCTAACTCAAAGGGAAAACCCTGCCATCTCCCTCTGAGCATTAATGCTACGTTCACAACAACTGGGAACTCGGAAGTCTCCGACTTCCGACTTTAGTGCGTTTAAAGTAACTGGGAACTCTGAAGAAGATTTAGCAAAGACTGGGGAAAATTGTTTTGAACGGTCATCCAACTCGAAATTCCAACTCGGGAACTCAGGTCTCTTTCTAGGACTCTGAATTTCCGAACTGAAGATCACTGATGTCATGATTTGACCTCCTACTTTTCCAAGGTCCCAGTTGTCTTGAAAGCACAATAAAACCAACGATACCCTTCGTCAGCTCATACAATATATGTGTGAAACTGGATTCAGTGCTCTCGTCTACCTTAAAACCAAATATAGATCCAGGTTGGGTGTGATAGCAGAGATGTTATTTTTATTTAACCATTATTTAACTAGGCAAGTCAGTTAAGAACAAATTCTTATTAACGATGACGGCCTACACCGGCCAAACCCAGACGACGCTGGGCCAATTGTTCGCCGACCTATGGGACTCGCAATCACGGCCGGTTGTGATATAGCCTGGATTCGAACTAGGGTGTCTGTAGGGACGCCTATAGCACTGAGATGCAGTGCCTTAAACCGCTGCACCACTCGGGAGCCCGAAAGGGAAAGAAGGTAGAGACAACAATACATAATGCGAAGCAGCCACAATTGTCTGTAAGAGTGTCCATGAGTGTCCATTAAGTCTTTGAATGAAGAGATGGAGATAAAACTGTCCAGTTTGAGTGTTTTTTGCAGCTCGTTCCAATCGCCAGCTGCAGCGAACTGTAAAGAGGAGCGACCCAGGGATGTGTGTGCTTTGGGGAACTTTAACAGAATGAGACTGGCAGAACGGGTGTTGTATGTGGAGGATGAGGGCTGCAGTAGGTATCTCAGATAGGGGGAGAGAGGCCTAAGAGGGTTTTATAAATAGGCATCAACCAGTGGGTCTTGTGACGAGTATACAAAGATGACCAGTTTACAGAGGAGTTTAGAGTGCAGTGATGTGATGTGTCCTATAAGGAGAATTGGTGGCAAATCTGATGGCCGAATGGTAAAGAACATCTAGCCGCTCGAGAGCACCCTTACCTGACGATCTATAAATGACGTCTCCGTAATCTAACATGGGTAGGATGGTCATCTGAATCGGGGTTAGTTTGGCAGCTGGGATGAAAGAGGAGTGGTTACGATAGAGGAAACCAAGACTAGATTTAACTTTAACCTGCAGCTTTGATATTTGCTCAGAGAAGAACAGTGAACCATCTAGCCATACTCCCAAGTACTTGTATGAGGTATTTGTATTTATTATGGATCACCATTAGCCAATGCAGCAGCTACTCTTCCTTGGGTCCAGCAAAATTAAGGCAGTTTATACAATTTTAAAACATTACAATACATTCACAGATTTCACAACCCACTGTGTGCCCTCAGGCCCATACTCCACCACTACCACATATCTACAGTACTAAATCCATGTGTATGTATAGTGCTTATGTTATTTATCATGTGTGTGTGTGTATGCATGTATGCATGTGTCTGTGCCAATGTTTGCTTCACAGTCCCCACTGTTCCATAATCTGTTTTTTTAATCTGTTTTTTAAGTCTAATTTTACTGCTAGCGTCAGTTACTTGATCTGGAATAGAGTTCCATGTAGTCATGGCTCTATGTAGTACTATGTGCCTCCCATAGTCTGTTCTGGACTTGGGGACTGAAGAAACCTCTTGTGGCATGTCTTGTGTGGTATGCATGGGTGTCCGAGCTGTGTGCCAGTAGTTTAGACAGACGGCTCAGTGCATTCAACATATCAATACCTCTCATAAATAAAAGTAGTGATATAGTCAATCTCTCCTCCACTTTGAGCCAGGAGAGATTGACATGCATTCTATTAATGTCTCTGTGTACATCCAAGGGCCAGCCGTGCTGCCCTGTTTTGAGTCAATTGCAATTTTCCTAAGTCATTTGTAGCACCTGACCACACGACTGAACAGTAGTCAAGGTGCAACAAAACTAGGGCCTGTAGGACCTGCCTTGTTGATAGTGTTGTTAAGAAGGCAGAGCATCGCTTTATTATAGACAGACTTCTCCTCATCTTAGCTGCTACTGCATCAATATGTTTTGACCATGACAGTTTACAATCTAATGTTACTCCAAGCAGTTTTGTCATCTCAACTTGCTCAATTTCCACATTATTTATTACAAGATTTAGTTGAGGTTTAGGGTTTAGTGAGTGTTTTGTTCCAAATACAATGCTTTTAGTTTTAGAAATATTTAGGGCTAACTTATTCCTTGCCACCCACTCTGAAACTAACTGCAGCTCTTTGTTGAGTGTTGCAGTCATTTCAGTCACTGTAGTAGCTGACGTGTATAGCGTTGAGTCATCCTCATACATAGAAACTCTGGCTTTACTCAAAGTCAGTGGCATGTCGTTAGTAAAAATCTAAAAAAGCAAGGTGCCTAAACAGCTACCCTGGGGAATTCCTGATTCTAACTGGATTATATTTGATAGGCTTCCATTAAAGAACACCCTCTGTGTTCTGTTAGACAAGTAACTCTTTATCCACATTATAGCAGGGGGTGTAAAGCCATACACACAAGTTCTTCCAGCAGCAGACTATGATCAATAATGTCAAAAGCTGCACTGAAGTCTAACAAGACAGCCCCCACAATCATTTTATCATCGATTTCTCTCAGCCATTCATCAGTAATTTGTGTAAGTGCTGTGCTTGTTGAGTGTCCTTCCCTATAAGCATGCTGAAATTCTGTTGTCAATTTGTTTACTGTAAAATAGCATTGTATCTGGTCAAACACAATTTTTTCCAGAAGTTTATTAAGGGTTGGTAACAGGCTGATTGGTTGGCTATTTGAGCCAGTAAAGGGGGCTTTACCATTCTTGGGTAGCCGAATGACTTTAGCTTCCCTCCAGGCCTGAGGGCACACACTCTCTATTAGGCTTAAATTAAAGATGTGGCAAATAGGAGTGGCAATATCGTCTGCTATTATCCTCAGCAATTTTCCATCTAGATCGTCAGACCCTGGTGGCTTGTCATTGTTGATACACAATCATTTTTTCACCTCTTCCACACTGACTTTACGGAATTCAAAAGTACAATTCTTGTCTTTCATAATTTGGTCCGATATACTTGGATGTGTTGGGTCAGCGTTTGTTGCTGGCATGTCATCCCTAAGTTTGCTTATCTTGCCAATGAAAAAGTCATTAAAGTTGTTTGCTTTGTGATGAATGAGCCATCTGATTCAATAAATGGAGCCGAGTTAGCATTTTTTCCCAAAATTTCATTTAAGGTGCCCCAAAACGTTTTACTATCATTCTTTATATAATTTGTCTTTGTTTCATAGTGTAGTTTATTTTTATTTAGTTTAGTCACATGATTTCTTAATTTGCAGTACATTTGCCAATCAGTTGGGCTGCCAGACTTAATTGCCATACCTTTCGCCTTATCCCTCTCAACCATACCATTTTTTAATTCCTCAGAAATCCAAGGGGATTCAACAGTTTTTACAGTAATTTTCTTAATGGGTACATGCTTATTAGTAACTGGAATAAGTCGTTTCATAAATGCGTCAAGTGCAGCATCTGGTTGCTCCTCATTACACACCACATACCAGCAAATATTCTTCACATCATCAACATATGAATCACTACAAAACATATTGTATGGCCTCTTATACACTATATTAGGCCCGGCCTTTGGAACTTTGGTTTCTCTAGATATGGCTATTATATTGTGATCACTATAACCTATGGATTTGGATACTGCTTTAAAGCAAATATCTGTAGCGTTAGTAAAACTGTAATCAATACTTGTTGATGATTTTATTCCTGTGCTGTTTGTAACTACTGTTAATGTTGCGACAGTTCGTTTCTGGTAACAGAACAAATAGTCAGCACATAGTAACTTCTGATTTAGCTGTACTTTAATTAATGCAAACACGTGTGTGGTAAATGGGTTGTTCGTATATACGGTCTCGCTGTTTTACCTCGCAGGGCAAAACAGAGAAGAGAGCGTCACATTCTATTGTTCTCTCATTTATACCGAGAGATATTTCCCGCTCAATGCCGACCTGTCCGAGGGAGGAGGAGCGTGGTTTAAACTTGCTCCTCCTGTCGTCGGCGTGTAGGCTGATCCCAGCGTCGTGACGCACTTCCTGTTGCCGGTTCTAGTTCTTGTCTTCAACAGATGATTTACTCGTAGTTTATGTACTTAGCATAGCTTCCCCAGTATTATAAAGGTTATGCATATAAATAGCCAGTTCAACCCTAACACTACCCTGGTAGGTTGACTGACAACCTGATCCAGGTTGAAGACACTGGTTACAGTTTGAAGTTTTTTCCTGAGTGGGCAGCTTGATGATAGCCAGTCAATATTTAAATCACCCATAAAATATACTTCTCTGTTGATATCACACACATTATCAAGCATTTCACACATATTATCCAGATACTGACTGTTAGCACTTGGTGGTCTATAGCAGCTTCCCACAAGAATGGGCTTTAGGTGAGGCAGATGAACCTGTAGCCATATTACTTCAACAGTATTTAACATTAGATTGTCTCTAAGCTTTACAGGAATGTAGTTCTGAATATAGACTGCAACACCACCTCTGTTGACATTTCTGTCTTTTCGGTAGATGTTATAACCATGTATTTCTACCACTGTATCATCAAAGGTATTATCTAAGTGAGTTTCAGAGATAGATGACATTCATATTCTGACTGTTACAAGCAAGTTATTGACTTCATGACCTTGTTTCTTAGGCTGCATATGTTAAAATGGGCTATTTATTTAGCACTTTTCTGGGTTGCTTAAAAAGGTTTTACGGCGAAAGCATAAATTTAGAGTATGTTAGGACAGTACATTTACAAGAGTTGTGTGTAATGTTTTGTCAATTCAAAGACAGGGTCACCAAAACCATAAAACCAGCTAAAATGATGCACTAACCTTTTACAATCTCCATCAGATGACACTCCTAGGACATTATGTTAGACAATGCATGCATTTTTAGTTCTATCAAGTTCATATTTATATCCAAAAACAGCGTTTTACTATGGCATTGATGTTGAGGAAATCGTTTCCCTCCAATAACCGGCAGTCAAGTCAGCACCACAAATTAAATAATTAAAATTAGAAAACATTGGTAAAATATTATATTGTCATTTAAAGAATTATAGATTTACATCTCTTGAACGCAATCAACTTGCCAGATTTAAAAATAACCTTACTGGGAAATCACACTTTGCAATAATCTGAGCACTGCGCCCAGAAAAATACGCGTTGCGATACAGACTAGCCGTCATGTTGGGGAGATCTAAAATCGAAAATACTATGTAAATAATCCATTACCTTTGATTCTCTTCATCAGATGTCACTTCCAGGTATCACAGGTCCATAACGAATGTAGTTTTGTTCAAAAAAGCTCATCATTTATGTCCAAAAATCTCCGTCTTGTTAGCACATGATCTAAGCCCGCCGGACTTCACTTCATGAACGAGGGGAAAAAATATATTTACGTTCGTTCAAACATGTCAAACGTTGTATAGCATAAATCATTAGGGCCTTTTTTAACCAGAACATGAATAATATTCAAGGTGGACGAATGCATTCTCTTTTATAACGTATTGGAACGAGGGTACCCAACATGAACTCGCGCGCCAGGTGTCTAATGGGCCATCATCGTTCCATGGCTCTTGTTCGGTCAGATCTCCCTCCAGAAGACTCAAAACACTTTGTAAAGGCTGGTGACATCTAGTGGAAGCAATAGGAAGTGCCAAAATATTCCTCAGCCCCTGTGTTTTTCAATGGCATAGGTTTAAAGGTAATACAACACATCAGGTATCCACTTCCTGTCAGAAAATGTCTCAGGGTTTTGCCTGCCAAATGAGTTCTGTTATACTCACAGACACCATTCAAACAGTTTTAGAAACTTTAGAGTGTTTTCTATCCATATATAATAAGTATATGCATATTCTAGTTACTGGGTAGGATTAGTAACCAGATTAAATCGGGTACATTTTTTTATCCAGCCGTGCAAATACTGCCCCTAGCCCTAACAGGTTAAGGAGCTCCTTTAGCACCTCGGACTCAGTGACTGCCTGCAGGGAGAAACTTTGTAGCGGGGCAGGGGAAAAAGAGGGAGGAGCATCGGGGCTAGTTGCATTAAAAGGGGTGGGAGATGAGGAAATGTTGGAAGGGCAAGGAGGCATGGCTGAGTCAAATAGGAATCCTGATCCAACAATCGAGGCTGTATCAGGCTGTATCACATCCGGCCGTGATTGGGAGTCCCATAGGGCGGCACACAATTAACTCAGTGTCGCCCGGGTTTGGCAGGGGTAGGCCGTCATTATAACTAAGAATTTGTTCTTAACTGACCTGCCTAGTTAAATAAAGGTTAAATAAAAAAAATATATAAAAAAATCAACAAGGAGCTATTTGAAAGTTTAATGCTTACAAAAACAGCATATTAAATTGTTTGGGGACAGACTTGGTGGAGACAACTGGGCACCGAAGGTGTTCCTTGGTAAAGATTGCCACTCCTCCACCTTTGAAAGATCTGTCTTGCCGAAAAAGGTCATAACCAGAAAGGTTAACATCAGTGTTCAAAACACTCTTTCTTAACCACGTCTCAGTAATGACTAACACATCTGGATTGGAACTGTGAACCCACACTTTTGATCAATTTTAGGTAATAAGCTTCTAGTGTTAAACGGCAGAAAACCCAGGCTTTTATGAGAGCATAAATCAGTGAAGCAGATAACAGAGCACAAGTCAGAATTGTGGCTAGCAATAGTAGATGGGCTAGGGTGTACATGCACATTTCCAGATATCATCAGCAGTAATACACTCAGGCCACGGCTGAGGACAGGGAGAGCTCTGCAATGTTTATTTATGACATTTGAATGTGCATTAGATGGCAACAAGATCATATTGTATAGCAATTTCATCAGGTAACATGACTACAAAGCCCGCGAGAGGTGGTTGGAATAGGATGGGAGACCAAGAGTCCATGTAACCAATAGAGTCAGAGTCCCGAGTGTGGGAACAAACAGTCTGTCCCACGGTTGGGTAAACAAGTAAGTTCATAGTCAACAAAGCATGCAGGAGTCATGAGGCAAATAGCATAAAGCACAAGAAAAATATATAACGACTTGGGGCTAGCCATTGTAAGTTCAGAGTCACAAAGATGAGATGTGCACTGTTGACCAGGCCCCCTGACTTTGAGAATCTCTGACGCGACATGAATCAAGCACACCCATCTCATTAGTGGTGGTGAGATAAGATACATTATGTCAGACTACAACATTGGTTGTTAATTCCATAATTTTTGGGCTAAGCATTAGCCTAGCGCCAAGGCTGGCTGTGGGTTTTGGGTAAGCATTAGCCTAGCACTTAGGGCTGTGGGGGTTTGGGTAAGCATTAGCCTAGCGCCAAGTCTGACTGTGGGGGTTTGGGTTAGCATAAGGCTAATTTAGCACTCAGGTATAATATTATAATGCAGCCTGCTGTCTTGGAGTAGGGAAACTAGGGGGAAACAAATGCATTAAACCCTCCCAAGGGAGAAGAAGCATGTTACCCGGTAAACAGGGTACTCCATCCCTATTAGCTTGACTTATTGGCTTGGATAGTCAATGTCTCAGGATGAAAACCTCTCAGGACTCTACAGGAGCTTTGAATCTTAATCGAATGATCAAGATCATGGTGGCAATTTGCTATCAATTTGATTAACTGCACACTTTGTCCCAGAATAATTATTGTATTCAATCTATTAACTCTTCTTCTCCTCAATCTAATGTTGCTCCTATTTTGTATTTGTATTTATTAGGGATCCCCATCTGTTGCCAAGGCAGCAGCTACTCTTCCTAGTGTCAAAACACATTAAAGCACTTACATTACATATAAAACAAAAGATTAAACAGTAGGGGCATACATACCCTAGGCCCAGGGGTACACTACCCTCCATTTCTCACGTTCATGCATGACTGCTCCCTATACATGACTTAATAAGGCTGATCTGTAATAAACAGGTGCTTACCAGCAGTAATCATTCATCATCATGTGTTACTGCTTTTTACGACCCATGCTGTTATCTTTTCATCTGATTGCCCTATAGGTGAGCCTTTAATGTGGATAGTTTTTTGCTCCTCATTTACATATGAGCTTAGCTGGGGTCTCCGGGGAGGCCTTTGATGCTGTGGGAGGAAGGGAGAAGAGAGGAGAGGGGAGGGGCCGAGGGGAAGCGATGATGGGACGGTACAGCTCCTCCGCTGACTGTTTTCGCCTTTTATGTGCTTTTATGTTGCTGCAATACTTCACCTGATAAAAGCAGTGTATTGAGATTCATGTTTGTAAACATTAAACTATCTATGGATGTTGTTTTGTTGTTGCCTTGTGGAGACTCCCCTGCCTACCACCCGTTCCTCAATGTTTACAAAAATAAAGTGGATACAGTAGCACAATAAACATGCTCCGGTCTACTGAAGGTTTTTCCGTCTTTACCATATAAGCAAAATCATTTTATTTGTTGTCTGCTTGTTTTCTCAGCCAATTACTTCTGCGTCCTTTCTCTGGCAAAGTTGTGTTATTACAAAGGCACTTTGGAGAACGTGTCACTTATGTCAGAAGAGAAAACGCTGAACAAGCTGTTAGATTGGGATATAACAGAATGTTTGTGTGAAGTGATATGGAACCTAAACTACAGCAGCATTCTGTTTTTACGAGGCATTGTATTGTGTTTTATACATTTTGGCTGGCTAGTGGGAAAGCTGCAATTCTGCCTACTTTTGTCCTATTTAGCTCCACTCATAGAACAACTTTGTTTAGCTTTATTCAGATGACATTCGCTGAGATGGAAATGAATCCGTTTTTGTACCCCAGGTCCAGTTGGGTTGATTACATCATGCTAATTTGAGGGCCAAGGGGTTAGTGCTACATGTCAGCACATTGCATATAGTTTTGCACAATGACCCTGACCCTAACTAAACCTTTACCATGTCCCCTTGTTCTCTGTGTCTCCTCCAGGGTATTAGCAGTCTGTTCAGCTCTCTGAAGGTGGTGCGCCTGCTGCGTCTGGGCCGGGTGGCCCGTAAACTGGACCACTATCTGGAGTATGGAGCAGCTGTATTGGTCCTACTGGTGTGTGTGTTTGGCCTGGTGGCCCACTGGCTGGCCTGCATCTGGTACAGCATTGGCGACTACGAGGTCATTGACGAGGTCACCAACACTATCAAGACGGACAGCTGGCTCTACCAGTTAGCCATCAACCTCGGGTCGCCATATTGCTACAATGCCAGCGGCTCAGGCCAATGGGAGGGTGGCCCCGGGAAAGACTCTCTGTACATCACGTCTCTTTACTTCACCATGACCAGCCTGACCACCATCGGGTTTGGCAACATCGCCCCCACCACGGATGGAGAGAAGATCTTCTCTGTGGCCATGATGATGGTGGGCTGTAAGTAACTGGGCTTGGTTGTTTTCCCTTCTCCATGGTGTTGGTTGGATGGCTAGCTGGTTGGTTGGTTGGATGGCTAGCTGGTTGGTTGGTTGGATGATTGGTTGGTTGGTTGGATGGCTAGCTGGTTGGTTGGTTGGATGATTGGTTGGATGGCTAGCTGGTTGGTTGGATGGCTAGCTGGTTGGTTGGTTTGTTGGATGATTGGTTGGATGGCTAGCTGGTTGGTTGGTTGGTTGGTTGGTTGGATGGATGGTTGGTTGGATGATTGGTTGGATGGCTAGCTGGTTGGTTGATTGGTTGGATGGCTAGCTGGTTGGTTGGATGGCTAGCTGGTTGGTTGGTTTGTTGGATGATTGGTTGGATGGCTAGCTGGTTGGTTGGTTGGTTGGTTGGTTGGTTGGTTGGTTGGTTGGTTGGTTGGTTGGATGGATGGATGGATGGTTGGTTGGATGATTGGTTGGATGGCTAGCTGGTTGGTTGGTTGGATGATTGGTTGGATGGCTAGCTTGTTGGTTCGTTGGTTGGTTGGATGGATGGTTGTTTGGCTGGTTAGTTGATTAGTTGGCTGGGTGGGCAGCAGTTCCAGGGAGATCGCTGATAGTACAGAGTGATGATGGAGAGAATAGATCTCCACGATTACGATAGCGAGCAATGATGACACGTTGATGATTAATGACACACAATACTCCCCATCGTCTGTCAGCATAATCTTGGGTGGCAATCTGAGCAACAAAGAGAGAGATGAGGATAGGCTGCTCTCAGATAGAGCGAGAGAAACATACTGTAGTGAATGCTTTGCTCCACTGCTGTAAACAGATCTGATGGTATTTGGGTCTCCTCTATCTGCCAGCTCTGCAAGTCCTCTGGGCTGTCCTGTCCTGTCCTGTCCTGTCCTGTGATAGTCAGGGGCTCACACTGTGTCAGTCTGATTCTGTAGACTGTCAGAGCCAGGCTAGCCAATAAACAACAGAGCAAAATGATCTGTGTTTCCCTCTGAGTTGTCTGGGCATAGCTGATAGTGTTGGCATGGCGTGCCACTGTGCCACAGCCACCTAGCACACAAAACAGACAACACTGTGTTGTTTGTGTTTTGGACCCATGTGAGTGTGAGTAGTGGAGCTGAACAGAGATAAGATTGGTTCAGCAGCCCCAGTCAGAGGAGCTCGCTCAGTGAAGTGATCACAGGCTTATTAATTGGCACCTTTTCCCATTACTCTGGATAAGGCCATTCTTAACTCCTCCTCCTCCCCCTCCCACCTCTTTCTCTGGCTGTCAGAAATCACTTTTAGATTAATGATCCACTTAGCTATCAGGAGCTGATAGGAGGGTGACTTGTACAAATTGTATTAACATGCATGTACACGCACACACTTACATTACATGCAATGCACATGCTAGCGCCTACATACACTTTTGCAAACATTATGCCATTACTCATATACTGTATGCACATGAAAAGTTTATTTCCAAAATGCTATATCCAACAATTTTTTTACTTTGTGATTTCTCATGAGAAATGAGAACACACCTTAATGTGTGTTCTCAGATTTTTTTATTCATGGATTTAAATGTGTTCTTTTGCAAAACACTATATATATCCATTGTTTAGCTGGAATTTAATGTTTGTGTCCTGTATTTTTGACTGTGATATGTGGTTAGCTCACCTAGCTATCTTAAGACGAATGCACTTACTGTAAGTAACTATGGATAAGAGAATCTGCTAAATTACAAAAATGTTAAATGTAAATATTTTACATACAGATTTCATATTACTGTATTGACTTATATGACTGTATAAAACCTCTCAGTACTACTTATTTCTCTGAGAGTGAGGCAGATATATAGCATTTTGCAAAAAAAACATGATTATTTGTCTCTCTAAAATGAAATCATCAAGTGATAGATTTGAAATAAATACATATTTCATTGAACAACCCCATGCCATGATTAGATAGTGAAAAAACACACCAATCCCTTTCATAATTTTTCCTCACTAGTCCAAAAACGAACAGCTTAATTAAATAGTACCCGCAAAACACCAGTCTCAACGTCAACAGTGAAGAGGCGACTCCAGGATGCTAACCTCCTAGGCAGAGTTGCAAAGAAAAAGCCATATCTCAGACTGGCCAATAAAAAGAAAAGATTAAGATGGGCAAAATAACACTGACACTGGACCGAGGAACTCTCCCAAGATGTCCAGCATCCCAGAGTCACCTCTTCACTGTTGACATTGAGACTGGTGATTTGCGTGTACTATTTAATGAAGCTGCCAGTTGAGGACTTGTGAGGCGTCTGTTTCTCAAACTAGACACTCTAATGTACTTGTCCTCTTGCTCAGTTGTGCACCGGGGCCTCCCACTCCTCTTTCTATTCTGGTAAGAGCCAGTTTACGCTGTTCTGTGAAGGGAGTAATACACAGCGTTGTATGAGATCTTCAGTTTCTTGGCAATTTCACACATGGAATAGCCTTCATTTCTCAGAACAAGAATAGACTGACGAGTTTCAGAAGAAAATTCTTTGTTTCTGGCCATTTTGAGCCTGTAATTGAACCCACAAATGCTGATGATCCAGATACTCAACTTGTCTAAAGAAAGCCCGTTTTATTGCTTCTTTAATCAGCACAACCATAATTGGAAAAGGGTTTTCTAACGATAAATTAGCCTTTTAAAATGATAAACTTGGATTTGCTAACACAACATGCCATTAGAACACAGGAGTGATGGTGGAGGATAATGGGCCTCTGTACGCCTATGTAGATATTCCATTAAAAATCTGCTGTTTTCAGCTACAATAGTAATTTACAACATTAACAATGTCTACACTGTATTTCTGATCAATTTGATGTTATTTTAAGGGACAAAAAATGTGGTTTTCTTTCAAAAACAAGGATTTCTAAGTGACCCCAAACTTTTTCTACATCGTCTTGAATACATGCCAGTACAACTGTAAATGCACACACTTATATGCATTTGTCGGTTCATGCACACGGGCACATGCATACACACACATGCATGCATGCACACACAAATACAGTACAGTTGTGACTACATAAATTGTAATAAAAGTAGAGAAATTAAAGCACTTTCCAACCTCACTGCTCTCTGTGTTTCTGTGAGTTTGAGGTTTTATTATGAGAGGTAAATCAAAGACATGGATTATTAGTCGACCCTATCCCAGTCACTGGGAATTATGGGAATTACCTGAGCTTAGCTCGTCAGCAGGCGGATGGCAAGGGCGCTGGGTGGAAGGATGGAGTAAAGGACGGGTTTTGCCTGAGGAGCCTGCGCTTGATGGCCGAGTCTGTAAAACAGTAGAGACTTCTTCTCCCCAGTGAGTGAGGGAATGAGAGAGGAGACAAGAGAGGCAGAGCAGTGAACTAGAGAGCAGTTTTATTTGAGCAGAATCGCTTCGGCGGATGTAAAAGTGTATTGAAAACCATAACACATGATTGGGGTTGTGTAAGGATCAGGATTAATTCCATCAGTTGCAAAGAGGAAGCTTCAATATCTACTGTTTCTGTGCCATGATGTCCATAGAGCTCACCAAGTAGATTGGCATTTATTTTGTCCCCCTCCCCATTTGAGGACCCATTACCCAGTGATCAGCCCAGAGTCAGGCCTAAGAAACAGTGATGGGGCGTGGGTGGAGGAGGTCTGAGGGCGTTGACAGAGAAGCAGCTCGGAGTGTCTCTCCCCCTCTGGCTTTTTAGCTCCGATGCCCTGATTAATGGAGAGAGAGAGGGTTAGAGAGGGGGAAGAAGGACAGAGATTTCAAGGGACAGACACAGAAGCATAAAAATATACACAGTAGGTTGAAGAACAAGTGATGACAAAGAGAGAGAGGGAGGGAGCTGTATTGTCCTGCCTGCCCTGATCCATCCTGCAGTGGAATTGGAGAGCTTTTCTTTCTCTGGCTGCTCTGTCTGCAGGGCGATTAGTCTAATCCATAAAGGGGTGTCGTTCTCTGCACTCTCTGCTCTCTCTCTCTCTCCAGGAGTCCTCTAAACTGACTCATCCGGGTCACTGCTAATCCCACATCAAGTGGCCCAAATCAAGGGAGGCTCAGCCCAAAACCAGCTCCTTTACTCTGGAGGTGACTGCTGCCTTAGTGTCTGTATCCTGTGTGTGGATGCCTGGCGTCTTCCATATCATGCGTGTGCACGTGTGTGTGCACATGCATGTTCGGGTGCGCGAGAGTGTGTGTAGAGGTTCTGTGTGTGGTTGGGTGAGTTTGTTTAGTTGATTAGTATCCACATTATAAAGTGCATTCGGAAAGTATTCAGACCCCTTGACTTTTTCCACATATTGTTACGTTACAGCCTTATTCTAAAATGGATTTAATTGTTTTTTTCTCTCATCAATCTACATACAATATCCCATAATGACAAAGCATAGAATTTGTTTGCAAATAAATAAAAAAACAAGTATTTACATAAGTATTCAGACCCTTTACTTAGTACTTTGTTGAAGCACCTTTGGTAGCGATTATAGACTCGAGTCTTCTTGGGTATGATGCCACAAGCTTGGCACACTGATATTTGGGGAGTTTCTCATATTCTTCTCTGCAGATCTTCTCAAGCTCTGTTAGATTGGCTGCACAGCTATTTTCAGGTCTCTCCAGAGATATTAGATAGGGTTCAAGTCTGGGCTCTGGATGGGCCACTCAAGGACATTCAGAGACTTGTCCCAAAGCCACTCCTGCGTTGTCTTGGCTGTGTGCTTAGGGTTGTTGTTCTGTTGGAAGGTGAACCTTCTGAACCCCAGTCTGAGATCATGGGCGCTCTGGAGCAGGTTTTCATCAAGGTTTTCATCAGACCAGAGAATCTTGTTTCTCATGGTTTGAGAGCCCTTTAGGTACCTTTTGGCAAACTCCAAGTGGGCTGTCATGTGCCTTTTACTGAGGAGTGGCTTCTATCTGGCCACTTTACCATAAAGGCCTGATTGGTGGAGCGCTGCAGAGATGGTTGTCCTTCTGGAAGGCTCTCCCATCTCCACTGAGGAACTCTAGAGCTCTGTCAGAGTGACCATCGGAATCTTGGTCACCTTCCTGACCAAGCCCCTTCTCCCCTGATTGCTCAGTTTGGCCGGGTGGCCAGCTCTAGGAAGAGTCTTGGTGGTTCCAAACTTCTTCCATTTCGTCCCACCTGCGGGACACAGCCAGTGAAATATCAGGGCGGAAAATTCAAAAACAACAAAATGTCATAATTCAACTTTCTCAAACATACAACTATTTTACACCATTTTAAAGATAAACTTCTCGTTAATCTAACCACATTGTCCGATTTCAAAAAGGCTTTACAGCGAAATCAAAACATTAGATTATGTTAGGAGAGTACATAGACAAAAATAATCACACAGCCATTTTCCAAGCAAGGACATGTGGCAATAAAACCCAAAACACAGCTAAATGAAGCACTAACCTTTGACGATCTTCATCAGATGACACTCCTAGGACATTATGTTACACAATACATGTATGTTTTGTTCAATAAAGTTCATATTTATATCCAAAAACAGCATTTTACATTGGCGCGTGATGTTGAGAAAATGTATTCCCACCAAAACGTCCGGTGAATGTGCACATCAATTTACAAAAATACTCATCATAAACGTTGACAAAATATATAATAATAATTTTAAGAATTATAGACTACCCCTGGATGCAACCGCTGTGTCAGATTTTAAAATAGCTTTACGGAGAAAGCACATTTTTCAATATTCTGAGTACATAGCTCAGCCATCAACTTCCTGACTAATGTCTTCAGATGTTGCTTCAATATATCCACATAATATTCCTTTCTCATGATGCCAGCTATTTTGCGAAGTGCACCAATCCCTCCTGCAGCAAAGCACCCCCACAACATGATGCTGCCACCCCCGTGCTTCACGTTTGGGATGGTGTTCTTCGGCTTGCAAGCCTCCCCCTTTTCCTCCAAACATGACGATGGTCGTTATTGCCAAACAGTTATATTTGTGTTTCATCAGACCAGAGGACATTTCTCCATGTGCAGTTGCAAACCGGAAATTGCTCCCAAGGATGAACCAGACTTTTGGAGGTCTACAATTTTCTTTCTGAGGTCTTGGCTGATTTCTTTTGATTTTGCCATGATGTCAAGCATAGAGGCACTGAGTTTGAAGGTAGGCCTTGAAATACATCCATAGGTACACCTCCAATTGACTCAAATGATGTCAATTAGCCTATCAGAAGCTTCTAAAGCCATGACATCATTTTCTGGAATTTTCCAAGCTGTTTAAAGGTACAGTCAACTTAGTGTATGTAAACTTCTGACCCACTGGAATTGTGAAATAATCTGTCTGTAACAATTGTTAGAAAAATTACTTGTGTCATGCACAAAGTAGATGTCCTAACCGACTTGCCAAACATATAGTTTGTTAACAAGAAATTTGTGGAGTGGTTGAAAAATGAGTTTTAATAACTTCAACCTAAGTGTATGTAAACTTCCGACTTCAACTGTAAATATACAGTACCAGTCAAAAGTTTGGACACACCTACTCATTCAAGGGTTTTTCTTTATTTTTACTATTTTCGCCATTGTAGAATAATAGTGAGACATGAAAACTATGAAATAACAAATATAGAATCATGTAGTAACCAAAAAATGTTAAACAAATCGACATATATTTTATATTTGAGATTCTTCAAAGTAGCCACCCTTTGTCTTGATGGCAGCTTTGCACACTCTTGGCATTCTCTCAACCAGCTTCATTAGGTAGTCACCAGGAATGCATTTCAGTTAACAGGTGTGCCTTGTTAATTTGTGGAATTTCTTTCCTTCTTAATGCATTTGGGCCAATCAGTTGTGTTGTGACAAGGTAGGGGTGGTATACAGAAGATAGCCCTATTTGGTTTTATTATGGCAAGAACAGCTCAAATAAGCAAAGAGAACTGACACTCCATCATTACTTTAAGACATAAAGGACGATCAATCCAGGGAATTTCAAGAACTTTGAAAGTTTCTTCAACTGCAGTCGCAAAAACCATCAAGCACTGTGATGAAACTGGGTCTCATGAGGACCACTACAGGAAAGGAAGACCCAGGTTACCTCTGCTGCAGAGGATAAGTTCATTAGAGTTACCAGCCTCAGAAATTGCAACCCAAATAGAGTTCAAGTAAGAGACACATTTCAATATCAACTGTTCAGAGGAGACTGTGTGAATCAGGCCTTCATGGTTGAATTGCTGCAAAGAAACCACTACTAAAGGACACCAATAAAAATAAGAGACTTTCGTGGGCTAAGAAACACGAGCAATGGACTTTCGACTGGTGGAAATCTGTCCTTTGGTCTGATGAGTCCAAATTTGAGATTTTTGGTTCCAACTGCCGTGTCTTTGTGAGACGCAGAGTACATTTGACATTTTAGTCATTTAGCAGATGCTCTTATCCAGAGCGACTTACAGTAGTGAATACATACATTTCATACATTTCATTTTCATTTCATGCACATCTTTTCAATTTTTTTTTTTTTTTTTTTATTATATATTTTTTTTTGTACTGGCCCCCCGTGGGAATCGAACCCACAACCCTGGCGTTGCACACACCATGCTGGCATTGCAAACACCATGCTCTACCAACTGAGCCACAGGGAAGGTGTCACCAGGAATGCATGTCCGCATGTGTAGTTCCCACCGTGAAGCATGGTGGAGGAGGTGTGATGTGTGGGGGTACTTTGCTGGTGACACTGTCTGTGATTTATTTAGAATTAAAGGCACACTTAACCAGCATTGCTCTGACAGCCTTCTGCAGTGATACGCCATTCCATGTGGTTTAGTGGGACTATCATTTGTTCTTCAACAGGACAATGACCCAACACATCTCCAGGCTGTGTAAGGGCTATTATTTCCTAGTTTTGATGTCTTCACTATTATTCTACAATGCAGAAAATAGTAAAAAATAAAGAAAAACCCTTGAATGAGTAGGTGTGTCCAAACTTTTGACTGGTACTGTATATATACACTAATTGTACAAAACATTTAGAACACCTTCTCTTTCCATGACAGACTGACCAGGTGAAACCAGGTGAAAGCTATGATCCCTTATCGATGTCACCTATTAAATCCACTTCAATCAGTGTCGATGAAGGGACAGGTTAAAGAAGGATTTTTAATCCTTGAGACAGTTGAGACATGGATTGTGTTTGCGTACCATTCAGAGCGTGAATGGGAAAGACAAAATATTTAAGTGCCTTTGAATGGGGTATGGTAGTAGGTGCCAGGCGCACTGGTTTGTGTCAAGAACTACAACGCTGCTGTGTTTTCACGCTCAACAGTTTCCCATGTGTATCAAGAATGGTCCACCACCCAAAAGATCTCCAGCCAACTTGACACAACTGTGGGAAGCATTGGAGTCAACATGGGCAGGCATCCCTGTGGAATGCTTTCGACACCTTATAGAGTCTCTGCCCCGACAAATTAAGGCTGTTCTGAGGGCAAAGGGGGGTTGCAACTCAATATTAGAAAGGTGTCCTTAATGTTTTGTACACTGTGTATTTATACATCGAAATCCCGATGTGGCCCTCGAGCCAAAAACTCTGTCCGGCCCTGAGTTAAAGGTCTACTTCTCTGCTTTTGAGAGGAGCTGGCTACTGTACCTGTAGACTTCCAGCAATTGCGCCAAGCTAACGATATGCTAATTTACATTATCTCCAAACTGCACACAGAGACATAAATATGGTATCCATGAGGTCATCTGACTCTGGGTAAGTAGGAAAATGACCTAAATTTAGAAATCTCACAGTTTCCCTTTAATCCCACTGGCATCGTGACCTTGCACTTTCTCACTAAATGTTTGGGAATATTTCTAGCTGAGGTTTTGCGTCAGAGTTTAGCCTCTCCCTCCTTTTGGAGCACAGCATGTAGACCATGGTTGCGGAGACTTCCTCTATGACTCTTACATCGCAGGGTTAAGTAGGGGGTTCCACTGTCAATATGACCTGCCTCATTTGACATGTTGGCATGACAACGGGTCAGGGGGACTTAGCTCAAGTGTGTGAGTGTGCAAGGGTTATGGAAGTGTTTCGTAAAATAGTTGAACCTCTACTAAACAAAATCACAAGTCTTGCATTACAGTATTATGCAATCCTTAATCAGTAACTCATGAATACCAGTTTCATATTTGCACTCTCCATGCAAATTACCCAAGGGTTGCATTTGTACTGATTCTGACACCATTTCCATAATTATCACCGTTCTAATTGTCCCTGTGGGCTATCTCCCTGACTCATTCATTTGTGATTCTCATTTTCCATTGACCTAATCTTCCCATGGGAAAAGTCCTGAAACACGGGAAATCAATTTTTTATTATAATGATTTCATTTCTCACAGCGATTTATGCATGCTGAACGGGTAGAGTCTGCAGTCTGACTTGCAGTGGGGGATAACTGAATCAAGCAGGTGCCATGCGTGATGGATTGGACCTCTTAAGTATAATTGCAGACAGTGTGAGTTGGGGTCTGGCTGCACGTGTCATGAACCTTTATTCATTGCACTGATACAGGATGAACCCACTCACCTGCTCTTCTTTAAGGGTTCCTTTATTCAAGGAGCTGTGAATAATGCCTTTAGAAGTAGGAGCCTTTAGAAGATGTCCTTCTCAGTTTACACAGCCTACAAAAACACTCCCAGTCCCTCAGACACCTAACCCGATCTAGAGTTAAATGAAACCTGAATTAATTTCCATGTCTGTAGTTACAGTATCTGATGCTACCAGTATGTAGCCTTGTGTAGAGTAAAGCCATCAAATAAATGGGGTGTTACTTCAGCTTACGTTGCTCGTTACAGTATATACCTGCTGGTGTGATCCGTGTGTGAGGGATGAGGGTGAGTGGTCCCAGTGTTTACCTGGCCAGGTGGTTCTCTGAGTGGTCCTCCATGACTTCATTATGGTTCTCCCCTAAGCCCCTGAGGGAGACCCCCTATGGCCTTGTTACCTTCAACAGCAGACCCACAGGACTGGTTATATTTGTTTCGCAGCTTAATTCAATCCCTCAGGTGTGCTGCCACTGTTAAATTCTTCTCACAACACACAGTGTGATTAGCACTCCTGCAACATTCATGCAACAAATACAGCAAGGTGGTCACTCGTGGTCATCAGTCTGGTTATTATTTTAATCGTGATCAATGAATGGAATTAAAGGGTTGAATGAGGCGATTTATCTTTGTTCATAACATTTTATTTAATGGCAGTGTCTGTGTGTTCTAATGGAAATTCCTCTCAAATTCACAATTTTTTCAGTGAGAGAAAAATTTAGATAACCATTTATGAACAAGACAGTTAAACCAGTTAACCCACTGTTCCTAGGCCGTCATTGAAAATAAGAATTTGTTCTTAACTGACTTGCCTAGAATATCAGTAATTGTTCAGTATGACTGATATAAATGACTGTTATGAAAAAGCACTCTACTTTTGATGTATTGTGTTATGAATGTTCCCCTCTCTGTATGTTTACTGTGCCAGTGTAACTAGTAAAGAGCAGATGTTCTACTACAGATCAGAACCCCCCCCCCCCTTGGGCTCTGCAAAAGCCATTATCTTCTCTAAATAGCATCAAATTGACTATTAAGTTGACCTAATGAAAAATAAACCCCACAATGTCAACGCTAAATAATATTTATTTACTCAATGAGAATTCTGATTATAGAAATGATAGTTCCCTCTTGGGGGTGAGAGTATGACTTATGCATGCTGCCTCTGCACATTGTTCATTCAATTATTACTTAGAGACACTGCAAGAATGTTTACTTAAAAAGGGAAGGCCTGATACACAATTACACCTTGTCAAAATAGATTTACACGGTTGTGGTACTTTTGGAAAGAAAAGTAGTTTCAATTGGCTGTTAGTGCCAGTGATTGGCTGCTTGACCATTGCGTCATAGACATTTATTGGACATTAATGTGTTGAGTTGTGGTTTTGGACCAGGCTCTGCAATGTGGTCTCAAGGCAATTTGTATTATTCTGTTAAATAAATCTGTGACACTCCATTTAGTATGATATGTTATGTTACGTTAGGTTACATTATGAATGGAATAGTGGTAGTACAATATCATACGAATTAGAGGACGTATAGTATCATACGTCTTACCAGGTCGTACAATAGCATATGAATTGGATGATGTAAGTTATCTTTTATTTTATTTATTTAACCTTTATTTAACTATGTTTGTAAGTTATCATACCTCTTGGAGGATGTATAGTTTTGGAGTCTTTCTCTGAGTCCAGGTTGCTTGTCTAAAGTAACGAGACCATTGTTAAGTATCATATGTCTTGGAGGTGCTCAGAAATATGTCAAGTATGTTTCGTTTGGCTCTGAGGCCAGGCTGGCAAGCGCAGAGCTAAGGCCATGCCCTCTGACTTGGTCTTTGACTTAAGGAGATAAGGTAGAATGTCAATGCTATCTTCAATTTGTATCCAAATACCCGGATTCATTTCCAGAGGTATTTTAGATTTAGAAACTAGACTTTTAATCTGAAATGTACAAGTTGGTATTGTCACCCTGCGGTCTGTTGAAGTTGACTAAACAACACTGTCAGCAGTCGTTCACAGGTGCGTTGATGTCAGGTGTGAGGTGCAGCTGTTTGAATCTGTCTGCATTGAGAGGAGAGTAGTTATTAATAATTCCACAGGGAAGGAAGGAAGGAACATGTGCCCTTCCTGCCTGCTGAATCATTCTCAACAACCAGCCTACCAGCCTCTTTTCTCTGGATCATGTGCCAGAGCGGATCCCTCCCCCATTGTAAAGTCTTTAAAGTTGTTATTTCTTGTCTTTTATTGTCTTTTTATTGGCTGGGAGAAAAAGACAGAACTATTTTTGGGTAAGGTCTCTATGGTAACAGGGAGCTGGGTTACAATCACAGCGTTGGAGGCAGTCAGTAAGCCTTGTGGAGCGCTAGTGTTCTGGAACTCTCCCCCTTCTTTCTCCCATGGAGTACATGAACACCATTATATACACAATCTGTCACCTGTCATTATTACTCACTTCAGCTCATTTCATTTTATGACAACTGTATTTGAAAGATAATTTCCCTTTCTTCTCCAGCTCTTCTGTACGCCACAATCTTTGGAAATGTAACCACCATCTTCCAGCAGATGTACGCCAACACCAACCGCTACCACGAGATGCTGAACAACGTGAGGGACTTCCTCAAGCTCTACCAGGTGCCCAATGGGCTGAGTGAGAGGGTGATGGACTACATTGTCTCTACATGGTCCATGTCCAAGGGCATCGACACTGAGAAGGTGAGCCATGCCCCTGAGCTTGGACCCAGGAGAGATAGGCCTAACAACACCAGGGCTGCCTGCGGTTACAGCACAGGAGGGATGGGATCTAACAACACCAGGGCTGGGGTTAAAGCATAGATGCAGCAGTAGTATGGTTATGAGATAACTGCAGAAGTCTTGTAGAACACATTGGATTCAAATGAATGGGAATACACAATACCGCAATGGCTCAGTACAATGGTGAAACCCATTCTATACCACAAGAATATCGCTACACCCTCAATAACATCTGCTAAACATGTGTATGTGACGAATACAATTTGATTTGAAAGTACTATACACAACCTGAAAGCCTGATGGACAGGTGTCTGTCTGTCCTCTCTCCAGGTGCTGTCTATCTGTCCTAAAGACATGCGGGCAGACATCTGTGTTCACCTGAACCGGAAGGTGTTCAATGAGCACCCTGCGTTCCGCTTGGCCAGTGACGGCTGCCTGCGCTCTCTAGCCGGGGAGTTCCAGACCATCCACTGCGCCCCCGGGGACCTCATCTTCCATGCTGGGGAGAGCGTCGACACACTCTGTTTTGTGGTGTCGGGGTCACTGGAGGTCATCCAGGACGATGAGGTCATCGCTATTCTAGGTGAGCAGCAAAATGCATCATGGCATCTTTCTCCAGTTTCCACACCAACTTACTGGTGAGTTCTTGAGTTTGTCTGTGGATTAGTGGTGTGTGGGTCAGCTGTTTGTTCACCCGCAACAGCCCACAATTGCTAATAACTCATCCGCAACCACCAACTATATGTGATAAAGTGAAAATCTGAGGCCCGCACCCAACCTTAACCCGTAACTATAGAAAATGCACTATATGCTACAGTCAAAGAATGCAGAAAGATTTTTTGACAGGGTGTGCAGGATTTTGTTTTGCCTTATTCAGATATGTTTCTGCTTATAATGTCTATAGATAGATACATGCAGTAGCGATTTTCGCATGTAAATCTTGGTGGGGCAAACTATAAAAAATGCATGCCAGCAAAGCCACAACACAACACTAAACAATACATTAATTGCACTATAACGGTGACAAACGGGGTACACAAACTGTTAGGGCCTATATAAAGCTGTCCCAACACCTTACCACTACTACACCGGGTTATCAGCAGAGCCTTGTCTGGCAGCAAAACAGTTCATTCAGTCTCATTTACTGCATTTAAAAAAAACATAGCTGATATGGCTGACTTCCTTAAACAAATGTGGTTTATACTAACAATTGAGATGTACAAACTATGGCATAAGGGTGGATAAGAGGGAATCCGTCATTCCGATTAAGATATTAATGAGCAAGCTAGGATGGACCGAGTCAATATAACTATTTGTTCAGCGCTTTTGAAATGTACAGAACCAGAATTCAGAACATAGGCCGTTCTTACAGTATTCTCCCTGTACAAGTCAGAACCATAGGATAAATAAAGGGGGCATATAAGTAGACAATGAAAGCTCTACAATATTTGATGATTACATTTCTCTAAAACAGGCTATAGGCTACATGTGCACCACTAAATCAGAACAGTAGGTGAAATTAAGAGCTGAAAAGGGACCAAATTATCAGGGTGAGGAACATGGGCTACTAACAGATTACTACACAACATACTGTTCACTTAGTATTACTTTCTTTGCTACAGTATATATTTCTCCCTGGCATATTACATCATTTATGCAGCAGTATTTTTGGACTCACCTTGTTGTGCTGTGCTCACTTGAACAAGAACATGGCACGGTGGTTCTTTGTGGGCAAATTTTGTCATCAAACTTTGTAATCAAAGTCTGCCATTTTCTGGATTTATGGTGCTTTGAAGACAACTGGGAACTCTGAAAAATCAAGGTCGAATCATAATGACGTCAGTGATCTTCAGGTCGGAACTCTAGAAAGAGGCCCGAGTTCCGGACTTGCAATTTCGAGTTGGATGACCGTTCAAAATGTATTTTCCCAGTTTTTTTCCCAAGTTTCCTGTTGTGTTGAACTCACTGAAGTCAGATTTCCTTGTTTTGACTTTCCAGTTGTTTTGAGCATGGCAGAAGTCATGCTGGATTGGCAGCATGGCCAATGTTAAATGTTGATCCATTTAAGCTTGGAAAAGATACCCTTAAAACTAGTCTTGGGACCACACACCCACTCCACTGAATAGCAGGCTAGTGATTGTTTTGCAATGCTTGCAGTTATCCACTGATTCCTTCCAAACCTCTCATTGTTGAATTTGCGATTTCCAACTTGTTGTGTAATGTTAATGTCAAACGGCCGATGAGCACCAATACGTTTTATCTAAAATTTCTCTTCATTATTTCTCTTCATATGACAAGGATTAAAAATCATTTGCCAGTAGATTGTCGACTTGATTCATGATGATGACTGCTAGCTTGCTAGCTAAGATTTTGAAAGTATGATGTTGACATCAGTGCAATCAAAGCTAATGTAGATATAACGTGATTTGACATCGTTTTATCTGTGGCCAATGACCTTGAGCCTTCTTGGATGGGCACTTCTAATGTAACTTTATGGCAGCACCCAAGGCGCTTGAATTTCCGAGCTCTACCCTTAGATATGGCAGCGAGGTAGTGTCCCCATGAGTGACAGAACACTGAGCCAAGAACAGGCGCAACTAGAGAACATTAACCAATCACGGCACAACTAGAGAACATTACCAACCTACACTCCTATATTTTCTGCTAGCTGCCCCACCACCACAGAAAGCACTGAGCTAGGCTGAAACACCTGCATTTTGGAGCTGCCTTATTCAAGAAAGCAAAAAAGAGACCAAGTTTGTATGCGGCTTTGTTTACTCAATTATAATGATTATTTTTTACATTGTTTGCTAACTGATATTTCACACCTATTAATGTGTAAAAATAACATGCAAAACAGGCAACCCCAAGGTGGGGCTCAAAACAGGTGGGGCAGAGGTCGCCACTGGATACATGTAGCTTCTCTTTTGTCATTATATGTTGCCCTAGAAGACTAAATAAAACATTGCTCAACAGAATATTGTAATAGATCGATAGAATGAATGCTTCAATCTATGTGACATCGGTAAAGTTTTCGCGGAGCAAAGATGTTTAGGTACTGGGGAGAAAATACAATAAAGCAATAACAAACGGGAAAGATTTTCTGTACAAAGTGTCCAAATGACATCAGTTTGACCGGTTGTAAGGGAAAAGAAAGCTGTGAAAACGATCCGATGTGTTCTGATAAGATTTCAGTTTGGCTTCAATACATATTTTATGTGGTCAGCTTTTATGATGAATACAGCAAATCTACAGATCGTATCTAACATTTTACTACAATTAATGCTTAATTCCGCAGGAGTTATTATTAAGCCTATAGCCCTATTCGAGAACGTGTATTTATTCCAGAGGGCGATTCGGACTGGATACGTTTTTTCCAAACTGCCCTTTGTACTTCTTATTTGTTTTTAATACATTGACAGTTATGACGGAAGCCTGGAAGTGTGGAGATATTTCAAAAAGTCCAGGCGATAACAGGCTACACTGATAACTCTAGTTTCTAAACCATACCAAATCATCTTTGGTATAGTGTCGACAATATTTGGATTGAGGAAGTGTGATCATAATCATTAGGATATTTTAGCGATCCGCATTCTATATGTGGGGGCAGCCTTCAGATGTGAGCTAAACTCGCACCTGATATGAGTTTTTAGGCTATGGATGAGAAAGTGAACTTGTTCCAAACGTTTAGCTCAGTTGTATGCTGCTTTGCGATTTAATTACAGCAAGGGTTGCATTAAATAGGCGCAATATTTTTTTATGATACATTTGGCAGAGTTCAATTCAATCGCGCAAAATCAAATCAAATGTTATTTGTCACATGTGCCGAAATACTACAGGTGTTGACCTTACAGTGAAATGCTTACTTACAAGCCCTTAAGCCCTTAACCATCAATGCAGTGTTCGTATAAACAAAATCATTCAGACATTTCTCTCAACACACAGAGATGTCGATTCGCTCGTGAGTAGTATTATCAGAGGACTTTGGAGTTTGCCAAAAAACAGTAGGTTATATTCTAGTGAATCAATGTCCAGATTTCAGTTTCTATTTAACCCATATAAACAGTAGGCTACAGTTTCCTTGACATGCCATAGGCCTATTTGTTGTCTTGTGACTGTCGAATTTGTATCATCTTTTGTTTACCACTTCACCAAATATTTTCCAAGCATGACTTTTTTTTGGCCTTCCCTTGTCTTTATTTTTAACTCTCCTTTCGCGGATTTTGTCTTTTTGAATTTAAGTTCGACAATGTAATTTTTGCCTCCGTGATTGATGTTAACTTTTTCTGCCAGTTCCCAAAAGTATGCAATTTGGCGCGCGTACAGTTAAACCCTAAAGTTTAGGCTTATGCACTAATACCAGATAACCTAAAATAATTAAAGAAAAAATTCTATGTAAACTATATAAATTGCGCAATAATTATGCATTAATGGATTTTTTTATGGTATTGTTTCTCTTAATTCAACCCGTACGCCCGCCACCCGCCCTTCAGCCACACGCTGTTTGATGACACTAAACCCGTCCACCCCGCGATAACCGCAGGGACTGCGGGTTTTGAGACATCACTATGGTGGATGATGTTGTTTCTGGGGTTTGGCTGATGCTTTGTCAACTCAAACATCAACAAAAAAAATACCCATATACAATAGAAAGGAAGAAAGAAGGGAAATATAAAGACAGCGTTGGAGACCAGCAGAGCAGGCTGTAGTGCCAGCGGGTGTTTTCAGAGGCTATTTTATTGCTTTTCCACTTTAACTTCATTAGGAGCTAGAGTAGGGCTGTAGTTAGAGCTTCATAAAAAGTATATTAGCCACAGATGAATTGCCTCACAACATGGAGGACATTAATCAGCAGCTCAAATGGACACCGACGTGAGGCGTCTGTCTTGCCACCACAGGTGGTCCCGGGATCACATTTACAGACTTTGTAGGGGGCATGGATGGTGGGTGGGTGGGGGGGGGGGGCATGCCTGGTGCTGCTGTGATGATTTAGAGCAGATCGACACTGCAGAAGACCCACGGTGGGGGAGCCGTGGGGGGGGGGGGGGGCGCAGCGCAGCAAGAGAGGAAGGAGGCACATTAGTGTAACATCCTGAGAGCATTAACTCTCTCTGCACAATGGTAGTCTGTACGTTTGTTCTATCATGTTTAATATTGTTGATGGTGAGTTATGAGCACTACTCCATCTGTCACGCCTCATTTGGTGCCAGATATGTTGCTATTCACCCTGCTCAATTCCACTTTACTGTAGGTATGTGATTCTAGTCATAGACTGGTTGCAAAACCTGACAATACTATGGTGACGGGTGGCAGGGTTAGCTGACTGTGCTGTATGTCTCGTGGGCAGACAGTGATCACCTCCCTTTAGCCTTGGCCAACTCTGTGCCTGTCTCCCCCTGGAGGTAAGAGGTGCAAACTGGCAAGAGGAATAGCTAGGGCTCATAGCTGACAGGGGAGAGAGACAGATACAGAGCGAGACAGAAAGAGAGACCCCTCTGATTTCCCCTGGCAATCACTAAGCTAACTCTTAGCTCTGGATCCTTTCTCTCTTCTTCATTAGCAGCCCACTAGCAGAGGAGAGGAGCTGCCTGCAACACTCCCACTGTAACAAGCCTGTACTTGGACAACCTGCAGAATCACACACCTTTAATAATCCATTCCACTGGCCACAGGGCTACAGCAACTTTCCATCAAACAATATTCCATCGGCCTTATCGGTTTATGATTTTCTCCTCTGTTCTGGCTTAGTTGTGTTTCGCGAAACGATGATTGGACTAATTTCGCAATCTATTATTCATGCTGCTTTATGAGAAAGGGAATTTTAGTGGGGAAAATTATTCAAACAGCAATATGTTCTGGCCCAGTGAACTGATTGGATATGCAGTAAACTGAGGGAGATGAGACTGTATCAGTCCGCCTCAGCACTGTGCCTTAGTCACAGAAATCTGCTCTCTTACATAGAGCTATAGTTGTCACCATGACCACCATTGATCACACAAACATGAAACACTGAATTCACTCCCATTCACCTCCACAAAGGATGATTGTAGTGTGAGAGTAGCACTGCATTGATCTCCAACCACAGACAGTAAGACACCTCTTCTCAGGTTGATGCTGACCTCTAACTCCTCTAGAGCCACCAGGCTGATCTCTCTGACCTTCTCCATATCGGCTCCAATAATTGGTGGCGTGCTGTGTCTCTAAGGGGGGCTTCCAGCACCGATGGTTCCTCAGACCCAATAGGGAAATGGTACAGGAGAGACAAGGTTCACACATCCTGTCTATGTTGTGGTTCTGATGTTTGGGTTCTCTCTGCTGTATGGTAGACTGGTTGGACTGAGTTTCATTGGTTTTCATTTGGTGATACTAGTGCAATCCCTTCAAGTGAACCATTGATTTGATATTCAACTGACAGTTTATGATAATTTTAGATGGGTTGAAATGAGAATAATATGTTTTTATTGGTCTTTACTGGCTGTAGAGTAAATCAGCTTGTAACATTTTACTGTGCTCTGGGTAATGAGTATCTTTGGTTGCTAAGGGCTCAGCCAGATAACCTCGTTGCTAAGGAAACCTTGAAACCTCAGATCTCAAAATATCCATAACATCTGTGACTGGTGATTTCGCTGAGAAAATACTAAATATTGTACCATTTTGTCTCCCACACAAATCTCTCAATTTATCTTTCCCCTCTCAGGTAAAGGAGATGTGTTTGGAGATGTGTTCTGGAAAGAGACCACTCTTGCACACGCGTGTGCTAACGTGCGGGCGCTGACATACTGCGACCTGCACGTCATCAAGAGAGAGGCACTGCTCAAGGTTCTGGAGTTCTACACAGCCTTTGCTAACTCCTTCTCACGCAACCTTATCCTCACCTGCAACCTACGCAAGCGGGTATGAGTTACACAGTGACACACACACACACACACACACACACACACACACACACACACACACACACACACACACACACACACTGACAACCACATGTCAGTCCTCCTCCTTTTCCCTCCCTCTTCTGTATCCTATTTTCTCATCTAAAACTTTTGCAGAGTGTTTTTGTTGCCTTTCTCCTTGACTGCAGATAGTTAGTTCTCCAATCACTAGTGCTGAGCATTAACCGAAATGTCAGTTTTATTTGAATTCCTTTTCTTTCTTTTTTTCTTTTTCGGTGTGCTCAATGTGCAGATTGCACCGTTTCTCTAGAGATAAATCATATCAAATCTGAACTGTGCGATGTAGTATGGAGTAGTAGTTTCCAACATTCAACACAGTGTAGAGCAGAAAACGTGGTAATTAACTACAATCACCATAATCCATTGTATGCCTATTTGTCCGGTCTGTGTTTTTTTTAAACTTCTGCTACATTAGATTAGTGTGGGACAGACACTGAGAGAGAGATTCCAGAGAAGAATGCGTGATGGAGAGCGATAGAGAACAGTGTCCTCTCTAGGTATCTCTACCTGAAAATACATGATCTAAGTGATTGATAGTTGGTATTCAGTAGCCATAAAAGTATGTATAATTTACTTTGAAGCATTACTAAAACAATGATTTTGTCAGACAGCATAGGCAGCAGCTCTATAGAGATGAGATGATGACTTGGTAATCAAATAAAACAAATGTAATATACACCACTGAAATATTTTATTAAATAAATGAATGTGAATCAATGATGGTTAGTAAGTTATAAGCCGTTATGGGCAGTCACTACCATCATGGGACTTTTATTAATTGTTTTATTCATTGTTGTTTGGGACTGCTCGTTCAACTGAATGTGTCCCTTGTACTGTAAAATCAATTGAACACCCTCCCCCCTCATGGAATTAACTCTAAACAATGTTTACGGCCACAAATAGCATTAACTGTAGTGACCCTGTGTTTATAATCGTGGGTATCTACTTTGCTTTTGTGGCACAGTCGATGCCACGCAGGGCTACGGGTCAGAAGGTTGAGGGCTCGCTGACCATCACAGGGGAGCTCTCTCTCTCTGCCTGTTTCATTACTTCACAATCAGAGCCAGCTGCAGACAATGATCAACTAGGGGGAAGTCAGATTTTCAGCATTTTGATGCCATCTTTATACTTAAAGAAAATACTGTATATGCAATTCATTTTCCACTATCAGGTTTGTGTGCCAATGTACCACATAAACAATAAAGAAAAAAAGCATACTGACATGGTTTGCGTTTTCAACACCACAATAAATAGATGTCAATCTCGACAAATAGCAAACGCATCCCTCCTTACCTTGTAACCTTACCCAGTATCGAAGGCTTGGCTTGACAATCTCTGAATGTCGTTAAACTTGTTGGTGTTTTTTGACAGCTGTCTCTTTTGATTAATCAATGGCCTCTGCACAGTTTGGATTGATTGATTGATTTTATTATAAAAATACATGCAGTGTATATACACAAATCATTTTAAAAGTTACCATGATTGCACAATAAAGTCGGGGACTTATTTCCATTGTGGTCCCTACATTTGCTGCAGCATATGCTACAGTAATATAAGGACTGAATGCACATCTAATGTACACATCTCTGGCTTTTGGGGGTCACCTTATTGTTTTAACATAGCTACAGCACATCTATGGGCTTTTATGTTTTTCTGTCATGTGTAATGTGTGGTAGCCTTTCATAGGCTGTCTATTGGATAACGGCACAATCATTCGTTTTTTGGGGGGAGCTTGGGCTCATAAAATGTCATTAATGTAGGGCTCATAAAATGTATTTAATGTATGGCTTATCAGGCTCAGGTAGCATCAGGCTTGAATTTTCATGCCGACCAAAGCTCTAATCAAATCATATTAGAATGCTTCCATTTTGGGAGGGAAATACGGGCTTACCTGAGAGAAAAGTGATTATTCTTGGATGGAACATTTGTAAAATAATGAGAAAATATTCAACCCTAGTCTGGAGCTTATTCTTTAGATGTTTGGGGCTGCTGGTGAACCATGATGTGCAGGCATAATCAAAGTGACACTGGACTAGCGCACTTGCCAGAGTCTTTAGGGTATCTGTAAGTTCCCATCCAATTGGCGACAGATTTTAATGCAAATTTTCGGAAATCTGCATAAAAACAATATTCACATTTTGAGGTTTTACTTTAGGAGAATTTGGCGCCGCACAGCGTGACTGGGAAGATTTTAATTTACCAGACATTTGAGAAATTTACCAGACATCCATATGCATTCAGATCCGAATTGGCTCAGCCAGCGCCATCAATAAACAAAGGATATTGGCCAAATGAGCCACACTTACGTGTCCTTAAAAACAGCCTATAACAAATTACAAAAACACTATTCCTTATCTTTCGATGTATAGGATATGCAAAACTTTATAGCCATTTTTAAAAAATAGTTTTTTAGGCTACTTTCCTAAAACAATAATTGTCCACCTCACGGTTCAGCTGTCAGAGATTTGAACACTAATTGCATCAGGGCATTGCATGTATAGGCTTAGGGTCCACTGTGTGATATTAAAATTTAACATGAAGCTTAGGCCTAGCCCCAGAGAGATAGAGAGAGAGATAGTCGCTTTGGATGAAAGCGTCTGCTACAGTAAATGGCATATATTATTCTATATTATAGAGATATGCTGGCGGCTTGCTACGGTACCGACATGCATGTCTTTATGTCAGATGGCATACGAGCAGGCTATTATGCTGTGTCAAACACAGCATTACAGTTGGAACAATTTGGCCAAAGAAAATGGCACAACAGAATGAAGCAAAACACTTGCGAACTGGTTTAAACCTTCACAGGCTATATCGCAGCAATTACCAACAAAGGCAAGTGCCTACCATACCCAACAAATGACAGAAATAGGCTGTTATTTATTTTACAACAGACCTACTTATAACCTATAGTATCTTAAAATAAATATGGAGTACACAATTAAAAAGACAGATCAAATTTAATTTGGCCAATGAAAATGTCTCAACAGAATTAAACAAAATAGGTTCAGCATATTTACAGAACTGGTTTCGATTAATAAATAGCCTAACAATTATAACAATGATATACAATAATAATGATAAAACAAATGATTATAAATAAATTTGTTACAAAATTGCATCCTACCTGAATGGGAGTTGCACAGTAACCTACATTCTTCTCATCTTAGTCCACTACCATATTAAAACTTATATTAAATTACCCTTCTAGGCTTTTCACTATAGGCATACTCTTTTTCCTCTAACTTTTGTTTTACTTCAATGAAAAAGGACTCCATCTTCACAATCAACAGTAGCCTAAGCCAAGGCTCCTCTGTTTTTCTCTCTCCTCAGCAGCAGGCGCACCTGCGCTTAAGGCGAGAGAGAATGGTGCTGAAGCCAAATTGTTATTAACTTTTCATTTTTTTTTTATCTGCCAAATCCTGGAGAATTTTCCCATCAGAGTTGTGTTTTCATCAAATTGACTTGTTACAGATAAAAGTCTGTGCGTAAATACATAAAAAATACAAGTTCAATGGATTTCCATTGCTTTTTCAACTCTAGGCATACTGATGGTTTTGTCACTAAGCATGTTGCGTACAGTAGGTGTAGGGAATGTGCCCACTCTGCTATTGGCACGTGCGCTCTAGCCAACAGCTGGCAGATACAGTGCCTTCGGAAAGTACTCAGACCCCTTGACTTTTTCCACATTGTGTTACGTTACAGCAATTTACACACAATACCCCATAATGACAAAGTGAAAACAGATTTTTCAAAAAGTGTGCTAATTTATAAAAAAACAAAAAACAGATACCTTATTTACATAGGTATTCAGACCTTTTGCTATGAGACTTGAAATTGAGCTCAGGTGCTTCCTGTTTCCATCGATCATCCTTGAGATGTTTCCAACTTGATTGGAGGTCCACCTGTGTTAAATGCAATTGATTGGACATGATTTGGAAAGGCACAGACCTGTCTATATAAAGGTCCCACAGTTGACAGTGCATGTCAGAGGAGCAAAAACCAAGCCATGAGGTTGAAGGAATTGTACGTAGAGCTCAGAGACAGGATTATGTCGAGGCACTGGTCTGGGGAAGGGTACCAAAAAATGTCTGCACACATTGAATGTCCCCAAGAACACAGTGGCCTCCATCATTCTTAAATGGAAGAAGTTTGGAACCACCAAGACTCTTCCTAGAGCTGGCCGCCCGGGCCAATCTGAGCAATCGGGGGAGAAGGGCCTTGGTCAGGGAGGTGACCAAGAACCATATGGTCACTCTGACAGAGCTCTAGAGTACCTCTGTAGAGATGGTAGAACCTTCAGGAAGGAACCATCTCTGCAGCACTCCACCAATCAGGTCTTTATGGTAGAGTGACCAGACGAAAGCCACTCCTCAGTAAAAGGCACATGACAGCCCACTTGGAGTTTGCCAAAAGGCACCTAAAGACTCTCAGACCATGAGAAACAAGATTCTCTGGTCTGATGAAACCAAGATCGAACTCTTTGGCCTGAATGCCATGCATTACGTCTGGAAGAAACCATCCCTACTGTGAAACATGGTGGTGGCAGCATCATGCTAAGGGGATGTTTTTCAGAGGCAGGGGCTGGGAGACTAGTCAGGATCAAGACAAAGATGACCAGAGCAAAATACAGAGAGATCCTTGATGAAAACCTGCTCCAGAGCAGTCAGGATCTCAGACTGGGGGCAAAGGTTCACCTTCCAACAGGACAATGCCCCTAAGCACACAGCCAAGACAACGCAGGAGTGGCTTCGGGACAAGTCTCTGAATGTCCTTGAGTGGCCCAGCCAGAGCCCGGACTTTAACCCGATCTAACATCTTTGGAGAGACCTGAAAATTGCTGTGCAGCAACGCTCCCCATCCAACCTGACAGAGCCTGAGAGGATCTGCAGCGAAGAATGGGAGAAACTCCCCGAAAATAGGTGTGCCAAGTTTGTAGTGTCGCACCCAAGAAGACTTGAGGTTGTATTCGCTGCCAAAGAAGCTTCAACAAGGTACTGAGTGAAGGGTCTGAATACTTTTGCAAATGTGATATTTAAATGTAAAAAATGTAAGTCAAGGGGTCTGAATTCTTTCTGAATGCACTGTATGATTGCTAGTTAGCCTATTACAGATACGGACAAAGGATCTACCTACCACTATTGTCACTATGAATGGTGGATAGAGGGCAGGACAGACCGTTAGACTGATAGACTATACTGACCTGTGGCATAGTAAAAGTTAGCACATGGAGAAGCGTAGGTCATAAGGGAAGTACCAAAACACCTTGATACAGAGGAGGAGCATGCAAGCAGATTAGGAAATTTGGCTATATGGAAGAAATAATAGAGTAAATCCTGCAAAAGATCGAATTTACTCCAGGGAAAAAACACACTATCCTCCACTTTGCCCAATAAAAACCCCCACAATCCTCCCCAATGCAACAAAAACTAGTTTGACAACCCTCCCCTATTTTCGACCACCCCGCCCCCCAGTAAATTGTGATCTGTCCATTACAGCATTCAACCCACATAATGCATAGTGTATTTAATGTTTAAAAAATAACCGCAATTCATTTTTATAAATGGAACCGAAACCGAACCAACCTCAAAAACACTAATCGTTCAGCACTACCTATCACTCGAGGGAACTCTGGAATGTAATTCTCAGGTTATTAATCCTAAAGGTAATTACCATGTTTATTCTCTCTACACTCAATAGGTCTTTTGTCAGAGCCATTTTCACATAATGAATTATATATTAAATACTAATAGACTCCTTACTTACTGTGGCCTTTTAGCAGTTAACACCCATGTTGGCGGTCTGTTATCTCCCAGTGAGAAATAGCAGAGGTAGCCTTTACCCTCAGAGCTGATACTCTGTTTATGTGTGTGTGTGTGTGTGTGTGTGTGTGTGTGTTGAACTGCCGCTATATCAAATCAATCAAATGTATTTATAAAGCCTTTTTTACATCAGCCGATGTCACAAAGTGCTGTACAGAAACCCAGCCTAAAACTCCAAACAGCAAGCAATGCAGATGTAGCAGCACGGTGGCTAGGAAAAACTCCCTAGGAAGAAACCTAGAGAGGAACCAGGCTCTGAGGGGTTGCCAGTCCTCTTCTGGCTGTGCCGGGTGGAGATTATAACAGTACATGGCCAAGATGTTCAATCGTTCATAGATGACCAGCAGGGTCAGATAATAATAATCACAGTGGTTGTAGAGGGTGCAACAGGTCAGCACCTCAGGAGTAAATGTCAGTTGGTTTTTCATAGCCAAGCATTCAGATTTTGAGACAGCAGGTGGAGTCCAGAGAGAGAGTCGAAAACCGCAGGTCCGGGACAAGGTAGCACGTCCGGTCAACAGGTCAGGGTTCCATTGCCGCAGGCAGAACAATTGAAACTGGAGCAGCAGCACGTCCAGGTGGACTGGGGACAGCAAGGAGTCATCAAGCCAGGTAGTCCTGAGGCATGGTCCCATGGGAGGGAGAGAGAATTAGAGGGAGCATACTTACATTCACACAGGACACCAGATAAGACAGGAGAATTACACCAGATATAACAGACTGACCCTAGCCCCCTGACACAAAGACTATTGCAGCATAGATACAGGAGGCTGAGACAGGAGGGGTTGGGAGACACTGTGGCCCCGTCCGACGATGCCCCCGGACAGGGCCAACCAGGCAGGATATAACCCCACCCATTTTGCCAAAGCACAGCTCCAACACCACTATAGGGATATCTGCAAACCACCAACTTACAACCCTGAGACAAGGCAGAGTATAGCCCATGAAGATCTCCCCCATAGCACGAACCCAAGGGGGGCGCCAACCCGAACAGGAAGATCACGTCAGTGACTCAACCCACTCAAGGGACACACCCCTCCTAGGGACGGCATGGAAGAGCACAAGTAAGCCAGTGACTCAGCCCCCGTAATAGGGTAGCGCAGAGAATCCCAGTGGAGAGATGGGAAGCGGCCAGGCAGAGACAGCAAGGGCTGGTCCCTGTTTTGAGTTTGTGAGCTGGTACCATGGCTGGTGCTTGAGAGTGTGTGTAATGAATTGGTGTGATGGAGCACTGATTGAGTTCCATCTCCATCATCTTATTCGTCACAATGCAGTGTGAGAGATGTCACACAGCCATCAGGTACATGACGACGGCTAGTATTTGGGTCAGCCCTGGACCTGTACTGAGGCAGGCCTGCTTGCTATTCTGCACCTGGAGTTCGTGACGTACTGTATGTCTGTCATTCAGTCCATTAGTGACTATGGCTGGTGGAAATAAGTGTGGAAGGTGTTTTTCTTGCTAGTATTTCAGCATACACAGTGTACTTTCATAACCAACAAAACTTTTCTCTTTCTCAAATAATCTCATAAATGCATACTTTGTGGGTATGCAGAAACAAATACTCAAACTGTTGATCCTTTTGATTATAAAAACATTGAATTCATGTATTTTAAGTTGCTCCTTCACCTGATCAAATTATTTCATACAACATTTGACAAATGATTTCAAAAGACAAAGTTGAATGCTCATGTTAAAAATGGGGCCCTGTGAATTTTCAACACAAAGCACCTTTCTCTCTCTTTCTTAGTCTGAGCGATTGTTTCTATCTTGGTAAGATGAGCATTAAGTTACCTAACCATTTTCTCATTTAAGAAAACACTTCAGGGCTTTTAGACTCTTTACCTGACTAAAGAGAGCTATATTTCTTTAAAAAACACATGCAAATCTGCTATTTTTCTTTTGCCTAAAGGGGCCACTGCACATAGTTTGTTAAGCAAAATCTATAGTGTACTTCTGCAGTGCTTTAAGGTTCTGGTATTAAAACGATCAGTTTTGAATATTTTCACAGTGCTGTCGAATACTAGGCTACCAATACTTTTCAGAGAATTCTAGATCTCTGGAGTATTCCTCTTTTACATGTAGGTTGAAAGCCTAAAAGCAAACATCCACAGAGTGCACCAAATACTTACAGAATATCTGTGTCGTTAGGGGCTCTTTTCTATGGTTTATTTTTGTTAGCTGGGACAGCTTGTGTGCTTGGAGGACAATGGTAAGAGACGCTAGACCCTGCAGACAAGGATACTTTTACCAGCCGACTGATGTATTAGTAATGAGAGTTTACACAAAAAACCCAGACCAAAAGAATACCATGATTTTGGGGATTTTCACAAAATGTAATCAATCCATAGAATAGTCTTTTGGAGGAATGATTGTTGACATATTTGACATTTGTATCTAAAAGCATAATTGAGAAATAATGAATCAAAGCAAAGTTATTACATTTTGCCATTACCCAGGCCTCCTTTAAGACTCCATAATGTTTTATCTGTAGATGCTGTAAAGGAAAAATAGGTGTCATATGAGTAGTAATATGAGTAGTATTTTGATTTCAATAAAAACATTTTAAATTAATTTATGAATATTGAAAAATATAAACATGAATATTGAAAATATTGTCTAAAAATATGTTTATTCGTTTATTTATTCATTTTCAACACACTGATACAGCCTAACTGATAAAACTGCACAGTTTTGATTTGTGAAGTTCAAATAGAGCAGTGGTCACCAACCTTTTTTGAGTCAAAATGCAAGCCGAAATCTACCGCTCTGATTTATTTGGAACATGACTTAATAATGTATGCCTAGTCAACATTAACCTATTAAAAACAGTACTGTGAGGTTTGTGCAGTAGGCTATAGGCCCAATACATTATCACCGCATATAGGCTTTTCTTGAATTGCCCTGCCAATGCATTGTTGTTCGAACCATTTTAAGGTAGGCTATATGATCACACCGGTAAGAGCATACATTTAAATAATTTGCTTTTTATTTTTATTTTACTGGGCTAATGATCCCTGCATCTCATGGTCAGTCTCAGCGGAAGGAGAGAGCAGCAGACAGAGGTTTCGTCTCTCAACGTCCCTCTGCTCTCCCTTTCCTCCGCTGACACTGACCAAAAAGGGACACACCGTCTTCCAGCAGATGGCGAAACTCGAGTCGCACTGCATTATTTCTGCCTCATGCACAAATTCATGTTGTTACTCCTATGAAGTGAGAAAGTGAAATATTCCTTGATACTAAAAAAGACCCAAGCTGCTAATAATAACAATGCAAGCCTATTGATACACTTTCCTTCTCATTCATTACAGTTGCAGTGCTGGTTGTAGCGTGAGTTGAAGTAGGAAGAACGCATATTTCATGGCTTATAAAAGTTTTGAATAAAAAGTGTTGACAGTGCTGAGTGAGAACTTGAACATGAACTCACTCATAAAAACAGCAGCTCTTTGTTGTATTCGTTGACAGTCTCTCTAGTCATGGTTTTGAAATGTCACACTATCAACTTTACTGTAGCTTTCTTTTACGCCCGCTACATTACTGCAGACACGGTAATCTGAGCCATCCGATTGGCCCCCCGGGAAGGTAGAGTTCGTACCTTCAGACACATGAAATGGTGTAGAATAGGAACACTTCGCCTAACTGGCGTGCTGGACAGCTGAATCGGGTGCACCTACAGTCAAAAGCGCGAGATAAGAAAATTGGAACGCAAGGCTTTATTCTTTTTTTTTTTACAGAAACGGTTGGCGATCAACTAGAAATGCCTTGGAGATCGACCAGTTGATCGCGATCGACTGGTTGGTGACCACTGAAATAGAGTACAGTTTTGACATCACGATATATAGTCTTGCACTTCACGAGATATCGTCAATGTCAAATATAACCCTAGTAAGCAATGTAACCAATCACAGCCTTCCTATTACACATCCTCCAAATCACCAGCAGATGGTGACCATTTTTTATCAATTTTCATATTCACTCAGTTGGTAATGCTTACAAATACCACTAAAAGTAGCAGAGATCCCACTCTCAAACTTTTCATAGCCCCTTCAAACATTCAGCTTCCAGCTGCATACTCCCTCCAGCACAAGGGTCAGCACACTCTCAAATGTTGTTTTTTGCCATCATTGTAAGCCTGCCACACACACACACACACACAATACGATACATTTACTTAACATAAGAATGAGTGTGAGTTTTTGTCACAACCCGGCTCGTGGGAAGTGACAAAGAGCTCTTATAGGACCAGGGCACAAATAATAATATAATAATAATCAATCATTTTGCTCTTTATTTAGCCATCTTACATATAAAACCTTATTTGCTCATTAAACTGTGAATAACTCACCACAGGTTAATGTGAAGGATGTGCTTGAAAGGATGCACATAACTCTGCAGTGTTGGGTTGTATTGGAGAGAGTCGGTCTTAAATCATTTTCCACACACAGTCTGTGCCTGTATTTAGTTTTCATGCTAGTGAGGACCGAGAATCCACTCTCAAATAGGTACATGGTTGCAAAGGGAATCAGTGTGTTAACGCAATTTACCAAGGCATGATACTCTGAGCGCAGCGCTATCCAGAAATCTGGCAGTGGCTTCTGATTAAATAACATTTCCCAGAAGAATATGTCAATATTGCAGAAGAGGAAATCTTCCTTAATTAACCCCCATAAACGTAATGGACATGTACCAGGAGCTGTGCCAGCCCGCCAAGTCTGACCTGCGGTTTTCGACTCATCCAGCTGTAACACCTAGAATTCACTGGCTTGTATGCGACGCAGTAATTGTTCCAAAACATTTCCTGCCATGTCACTGATGCGTCGTGAAACAGTGTTGTTTGATGAAGACATTGTCTGTATAGTTTTTTGGCCTTTTCCCCCAGCATTGTCCCAGCCATATCTGCGGCAGCAGGAAGAATTAAGTCCTCCACAATAGTATGGGGCTTGCCTGTCCTAGCCACTCGGTAGCTCACCATATAAGACACTTCTAGCCCCTTCTTATTAATGGTATCTGTTGCTTTTATACATGTGTTACTACTCGAAACTCGTCTTAATTCTCACTCAAAAAACTCCTGTGGCTTATTTTTCAAATTGGCATGTTTTGTTTCTAAATGTTTGCGCAAGAATGAAGGTTTCAATGACACACTGTGGCTGAGGAAAGGCACTACTCCCAATATAAGTGAAGCCCAAATCAATGTAGTCCTCATCATATTTGTGCCTCTTCGATGGTCCAACGTCCCTGTCTGTTGTTTGGTGCTTTACCGGGTAAGGGGGCAGTAGCTCTTCAGCTGCATCAGATTCACAACTCAAATCAAATCAAAGTTTATTTGTCACGTGCGCCGAATACAACAGTGAAATGCTTACTTACCGGCTCTAACCAACAGTGCCAAAAAGGTATTAGGTGAACAATAGGTAAGTAAAGAAATAAAAGCAACAGTAAAAAAGACAGTGAAAAATATCAGTAGCGAGGCTATATACAGTAGCAAGGCTATATTCAGGCACCGGTTAGTTGGGCTGATTGAGGTAGTATGTACATGTAGATATGGTTAAAGTGACTATGCATATATGATAAACAGAGAGTAGCAGTAGCGTAAAAGAGGGGTTGGGGTGGGCACACAATGCAAATAGTCCGGGTAGCCATTTGATTACCTGTACAGGAGTCTTATGGCTTAGGTGTGAAAACTGTTGAGAAGCCTTTTTGTCCTAGACTTGGCACTCCAGTACCGCTTGCCATGCGGTAGTAGAGAGAACAGTCTATGACTGGGGTGGCTGGGATATTTGACAATTTTTAGGGCCTTCCTTTGACACCGCCTGGTGTAGAGGTCCAGGATGGCAGGCAGCTTAGCCCCAGTGATGTACTGGGCCGTACGCACTACCCTCTGTAGTGCCTTGCGGTCGGAGGCCGAGCAATTGCCGTACCAGGCAGTGATGCAACCAGTCAGGATGCTCTCGATGTTGCAGCTGTAGAACCTTTTGAGGATCTGAGGACCCATGACAAATCTTTTTAGTTTCCTGAGGGGGAATAGACTTTGTCGTGCCCTCTTCACAACTGTCTTGGTGTGTTTGGACCATTCTAGTTTGTTGGTGATGTGGACACCAAAGAATTTGAAGCTCTCAACCTGCTCCACTACAGCCCCGTCGATGAGAATGGGAGCGTGCTCGGTCCTCCTTTTCAGGTAGTCCACAATCATCTCCTTATTCATGTTGAGGGATAGGTTGTTATTCTGGCACCACCCGGCCAGGTCTCTGACCTCCTCCCTATAGGCTGGCTCGTCGTTGTCGGTGATCAGGCCTACCACTGTTGTGTCGTCTGCAAACTTAATGATGGTGTTGGAGTCGTAACTGGCCATGCAGTCGTGGGTGAACAGGGAGTACAGGAGGGGACTGAGCACGCACCCCTGAGGGGCTCCAGTGTTGAGGATCAGCGTGGCAGATGTGTTGCTACCTACCCTCACCACCTGGGGGCAGCCCGTCAGGAAGTCTAGGATCCAGTTGTAGAGGGAGGTGTTTAGTCCCAGGATCCTTAGCTTAGTGATGAGCTTTGAGGGTACTATGATGTTGAACGCTGAGCTGTAGTCAATGAATAGCATTCTCATGTAGGTGTTTCTTTTGTCCAGGTGGGAAAGGGCAGTGTGGAGTGCAATAGAGACTGCATCATCTGTGGATCTGTTTGGGCGGTATGCAAATTGGAGTGGGTCTAGGGTTTCTGGGATAATGGTGTTGATGTGAGCTATTACCAGCCTTTCAAAGCACTTCATGGCTACGGACGTGAGTGCTACAGGTCTGTAGTCATTTAGGCAGGTTGCCTTCGTGTTCTTGGGCACAGAGACTATGGTGGTCTGCTTGAAACATGTTGGTATTACAGACTCAATCAGGGACATGTTGAAAATGTCAGTGAAGACACCTTCCAGTTGGTCAGAACATGCCCGGAGCTCACATCCTGGTAATCCGTCTGGCCCCACAGCTTTGTGAATGTTGACCTGTTTAAAGGTCTTACTCATATCGGCTATGGAGAGTGTGATCACACAGTCGTCCGGAACAGCTGATGCTCTCATGCATGCCTCAGTGTTGCTTGCCTCGAAGCGAGCATAGAAGTGATTTAGCTCATCTGGTAGGCTCATGTCACTGGGCAGCTCGCGCCTGGGCTTCCCTTTGTAGTCTGTAATAGTTTGCAAGGCCTGCCACATAAGACGAGCGTCGGAGCCGGTGTAGTATGATTCAATCTTAGCCCTGTATTGACGCTTTGCCTGTTTGATGGTTCTTCGGAGGGCATAGCAGGATTTCTTATAAGCTTCCGGGTTAGAGTCCCGCACCTTGAAAGCGGCAGCTCTAACCTTTAGCTCAGTGTGAATGTTGCCTGTAATCCATGGTTTCTGGTTGGGGTATGTACGTACAGTCACTGTGGGGACGACGTCCTCGATGCACTTATTGATAAAGCCAGTGACTGATGTGGTGTACTCCTCAATGCCATCGGAAGAATCCCGGAACATTTTCTAGTCTGTGATAGCAAAACAGACCGGTAGTTTAGCATCTGTTTCACCTGACCACTTTTTTATAGACCGAGTCACTGTTGCTTCCTGCTTTAATTTTTGCTTGTAAGCAGGAATCAGGAGAATTGAATTGTGGTCGGATTTACCAAATGGAGGGCGAAGGAGAGCTTTGTACGCATCTCTGTGTGTGGAGTACAGGTGATCTAGAATTTTTTTTCTTCTGGTTGCACATTTAACATGTTGATAGAAATGAGGAAGAACTGATTTAAGTTTCCCTGCATTAAAGTCTCTGGTCACTAGGAGTGGGTGAGCGGTTTCCTGTTTGCTTTTTTTCAGTGTCCATCCTAGCTGGGCTAGCAACAATGTAGAATTACTGATGCTAGTATTGGATGTGCTCGTGGAAGCAGAACAACTTGTGTCGTCGACAGGTGCAGGTGTAGTACTGCTGGTAGTAGCAGTACTACCAGTAGAGATGGTAGGTGTCTCTATGGACGCGGGTCTTACTTTTTTTTTAACCATTTATCAATTTTCGAGCAAACGGAATGAGCAGCAGCTACGTTTGGCTACATACGGACCGTTAGGGGAATTCCCGCGAGAGAGTAACGGTTAATGTGATTGGATGTTAATTATTTGACTAGGCTACCTGTATTTGACATTGTGTTGTTATTTCGCTGAACACTAGATGGTTTAATTTATTTTTGGCAGTGCAACGAGTCTACTTATCCTTTACCCTAGCCCTAACTCTAACCTTAACAAAGGGTTGTGAGACATCACCCAAATGTATAGCCCCATTGGAAAATCGAAATGGACTGTTTGAAAATGTGAATCACATTTTTATTTGGCGTACCTCTGACGGCATTACCCCAGTTTGGGAATAGCTGCCATAGAGTATATTTTGTTCAACAATATATTGAAAAATTGGTCACACTTTTTTTGGATAGCCCATCTGCAGATGCACTACATGCTATCAACAATTATCTGTTGATAAGCAACTGACTATCTGTTGTAAAGCAGCTGCTTGCTAGGGTTACGGTAAGGGCTAGGATAAGTTTTAGAATAAGTGTTAGGGTAAGGTTAGGGTTAGGAGATCGCTTGTTGAAATGTTACAGATAGTCTGTAGAGCATCTACAGGTGGACTATCCAAATAAAGTGTTACCGAAAAATGTGCCAAATCATAAATGGTATATTTTCAATATTCATGTTTATACACTGCTCAAAAAAATAAAGGGAACACTTAAACAACACAATGTAACTCCAAGTCAATCACACTTCTGTGAAATCAAACTGTCCACTTAGGAAGCAACACTGATTGACAATAAATTTCACATGCTGTTGTGCAAATGGAATAGACAACAGGTGGAAATTATAGGCAATTAGCAAGACACCCCCAATAAAGGAGTGGTTCTGCAGGTGGGGACCACAGACCACTTCTCAGTTCCTATGCTTCCTGGCTGATGTTTTGGTCACTTTTGAATGCTGGCGGTGCTTTCACTCTAGTGGTAGCATGAGACGGAGTCTACAACCCACACAAGTGGCTCAGGTAGTGCAGCTCATCCAGGATGGCACATCAATGCGAGCTGTGGCAAGAAGGTTTGCTGTGTCTGTCAGCGTAGTGTCCAGAGCATGGAGGCGCTACCAGGAGACAGGCCAGTACATCAGGAGACGTGGAGGAGGCCGTAGGAGGGCAACAACCCAGCAGCAGGTCCGCTACCTCCGCCTTTGTGCAAGGTAGAAGCAGGAGAAGCACTGCCAGAGCCCTGCAAAATGACCTCCAGCAGGCCACAAATGTGCATGTGTCTGCTCAAACGGTCAGAAACAGACTCCATGAGGGTGATATGAGGGCCCGACGTCCACAGGTGGGGGTTGTGCTTACAGCCCAACAGCGTGCAGGACGTTTGGCATTTGCCAGAGTACACCAAGATTGGCAAATTCGCCACTGGCGCCCTGTGCTCTTCACAGATGAAAGCAGGTTCACACTGAGCACGTGACAGACGCGACAGACTCTGGAGACGCTGTGGAGAACGTTCTGCTGCCTGCAACATCCTCCAGCATGACTGGTTTGGCGGTGGGTCAGTCATGGTGTGGGGTGGCATTTCTTTGGGGGGCCGCACAGCCCTCCATGTGCTCGCCAGAGGTAGCCTGACTGCCATTAGGTACCGAGATGAGATCCTCAGACCCCTTGTGAGACCATATGCTGGTGCAGTTGGCCCTGGGTTCCTCCTAATGCAAGACAATGCTTGACATCATGTGGCTTGAGTGTGTCAGCAGTTCCTGCAAGAGGAAGGCATTGATCCTATGGACTGGCCCGCCCGTTCCCCAGACCTGAATCCAATTGAGCACATCTGGGACATCATGTCTCGCTCCATCCACCAACGCCACGTTGCACCACAGACTGTCCAAGAGTTGGCGGATGCTTTAGTCCAGGTCTGGGAGGAGAGCCCTCAGGAGACCATCCGCCACCTCATCAGGAGCATGCCCAGGCATTGTAGGGAGGTCATACAGGCACGTGGAGGCCACACACACTACTGAGCCTCATTTTGACTTGTTTTAAGGACATTACATCAAAGTTGGATCAGGCTGTAGTGTGGTTTTCCACTTTAATTTTGAGTGTGACTCCAAATCCAGACCTCCATGGGTTGATAAATTGGATTTCCATTGATTATTTTTGTGTGATTTTGTTGTCAGCGCATTCAACTATGTAAAGAAAAAAGTATTTAATAAGATTATTTCTTTCATTCAGATCTAGGATGTGTTGTTTAAGCGTTCCCTTTATTTTTTTTAGCAGTATATTTGTCAATATTCATAAATGAATGTAAAAGAAATACTAAATACTACACATATTACAGAGCAAGTGTTAAAGCTTCATATGACACCACAGTCTGCTTTGTAGCACCTTCACAGATAAACACTATGGAGTTTTAAAGGAGGCCTTGGTCATGCCAAAAGGTCATAAATATGCCAAATTATTTCTCAGTTATGCTTTTAGATACAAATGTTAAATATATGTCAACAATCCTTCCGCCAAAGAACTATTCTATGGATGACATTTTGTGACAATCCCCAAAATCATGGTATTTTTTTGTCTGGGTTTCATGAGGAATCACTGTGACTATGGAGGTGTGGTGTGTGTGTGTGTGTGTGTGTGTGTGTGTGTGTGTGTGTGTGTGTGTGTGTGTGTGTGTGGTGTGTGTGTGTGTGTGTGTGTGTGTGTGTGTGTGTGTGTGTGTGTGTGTGTGTGTGTGGTGGGGTAGGGAGTTTAATACAGAAAAGTGAAGTCCAGGCTGAAGTCCAGAATGGTGATTTGTTGTAAGTGTTTTCCTGATTTCAGCAAGAGAAGAGCAGGTGTGTGTGGAAGGCAGTGCAGTGATCAGGGGAGATGGAGGAGGGGAGATGAGGAAGTCACCCATGCAGAGTCTCATTTTCTCTGTTCTGTCTGGTAAATAATGAATTGCTGAACTTAAGAAGAAAATTGACCCACTTTTTTTATGTGGAGAAGAAGAAGCCAGAGCTAGAGAGCTGCATTAAGAGGGACAGGGTAGATTATCTCTGCAGTCTCTACATCAGAACAGAAAAACATAGACACTTTGAAATGTTCAAGCGGCCATGGACACTCCATGTACTGCTCTCTAATCCACTCTGTGCTTTTTAAGATGATTCTTCTCCACACAAGTCTAGATTGAGCTCCTATTGCAATATCTCCTAGCCTCCGTTATGACTCTCCTTAAGGCGTGTGTGCACATGTGCGTGTGTGTCTCCATGCATGTGCGTACATGTGCTTTCCAGTGTGTGTGTGTGTGTGCTTCCTCGTATACGTGTGTGCTTGTGTGTGGCCCTCCCCCCTCCCCTGGCATGTATATTTGTGACCGGAGTGGGAGGAGGATGACAGGCTGGATCACCTAGGGAGCAGTGATGTGTCATCCATTCGCCTACAGAGACGCTTCCCAGAGGGGGAGTACAAGTCCCTTTCTCTCCCTTTCTCTCCTGCCCCCACTCCCAGGGCCTGTGTGATGGGGCTGCCCAGAGACAGAGAGAAGGCGGTATGGAGAAATGGACAAGCATCTCTCCTCATATTCCAGGAAAACGTGACAGAATGACAGAGTTTGGTCTGGAGTTCTGACTGTGCCTTCACAGCTCTGCATCATCTATCCCTCTTCAATATATGAATGTGGGATTTCAGCCTCACATCCAAGTCAGCAATACATTTTCATTATGAGTTTGAACCGAAGGGTTGGCATGTGGTGCGGGAGTCAGGGGTACAGTTTGGATCCTGTGTTCATTCTGATTCTGTGATTGTGCGAGTATTGTTAGAGAGCCAACAGAGTATCTATCACATACCCCATGCTCCAGGAACATCCACTCTCTAGCTTACTGGGATAAATTATAACTCAGTAATATAACGCTAAATCTAATCAAGAGGAGAGATGAGACCACCTACACACTCCCAGACCATCCAGCTACCAGGATTAGCTTCCCTGACCAATATCTCCTCCCAGGAATTACACAATTACAGTACCTCCCACTCCCTGGCCCTGCATTCTCCTGCAGGCTTGGGACGTTTTTGAAATGGGGGGGGGGGGGGGGGGGGGTACTTGGAGAAGTGTTTCACATGCAGTTATATCATGTTTTATTACTCTGAGTGCTTTGCCATAATTATATATTAGTAGAAGGTCTGCATGCTGGCAGCTGTATATTTAAGTGCTTGGACCTTTTTCAGTCAGTGTGCTGACTAGGCTTGGCTCTGCCACTGGAGCACTGCTGATGTAGATGCATTTTTACCCTCAGCACCTGAAAGAGGAGAAATTAACTAGGCTTTTGATTATCATCTCTGTCATAATGAGTCGTGGGGAGAGGAGTGACTTGTGACAATGTGACATAGCTCAGCAGCACGCATCTCAGTAATTGGCAGCACATCCTACAGTGTTTTCCTACAATACTGCATGGAGGCAGGTTTTGATAGGTCACACGTTGCCACCACAACACTATGACGTCAGTGGTACACTACCTTTCTAACAGGCTTGTTTGTCATTGGCACAGTGCTGCACACTGTAGCCTAACACGTTTATCAGGCTTACCAAGACCGCAACAAGGAATGAGCCTGACTGGACAATTCCCAGTGCACTATCATTAATAAATGAAGATATCAGGTAGAGAGAGAGAGAGAGAGAGAGAGAGAGAGGAGAGAGAGAGAGAGAGAGAGAGAGAGAGAGAGAGAGAGGAGAGAGAGAGAGAGAGAAGAGAGAGAGAGAGAGGAGAGAGAGAGAGAGAGAGTAGAGAGAGAGAGAGAGAGAGAGAGAGAGAGAGAGAGAGAGAGAGAGAGAGAGAGAGAGAGAGAGAGAGAGAGAGGAGAGAGAGAGAGAGAGAGAGAGAGAGAGAGTGAGAGAGAGAGAGAGAGAGAGAGAGAGAGAGAGAGAGAGAGAGAGAGAGAGAGAGAGAGAGAGAGAGAGAGAGAGAGAGAGGAGAGAGAGAGAGAGGAGAGAGAGAGAGAGAGAGTTAATCATGGCCCTCAGTACAAGGCAAACCAATTCCTCATGGGCCCTATTTGATATTGAGTTTTGGAGATAAGACTACAATCGTTGTTTCTCAGATTTCTTTTCTGTCCCCTTCCCCTCTCTCTCTTTTTCTACCCACTTCTGTTTCTAGCACTCTCTCTCCATCACTCCTTTCTCTTGAGCCAGAGGTAGATTGTTACAACGGAGCCTCAGAGAAGAAAAGACAGTTCAAATGCAAGACTCAAACACAACCCTTGTAGTGAGCGGGTTCATAACGATCTTGAACCCTTTTCTCCCCCTCTGGCCAAAATATTACTTCATCCACTGTGTAAACATAGGATTGTTTGTACTATTTTTATTTCTACTTTGAACCAGAGGTAAGAGTTTATTTGATTTGAAATTCATTATATATCTGTTTTTTTTCAACGAGCTTTGAAGTCTGCTCCACAAAATAGAGCCTACGATGGCAATGATGGCTGCATGGAATAACTTTTCCCTCAGTCTGCCGAACTGTCTGCAAGAAAAATGGTTTTTGTTGATATACATATACTGTATAGAGTATATTATGTTCTTTGAATGCCAGGCATTCTGGCTTATTTATAAATTCTTAGAGTTTAGAATAGAATATTCTAGAATAGGCAGCAAGGGGCTGTGTATTTCTAAGTTATATTTCTTCTTCTTTCTTTCTTTACATATTTTAGAGATTTCAGTGGCAGCTGTTCTTCTTGTTTAAAAAATAAAAACTTCTAATGGGGTTAGAAAAGATTGGATTTTGTATTAACAAACGTATTAGAGCTGAGAGAATCAGGTCATCCTGGTGTGTTTGTATTTTCTCCATCTTGGTCAGGTTGTAATTGTAAAAGAGAATGTTTTCTTAATTACCTACCTAGTTAAATAAAGGCTAAATAAATCAAATATGTTTGTGGAAGTTAGTTTTTTTTTGTTGCTGCGATAAGTCTCTGTAGTGTAGAACAGGTGTAGTCGGTCTGTTTTCAGTCTTCAATTATCAACTCACCCTTACTGCCCCTCTCTAAAAATGTTTTTAAGTACTCCAGGCCCTCTTTTCATCTGAATAATGAATGTCTGTTTGTGTCTGTGTCAGTGTTTCTTGTTGTTTTATGTTTGTTGCCTATTTTATGTTCTGTACCGTCTTGTGGGGTGAGCTCATAGCTGCTCCCCTTCCGGCTACACCGCTAATTCTCCTCTCCATTACCATACACATTACGATATCTGCATATTGTCCTGTCTCTCTAGGAGCTCAAAGCCTCTCTCTCAGAGGAAGGCAGGATGAACTTGGAGGGGACGATGCCTAAATGCACATCCATTTTGTCTCCCAAATATGTTTCGACAAATAATGCTTGTGTATTCCTGATATCATTAACTTATCGTTCCCTTAACTGATATCCCCGATTTTATGTTTGAATGATATGACTTGAGTTCCCACAAAGGTGGAAAGCTGCTGTATCTGAGAATAACTCAGGCAGAAGGACTGTAATCTGGTCAGATATTGTGAAGAGAACTCCTCGGTAAACCGTAATGAATAGGCCATTCATCCCTATTCATAGCAATGGTTTGTCATTTGTCCTGCTCTACCATATGGATGTAAAATAAAGTATAACGTTCCATAACAGACAGATGGAGAGAATAATTGGGTCAGAGAAATTAGGTTGAATAATGAAAATAAGTCAAGCCTCTTGTCTGAGAGCCATGTGGTCAAAGCATGTCTTGAGTTTTAGCATTCCAAGGATGCCAACCATACTACCATGCAACCTTGTTTCTTTTCCAAGCCTAATTGCCTCTCACTCAAGAGGTCCATGCAAATCGGTATAGCACTTAACCTGTCAATCAAAGTTGAGACCTTTTTCCCCCCTTAACTTTATTCAAATCTACCCACCTACTCAAGCTGCCCAAGTCATGGTGTCTAGAGAATCTCTGTTTGACAGAGAGAAAAGCTAACCTGTTATGCTGTAATTAAAATAAGTGGGAAACACTATTGTCTTGTGTAGAAAAATCAACACAATATTTCTGTCCCTGCACTGGATGAACCAAGACACTGACTCATCACATAAATGTAGACTCCATTTCAGAAAAAGCTTTAGTTGTCTTGTAATGAATAGTCACTGCCTCCCAATTAAGCCCACAGTACAGACTATCTGCAGGTGATGTGATTGACAAGTCCTTTCTTTCCCCTTCCTTGTCCCTACACTAGCCCACTGACTCAGCAGGGGGCTTGATACAATGACATTAAGTGACATTACGCAGCCACTTCAAACAGAGGTGCCGGGTACAGCGAGGAGGGGACATGTCCTGACAAGGCTGAGAGAAAGAATGTGAGGGAATAATATAATAATATATTCCGGCCATGCTGAAGAGCCACATGCCTGGACTGTCAGCTGCAGAGGGACCATTATTATTTTTTACCAAGAATAATACTTCAGTCTACTGGCTGGCTGAGGTCCCTGTCATTCCCAATTTAATTAGTATCTAAGCGCCAGGAGAGGAGAGCAGATTGGCGGCGCCAGGCAAAGCAGGTTGAATAATAGAGTGAGGCACAGTCAGGAGTGCAGATGGATATTTTCATAGAGATCCCTTCTAAAACCAGACTTGACTGCACTGCGCTGTCAATGGGACACGTGATGAATGGATAGCCAGATAGGCAGACAGACAGGTGCTCTTTATCAGTTTGCATATAAATCTCTCTGGTTCCTTTGTTGTTTTCAGAGTCATATACAGAGCATTCGGAAAGTATTCAGACTGACTTTTTCCATATTTTCTTACGTTACAGCCATGTTCTAAATTTGATTAAATAGTTTTTTCCCCTCATCAATCTACACACATTACCCAATAATAACAAAGCAAAAACAGGTTTTTAGACATTATCACAAATGTATAAAGAAAAAAAACGATCAAATTTACATAAGTATTCTGACCCTTTACTCAGTACTTTGTTGAAGCACCTTTGGCAGCGATTTAAGCCTTGAGTCTTCTTGGGTATTTTTTTATTTTATTTAACCTTTATTTAACTAGGCAAGTCAGTTAAGAACAAATTCTTATTTACAATGATGGCCTACACTGGCCAAACCCTAACGACGCTGGGCCAATTGTGCACTGCCCAATGGGAGTCCCAATCACGGCCGGTTGTGATACAGCCTGGAATTGAACCAGGGTCTGTAGTGATGCCTCTAGCACTGAGATACAGTGCCTTAGACCGCTGCGCCACTCGGGAGCCCACTCAGGGGTATGACGCTACAAGTTTGACACATCTGTATTTGGGGAGTTTTTCCATTCTTCTCTGCAGATCCTCTCAAGCTCTGTCAGGTTGGATGGGGAGCATCGCTGCACAGCTATTTTCAGGTCTCTCAAGAGATGTTTGATCAGGTTCAAGTCGAGGCTCTGGCTGGGCCATTCAAGGACATTCAGAGACTTGTCCCGAAGCCACTCCTGCGTTGTCTTGGCTGTGTGCTTAGGGTCATTGTCCTGTGAACCTTCAGCCCAGTCTGAGGTCCTGAGTGCTCTGGAGCAGGTTTTCATCAAGAATCTCGCTGTACTTTGCTCCGTTCATCTTTCCCTCGATCCTGACTAGTTTGGCCGGGCGGCCAACTCTAGGAAGAGTCTTGGTGGTTCCAAACTTCTTCCATTTAAGAATGATGGAGGTCACTCTGTTCTTGGGGACCTTAAATGCTGCAGAATTATTTTCGTACCCTTCCCCAGATCTGTGCCTCGACACAATGTGTGTGGCTTTCCAAATCATGTCCAATCAATTGAATTTACCACAGGTGGACTCCAATAAAATTTCAAATAACCTGTTTTCGCTTTGTCATTATGGGGTATTGTGTGTAGATTGATGAGGAAAACTATTTATTTAATACATTTTAGAATAAGGCTGTAACAAAATGTGGAAAAAGTCAAGGGGTCTGAATACTTTCCAAATGCACTGTATACATTAACAGAATAATGTATTACTTTTCATTCATAAATAATGTATACAAATTTGAAATTACTCTTCCGTTTTTTGTACTCTGCAGGTAATTTTTCGTAAGATCAGTGACGTGAAGAAGGAGGAGGAGGAGCGCCAGCGTCAGAAGAACGAGGTTCAGCTGACCATCCCCCAGGACCATCCGGTCAGGAAGCTCTTCCAGAAGTTCAAGCAGCAGAAGGAGCTGCAGAGGAATCAGGGGGCGTCCTCCCAGCTGGACCTGGAGAAGAACCAGCTCCAAGTGGAGCACCACCTGCATCCCATCCCCCACAGCCTGCAGCTGTCCCACTCCAGCCTGCAGCACTCCCTGCCCCTCAACATCCAGCGGCCCGGGCCCCACTCCTCCCTGCAGGGGCTCCAGAACGGGGCTCCCCCTACGGGCTGCAGCAGCAGTGTGCTCACAGTGTCCCAGGTCACGCCCATGCAGTCTAGTCCTGCCATGGGGGAGCCGCCTCCAGTCCGGCTCAAGGTGAGCAGCAGCCCTGCTCTGGTAAAGCCTCCTGCTGCCAGGGGCTGGGGGCGCCTCAAAAACGTGGCTGCCCCACCTCCCGTGGTCAGGAAGGAGGGACTGAACAATGTAGCTAAAGCCGTTTCTGTGGAGATGCTATCTCAGAAGGGCAGGGGTCAGGAGGCGGGGCTCAGAGGAGGAGAGGGCGAGGACAACCGCCTCCATAAGACAGACTCCTGTGACAGCGGCATCACTAAGAGTGAGCTGCGTATAGACAGGGCCGGGGAGGCCCCCCTGCCACACCCGTTCGGCCCCATCCCAGAGCAGGCCCTGCAGGCTGCGCTGCAGGAGACCCGTCTGGAGCTCCGGGGGGACCTCCAGACTCTGGGTGGCCGGCTGGGGGCCCTGGAGAAACAGGTGGCTCAGATCTTCAAACTGCTGACCTCTACAGAGAAGAGGAGGCCGTCTCTACCTCTGGCCGCCACCCCCAAAACCAAAACCAAACGTCAGGACATCTTCACTGTCTCCAGACCCGTTTCCCCTGACTTGGTGGACGATGACGGGCACATCTGAAGAGGACATAACACCACTGTTCGACGTACCTTAACATTTGCACACAAACTTTTAACTCATGTCCTTCACGAGACCTTTCTTGATTGTAAATATTTCTCTATGCATGTCCAGCTGGATTCTGGCTTGCCAAAGAAACTAACAGTCTATTCAGGGGCGCAACTTTGGTTTTAGAAGTGGGGGAGACATAACCTGGGAGTGGGTCTGGGAGTCCTTCAGAATTTTTGGGGGCATCTAAAGCTAATTTCCTGCATTTCTACTAGGGCTGTTCCCGACAACAACAAACAAATATTGGTCGATCAAGAGTAGTCTTTTATTCCAACCAATCAATTGGTTGACATTTTTAAACATGTATTTTTACGCATATAGACTCTGTGTTCTAATAAATCAACTAGGCTATAAGTACTGAAATTGTCTGATACTTTGAGCACGCTGTTTGATTAAATAATTACGACACACAAATGACTCAACAGGGAGCCAGAGATCAAGATAGCCTAACCAGAAGAAAAAAATATTTTCCCCACTCGCTGCTGCTGGCCTTCGCAGATTCTCCCTTTATGCTCCTGAAGTTGCTGGTAATAGGCTACACCAGCGGTCGGCAACCTTTTCCATTTGAATTGCAAGTTTATGATACCATTTCTACCAATCTGCGTGACTGTTATGATTTTTATATGCACATTTTCGAGGAACAGTTTAATTTAATTTATAATAGGCTTTGCATCTCAAAATCTTTGTCTGTGGTTAATCTACAGTCTATCTAAATCTAAATGAAAATGATACAAATCTAAAAGTAACTTTTATTGCCAACTATGTAAAAATTACCTATTTAAAGCCAACACACAAAAACATTGCAGCCTGTAGGTAGAAAATATCCTGATAAAAATAAATATCCTATAAATCACATTGGCTACACATGGCCTGTCTATCAACTGGGTCGCCCGAAACTCGCGCTAGCAAACTTGAAACATTGTATAAAATATTCTGTCCCCTTAGAGTTTCCTGCACCAGTGAGCTCGGGACAGACACAGCTGTAGGCTATTTGTGCAAGGGATAAGAAGTAATTTTTTTATGTTTCCACTGGACCAGAGCATTACATTTTTCCTTTTCATGCTGAGTGGATATCGAAAGGGAGAGAGCTGGAAATATTGTTGAAATACTTAGAGGAACTATTGTCATTATCAGTTGATTCTAAAAACAGACTTTGTTTACTTGCTGTTTGAGGTGAAGAAAAATTACTTTGAGAATCCCCACAGCTCATTAGTGGTGGTGAATTAAGACAATCAGAAATACTATCAGACATCCCCAAGTGGGCGCATTTATAGACCTACATTTGCGCGCAGGCCAGGTAGACTAGTCCTACTTCTTTATGCGTAATCAGGTGTGTGTCCTTACTTAACATTGACAGGAGCATTTCAAACAAAAGATGACCAATAAATGGACAACACTCATAAATGGAATGAAATAAACAAAAATTGTTTCTCACAAATGTAGCATAGGTTGTGAGTTCTACAAAACACATGCCCAAACCCGACAATGGTAAATAACTGTAATAATATATTGAATGCATTAACAGAAATTACTGTAACCAAACAAACATTGCAGATTAGGAATTAATGGTACATGTAGGCTACTACTGGTGATATATACAGTTGAAGTCTGAAGTTTACATACACCTTAGCCAAATACATTTCAACTCAGTTTTTCACAATTCCTGACATTTAATCCTAATAAAAATTCCCTGTCTTAGGTCAGTTAGGATCACCACTTTATTTTAAGAATGTGAAATGTCAGAATAATAGTAGAGAGAGTGATTTATTTCAGCTTTTATTTCTTTCATCACATTCCCAGTGGGTCAGAAGTTTACATACACTCAATTTGTATTTGGTAGCATTGCCTTAAAATTGTTTAACTTTGGACAAATGTTTTGGGTAGCCTTCCACAAGCCTTCCACAGTTGGGTGAATTTTGGTCCGTTCCTCCTGACAGAGCTGGTGTAACTGAGTCAGGTTTGTAGGCCTCCTTGCTTGCACATGCTTTTTTCATTTCTGCCCACAACTTTTCTATAGGATTTAGGTCAGGGCTTTGTGATGGCCACTCCAACACCTTGACTTTGTTGTCCTTAAGTCATTTTGCCACAACTTTGGAAGTATGCTTGGGGTCATTGTCCATTTGGAAGACCCATTTGCGACCAAGCTTTAACTTTTTCCTCCAAACATAACGATGGTCATTATGGCCAAACAGTTCTATTTTTGTTTCATCAGACCAGAGGACTCAAAAAGTACAATCTTTGTCCCCATGTGCAGTTGCAAACCATAGTCTGGCTTTTTTATGGTGGTTATGTCGATCTAGGACTCGTTTTACTGTGGATATAGATACTTTTGTACCTGTTTCCTCCAGTATCTTCACAAGGTCCTTTACTGTTGTTCTGGGAATGATTTGCACTTTCTCACCAAAGTACGTTCATCTCTAGGAGACAGAACGTGTCTCCTTCCTGAGCGGTATGACGGCTGCGTGGTCCCATGGTGTTTATAGTTGTGTACTATTGTTTGTACAGATGAACGTGGTACCTTCAGGCAATTGGAAATTGCTCCCAATGATGAACCAGACTTGTGGAGGTCACCATTTTTTTTCCTGAGGTCTTGGCTGATTTCTTTAGATTTGCCCATGATGTCAAGCAAAGAGGCACTGAGTTTGAAGGTAGGCCTTGAAATACATCCACAGGTACACCTCCAATTGATTCAAATGATGTCAATTAGCTTTTCCGAAGCTTCTAAAGCCATGACATAATTTTCTGGAATTTTCCAAGCTGTTTAAAGGCACAGTCAACTTAGTGTATGTAAACTTCTGACCCACTGGAATTGTGATACAGTGAATTATAAGGGAAATAATCTGTCTGTAAACAATTGTTGGAACAATTACTTGTGTCATCCACAAAGTAGATGTCCTAACCGACTAGCCAAAACTATAGTTTGTTAACAAGAAATTTGTGGAGTGGTTGAAAAACTAGTTTTAATGACTCCAACCTAAGTGTATGTAAACTTCCGAATTCAAATGTATAATGGGGAATTGAGAGACACAGCAAACAATGCACACAATAAAGTTTTGAAACATTGAATATCCACGAAAGGGCGGGAGAGAATGCATTCTGGAGAAAGACGTGCCTTGTGCATCTGAGCCACAATCCCCATATTGTTGGACCGTGTAATCCCTGCGGCCTCCTCAATGGATTAGTCCACTGAGACAGGCGCAAATCAGACAGGTGTCTCGTGTGCCATAATCTATTTGCTTCTGCTGGACCCAAAAAAATCTCATGTTTTCAATACAGACCCCTTTTGTCATACAGTATTTCATATAAGACACCCAGACTTTATGAAAGTTGCACAGTATACACTTAATCTTGTAAGAAATCAAATATAGTGATACATAACTTGACATTTCTGCCATCCATTGTGACATTGTGGGAGGATAACCGACCTTCCAATTAATGGCAATGCATTTCTTAGCTGAGTTTCACAGTTTCTTCTGATAACATTCTCCAATATCAACATTTCCAAGCAAACAAAAACAGGGATACGGGTGAATCTGTAGACATGCTGAGATAAAATAACATTCTCTGACAGAATTCAGCCAGCCTTCACAAGACCATAACATAACAAATATGTCCCCTTTTGTGTTTTCCACCTTCAGCAGCGGAATGACATTTCTGAGTGCATGATATTCAGTTTCACTGGCTTAAAGTAGGTTCTATGGATGGTCTTAAACGGCATGAATTTATGTCTGAGATTATACGAACATGACTGGGCATTCAAACATATCTGTATCCATTCATCATCATCAATAGTGTTTCCCAGGTCTCCCCCACAGTTTTGTTTTGTGTCATCAGGAAAAGCCTCTATCAAACTTTGATACAGTTTGGAAATAAACTTAAGGTTTGTCAGACTGCCTTAAAATAGTTTAAATCTTTGAAGCTTCTGGATTGTCCAGTGTTTTGCTGCACAGAGAGAATAAAGTGTTGTATCTGCAAAAGTTCACATGAGTGCCATCACAGACTGGACTTCCCTGGCTAGCTGACCCTGCTGAGACCCCTGTCATCACCTGATCCTGCTAAGATGAGGCATGACAAAGAATTACCTTGGTGTACATTTATTCATGAGATTATCCAAGAATAGTTCAAAAATTAAAATTATCATTATTCCCAGATCCCAGACTGAAGCCTACCCATGAACTCAGATGGAATTTTGTGTCCATTCATTGATTGTTATAATATACTGCAAAATTCATCTGAGCTCTGTAGACTTGTCTTCCCTGGCTGTCTGATCCTGCTAAAACATGATGAGCATAGTATTGTGTACTGACTGTGCACCATGACAGTGTAGCCTGTAGTGCTGTTTATACCATGTCAGTGTGAAAAGTAGGGAATTAGCTCGAAAAACTGATAGATCAATAATGTTACATTGCTATACTGAGTCTAATAAAAACTCACATTGCGCTGTCAAAAAACATCAGAATATCAGTTTTCAGTCGTTTGGCCGCTGGTTTCATCATTTGATTCAGGTCTAGTGTGATTGAGGCATAAGTAGCCCACGTTAGCCAACGTTAGAAGAAAACTAGCAAAGTTCATTTATTTCTGTTGAAACGGGACAAAAAGGCTACAAAACAATACATACACATAACAGCTGTTAGATATAGCAACCTGACAGATAGCTAGAGACTAGAGCTGAACTGGCTGTGGTAGCTACTAGCTAGTTTATTCTCTTCAGACAGAACTTCAGTCGAGAGGGAATTAAATATTACTGTAGCTAACGTTACAGGTTAGTTACACTACTAGCTCAGCACTGGTAATATAAGTCAAACAGCAGTTACCTTGCCAGCTACATCAGTCAAATAAAGAGTAGCCAGTTTCTCCTCTGCTTGCTTTTACGACTTGGAGAAAAATCGCAACACACAGAGACAGCAGCTACAGACAGCAGCACCATGCCTTTCAGAAGCTTTGCCGTCCACATGGTCTTTGTTGTCCGCATGCGCCTAAATCCAGCCGGCTGAACCCGCCAAACAGCCTACCCGACCACTCTGAGGCGTCCACGTGGTCCTAAAGCACACCGATGCCGCTTTTAGTGTCACAGTGCAATGGTAAAACTGAGGGGGGGACAAAAATGCCATTTCAGAATGTGGGGGTCATGTCACCAGTGAAAGTTGCGCCCCTGACTCTATTTACTTCTTGCCTGTATATTATGCAGTTGACTGCATGCAAATGTATTGAAAGAGACCAAGATTTTATTGATCTACTCTATATATAAATATTTTTTAATTATTGACAATTTCCAATGTTGACATTCAGGGTATGACTGACCATGACTTACCAATGGTTTCTGAAACACTACATTGATACTTGGCGAATGGGGAAATCCATAAGGTTAATGCTTTTCCCACAGAAAGAAAGTCCTGTAGCTATAGGCTAAACTTATCTGGTCGTTCTGGATGATATGAGTGCCAATGCAAGTGATAAACTGATATTAATGATTGAGTGTCAATTATTGAGCACCGTCATGATTTTTCTCTCTCAAGCCTTGGTCAGTTCCAGTAAGTTGTTGCTACATACTGTACATTGATTTATATTTTTGATGATTGACATATACAGTCCTGCTTAAAAGTATGTGAACCCTTTGTGCAATGACAGATTTTTTAATTTTTTACCATGAAATCTTAATTTAACCAGTCTTTTTGATCTGACATAACAGGTTTATATTTACCAATACCATATGTTGGTATAGAGGAAATCATGCGTGTAGTAGAAAAACAAAATTAAAAAGGAATTAGTGCACACGCAAAAATAAGTGAAACCCAAGTTGCATTGGATAAATCAAGTAGTTAAGTAGAATCAGGTGGGTAAATAACTGGGTACCAAATTAACCAATCAAAGGAAAGATCATTTGGAAAGAGTTTGGGTGGGACTCTGATAAATAGACATAAGAAACCTGGTCAGTTTTGTGTTTACTCATCCAGGTGAATGCAAAGCACACCATGCCGAGAGGAAAGGAGATCTCAGAGGACATCGGGACGATGGTAGTGAGAGCTCATCAGTCTGGGAAAGGCTATACAATTATCTCAAAAAGATTTGAGGTCCATCAGGCCACTGTGAGTCAAATCATTTACAAATGGAGAGCATTTAACATGACAGCAACTCGGCCTAGAAGTGGAAGCCCTTCCAAAATATCCCCGAGAGCCACAAGAACAATAATAAATCAGGGTAAAAGCCAACCTAAACATAACATCTAGAGATTTGCAGACCTTCCTTGCTCAGGTAACTGTGCATGGTTCAACAATAAGATGAACACTGAATTGAAAGAAGCCTCTGCTGTCAAAAAAGAACCAAACTGCCCGTCTTAACTTTTCCAGAGACCACCTGGACAAACTTGAAGGTTTCTGGAAGTCCATTCTCTAGACCGATGAGTCCAAAATTGACCTTTTTAGTCACAATCAACACCGCTATGTTTGGCAAAAACCCAACACCGCCTACCACCAAAAGAACCTTATCCCAACAGTCAAGCATGGTGGTGGGAATGTCAAGATCTGGGGCTGCTTCTCCCCCTCTGGACCTGAATGACTCCACATCATTAAGGGAACCATGAATTCTGAGGTATACCAGGAGATTCTTGAACAGAACGTCAGGCCATCAGTCAAGGAGCTAAAGCTGGGCCAAAATGGGTCTTACAACAAGCAACGACCCAAAGCATTCAAGCAAATCTACCAAAGAATGGCTCAGGAGAAAGAAGATTTGTGTTTTGGATTGGCAAAGTCAAAATCCTGACCTAAATCCAATCGAAATGCTGTGGCAGGACCTGAAGCGTGCATTCATGCCAGACACCCCTCAAACCTCACTACAATTGGCTGAGTTCTGTAATCAGAGACTGATTACAGGCTATAGGAGACGTTTACTCCAAGTTATCGCTGCTAATGGAGGTTCCACAAGCTATTGACTGAAGGGGTTCACATTTTTGCACACATCAAATCTGAGTTTCTGTTAAATAAACCACTATTGTTAAATAAACAATGAAAATATATATTTTTTTGTTTCTGTCATTTACTAGGAATGTCTATTACGAATGACTTATATTTTATGACAAAATAATGACTAGCCCTATAGGGTTCGCATATTTTCAAGCAGCACTGTACAGTATATACCCTATCACTATCTGATTTCCTGTAGAGAGAGATTTTTTTCAGAAGTATTTTAGCATTAATAGCATAACAGTTTCCCCTCGTGTCTATGCATCATTTAGGTACATGTTATGTACCGACCGTATGTTGCCATGATGTATAAATAAGGCTTTTTAAGTTCACCCTGCTGCATGAACTAGATGTGCAGACTGACTGCAATGTGGTAAATAAAGTAGGGACGTCTGAGACAGACTGACAGCATGGCTTCTGCCACATAAAGTTTAATGCACACGAAAGTCCACTCCATCCAGTGACACACAGTTCCACGGTCCCTACACATGACACGAGACAGCCTCCACACGGTGTGTCACAAAGCCTGAACCAAGTTCTATTATTGAAGATGAGTTTGTTGAGAGCACCGTCACCACTAAAGGTTCATCTCAATAAAAATATGAAATACATTTATGAAAATGCATTTGTAAGTCTGCAGCCTGAGGAGCAGTTTTATAACCCAGGGTACTGTAACTGCTGTATACACATATGCAACACTTGATCTCTTCATCTGGGTCTGATTTCCCAAGATGGTGTCTCCACAGAGGCAGATCAGTTGCCCTGGCTGCCAGAACATCAAGCAGACAGAGCCTGGGAGGCTTTAGTTCTTGTGTGGTGGGTGCCTGCCTGCCTCTCAGCCTCTCCCCAACTCAACTCAACTGCACTGCACTGCAGCACTGGGCTGGGTTGGCTTCTGTTTAAAACTCACCTCTTCTCAGCTAGCCCAGCCTGCTGCAACGTGCTCCCTCTGTGGCACAGCTATTCCAACAGAGATACCTACCTGGGGTGTTTAGTACCAATGGGGATGTCTTCTGTCCATTTTACCACCACGTTCATGGTTATGAAGATTTTCTGGTGATTGAGAACTGATTTTTTTTCTCAATGGCACTCATACGCTTACAGCAGTCTTATATAAAGTATGTATGTGTATTGTTCTTGCTCTAAGTCCACTGATGAATGCCTGTCTGCTACAAAGGAATCTAGTACTAGTACTACGTAATAGTACAGCGATACATTAGGATGCAGTGGTTGCATTCAGTCGAGGGATTTGTGCATATAAGTCATTCATACAGTAACACTCTTGTATACATCACATGCCATTTGAAAGTTTCTCTCAAGTGACTTAAACTGACTTGATTTTCATGAAGGGACACAGGGAGGATGAGCAGTGGGAAAGAGAGAGTTTCTCCTGGTTCTTCCTTCAGTCTTGATTTGACAAGTGACTGGAAAAAAAAGAGCCTGGCCAGACTTCCCTTCATCACAGGGAGAGAACACATCACGTCTCAGTCTCAGACGCCTGAATGTATAGCTGCTCCCTCCATCCCTCTCTCAGCTGACACTGCTCTCTCCTCTCTTCTATCTCTCCTTCTCACAATACTCGCTCGCTTCCTCTCAATCCCTATCCCTTTCTCCTCTCTCTCTCTCTGTCCCTCTCTCTCTTCTTTTTCTCTCCTCTCTCTGAAGATCTTCTAGCGAAACTCACTGATTGTGTCTTGAGCATGCTAATATCTAGCCCCTCTCTCTATGTTTGTGTTGACTGGATACCTCTCCATATGGGGACAGGACTGGTATGACTGGGAAGCATCTGGTCACACCTGGACTATAATTTCCAATTCATTTCTACTGGAATGTTACTGTTGTCTACCATTTGTTAAAGCAATGGCATAAGTAGCATTGATGATTCCCACTATGGCTCATGTATTGTTTTACAGTTGCACACCTTAACTGTAGCCTCAGCTAAATAAACTACTGTCTGGGACTTTCTAGTCTATTTGTCAACTTTAAAATGTGCTTCTCTACAGGGAAGGAAATGTATTATTACTGGGAAATCTACACAATGTCAGAATCACTCGTTCAATGTATTCCCTCTTTATACTTTCAGATGGCTAAGCAGACAAAGATTTACCCACCGATTTATGTATACACTAGATGAGGCTTAGAGGGTGCTGTGTTGAAGCCAATGTGTCTCCATCTTGGCACTCCCCCACCATTGTAAACAACATATTTTGGAATAGAAATGTATGCCACATTTATTATATTACAGACACCTTATTACAGACAATCTCATTGCTAACCTGTAGCCCCAACAGGGGTTGGTAAATTATAATATTGTCATTCAAAGAATAATATATTATCATCTCGTAATTGCTACCGAATGGCCAGATCTCAAAATAACTTTACTGGGAAATCACATTTTGTTCAGCCATATTAGCATACTTTTAAATTATATTATGTGAGCTAAACATAAAAAAACAAAATATACAGTATTTAAAAACATTTTCCTTAAAGTATAATTTTTTGAGATTACTAATGTTACTGTCCCTACTACAACAACAAAAAATACTTAAATACAGTACATTTACTTTTGTCCTTGAAACATTTTATTGAAATACTGTAGAATTCCATTCATTCCTATAGAGGACTGTTCTGACTAGGGAGTGCTAATATGGCTGAACAGTGGTTTCAAAGCCTCTCAATAGCCAATACATAGCATCAGCAATCCAGGGTTTATATACATCATTGGTTTTACTGCAAAGTCCAATCTGTGATACCATATAGTAGTCAAATCTGAACTGCCAGAAATTAGATTTGCCAAGCTGATACTGTCTATGTGTTATTAGTTATTTCTGTGTTGCGTGTGTGATTTGAATACTACTGGTCAGATACAGGGTTCTGATTCTAAGAGGAATCCGTGTAATCTGCTGCAATCTTCTAGACCGAAACAGTCAAGTTTTAACCCATTTAAATGAATTAACATAAATTGTATTGGGGTACCTCAAACCTTTTTTGTTTTTATGTTTTTTAGAAAACGTTTTGAGATACTTTGTCAGGCTTGATTTGGCAAGAGGTCTGCCTTCCAATAATCTGTCCAATCAACTCCTGTGTTGTGCTAAATCGTGTTGACTCTAGTAAGCTCATTAACGCTAGAGCTACAGTCCTTGTTCAGGCACAGGTAGGGTGCAATGAAGGGTTCTAATCAGAACCGCCAATTAAAACTGAGCAGGTTGACAGGAATTATCATGGTTAATTTACCACCATTTGTGTGTATTGACACCAAGCCGAAGAGAAACAGTGAAGAGAAATTAGCTACTAAAAATAAAGCTGCAATTGATGACTCCTGTGGGAGTGTGAAAAAGTAAGATGTAATGACTATTTTCTGTAATAGTTTTTGGTCACAGAGTCTGAACCCATTACCCTTGGTTAAGTGCTCTTAAAAACTGAGCCGGTCTTCTTCCTCTGAAACTGACATTCATCAATATACTGTAGGAGCATCGTGCTATTTAATTCTCTTGAAATATTATTGATTGTGGCTAAATTTACTAATTTAAAGCATTTTAGGTGTACCTCCTCTTTGGTGTACTCTAAGTAAAGACATTGATTATCAGACCTAAGATCGACAAAGAAAAAGACAAAGCTCCCTTTCCACTTAGTAAGGACCACTATAGATCATCCATTAAAACCACCAAATACAGTATGTGGTAATTATTTTACAGCGGTCAGTTAGAGGTGGATTTGGGTTCAGCATGGCCTTTGCTAAGGCTATCAATGTTCATGTTTTTGTTAGAATTTTCCTTTTGAGTGAAAATCTTATCACAGAATCTCAGCAGAGGGAGTGGTTCACTGATGTAACTGAGGTCTGAATGACCAAGTTGTTGTCATCATCTTTACCATCATAATCAACATCATCACCTTCATCCTTATCATCGTCATTATCATCATCTGTTTCTTCCTCTCAGATCCTGCCTCCTCTTTTTCCATTAGGACGTTGCAGTGTGGTGTGTTGCACCAGTGCCCCCCATCCCCCCACACCTCCCCCTTCAGTCCTCCTGCCAGGAGCTGTTACAGGTCCCCATTGCACCCTCCTCCCCTCTCCCCCTCCCTCCCCCAGCCAGAGGAGGAAGCGACGGTAATGTCAGAAACGATTAGAAGACAGGGGCCGTTACAGCAGCTCTCGACAGGGCCACAGAACTGTGCTGTCTTGAGACACACAGCCAGGTCTTCTAATCTCGCCCATTTGTGTTGTGTTTGACAGTGCTGTATATTGTCAGTGTGTTTGATTAGGAGACCCAGGAGACATGGCCAGCTTGCACAGAGGCACAGGTCTGTTCACTGTTCCAGGTTAGGTGTACTGGGTCAAACGTGTTGGCACTATGTGTTTTTTACCTTGTCCAGATTTACAGATGTGACGTGGAGTCAAACAAGGATTAAAGATGGTAGAACTGTTGGTGGCTTTTCCATGGTCATGTATAACAAAGATCTCTTCATTTCCTCTCAATAATAATTTCCATTCTAAGATGGTGGAACTCTGTTGATCCCTTAATGTGGCCTTTTAGATGATCCTGGTGCCACAACATGAAAAGCCCAAAAGCAATAATCACAGAGAGACTGTACTATTAATATTAATATCCGGGGGAAGAGGGTGATAATGTCTGTGTTTATGTTCCGAGTCTTGAAGATTCTGTGATGAACCCAAGAGGCACTCTAAATGAGTCTGACACCCCTGACACCAAAGGGTGTGTGTGTGTGTGTGTGTGTGGGTGTAGTGTGTGTAGTGTGTGTGTGTGTGGGTGTAGTGTAGTGTGTGTAGTGTGTGTGTGTGTGTGTGTAGTGTGTGTGTAGTGTGTGTGTGTGTGTGTGTGTGGTGGGTGTAGTGTGTGTAGTGTGTGTGTGTGTGTGTGTAGTGTGTGTGTGTGTGTGTGTGTGTGTGTGTGTGTGTGTGTGTGTGTAGTGTAGTGTGTGTGTGTGTGTAGTGTGTGTGTGTTGTGTAGTGTGTGTGTGTGTGTGTGTGTGTAGTGTGTGTAGTGTGTGTAGTGTGTGTGTGTGTGTGTGTAGTGTGTGTGTGTGTGTGTGTGTATATATATGTATTTTTGTTGTTGTATTTTTTTTTTCTTCGGATCCCCATTGGCTGTTGCCAAAGCAGCTACTCTTCTTGGGGTCTTTCTTCGTGAGTGTGAGTGTGTGATACTGCGAGTGTGTTTGACTGTCTAGGGAGTGCTCCACAGCCTCCTAAACCCCACCCACACAGTGAAGATGCTCCAAGCATGAGAGCTCAAACACAGCCCCGAAGCACCTTAGTGACACCGGTTATATAATGCTCCTTCTCATGCATATTCATATTCAACACTTAGAAAAACAAGTTTATATCCTCTTTATGAATGATTTCAAGTTCATTATCAACCACTATGCTTTGAAATTCTTGACTCTTTTTATTCTTCTCGTCTGCTTTTTCAGTAAAGAGAGCTGAGTGAGCTATATCTTATTGAAATAAAGTATTCAGAATCAGATTACATCATGTATTAACATGTTTCAAGTTTTTCCAAGTTGTATAATGACTTGAAGATGAAAAAGAAATAGAAAGGCGATTTCCATTCTCTCCATAGAATAAATGTCCAGCGCTGCTCTCCCTGTCCAGTATTAGTGATGGCAGCAGTCAGACATAGGTGATACACTCAGTGGTGCTGGTCAGACACACTCCACAGCGGTGGTGTAAAGTACTTAAGTAAAAATATTTTAAAGTACTGCTTAAGTCGTTTTTGGGGGTATCTGTACTTTACTATTTATATTTTTGACTACTTTTACTTCACTACGTTGTCAAAGAAAATAATGTACTTTTTACTTAATACATTTTCCCTGACACCCAAAAGTACCCCTTACATTTTGAATGCATAGCAGAACAGGAAAATTGTCCATTCACACACTTATCAAGAGAACATCCCTGGTCATCCCTACGGCTTCTGATCTGGTGGAATCACTAAACACACATGCTTCGTTTCTGAATTATGTCTGAGTGTTGTAGTGTGCCCCTGGCTATCCATGAATTTAAAATACATGAAAATTGTGCGGTCGGGTTTGCATAATATAAGGAATTTGAAATGATTTATACTTTTACTTTTGATACTTAAGTATTTTTTGCAATTACATTTACTTTTGATACTTAAGTATATTTAAAAACAAATACTTTTAGACTTTTACTCAAGTAGTAATTTTCTGGGTGACTTTCACTTTTACTTGAGTCATTTTCTATTAAGGTATCTTTACTTTTACTCAAGTATGACAATTAGGTACTTTTCCCACCACTGCTCCACAGTCACACCTCAGGGCTACAGGGTAGGTGTACATGGGGTCCATGTTGGCTGAGCAGTTAGGCAGCTGCATCGTCACCAGGTGTGTCTTGTTGTAGGTACACACACGATGGTAGGACTCTATGTAGGGGGAGTCCAGGACAGGCTTCTGAAGAGACACACACAGAGACAAGGTTAATTTCGATTAACATGTTCGTTCATTCAACAAGCTCCACAATTAAGTTACTCCATTGGAAGTACAGTTTATGATAAATTCGTTTATAATAAATTTGTTTATTACTTACTTTATTTTGTCACTGGTCGATTTAGCCTTTAGCCGGGATACAGTGATGCATTTTTCTACAATAATCATCATACTGTAGTTTAGTACTCATAATTAAAATGTTTACAGAGTTTGCTGACATCTACTGATGTAACCGTTATCTGCAGTCTGACTGCATAGGACTCTCTCCTGCTCTCCGTCCTCACCTCCCAGGTCTCACAGCGCCCCCAGCAGGTGTCCGTGGTGATGTGCAGCCCGACACAGCCTGGTTTCCTGGCCCGGAAAGTAAACTCCGGACAGCACAGCCAATGAAGCGGGGCAGGTTGATGGATGAAGCCTGGATTAGTGTAATGCCATGACCACAGCACTGTACAGCACAGCAGCACAGAACACAACCTGCACAGACACCATACCACAGGGTTATCTCTGTTGCCTAACATTACACTCTCTCTATATCTCTATATCTTTTATCGAAGTCTTCAAATAGTTTGTGTATAGCAAGTTAATGTAGTGAGTATTTTTGTACTTTATTGTTGGTATTTTAATGAAAAATGTAAAAAAAAATAATATTAAGCAAAATCTGAAAAAAAAAGTATATTCCAGAGATCTCTGTGATTGCTGACCCTAACTCCATAAATAGTAAGTGTGACTGATCTAACTAAAGTGTTATAACTCACCACTGAGTACCTCTCCTCTGGGTCATCTGGGCTCACAACTGGTCTCACTGCAGTAGATCTCCACTGAGGAGGACTACCACTGAACCTCTGAATCAGGAGCTGCAGTAACTCTGGTAGCTGTGATGTCTCTGACAGCACCTGCTAATGGATCCCAGGGAGGAACTTCCAGCTATTTATCCCAGCATGTCATGTCAATCAGGAGCCAGTCAGGGACTTAGTAACATGACTGGCTCTTGCCAGAGAGTCAGGCTCTTGTCTTATCCCCCTTAGGCCTTTCTACCTCATCAGCCCGGTCACCTGTGAACTACAGGCCATTCGCCTGATTTAGGGACTGTGGCTGCTTCTTTGTTCATAGCGATCCACATGGAAGAGGGGGGAAACACAATCATACCTGTAGTTCTACACCCAGGCTAATTTAGCTGATGGACCTCAGGAGATGTTCTTACAGGTGAGATCCTTTCCCTGGACCTGCTAACTAACCTGTGTTTTCGTATCCATTTCAGTACAAGTCTGTAAATGTAATTACATTTTGGAAATAATAATGTATATTTTCACAGAGCACTTACTGTAGCTCTAATTTGGATGTTTGGTGTGTGGAGCCCATGGAGAGAGGAGTATTTTACGGTCTGGTCTGATATGTGTCAGCCACAGTAACGGAGATGAGAACAGGGAGAGAGAGAGAGAGACGAGAAGACCTGAGGGTTTATTTGGATGAGTAAATACTTCACTCATCATGAAATGACCATCTAATGGGGATTGGAGCAGAAGAACTCAAGTACTTTACGAAATGAACCTCAACCTCCACCCAATTATAGTTAGATTAGAGTAGCAGGGAGAGAGGATGAGTCAAGGATGACTCCACCTGATCTCAGTCATCTAAGCCCCCTCCTCCCTTCCTGGATATCACATATTACCTGGCATTTTCTAGAGTTCTAAAGTTCAAGCCATGTTTTAAAGCTCAAATCAGGTTTTCTAATACCTGTATATCTCTGACTCTGCTGGCAGGACTGACTATTCCCATAAATCAAAGGACCTCATCCAACCATGGCCGTTTAGTTAATGATACTGTATGAGTTGTGGGGTGGAAAAAAATGTGCAATTCTCAAAAACAATACAATGTTAATGGACTGGCTGCCTTTGCTGTTGTCAATAACTGTACAAAAGGCCAGGTGTATATTATGTTTATTTATTTTCTAAATTAAATCTGCAATAAATACTAATTTCATTACATGGCCCCAGCAGACAGCAGATCTTAAACTGGTGAGACAGTTTAACTTTTCACTCTGTTCCACGCATACAGCAATTGATATGTAACACTGACACTCTAGTCTCTAGTCAGCTATAGAGACCCACTGTAGAGAGCTATAGAGAGGGAGTGGAGTGTTTATTTGCTATTGTGACATTATTACGATTCCATCAAAGCCATTAGTCTGGCTGGCAATAGTGTTGCTGAAGTACATGCCAGATCTAAAAAGGACACTCTAAGCCTACCTATCCATAAGATCTGCGTTTGGTGAAGTGGATGGGTTTTACATCAATATAATAAATGAAATCTGAGATGTGATTTGAAGAAGTTAATCTTGCAGTGACTATCAGTGTTCATGTTGTTGTTTCACTGGTTACAATGGGATACACTTTGTAGGCTATAGCCCCCAAACCCTACAGGTGTGACAAAATGGGGAGTATGTCCGACGTGACTGGTTGATATATTTAGCCGGCCGGACTCGGTCTGAAACCCACTCCTCGATCGGTAGAGGCTCGCTTTACTCTCGGAGTTGTGTAGACATCTCCAAATTTGCGCGCGGTGGGAGGGGTGTAACTGCTGGTGCTTCACAACTTATACTGTACAGCGCACTCTGTTTTCCCTATTCCAATCAATGAGTATTGTTATTGCCGGACTTCTATCTGATTGCCAGACACCTGAAACGCGTCTATTCAACTTTGTTACATGTAAGTAGACACCTTTTGGCGAATGAATAATAGTGGCTTTCAGTTTGGAAAGCGCAATATTACTCTACTTACTCTGAAGAAGCTTTTAATGTTTGATTTTAGGCTTATTGTTACAATATTTGACCCTCTATTCACCTCTCGACTTGTGTTCAGATGATCATATTAGCCAATATAGCAAATGAATTAGCATATTTGAGTTTTGTCCCCCCCTCTCTTCATAAATCGTGTAGCCTGTGATGAGTTTCTCATTAGGCAACTTCACCATATTTTAACAGAACTATAGGACGAGCTGCACGTCGACAGTATAGCCTACATTATTAAGATTCTTCTGGTCCATACTTGTCTGCCTAAAGGACTCTTGACAGTTCAGAACTTGGGTTTGAAGCGCACTAGAGCGGCTCTGAACACGTGCCCACTGGTGCTCTATTTTAGGCAGTGACAAGTTCACGACGTCAACACGTCTGTCGTGCTATCTAGCATTTCGCTAGTCAAAGTGCACGACATTTATTCTTAACTCGACCTATGTGAGGAATATTTTAAACTCTAATGGAAAAAACTATCCTCTCACTGGGCACGGACTTCATTTCAAAGTCTAGTTTTATTGACATTTGGTTGAGTTGTCAACTAACGTGAATTCAACGTGAAACCAACAACAAATGTCACCATGTCATTGGATTTAGGTTAAAAGTTGGGTGAAAAAAAATACAAAATTCCCTTACATTGATGACTTTTTGATAATCCAATCAGTTTTCCACATTGATTCAACTTCATCATATTGCATTTTGTTGTTTAAATTAGTGGAAAATTTGATTGACCGGTTTCTGCCTGATAGGCTAAAAACAAGCTTACTTGTTTGATTATGTTTCACTGTTCTCTCAACAGTGTATGACTGGCATTTTTATGGGACACATTAAGTTTCATTCATGCAGCCAATTTGCAAGACAAGACCCTCTGATAGTTTCTTTATGAATGGAAATAATGCTACAGGTTATTTTTAGCTGTAAAAACATATTATACAACTACTTGAATTAGCATTGACTCTTTTTCAATGTCGATGAAGTTCTTGCATTACTTACAATTGATCAAAGTTACTGCTTTGTTGCTGTTCTATTTGAGATCTTTGCATATTACTTTTAAGTTGTTGATTCTTTTAAAAATATTTTCAAAAAGGTTCTTCGGGTTTCCCCATAGGACAACCCTTTTTGGTTCCAGCCAGGTAAAACCATTTTTCATTCCAGGTAGAACGTGTTTGGGTTTCGTGTAGAATTCTGTAGAAAGAGTTCTACATGGAATCCAACATGGTTAGACTCGAAACCATAAGAGTTCTACATGGAACCCAAAACGGTTTGACTCGGAACCAAAAGAGTTCTACATGGAACCCAAAACGGTTAGACTTGGAACCAAGAAGGGTTCTTCAAAGGGTACCCTATGGGGACAGCCGAAGAACCCTTCTAGTTTCTAGATAGCACCTTTTTTTTCTAAGAGTGTTTGCTGGTTCTCCTGAGCACATACCATAACATTAGGTCAGGGAAATGACAGTCATGATTGATGTTGGATTGACTTGAGTTAGACCCAGAAAGTAGATGCTGTGAAAAGTCAGATGTCTGGCAAAGTTTACAATGACTTCACTTGTATTAAACTTTGCCTTGAAACTATCAGAGAGACCAAATATTTCAGATTGAATAAATTCACAGAGATAGCCTAATCTGTCCGTTAGTTTTTACAAGGTGGAAGTTGATTTGTAAAACCTTTTCTTAGTATAATTTCCCTCATGTTAACGTCCTCATGCCCATTTTGTCAACCATAAAATCTGCTAGGACCTGAATGCTCATTAAATGATTATCTGACATGTAAAATCATGCTTCCTGGTTTATGGAACCGATGAATGAAAGCTACAACCAGAGGGAGATATACAGCACAAGTCCAGTCAAGTAATTGGTCTCTTTGCCAATAACAATGTTTCTGCACAGCATATTGGATGATAAATACTAACAATGAAATGCAGAACGGATCAGAGCAGTATGATTTAGTCATTATGAGTGGGAGTCATGTCCTTGACCCTATTGGCCAATCTGTTCCAGTGAGGCCTGGGCTAGACTGGCTGAGTGGTTCTGATATGGGGAGGCCTGTCTGTCTGTCCTCTGCCTCCTCTGAGTCGGCAGATTAAAGAAAACAATGCCCTCTCTCTGTTGAACACTCATGTCTCTCCACAGGCTTACACAGGATACTGCATACGCCCCAAACTGCCCTTCCCAGTGTCCCTTTCTTCAAATGAAACAGGAGACTATTTTTCCTCACCCTCATCTCTCCCCATTTCTGTCACGTGTGTGTCAGAATGCTTGGCTGGATGGGTGGAACTAGCCCAACACACTACTGATTTATTACCCCTGTTCAAACATGACAAAAGATTTGTGTGCTCTCAAGTCTTGACTGCATTAAAGCCACACTGTAGTTTTTTGTTGCCAATTACATACACAGGCTGAAACAGAACAAATGTTCCAGCACAACAAATATTGTTAAATTTATGCAAAAGAGGACACCAGCACCTCTTTGATATAACCCTTGCATAGGCCCTTCCCCTCAGTCCTCCAAAAACAAAACAAAGAAGTATCAGGCCTATACTGTTGACGGAAATAGAATTTATGGAGCGTAACCCTCCACCTCTATGTCCAGCCATGGAGTCATTAGGTGAATGGATTGGACATGTGTTCCAGTGGACAAACAGACGGTGCTATCTGTCTATGTCATATGTCTGAAGCCTGCGTTATTGTGTTATTGCCTCCTCACCCCCTGGTCTTTTTCCAGTGCATTGTTACAGTATGTGTTTTTGACCCCCACTGTATCCACAATTAGAGCAACCCTGTATGACTTTGTCTCAGGGACACACAATCTCTGTCGTCCCCCCCCCCCCCCCCCCCCCTCTCTCTCTCTCTCTCTCTCTCTTCAGCTGACATGAACCTTTGGATAGCACAGATGCCACACTGAGGATAGCGACAACACAGTTTCACAGTGTAGGACTATGATTTAATTGATTTGCTTCTCAGTCCAGACAATAGGGTCTTTCCACGAAATGAGTGCCTTTTGCATCCCTTTGATATTTAAATAAATATGACATATTATGATATTAAATAAAGCCTGTTATATTCAATAAAGTACACTTTATTATAGACCACTTGTAGAATTCAATCAAATGATTTTTATTATGAATAAAGACTGACCAATGTGCCAAAAAAAAATATATATACTTGTCCCTCTGTGCACCTTCTGTAACTTCTAGGAAGATTTTAACCCACTTAACCCCAAAATATCTTCCAAGTTCTCTCCATCATTCTAAAGCCCTAGATATTTTGTTGCTTTGACAAAGTAATTTCTGCAGAATTTTTTGTGATTTTTCATTTTATGGTCAACCCTGTTATTTGAACTTCTCTTGTTTTAATATATATACAGTATGTTTTTTAATAACTTCTATTTTAATAGTAAAATCATAGTGTAAAATCAGGTCGAGCATAGTATGTATTTTTAACCTCTTGAGATGGGAAAACTGTTTTTTATTAAGTTTAACATGTGCTCTTTATGACAGAATGTTAAAATTAGGTGAAATCAACTGTTATTTTTTTGGGACCAAGTTACACTTCTCATAAGGGACCAAATTGGCGAAATGACCCACTAGCAGTGGTGGATAAGGCCTCGCCTCGTGTTTATGCTTTTTAAAGTTCACCCTGTGTTTATTGCCATTATTCTCTGTATAAGTTATATAGGGAGAGGTGAAGAGCTGTAGGTTAAGACTCTGTTATTGTGTATTGAGTATTTTGGCCACTGTCACCTGTTGCCTTTTCATAGCTGTTAGTCAAGTTTGATAATTGAGAGAGGGAGAGAGCAGAGAGAGTGGAGCGAGCAGAGAGAGCAGAGAAATTAAGCAGACATCTTTAAAGGTCACACATATTTCCTATCACTTATTTGCATCCTTGAGCTACATGAAAGAAGACAAAACAGAACTTCCCCAACCCCCACCAGAGACAGAACTTAAACTGATAGAAGCAATCATGGCTTGAGACTCAGGTTAGGACAAATTGTGAAAGATTATTAAATATTAAAGCATTAGACCTCTCACTAAAGGCTTCAGTCATACAAAAGTTATACTTAAATCTGAACTGGTTCTCTAGCAGATTAGTAAGAATGTCTCACCCCATGTTCAAGAATGGCCTTTTTCCATTTATTTAGATTACAACCACTCTCTTTCGGTTATTTGAAAATGAAATAAAAATATTGCTATTTTAAAACAAGCCATAGAAAGTTGGTTGCAATTTCAGTTTAATCCACCAGAAAAGACAGAACAAGTAATACAACAAATATTATGGTTAAACTCAAATATACTAATTGATTTAAAAAAACATTATAAAAATAAATTATATCATAAATAGGACTGGTGGAGTTATGTCACACATGCAGCTAACAAAAATATATGGAAATGTCTCCTCTACCCAAAATTACAACCAACCAATCAATCAATCAATCAATCAATCAATCAATCAATCAATCAATCAATCAATCACTGATGTCACAAAGTGCTGTACAGAAACCCAGCCTAAAACCCCAAACAGCAAGCAATGCAGGTGTAGAAGCACGGTGGCTAGGAAAAACTCCCTAGAAAGGCCAGAACCTAGGAAGAAACCTAGAGAGGAACCAGGCTATGATGGGTGGCCAGTCCTCATCTGGCTGTGCCGGGTGGAGATTATAACAGTACATGGCCAAGATGTTAAAATCTTCATAGATGACCAGCAGGGTCAGATAATAATAATCACAGTGGTTGTAGAGGGTGCAACAGGTCAGCACCTCAGGAGTAAATGTCAGTTGGCTTTTCATAGCCGATCATTCAGAGTATCTCTACCGCACCTGCTGTCTCTAGAGAGTTTAAAACAGCAGGTCTGGGACAAGGTAGAACGTCCGGTGAACAGGTCAGTGTTCCATAGCCGCAGGCAGAATAGTTGAAACTGGAGCAGCAACACGACCAGGTGGACTGGGGACAGCAAGGAGTCATGAGGCCAGGTAGTCCTGAGGCATGGTCCTAGAGCTCAGGTCCTCAGAGAGAGAGAGAATTAGAGAGAGCATACTTGAATTCACACAGGACACCGGATAAGACAGGAGAAATACTCCAGATATAACAGACTGACCCTAACCCCCCGACACATAAACTATTGCAGCATAACCAACTAATTGCAGCATTACTGCAAAAATGGAATAGACAAGTGGAAGAGGGAAAAAGTAAGGAACTTGCCTGACAACCCTGCATTAAGAAAATTGTGATAAATAAAAAAATCTACCAGTTTAATTTAAGGACCCCAAAAATGACACCTGTGCCATAGATTGCAAAAATAATGTAGTTGTGAAGAGATTTTTGATGTACTGATTCCATGGCACATGGTTTATGAACTGATACGCAAAACGACACCTGATTCAAACTTATAATATTAAAGCTGATCTTCCCCCTAAAAAAATGTCATAAAAATAAATGTTTGGCAAAATGCTGGATTATGCAGTCTCCTGGTGTTCTCCATGTTGTGATTTCTGTCTTCATCCTGGTGAGTGGTAGGGTTGCAACAGTCATAAGAAGCTATAACTGGGGAACTGAGGAACACGGTGACTGTGATTTACAGGCTTTAAGTGTGACTACATGGATCGGTATGCTATTGCTACTACTGAGTGAATTTCAGTATGTGTGCATCTCATTGACTGTTCTTGTGTAAAGGGTTTTGCATTAAATTAAAGGTGTCACTCATAAACAATAAACTGAACAGACGCAATAAACATTCTCTACACTCCTTATGTCAGTGTTATATCAGTGTTATGTCAGTGTTATGTCAGTGTTAAGCCAGTGTTATGTCAGTGTAATTCAGTGTGTGCCAAATGTAACATGTAAATATGATCCTATACCGCACGTGTTTCAAACAGGAGATTGACGTATCTGTGTGTCATGTTTGTTTCTGTTTATCTCCAGAAAGGTGCCATGCTGTTGGGGGTACGTGGATGAGCCCCCCTTTCAGGAAGCATGGCGTCGCCAGGAGACAGAGATGCACTGGTGGAGAGGGGATACATCCCCCTGGACATTGACAATGTCCACATGCTTCTGCAGGGTCAGTGGCTTTCTGTGTGGCTTCCTCTTTCTCTCTTTCTCCCTGATTCTCTGTCCCTCTTTTTGCCTTTCTACTCTACTCCCCCTTGACTCTCTGTGTTTCTTTTATTGTTTAAACAATAAAGTTAATGTAGTGTTGGAAAGCGGCTCTGTGGACATATTGTACATGAGGAGAAAACAATCTAGTTATTCATGTCTTAATATTTCAGCTAATGTGTTTTAGTTTGAGGAAACCTAATATTTATAATAATAATAAGGATTTTCTCACACCCAGGGGAAATTTCACAATCATATTAACTTCTCTCACTCCAACTTGTGCCTGTTCGGTCCTGTTTTGGCTCAAAGTAGTCACTTTGGGACATGTTGTGTTTACTGTTGAAATGTAAACCCAATGAGATATGAGTCATATGTCAAACAGTCATCCAAAGGGGATCAAGTGGGTGGAATTCAGTAGTGGGTCGTGAAATGTCATGTTGCATGTCTATGAATCCACAGTCTCCAAGGCATCTCACAGTTTTACATACAATAGCAGACTATTCACTTTGTGGTTTGAATTACTATATATATATATGACCTGTGCATTTGTTTCCTCATCTTTTCCTGAAAGGGGTTTTCTCTATTTGATTGCTAGTAGAGAACATTTGTTGATTAGCTATCAGTTTTCATTGGCAGAGGAGAGGGTAATCGAGAGGTTGATTTGGTCTCCTCTGTTGACCTTGGGCAAGGCACTGAGGCTTCTCGTCTTGTATGTTGGCACTGTATACAGGTATTCTTCCTAGGGGGATAAATACGACACTGCCTCTCTCTGACTATCTGCCTTGTCCCTGTCCTCATGCCCCTTTTCCCTCTCTCTCTCTCTCTCTCTCTCTCTCTCTCTCTCTCTCCTCTCTCTCTCTCTCTCTCTCTCTCTCTCTCCCTCTCTCTCTCTCTCTCTCTCTCTCCTCTCTCTCTCTCTCTCTCCCTCTCTCTCTCTCTCTCTCTCTCTCTCTCTCTCTCTCTCTCTCTCTCTCTCTCTCTCCCTCTCTCTCTCTCTCTCTCTCTCTCTCTCTCTCTCCTCTCTCCCTCTCTCTCTCTCTCTCTCTCTCTCTCTCTCTCTCTCTCCTCCCCACTTTCTTTCTCCTTTTACTTGTACTTGTATGTTGAGTGCCATTATTGAGAGGCCATCTGCAGTATTATTTCAGACCCATGACTGTTGCTCTGTTAACCTTATTTAGAAACAACTGTTTCTGGATCTATTTTTCACAGCTATGCAATTGCCAGATGATGCAATGTACTGTGAGGGGTGATGTATGCTTATTGCCCCACTGACAAGTCAGCTTGTAAAATAATGGTCTGAAAGTCTGTTTTTCTTTGCGTATTTGGAGTTGTAACGATACAAGAATGCAGCTAAATATAGTTCACAACTCACTGATATTCTCACACATTTCTCGTTAGTCCGTGGTAAATTCCTAGACCTAGATTAACAAGAACAGGATTACACAGGAAATTTACCAGAAAGTAATAGGTATCCAAGCTGGGAAAATATGCAGACTATAATGTTTTCCGTTTCCCCTCCCCGTGGCACTTTGAGGGACAAGGAGAGTCCTGATGGATTAACACTATTTACATACGGCTGCAGTGTGATGGGATCTTACTCTTAAATCTCTTCACGTTTTGTTGTACATACACATGTACTGTATGTACAGTGGCAGTGAAACGGGAAGCACTTCCCCTCCTTTGAATGTGAGCGACTAGTTGAGTTAGCAGAGGTTCTCCACTGTTTGCTAAGCTCTCCCACTCTCAGACTGTAGGCAACAACAGCTTTCATCACAGACTGTCCCATGTCCAGGGATATCTAGGGATACACATAATGGACGTTGTATCATCAGATAGATAAAATCATGAATGATCTAAAGCAGGTAATGCAGCACCCCTCTTTGATGGGCTCTTCTCTTTTGTGATGGCACTTGGAGGACGGCTTGAGAACCGGGTTTTGTTTGGACAGGCAGGACCAAATCCATCACGCCTTACCTTTTGGATGGGTGGAGCTGAGGTGATACCATTCACCTGCCTCCCCAGGAGGCGCAGCACAGCAGGCTGGCAGGGTGATTGGTGGTTATACAGGAGCCACTCACCAACGAACTTTGCGTTCCAATGATACATTTCCCATTGGGTCCCATAGCTGCTTGTTGTTGCTCTTGTAGAATACCTCACATGTCAGACAAAGGATGGTATCTTGTATATGCAAACCATGCTCATACAGCAGCAGAAAGAAGAGGTTTAGCTTCCAGAATCTTTGTTAAATTCTCTATTTTTTCTTGTCTGATGCAGCACTGATGTTCACATCATGAGTGAGTACATTGACATTAGTTTGTATGGCTGTTACATTTCTGAAATCTGTGATTTCTGGGGGTTGAGCTTTTCTTGAGCAAAGAGCAAATAATGTATTGGAAAACGGAATACGTTAGTCTACTTGTTACAACTGTCATACTTCAACATAATGCTTTGTCAGCTGTTCATTTGACCAAATACCTGACCTTGTCAGATGAGACTGGTTCTCAGACCAGATCAGGTCTCTTTCTCACTTTGTTGTGATTGTGTGTCAAATATCAATTCCTTTATGACCGCCCAATTACAGTTTCAAATTACATTTTAATTTCTTCAAAACATACACTACCGTTCAAAAGTTTGGGGTGACTTAGAAATGTCCTTGTTTTGAAAGAAAAGCACATTTTTTGTCCATTAAAATAACATCAAATTGATCAGAAATACAGTGTAGACATTGTTAATGTTGTAAATGACTATTGTAGCTGGAAACGGCTTATTTTTAATGGAATATCTACATAGGCGTACAGAGGCCCATTATCAGCAACCATCACTCCTGTGTTCCAATGGCACGTTGTGTTAGCTAATCCAAGTTTATCATTTTAAAAGGCTAATTGATCATTAGAAAACCCTTTTGCAATTATGTTAGCACAGCTGAGAACTGTTGTGCTAATTAAAGAATCAATACAACTGGCCTTCTTTAGACAGGTTGTGTACCTGGAGCATCAGCATTTGTGGGTTCGATTACAGGCTCAAAATGGCCAAAAGCAAAGAACATTCTTCTGAAACTCGTCAGTCTATTCTTGTTCTGAGAAATGAAGGCTATTCCATGCGAGAAATTGCCAAGAAACTGAAGATCTCGTACAACGCTGTGTACTACTCCCTTCACAGAACAGCGCAAACTGTCTCTAACCAGAATAAAAAGAGAGTGGGAGGCCCCGGGGCGCAACTGAACAAGAGGACAAGTACATTAGAGTGTCTAGTTTGAGAAACAGACGCCTCACAAGTCTTCAACTGGCAGCTTCACTAAATAGTACCCGCAAAATACCAGTCTCAACGTCAACAGTGAATTGGCAACTCCGCGATGCTGGCCTTCTAGGCAGAGTTGCAAAGAAAAAGCCATATCTCAGTCTGGCCAATAAAAAGAAAAGATTAAGATGGGCAAAAGAACACAGACACTGGACAGAGGAACTCTGCCTGGTTCCGTTTGCTCTGTTTGCTTCTGTTTGGTTACTAGAGTAAACTGTAAACTGTTTCTGTTGCAAACATTTCGTGATGGTCTGCAGTTAATGAATACACCCCAGCTACTTTACCTTAATTGTGTGTCTATGTTGAGGAGGTTGAAAACAACATTGCTCAAAAAGGCTGTGGGTTCAGTCATTTGGAAAGTTGTTTTTTTAATACTGCTTGGCAAACCAGCAAGTGTGTGCCAACTCTCGGATTTCTTCTTCTTGACATGCCAATGTTGAACTTCTCAGCATTAATCATGAAAGATTTGTTTCACAAATGTTTGTTGAATGCTCATATGGAAGGCATCCACCTATATTTGCAACTGTTAGAATATATTTGAAAGTTTAAAATCGACCATGTCTATTTTTCTAATAATATTATATTTATTTGTTATAGTGCTTATCATACCGAATATAAAGTCTCTTTAAAAAACAAACCAAAATTAATTCAGGGAGCTGGCAGTTGGTGGGAGATGGTCTTCCACAGCAGGTAGCCTAGTGGTTAATAGCTTTGGGCCAGTAACCGAAAGGTTGCTGGTTCAATTGCCTGAGCCGACTTGGTGGGGGAAAAAATCTGCCGATGTGCCCTTGGGCAAGGCACTTAACCTTCATTTCTCGTGTAAGTCACTCTGAATAATAGCATCTGCTAAATAACAAAAATGTGAAATGAAAATGATCATCAAGTCAAATCAAACTTTATTTGTCACATGCGCCCCGAATACAACAAGTGTAGACTTTACCATGAAATGCTTACTTACAAGCCCTTAACCAACAGTGCAGTTCAAGAAGAAGAAAATATTTACCAAGTAGGCTAAAATAAAAAGTAATAATAAAAAGTAACACAATAAGAATAACGAGGCTATATACAGGGGGCACCGGTACCGAGTCAGTGTGCAGGGGTACAGGCTAGTTGAGGTAATCTGTACATGTAGGTTGGGGCGAAGTGACTATGCATAGGTAACAAACAAACAGCGAGTAGCAGCAGTGCACAACGGGGGGTGTCAATGTAAATTGTCCGGTGGCGATTTTTATGAATTGTTCAGTGGTCTAATGGCTTGGGGGTAGAAGCTGTTGAGGAGCCTTTTGGTCCTAGACTTGGCGCTCTGGTACCGCTTGCCATGTGGCAGCAGAGAAAACAGTCTATAACTTGGGTGACTGGAGTCTCTGACAATTTTCTGGGCTTTCCTCTGACACTGCCTATTATATAGGTCCTGGATGGCAGGAAGCTTTGCCACAGTGATGTACTGGGCTGTTCACATTACCCTCTGTAGCGCCTTATGGTCAGATGCCGAGCAGTTGCCATACCAGGAGGTGATGCAACAGGTCAGGATGCTCTCGATGGTGCAGCTGTAGAACCTTTTGAGGATCTGGGGGCCCATGCCAAATCTTTTCAGTCTCCTGAGGGGGAAAAGGTTTTGTCGTGCCCTCTTCACGACTGTCTTGGTATGTTTGGACCATGATAGTTCGTTGGTGATGTGGACACCAAGGAACTTGAAACTCTCGACCCGCTCCACTACAGCCCCGTCGATGTTAATGGGGGCCTGTTCGGCCCGCCTTTTCCTGTAGTCCACGATCAGCTCCTTTGTCTCCTTTGGCTCACATTGAGGGAGAGGTTGTTGTCCTGGCACCACTCTGCCAGTTCTCTGACCTCCTCCCTATAGGCCGCCTCATCGTTGTCTGTGATCAGGCCTACCACTGTTGTGTCATCAGTAAACTTAATGATGGTGTTGGAGTCGTGTTTGGCCACCCAGTCGTGGGTGAACAGGGAATACAGGAGGGGACTAAGTACACACCCCTGAGGGGCCCCAGTGTTAAGGATCAGCGTGGCGGACGTGTTGTTGCCTACTCTTACCACCTGGGGGCGGCCCGTCAGGAAGTCGAGGATCCAGTTGCAGAGGGAGGTGTTTAGTCCCAGAGTCCTTAGCTTAGTGATTAGCTTCGTGGGCACTATGGTGTTGAACGCTGAAACACATAGGTGTTCCTTTTGTCCAGGTGAGATAGGGCAGTGTGGAGTGCGATTGAGATTGCATCATCTGTGGATCTGTTGGGGTGGTATGCGAATTGGAGTGGGTCTAGGGTGTCCGGGAGGATGCTGTTGATGTAAGCCATGACCAGCCTTTCAAAGCAATTCATGGCTACCAACATGAGTGCCACGGGGCGGTAATCATTTAGGCAGGTTACCTTCGCATCCGTGGGCACAGGGACTATGCTGGTCTGCTTGAAACATGTAGGTATTACAGACTCGGTCAGGGAGAGGGTGAAAATGTCAGTGAAGACACTTGACAGTTGGTCCACGCTTGCTTTGAGTACACGTCCTGGTAATCCATCTGGCCCAGCGGCTTTGTGAATGTTGATCTGTTTAAAGGTTTTGTTCACATCGGCTACCAAGAGCGTTATCACACAGTCATCCAGAACAGCTGGTGCTCTTGTGCATGCTTCCGTGTTGCTTGCCTCGAAGCGAGCATAAAAGGCATTTAGCTCATCTGGTAGGCTCATGTCACTGGGCAGCTTGCGTCTGGGTTGTAGTCCATAATTGTTTTCAAGCCCTGCCACATCCGACGAGCGTCAGAGCCGGTGTAGTAGGATTCAATCTTAATCCTGTATTGACGCTTTGCTTGTTTGATGGTTCGTCTGAGGGCATAGCGGGATTTCTTACAAGCGTCTGGATTAGTCTCCCGCTCCTTGAAAGCGGCACCTCTAGCCTTTAGCTCGATGCGGATGTTGCAATTCAGAAAAGGAATAGTTTGAGTGGAAGTGACTTCTCCCTCCCTGGTATGGCCAGGGAGGGAGAAACATCAGTCAGACAGGCAGGCCCGGAGCTTTTCATCAGGGACCTGTCTCTGAAGTTCACAGCTAGGCTTACTCCTCCTCTGTAGGTAGGCTGGAACATCCACCACTGAATGTGTAGCACCCACCTGGGTGATGCTTTGGCAGCTATAAGCACCTGAGAGACCACCACACCTCGGCAGTAATCAGTAACAGTCACCTACGAGGCGAGCCTCTGTCATCCTCTCACACCACAGTCCACATTCTTCCAGAAACAGGAATAGACCTGAGTCACACACTTGGAGCAGGTCCTTATGATTAACATTAGACACCGACTGGAGCCAAGACTGGCCTTCTGTAAAACAGCTTAATGGGTCTATCAGTCTCTGTCCTTTTATCACAGAGCTCAGAGCTCAGTAGAAAAGACGGGGATGACTTGGATAGGGGCTTACCATGGAGTAGTTAGTGGTGCTCAATAATACAGAGGGCCTAAATCAAGTGGGCTAGAAAGAGCATGTATCAGATCAACACATCAACATTCTGATATCAAGGACCTATTTTGAAGACAGTTGAAGGTATAAAAGATCTGTCACAGAGCAAGTGGAATATACTATGTTTGAGGTGTTTGTGAGAAGCTTGGGGATAATTGACTAATGTTGGGATGCTTCACTCAGTCATGGACCTGATGGACTTTGTAGAGATGTATAATGGTGAGTGGGCCTCTGCCAGTAAAGCTGGAAGTCTATATTTTTACCTTTATTTAACTAGGCAAGTCAGTTAAGAACAAGTTCTTATTTACAATGACAGCCTAGGAACAGTGGGTTAACTGCCTTGTTCAGGAGTAGAACGGCAGATTTTTACCTTGTCAGCTTGGGGATTTGATCTTGCAACCTTTGGGTTACTAGTCCAACACTCTAACGACTAGGCTACCTGGCCGATATAACTCTGTAAATGGGTTAGAGGGAAGTTATTGGATGTGTTCAGCAGCATGTTAGACATGTGACCATGACTGTGGTGTATTTAAAAACCTAGGAATCCTCTGGCAGCACCTTGAGCCTTGCTGAAGGCTTGTATATTAAAGAAAACGAATTGCTGCTATAATTCAGAATTTCTATGCATCACATATGTACTCTTGGGTGTTTATTTATGTAAAATACGATACAATATTCTCATATTTCTTTTTCCCCTCCCTTTCATAGTGGAGCAAGAGCAAATTCAGAAGAGAACCTTCACCAACTGGATCAATGCTCAGCTCTCGAAGGTAACACTGTCTGCAATACTGTATGTCTTCCACTAGCACGCCTCACTCACTCACTCACTCACTCACTCACTCACTCACTCACTCACTCACTCACTCACTCACTCACTCACTCACTCACTCACTCACTCACTCACTCACTCACTCACTCACTCACTCACTCACTCACTCACTCACTCACTCACTCACTCACTCACTCACTCACCCACCCACCTGGACAGAAGGGTTGTGTTGCTCTCCTGCTCATGGTAGAGGTCAGTTGTGCATGTGACATGGGAGGGCTGGGGGAGGGGCAGGGTGGAATCATGTAAATATAGCCCCTTGGAGCGGGGTTTAGAGAGCACACACAGACAGACAGCAACAGAAGTCCCCCCCAGCCCTCCCACCCCGTGGAGTCTGGCCAACACTGGGCTGAGTCAGAGTTGTGGAGCCTAAGCTGTGGGTTGACATGGACCCACATACCGCTGTGGGTTGTTTCAGCTAATTGCTAATCTTCTAGTGGCAGCCTGCAGTAGAGTTTTAAGTCCAGTGGAAAGTCATGAAATGTATTCTGCTTTCTAAGTTAATACACACACCATGAGAATCATCCTTACCTAGCTGTTTTATGTCCCAAGATATTACTCTTATGCCGTGCACACTCTTCAGCCTAAGTGAATGTAATGATTAGAGTGAGAACACAGTTGACAAGTGGTTTAAGTGTATTGGCTGTAGTAGTCACTATGCCTTATGAAAGAGACTAACAGCAGATGTTCTGTGGTCTTGTCTCAGAGGATTCCCCCATGCATGGTGTTGGACCTGTTCAATGATTTCCGGGATGGGTCCAAGCTGCTGGACCTGCTGGAGGTGATGAGTGGCCAGCGGATGGTAAGTCTCTGTCTCAGATCAACTTTTAACACACTCTACCATATATACATTACAAGCTCATCTCAAGTGGACTCTTAGAAGGCTAGTCCTAAGTAGACAAGGAGCACTTGCTGTAGTGTCTCCCCCTCTTTTTCTGGGACTGTATTTCCCCTTTTCTCTTAACCCTGTACATCAGCATCAACCCTTTCCTCACAATAACTTATTTTCTATTTTCCTCTCCTCTCCCTCATTTCATTGTAGGTATCTATGGCCCTCTGTCATCTCTTGTGCCCTTTGCCTTTGTCTATGGTTCTGATATCTGTTGTTGTCTATTGTAGAGTCGGGAGAGAGGCAGAGGCATCTTTCAGCACAGGAGCAACATTGAAACAGCCCTGTCCTTCTTGAAGAAGAAATCGGTAAGAGACCATTTTCCTGCTTTGGGTCTAAGCTCATGTGAGTTGCAAAGCCATTTGTATTGAACCGCTGATAATGTTAAGCTGTCCTCTTCACACAGATCAAACTGGTCAACATTAACATTCCCGACATCATCGACGGCAAACCATCCATCATCCTTGGCTTGATCTGGACAATCATTATGCAGTATCATGTGAGTCTCAGTCAGAATCAGCTGTAATCACTCTTAGACACTTGCTTTTATGAGAAAATGTATGCGGGAGCTACATGTCCACAGTAATACATTGTTGTTGTAGTTTTTGTCTATTGTTCCCGGCTGGGCTGCTTTACTAAACTTACTCTCCCGGCAGATTGAGGAGCTGGCCAGCAGCCTGTCGTTCAGCTCCCGTCAGTCCTCTCTGGAGTCACTGGCCAGCCTGGACTCTCGCTCCACCCTGTCGGCCCGCTCTACTAGCAACAGCCCCGTGCCCCCCAGGGGCTCCCCCCTACACCAGCGTTTCCGCATCTCTGCCAAGAAAGCTCTGCTGCTCTGGGTCAGGGAACAGTGCCACAAGTGAGCCCCCTTCCCTGTTTAGGCCCTCCGCCCTCAGACCCTCACCCCTCCCGTTTAAGCCCTCACACCTCTCATATTCACTGTCCAAATTCATCTCAAGATGTTATTGTTTTGGTTCTTGATGAGACCTCATGCCTCTACACAATATCACACACATTGACATCCACTGATGAAAGGGTGTTCTGTCTGTTGCCATTATGGCCATTATTATATAATGTGGCACCCTCCATAGGGCTGGCTGTACTCTGAATGTGAAGGACTTCAAGGCCAGTTGGCGGAGCGGTGTGATCTTCCTGGCCATCCTGTATGCCCTGAGACCTGACCTGGTGGACCTGTCCAAGGCCAGAACCAGAACTAACCGGCAGAACCTGGAGGAGGCCTTCCGCACTGCCGAGCACGAGCTGCGCATCCCCAGACTACTGGAGCCCGATGGTGTGTGGGTGGTGTTCACATAACCTAGGGGGAGGGGTGACATCTGATGTCTAGCTCAGTTCCCTGGTTAAATCAGATATGTACTCTGTTGTTGTGCTTTTTAAGCCCCGTTTGCACTACCTTGCTAACATGTGAGTTTCATGTTTCATGTATCAAGGTTTGTCAAGTCTACACATTGTATTGAAATGTGTCTCTTATACGTCCACTGTGTCCACATTGTGACCAGATTAGCTGGTGCCTCCCTGTATGCACCAGGAATAAACAGGGCTTTGGAAAGCCACTTTAGTGCATCAAAATATATACTGTTTGTCTCAGTTGCTTTGGACAAAAGTGTGAATTTCTCAAGGAACTTTTCTTGGTATAGATGTTGATGTGAGAGACCCAGATGAGAAGTCCATCATGACCTACGTGTCCCAGTTCCTCCAGTACTCCAGAGACATGCCTGTGACAGAGGAGGACATGCAGGTTTGTACCACACTGTCATCTAATCACTCTCTTTTAATTGCCTTTTATTTGAAATTATTTTTGGTCACCCTGCTCCTAGCTAATCAAATCAAATGTATTTATAAAGCCCTTTCTACATCAGCAGATGTCACAAAGTGCTTATACAGAAACCCAGCCTAAAACCCCAAACGGCAAGCAATGTAGATGTAGCAGCACGTACTATCTTCTCCACTTTTGTTTTGGCTTTCCTCAGGTTCACTGTGTACTGTGGCTCCTTGTTGTGACTCTTCAGTATAATCTAAATTCTTCTCACTTTAATTCTGTTTCTTTTACCTCACCTTTTCTATTCTTTACTCTCTGTTGTATCTATTCAGATGTACTATATGACTCCTCCTAAAAGCCTCTCTCCTGTCAACCTGCCCACTCACTTCACTCCTGCCATCGCTGCCTCCCCTCTGCGCCAGGTAGCCTATCCCTCACTTTGCCTACAGCACTGTTTATTTCACCTCTCAGACTTTGAGAAACATGTTACATCATGTAAGACATCTGAAATTAATTCCCAATCAGCACCTCCCTCACTGCTACAGAGTTCTACTTTGGTTTGAAGTTTAAAAATGACTTAGAAAGCATTTTTCTCAGTAACTAGTATGTTTTGAAACAGAAGTAAAGTCTATTGAACTACATTTTTGTGATGTCAGCGGCCTCAGGTTTGTAGTACCCCAGGGACAACTGTACACCTATACTTTACCACCAACAATGGATACCCTATACATTACTCAATATAATATATCAATCAAACACAATGCTGTCCACAATGGCAACATACCTGCAGTACAAACAAACAAACAAACACATGACAATACTGTCTTCCTTTTGAAAACAATTTAATCGCTCAAAGCCAAGTTTACCTCTAAATGTCAGAGGGATTAAAGTCAGAGGAAAGATTAGGTTGTTTTAGGACCAGTTCACCCTGTTTTCCCTGTTCGGTTGGTACCAGCCCTGAGCTACAGGAGGGTGTGTTGCTGTTCCCCACCTTAAAAATCAGAGTGGCAGTAATTGAGACCAGGGTATCTCATTTCATGTCTCGGGGAACTCATGGCAGATCAGGCTCACTGTTCAGCTCATGTTTCCTGCTGTGTTTCAGGACGGCCTGAGGTTGGAGGTTCAGCATAGTTCTAGTGATCAGGATGTATAGGATAGTTCAGAAGTCATCTGAGAGACCATGTGGTGAACTTTCAGATCCCTTGAATCCCAATTCCCCATGATGTGCCTTATTTCTTTTTTAAAGTGGTTTGTTTTGAGGCATCCTTTTCATAAAGAGAAACTGAGATATAAGAGGATTGGAAGAGAGAGCATTAGAGTTTGTCATGTTATCTAGAATCTTCCCTGAAGCCTGAAGTACCTAGCCCCCATTCACTGACTATCTGTCAATTCTCTGGTCAGGCTCGCCTGCTCCAACCCCTACTTATGAGATCAGCTCCTTGTCAAGAACCTGAACCCTCCAGAGCTGCTGCTGCAGCTGCGGTAAACCCTGTTCATCTCCTCTTCTCTGCCTGGTCCCAAGGCTTCCCTCTCCCATAACTGTCTAAATAACGATTGAAAATCAGCTGCTTAATTTCACCCCTGCCTGTTTCACAGACTGTTGTTTATTTGGACACATCTTAAAAGGAAGATACACCATAAAATGATCAACTCATGCAAGAGGGAGAGAACTTTACATACTAGAGTTGAGCTCCACCTTACTCCACCTTACCCACTAATACTTCACTTCCCATGTGAAGAGGTTCTTTGGAATGTAATCTTCAGGCTACATAGAGTGGAAAGGGTGTTTTGAAAGTTTAACGTTAGGTTATGGGTAGGGTTAGTGCTTTATTTTGGTTCATATTTTGTCTGATAACTCATTAGTCTTTTTGCTGTGACTCAAGACCACAACCAATCAGAAGACCCAGGAAGTGACCTGCTGGCTGTTGCAGGCCTATCAGGAGTTACTGGAAGGCTGGGACTCCACAGAAGGCGAGAGCTATGCAGAGAGATACCATGTATGTAGTACTGTACAGTATGTGGATGCTGCTAGTTGGATTAAAAATGGCACATGCAGAATAATGGCAGGTTTATTTGTAGTCAAAGACTGTCTATCTTTTATATAGTTTAGGGGGATACATTTGCATTCTATTCAAGTCTGATACTTAAATAGTGTTAACCTCACAGCACTATCTGAGAGCTTTTCCTGTTTGCGTGCATGTGTCTGTGTGTGTGTCTATGTGTTTGTGTGTCTCCCAGGTGTTCCAGACCTTTGTGGTGTCCTTTAACGAGCAGCGTCGCCCCGTGATGCCTCTCCTGACAGCCATGAAGCGCACCCCCCAGCTGAGTGAGGAACAGAGGAACCTCAGGGGGGCTTGGGACGCCCTCGCCGAGAAGGTCTGCTCACTCCTCACACTGGTTATCTTACACACTAAGTCAAATCACATAATGTCCTGCAATATACTATATAAAGTATATTTATCATGGTATACTGATAAAGCATGATATACCGTGTTGATGTGGTTTCACAGTAATCATCTATTTATGCTTTTACAGTGTATAAAAATATACTGTTTTGTGTGTGTGTCTGGGTATGTTTTTTCATGTGTTTGCTTGGTTACATTTCTATGTGATTGTTCCCACCCAGCTGCGTGAGTATAAGACAGAGCTGGACCTTAGTCTGCCTGCTTCCCTGGACATGGTGGGCCGCTGGCTGCTTAGGGCTGAGGGTGCGCTGGCTGAGGAGGAGGGGGACCCTCAGGACCACGCCCGCGCCGCCGAGGAGGCCAGGGAAAAATTGGATCTGCTAAAGGTAATATATCACGATCTGTCAATCAACATGCATCACTAAAAAAAAGTTAATTGCCTCTTAACCAACCTGTAACACTAGTCCTTTAAATCAAAATGACTGTATCTTTTTTATAGACATCCCTGGATGAGATGCCCCAACAACTTAAGAACTTTCAGAAGTTCCAGAATATGGATGAATATGGAGCCATCCTGGTGCCTACTGACAAACTGGAAGAGATGAAGAGAAGGTGTGCACTTGTCTACCTGTTTTTCCCATAACTGTAGCGTGAATGTCTGAGAGAGCCTCCAACAACCCACCTCTCTCTACCGCCTCCTCAGGTTCACCAGTGTAAGAGTCACTGCCAAGTACCATGGGATCAAACTGGAGTACCAGGAGCATCGGCACACAGTCCTGGACCTGCTGGGCCAGATCAACAGCAAGCTCCGTGTCTGGAAGAGACCCTACATATCCCAGGAGGCTGTGCGTGTGCTGCTGCAGGACTGGCATGTGAGTAATCCAGTTTAATGACAGAGTTTGACGACTTTCTGTAGACAGGAGGCAAACTGGTATAAGTTATAGCCGGCTTATATGAAGTCAATGACTAATCTCTACATTTGTTTTCTCACAGGAGTTAGTGGATAAACAGGACCTACCATCCTTGCTGGAGAGGGCTCTCCTTAAATTGAAGCTTGTTGCAAGCAAATATACTAGCAAATCTGCCCTAGGTAAGAGGACTGCGTGTGTGTGTGTGTGGTAATGTGTTCTGATTCAATACGTTCTGATCCAAAATACATCGCCAAAGAAAGAACTGTGTGTACCAGTCTTTCTAATGTTCTTCGCAAATTGATTTATTGATGGTTAATTGATTGGTTGATCTAAGTGAGGTTTTCCTGGCTGTTCCCCCAGCTACAGACTCCAAATACATAATGTGCCAAGTGAAGGAGATGGAGGAGGAGGGTGCTGTGGCTCTGGAGGGAGTGTCTACAGTGAAGAGCACTATGGGCCGTGTGCTGTCTGCCTGGGACTCCTACTGTGACTGTTACAGCTCCCTGCAGGCCTGGCTGGAGCAGGCCTCAGCCTCCCACGCGCTCGCACAGAGTCCAGAGGTACAGACAGAAACCCTCCACTAATCTGCAACCTTGTCCACAATGCAGGGGTATACCATGCCTGCTCTTAACAAACCTATTGCCATTACTTCCCCAACATGGGTTCCTAAAGAACAAAGTGTTCAAAATGATTATTTAGCAATATTGATGATGAGGTGTTTGTGTGTTGCTTAGGTAACATCTGAGAGTATGTCAGAGTGGAGTTCCCGCCAGGCCCATCTGAATGAGGTGGGGAACTTCCTGGTCCAGCTGACTGACCCCATGACCAGCCGAGCTCTGGCAGATGACCTCTGCAAGCTCAACCTGCATTGGGCGGACTTTATCAAGATAACACAATTTGTAAGTCAGAGATAACACTTCCATTACAAAGTTAGAATGCAATGTTGTTATGCTCTCTTGTTCAATTTCGGTGAAAATTATGTTCAGCTATAAAAAAAAGCTGTTATTTTGCCCCAAGGCTGCTGTAGCTGTGCCCAGCGGAGCCGCAGCCAGACCCCAAGACCTCCAGGCCCTCTTCAGAGAGGCCACCCAGATCCTGAAGGAACCTGTGGAGACCATGTCTGGGCCCCTGAGGACCTACACGAAGAAACTACAGGTACACTGTTACTTCAACATTATTACAATGGTCTCAGCGTTTTCTAACTATAACTGATCCTTTTGTATACATTTTCTTCCACAAAAAAAATGCATTTTAATGGTGCTGTCTTTTTATCTTGTTCAGTTCATGATGAGGAAGATAAAGGAAGTGGATATGGATGCCCTCTCCCCCTCCACAGAATGCTCAGCTGAGACTCTACAGAAACTGAAGCTGGCTGTACCTGAGGTAAGGATGATGACTTCCTTCATATATTTACTTTAAATATGAAAATATCATTTTATATGCCTAAGGTCTTTTTTCTGGTCTGTGGGTTCTTAATATCTCGTGGACAGACTACGTAAACATAATCGAGCATCTGTCCAAATTACGTGAGATTTTTGTTTGCGGTACTGAATGTGTACGCTGTTTGTTTCTCTGTGTGTGTGTGTGTCTGTAGGTGATGCAGACGCTGGTTGAGGCTGAGCAGGTGTGTGTGGAGCTGCAGCACAGTGTGTCTGGTCTGGACGGCCGCCTGGCAGAGCTCCTGCACTGGGAGACAGAGGCCCGGGACCTCTACCAGATCCTGAAGGCAGGAGAACGCAGGGCTTCACGGTGCCAGGACCCCCGCGCCAGGGTAAGACTTAGACAGGGGCCAATAGTAACATACTAGACTAAGGAAAACATCACATAAGTGCCAAAGGAATACGGTAAACAGCAGTAGCTTTACTAGAATAGTTAGCTAGCCTGGTTAGGAATGTAGAAGCAAGGTAAGTAAGCATGTTCAACACAGGGGCTAGACAAGCATTGATAATTATGTGCTGGGTGAAGATCAGAGAATTACCTCGTTTATGAATATTGTCATTTACTTTTGTAATTTACAAGTGCTCATTGTGTTTGCTGTTCTCTCCAGGTGCTGATCTCTCGTGGGCTGCAGCTGGAGGGTCAGGTGGTGACAGAGGAGCAGGATCTGCAGGTGATGGTGATGACAGGACAGAAGAACTCTCCCCTCCAGTACCTCCTTGTCTCCACCATGCAGGACAGAGTCAGAGCTGCCGTGGCTCAGTCACAGGCCAGTATTCCCTCTCTCTTATCACTTTCCTTTTTCCTTTATTGACCTTGAGTGAAATTGTGATTGACAAAGCTATAACTTTGATTTAATTACAGGAGGCAGTTGGGATGCTGAGCTCTCTGGGAGCCAGAAGAGACAGAAGCCAAAGCCCCACAGAAGACCAGCCCCCACCCAAGATCTTCATCCAGCCTGAAGAGGGAACTCAACCCAAACAGCCTCAATCACTCTCTCTTGCCAGGCATGTAACTCAGGCCTTTGATCAATTAGCATCTCAGCCTGATGTGAAGCCACAGCCACAGTCCCAGCCTTCCCCTAAACCACAAGCTCAGGCCCAACACCCACCAATACCACAGATTATAGTCCAGGAATACAGAGAGAAGAAGGCAAGTCCCAGTCCTCCACTCCTGTATTCCTATGCACAAGCTGTGACTCAGTCAAAGGGCCGAGCACAGTCACCTCCAGAGCCACAGGTTGCTGCCCAGAGCAAAAAACACTCTCCACCCCTAACCCAGAAACAACCACTAGTGCAGCAACAGCCACTATCTCAACAACGGCGTCCAACTCAGCAACAAGTACTCTCTCAGCAACAAGTACTCTCTCAGCAACAAGTACTCTCTCAGCAACAAGTACTCTCTCAGCAACAAGTAGTCTCTCAGCAACAAGTACTATTTCAACAACAGGTTCTATCTCAACAACAAATATCTGCTCAGCAGCAGGTTCAAAGCCAGAAACAGGCCCAACAACCAGCACAGGCCCAGAAACAGACTCCATCTCAGCAACCGGAAAAGACACAGAAGCAACCTCTAACCAAGGAAGAGATGCAGAGCCGGAAGAATCAACCTCAGGCCATGAAGAACCGACCCTGGCTCCAAAAGAAGGCCAAGGATCAGGATCAGGATCAGGCTTCAGCCCAGGCTCCATCCCAAGCCCCAGCCCAAGCTCCATCCCAAGCTCCAGCCCAGGCTCCATCCCAAGCCCCAGCCCCGGGTCCATCCCAAGCTCCAGCCCAGGGTCCATCCCAAGCTCCAGCCCAGGGTCCATCCCAAGCTCCAGCCCCGGGTCCATCCCAAGCTCCAGCCCCGGGTCCATCCCAAGCTCCTGCCCAGGCTTCTAATCAAACACAGGCTCAACAACAGCCAGAGAAACCAATCATGTCTCAAGTCCCTGTCCAGGTAGTTCCACAGCCTGCAGGAACACCCAGGCCCCAGCCTCAGGCACAAGCCAGGACTATGTTTCCTTCTCAATCACAGGCCATGGCTAGTGCTCAGGTTCTACCCCAAGCAGGGCCACAGCAAGTCCCCCAGGCATATCTTTATGGCCAGCCTCCTGCCCAATCTCTGACCCAACCCCAAGCAAAGACCAAGAGCCACACTAAACCTAAACCAATGGCCCAAACCAAACAGCAACCCAAGACTATTATCCATGCTCCATCCCAAACCATGACTCACACTGAACCCCAGCCCATAACTCAAGGCCAAGCACAACTCATGACCTATGGTCAATCTCAACCTATGACCTACTCACAATCACAGATGCAGGCCATGTCTAAATCCCGGATGACTCAAGAGAAACCCCAGCCACAGGTCGAGAAACCTCAGCCACAGGTCCAGAAACCACAGCCACAGGTTCAGCCACAGGTTCATCAACTGATGCATCCACAGTCTCAAGCTCAGGCCCAACCACATCACCAAGCGTGGGCCCCAGTCAGGCCACCTCAAACACTCACTGAGACGCACTGGCTGGGCCTGCATCCACAGGCCCAGCCTCACCCCCAGGCTCACCCACAACTCCAGGCCCAGCCTCACCCTCAAGTTCAGCCTCAACTCCAGGCCCATCCTCAACCTCATGTCCAGCCTCACCCCCAGGCCCAGCCTCACCCTCATGTCCAGCCTCACCCCCAGGCCCAGCCTTATCCTCAAGTCCAGGCCCAGCCTCATCCTCAAGTCCAGCCTCATCCTCAAGTCCAGGCTCATCCCCAGGCTCAGTCTCACCCTCAAGTTCAGCCTCATTCCCAAGTCCATCCTCAACCCCAGGCCCAGCTTCACCTACAGGCCCAGCTTCACCCCCAGGCCCAGCCTTACCCTCAAGCTCAGCCTCACTCCCAGGCCCAGCTTCATCCTCATCCTTATTCCCCTGCTCAGGCTCAACCCCAACAATGGGCCCCAGTTAGACCCTTCAGCCCAACTTACCCTCAGCCAAAGGGTCATCCCCAGCCAATAACCCAGGTATCCCCAGTCAGACCTGAACCACGGCCACAAGCCTATCCTCAGCCCATCATGGTCCAGCGTCACCCTCTTCCTCAGGCTTACCCACTAGGTCAAGCTCCACCGCAGCAATGGGCCCCAATCAGGCCAGAGCAAGCCCCCCAGGCATATCTTTATGGCCAGCCTTATGGCCAACCTCAAGCCCAAATACAGCCCCAAAGCCATGTTCAACAGCAGCCTCAGGTGAGAGCTTACAACCTTACCAATGTTAAGGCCCAGCAAGGCCCGTTCCAACAACAGCCATGGGCCCAGTCCCATCCCCAGCCTCAAATTCAACCCCAGCCATATTTCCAGCCTCAGCCACCTCCCCAGACCCAAATTCAACCCACAACCCATTTGCAGCCTCAGCCCCTCTCTCAGACTCATTCTCAGCCCCAGATCCAGACCCAGCCCAAACTTCAGCCTCAGCCCCACTCTCAAACTCATTCTCAGCCCCAGATCCAGCCCAAGCTTCAGCCTCAACCCCACTCTCAGCCACAGCCTGAGCCACAGATCCAGATGGACCCCAAGCCCCAGACCCATATCCAGCCTCAAACCCACTCACAGCCCCAGACCAAGCCTCAGTCTCAGCTCCAGCCCATGACCCAGCCCATGCCCCAGCCGCAACCAGAGCCACCACCCCAGCCCTGTATCCAGCCTCAGACCCAGACCCAACCCCAGCCACCTCCCCAGCCCAATATCCAGCCTCTTCCCCAGGTCAAGCCTCAGCTCCAGCCTAAGACCCAGCCCCAGCTCCTTTTTGAGCCTCATCTCCTTCCCCAGTCACCACCAGATTCCCCGGAGCTCCAGATAAAACCCCCAGCTCTGGCCCAGGCCCCACCCCAGGCTTACACCGAGGCCTATGCCAAAGCTCAGGCCCTGGCCAGGAACCAGTTTGAGGAGGCCAAGCACTGCCTGCAGGAGCACATCCTGGCTGCCATTAATGTCTTCAAAGACAAACACATATCTATCGAACAAGCTTCAGTGAAGGAGGTAAGGAATTTGAATACTTTTTTTTGGTTTATAGTTGTTCTAAAGCCCCTTTATTACCCAGTCTAATTGTCTTTGTGTTCCCTCAACCAGGAGACCCTGAGGACCCTGGACCCTGAGCTGTTGAAAGTGTTCCTGAGGGCAGCAGAGGGTATGGAGGCCTTCTGCACCATGCCTCAGCTCAGAGATATGGAGTTCTTCACACAGTCTGTCAGGACCCAATGGGAGGTAGGGCGTGTGTGTGTGTGTGTGTGTGTGTGTGTGTGTGTCTGTCTGTCTGTCTGTCTGTCTGTCTGTCTGTCTGTCTGTCTGTCTGTCTGTCTGTCTGTCTGTCTGTGTGTATTTTAGGATATAGAGACTGTATGAATTTGTTTTGCAGAGATATAAAGCATATCATTCTGTGTGTATGATCACAGTGTCCCTAATTATATTGAATTAATTCCACACTGCATGTCTGTGTGATATTCACTTGGATAGAAATCTGTTCTGAATCTTTTTTAATTTACTCCACTATGTTTTGTTATTCGTATGAGCAATGAAATTCCTAACAAGCATTCTGCTGTATGTCATCAGATTAAGTTTGTGTATGCTTTTGGTTTTTGTCATCTAGGCTGTGAGAGCTGAGACAGCGGCGTTTTCGCAGCATTTACGATTTGAGATTAAGAGAAAATACTTTAACACAGCTGCCTTGCAGTGTGAGATGCACTTTAACTCAAAATTAGCATCCAAAGCGAAGGTAAAATAACTCTAACCCAACACTAACCCATCGCATGCTCAGGTGGACAGGTGCATGAAAAAACTGCTGTCAAAACTGCATGGACATTTTTGTGGGGTCTTCTGCTCTCTATTGATCTATTGAAGTTCTATAAATGGTAACTAAGTAATATCTGCTTCCTGATGCTAGATCAGAGAATTTCATATTACTAATGGGTTGATTTGACATTTTGATGGCGCTGACTTTTAACCCGATTTTACTGAATTACAACTTTCTGGTTCCACGAGTAGCTCTCCTCTCCCTTTTGTTGAGTTAGGATTCTGGTCTCGGGAGATGCAAGAGACAGTTATGTAGTGGGCAATAACTTCCAAAATGATACTCGGCTGGGAGTTGTGGGTTGTTTACAGTGGCAGTACATCAGACACCTGTAGACTGATGACTCTCTTGCTGTGTCTCCAGGCGTGTTTCTCTGCAGAGGGCAGCCTAGCCCAGGCTGGGCAGCACCTGGAGGCCCTGAAGGAGCTGTGTGACACGCTGAGCCCAGAGGATGCCCACCGTCTGGCCCAGGCTCAGCTCAGGGAGTGTGAGAAAAGACTGGCCGCCATCCAGCGCCAGTTCAGTGGGGACAGGGATACACCACCCCCCGACACACCTGGGTGAGACACAGAGGAGAGAGACAGGATTAGGCCCATTAGACAGGATAAGGCGGCAGATTGACAAGGGCAGCATTTTCAGAGCTAAACTGACCAAGACGACACATAGCACCTAACATAATCCTGCCCAAAAACAATGACAATTTCTCTCACCCAGTGGCATATGGGCTATTTAGGTGAGCACTGATGCTACCCCGTGATAAGCAGTGCCCACTTTGTCAAAGGCGATGGGCGCAGAATATTTAGCTTGTCCAAGCCCCGTACGCCTCTGCAGGGTGTTGTTGGAGAGACGCACCGCTGTGGCGCTCAAACAACGTTCCGTCAAAAACATAAATAATTTAGCCTATAGCCTATGGTAGAAAGAGTTTGTGGCGTTGTCTGTAGCCTACAGGCTGGAGAACACATTTATGACAATGTCACACTTTTTACATCATGGACATTTCTCCGATCAAATAGCCTAACCTAGCGCCCAATCAAATAAAAAATGCTTTTTGATTTGAATATGACATGTTAACAAACAATATATCCTAAAACAGGACAGGTTCAAATAAAATGGACAATATAGAATGGACAATCATACTACTCGCAAATACTGTCTGGGAGATTCACCCCTGGGCTAAATTGTTGTTATGATTAGTGATTTTAAGTTTGTATTCGTAAAACATTTTACGAGATGCATCATAGTGAAAAAGAAAATACTTTGGCATTTCCCACTGCGTAAACACATGGATTCTCATTGAAAATAGAGTTGGGTAGTTGATGCAGAGCTTAACTTCTATGGGCTTCTATAGGCTACGTGGGACGCTAGTGGGACACAGCCAGTGAAATAACAGGGCGGCAAATTCAAAAACAACAAAATGTCATAATTCAACTTTCTCAAACATACAACTATTTTACACCATTTTAAAGATACACTTCTCCTTGATGTAACCACATTGTCCGATTTCAAAAAGGCTTTACAGCGAAAGCAAAACATTAGATTATGTTAGGAGAGTACATAGACAAAAATAATCACACAGCCATTTTCCAAGCAAGGACATGTCAATAAAACCCAAAACAGCTAAATGAAGCACTAACCTTTGATGACCTTCATCAGATGACACTCCTAGGACATTATGTTACACAATCATGTATGTTTTGTTCGATAAAGTTCATATTTATATCCAAAAACAGCATTTACATTGGCGCGTGATGTTCAGAAAATGTATTCCTAGCCTATCTTCCTATCTTAGCCAGGTCGCAGTTGCAAATGAGAACTTGTTCTCAACTACCCTAACTGGTTAAATAAAGGTGAAATAAATAAAATAAATGTAAAAAAAAATATATATATATATTGGCAGACTCGACAGCCTTGGTTTCTCAAATGATTGCCTCGCCTGGAGCGTACAGGTCGCAATGGTGGGTAGTGTATGGGGCTTTGGTGACAAAACGGATGGCACTGTGATAGACTGCATCCAGTTTGTTGAGTTGAGTGTTTGAGGCTATTTTCTAGATGACATCACCGAAGTCGAGGATCGGTACGATGGTCAGTTTTACGAGGGTGTGTTTGGCAGCATGAATGAAGGATGCTTTGTTGCGATATAGGAAGCCGATTCTAGATTTAATTTTGGATTGGAGATGCTTAATGTGAGTCTGGAAGGAGAGTTTACAGTCTAACCAGACACCTAGGTATTTGTAGTTGTAGTCCACGTATTCTAAGTCAGAGCTGTCCAGAGTAGTGATGCTGGACGGGCGAGCAGGTGCGGGCAGTGATCGATTGAATAGCATGCATTTAGTTTTACCTGCGTTTAAGAGCAGTTGGATGCCACGAAAGGAGAGTTGTATGGCATTGAAGCTCATCTGGAGGTTAGTTATCACAGTGTCCAAAGAGGGGCCAGAAGTATACAGAATGGTGTCGTCTGCGTAGAGGTGGATCAGAGAATCACCAGCAGCAAGAGCAACATCATTGATGTATACAGAGAAGAGAGTCGGCCCGAGAATTGAACCCTGTGGCACATAGAGATTGCCAGATGTCCAGACAACAGGCCCTCCGATTTGACACACTGAACTCTATCAGAGAAGTAGTTGGTAAACCAGGCGAGGCAATCATTTGAGAAACCAAGGCTGTCGAATCTGCCAATAAGAATGTGGTGATTGACAGAGTCAATACGGCTGCACAGTAATGTCTCTTATCGATGGCGGTTATGATGTCGTTTTGGACCTTGAGCGTGGCTGAGGTGCACCCATGACCAGCTCTGAAACCAGATTGCATAGCGGAGAAGGTACGGTGGGATTCGAAATGGTCGGTAATCTGTTTGTTAACTTGGCTTTCGAAGACCTTAGAAAGACAGAGTAGGATAGATATAGGTCTGTAGCAGTTTGGGTCTAGAGTGTCACCCCCTTTGAAGAGGGGAATCTCAGACGATACGAAAGAGAGGTTGAACAGGCTAGTAATAGGGGTTGCAACAATTTCGGCAGATACTTTTAGAAAGAGAGGGTCCAGATTGTCTAGCCTGGCTGATTTGTATGGGTCCAGATTTTGCAGCTCTTTCAGAACATCAGCTATCTGGATTTGGGTGAAGGAGAAATGGTGGGGTCTTTGGCGGGTTGCTGTGGAGGGTGCCGGGCAGTTGACGGGGGTAGGCGTAGCCAGGTGGAAAGCATGGCTAGCCGTAGAGAAATGCTTATTAAAATTCTCAATTATAGTGGATTTATCGATGGTAACAGTGTTTCCTAGCCTCAGAGCAGTGGGCAGCTGGGAGGAGGTGCTCTTATCCTCCATGGACTTTACAGTGTCCCAGAACTTTTTTGAGTTAGTACTACAGGATGCAAATTTCTGTTTGAAAAAGCTAGCCTTAGCTTTTCTAACTGCCTGTGTATATTTGTTCCTAACGTCCCTGAAAAATTGCATTTCACGGGGGCTATTTGATGCTAATGCAGAACGCCACAGGATGTTTTTGTGCTGGTCAAGGGCAGACAGGTCTGGAGTGAACCAAGGACTATATCTATTCCTAGTTCTACATTTTTTGAGTGGGGCATGCGTATTTGAGATGGTGAGGAAGGCACTTATAAAGAATAGCCAGGCAGGGGTAGAAGGCGGAAATTTGTTTTGTCTGCCTAGGGTGGCAGAATGACCAGGGTCGGGTCTGTGAACAAGACATTAGCTACAAAATGTATGAATGACAATTGCAATACATGACTGGATTGTTTTTTCAATATTTTCCAATAGAATTCCTCTTGACCTGGGGAAAGATCTGACCCCACAGAAGGAATCTATAGTGCAGAGTGACAAACCTCCAGGCCCAACTGAGGTAGGACCTTGTACCTACAGTACCTATGATAAAGACAAATGCACTCATTTAAGAAATAATGTATCTGATAATTTCTCTTTTGTAGGTTTCACAAGTTGTTGTGAAGACAGCGGTTGTTGAGAAGAGGGTGATTGACGAGAAGGAGATTGACAAGCAGGCAGTCATAGAGGAGGATCCTGCTAAAAAGGAGGCATTAGAAAGGTATGCTTGCGGCTTGGTGAGTGTAAGGCTGGTGTCACAGGGGTCGTGGAAAGGAGACCAAGGCGCAGCATGTAAAGTGCTCATTCTTTTTCGTTAATGAATACACCTCAACAAAAAACAACAAACAACCCGAAAACAGTCCCGTCAGGTACACAAGACTAAACGGAAACCAACCACCCACAAAACCCAAAGGAAAACAGGCTGCCTAAGTAGGGCTTCCAATCAGAGACAACGAAAGACACCTGCTTCTGATTGGAAACCACACTCGGCCAAACCTGGAAAACGAAACATAGAAAATGAAAACTAGAACACATTCCCCTAGAAACAAACAAACCCCAAAACACACAAAACAAACCCCCTGCCACGCCCTGACCATTCTACTATGGCAAATTACCCTTTTCACTGGTCAGGACGTGACAGCTGGGTGCAAGTCTGTTCTTGCCTTAATCAACTCTGTTGTTGTTGTATTACCAAACAAGGCAATGATCATTACTTTTTTAATTCCAAAACAGTCTGGAACTTAGGCTATGTTGATTGCACTAACCAGCACTGGAAATATCACAATAATCCTCAATTGATCAATTTCTTCATCATACTGACTAATTTCTCCCTCAGATATGACATTACTAAGAAGGCTGTTCAGGCTCAACTAGCCAAGATCGAGCAGAATTCCCAGAGAGACCTGGCCGCTGACTCAGTCTCTCTCAAAGACCTGCACACACGTCTACAGGAGATACAGGTACACTGCATATTACTTGACCTCTTAGTTCAAGGGGCCTTTTAGTTTGAAGGTTTTTTTTTTTTCTATGAGTGATTATATTTCTTTCATACAGACATTGTGCCAGGACACAGAGTCTCTGTGGTCTGAGTTTGGCCACCAGTGTTCTCAGAGCTCCCAGTACAGTGGGGAGAGTGGTGATGGTGGTGTGAGTGTGGAGCACGACCAAGCTGAACTGATGAAGCAGTGGAGAGGCCAGCAGTCATCTCTGCATAGGAGAGGCAGCTCTCTGGGGGCAGCTCTGAGACAGATAAACTCCACAGAGAACCACGTTGTTGACTTCTCCGAACGCCTCGACTGCTTCATCAGAGAGCCCAAGGACATCAACGCATTTACACTGGCCAACACCAACATCCTGACGGACATCAAGGTACACAATACGGCTTACCTTTAACCTCTCTAGGGGGTGTGGGATGCTACCGTCCCACCTGGCCAACATCCAGTGAAATTGCAGAGCGCCAAATTCAAAAACAGAAATACTCAGAAATACTCATTATAAAATATAAACATTTTGTTCAGTAATCCACTGTCTCAAACAACATCCGGTGAAATTGCAGAGTGTGAAACTCAACAAAACAGAAATTCTCATAATAAATATACATAAAAGATACAAATGTTATACATCAGCTTAAAGATAAATGTCTTGTTAATCCAACTGCTGTGTCAGATTTCAAAGAGGCTTTACGGCAAAAGAAAACCATGCGATTATCTGAGAACAGCGCCCAGCAGACAAATCATTACAAACAGTTAGCAGCCAAGTAGAGGAGTAACAAAAGATAGAAATAGCGATACAATTTATCACTTACCTTTGATCTTCATATGGTTACACTCCCAAGACTCCATGTTACACAATAAATGTTTGTTTTGTTCGATAAAGTCCCTCTTTATATTCAAAAAGCTCCGTTTTGTTGGTGCGTTTTGTTCAGTAATCCATTGGAACAAAGTGCGGTCACAACAGACAGACGAAAAATCCCAAAAGTACCATAAAAGTTCGTAGAAACATGTCAAATGATGTTTATAATCAATCCTCAGGTTGTTTTTGTCATAAATAATCGATCATATTTCAACCGGACAATAGCTTCATCAATAGAAAAGGAAAAACAAGAAAGGCACGCTCCCGGTCACGCGCAGGACTCATGTCCGGAAATTTCCACTGTCCTCTCATTGAAAGTGGTGGTTCTCCCTCATTTTTCAGAGTAAAAGCCTGAAACAATGCCTAAAGACTGGCCACATGTAGTGGAAGCCATAGGGATCGTGAACTGGGTCATAAGTCTTTGTATGGTGGATAGGCTTTCAATGGAAAAACAGGCATTTCAAAATAATAGCACTTCCTGGATGGATTTTCCTCAGGTTTTCACCTGCCATATCAGTTGTGTTATACTCACAGACATTATTTTAACAGTTTTGGAAACTTTAGAGTGTTCTGTATCCAAATCTACCAATTCTATGCATATCCTAGCTTCTGGACCTGAGTAGCAGGCAGTTTACTTTGGGCACGCTTTTCATCCAAAATTCCGAATGCTGCCCCCTACCCTAGTGAGGTTTTAAGGAAAGAAATACCCAGTTGTTATTAGGATTTCAGTTGAGTGATTGGTGTAATTTAAAGATAATAACTGGATCCTTATTAAATAAATTGTAATGTAATGTAGACTATATCCCAATGATAATCACAAACTCCAACTTTCAGTACATTATCTTTGTAGTCTCTCTCTCTTTTCTCAACAGGACCTGGATGAGAGCATTCAGAGAGAGCTGGACCAGCTGTCTAGTTTTGACTCTGAGTCCAGTGAGCTGGATCCCAGTGACCGCTCTCCTTTGACCCGTATGGTCAAGACCCACAGAACCAGTCTAGACAAGCTGAGACAGCAAGTCCGTAAGAGCGAGGCGGCCGCCAGGGCCCTGGACCGCTTCCTCATGTCCCTGCGCACCGTAGAGCAGGACATCTCTGGAGTACAGGGTGCCCCCTGCAGCGATGCGTGGGTACTGCAGGACTGCCGCTCCAAGCTGGCCCTGATCAGGCAGAGTGTGGACAGTCTGGGGGACAAGGCCCCCCAGCTAGACTTGCTACTCCAGGGGGCCAGGCTGTCTGTGACTCGGGACGGGGCCCCAGCCTCCTGCCTGGACATGGTGTCTGCCTTGGTGCAGCGGCTTGAGGAGGCTGACGGCAGTCTGGCCAGCCAGCAGCACAGTGTCCAGAGGGAGCAGGAGATGAGGGGCCTGGGCCTGAGGAGGAGGACTCTGCTGGGGGAGCTGAGGAAGGTGCAGGAGGCAGCAGAGAGGCACGGACTAAAGGAGCCAACCATGCCTGCTGTGCAGCAGAGGTTTGTATTTGTGTTTGTGAGATGGTGGACCTTTGAGTGGACAATTTTTTTTAAGTCAGAGACTTAATCCATATTTCCACTTTATTTATTTTTTCAGGCTGCGTGTCCTGTCTGACCTGGAGGGCCAGCTGAACTCCCAGCGCTCTGAGCTCCAGAGACTCCGGGAGGCCCACTCTCAGAGCCAGGAGGGAGAAGGAAATCCCCTGGAGGAGCTGAATACCCAGTGGGAGGACACCCAGAGAGCTGTGGCTGACAGGTGAGCAGGAGGAATAGAGGGATAAATATGTGTCTACTATTAGAGGGATAGAGTATACAGAACTGTGAATAAAGCAAACTGACAATCATACATGTTTAATAATATTTACATATATCCCAATTTGTGTTCCCTTTGCAGACAGGAACAGTGCAACATCCTGCTGGAACTACTGAAGATGTTCCAGAGCTGTCGCAGTTACTTAAACACCACCATGCAGAAGGCGGAGCAGACCATCAGTGAGCAGGCCTCCTACATGGGCAAGGAGAACCTGCAGAGGCTTATAGCTAAGGTAACACTACTTACTGTACTTACACCTCTGTCAGAGAGAAGTTGCCCCTGTATATACTGTACATAGCACTAGATGGCAGCCACTACCTTAGATTAATTTTCAGCCTAAACAGTGTGTTATATTATAATATGTGTTTCCCCAGGTCCATGGTATAAAGGAGGATCTGAGTGGCTTGGGGACAGGCATGGAGGATATCAGGGGGGTGTGCAGACAGCTGCAGTCCCATCTGAAGAAGATCCCTGACTGTAATGAGACTCCATTTGAGGTCGAGGCTGATGGACTGGTGGACCAGTGGCTGGATGTAAGAGCACAAAACAATACATTATATTACACTGAACTACACCACACCATACATGCCCCCCACACACACACACACACACACACACACACACACACCCCACACACACACACACACCACACACACACACACACACACACACACACACACACACACACTGTCACAGTGATACTTCACAGATTGACACTGTGTGTCTTTGGGTGACCCAGGTGACAGAGAAGACAGACTCCTACATAGATAACCTGCGCATGGGGCTGGAGCTGTGGGACAAGCAGCTGATGTTAGGGGGAGAGGTGGACTGCTGGGCAGGGGCCAAACTTGCCATGTTTGCAGAAAGCCACCCCTTCCAGAACGAACAGGAGGTCCTGACCATAAGGGTAAGACACAATACAATCCCTATCACAAACCACCATCGTATATCATCACCACTTAAATACTAGTCTGGTTCAGTAATGCTTGTTTGAAGTCATTAGTCTTCTACAGCAGTCTATCTGTTTTAGTAACATTGTGCTGTTTTCCTCAGGATGAGATCCATGCCCATGAGGAGAACATTGAGCATTTCCACAAGAAGTCCATTGAGATCCAGGAGCTTCTTCAAACCCAAGAGGCCCCATTGGAGCTACAGGTGAGTTAACTAGCATAACTATTTCCAGAATACAGGTAGCTCTATTTCATAGTATTTACTGTAAACATGATATATGTTCTTGGAAGGGTGAAATGTAGCATTGACATCTAGAATGGCAATAATTTTCAACTTAACTGACCCACCCTCCCCAACACACCCCATGTCATGTGACCTCCCCCCCGCCTCAGGTGATGGAGACCCAGCTGAGGAAGAAGATGGATCAGGTGGACGAGCTATTCTCCGACAGCACCGATGTCTTCCAGGAGCTGATCGCTGTAAAGAGACACCTGGCAGAGAAGATGACAGAGTGCCAGTCTGCCCTGCACACCATCCAGTCCTCTCTGGGCGCGCTCAGTCTGCCAGGAGACCAGGCCCAGATGCAGGTACAGTACATCCTCCTCGTACTGTACAACGTTCATTAAACTAAACTCATCTGACAACTAAATGACAAAACTCACCTGTCATTGTTTATACTATGTGAAATGTATCATTCATATGAAAAGTTCAGATTACTATTTTTAATGACACAAACAAACTCCTATCCAGATAAAACATATCTACCCAGATAGACCAGAATATAACCTGACTGGTCCCCGTGTTGATATTGAACATGATTTCTGTCATGGTGTAGGATCTGTGTGAGCAGCTACAGGCCCAGGAGGAGCAGGCAGGGTCAGTGCTGAAGGAGGTGGGCCTCATGTCCAGTGTGGCCAGCACCCAGGTGCTGCAGACCCTGTCTACAGACTGCACCAGGCTCAGAGAGAACATCTCACACACCAAATACATGATCCACCAGAAACAGGAGGAGGGAGAAAAGGGCCTCATCAAGGTCGTCAAAAGTAAGGATTTATTGTTAATTGGTTGTTGCTTTCATTTAAACTTAGTTTAAGACCGGGGTTCTCAAACTTTTTTGGGGCCGGGGACCCCTTTTGTGATAACAAATTCATCAGGGACCCTCTCATAATCAGAACACAACTCGAGTGTGATAAAAATAGCCTACAAGGAGTTTCACTATGACTTCTGCAGTACATGGCTGGACAAACCAAGTCTCGAGCCTGGGGAAAGAACATTTAAAAGGCCCGCCTCTTGGCATCTGAGAAGTTTTGCCGTTTTCAAATAAATTTCCTGCCATTCTACACATTGTGTCATGGGGCAGAGAGGTTTTTGTTGTTGTTGCAGATTTAAAGCTAATATCCTGTAATTATATACATTTTTCCATGAGGCAAAGACAAAATGTTGTGTTTTCAAGCTTAAATTACAGTGCATTTAGGAATAGTATTTAGTTTAAAAAAAATTATAATTGGTGGAGTACTGTGTATACCAATATCCTGTGAGCCTCTCAGACCCATGTTGCCCAGGGTTAAAAATGTACATTGTAGATTAATAATATTATATTGTATTACACATTATACATTTATTCCATGGATCCCTTGGCCAAATGTATTTTAATCTGTGTTTGTAATATTCATAAAAAATCTAGTTTCATTCAGTGGTTACTTGGTTTAGTCAGGTATCAGTTCCCCCTAATTTTTTCAATACTTCTCTCGTCATTTTCCATTCTTCAGATGAGAGCCATTTGTTTGAAGAGTGGTTCCAGGACCTGCAGTTGTCTGTGAACGAGTGCTTTGAGAACCCAGAGTGTAAACAGGACGTGGAGGCCTCCATGAAAAGACTGGCTGTGAGTAGCAGGCTGGATATCACATCTTACAGAATCATCTGACAATGTAAATGGACATAAGGGGAGGATGAGTTTTGGTCTTGATCACATCTTTTGATCTGTGATCACATGGGTGAACACAGTGTTGGTTGGGATTGACTGAATTTTCTCTATTGAACCTCTATTTCACTTAGAATATCCCAGTACTTTCTTGACATGACTGATACATTGCTTGAAACCCCAGCATCAGCTCTGTCTGAGTTATAATGTCTCTTTCTTTTTCTACCAGTGTTTCCTGGCATCTAAGGATGGTGAGAAGCATCTGGGTCAGGTGAGAGAGCACCTGGAGAGAGGCAGAGAGCAGGTTCCGCCAGAGCAGCTGGCCCACCTGAAAAGCTGGCTGGGGGAGCAGGAGAAGGAGCTGGCCACATTCAGAACCCACTGCCAGGGCAGACAGAGCCAGCTGGACACTGTCCTCAGAACCCTCAACAGGTAATCACTATTACCACTAAATACTATACACTCCGATTCCTAATAGTGTTACTATACATCATTACTACTATACACTGCTATAAGCACTGTTACTACTAGATGGCACCACAATGATACTGAAGGGAGGATGTAAGCAGTCGGTCATTTGACAATGGGTCATTATCAGTCGCATGCGTCATTTTAGTCAACATGGTGTCTTTCTTGTGTTCTTCAGTCTACAGCAGGAACATGAACGTTTCCATGACTGGCTTCAGGCCTGGGAACACAAGTCAGTGGAAGGAGAACAAGTCAACAACTTTCTCAAAGATCTCCACAAAAAAAGGTGAATTGAGTTATTGCAGACTTTCTTGAGGGTTAACTTAGAGCAGTGGTGTGGTGGTGTGATGTAGTGAGTAGTGGTGATACATTGTCTTCTCTGTGATCCAGTGAGAGAGTGGAGGCCCTCAGTGAGCTGTGTTCGTCGGTGCGGAGGCAGGGTCTGAGAGGGGACACCCTGCTGACTGACACTGATGACCTCCTGCAGCGCTACCGGAGCCTGGAGGCCACACTGCAGCAGCAGGCCGAGATCTTGAGAGTCCTGGAGGAGGACTGTAGGAGGTTTGATACCCAGACTGACAGCACCAGGACCTGGGTTAGAGACCAGCAACAACGACAGCATCACCAGATCCAGAAAGAGGAGAGAATACACACAGCACAGGTATGTCAATAGGACATGATGGAAAACTTAATAAAAAAATATTAAGAGGATTCCCTTAAGATGTTCATGTGTTTTACTCTCCAGGTCATTCTCAGTTCCAGACCTGAGGGAGACTCTAAGCTGCAGGACTTGAGGAGACGATGCCAAAGTCTGTGTGAACATCAGGACCTGGAGGAGAGCAGGAGACAAGAGGTTCAGCAGACAGTCAGAGACATGGAGGAGGAGTGGAGGAGAGTCCTGCAGACTGCTGAGGAAACTCTTACCAAAGCTGAGATGCAGAGTGCTATCGAAGGCCAGCTGAGAGTGTTTGACTCCCAGACAGAAAGTACCAGGACCTGGGTCAGAGACCAGCAGCAGCAACTCCACTCTCTGGGCAACCAGGCCAAGACTGAGGACCAAAGACACACAGCACAGGTCAGTCTCCAGCTACGGACACGTATGGTACACTGTCTGGGTGACAAACAGTGGCAGTTCGTTTAGGGTTAACGTAAGAGTCATGGCATGGGCCCTGGTTTGGGATACAGTTTTGGATATGCCTTTGGCCAGTAGTCAATTAGACATGCTTAATGTACTTGTTAAAAAATATGTGTTTCTTTTCAGACCATCCTGAGCTGCAGACCTGAGGGAGACTCTAAGCTGCAGGACTTGAGGAGACGAGGTCAAAGTCTGTGTGAACATCAGGACCTGGAGGAGAGCAGGAGACGAGAGGTTCAGCAGACAGTCACAGACATGGAGGAGGAGTGGAGGAGAGTCCTGCAGACTGCTGAGGAAACTCTTACCAAAGCTGAGATGCAGAGTGCTATTGAAGGCCAGCTGAGAGACTTGGAAACCCAGAAGGAGAACTCCAGGGCCTGGATCAAAGGCCAACATCAACGCTTACTTTCTTTGGGCAGCCAGGCCAAGACAGAGAACAGAATACAAACTGCACAGGTCAGTCTACAGTTAACCTCTTACAGCGGAACCCCGTTCCGCCAGCGGAACCCCTAGCCAACAGCCAATGGGATCGCATGGCTCGAAATACAAAAACAACTAAAATACCACAATTCAATTTTCTCAAACATACGACTATTTTACACCATTTGAAAGATAAACCTCTCCTGAATCTAACCATATTGTCCGATTTCAAAAAGGCTTTACAGCGAAAGCAAAACATTAGATTATGTTAGGATAACACCACAGCAAAAAAACAACAACACAGCCATTTTCCTAGCAAGGACAGCCATTTTCCAAGCAAGGGTAGCCGTCCAAAAGCACAAAACCAGCTAAAATTATGCACTAACCTTTGATGATCTTCATCAGATGACACTCCTAGAACATTATGTTAGACAATACATGCATTTTATGTTCCATCAAGTTCATATCTATATCCAAAAAACCCATTTTACATTGGCTCGTGACGTTCAGAAAATGTATTCACCCCCAAATTTCCGGTGAATGTGCACCATAATTTACAGAAATACTCATCATAAACGTTGACAAAATATATAACAATTAATTAAAGAAGTATAGATGAACTATTCCTTTTTGCAACCGCGTTGTCAGATTTCAAAATAACTTTACGGAGAAAGCACATTGTTCAATATTCTGACTACTGAGCCCCAAGCTATTCAGTTAGCCGTCCAGCCACGGCATCCACAAAACGCTGAAATATGTTAAAAATATTATCTTACCTTTGCTGATCTTCGGCTGAATGCACTCGGAAGGTCTCCCACTTCTACAAGAAATGTTCATTTGTTCGATAAAGTCCATAATTTATGTCTAAATAAATCAGTTTTGATGGCGCGTCCAGATCACCATTCCAAAATGCATCTATCCACCGTCGACGAAAAGTTATAAAGTTCCCTCAGCGTTTGTAGAAACATGTCAAACCATGTTCACAATCAATCTTTAGGGTGTTTTCAATGTAGAATTTCGATAATTTTCCAACTGGACAATAGCAGATTCATTACAGAATTAAAAAAAAAAATGGCTAGCCTTGCGTGAGTGCGCACGAGGCAAGTCAATGACCCCAGCCCGACCACATACTGTTCCAGGTATTATTCAATCAAATTGCATTGTAGAAGCCTCAAACAAAGTTCTAATGACTGTTGACATCTAGTGGAAGCCTTAGGAAGTGCAATATGACATCACAGACACTGTAGTTTAGACAGAGCATCATTTGAAATGACTACAACCACGTGAGGTCAAACTTCCTGGTTGGATTTTTCTCAGGTTTTTGCCTGCCATATGAGTTCTGTTATACACAGACATCATTCAAACAGTTTTAGGAACTTCAGAGTGGTTTCTATCCAAATCTACTAATAATATGCATATCCTACCTTCTGAGTCTGAGTAGGAGGCAGTTTAATTTGGGTACGTTTTTCATCCGGCCGTGAAAATACTGCCCCCTATAGTGAAGAAGTTAATGGCCGACATGGTTAGTGTTTGGGTCTGGGCTACAGCAGGGCAAAGACTAGGGCTTGAGCTTAGGCTCAGTTTTGGACTAAGGTTGTTATGAATGTTTATTTTTATGTGAAATCGCCAATTGGCAACCCATCCCTTCTGGGATTAATTGACACATAAACAAGCATTACAATAATTCTCTGTGGTAATTCAATGATAATTCTTCTTCCGGTGTTCTCTGCATTGCTCATCGAATAAAGAGTGAAAAAAATGTTAAAGTAAAAATCTATCCAAAATAGTAAATAAGGTTATCCAAACTATAATTATACATACATATACACATACATACATACACACACTACCGTTCAAAAGTTTGGGGTCACTTAGAAATGTCCTTGTTTATGTAAGAAAAGCACATTTTTTGTCTATTAAAATAACATTAAATTGATCAGAAATACAGTGTAGACATTGTTAATGTTGTAAATGATTATTGTAGCTGGAAACGGCAGATTTTTTATGGAACTCTGCCTAGAAGGCCAGCATCCCGGAGTAGCCTCTTCACTGTTGACTTTGAGACTGGTGTTTTGTGGGTATTATTTAATGACACTGCCAGTTGAGGACATGAGGCATCTGTTTATCAAACTATACACTCTAATGTAGTTGTCCTCTTGCTCAGTTGTGCACCGGGGCCACCCCCTCCTTTTTCTATTCTGGTTAGAGCCAGTTTGTGCTGTTCTGTGAAGGGAGTAGTTCACAGCATTGTACCAGATCTTCAGTTACTTGGCAATTTCTCGCATGGAAAAGCCTTCATTTCTCAGAACAGGAATAGACTGACAAGTTTCAGAAGAAAGTGCTTTGTTTCCGGCCATTTTGAGCCAGAAACAAAGAGTATATCTGGTGTATCTGGTGTGCTTTCTGGAATAAAAGCAAGCGTATATCTTGGTAGAAAGGGCAATAGAGGATACAATGAGTTTCAGTCTCTATTTCTTCGAGGTCACAATAGTGGAATAGTCTTTCCTCTTCCATTTCACCACAATACCGACCTGTTTCAATACGCAGAGCCAATATCCCTGATCTGACCCGTTTCAATACGCAGAGACAATATCTCTGATCTTACCTGTTTCAATACGCAGAGGCAATATCCCTGATCTTATCTGTTTCAATACACAGAGACAATATCCCTGATCTTACCTGTTTCAATACGCAGAGACAATATCCCTGATCTTACCTGTTTCAATACACAGAGACAATATCCCTGATCTTACCTGTTTCAATACGCAGAGACAATATCCCTGATCCTACCTGTTTCAATACGCAGAGACAATATCCCTGATCCTACCTGTTTCAATACGCAGAGACAATATCCCTGATCCTACCTGTTTCAATACGCAGAGACAATATCCCTGATCCTACCTGTTTCAATACGCAGAGCCAATATCCCTGATCTTACCTGTTTCAATACGCAGAGACAATATCCCTGATCTGACCCGTTTCAATACGCAGAGACAATATCCCTGATCCTACCTGTTTCAATACACAGAGACAATATCCCTGATCCTACCTGTTTCAATACGCAGAGGCAATATCCCTGATCTTACCTGTTTCAATACGCAGAGCCAATATCCCTGATCTTACCTGTTTCAATACGCAGAGGCAATATCCCTGATCTTACCTGTTTCAATACGCAGAGGCAATATCCCTGATCTTACCCGTTTCAATACGCAGAGGCAATATCCCTGATCTTGCCTGTTTCAATACGCAGAGACAATATCCCTGATCTTACCTGTTTCAATACGCAGAGACAATATCCCTGATCCTACCTGTTTCAATACGCAGAGACAATATCCCTGATCCTACCTGTTTCAATACGCAGAGCCAATATCCCTGATCCTACCTGTTTCAATACGCAGAGCCAATATCCCTGATCTTACCTGTTTCAATACGCAGAGACAATATCCCTGATCTGACCCGTTTCAATACGCAGAGACAATATCCCTGATCCTACCTGTTTCAATACACAGAGACAATATCCCTGATCCTACCTGTTTCAATACGCAGAGGCAATATCCCTGATCTTACCTGTTTCAATACGCAGAGCCAATATCCCTGATCTTACCTGTTTCAATACGCAGAGGCAATATCCCTGATCTTACCTGTTTCAATACGCAGAGGCATTATCCCTGATCTTACCTGTTTCAATATGCAGAGACAATATCCCTGATCTTACCTGTTTCAATACGCAGAGACAATATCCCTGATCTTACCCGTTTCAATACGCAGAGGCAATATCCCTGATCTTACCTGTGTACATTTCGATCTCTTGCTTTTAGGTAGGTTATATATAATATATCTCCCACACAGATTCACCCTTAATCAAACAAAATGTTCTCATTTTGGGTTCATGATTAATCGTCTCCACCCATTTTTTTTCATATTGCTTCAACAGTTGTTTTTTAATCATTTCTATGTCTCCCTTAATTTGGGTTTCATACAGATATTCACAGTCAGACTGTTGAAAAAGGTCAGACATTTCCTTTGCCCAGGCTCCCCCTATGGATAGTATTTTTTGTGCTAAGTCTCCCACTATGGATAGTATTTTTTGTGCTAAGCCTCTCACTATGGATAGTTGTTTTTGTGCTAAGTCTCCCACTTTGGATAGTATTTTTTTGTGCTAAGTCTCCCACTATGGATAGTATTTTTTATGCTAAATCTCCCCCTATAGATTCGTATTTTTTGTGCTAAGTCTAAGTCCATAATGGTTACTATACTACCTTAGTCTTAAGCTAGTGTTTATGTCTGTTACCAGGCCGTCCTGAGTTCCAGAACTGAGGGAGACTCGAAGCTGCAGGACTTGAGGAGACAATGTCAAAGTCTGTGTGAACATCAGGACCTGGAGGAGAGCAGGAGACAAGAGGTTCAGCAGACAGTCAGAGAAATGGAAGAGGAGTGGAGGAGAGTCCTACAGGCTGCAAAAGAGGCGCTGGATCGGGTAGAGGTACTAGAAAAAGAGCTGAGAGCTTTTGAAACCTGGAAGGAAGGCGCTCGGGTCTGGGTGAAAGACCAGAAACAACAGCTACACTCTCAGAGCAGCCAGACCAAGACTGAGGAGAGACTACATACCACACAGGTCTGTGTACAGCTAGAGGTGCTTATAAATCCTCCGAAGATATGAACTTATTGTTGTTGTCAGCATTCGTTCTGAATTTACAATTCATGGCTCTTCCATCCGAGTCTTACTTGGCATAAAAACATAGATTTGGCTTTTGGTCTTTCTCTAAACTGCCTAATTCAGTTTTGACTTAGTACCTGTGTTTTTGTCTTCAGGCTGTCCTGAATTCCAGACCTGAGGGAGACTCTAAGCTGCAGGACTTGAGGAGACGAGGTCAGAGTCTGTGTGAACATCAGGACCTGGAGGAGAGCAGGAGACGAGAGGTTCAGCAGACAGTCAGAGACATGGAGGAGGAGTGGAGCAGAGTCCTGCAGACTGCTGAGGAAACTCTTACCAAAGCTGAGATGCAGAGTGCTATTGAAGGCCAGCTGAGAGACTTGGAAACCCAGAAGGAGAACTCCAGGGCCTGGATCAAAGGCCAACATCAACGCTTACTTTCTTTGGGCAGCCAGGCCAAGACAGAGAACAGAATACAAACTGCACAGGTCAGTCTACAGTTAATGGTCGACATGGTTAGTGTTTGGGTCTGGGCTACAGCAGGGCAAAGACTAGGGCTTGAGCTTAGGCTCAGTTTTGGACTAAGGTTGTTAAGAATGTTTATTTTCATGTGAAATCGCCAATTGACAACCCATCCCTTCTGGGATTAATTGACACATAAACAAGCATTACAATAATTCTCTGTGGTAATTCAATGATAATTCTTCTTCCGGTGTTCTCTGCATTGCTCATTGAATAAACAGTGAAAAAAATGTTAAAGTAAAAATCTATACACAATAGTAAATAAGGTTATCCAAACTATAATTATACATGCATATACACATACATACATACATACATACACTACCGTTCAAAAGTTTGGGGTCACTTAGAAATGTCCTTGTTTATGTAAGAAAAGCACATTTTTTGTCTATTAAAATAACATTAAATTGATCAGAAATACAGTGTAGACATTGTTAATGTTGTAAATGATTATTGTAGCTGGAAACGGCAGATTTTTTATGGAACTCTGCCTAGAAGGCCAGCATCCCGGAGTAGCCTCTTCACTGTTGACTTTGAGACTGGTGTTTTGTGGGTATTATTTAATGACGCTGCCAGTTGAGGACGTGAGGCATCTGTTTATCAAACTATACACTCTAATGTAGTTGTCCTCTTGCTCAGTTGTGCACCGGGGCCTCCCCCTCCTTTTTCTATTCTGGTTAGAGCCAGTTTGCGCTGTTCTGTAAAGGGAGTTGTACACAGCATTGTACCAGATCTTCAGTTTCTTGGCAATTTCTCGTATGGATTAGCCTTCATTTCTCAGAACAGGAATAGACTGACAAGTTTCAGAAGAAAGTGCTTTGTTTCCGGCCATTTTGAGCCAGAAACAAAGAGTATATCTGGTGTATCTGGTGTGCTTTCTGGAATAAAAGCAAGCGTATATCTTGGTAGAAAGGGCAATAGAGGATACAATGAGTTTCAGTCTCTATTTCTTCGAGGTCACAATAGAGGAATAGTCTTTCCTCTTCCATTTCACCACAATACCGACCTGTTTCAATACGCAGAGCCAATATCCCTGATCTGACCCGTTTCAATACGCAGAGACAATATGTCTGATCTTACCTGTTTCAATACGCAGAGGCAATATCTCTGATCTGACCCGTTTCAATACGCAGAGACAATATCTCTGATCTTACCTGTTTCAATACGCAGAGGCAATATCCCTGATCTTACCTGTTTCAATACACAGAGACAATATCCCTGATCTGACCTGTTTCAATACGCAGAAACAATATCCCTGATCCTACCTGTTTCAATACGCAGAGACAATATCCCTGATTCTACCTGTTTCAATACGCAGAGACAATATCCCTGATCCTACCTGTTTCAATACGCAGAGACAATATCCCTGATCTTACCTGTTTCAATACGCAGAGCCAATATCCCTGATCTGACCCGTTTCAATACGCAGAGACAATATCCCTGATCCTACCTGTTTCAATACACAGAGACAATATCCCTGATCCTACCTGTTTCAATACGCAGAGGCAATATCCCTGATCTTACCTGTTTCAATACGCAGAGCCAATATCCCTGATCTGACCCGTTTCAATACGCAGAGACAATATCCCTGATCCTACCTGTTTCAATACGCAGAGACAATATCTCTGATCTTACCTGTGTCAATACGCAGAGACAATATCCCTGATCCTACCTGTTTCAATACGCAGAGACAATATCCCTGATCTTACCTGTTTCAATACGCAGAGCCAATATCCCTGATCTTACCTGTTTCAATACGCAGAGGCAATATCCCTGATCTTACCTGTTTCAATACGCAGAGGCAATATCCCTGATCTTACCTGTTTCAATACGCAGAGACAATATCCCTGATCTTACCCGTTTCAATACACAGAGACAATATCCCTGATCCTACCTGTTTCAATACGCAGAGGCAATATCCCTGATCTTACCTGTTTCAATACGCAGAGACAATATCCCTGATCTGACCCGTTTCAATACGCAGAGACAATATCCCTGATCCTACCTGTTTCAATACGCAGAGACAATATCTCTGATCTTACCTGTGTCAATACGCAGAGACAATATCCCTGATCCTACCTGTTTCAATACGCAGAGACAATATCCCTGATCTTACCTGTTTCAATACGCAGAGCCAATATCCCTGATCTTACCTGTTTCAATACGCAGAGGCAATATCCCTGATCTTACCTGTTTCAATACGCAGAGGCAATATCCCTGATCTTACCTGTTTCAATACGCAGAGACAATATCCCTGATCTTACCCGTTTCAATACGCAGAGGCAATATCCCTGATCTTACCTGTGTACATTTCGATCTCTTGCTTTTAGGTAGGTTATATATAATATATCTCCCACACAGATTCACCCTTAATCAAACAAAATGTTCTCATTTTGGGTTCATGATTAATCGTCTCCACCCATTTTTTTTCATATTGCTTCAACAGTTGTTTTTTAATCATTTCTATGTCTCCCTTAATTTGGGTTTCATACAGATATTCACAGTCAGACTGTTGAAAAAGGTCAGACATTTCCTTTGCCCAGGCTCCCCCTATGGATAGTATTTTTTGTGCTAAGCCTCTCACTATGGATAGTATTTTTTGTGCTAAGTCTCTCACTATGGATAGTATTTTTTTGTGCTAAGTCTCCCACTTTGGATAGTATTTTTTTGTGCTAAGTCTCCCACTTTGGATAGTATTTTTTATGCTAAATCTCCCCCTATAGATTCGTATTTTTTGTGCTAAGTCTAAGTCCATAATGGTTACTATACTACCTTAGTCTTAAGCTAGTGTTTATGTCTGTTACCAGGCCGTCCTGAGTTCCAGAACTGAGGGAGACTCGAAGCTGCAGGACTTGAGGAGACAATGTCAAAGTCTGTGTGAACATCAGGACCTGGAGGAGAGCAGGAGACAAGAGGTTCAGCAGACAGTCAGAGAAATGGAAGAGGAGTGGAGGAGAGTCCTACAGGCTGCAAAAGAGGCGCTGGATCGGATAGAGGTACTAGAAAAAGAGCTGAGAGCTTTTGAAACCTGGAAGGAAGGCGCTCGGGTCTGGGTGAAAGACCAGAAACAACAGCTACACTCTCAGAGCAGCCAGACCAAGACTGAGGAGAGACTACATACCGCACAGGTCTGTGTACAGCTGGAAGTGCTTATAAATCCTCCGAAGATATGGACTTATTGTTGTTGTCAGCATTCGTTCTGGATTTACAATTCATGGCTCTTCCATCCAAGTCTTACTTGGCATAAAAACATGGATTTGGCTTTTGGTCTTTCTCTAAACTGCCTAATTCAGTTTTGACTTAGTACCTGTGTTTTTGTCTTCAGGCTGTCCTGAATTCCAGACCTGAGGGAGACTCTAAGCTGCAGGACTTGAGGAGACGAGGTCAGAGTCTGTGTGAACATCAGGACCTGGAGGAGAGCAGGAGACGAGAGGTTCAGCAGACAGTCACAGACATGGAGGAGGAGTGGAGGAGAGTCCTGCAGACTGCTGAGGAAACTCTTACCAAAGCTGAGATGCAGAGTGCTATTGAAGGCCAGCTGAGAGACTTGGAAACCCAGAAGGAGAACTCCAGGGCCTGGATCAAAGGCCAACATCAACGCTTACTTTCTTTGGGCAGCCAGGCCAAGACAGAGAACAGAATACAAACTGCACAGGTCAGTCTACAGTTAATGGTCGACATGGTTAGTGTTTGGGTCTGGGCTACAGCAGGGCAAAGACTAGGGCTTGAGCTTAGGCTCAGTTTTGGACTAAGGTTGTTATGAGTATTCTTTGTGCTAATTCTAAGTCCATAATGCTTACTATACTACATTAGTCTTTACCTAGTGTTTGTGTCTGTTACCAGGCCGTCCTGAGTTCCAGACAAGAGGGAGACTCTAAGCTGCAGGACTTGAGGAGACGATGCCAAAGTCTGTGTGAACATCAGGACCTGGAGGAGAGCAGGAGACAAGAGGTTCAGCAGACAGTCACAGACATGGAGGAGGAGTGGGGAGACGTTCTTAAGGCTGCAAAGGAGGTGTTGGATAAGGCCGAGGTTCAGAGTGTCATAGAGAGGGAAATTATTGAATATTTTACCCAGAAGGGAAGCATTCAGGCCTGGGTCAGAGACCACAAACAACGCCTACACTCTCTGGGCAGCCAGAGCCAGACTGATGACAGAATAAACGTAGCACAGGTAAGTTTATAGCTACTTGTGCCTAAAAAACGTCAGATGTCAAGTCAGTAACACATAGTCAAGTCAGTAACACTTCCAACAAGGTCCGATCTAGCTGAGGCCCTAAGGCACTACTCTTTTTCTATCTCTCTATCCACAGGCTGTCCTGAATTCCAGACCTGAGGGAGACTCTAAGCTGCAGGACTTGAGGAGACGATGTCAGAGTCTGTGTGAACATCAGGACCTGGAGGAGAGCAGGAGACGAGAGGTTCAGCAGACAGTCACAGACATGGAGGAGGAGTGGAGAAGTGTCCTGCAGACTGCTGAGGATACTAGGCGTCAGGCCCAGGTGTGGTATTCTCTCTCCAGGCAGCTAGAGGCCTTCCAGGCCCTGGAGGAGAGCAGCAGAGACTGGTTCAAACTGCAGCAGCAGAACACACACTCCCTGGGAACAGGCACCCGGGGCAGCAAGGAAGAGATCCAGGACAGGCTGCAGAGAGCAAAGGTGCGCGCTACACTACACCGCAGGATCTTTTTATTGTCACAATTGATTGACTGATTAAAAATATGAAAATGTTAAGATTGCAAAGCCAATTTATGGCCAAATCTTCAAGCAGTTTATACTATTTACTGTACAGACCATTCCTTGTATATTCTGTTGCATTAAAGGCCCAGTGCAGTCAACATTCAGTTTTTCCTGTGTTTTGCATCATTTACAACAGCTGATAAAATATCACTGTAAAAGTGTGAAAACATTTGATCTGTGTTATTTCCTGATAGTTGCTGGTTGAAATACAATATACACAGGACCTTCTAATCAGCAGGTTTTTCAATGGTGGTGTTTCTGCTTGCTGTTTTGGTATCACCAGGTGGTAAATGAGTTAATAGACCAATAACAAAGAGAGTTCGAAACCTCTCTGCCAATAACAGCTAGTTTTCAGTTTTCCCCTCCCCACTCAGACGACTCCCAGACAGTCCTACCAAATGTATTGCTTGAATAATGTTTGTGTATTTTGGACAATTTTAATGGAAAACTATTACAGTAAGTTTCTGAATTGTTACCCAGAAATTATTTGACATTGATATAAAACAGCTTCATTGGGCCTTTAACTCAAATGTCCTCTTCAGGCTGTCCTGAGTTCCAGACCTGAGGGAGACTCTAAGCTGCAGGACTTGAGGAGACAAGGTCAGAGTCTGTGTGAAAACCAGGACCTGGAGGAGAGCAGGAGACTAGAGGTTCAGCAGACAGTCAGAGACATGGAGGAGGAGTGGGGAGAAGTTGTACAAAAGGCTGAGGTGGTGCACAGGTACAGTGACATTTTATTGCATGTAAAGGTGTGTAATGAATAAAAAAACGACCGTGTGAAACAACAATGTTTCCCTGGTGTGTCAGACTGTTGCAAGGTGTGGTGGAACGCCTGGTGTCCTGTCAGTACCAGAAGTGTCAAGCCCAGTCCCGTCTGGCTGAGCTCCAGCAACAGACAGCAGAGCTGCCCCGTCACTTCCCCTGGCCTGGGCTGGGAGACCGGGGGCAGGCTGTGGAGACGGCCAGGACCCTGCTGGATAAAACCAGGAACCTGGCCCCAGCCCTCTCTGTCCTCCACACCCAGGGCAAGGAAATGTTCCAGCTTACCCAGGACCCCAGCTGGACAGACCTCTCCTGGGCCACCATGGAGGAATGCATCCCTGCCCTTCTCAAAGAACTGACGGTGGGTGTTAGATCTCCCCAATCATACTGATCAGTGATACACTCATCTGTAGTATTCGGTGCATTCGGAAAGTATTTAGACCACTTGACTTTTTCCCAAAATCTTTACTATACAGCCTTATTCTAAAATGGATTTGATTGTTTTTTTCCCTCATCAATCTACACACAATTCCCCATAATGCAAAAGTATAAAACATTTAAAACTGAAATATCACATATACATATGTATTCAGACTATTGACTCAGTACTTTGTGTGAAAGGCCGTACCTATTCACTGACGAAATCCTCGGCGGGACAGCACGAAATGAGACGCAGAGATGTGACTTCAACAAAAAAAAGGAAACTATATTGGAAGTTCTTGTTTCAACTCTCCCCGGGACCGTACAAACAAAGGCCAGGGTAATGGCTATCCAAACAAAACTCCCCAAAAATAAACTAACAGTTGGTACCCAACACCACTCCAACAGCTTGAGCCGAACCTATAACAGGGGATCCTACTATCCTGGAATTCGGCATAGTCTCCGGCTGTTAATCACTCTGCCCCTTCAGTCAGGTCCTTAAGAGAGCACAAACAATCAGTCAATTGGCCTCAGGTGAGCTCGTCAGTAGTGGCTGTACTGCGGCCCACCTCCAGGAGAGGGTGCAGTCGGACCACTTGATACGGCTGATCCCTCACACATCCCCCCTCAAGCCAGACCCAGGGGGGCTAGCACCAGCCGGACCTACCAGGTCTCGGCGAGAAAGCGCATTCGTGTTACCGTGTAGTTTTCCGGGCTTGTGAACCACCTCGAATTTAAACGGCTGCAGTGCTAGGAACCACCTCGTTATCCGGCTATTGTTGTCCCTCTGTCCCGCCATCCACTTGAGGGGGGCGTGGTCGGTGACCAGGCGGAAACTTCTCCCCAGGAGGTAGTACCTCAGATACCCTAGCGCCCATTTAATCGCCAGCAGTAGCATAGTTTCGCTCCCTTTCCCTTCTCCTACATACCCAATATAAATGTAACTCACCCTCATCCTGTAGCGTCTTCCCATCAATAACTGCCACTTTGGCCATAAGCCTTAGCACCTCTGGATCTCGCTGTTGGGCCATGCCGGGCCGTGCCAAACTGACCCATAAGGTCTTGGAAAAGGGAAACTGCTGTCGGCGTCGTTGGTCTCCGTGCCAAACCCCAGCCAGGACTCCTCTGGTGTGGACTTGGCGAAGATCTGTCGAAGCCTTTCTCTTTCCTCCTGTCTCCTATCCTTGCCTGCCTGGCTGGATCCCTCTTCACCTTGGCTCTCGATTCCATGGTACATCTCATCATTGGACATCTCTTTGAAGACCCGCCACTGCAGTCGTGTGGACTCCTCATCCTGCTTCTCCTGTTCCCCTAGCAGACCGTCTAGTCGCCCCATGTGGTTTACTTTCTTTCCCCGGAGATTATGGCGGGCAACCGGTTTATGTGCCAGGCCTATGTGGTGCTGTGAGCTCCTCTTCTCTTGTCGGCCCCTCTCATGCTTCTCCGCATTGGCCCATAACCGGTGGAAGAGTGAGCAGTCACGACCGAGAAGGACGGGAACTGACAAGTTCAGTGACAGGCCCATCACCATAGGGACCTTTCCCACGGGTGTGGTCATCTTTACTTGGGCCCGGGGGTATCCCTGGACATCGCCGTGTATGCATGATACCTTCACTTTGCCTTCAAGCACTGTCCAGTCGTCCTGTATATCCCTTTGGCTAAGGGAGACTATGCTGCCGGAGTCCAGGAACGCAAATGTTTCGGTTCCGCCTATTCTCACTGGAACGCACCGGGCGGGGGCCGTCTCTGTGCTTGATGAGAAATGTCCCTAGTCAGGGAGGGGCCGGGGCTCGGGTTAGGGGACTCGGTGGGCATGGGCTCATCCGTTTTCAGGCAGTGTTGTGCAATGTGTCCTAGGGCTTGACATTTAAAATACTGGACCGTGCAGGGAATAGGTTCATGTCTCGTTCTCTCCCTCTCTGGTGGCAGTTTCTCTCTCTTCCTCTCCACTCATAGTAGGGCTTCTTGTGCCGGCTTCCCACGCCTACCGACCTCTACAAGGGACTCTGTAGTCCTACAGGTCTCAATAGCCCTGACTAGGGCATCCATTGTCTGGGGGTTGCTCTGGCTTTCTGTTCTTAGTAGGGTTGGCGGCAGCTCTCTCAAGCACTTGTCGACCGCGATTGTCTCCAGTAGTTCCGCTACGGACCGGGCGGACCCCAGCCAGCCTTTCACTAGGCAGACTAACTGGAATGCTTGTCCTCTGGGTGACTCGTCATCCCTGTAGGTCCATCCGTGGAACCTCCTGGGCTCTCTCACGAGGGTTCAGGTTATACTGAGCCAACACCTCTGCCTTCAACTTGCCGTAGTCCAGCTCAGCTTCTTCGCCCAGGTCATAATATGCCGCCTGTGCTGGCCCTGATAGCAGGGGCGAGATCAGCCCGGCCCACTCTCCTTCAGGTCACCCTTCTCGCCTGGCCATCCATTTGAAGGCTAGGAAGTAGGCCTTGATGTTGTCCTCCTTGCTCATCCATGGGACCAGGCTGTTCACACTCGATGTGGCTCTCCTGTCAGCCGGTCTCTCCCGTGCCAGGTCCTGTTGAATTGTGGCCAATATCTGCGCCTATTGTACGGCGCATACCGCCAGCTGGGGGGGGGGGGGGGGTTCGATCAGTCTCGGCTTCTTGTGCCTGCAGCCTCGGCTTCTTGTGCCCACATTCTCCACCAATGTGAAAGGCCGTACCTATTCACTAACAAAATCCTAGGCGGAACAGCATGAAATCCTACTGTCCCGGAATTCGGCATAGTCTCTGGCTCATAATCACTCTCCCTCTCTGCCCCTTCAATCAGGTCCTGTCACTGGAATTTTTATATCCCAATGATAATAATTAACAATCAATAAGCCTTGACTAATTCCCAAGGTTTGTAAGACACTGGGTAAAGAATAATTAGGCAAGGACTTAGCTTTCTGCAAAAGGTCTGTACAGTTTATTCAGAGAACGTTCTGAGGTCCATTACACAAAGATGTTCATTTTATGCTCACTCCCCGCTTACGCACATACCTACACACAAACAATAGATATCCTACGCACATACATACACACGAACAGTAGGTGAATTGTATCCCTCCCCGGACTTCTCACCACTGTTAATCACTACCCAGCGCTGCCTGTTCCTTTCCCCCGAGATTAGGGGGACCTTGAAGGTTACACCCTGTTTTCTCCTAAGTCTCTCCAGGTCGGGTCAAACACATGTCTACGGTTCCCTTAGGCCCACTAACACACACAACTAACACACACACATTTCCCTTCCTCCCGGGTCTTCTACTAGACCTTATGGGACTTACGTTCAGTACTTTAATTATTCATTACATAACTATTAATTACTAATCAGTTACGTTTCAGGGATGGATTCTTTATTCATTTACCTTTATTATATAATTCCCTTATCAGGTCCTTAATATGGTCCCACCTACTCAACAGCCAGTGTAATCCCGTGGCGCGTTATTCAAATTCCTCAAAAATGCAAAAACTTCAATTTTTCAAACATATGACTATTTTACACCATTTTAAAGACAAGACTCTCGTTAATCTAACCACACTGTCCGATTTCAAAAAGGCTTTACAACGAAAGCAAAACATTAGATTATGTCAGCAGAGTACTCAGCCAGAAATAATCAGACACCCATTTTTCAAGCTAGCATATAATGTCACATAAACCCAAACCACAGCTAAATGTAGCACTAACCTTTGATGATCTTCATCAGATGACAACCCTAGGACATTATGTTATACAATACATGCATGTTTTGTTCAATCAAGTTCATATTTATATCAAAAACCAGCTTTTTACATTAGCATGTGACTGGCATGTGACTAGCATTCCCACCGAACACTGCCGGTGAATTTACTAAATTACTCACGATAAACGTTCACAAAAAGCATAACAATTATTTTAAGAATTATAGATACAGAACTCCTCTATGCACTCGATATGTCCGATTTTAAAATAGCTTTTCGGTGAAAGCACATTTTGCAATATTCTCAGTAGATAGCCCGGCATCACAGGGCTAGCTATTTAGACACCCAGCAAGTTTAGCACTCACCAAAGTCAGATTTACTATAAGAAAAATGTTATTACCTTTGCTGTCTTCGTCAGAATGCACTCCCAGGACTTCTACTTCAATAACAAATGTTGGTTTGGTTCAAAATAATCCATAGTTATATCCAAACAGCGGCATTTTGTTCGTGCGTTCAAGACACTATCCGAAAGGGTAAATAAGGGTGACGAGCATGGCGCATTCGTGACAAAAAATGTCAAAATATTCCATTACCGTACTTCGAAGCATGTCAACCGCTGTTTAAAATCAATTTTTATGCCATTTTTCTCATAAAAAAAGCGATAATATTCCGACTGGGAATCTGCGTTTAGGTAAACAGACGAAAGAAAATAAAGAATTCGGTCGACTCGGGCACGCGCCTAAGCCCATAGTACTCTGATCGGCCACTTGCCAAACGCGATAAAGTGTTTCAGCCAGAGGCTGCCTCGATATCGTTCAGCTTTTTCCCGGGCTCTGAGAGCCTATGGGAGCCGTAGGAAGTGTCACGTTATTGCAAAGATCCTCAGTCTTCAATAAAAAGAGCCAAGATGAAACACAACTTGTCAGACAGGCCACTTCCTGCATGGAATCTTCTCAGGTTTTGGCCTGCCATATGAGTTCTGTTATACTCACAGACACCATTCAAACAGTTTTAGAAACTTTAGGGTGTTTTCTATCCAAAGCGAATAATTATATGCATATTCTAGTTACTGGGCAGGAGTAGTAACCAGATTAAATCGGGTACGTTTTTTATCCGGCCGTGTCAATACTGCCCCCTAGCCCTAACAGGTTAAGAGAGCACAAACAATAATCAGTCAATTGGCCTCAGGTGAGCTCGTCAGTAGTGCCTGTACTGCGGCCCACCTCCAGGAGAGGGTGCAGTCGGACCACTTGATCCGGCTGATCCCTCACATTTGTTTAAGCATCTTTGGCAGTGATTACAGCCTTGAGTCTTCTTGAGTATGATGCTACAAGCTTGGCACATCTGTATTTTGGGGAGTTTCTCCCATTCTTCTCTGCAGACCCTCTCAAGCTCTGTCAGGTTGGATTGGTAATGTCGCTGCACAGCTATTTTCAGGTATCTCCAGAAATGTTCGATTGGGTTCAAGTCCGGGCTCTGGCTGGGCAACTCAAGGACATCCAGAGAGTTGTCCCAAAGCCACTCCTGAGTTGTCTTGTCTGTGTGCTTAGGGTTTTTGTCCTGTTTGAAGATGAACCTTCGCCCCAGTCTCAGGTCCTGAGTGCTCTGGAGCAGGTTTTCATCAAGAATCTCACTGTACTTTGCTCTGTTCATCTTTTGCTCGATCCTGACTAGTCTTCCAGTCCCTGCTGCTGAAATCATCCCCACATAATGAGGCTGCCACCACCATGCTTCACCTTAGGGATAGTGCCAGGTTTCCGCCAGATGTGACACTTGGCATTCAGGCTAAAGAGTTCAATCTTGGTTTCATCAGACCAGAGAATCTTGTTTCTCATGGTCAGAGTCCTTTAGGTGCCTTTTGGGAAACTCCAAGCATGCTGTCATGTGACTTTTACTGAGGAGTGGTTCCCGTCTGGTCACTCTACCATAAAGACCTGATTGGTAGAGTGCTGCAGAGACGGTTGCCCTTCTTGAAGGTTCCCCCATTTCCACAGAGGAACACTGGAGCTCTGTCAGAGTGACCATCGGGTTCTTGGTCACCTCCCTGACCAAGGCCCTTCTCCCCCAATTGCTCAATCTCATAGCAAAGTGTCTGAATACTTATGTAAAAATATTCTACAAACCCGTTTTTGCTTTGTCATTATGGGGTATGGTGTGTAGCTTGATGAGGGAAAAAATGTATTTAATTAATTTTAGAATAAGGCACTGTATATTGTATAGAAATTGTTATAATTGTAATTTTCCTCTTGGAATCAGTGCCCATTGAAAGACGTGTTGGTAATTATAATGTAATTAATGTAATTATAATGTGTGTGTTTGTGTGTGTATGTGTGTTCCAGGAGGCCTGTGTGAGGATGGAGGAGGGCATCCACATGGAGAGGCACTGTGCCCAGCTAGTGGAACAGCATGGGGCAGCCCAGGACTGGCTGAGGGAGCATGTGAAGGGTCTGGGCCCGCAGCCCACAGACAGACAGGCTCTACACAGCTACGCCAACACCCTGAAGGTTAGTTACAGGAGCATGGAAAAGAGCATGAAAGAACAGCATTGTATTGCAATGAAACATGCCATTTGCTATTAGCTTATTTGTGCGTCGCAAAATATGTCATACTTTTGTTTTACTATATGTGTTTCAGGACAGCTTGTTAAGGCCATATTGTCCATATTGCTAGTCTGAGGGTTGTAAATACTGTATGTGCCCTCCTCCCCCAGGCCCTGCTCCAGACTGTCGACAGGGAGGAGAGGGAGATGAGGGAGCTGGACGCAATCCGAGACACCCTGCTGAGCCGCTGCACCCCTGCCGGTCGGGATACCCTGACCCTGGAGGTCAGCCACCTCCAGGACCTCCTCACTTCTTCTGAGAGAGAGATGAGGGAAAGGCTGGCAGGCTGCGAGGCCCAGCTGAAGGAGCTGGATGCGAAGATGGCCAAGAAGGCCCAGGGCCTGAGGGAGAGGGCCAAAGCACTGCAGTGGGAGCTCCGTTCTCTGGACCAGGCCCTGAGCTACAGCGAGCCACACCCCAACATAGCCCAGCTCCAGCAGCACTGGCACAGCCTCAAGGTACCTCCGCTGCTTCAAATGACTCTGCTCTGTTTGGCACTGTACTACTGCCCTGGATCAATGCATGATCATTTAGTTCCCATATTAAGATATTTCTTTTTAAACAACTTAAAAGAATCAATGTACACAATCTGTGGGAAATTTGCAACAAAGTAAATACAAATCAATTATAGTTCTATATCGCTCAGAGACTCTAACCTGAGTTTTACACTTGTGATTTCTGCACCCTTTAGAACTGCGAGAGGTCGTTGGAGGGGTTAGGGCTTAAAGTTCATGACCTGCGTCAGGCTGCCAGATCTGCATCCACAGAGGAGGACCTTCCCGCTGAAGTCATCTCCATAATGGAGTTACTGAGCCAGCAGCACGACAGGTACTAGACTTGGCATCCCAAACATTCAGCTCATTTATCAAACTGTGCAGTGCACAGAACCTCTTCCTGTTGCTCTCCAAGTTTAAACTCAGCTGGCTCTCTTCCATTTCAATTTCAGTTTTAATTGTTATTACTCCCTTATATCATAGATAACGGAACATGCTGATCTTTCTTTGTAGTTTGAGGGGTAGCAAGTTGCAAAAGATAGAGACATGGAATTCTTATATACATGAGTAGCTGGGATGTTTAGTATAGTAGCTATTAACTAATCTAAGAGATTGTATCAGCTTGTACATATGAATATCCTGTCAGTGTGCTGATGCTATTCTCTCTCTCTCTCTCTCTCACTCTCACTCTGTGTGTAGTCTGAAGACCAGGTTGGGTGAGAGGCAGAGCTGCTGCACTGAGAACACAGCTCACTGCCTCACAGCCTCTGTTCAGCTTCTGCAGCAGTGGAACCACTCCTCACACACACGGACAGCCCCCTCCATCCAGGTTATAGCACAGGCCTCTCAATCAAACAGAATGAATGTTGATATGATGAAGTTTAAAGTCTTCAATATATCTAAATCGATATTTAATTCGGTTTGTGTCAGCTTTTGTACTTTCATTGCACAATCTAGTTTTATGAGCATCACATGCAATACAATTGAAAGTTTCCCAGTAATGTTGGTGTCAATATCGGGTGTATGAGAGGCGAAGTCAGGTGCAGGAGAGAAGCGAAATATAACCAAGCGCACTTTATTATAGTTCCAAAATACGAGAGCATTACATAAATATAAATGCGCTCAAAACCACGGAACATAACCAAAGTAAAGCGCGTAAATCAAACACCACGAAAACATGAAACAATTACACACAAAACATGATGGGAAACAGAGGGTTAAATACAAGTAGATTGATTGGGGAAATGAAAACCAGGTGTGTATGGAAACAAGACAAGACAAATGGATATATGAAAAATGGAGCGGCGATGGCTAGAAAGCCAGTGACGTCGATCGCGGAACTTCACCCGAACAAGGAGAGGAGCCGACTTCGGCGGAAGTCGTGACAGTTAGCTACCTGGGTATTGGGAGCAAATTATTGGAACTGTAGAGGGAACACAATATTCCTGTATGCCATGCTGAAGTAATTGCCAGGGTGCATAAGTGTGTCGATGTTTTGAATTTGGTCATTATTTCCAATTATTACAGGAACATTATCAAGGACTTTATTTAGTGCCTATGGGTACATCCTGTAATACGTGACGTAGGTCCACTCACTGTGGTCCATTTGCTAGATTGTTGAAACAACATGAATCAGAGCTAGTGAGGTCAGGGATATAAACTATTCCAAGAACTCAGAGTTTTTGAGTAAACATGGAAACACTCATCACTCACTGATGGTAGAACATGTGACAGTGGTTCTTCCTGCTTCAGGCTGCATTAGAGGAGGGTGTGCAGTTCCAAAAGGCCCTGAAGGAGGTGCTGTCTCACAGACAGTTCCTGGTGGACTGCCTGAAGCCTGACCAAGCAGACAGACTGGAGAAAGACACCACTGCAACACTCAGGGATGCAGACACACACAGCACCTTTCTCACCAAGACTCTGAAAGTGAGAACTTTACCGATCCCCAACCAGCCCATTGTTAAACTGCTTAATGCAACAACATTTTGTATTCATATTTTCTCTCCTTTTCCCTCCCAGGATGTAGCTGAGAAGAGTAAACAGACAATAGATGTGACTCAGCCCGTTGTTGTCACCTCAGTCCAGACAGAAGACAAACCAGCCGCACCACCTAGGAGGACAGCCAAGACCAAGCAGACTCCCACCCAGGAGAGTCAGCAAGCTACACCACAGTTGCTTCTCCATATCACAGAGAAAAACATACCACAACCACTCCCCCCTGTCACAGAGAAAATCATACCAGTCAAACAAGAGTCTTCAGCTGCCACTACCATGGCGCGTACTGAAGCCCCAAGTTCAGGGTCTGTCATGACACCAGAACCGGCAAAGGAGAATAAAACTGCTGTCACACAGGTGCCAAAAGCTGCAGTAGAGTCTAAACAGAGCATGATAGTGACCACTCGATCGGTTGAAACCCTGAAGACGGACATAACTTCCACCACCATCCAAATACAAGATACCAAGAGTCGAGCTGCTGAGACCCTGATAACAGAAAGAACTGTAGTCAAGGAGCATGGTGATACTCATGTCACAAGAGTAGAGACTACCACTGTGAAGACGGTTAGTCAGGCAACTGACCAGATAGACCAGGGCCTTGATCAGGAGACATCTTTGACGGACGCCCTACGCTCACAGCATGCTTACATTGACTCTGAAAAACAACGTAGTCATGACGACACACAAGTAAAACAAGCTCATGTCCCTGACACAAAAAAACAAGTATGTTATGATGTCGACACACCGCAGCCACTAGAGAAGAAAGTGTCCTCGGTCATTCTGGACACTGACACTCTGTATGTGCAGAAACCAGAGATGTGGCCACTGATGAGCAGTGACACCGCACTTATCATATCCTCCGGAGCAGTAGTGCTTGATACTGAGAAAATGGACTCGGACACTAAGTCCACCAGTTCTGGATATCCAGGAACAAAGTCCATCAGTCCATCCAGTCGCAATCCACAGCAGACAGAATCACAGAACTCCACTGTAAGGCCCAATGAACACCCTGAGCATAGGCTTCCTCAGTCCCAGCCGGACAGAGCTGTGGAGAACAAGGTCAAGTATAACACTGAGGAGTTATGGAAGGACAGCAAGACTGAGACTGAACAACGAGACCTTATACTGGACTTGCCTGATGTGGCTCAGCCCACTGCTGTTGCCTCTGTCCAGACAGGAGTCAAAGCACCACCCCCGTCCACACCACCTCGTAACAAGAGAAAAGCCAAGAGCCAGCAGGCCCAGCCCTCTGACACACAGCTTGAGAGAGCGTTGGAGAACAGGGTCAAGTATAACACTGAGGAATTATGGAAGGACAGCAAGGCTGAGACTGAACAACGATACATTGTACTGGACCTGCCCACAGTGAGCGATGTGGCTGTACCTCCTGCTGTCTCCTCAACCCAGACAGAGGACAAAGCTAAAGCACCATCCACACCGCCTCGTACTAAGAAGACAGCCAAGAGCCAGCAGACCCAGCCCTCTGACACACAGCCTGAGAGAGTTGTGGAGGACAGTGTCAAGTATAACACTGAGGAATTAATGAAGGACAGCAAGGCTGAGACTGAACAGCGATACATTGTACTGGACCTGCCCACGGTGAGTGATGTCCAGAAAGAGCCTGTACCTCCTGCTGTCACTTCAATCCAGACAGAAGACAAAGCTAAAGCACCATCCACACGGCCTCGTACTATGAAGACAGCCAAGAGCCAACAGGCTACAACCCAGGCCCTTCTACCCCAGGCCTCTGACACACAGCCTGCTGTGGAGAACAAAGACAAGGATAACACTGAGGAGTTATGGAAGGACAGCAAGGATGACACTGAACAACGGTACATTGTACTGGACCTGCCCACAGTGAGTGATGTCCATAAAGAGCCTGTTGCTACTGCTGTCACTTCAATCCAGACAGAAGACAAAGCTAAAGCACCATCCACACCGCCTCGTACCAAGAAGACAGCCAAGAGCCAGCAGACCCAGCCCTCTGACACACAGCCTGAGAGAGTTGTGGAGGACAGTGTCAAGTATAACACTGAGGTGTTATGGAAGGACAGAAAGGATGACACTGAACAACGATACATTGTACTGGACCTGCCCACAGTGAGAAATGTGGCTGTACCTCCTGCTGTCACCTCAACCCAGACAGAGGACAAAGCAAAAGCACCATCCACACCGCCTCGTACTATGAAGACAGCCAAGAGCCAGCAGGCTACAACCCAGGCCCTTCTACTCCAGGCCTCTGACACACAGCCTGACACAGTTGTGGAGAACAGGGTCAAGTATAACATTGAAGAGTTATGGAAGGACAGCAAGACTGAGACTGAACAGCGGTATATTGTACCGGACCTGCCCACAGTGAGTGATGTCCAGAAAGAGCCTGTTGGGAAAGAGGACAAACCAAAAGCACCAACTCAACCAGCACCTTCCACATCACCCCTGGCCTCTGAGATAAGTAAACAGAAGGCCGATGTGGCTGTACCTCTTGCTGTCACCTCTATCCAGACACAAATCGAACCAACAGCACCAGTACCATCCACACTGCCTCGGACCAAGAAGACAGCCAAGAGCCAACAGGCTCCCACCCAGGAGAGTCAGCAAGCTAAGCCACTGTCACACACCCCTGTCAAAGAGAAAACAATACCAGTCAAACAAGAAGCTTCAGCTCTGACTAAACCGGAGAGCAAGGTAATCGGTTCTGATCAACCCAGTCAAACAAAGACACACGTCACTAAGACAGTGCAGTCAGAGAAAGCAGAGACAGTGTGGACTGAAATTGACATATCTCAGGCAGAGGTTAGCAAAGCATGCTTACCACAGACTCAACCAGAACCCTCCAAAGCAACGAGTGACAGAGCTATTGAGGTTGAGGGCAAAGGGACCTGGGAAGAGAATGCTAAAGAGTGGAGAAGTGAACATGACCAATGTGAGGCGCAAGAAAGTCTGACCGAACCAAAGGTGAAGTTGGAGGCTACTGCCCAACCAGACAGAAAACAGTCAGCTAAAATCGAAAGTGAGAGTCAGTCAGTGAGTGAAAAACAGCCAAAGAGAGATGCTGCCCAAACAATCAAGCAACATGGAACTACAGCTGCAATTGAGAACACCCGAAAAGAAGACAGGGAGAGCAGCACTGAAGGCCAGCCAGAGGTAAGTGTGGCCAAATTAGACAAACAACAGACAGATGAAGAGGAGCGAAAGAGGAAGGAGCTCAAGGAGGGACCAGGGCCCAGATTCATAAAGCCTTCTGCCATTTTTTCCTTAACTATAGACTTAAGAAGAAAATTAAGCAAAGTTCCTGTTCTTGAACATTTTCTTGCATTATTTATGTTTCTCCATAAGAAAAAAGTTAAGAAGAAATTAGATTCTTGAAAATAACGTTATTGGAAATGTTGTTAATTCCAAGATGGCTAAACCCTTAAACTTAGGGCAGTGAGAGAAAAAGCTCAGGAAAGCAATTGAACATATTTAATTCACTCACAAACTTCATCTGAAAGTGTCAGTATTGATTATTTTAAACCTAAGAACATGTTTTAGAACAGTCATCTCAGTAAGAAATATGCTAACATGATTGCCATTGCTAGCTAGATAGCTAGCTAAAACAGTTGCCTAGCAACAATCTTAAGAAGATTTGCTTCTTAAGTTTTTGCATTAGAAGTGTTTTGGGAATCTGCGCCCAGGCCCTGTTGCTATGGCAACAGAGAGCACAGAGAGGGCAAAGCCAGATGGCAGTGACTTGCCACAGGTGAGTCCATCGCTCGCTCACTCACTCAAAGCTGTAAAATACCCCCATGTTTCTTTTGAGAAATTGTGGGGTTCTATCTCCAGGCTCTGTAATATGAGCTGTATAAGCGAGACAGGCTTGATTCTAGTCTGATTTATCTCTGGGGTTCTGTGGCACATTGTTCTAAAGGACAGAATATTTTGATTGCCCCTGTACCTCAGAGTAGCTAGGAGGGTTAGAGGTCTTACCTAGAGAGACAAAGAGACGGCAGAGTGAGAGAAATAGTTGGAGGGATGAGAGTGAATACAGTGAGTGACTTTGCTTCAGGGAAGTAATGCTATAGTCAAAATTGTATTCAAACCACCACTTTTGCATGCCTCTAGGTGGTCATGAAAAAACACCTGTTCTTTTGTGTGTGTTTTAGCTTGTGTCTACAAAGAATGCTTAGTCTTCTGTTAATGACGTTGATAGATGTTGATAACTTTTGATAATGTTGATAATGTTAATATTTACTCCCTTGTAATGTTCTCACTCATAATGCAGCAAAGGACAACTACCCAAGGTACTTTTAGATGTTTTTTTAAAGAATACAATGTAGTCTGAACAAAGAACAAGGGCCTGTGCTGTCTTGACCATAGACTGTATATATATATATATATATATATAAGGTCTTTACCCGTGTTTGCACGGAACACACGGCTCCTGGACAGGAATGTGAGCCGCCCGCCTCATGATGTCACTCTCTAGGATGTCATAGGCAGAAAGACTAAACACTGATCCTGCCCACTCTAGTGTTCACTTCACTGCAGTGAGTGTTGTTGTGGGGAGTATTATTTTTCACCGCTTCCAACCGTGGTTTTTGACACCACAGGTTTGACGTAGGCTTTGGTGAATGCCTGGAAGCCCGCTATTCATTCACAGGTTAATTGTTATTTTGGTTTTCATAGCAGCAACAGGTGTGCAGCACAGAGGAGCCAGCAACTCCTGTTGAGGCAGCAGTCCCTGTTGTAAAGAAGGAGACTCTAACCCCAGACCCTTTTGTGAAGAAAGAGACCCCAGCTGCACCAGAAGGACCCACCATGCAGGACATCTTCACTGATATCCAGCGTCTGTCACAAACTGGACCAAAGAGCCTTCTCATTAAGGTACGCTCAAAGGTTACTGGGCAGAGTTGCGCATACACATTTTTGAGTTTGTGATCGTAAAGCTTTGTATTAGTGTTTGAAATGTGTCTGATATTTCAACGTTTGTGTGAGCAGTTATGCAATGTCATTGTCAGAACACTTAAAAAAATTGCCCTGGCAAGGAAAAAACATATTACAATAGCATGAATTATTAGTATCTCAATCTTTGTCGAAGCGCGCCACACTGTTCACTGTCCACATGGTCATACTGTCTCTTTGTGTGTAATCATAGATTAAACCTTGGGAGGACCCCATGAGGATTCTGAACACGTCTCTGGCTGACCTGCAGGCTCGTCTGAGCAGGCTGGTGGTCAGGGTACTGGGCTGCAGAAACCGCCCTGCAGACCTCAGCCCCGCAGCCATGGCTTTGCAGGTGGAGGAGGCCGAGGTGAGAGCGAGGCCAAAATAAACCACAACCCAACAGCAACGCACAACACACCAGAAAACCACAACAGCAAAGCACAACACACCAGAAAACCACAACAGCAACGCACAACACACCAGAAAACCACAACAGCAACGCACAACACACCAGAAAACCACAACAGCAACGCACAACACACCAGAAAACCACAACAGCAACGCACAACACACCAGAAAACCACAACAGCAACGCACAACACACCAGAAAACCACAACAGCAACGCACAACACACCAGAAAACCACAACAGCAACGCACAACACACCAGAAAACCACAACAGCAACGCACAACACACCAGAAAACCACAACATAATCCACAGTACAGTTCACAATAGTAACCCATTTAAATGTCAACACAGAGGTTGATATTTAAGTTATAAGCTATTCAAGTCTGTCCTAGTGAGTCAGTTGATCATTATTCCTAGAGTGAACATGCTACTGAGTGTGTGTTTTGTATGTTGTGGTTCCAGGAGTGCAGACAGGCTGCTCAGACCCAGGTGTCTGTGTTCTCCCAGCCCAGAGAGGCTCAGACTGCAGACCGGGAGGCCTTTGAGCATGTGGAGAGCCAGTGGGGCGCAGCAGTGTGGGATGCCTCGGAAGCTGTCCACTGTAAGGAGGCCCAGCTGCAGCTGGTCACTGAGTTGGACAGGCAGACACAGACAGTCAAGGCCACTCTGGAGAAGCTGTCTGCAGAGCTGGAGGCCCTCACAATGTGAGTGTTGTCTCTGATGAATAGCTTTACTTTAGTTTTTATCAGTAAGAATATTAGGCATGTTCTAATTTCACAATACAATTTGACGGTCATACTGCCTAGTGAATAATGGAGAATATGTCTATAATGCTCAGGTTCTAAAAATAATGCCCCTCTACCATGCTGTGTGCAGATCTCCAGTGGAGAGCAGCTCAGCAGAAGCTGAGGAGCTACGTTCCTTTCTGCGGGGTATGGAGGAGGACAGGACCGTCATGGGAGAGCTGATCCTCACTCTCACCAAGCTGTCCCCCCACCTGAACCAGGCAAAACGAGCTGCTGCACAGATCCAGCAGATAGGCCTGCAGGAAGAGTGGAGGTCACTGGAGAGAGCTTCAGAGAAGACCCTGTACTGTGTCAATGGCTATGCCAGGGAAACCAGCAGCCTTCTCGCAGAGATCTCCTCTCTTCAGGAGCAACTGGAGGTCTTAGGAAAGGCTACAGGCTCACCCCATTCCACTACAATCCAGTGGGACAGCAAGAGGGCCCAGGAGCTGATGATGGTGAATGCTGAGCTGACTGCAGCTCAGCAGAAATACCTCTACCTGCAGCAGAGCTCAGAGGCTCTGGTCCACAGCTCCCAATGGGAGAAGGAGACGAAGCAGATAGAACAGGGGCTCCAACAGGTCAAGGAGCAGCTGGATCGTGTTGGAGAGCAGGTGTCCTCTCAGACCCCCAGCAGTGACAACCCTATCATGAATAAGATCCACAAGGTAATGATGGACGCTTTTGCCTGGGCCAAGCAGACGGAGAGCGACATCGAGGGCCGGAGGAGGAAGGTGGCCCTGCTCCCTGAGGAGGTCCATCGGCAGATCAAAGACCTGAAGAAGGTGCAGTGGGAGATGGCGGCCAAGCAGGCCCAGCTGGAGGCCCTGGTGGAGGAGGTGGAGGAGCTGCTCCCAGAGCTGGACCAGGCTGATGAGGTCCCCATGGTGCACTCCTCCCTGGTCAGCCTGGAGAGTCTGTCCAGGTCCACCACAGAGAAGCTAGCCAAGGCTGTGAAGGAGATGGAGTCAGGCCTGCAGACTAGAGAGAATATGTCAGAGCAGATAGCAGACCTGGACTCCTGGGTGGTGAGTCACCTCCATAGAGAAGCCTCCAGGAGGGGAGAGGGGGAGGGCCAGAGTACTAAAGACCTGGATCGCCGGGTCAGACAGATTCAGGAGACCCTGGTAGAGACGGAGAAACAGGCTGCTGTGTCCGAGGCTCTTCTCATGAGGAGCAGAGACATCGCCTCTGAGCTCAGCATCACAGAGAACTGCCGCCTCAATGAGAAACTCACAAACCTCCAGGAGGACATCAAGAGCATCATCAGCTATGAGAAAGCTAACCAGCAGGAGCTGGAGGAACTCCTTCAGACTCAAGACGCATCTAGGCAGAAGGTGACCACGGTGGAGAAGAGCCTGAGACAGATGCTGGTGGACCTAAACAGACACAGGTTCCCGGTCACAAGGGAGACTCTAAGCACCATTGAGCCGTTTAAACACATGATCGTGGAGCACAAGTGCCAGGTGGACAAGCTACAGCCCTTCATCCCTGAGGAGAAGAAACAAGAGCTGCTGTGTGTCATTTCCCAGTTGCACTGCAAAATGAGCACGCTGAATATGAAGGCCAAAGAACACGAGAGGTACCTAACCTTCAGGCAGTGTGTGGAGGAACTGCGGGAAAATGTGGAGGAGCAGGTCCTCCAGACCAAGGAGGAGAACAGGGGGAAAGAGGAGAGGTACACGACCGGTCAGGTCATCCTCACTCAGCTCCCTCTGATAAAGAGACTATGTGAGGAGGCTGCTGATGAGCTGCAGAGCATCTCCCAGGACCTCTATCCCTCACAGCTGACTGCAGAGCATGGGAGGCTTAAGCAGAACCTGGAGAGCTTCCAAACCTGGGAGATGACTGTGATCAACAACATCCAGATCCTGGAATGGGGCCTGCTGAAGGAGGTGCACCTCCAGTCAGAGCAGAGAGCTGTGCTGTCCTTCCTAAGGGACATCCAGCGGGAGCTGCAGCAACCATGCCAAGTGGAGCCCACAGAGGAAGCCGTCGACAAGGAGCACTGGAGGATTGTGACCCTGCGGATGACCGTGGAGTGCAGACTGAGGGTGTTGAAGATTCTAGAGCGCAAGAAAGGAACTAGGCAGCAGGATGGATCCCCGGAGTATAGTGACCTGATGGACCTGAAGAATGCAATCCTGAATGAATGTGACTTACGAATGGCAAGTTGTTTTGTTTTTGGTTGATTGTGTTTCAAAACCATATTAAATGCATGTTCTACTAATTTAAAAGGTAATTGACTATTCATGTAAAAAATTGTGATGATTTTTCAGGAGAGCATTTCCCAGGCACGGGATTCTTTGAGAGACTACACTGGAGCTGTGAGCGGTGCTGTCCGGTTCCTCCAGGAGGCTGAGGCCCTGCTCCATCCCTCATTAGCCCCAGTCGGAGGTTGCCTTGAGAGGCTGAGGGACATCCAGCAGGCCCTGGCCTCCATGGAGGAGCAGCTCCATTCCCATATAAGCCAGCTCCAGACCCTGGCCCTCCAGCATGACTACCTGAGCCCCCAGATGGTGGAGCGTCTACAGAGGGAGGTGCTGAGCCAGCTCCTGGTGCGGATGTCCACCCTCCAGGCGCAGGCCCAGCTCAAACTGGAGGCCCTGCAGAGGTAGACACTGTCTCTAAGAGTCAAGGGGCCTTAGATACAGTCATGATAGTGATATGATTGTAATACTCAACTGCCAAGTCAAGCCAACCTTCTAATGCTTAATGCCATTTGTAGTAGTCTTATTGATGTGACGCCTGATTGATATGTGGTTTGTGTTTGGTAGGTGTGCTGAGTATCACAGAAGGTATAGGAAGTGCCATGAGGAGATCTGCCAGGGTGTAAAGAGCGCAGAGACCCATCTCTCCTACTGTCACTCTCACAAAGTCAGCTCTGTCACTGACTGCACCGACCAGCAAGCTAAGCTAAAGGTATGGGGAAAGAATGCTAAACAAATTTTTCATAGCGTTAACATTACATTTTTTAAATTATTTTTTTACCCACCACTCTCTCCTTTACAGGCTCTGTCTGAGGAGGTGGACTCTGTAACTGGGCTTCTAAAGTGTTTGGGGGAGTGGTGCCCGGAGCAGGGTTGCCGTTGCAGCAGGGAGGGGGCGGTGAGCGCGCTCTGGAGGCAGGTGGCAAGACTGCAGCGTTGCACCTGCAATCTGAAGACTCACTCAAATCAGAGGGCAGACGAATGGAGTGATATTACAAAGAGCGTGAGTTACATGATAGATACTGGACACCTCTACCTCAATCTTAAAATAGCTATACATTTCCTAAAATGACTGAGTTGAAATTAAATTGTTTTCAACCCTGCGATATAAAATCTACCAACTCTTTAAGCCAATGATTGACACAATGTAGAGACCCCACTCTTCCCTACACACCCAGCGCAGAAAGTCAGGTTGGAAGCAGCCATTTTACAGACTGACTTATTCATTCCAATTCTTGTTATCCTTTCAGGTGGAGCGAGCATCCATCATGCTGGAGCAGGTGGAGGCTGAGCTGCCAGATAACTCCAGGGAGAAGGTGTGTGGGGAAGAGCTGCAGGTGCTGCTGTTGTACTGGGACCAGTACCAGGACAGGCTAGACTGTGAGCACCGAGCTCTCTCAGCTCTCGAGCTCCGTATTGCCAGACTGCTGGGCGTCCCCGCCCACCTGGAGCAGGCCCCGCCCACCCCGCTGTGTCAGCAGTTGCAGGTCATGCAGGACCGCTATGGCAGGTGAGAGGTCAACCACACTACAACAGACAGGACAGGAAACACATTGTTTGGTAGTGTTGTTTCAGGAGCTGAGCGTGTGGTGCCTCAAATATTACACTTAATTCCCACTTCTCAAAGACACAAATCCCCACAGCCGGCATATGGTATGAATTAACACCTATAGGCTTTAAGACAAGTGTTAAAAGCCAAACTTGTTGCATTGATGGTCATACCAATCAGTGTTTCTGTGGTAGTGCAGGGCATAGGTACTCAATCTCCCAGCGGCTCCACACATTCACACTTGGATGAGCATTCTGGGAAAAGTGGGTCGGAAAAGGGTTGCTGTGCCTCTCCACTCAGGGCAACAAGCGCAGAAAGATGCACACTCATACCCACTCAGTCATCCACAGCATACACACACATGCTTACCGTGTAGATCACAGACGCAGAGGTTGTGAAATACTGAAATACCTGAATTGAGATGATGCTCTGCATCCTGATTTTAGTGTCAGCTTTAGTTCCCAAAGGAAACTCTTTGCCTTATGAAGTCAAGGTAAGAGACTAGAGTTTTTTAAATGGACTATGTGTTATATTGGTTATGTACCATGCTAGCTGTTTTTGATTCACAGTGATATACAGAGCTTTCGAAAAGTTTTCAGATCCCTTGACTTTTTAAAAAATTTGTTACGCTACAGCCTTATTCTAAAATTGATTAAATTGTTTTTTTTCCTCATCAATCTACACACAATACCCCATAATGACAAAGCAAAAACAGGTTTTTAGAAAAATGAAATAATACATTTACATACAGTACTGTAAATATTCAGACCCTTTACTCAGTACTTTGTTGAAGCACCTTTGGCAACGATTACAGCACTGAGTCTTCTTGGCACACCTCTACTTGGGGAGTTTCTCCCATTCTTCTCTGCAGATGCTCTCAAGCTCTGTCAGTTTGGATGGGGAGCATTGCTGCACAGCTATTTTCAGGTCTCTCCAGAGATGTTTGATTGGGTTAAAGTCCGGGCTCTGACTGGAACACTCAAGGACATTCAGAGACTTGTCCCGAAGCCACTCCTGCGTCATCTTGGTTGTGTGCTTAGGGTCGTTGTCCTGTTGGAAGGTGAACATTCGCCCAAGCCTGAGGTCCTGAGTGCTCTGGAGCAGATTTTCATCAAGGATCTCTCTGTACTTTACACCGTTCATCTTTGCCTCGATCCTGACTAGTCTCCCAGTCCCTTCAGCTGAAAAACATCCCCACAGCATGATGCTGCTGCCACCATGCTTCACCGTAGGGATGGTGCCAGGTTTCCTCCAGACGTGATGCTTGGCATTCAGGCCAAAGAGTTCAATCTTGGTTTCATCATTCCAGAGAATCTTGTTTTAGATGCATTTTGGGAAACTCCAAGCAGGCTGCCATGTGCCTTTTACTGAGGAGTGGCTTCCGTCTGGCCACTCTACCGTAAAGGTGGAGTGCTGCAGAGATGGTTGTCCTTCTGGAAGGTTCTCCCATCTCCACAGAGGAACTCTAGATCTCTGTCAGAGTCACCTTCCTGACCAAGGCCTTTCTCCCCCGTTTGCTCAGTTTGGCCGGGTGGCCAGCTCTAGGAAGAGACTTGGTGGTTCCAAAATTCTTCCATTTAAGAATGATGGAGGCCACTGTGTTCTTGGGGACCTTCAATGCTGCAGACATTTGTTGGTACCCTTCCCCAGATCTGTGCCTCGGCACAATCCTGTCTCGGAGCTCTACGGACAATTCCTTCGACCTCATGGCTTGGTTTTTGCTCTGACATGCACTGTCAACTGTGGGACCTCATATAGACAGGTTGTGCCTTTCCAAATCATGTGCAATTAATTGAATTTACCACAGGTGGACTCCAATTAAGTTGTAGAAACATCTCAAGGATGATCAATGGAAACAGGATGCACCTGAGCTCAATTTCGAGTCTCATAGCAAAGGGTTTGAATACGTGTAAATAAGGTATTTCAGTTTTTTATTTTTAATACATTTTCAAAAATGTCTAAAACCTGTTTTCACTTTGTCATTATGGGGTACTGTGTGTAGACTGCTGAGGATTTTTTTTAAATCAATTTAGGAAAAGGCTGTATCATAACAAAATGTAGAGAAAGTCAAGGGGTCTGAATACTTTCCGAAGGCACTGTAACTAAGACTTTAGCCAGCTGTTTGGTGCACTATAGACCTGCCTGTCTGTTTGTGTCTACAGTCTGAAGGAGAAGAGCATGCTGGGGCGGTGTGTGGTGCGGACGGAGGTGGAGGAGAGGGACAAGGTGAGGGAGGAGCTGAGTGGGGTGAAGGCATGGCTGGTGGCTGCAGAAGACCGCCTCTCACAGCTGGAGCAGTGTCCCAGCACACATAAGCTACAGGTGGGTAAGCCTCTGTCTCACAACCCCTTAACATCACACAGTGTGGACATCACAATGTACCCATACACCCAGAGTGTAGTAATTTAGCAAATATTCTCAGCAGCATGCAGGAGTTAAGACAGCCAGATTGAAAGGTTCCACAGTTGAAGCATGGCATTTGGGGTCTTTGCTATTATCATCCACCTATTGAAGCATATGGTTGACTACAATTAGTAGAATTAATGACAAAATACTGTTTACTTGTCATTTTCAGTCATTTACTGTATTTTATGGAATTGTCCATATATTTTTTCATATTTAGTGTGTTGCTTATTGAGGTGGTTTTAGTTGTTTCTGTGTTCTTGACAAATTATAGCATAGCCTACTGTGAAGGCTACTATATTTCATAGGGATAAGTGCATAGTTGAGATTTGAACAACCCCCTCCCCTCTGAACAGTGATGCATGCGTAATGGGCTTCTAATGAGTAGGTATTTCCCATCCCTGTACCCACAACACAATGCTGTGTCTGTACTCTGCAAACAAAAATGACAAAGACAATATCTCCTCCAAATTGCACTGTTCACATTTTTATCTAATTTGAAATTCATAGAATGAATGATTTGAAGCTCAAGTTGAATGAAGTGGAAAGTGTCGTTGTGACTGTACTATGTATTTCCCTACTCTATCATTCCACCATGAACTGTATGTGGCTGATGGTTTTGAGTTTCACTGCTGAAAGGTCGTTGTAATGAAGGTCTTCAGTGAGACTGTTAGCTCAGTGAAAGAGTGCCCCAAAAAAGTGCCACATTTGAATTTAACCGTTGGCTGGGCCCTCATCCCTTTAGCTAGCTTGGTTTTATCAAGCTTTGTCTTGGTACTCAGTGGATGAGAGGGGACCAGTGTTAGTGTTGTCTAAAGACCTGAGTCTTGTCCAACATTTTCTCTATGTCTCCCCACCCCCCTCTACTCAGAGAGGGTCTATGAAAGGGCTCTAAAGCCCCCCCATACCTGCCTCTTTTTGTTCCACCTTGTAAGTGGATCCTCTTGGTGCATCTGTCCCAGTCTCAGACCAGCACTGATGTCACCTCCCTGACACACACACACACTCACACATGCACCTGCCTATGTGGCATTGCCCTGGTCCCTGTCTCAGAGCCAGGTTGTGCTGTATTTCATCTGCATCACTGGTCGTGTTTTTCCTATCGTCGTTTGATTTTCATGTTCAGTCTGTGGACTAGGACTGTGAATAGCCGCTCATTAGCTGTGTGCTGCTAGGTGGGAGGTGAAGAAGGTTCATGTTGAGTAGCTTCAGGAATGAAAGACTTAAAAAGAAAGCCTTTCTGAGCTAGTTAAACCAGCCCAGGAGAGAGAGAGAGGTGCGACATACTCGGCTGTACATTCTGTCTGGTAAGAGCTGGACCCTATGGAGGATGTGAATTAATCTATGAATGTGTATTAGTGTGTTTGTGACCTTGGAGACATAATGATGGCAGAGAGAGGGTATAGGCTGTAGAACAGTGGGGGCTGTTGAGGGGAGGACGGCTCATAATAATGGCTGGAACGCAGCGAATGGAATGGCATCAAACACATGGAAAGCCATGTGTTTGGTGTATTTGATTCCATTCCACCTATTCTACTTCAGCCATTACCACGAGCCGGATCCTCCCCAATTAAGGTGCCACCAACCTCCTGTGCTGTAGAATGAGGCTCGCTGAACTTTGTTTTTTCTCATCTCTCTTTCAATCTCTTGCTTTCTCTCTCTCTTATTCTCTCTCCATCTTTCTCTCTCTTTCCCTCCCTCTCTGTCTCTCCTCAGGAGGTTCACACCCAGCTGTGTACCCAGAAGGCCGTGCTGCAGCGCATCATGGAGGGTCTGAGGATGAAGTACTCGGACATGTACACCCTGGTTCCCGTGGAGATAGAGGGACCGCTACAGGAAGTTACACACTCACTGCAGGAAGTAGAGGAGAAGGTAAAGTAGCTGAAACCTTGAGGAAACCTTTACCTGTGCTTGTAGCATTGTAATGTGTCTATTTGTAAGGACCTCATTTGTATATTGGTATATTGCATTTTCTGTTAATGTCAAGAACAAGCTACATGTATTTCCACGACTTGTGTCTGACTGTCTTACTGCCCCCCAGGTAGGGGATGTAATGGAGAAGAGCGGTCCCCTGCACAGACTGGGAGCCAAGGTGTCTGAGATCAAGGCTGGTCTGGGATCAGTGCAGGATAAATTGCAGCAGAGAAGCCCCTCTCTATCAGAGGCAGAAAGCACACAGAAGGTGAGTGCTAAGATAGCAGATATGAGAACTGATCTAGGATCAGAGTTTACCAGGCTGATGTACATAGCAGAAAGAGACTGTGTTATCACATTTGATCGTGTGTGTGTGTGTGTGTAGCGTGTGTGGGACGAGCTGGACATGTGGCACTCCCGTGTGGCAGCGTTGGAGGTGGAGGTGCAGGATCTGGAGCAGGCTGAGGAGGCCCAGGTCCTCACAGAGAGCCTGACGGAGGCCCAGCTGCTCCACTCACACATGGCCAAGCAGGCAGAGCAGAGGACTGCCTTCCTCAGCAAGGTGAGGAACTACAACTCCCAGAACCCCCCTGGTTACTCTGACACATGTTCAGTTAACCCCTTGGGTAGTGTTAGCCCCTGTGTTTAATAGTGTGTGATAGATAGATCATATTTTAATTTGATGACGTCAGGGTTGACTTTTATTTGTGGATGATGATATCATAGCATGTCTGATGTTATGATTTTTCTATATGATTTTGTAGCTGATTTAATACTGACTATATGTTTGTGTTGGTTGCAGATCAGCACATGGTTACAGGAGCATGATGAGATGATCAACAGTTCCAACAGTTGGCTAACTGAGGCTCAGTCCTGGCTCACTGCTCCCTGTACCTACACTACAGCCAAAGATTTGGCCAGCTATGTCCATGCACTACAGGTCAGTGCAGCACAACTCTTACCCAAAACTTTTCCTACATTCACCCAACTCAAATGTACTACAATGAAGTGCACAACACAATTTGATTCATCACCGCATAACAAATGTTAAGGTTAGTCTATATTATCAGAATAATCATATGGTCTCCTGTAGATGTTACTGATCTCTATCCTTCTGTGTTGTAGATGGTGCTGGATGACTCGCAGCAGATCCGCATCACTCTGCAGGGCTTTGTGTCCGTGCTGAAGGAGATCTCCCTGGTGTGTGACATCACAGCGCAGCAGGAGCAGCTGGCCGAGGCTGACCGCCATGTGGCCGCTGTGCAGCAGGGCTTTGTGGCTCCGCTCTCCCAGCTAGACCATGCCGCCGCCGTGAGTCCACCTTTCTTTCTCCACTTTTCCTAATTTCTCCTCTTTCTTTCTCTCTCTTGCTCTCTCTCGCTCTCTCAATTCAATTTCAATTCAATTTAAGGGCTTTATTGGCATGGAAAACATATGTTAACATTGCCAAATCAAGTGAAGTAGATAATAAACAAAAGTGAAATAAACAATAAAAATTAACAGTGAACATTACACTCACAAAAGTTCCAAAAGAATAAAGACATTTCAAATGTCATATTATGTGCAAATAGTTAAAGTACAAAAGGGAAAATAAATAAACATAATTATGGGTTGTATTTACAATGGTGTTTGTTCTTCACTGGTTGCCATTTTCTTGTGGCAACAGGTCACAAATCTTGCTGACCTTGCTGTGGTATTTCACCCAGTAGATATGGGAGTTTATCAAAATTGGTGCTGTGATGACACACTGTGGTATTTCACCCAATAGATATGGGAGTTTATGAAAATTGGATTTGTTTTCGAATTCTTTATGGGTCTGTGTAATCTGAGGGAAATATGTGTCTCTGATATGGTCATACATTTTGCATGAGGTTAAAAATGCAGCTCAGTTTCCACCACATTTTGTAGGCAGTGTGCACATAGCCTGTCTTCTCTTGAGAGCCAGGTCTGTCTACGGCGGCCTTACTCAATAGCAAGGCTATGCTCACTGAGTCTGTACACAGTCAATGCTTTCCTTAAGTTTGGGTCAGTCACAGTGGTCAGGTATTCTGCCACTGTGTACTCTCTGTTTAGGGCCAAATAGCATTCTAGTTTGCTGTTTTTTTTGTTAATTCTTTCCAATGTGTCAAGTAATGATTTGGTCTAATTGTGTTGCTGTCCTGGGTCTCTGAGGTCTGTTTGTGTTTGTGAACAGAGCCCCAGGACCAGCTTGCTTAGGGGGCTCTTCTCCAAGTTCATCTCTCTCTGTAGGTGATGGGTTTGTTATGGAAGGTTTGGGAATCGCTTCCATTTAGGTGGTTGTAGAATTTAACGGCTCTCTTCTGGATTTTGATAATTAGTGGGTATTGGCCTAATTCTGCTCTGCATGCATTATTCTGTGTTTTATGTTGTACCCAGAGGATATTTTTGCAGAATTCTGCATTTTGTCAATTCTTGGTTGGTGAGTGGACCCCAGACCTCACAACCATAAAGGGCAAGGGGTTCTATAACTGATTGAAGTATTTTTAGCCAGATCATAATTGGTATGTTGAATTGTATGTTCCTTTTGATGGCATAGAAGGCCCTTCTTGCCTTGTCTCTTAGATCGTTCACAACTTTGTAGAAGTTGTGGCGTTGATGTTTAGGCCGAGGGATGTATAGTTTTTTGTGTGTTCTAGGGCAACGGTGTCTAGATGGAATTTGTATTTGTGGTCCTGGCAACTGGACCTTTTTTGGAACACTGTTAGTTTTTGTCTTACTGAGATTACTGACAGGGCCCAGGTCTGACAGAATCTGTGCAGAAGATCTAGGTGCTGCTATAGGCCCTCCTTGGTTGGGGACAGAACCGCCAGATCATCAGTAGACGTTTGACTTCAGATTCTAGTAGGGTGAGGCCGGGTGCTGCAGACTGATCTAGTGCCGTCGCCAATTCGTTGATATGTATGTTGAAGAGGGTGGGGCTTAAGCTGCATCCCTGTCTCAACCCACTGCCCTGTGAAAAGAAATATGTGTGTTTTTTGCTAATTATAACCTCACACTTAGCTCTGGCATCTTCTACATGGATTTTATAATATTGTATGTTTTTCCCCCAACACCACTTTCCATCAATTTGTATAGCAGACTCTCATGCCAAATTGAGTCAAAAGCTTTTTTGAAATCAACAAGGCATGAGAAGACTGCCTTGTTTTGGTTTGTTTGTTTGTCAATTAGGGTGTGCAGGGTGAATACGTGGTCTTTCGTATGGTAATTTGGTCAAACGCAAATTTGGCATTTGCTCAGTACATTGTTTTCACTGAGGAAATGTACGAGTCTGCTGTTAATGATAATGCACAGGATTTTCCAAAGGTTGCTGTTGACGCATATCCCAAGGTAGTTATTGGGGTCAAATTTGTCTTCACTTTTGTGGATTGGGGTGATCAGTCCTTGGTACCAAATATTGGGGAAGATGCCAGAACTAAAGATGATGTTAAAAAGTTTAAGTATAGCCAATTGGAATTTGTGGTCTTTATATTTTAACATTTCATTGAGGATACCATCAACACCACAGGCCATTTTGGGTTGGAGGGTTTGTATTTTGTCCTGTAGTTCATTCAATGTAATTGGAGAATCCAGTGGGTTCTGGTAGTCTTTAATAGTTGATTCTAAGATTTGAATTTGATCATGTATATGTTTTTGCTGTTTGTTCTTTGTTATAGGGCCAAAAAGATTGAAGAAGTGGTTTACCCATAAATCTCAGTTTTGGATAGATAACTCTTCATGTTGTTTGTTTAGTGTTTTCCAATTTTCCCAGAAGTGGTTAGAGTCTATGGATTATTCAATTACATTGATCTGATTTCTGACGTGCTGTTCCTTCTTTTTCCGTAGTGTATTTCTGTATTGTTTTAGTGATTCACCATTGTGAATGTGTAGACTCAGGTTTTCTGGGTCTCTATGCTTTTGGTTGGACAGGTTTCTCAATTTATTTCTTAGGTTTTTGCATTCTTCATCAAACCATTTGTCATTGTTGTTAATTTTCTTTGGTTTTCTGTTTTACTTTTTTTTTATGTGCTAGGGAAGCTGAGAGGTCAAATATACTGTTTAGGTTTTCTACTGCCAAGTTTACACCTTCACTATTACATTTTGTCCAGGAAGTTGTCTAAAAGGGATTGAATTTGTTGTTGCCTAATTTTTGGGGGTAGGTTTCCACACTATTTCCTTCCATCTATAGCATTTCTTAATATTATTCAGTTCCTTTGGCTTTGATGCCTCATGATTGAGTATTGCTTTGTTCAAGTAAACTGTGATTTTGCTGTGATCTGATAGGGGTGTGGACTGACTGTGAATGCTCTGAGAGACTCTGTCTCGCTTTCTCTCTCTGCATGGCTCAATGTTCTTCTCTGATTGTGTAGGAGGTGGAAGCTATAGAGACAGAGGTGAAGACGATGGAGAAGGACGTCACTGAGATCAGGACGTTGTTATCGTCCCCTGACACTCTTCCCAGCCCCAGAGAGGAGAGCCTGAAGGTGAGCTGGGAGAATGGAGTATCTGGCACGTTTAGCCCTGGGACAGAGAAGGAGTGCTGATCTAGGATTAGGTTTGCCTTTCAGATCATAATGAATAACAAATGGGAAACCTGATTCTAGATTGGCAATCCTACTCTGAGATGCTTTGTGAATACAGGCCCTGGTCTCACTCCTGTAACCCAGAGTGAGTCACTGTGTATATCCTTCTACAGGTGTGTGTGGACAGGATCCAGTCAATGCGGACGACCATAGCAGAGATCCAGAGCTGTAAGCCAGGCCTGTGTCTGCCAGAGAAGGCTGAGGAGACCCTCACTGTCTTTCGGAGAGTGGACCAGCTCCAACAGCAGCTAGAGGAGCTGGAGAAGGTGGCTGGGCAAATAGATGACTCCTCACTACACACAAACACACTTTCTCAAATGTACACTCAGAATTAATGTTTTCCTTTATTTTCCTTTATTTCCAGATGGTTCCAGGGGAGTTCATAGTGAAGAAACAGACACTCACTTTAGTGAAGGTCCCTGCACCTAGCCCAACTGTACCCACCTCTTCCACAGAGAATGTTTCTGTGCCCAGCTCAACATTACCAGCCACTGAGGAAGCAGAGGTGAGATCATTCCCTATAGCCACACCACTGCATGGGTCACCTCCTCACTATAGTGAACCTCAGGTTTTAGGCTGGGTTTCTGTATAAGCACTTTGTGATATGTAAAAAGGGCTTTATAAATACATGTGATTGATTGAACCTGACCAGGATATTCTGTTTCTGCAGGAGAATGGAGTGGAGCAGGGCCAGATCCAGATAGTCCATGTAGAGGAAGACGCACTGAATAGTTCTGGAGCTTCACTGATGACCGTGGAGGAGTCTTCTCCTGAACAGAGACTCAGCTGGGGAACGGAGAAGAGTCGGGTAAAAACCAAGTCACCCATATGTAGACAGTCTGACATGTTGTTAGCATGTGTCTACCTGGTAGTATCTTGTACCTGTCTGACTACACGCATCCATAGACTGTGCTGTCTATTATAGTTTAGAAGCCTTTGAAGTCTTACTCCCACTCAGCTGTCTCCCACTCAGCTGTCTCCCACTCAGCTGTCTCACCCTCACTCATCTGCCACCCGTCTTACCTCTGACCTGTCTCACCTCACTACTTTGTGTCAGCTGTAATCTGATTTATATTCTAAAAATGAGATGTGAGACTAGATGACTTGTTCTAACATCACAGACACTGGTCAGGGGTAGGCAGGTCATGTTCAGTATGTCATGTGGCTTTTAATGGTACATTTGTAATGCCTTAGTGCTTAGTTAGTTTGTAGTGCTTAATAAAGCAGGACATCAGTCTTCTAATAGCATTGCATGCTTTTCATAACTCTTTGTTTTTCTACTATTCTTTCTTTTTAGAAGATGACCTCACGATTACATAGGGGGAGGGACATACCATATTCAAAGACAAAACGAACACCTAAGAAATTATGAATAATTTATTATAATATATAATGTATATAACATTAGTAGGGGATAGGGTTTGGGGGATATATGTTTATAACATAGGGGATATAGGTTTATCAAAAGGAAAAAAAACGTTTCAAAATAGGAGACAGACTTAAAGCATCAAACAACCCATCATTAAAGGGCCTATTGTCAACATACAGTATATACAGTTGAAGTCGGAAGTTTACATACACTTAGGTTGGAGTCAATAAAACTTTTTCAACCACTCCACAAATTGCTTGCTAACAAACTATAGTTTTGGCAAGTCGGTTAGGACATGTACTTTGTGCATGACACAAGTAATATTTCCAACAATTGTTTACAGACAGATTATTTCACTTATAATTCACTGTATCACAATTCCAGAGGGTGAGAAGTTTACATACACTAAGTTGACTGTGCCTTTAAACAGCTTGGAAAATTCCAGAAAATGATGTCATGGCTTTAGAAGCTTCTGATAGGCTAATTGACATCATTTGACTCAATTGGAGGTGTACCTGTGGTTGTATTTCAAGGCCTACCTTCAAACTCAGTGCCTCTTTGCTTGACATCATGGGAAAATCAAAAGAAATCAGCCAAGACCTCAGAAAAAAAATTGTAGACCTCCACAAGTCTGGTTCATCCTTGGAAGCAATTTCCAAATGCCTGAAGGTACCAAGTTAATCTGTACAAACAATAGTACGCAAGTATAAACACCATGGGACCACGCAGCCGTCATACCGCTCAGGAAGGAGACTCCTAGAGCTGAACGTACTCTGGTGCGAAAAGTGCAAATCAATCCCAGAACAACAGCAAAGGACCTTGTGAAGATGCTAGAGGAAACAGGTACAAAAGTATCTATATCCACAGTAAAACGAGTCCTATATCGACATAACCTGAAAGGCCGCTCAGCAAGGAAGAAGCCACTGCTCCAAACCCGCCATAAAAAAGCCAGACTACGGTTTGCAACTGCACATGGGGACAAATATCGTACTTTTTGGAGAAATGTCCTCTGGTCTGATGAAACAAAAATAGAACTGTTTGGCCATAATGACCATCGTTATGTTTGGAAGAAAAAGGGGGTCTTGCAAGCCGAAGAACACCATCCCAACCGTGAAGCTCGGGGGTGGCAGCATCATGTTGTTGGGGTGCTTTGCTGCAGGAGAGACCGCTGCACTTCACATAATAGATGGCATCATGAAGGAAAATTGTGGATATATTGAAGCAACATCTCAAGACATCAGTCAAGAAGTTAAAGCTTGGACGCAAATGGGTCTTCCAAATGGACAATGACCCCAAGCATACTTCCAAAGTTGTGGCAAAATGGCTTAAGGACAACAAAGTAAAGGTTGGAGTGGCCATCACAAAGCCCTGACCTCAATCCATAGAAAATTTGTGGGCAGAACTGAAAAGGCGTGTGCAAGCAGGAGGCATACAAACCTGACTCAGTTACACCAGCTCTGTCACGAGGAATGGGCCAACATTCACCCAACTTCTTGTGGGAAGCTTGTGGAAGGCTACCCAAAATGTTTGACCCAAGTTAAACAATTTAAAGGCAGTGCTACCAAATACTAATTGAGTGTATGTAAACTTCTGACCCACTGGGAATGTGATGAAAGTAGTAAATGCTGAAATAAATCATTCTCTCTACTATTATTCTGACATTTCACATTCTTAAAATAAAGTGGTGATCCTAACTGACCTAAAATAAGGATTAAATGTCAGGAATTGTGAAACTGAGTTTAAATGTATTTGTCTAAGGTGTATGTAAACTTCCTTCTTTAACTGCATGTATATATTGCCATGCATTCAGTTTACTGACATTAGCTAAATATTCTAAAATTGGGTGAACCTATAACCTGTGAAAGCAGTGGGACATCAATTTAAAGTGATCTGAGATTTAGTCATATAACACAAGATAAAGTAAATTCCAAAAAGTTATAGAGATGAGGATATCCTAGATTCCAGGGAAGTTACTTAATATTCGGAGAGGGTGGATAGGAGTTTCTGAATAGATTGTGTATAAGAACGAGACATAGAGACTCCCCCTGCCTATGACACCCCGTCCAGCCCACCACACATGACCCCTGACCTGCAATAAGGGCACCGATGTGAGTACAGTGAGTGAGTCTCAAAGACAGTGTCCATTCCTACAGTTTCTAGTATGGGTTTACACTTCTGTAAAACTCAGCAGCCAACGATTCATGACTATGCTCCATGTGCCTAATGCAACACACAACACTGAAGCATGACTAACCCCATTATATTTAAATGTATACCAAATAAGAGCATTGCTCTTTCTAATTCTCAATCTATCTTTGTCATACCCTCTTTTAGAGTGTGCTTCTATTCCGGGACGTGCATGTGTTCCCATCATTCAGCTTGTTTGTATGTGTGTGTGTATGTGTCCTTGACTTGGCGTGGCAGGAGTCCAGGGGCGTGTCATGTCCTGTGGAGGAGGAAGAGGGAGGGTAGGAGAAAGAGGAGGAGGGGAGAGGAGGCTCTCTGTGGTGGCTGTCTGGGGCAGAGCTCCAGAGGTAAAGAGAAGGCCTGCTGCCAAATCACCCGTGTCCTACTGGACCCTCTGACATGCCCGTGGGTCACTCTGCCCCCTGTTTCACTGCAGCACTGGGAGGCACTATATCCAACCGTGCTTCCCTATAATCCTGTTCCCATGTTTCCTCTTCCTCCTCCTCCTTGCTGGTCTCACACACTCTGGAAATTTGCTTGTCTGTGTTCAGTTTATTTCCACATATTTTTTTCTTTGACAATAAAATCAGTATCTTCTCTATTTACATTTTTTCTATTCTGTATGTTGCTATTTTGTTTTCAGGTGGGTCATTGTTATTTAATGCTGTCCCCTCAAGTCTTCCTCTTTACTTCTCAGAATGTTGAGGGTACTGCTGCCGATGTGTTTGATTACCTCTAGGGGGCAATGTGGTGCAATCTTTGCCAATGACATTTACCAAAACATCTATGACAAGTTTTTAAAACTTTTGTTTTTACTAATGTATCTGCACCTTATTTTAGAACCAGGGTGTTTCATAGTATAGGATGTTTTTTGTTGTTGCCTATTATTTAATTAACATGTTTGTGATTGTTATTCACTGTCTCGACTGTGTTGCTGTTCTGGTCAGGACCCTGAGGTTGCAGCAGAAGAGAGCCATGCTGCAGCTGAGGAAGAAGGGGGAACCACAGCCATGGAACAGAGTCAGGACACAACTGAACAGGTACCAGAGATGTCCATCTATGGGAGTCAGACAATGGCACCTAACAGCACTGTATGATGTAACATGGATAACAACACTCATATGAAAGAACATGTAGAACATAACATGACATATAACAGGACTGTTTTAGTGTCTTAATGAATGACTGTGTATGGTTTTGTCATGGATGATAACATAATATTGACTGATGCTTAATCTGAGTAGTGTGTCCATGTTGTAACACTGCTCATGTCTCTTCAGGACCTCTCTGTAGTGGGTCTCTCGGTCGCCTCAGGAACAAGTGTGTCCGAAGCTTTATCAAAACCTGTGGGCACAGTCAGAACACAGTCTCTGTCTGAAAGCATGGTAAACACACCCCCATCCATTAAACTCTCAAAATCCTCCAAGTCCCAATGTATTGTGTCCTAGACCTAGTCTGGAGTAGAACCCATTGTTTAGACTCCCTCTCTATCTACGTTCGGTGCATTTACATGGCGGAAGAATCCCAGATATTCTATCAGACTGCAGTTTGATTCTCACAGGTTGCAGTATGAGTCTGAACATTCTGTTAACACATTGTCAGGAATTTGTATTCCGATTTTTCTAGTTTTCTAAGTTTACGTGATAAATGACAACTAAGCATGCTATCCAGTGAACTATCAGGGAGCAGGCTCATGTGAATCTGGTTTATCCCTGGTTACTGATAGCTGGCAGACCACCTCTTTTACAACAAAAACAATTCCTCTAACTGGAAGGGAAAGAAAGGATTTGATGATGTGGGGTGCGTTTTTAAAAAGGATACTATATTGTACTGCATGGGTCCTTTTTTGTTGTTTGATGATCAAAAAACGTACTTGATATTGATACATTGATAATTATTTGGACTTTCCATAAAATCGTGTACTGGTAACCACATTTGTGAATCCTGTTTTATAATGTATAATATACATTTATTAGACGTTGTTGACCCTTTAGACTCAAAGCAATATGCATATCTGTTTAGTTTATTACTCTTGTGTGCTTGCTTACACACATATGCATTGTATTTCAATAAGTTATGATCGTTTTGCATAATATGCTGTTTACACACTATTCCACCACTGCCTGGAAGCAGGACGGCGTGGAAAACTATATTCTTGGAATTAGGATTTTCCCATTTATACTTTAGATACAGTCCCAATCAAATACGTTTATAGTAAAGTATACACTACCAAGATGACTGTTGGCCATGAAAATGCACTGATTGAACTTAATTGATATTAATATAGTACTTAGTCTTAATACTTCTGCATGTACTGTACTATAGGATGTTCTTTTTCATTTTTCCTTTGTGAACAAATACAGCTGCTTCTTCTTATGTGGCAAAACTAAAGAAAAGAGAAATAAATCCAGCCAAATGATCTACTCCCCCCGTCTCTCTCTTTCTGTGTCAGGAGCTCATGGGACAGAGGGGGCTTGCATGGAGGGGGGATGACAGCCACCCAGAGGGGCTGAAGACACACATCAGAGACACACACACACACCCAGGGGGCTCACCTGCTGCACATACACTCACAGAGGATGTACAGACACTCACTGAGGATGTACAGACACTCACTGAGGATGTACAGACACTCACTGAGGTCGCAGTGGACACAAGTGTCCCCAAATACATCCAGACAGTAACTCCAGTCCTTTTACCAACGAGGAGGCTGTCAAAGGTGGATAGTAGGCTGGTGTCATCTGAGGCAGGGCAGGCCTGTCTGGTTCAGCCACCCTCTGAGAAGGCTCTGGTTGCTCCAGAGCAGAGGCCCACAGTGCCCCAGCCAATGCCCAGAAAGAAAAAAAGCGAACCTCAGACAGGGTCGCTCACGGCACCATCCCAGCCTATAGAGATGGCACTCACTGTATCCACTGGACAGACACACACAGCCTCTAATCTCACACACCAGACACCTGTGCAAGTTGAGGCATCTACCCCTCTAGCAGCACCTGAGGAGACCAGGCCCCCCACCACCACCACCACCCTGGGTGTGGTCAGCACACACACTGTCCCTCAGACCACACTCAAACCCACTGAAGAGGACATGGAGGGTGTGCATCCAGCAGCAACCCTGGTAAGCACTGAAACGTCCCAGTACGATACAGGCCCAACAGTCCTAACCCCTGCTAACCATGCAACCACAGTGGTCTACGAGTGCACACACGAGTGGGTCTGGTTAAACAATGTTTCACAAAGACCTGGGTTCAAATACTTTTTGAAATCATTTCAAGCACTTTACCTGTGCTTGATTGAGCTTGTCTGCTTAATGGAATCAATAGAATGGTCCCAAAACTGCAAAACCACACCCATCTGTTACTACAGGCAAAATAAAGCAAACCTTCAAAGTATTTGAAATATTTCAAAGAGTATTTGATCACAGGTCTGTTCACAACTGTAGTGTCACATTAATGGAATGTATTTACACAGTAATGATGCTGATACTTATCATAATGACGCACATTTGTGAAAGATTTCAATAATCCCTGTTGAGTGATCCGTTTGATGTAAAGTAAAGACTGTAATGTACAGCAGTGTAGAGGGCTTGAGTGACTCATGGTCTTATTCTCACTCTCTCACACTGTCTGTGCCTCAAACATCTATATGTGCATATGTGCTGACAGGAGAGAAACGGGAGAACAAATTTAAAAGAACTGACATAACAGAAGAAAGAGGAAACAGAACAGCAGATAGTACAGCAGAGAAAGATAAAAGATTGAAGGAGCGAATAAAGAGGTTTGCCGATTCAGCTGACTGATCTGCCAGTAGACCCACCTCCTCTGTCTCAGCTCCGCCCTCATGGCCTGGGGCCTCTAACTGGGTGTGTGATAACAAGTCCCTGTCACCGGAGCTCCCTCTGAGCCTACCTGCCACCGCTTTCAGGAAGTGGCTTTGGCCACAGATGGGTGGGGCGCCATGGGTGAAAGAAAGAGAGAACTAGAGGCAGAAGCAGTCTGGGAGAGAGACAGAGAAAGAGACAGACAGATAGAAGAAAGAAAGAGAGAGAGACCCAACAGACAGAGAAAAAGAGAGAGAGAGCGAGAGAGAGAGAGGCCGACAGTCAGAGAAAAAGAAAGAGAGAGGGAGAATTAGAGAGCGAGCGAGTGAGAGAGAGAAATAGTGAGGGAGACCAAAAGAGAGAAAAAGAAAGAATGGGATGGTGTGAGAAGTAGATTTTTAAGTGCCGACATCCCCAGGACAGTCAGCTGTAGCCTGAGTACACACCGGCCAGTGCCTGTCAGTTACTGTCAGTGTATACTAGTATTAGTTAAGAATGTCATCCACTCCCTCTCCTCCTATCTGCTGTCCCTACTAGCCGATTGTGAGGGGAGGTGCTTGGTATAGGAGGAATCTCAGTGGCTGTGTGTCTGTGTCCCAGGCCCCAGGGGTGTTCCCAGCCCCAGCCTTGACTGGGCCGTGCCCCACTCTGGGGGTGCTTAATGCCTACAGTGAACGGGCCACCCAGCTAGAGGTTTGGCTGGAGAGAGCCCAGCACAGCCTTGGAGTGCTAGAGCGGGCCACCACTGCCAGCATGCAGGACAGTGTGGAGCAGCAGCTCCTCACGTGCCAGGTAAGAACTGCAGACGAGTGTCAAAGTTCAGCTCTGTGGAGGGCCTGCCGAGTGGGGCTTTATCCAGGAACTTCCCCAGGCATGGTAGTTCATAGCAAGTATATAAGAGACGCCTCAGTATTATAAACTTGTGTGTATTCGTCTTATCGGTTTTCTCCTGCTTTTCTTTAGCACAAGAGTGATTCGGTATCTACTTACAACCACAAATAGCGGCGTCATATTAATGATGTACATCACAGTCAGTTGTTCTGATGTCATGCCAATCGTCTGCTTTGACTATTAGGTTGAACTTTTATTTCCTTAACAACCTCTCTTATTTATTGACCTGCCTTGTCCATAGTTCAAAGCCTTTCTAAATCACCAGTGATCAGGGTTCATCAACAGTCATTTTCCTGCTGTGCAGCTGCTGCAGATGGGAGCTAGTTTTCTTCATTCTGTCTTAGTAAACACCGGCAGTTGTTGGATAGAAAGTGCTGCTGTCTCACAGGCAGATAGGTTACTGTTTGAAATGAGGCAAGGTTGAACAAACAGTAAAGGCCAGCTAATGTGTTGCTGGTATTTGTCTTCTGGGTGCAGTGTATTCCCTAAAGGTGCTGGCCGCCACATGGCAAAGATCAGTTGTACTAGATAGGCTTTTGTCAAGTGCACTAATTGTCCTGATTAGCAGGGAATTACTCCAAATGGCTATTTGGAAATTGAATTAGCTAATGGTTTTACAGTCTCAATTCCTTGCATGACCTTAGACATGCTAAACAAAAGACATGCAGCAATGAAGCATTAGTTATGATTTCTGTGGTGATGTGGGCAAATGGACCAGCCAGTTCTGGAATATAGACTATTATGTTCTTACTTTTTTACATCAACAGTGTTCACAATATATTCTTAGCTCTCACCATTTCAATCTAGAATGAACCTGGTACTATCCAGCCTGGATTCTCTGGGCGTGTAATCTGATCCCAGCATTAAAGTTTCAGAGGGTAAACACATTCCTATAGCACGACAGATTTGAATGAAGGCTTTGTAGGCAAACAAAAACACAACATCTGATTGGATCTAGCCTCATATTTAAATTGATCAACATCTTCAGAGAACCCTGTACACCCTTTTTCCAGGAACCGCCCTTTTCACGACCTCAATCCCAAATGGACTCTAACCCTAGCAGGTCGCCTTTCACATGGAGCCTTATTTATTTATTTATTTATTTTTTATTTCACCTTTATTTAACCAGGTAGGCAAGTTGAGAACAAGTTCTCATTTACAATTGCGACCTGGCCAAGATAAAGCAAAGCAGTTCGACAACATACAAAAACACAGAGTTACACATGTAGTAAAACAACATACAATCAATGATGCAGTAGAAAAAATAAAAAATAAATAAAAAAATAAGACTATATACAATGTGAGCAAATGATGTGAGATAAGGGAGGTAAAGGCAAAAAAATGCCATGGTGGCAAAGTAAATAAAGTATAGCAAGAAAAACACTGGAATGGTAGATTTGTAGTTTGAAGAAAGTTCAGAGATAAAATATAAATAATATGGTGCAAAGGAGCAAAATAAATAAAATAAATAAATACAGTAGGGGAAGAGGTAGTAGTTTGGGCTAAATTATAGATGGGCTATGTACAGGTGCAGTGATCTGTGAGCTGCTCTGACAGCTGGTGCTTAAAGCTAGTGAGGGAGATAAGTGTTTCCAGTTTCAGAGATTTTTGTAGTTCGTTCCAGTCATTGGCAGCAGAGAACTGGAAGGAGAGACGACCAAAGGAGGAGTTGGCTTTAGGGGTGACCAGAGAGATATACCTGCTGGAGCGCGTGCTACAGGTGGGTGCTGCTATGGTGACCAGTGAGCGGAGATAAGGGGGGACTTTACCTAGCAGGGTCTTGTAGATGACCTGGAGCCAATGTGTTTGGCAACGATTATGAAGCGAAGGCCAGCCAACGAGAGCGTACAGGTCGCAGTGGTGGGTAGTATATGGAGCTTTGGTGACAAAACGGATGGCACTGTGATAGACTGCATCCAGCTTGTTGAGTAGGGTATTGGAAGCTATTTTGTAAATGACATCGCCGAAGTCGAGGATTGGTAGGATGGTCAGTTTTACGAGGGTATGTTTGGCAGCATGAGTGAAGGATGCTTTGTTGCGAAATAGGAAGCCAATTCGAGATTTCACTTTGGATTGGAGATGATTGGTGTGAGTCTGGAAGGAGAGTTTACAGTCTAACCAGACACCTAGGTATTTGTAGTTGTCCACAAATTCTAAGTTAGAACCGTCCAGAGAAGTGATGCTGGACAGGCGGGCAGGTGCAGGCAGCGATCGGTTGAAGAGCATGCATTTAGTTTTACTTGTGTTTAGGAGCAGTTGGAGACCACGGAAGGAGAGTTGAATGGCATTGAAGCTCGTCTGGAGGGTTGTTAACACAGTGTCCAAAGAAGGGCCAGAAGTGTACAGAATGGTGTCGTCTGCGTAGAGGTGGATCAGAGATTCACCAGCAGCAAGAGCGACATCATTTATGTATACAGAGAAAAGAGTTGGCCCAAGAATTGAACCCTGTGGTACCCCCATAGAGACTGCCAGAGGTCCAGACAGTAGGCCCTCCGATTTGACACACTGAACTCTGTCAGAGAAGTAGTTGGTAAACCAGGCGACGCAATCGTTTGAGAAACCAAGGCTACTGAGTCTGCCGATGAGGATGTGGTGATTAACAGAGTCAAAAGCTTTGGCCAGGTCAATGAATACGGCAGCACAGTATTGTTTCTTATCGATGGCGGTTACGATGTCGTTTAGGACCTTGAGCGTGGCTGAGGTGCACCCATGACCAGCTCTGAAACCAGATTGCATAGCGGAGAGGGTGCGGTGGGATTCGAAATGGTCGGTAATCTGTTTGTTGACTTGGCTTTCGAAGACCTTAGAAAGGCAGGGTAGGATGGATATAGGTCTGTAGCAATTTGGGTCAAGAGTGTCACCTCCTTTGAAGAGGGGGATGACAGCAGCTGCTTTCCAATCTATGGGAATCTCAGACGACACGAAAGAGAGGTTGAACAGGCTAGTAATAGGGGTTGCAATAATTTCGGCAGATAATTTTAGAAAGAAAGGGTCCAGATTGTCAAGCCCAGCTGATTTGTAGGGGTCTAGATTTTGCAGCTCTTTCAGAACATCAGCTGAAAGGATTTGGGAGAAGGAGAAATGGGGGAGGCTTGGGCGAGTAGCTGTGGGGGGTGCAGTGCTGTTGAATGCAGTAGGGGTAGTTAGGTGGAAAGCATGGCCAGCCGTAGAAAAATGCTTATTGAAATTCTCAATTATAGTGGGCTTATCGGTGGTGACAGAGTTTCCTATCCTCAGTGCAGTGGGCAGTTGGGAGGAGGTGTTCTTATTCTCCATGGACTTTACAATGTCCCAGAACTTTTTAGAGTTGGAGTTGCACGAAGCGAATTTCTGTTTGAAAAAGCTAGCCTTGGCGTTTCTAACTGCCTGTGTGTATTGGTTTCTAACTTCCCTAAAAAGTTGCATATCGCGGGGGCAGTTCGATGCTAATGCAGAACGCCACAGGATATTTTTGTGTTGGTTAAGGGCAGTCAGGTCTGGGGAGAACCAAGGGCTATATCTGTTCCTGGTTCTAAATTTCTTGAAAGGGGCATGCTTATTTAAGAGGGAGAGGAAGGCATTTTAAAAAAAATAACCAGGCATCCTCTACTGACGGGATGAGGTCAATATCCTTCCAGGATACCAGGGCCAGGTCGAATAGAAAGGCTTGCTCGTTGAAATGTTTCAGGGAGCGTTTGACAGTGATGAGTGGAGGTCGTTTGACCGCTGACCCATTACGGGTGCAGGCAATGAGGCAGTGATCGCTGAGATCTTGGTTGAAAACAGCAGAGGTGTATTTAGAGGGCACATTGGTTAGGATGATATCTATGAGGGTGCCAGTGTTTGCGGCTTTGGGGTTGTACCTGGTGGGTTCATTAATAATTTGTGTGAGATTGAGGGCATCAAGCTTGGATTGTAGGATGGCTGGGGTGTTAAGCATGTCCCAGTTTAGGTCACCTAGTAGCACGAGCTCTGAAGATAGATGGGGGGCAATCAGTTCACATATGGTGTCCAGAGCACAACTAGGGGCCGAGGGGGGTCTATAGCAGGCGGCAACGGTGAGAGACTTGTTTTTGGAGAGGTGGATTTTTAAAAGTAGAAGTTCAAATTGTTTGGGTACAGACCTGGATAGCAGGACAGAACTCTGCAGGCTATCTCTGCAGTAGATTGCAACACCGCCCCCTTTGGTCGTTCTATCTTGTCTGAAAACGTTGTAGTTAGGGATGAAGATTTCAGAGTTTTTGGTGGACTTCCTAAGCCAAGATTCAGACACAGCTAGGACATCCGGGTTGGCAGAGTGTGCTAAAGCAGTGAATAAAACAAACTTAGGGAGGAGGCTTCTAATGTTAACATGCATGAAACCAAGGTTATTACGGTTACAGAAGTCATCAAAAGAGAGCGCCTGGGGAGTAGGAGTGGAGCCAGGCACTGCAGGGCCTGGATTCACCTCTACATCCCCAGAGGAGCAGAGAAGAATAAGTATGAGGGTACGGCTAAAAGCTATAAGAATTGGTCGTCTGTGACGTCCAGAATAGAGAGAAAAAGGAGCAGGTTTCTGGGGGCGATAAAATAGCTTCAAGGTATAATGTACAGACAAAGGTATGGTGGGATGTGAGTACAGAGGAGGTAAACCTAGGCATTTAGTGATTATGAGAGAGATATTGTCTCTAGAAACCAGAAGATGTCATAGCATGTGTGGGTGGAGGAACTGAGAGGTTGGATAAGGTATAATGAGCAGGGCTAGAGGCTCTACAGTGAAATAAGCCAATAAACACTAACCAGAACAGCAATGGAGAAGGCATATTGACATTAAGGAGAGGCATGCTTAGCCGAGTGATCAAAGGGTCCAGTGAGATTCAGACAGCTAGCCGGGCCATAGGTAGCAAGCTGGTGGAAGATGGGAGGGAGGTCTGTTTTTAGCCACCTCGTGCGTTTCCGTTAGTGGGGTTCCGTATGGAAGTTGTCCAAGTTGGCAAAATAGTTATAGTGGCCCAAGAAAAGTGTCCGATAGACCTATTCAGATCGCAGCCGAAAAGACAGCTAACGATTAGCGGGCCGCAGATGGGCGATCAGGTTACGTCGCGACGGAGGGGCCAGTTGGATAACTCCCTCGGGCAGATAACGTCGGTGGTCCAGTCGTGAAGACCCGATGGGGCTCCGCATCGGCAGTAAAACGGGTCAGGATAGGTGAGTTGTAGCCCAGGAGACACTTCAGCTGGCTAGCTCAGGAATAGCCCAGGAGTGGCTGACGGAACTCTTCAGCTGGCTAGCTGGCTAGCTCCGTAATAATGTGTGTTAATTCCGTGACCGACGTTGCCAATAGTCACTCAGGTAGCAGCTAGTTAGCTGCAAGATCCAGGTGTAAATGTCCAGAGCCTGCGGTAGAAATCGGGGAAAGGAGAGAGAATAGGTCCGGTATGCTCTGGTCTGAGTCGCGCTGTACAAAAACTGGCGATAGCTTTTCGAGCTAATGGATAGCTGAGGACAGCTAACCGTGGCTAGCTGAACTTCAACGTTAGCCAGTGAAAATGGCTAAACACTTGCTAGCTTCTGTTGTGGAATTCAGATGAGGTAAATAATACTTTCTTTTTTAAATTGGTGAGGCGGGTTGCAGGAGAGTGCTTTGAGGTTGAGTATTTAGAATAAAAATAAAAAAATTAAAAAATAAAAATATATATATATATATATATAAAGATAAGTGAAGAAAAAAAAAATGTAAATATATATATATATACACGGGACACGACAAGAGGAGGGTAGAGGACGTCTGAACTGCTACGCCATCTTGGAAAAAAATTAAAAATGACTCCTAGCACCTGCCTCAGGTGCTGTAGGTCAGTCAAACCTAGTACACTCTGGCAGGTGATGTGGGTCAGTCAAACCTGGTACACTCTGGCAGGTGATGTGAGTCAGTCAAACCTGGTACACTCTGGCAGGTGATGTGGGTCAGTCAAACCTAGTACACTCTGGCAGGTGATGTGGGTCAGTCAAACCTGGTACACTCTGGCAGGTGATGTGAGTCAGTCAAACCTGGTACACTCTGGCAGGTGATGTGGGTCAGTCAAACCTGGTACACTCTGGCAGGTGATGTGGGTCAGTCAAACCTAGTACACTCTAGCAGGTGATGTGGGTCAGTCAAACTTAGTACACTCTGGCAGGTGATGTGGGTCAGTCAAACCTAGTACACTCTGGCAGGTGATGTGGGTCAGTCCAACCTAGTACACTCTGGCAGGTGATGCAGGTCAGTCAAACCTAGTACACTCTGGCAGGTGATGTGGGTCAGTCAAACCTAGTACACTCTGGCAGGTGATGTGGGTCAGTCCAACCTAGTACACTCTGGCAGGTGATGCAGGTCAGTCAAACCTAGTACACTCTGGCAGGTGATGTGGGTCAGTCAAACCTAGTACACTCTAGCAGGTGATGCGGGTCAGTTAAACTTAGTACACTCTGGCAGGTGATGCAGGTCAGTCAAACCTGGTACACTCTGGTAGGTGATGTGGGTCAGTCAAACCTAGTACACTCTAGCAGGTGATGTGGGTCAGTCAAACTTAGTACACTCTAGCAGGTGATGTGTGTCAGTCAAACCTAGTACACTCTGGCAGGTAATGTGGGTCAGTCAAACCTAGTACACTCTGGCAGGTGATGTGGGTCAGTCAAACCTAGTACACTCTGGCAGGTGATGTGGGTCAGTCAAACCTAGTACACTCTGGCAGGTGATGTGTGTCAGTCAAACTTAGTACACTCTGGCAGGTGATGTAGGTCAGTCAAACCTAGTACACTCTGGCAGGTGATGTGGGTCAGTCAAACCTAGTACACTCTGGCAGGTGATGTGGGTCAGTCAAACCTAGTACACTCTGGCAGGTGATGTGGGTCAGTCCAACCTGGTACACTCTGGCAGGTGATGTGGGTCAGTCAAACCTAGTACACTCTGGTAGGTGATGTGGGTCAGTCCAACCTGGTACACTCTGGCAGGTGATGTGGGTCAGTCAAACCTAGTACACTCTGGCAGGTGATGTGGGTCAGTCAAACCTAGTACACTCTGGCAGGTGATGTGGGTCAGTCAAACCTGGTACACTCTGGCAGGTGATGTGGGTCAGTCAAACCTGGTACACTCTGGCAGGTGATGTGGGCCAGTCAAACCTAGTACACTCTGGCAGGTGATGTGGGTCAGTCAAACCTAGTACACTCTGGCAGGTGATGTGGGTCAGTCAAACCTGGTACACTCTGGCAGGTGATGTGGGTCAGTCAAACCTAGTACACTCTGGCAGGTGATGTGGGTCAGTCAAACCTGGTACACTCTGGCAGGTGATGTGGGTCAGTCCAACCTAGTACACTCTGGCAGGTGATGTGGGTCAACCTATTAAAAGTGACACATTAAAGGAGCATCAGCAATTCTTGGAGGACAGTGGGAGTTGATAAAAAAAACATTATTTATTGATAAAACCAACACGTTTAGTTCCTTAGCCTTCATCAGGGTTTTGCATGCACCCTGGTTGGAGAGCGAGGTAGCGGCAGGAAAATATACTGTATTCATAGTATGAGTCTGTACTGTACAGTGTATAGTGTATACCCTATTCCCTAGATATAATTGATCCATGGAGAGAGTCTGTGTGCTCAGGTTCACACCCTTAGGGGATTAACCAGTGTGAATGGGATTGTGCTCTACTTACTCTCCCAGGACACTGTGTTCTGATGACATTAGCTCTCACGCTGCTGCAGGTGTCTTAGTCCACTTCCTTTTGTTGTTCTTCATGAGAATTAGGTAGTAAAATGAGGCAATGTTTTGTGTGTGTGTGTGTGTGTGTGTGTGTGTGTGTGTGTGTGTGTGTGTGTGTGTGTGTGTGTGTGTGTGTGTGTGTGTGTGTGTGTGTGTGTGTGTGTGTGTGTGTGTGTGTGTGTGTAGGAGATGTTCCTGGAGATAGAGCAGAAGGTAGCCAGTCTGTCTGTCCTGGAGCAGCAGGAGGGCTCAGCAGGGTCCCACCAGGAGGCTGAGGCCCTCTCCTCCAAACTGGAGCTGCTCAAGACCAGCCTGGTCACCTTCCAACTGTTGTTGCAGGAGAGACAGAGCCATGAGCAGATGCACACCAGCACACATACAGAGGAGCAGGTACATCCAAACAGAGAGCCACGTGCACACATGCGGATGTGCGCACATTAACACACATGCGTGCACACACACGTACACGCACACACACTCACTGAACGTCTGCAAAAGAGCTGTCTGCTGATGACACTGACAGTGGAGTAGGTGTTTTGTCTATTTGGTAATCTCTCCATGACAATGTTACCAAGCTTCCAGATAAACAAACAGCTGTTATTAAAGTGAAATGTCAACGAGAGATCATTAGCACTTCCTAATGCTTTAGTTCCTGTGGCACTTTCTCAAGTTTTTCTTTCAACAAGGGGTGTAAAACCCGCCGGTTGACGAAAACATACAAACAAGCCTTGTAATGTTGATGAGTAATACATCCGGAGACTGGGCATTATGTTCCAAGTCACGACTGTGAATATTTTATTCAAACAACAGAACTTTCTCTCCCTCTCTTGCCGTCATCCTTTTCTCTCCGTCCTCTGAAGGTGCCATCACCGTCACAGTCATCACTCAGAAAGCCTCCTCTAGAGGGCAGACTGCAGCGTAGCGACAGTGTCCAGGAGATTCTCTCTTCCTCCAAGAGCAAACTCTTTAGACAGACCAGCTTTCAACAGCAGAAGGTAAACTGTCCAAAACATGTCTGAACGGAGAGTGTGGTTGGCTATTTATTGGACTTTGATTGTATTGACAAATTCACATATGATAGCCCAGTGAAGAATTCTAGGTACAGTGTATGCTAGTCGTGGCTGTTATTATTGTCCCCATGCAGGAATTGGAGCAGGAGCTGAGTGAGCAGAGAGGCCTGACCAAGGCTATCGCCCAGCAGGGGAGTAGAGGTCGTCTCCACGGCCAGGCCCAAAAGGATCAACCTCAGCCATGCACACGGTACGGGTCCCCTTAGTGCTCCAGTCTGTAGGCTTTGGAGCTAGAATAAGTCTACAACAATGCTATACACAATTTTTTGACAATCATCTTTTGATGCTATTTTTCCTTCACTTTTTAGAAGGGGATTGAGTAGTTGTGGTTGTCCACATTCTCTACAAATGTATACTCTATGCTTTTGTTCCATAATCATAATCGTGTTCTTGAAATAGAATCAGCCCTTTCCCCAAATAATCATTTTACAATGTGATCTTTGCCATTTTCAGAGGAAAAAAACACATCATGGCACAGAGTTAGAAGTAATTACTTTGTTTGTCTGTTACATTTTCATTTCTCTGTGCTTCTCTTCAGTGAGAGTGGGAGAGATTCATTTAGATGGACCTTCATTTTTTCTCAGAGACTAAAAATGTCAGCTATATAGAAATTATTATGATTGTGTTCTCAGTGGAGTTCTCCAAGGCTGTGTGTGGTTCTGACAAACATCTAACTGCACAACTTGGTATCAAAGCATTTCGTATTATTATGTACGCCAATCTCAAACACTCCATTTAGCATCATATGTTACGTTTTGTATGGTATGTATTAATTTGTGGATGTCCATCATCCATTTCGTATGATATGTTATGAATTACAATTCGTATGATATGTTACGAATTTTAAAAACGTATAATATGTTACAAATTTGCAAAATGTACAAATGTTATGAATTTTTAAAACGTATGATATGTTACGTATTCCAATTCTACGTTGGCTAGGGGTTAAGGTTAGGAGTTAGAATAAAGGCTTAAGGTTAGGGTTAGGAGAACGGTTAGCTAAAAGGATTAAGGTTAGGGTTAGGGGAAGGGATAGCTAACATGATAAGTAGTTGCAAAGTAGCTAAAAAGTAGTAAGTAGTTGAAAAGTTGCTAATTAGCTAAAATTGTCCTTGATGAGATTCAAACATGCAACCTTTGGGTTGCTAGATGTTTGAGGCTTACGCCCATCCATCCACCCTGACCAACCAACCACCCGCCTTTCTTTTTTGTTGTAACCATACCAAATGTAACATATCATACTCATGAGTGTCTCGGATTTCAGTCTATGAGACCAGGCTGAACTGCAACTCATTCCTTAGAGTTCCTGTTGAACCTGAAGGAGGGGGGGAGGCAGGGGTCCAAAGGAAGTGGACACACCTTCACAACCAGCTTCTGGCCTTGGAGGAGACTGCACAGCAAGGTCCTTCTTATGTAAGCAGCTCCCACTCTTAAATGACACACATTTCCAAGTGTGTAGTGTTCCATAGTGGGTATGTGTGTTTGTGTAAATGTGGATTTCAAATGGGGTCATACTGTACCTGAATTCTTTCTTTCACTCTAAAGGGGACAGACTCATCTGTGAGTCAGAGCAATGGATCAGCCAGTAGTCTCATTGACTCCAAGAGCTTTCAGGACATGCAGACACACATATGTCGGCTGCGGGAGCTGGGCCAGACTGCCAGTGAGGTGGTGACTCAGGTGAGGGAACTGATCTGTGGGTGTAGAATTCAAGTCAGTCTCAATACATCATGGCTCATTAACATATCACCGTTTTCATGGAATTTGGAAAATGGTGTCACCTGAGAAGAGATTAAATTCCATGTTAGAAAAATAGTCAGACAAAGTATTCTTTAAAATCAGTTTTCTTTTAGGGTTGTCACTTTCTCCATGTTGGTTTTAATGATCACTCTCTATATTTGATGTTTCTATGGCTTGTTTTTCTAGGCTGTGCCGGACGAGGAGGTTCATCAGAGGCTGGATGAGGGTCTGTTTGAGGTGCTATGTGGGGTGGGCCTATCGCTGTCCTCACTGACCCGCCTCCTGCAGTCCCCCTCAAGGAAGTCACATGAGGACACACAGCTCCAGCTGATGCAGCTCGAGGTAGGGTCAACACTAAAGTACTCTCAGTCCCCACCAAAGTACTTTAAACCATATGGTTTGGTTTTCATATGCGTAACTGTGTTTTATTAGATTCCAAGTTTAATGCGTGTTCAGTGCAGAGTTCAGTCAGTTGAATGACACTATTGACTATATGTGTGTCTATGTGTTTGATCTTTGTTCGCAGACTCTGGCAGCAGAGCTGGTGACCCTGGGTGGTGAGCTGACCTCCCAGGGGTCAGAGGTAATTGGTGTTCTGGGGTCAGGTGGATGTCATCTGTGTGTGGATCACCTGGGTAAACTCCTGCCTGTGGTCCAGAGCAGTCTGGCTGCCAGAGAGAAGCAGCTGCAGGCCCAACTGGAGAAGACAGGCCATCACCAGGTCAGAACCACCACTGCACTCCCTGTAGTTTATTTAAGGAATTAAGGGGGTGTGGTATATGGCCAATATAACATGGCTAAGGGCTGTTCTTCGCACGATGTAATGCGGAGTGCCTGGATACAGCCCTTAGCCGTGGTATATTGGCCATATGCCACAAACCCCTGAGGTGCCTTATTGTTTTGATAAACTGGTTACCAACGTAATTAGAAGAGTAAAAATAAATGTTTTGTCTTTCCCGTGGTATACCATCTGATATACCACAGCTTTCAGCCAATGAGCATTCAAGGCTCAAACCACCCAGTTTATAATATAACATTTATAACAACAACTGGACTTCTGCATTGCAGTTTCAGTACAGTGCACATCAGTATGTTGTATTACTATATGGTGGATTTTAGTCTGTCTTGTTAGATGTTTAGATTGTGTTTACTTGGTGGATAGGGTTTTGAAATGATCTCTTAACTTAACATCGCCTTGTCTCACTTAAAACTGTACAGTGTGTAATGTTTTGACTTACCGTAAGGATGTGATATGTAACACAGCATAAAATATTGATTTGTTGCACTGTGCAGTAATTGTTTTGGTATACTGTACTTTGTGTTGGTCTAACTCAACAGACACTCTTAAAAGAGTTGCATGCAGCCCTTCTTGCTAATAATTTGGCCGTACAACAAATGACTAACGAAGCTGTCCCTCAAGACACTTGCAAGCAGCTACAGGTACTGTAAACTCATTCATATGTAGCCTTTAATAGTCATTAGTAAATGTATCCATGTTAAATAGTTCCAGTTGGGTCTACTATAAACCCTTCTATGTGGATAGCTTACAGCTAAGTCATTAATTCATGTTTGACTTAAAGATGTTCTCATCTGGATGAACCATCCACAACTGTCATTAAATGACCATGATATTTAGTGATCACCTTTGAAGGGGCAATATCCATTTTTAAAAAAACAAAGCGGTCACCCCTCCACTGATTTGGTAAACATCTGATGGATGGGTCTGAGGGATCAGCTGAGGGTGTGGGCTGTTTGACCTGTGTATTTGCATTGTGTGTGTTTAGGCTGTGGTGCAGGTCCAGGGAGAGCTGCAGCTTCAGTCCAGCCAGGTGTCCTCCGTGCAGGAGAGGGCAGAGAGACAGGGTCTGCCCTCCACACTCATAGAGGAGGCCTACAAGCTGGAGGTGCAGTATAGTCCTGTATAACCCCTACACCTGAACACATTTATGTACTGAACTACATGGACCATGCTGAGACTCCATGATATGACATTAGTCTATTATATTACCCAATGAAATAAGTCACCTCAGTTAAATTATTTGGAATAGAGCTGACCTTACTTTCAACCCCTCCCTGTTTTATTTATTTTTATTTGACTCAGAATGACTGCTGTCCGACTTATCTTTGGAACTACATTCCATTAAAACAAGGCCTTGCTCAATGGAATCGGAGTAATGAACACATTCAGTGGGAGTGATTGGTACCATAAATTTGAATGCTGAAACCGTGACCCCATACATAATGATGAAGATATCAGTTCTGAGCTTGTGGTTACGTATGCCCATGTGTGTTATCATGTAAACTTACTGCATGTGGATATCATAATGTTTATAATGTGTGTTTAGGTTGTGCTGGAAAATGTGTTGGGCTCTGTGGGGGCCAGACGTGAGGAGCTGAGGGCCAGTGTTGATCTCCAGCAGCAGTTTGAGAGGCTGCTACATGGCCTGGAAGTGCTGGTCACCCTGGGCTCAGAGCGTCTCTCACAGAGGCCTGGTCTGGAGCTCCACACCAGGACTGAGCTACAGGACTGCCTTAGCACACATTCGGTGAGCGCACACCATTCAGGTCCTCCATTGTGTACTGATCCTATCAAGTGCGATTAGATAGCTACCTTGGATTCAGTTTTCATTCAGCCACCATAGCAACCAAGAGATGACTTCTTGTGTAATCGTTGGTATTGAAACAGCCTGCATTGATGCTATTGATCTTTCTTCCTGCTATGGTTCTTATGGATTTCACAGAAGTTCTTCCAGTTCCTGGGGATCCACCTGGGGACCCTGCAGCACCTATCCACGAGAGTCTCAGAGAGCACCCTCCAGAGGTGGGAGGGAGTGATGAGGAGCCTCCAGGAGAGGGTGACCCAACTGCAGCAGCAGGCCCTGGAGAGAGGCACCAGGATGCAGCAGATATTACAGGTAGGCACCATAGAATTAGGAATTTGAATACTAGAATGGACATGAGCCTTCTTATGATGGGATAAAGGTCAGCCATTTTGGTCAGGGAGTGGGTCAACCAGGGTTAAGATATTGTGTAAAATAATGAATTTGAAGAATTTATCTGTACTGTATTTTTGTTCGCTAGCTAGCCAGATAGTTTTAGAGGTATGATTCCATCAATGTTTCAAATTAACTGCCATTCAAAGCGCTCAAACAATGCAGTCAATTCACAGCCATACACTGGCTGAAATCAGTTGATTTTATGACTTAGAAAAGTTGTAAATGCAACAAGTACTGATATTGTATCATATAATAGCACTCACACTTTTAAAAAAAATGTAGACATGACGTTTTATGGTCTGTTTACATATATTTCAGAGGCTATTTATAGAGACAATTGCTATAAAACCCATATAAACTGTATTGATAATGATATGACAATATTTTACATTGACAATAATTCTATAACACTATTTGTTATATAACACATGCCTTACTTTTATTTTCCTGCGTAAGTAAAATCAGGACTATGCTTCTACTGCCATTCATTCCAATTAGACTGGTTTGGGTTTCTCCCTGAGTGATATGGCTGCCATTTTTACCCCATTCTGGAACTGTGAAGGTTTATTACATAGTCCCTGTAGTAATTGAATAGGATTTCTATGGTTGACACAGCACAGGAAACATTGGCTTTGTTAAAGCTAGATATGGATTCATATTGAGGTGTGCTGGTGTGACTGTTTGAGATGGTGTATAGAAAAATGTGTGTTGTGTTATGTGCAGTTGTGTTAAATTGTTGTTGTTGGTTTGGTTGTAGATATGGACACAGTGGGAGGAGGAAAGTACCAGTCTGGACACCCTGCTTAGGGATATGGAAGCTGGCCTGTCCAAGATGCACCTGGAGGAGGACTCAGTGGCACAGATTTGCGAGAAACTCTCTGTCTATCAGGTAGCACTCCATGTGCTTTAACGTCTTATTAATAGAAAATAAAACATAAGAAATGAGTTATTTATCAAAAGAATGAACGCTGATCACAGTTCAGTGGATTCTCTGTCCACTCTGAATTTTGTTTTGCTGTTTGGAACCTTTAAGGGTTCTTCGTTTGTCCCCATAGGAGAACCCTTTGGTTAACCCTTTTTGGTTGTTAGTCCCCACCCCCCCATATCTCTATCTTAGATCTATAGACCATACTTTTTACTGGCTAGCTCGGAATATAAGCTTTCCAAAAGATGTTTATATATATTTTTTATTTATTTCACCTTTATTTAACTAGGCAAGTCCGTTAAGAACAAATTCTTATTTTTAATGACGGCCTACACCGGCCAAACCCGGACGACACTGGGCCAATTGTGCACCACCCTATGGGACTCCCAATCGCAGCCAGTTGTGCTACAGCCTAGAATCGAACTAGGGTGTCTGTAGTGACGCCTCAAGCACTGAAATGCAGTGCCTTAGACCGCTGCGCCACTCGGGAGCCCGAGATACTGTATTTATTAGTGCTAAGCAATTAGTGCTTTTTGAGGTCGGTTCGGTTTCGGTTCAATTATTTAAAAATAATTTGGATTATTTCGGTTGAAATCTGTAACAACACAGAATAAAACAATTAATACAAGTCTGATGATGGTAGTGACTGCCCATTACTGCTTATCACTTATTAACCATCATTTATTCACATTACTTTACTTTACTTGTTGTGTATATTACATTTGTTTTATATGATTACTTTATTATTTCATTCCAAGTCATCATCTCATCTCTACAGAGCTGCTGCCAATGCTGTCTGACAAAATCAATATTTTGTATTTCTTCAAAGTAAATAAGGCATACTTTTATGACTGATGAATACCAACTACTGTATCAATCATTTTGATCATGTATTTTCAGGTAGAGATACCTCGCAAAGCAACAGCTGCTCTCTATATCCCTTCACAATCTATATCCCTTCATGATATCCCCTCACGCACATTGAGCTCACAGAAAAAAAAACTGAACGAAATGGAATTCAAATAATTGCACCGGCGTTTGTGAATTAGTTGTTTAAATACCACAAAATAACAGAGATTTTGGTTAAGAGCTCAGCACTATTATTTATAAATCCTATCGGTAGTTGGGTTTCCCCAGGGAGTTGCCTGGAATGTGTATGTGTCTTTCAAATCTTGGAATGTTCTCAAACCATTACTGTCCATGATATCGGCAAGGATAGGGATTCCCCATTTGGACCATTGGGGGGATGCAAAATGCTGCCCTCAAGATCACAAGGCATTACTGTGAAATATTGGAGTATTGGCATGCCATTTTGATTCCCACTTATATGTTTTTCAGTTTTGCGCCAAATAGAAATTGTGTGAGCAATAATAGGACCAAAGCGTAGTTTTCATTGTTTAAGGGATCTATCAGTAAAGGCCACCTCTTCCAGTCCAGTAGGAGACACCATATTTCTCTCTATACTCAGCCAGGGGACGGAAGAATCATGTCTAAACCAATTTAGGATGGGATGCTAGTGCTTGGAAATACAATTAAAAGTTTGGTACGGATAGTCCTCCTACGTCTTCCCTCTTTGCAAGTTTGTTAATTTAATCCAGGCTCGCTTACCTTGCCATATACATTTTGAAATCGAACTATGAATTCTATCCCAATAGCCAGAAGGGGAAGACAAGGGAAGAATTGAACTACAGAAATTCAGCCATGGCAATAGATATTCTGCCGGTTAAACTGGGATAATAGTCCATCTACAGAAAGGACTATCAACACATACTGAACAGCTCACATTATAGAAAGATGCATGCTACATGGCAGACCAATCCCGGCAATCCATTATCTCAGCCAATCATGGCTAGCGGGAAGTTTCCTGTCTTTTTTTGTGGCTAAACCATCTAGGCTCGTAAGCTAACAATTTTATTAATATTTACGGATGAAATACAAGTTTGTTATTAAGGCACATAAAAGTTCATGTGTTCCAGAAGGCATTTCTGCCCAAAAATGCATTTTGATAAAATAAATTATGATTACGTTCAAATGCCGTCAAGTAGTGAAGTGCGACATACAGCTAGTTTCCTGAAATGAGTCACATATGTAATAGACAATGGAGGTTATCTGAGGATAATTGTTTTTTAACAAACCCCCTTTGATCCGGATGTACCAATTTGGGTAAAGTAAGTTTTGAGACAGGATGACAGAATAAAAAATAAAAAAAAGTTTAATATATGGGTTTTCAAAGATAGAGGTAGATAGTGAGAGCACTGGATGGCGTCATTACCCTTTTTTAATAAAAACATAATTAGTGCCGTATTTACATCCCTTCAAAATGAACCTTTGTGAACAGCTGTGTTAATCATTTTAAGTAACAATGGAGCCAATTTGTTCCTTTTTTCATGTTATCCAATGCCCTTTTGAGTTCATGGAGAGAGATTTGGGCTACCAGCAAGCCGGCTTCCTCAGTTGAGAGAAGGGGAGTTCTTATATTTTTAAAAAAGGACTTGAACTGGCTTGGTGTGGATTTACAATCAGAGGTGTTCAATTCTTTATAGAAACGGGAGAATCTTTGGTTGATTCATTTGGTTTCTGATAGTAATTCACATGATTCAGATTCAATAGTTGCAATATCCACTAATTAATTCATTACTGAGAAGCTTGGAAATAATTGTTGTGTCTAACTCGATGGATGGCAAATTCTGCTCTCTTTCTTATCATTATATTTAGTTCTGTCTTGACTTTGAAGAGAGTAGTTGCTACCTGGTCTGAAAAAAGTGTTGAGAACGCTCAAATGTCATTAACAACTTTTGAAATTCTGATATTTTCTTGAATTGTGATTTATTTAGCCCACATGCAAATGCAGTTGCATTGTTTTTTATAAAACCTTTAATGGCATTCCATAAAATCTGAGGATCGTCGATTGAATTTAAAAAAATCATTATGAATTCATTCACTTCAGTTTCAAACTGTTCACAGAAAGTAGGATTTTGTAGAAAGGAGCTACTGCCTTTAAAAAGCAACAAATCCCTTTGAAAACGGCCTGTGGCATCGATATGAGCCAGAAACAGTTATTCTAGTGTCAAAATTGACTACAAAGTGTAAATAGGACAATTTTGGTTCTAAAGTCAGTCTTGTCTAAAGTGAAGTTTGAAACATCTGTGCATCACAACCAGGGGTTTTGATTTGACGATGTCCATTTGCCCACTAACATGGGGTGAACAGCTGTGGTGATTGCTCTCTATCCAATAGCATAGACAGTGAGACAAATCTGCCTCAACACATGTAAGGGTGGGTAATGAAGAAAAAAGAACGTCAATGAAAACAGAAATAAGGTATGACAGATATGGAAGCCTAATGCCCAAACAGTCAAAAATAGGATAGCTGTAGGATCCATATATTGTCCATTGATCATTAATTGGCATGGTATCATCGTTGTGTAAATGTCCTGGGCTATAGGCAATATAACTATAACAAGTTCAATGCTCAGAAATAATAGTAATATTGTTCCTTAATACCCAAACATGAGGGGTGTTCTTATCATTGTCTTATGCTGAGGGCAGCGTCATAGCCACAGGCTGCATGATTGTGCATGGATAGCATACCTGAATAATGAGCCAGTCATGGGATTCCATCCGTCGGCTTGTCCCCTTCTGTGTTGGGTTTGATGTGCTTCTCCAAGAAGTCTTGAGCCTCCCTGGCAGTGGAAAACGTGTGTGATGTGTTATGGAAGATCAAGATTCATTTTTGCTAGGTGGATTAAGCCGCATCTCAGGTTTAGCCTGAGCAGCTGGGATCTCACCTCGTTGTAGGTTTCACTCTGTTTATGCAGTTCGGCACTCAGGTCAGGGTATATGCTGATCCTCTTCCCTGCATAGGTCAGACCCCCAGATTCTGTTGTAAGGCATACAATTCACCACTTGACTTGACCCGAACAGTTGATAGAAACGATTGCTCATGAAAGAAGCCCCATACCAGTTTCAAGTCTTATGACCTGCACATGGAATTTACAGGAATGTTTTTTTGAATGATTTAGAGTGATTTCTTTTTTAGGAGTTTGATTATCCCTTCCAACTTAGCATGCGCTGTTTCCAGGTCATGGAGCCGCACCTCTGTCGCATTGGCTGTCTTCTCCAGACCTTCCACTTTGGTTGAATAGGTATCCACTTTAGCAGTGAGCACCGCCAATGATTCATTTACCAGTTTTAATTGTAAATCCAGGGCAGAAGTAATCTCCTCACGAACAATCTCTTGTATAGTAGCGCCCAACTCTTTCTGATGGCTATTGTTGACAGCCTCCATGTTCCCACAGTTGAATTATGGACAGACAACTTCTAGCTGCTGGAGCCTAATAAACCTGCTAGTTATTTCTTGTCACACAATGAATGTCCCAGACCTTAACATGATGTTTAGTATTGACAAGTTTTAGGAAATAAGTCTCTGAATTCATAGTAATTTGCAAAAGAAAGCCAAGAATAATTTTCTACAATAAATGTCCCCTTGTGTGTTGGGTTTGATTTCAGCTCAGAGTACAGTTGAAGTCGGAAGTTTACATACACCTTAGCCAAATACATTTAAACTCAGTTTTTCACAATTCCAGACATTTAATCCTAGTAACAGTTCCCTGTCTTAGGTCAGTTAGGATCACCACTTTATTTTAAGAATGTGAATGTCAGAATAATAGTAGAGAAAATTATTTCTTTCAGCTTTTATTTCTTTCATCACATTCCCAGTGGTTCAGAAGTTTACATACACTCAATTAGTATTTGGTAGCATTGCCTTTAAATTGTTTAACTTGGGTCAAACGTTTCGGGTAGCCTTCCACAAGCTTCCCACAATAAGTTGTATGAATTTTGGCCCATTCCTCCTGACAGAGCTGGTGTAACTGAGTCAGGTTTGTATGCCTCCTTGCTCGCACACGCTTTTGCAGTTCTGCCCACACATTTTCTATAGGATTGAGGTCAGGGTTTGTGAAGCCATTTTGACACAACTTTGGAAGTATGCTTGGGGTCATTGTCCATTTGGAAGACCCATTTGCAACCGAGTTTTAACTTCCTGACTGATGTCTTGATGAACGTGGTACCTTCAGGTGTTTGGAAATTGCTCCCAAGGATGAACCAGACTTGTGGAGGTCTACAATTTTTTTTCTGAGGTCTTGGCTGATTTCTTTTGATTTTCCCATGATGTCACGCAAAGAGGCACTGAGTTTGAAGGTAGGCCTTGAAATATATCCACAGGTACACCTCCAATTTACTCAAATTATGTCAATTAGCCTATCAGAAGCTTCTAAAGCCATGACATCATTTTCTGGATTTTTCCAAGCTGTTTAAAGGCACAGTCAACGTAGTGTATGTAAACTTCTGACCCACTGGAATTGTGATACAGTGAATTATAAGTGAAATAATCTGTCTGTAAGCAATTGTTGGAAAAATTACTTGTGTCATGCACAAAGTAGATGTCCTAACCGACTTGCCAAAACTATAGTTTGTTAACAAGACATTTGTGGAGTGGTTAAAAAACGAGTCTTAATGACTCCAACTTAAATGTATGTAAACTTCTGACTTCAACTGTATATTCTCAGCCCCGCAGTCATTTTCCCTTATATCACCCCGATCCAGCTCCATGGCTATATCTGGTTCTGCTACTTTTTATTGTCAATCATCCAAAATGGCCAGAGTGGTGCACCTCGTCCAGAAGCCCTTCTTGTGGTGTTCTATTAGAAATATAAGTGTTTTCCTCATTCACAGCCTGGTTCTGAGGAGCTGGGGCTGGGGCCATGTGTGAGAGATGGGGTTTTATCGTGTGTTACAGTAGAGATGGGATGTGGGATATGATGGGGTGTATAGGCTTATGTTGAAGAGACTGATGATTAGGTTCTCTCTCTTGGGCAGAAAATGAGAGCAGTCCTGAATGAGAGTGGGGCAAAGTTCAGCCGGATGCAGGAGCAGGGGAGGTGGCTGAAGGAGGCGGGTTGCCAAGGGGTGGGCGTGTTTGGGTGTGGCCTGGAGGCTCGCTGGACCACCTTTCACTTGAGGCTGGAGCAACAACGAGTCAGCACAGATAGGAACAGGAAACTGTGGAGCAGGTGAGGACTTTGATACGGTGTTTAGAGATGAGATATGAAAATTCATAATTGCATTTGGCAAGTTTTCAGCTTTGACATTTTGAAACCACTTGGGATTGTGGTGTTGCATTTACTTATTAAATGTCAATGCAATCAAAAATGTAATTTTCCTGTGTTTTATACTGTATATCCACACTATGAGGTTGGAATAATATGTGAATTTGTGAAAATTATGATAATGCCCTTTTAGTGTAAGAGCAGTTTTCACCTCCCCACTCAGACCATTCCCAGACAGCCCTAGCAAAATTATTGCTTGAGAAATTGCTCTTGGCTAAGAAGCTAAATATATAAAAAGTATTTGATCCCCTGCTGATTTTGTACATTTGCCCACTGACAAAGAAAGGATCAGTCTATAATTTTAATGGTAGGTTTATTTGAACAGTGAGAGACAGAATAACAACAAAAAAAATCCAGAAAAACACGTCTTAAATGTTATAAATTGATTTGCATTTTAATGAGGGAAATAAGTATTTGACCCCCTCTCAATCAGAAAGATTTCTGGCTCCCAGGTATATTTTATACAGGTAACGAGCTGAGATTAGGAGCACACTGTTAAAGGGAGTGCTCCTAATCTCAGCTTGTTACCTGTATAAAAGACACCTGTCCACAGAAGCAATCAATCAATCAGATTCCAAACTCTCCACCATGGCCGCCAAAGAGCCCTCCAAGGATGTCAGGGACAAGATTGTAGACCTACACAAGGCTGGAGGGCTCGCCGCGCCAAGCAGCTTGGTGAGAAGGTGACAACATTTGGTGTGATTATTCACAAATGGAAGAAACACAAAATAACTGTCAATATCCCTCGGCCTGGGGCTCCATGCAAGATCTCACCTCGTGGAGTTGCAATGATCATGAGAACGGTGAGGAATCAGCCCAGAACTACACGGGAGGATCTTGTTAATGATCACAAGGCAGCTGGGACCATAGTCACCAAGAAAACAATTGGTAACACACTACGCCGTGAAGAACTGAAATTCTGCAGCGCCCGCAAGGTCCCCCTGCTCAAGAATACATATACATGCCCGTCTCAAGTTTGCCAATGAACATCTGAATGATTCAGAGGACAACTGGGTGAAAGTGTTGTGGTCAGATGAGACCAGAAAGGAGCTCTTTGGCATCAACTCAACTCGCCGTGTTTGGAGGAGGAGGAATGCTGCCTATGACCCCAAGAACACCATCTCCACCGTCAAACATGGAGGTGGAAACATTATGCTTTGGGGGTGTTTTTCTGCTAAGAGGACAGGACAACTTCACCGCATCAATGGGACGATGGACGGGGCCATGTACCGTCAAATCTTGGGTGAGAACCTCCTTCCCTCAACCAGGGCATTGAAAATGGGTCATGGATGGGTATTCCAGCATGACAATGACCCAAAACACACGGCCAAGGCAACAAAGGAGTGGCTCAAGAAGAAGCACATTAAGGTCCTGGAGTGGTCTAGCCAGTCTCCAGACCTTAATCCCATAGAAAATCTGTGGAGGGAGCTGAAGGTTCGAGTTGGCACGAAACCTTAATGACTTGGAGAAGATCTGCAAAGAGGAGTGGGACAAAATCCCTCCTGAGATGTGTGCAAACCTGGTGGCTAACTACAAGAAACGTCTGACCTCTGTGATTGCCAACAAGGGTTTTGCCACCAAGTACTAAGTCATGTTTTGCAGAGGGGTCAAATACTTATTTCCCTCATTAAAATGCAAATCATTTTCTAACATTTTTGACATGTGTTTTTCTGGATTTTTTGTTGTTGTTATTCTGTCTCTCACTGTTCAAATAAACCTACCATTAAAATTATAGACTGATCATTTCTTTGTAAGTGGGCAAACGTACAAAATCAGCAGGGGATCAAATACTTTTTCCCCCCACTGTATATATGTGTGTATATGTATATACACATATATATACACACACACACACACACACACACACACACACCACATACATATATATATATATAAAATGGTAAAACATATATATATATATATATATATATATATATTTTTTTTTTATTTTATTTTAATTTAAAACAATCACAGTAAGGTACTTAATTGTTCCCCAGACATTTTATATTCAGATGAAAACGTCTGGATTGGACCTTTAAACCAAAATCAGAAGTTGAGAAGAATGACCCTAATCTCACCACCGCAGGTTTTCCCGTGACTTTGTGGCACTGAGCAAGTGGATCGTTGGGGCCAGGGAACACATCAACAGTTGGATCATTTTCACTCTCACAGCCAATCAGGAGCGAGAGCTGAAACCCATTCACTCCCACCTTAACCAGTATATGGTAAACCCAGAATCTTATATGGACAGTTTTTTTTCCAGTCAAGTCAACGCCTGTGAGAACATGTTGTGGTGAATGACCCTCTGGTGAATATGACCATGTCATGTTTGTAGGACTTCACCAAAGAGCTGGAAGTTAGGTCGGCTCTGAAGGCCTCAGTGATCACCACTGGAACACAGCTACTGCAGCTGAGAGAGGCAGCGACAGCGCCAGAGCCCCAGTCTGCTGCCCCAGAGCCTTGCTCTGTACAGACCCAGCTCAGACAGATAGAGCAGGACTGGGCTGGCATTCTGTCTGATATACCTGCTGTCCAGCAGACTCTGCATCAGGTGAGTGGGTCATACACTGAGTGTACAAAACATTAGGAACTCTCTCTCCATGACATAGACTATCCAGGTGAAAGCAATTATCCCTTATTGATGTCACTTGTTAAATTCATTTCAATCAATGTAGATAAAGGGGAGGAGACAGGTTAAAGAATGATTTTTAAGCCTTGAGACAATTGAGACATGGATTGTGTATGTTTGCCATTCAGAGGGTGAATGGGCAAGGCAAAATATTTAAGTGTCTTTGAACAGTGTATGGTAGTAGGTGCCATGCACACCGGTTTGAGTCTGTCAAGAACTGCAATGCTGCTGACTGTGTCCTCTCCCTCCTCTTCTTCCGTCTGTCAGTTGTTGATGGAGAGGCTGTCCCCACAGGGGGCCTTGACTGAGCTGCTAGCCTGGGTTGGAGAGACTGAGGCCAGGCTAGAAGAGCAGAGGGATAGGGTCCACCAAACCACCTCCACCAATGCGGACCTCAACCTAGTCCTTCAGAGCTTCAAGGTAGCAACTGACAGATTCAGTTTGTCCTCTCTTATTCAATACCTGGTAAGGTAAAAGTATTTATATTTGCATAAACAAATTGGTTGATTCCCGACGTCTCTCTCTCTCCTACAGGTGTGTAAGGCTGAGATAGCAGTCCGCCAGCTCACAGTGGACTATGTCAACCAGTCAGAGTTGCAGACGAGCAGAGGGCGATATGAACACCAAGATTATGCTGATGAGCTGGGCGGTCTTAACCATCGCTGGCTCAGTCTACAGGGCACCATCAACAACCAGGTGAGAACTCAATCGGGAAAAGAGAAAATAGCTTACAGAACCTCAACCTATGGATAGTCTTTAATATAAAATATCAACATGATGCTCAACCCCTTCGATTTTTAAAGCCTTTTCGTAACAAATCCTAGGCTATTTTAAGAGCATCAATCCGTCCTATTGATGATTTGATCCCATAGCTATTGGTCATTTTTAGTGACACCTCCTGTTTTATAGCACCAATCATTCCCACTGATTATGATTTGATCCCATATCTATTGACTTTCCCTCTGCAGATCCAGGATGTTGAACAGGAGCTGAGGATGCGCACAGAGAGAGAGGTCAGACTGCAGCACCACCACACCTGGCTCACCAGTCAGAGAGAGTGGATGGGCTCAGCCCAGAGGCCTGTCAGTCACTCTGAGGTGGAGAAGAGCTTAAAAACCTGTGAGGTGTGTTGAAAAACAGAACCTGGTGTACAGTACCACAGGTGTCAAGTCATTTGCCCTCTAGTTATTTCTATGATGACGGGGCTATGTGCAATATTTTGTTTTCACCAGGTGTTTATGTTTTTTAGAACCACAATATTATCAGATCCAACAGCAATTTATTAGAAATGATGTGCAATGATTTTGATGTGTAATGCCTTGACTTTTGTTTTTAAGATGTCTGATGCATGTACAGTATGATGTCTGCTAGTATATAATGTTTATATGTTCACCTGCCCAGGGACTGCAGATGGAAATGAGATATTAGCTAAATCTTACTTCTGAGACATATATTTTGTTGTACATTGTCCCAGTTTCAAATAAACTTAATAAATAAATCAAATACATTGGGGATTGGACCTACAGTTGAACATGCATGTGTTACTGTGTTTTCTTACTCCTACTCCTGTCTGTCAGGGTCTGGAGGAGAAACTCTGGCTAAATTATACAGCACTTCAAGAGTTGAGAGAGAAACACCACACAGGAAAAGAGGATGGCACCTGTGCCTTCATCACTCAGACAGATGATGTCATTAAGGCCTGTACAGCCCTCAGTCAAGAGGTACGCTCAGGGGAATGATGGCAGTTGCTTAGCAAATACATGTATTCACTGCATGGGGACTAGTTGTAAAAACCTTCAGATTGTAGGGTGCAGTGGCTCCTATTTTGACTCATTGTTTCCCCCTCCAGAACCCAGCTGTGCGACAGAGACTGAAACAGGTATTGGAGCTGTGGGCTGGGTTTGAGAAAGGACTGAATGATGCAACACTGGACACAGTGAAGACCTGCCAGGCTATGGAATACAGCTGCTTCCCTCAGCTTTCTCTCCAGGCCCTGCAAGGACTCCATGAAAAGCTCCAGGTAGGTACTACAGTATACCCATCAAGTTTGATTTGCAGTGGCGATTTTAGCATGTAAATCTTAGTGGGGCATGCCAGCAAAGTCACTACACAAACACAGCACAACACTAAACAATACATTACTTGCACTATAACGGTGACAAACGGTGCCCACAAACTGTTAGGGCCTACATAAAACTGTCCCAACAGCAGAGTCCCAACAGCAGTCTGAACACCTTACCACTGCTACACCTGGCTATCAGCGGAGTCTTGTCTGGCAGCGAAACAGTTCATTCAGTCTCATTTTCTGCCTCTAAAAAAAAGTACCTAATATGGCTGACTTGCTTAACAAATGTTATTTCTAATTACAAATGAGATGTATAAACTATGGCATAAGGGGATGACGAGCGGATAAGAGGCAATCTGTCATTTTGATTAAGACATTAATGAGCAAGCTAGGACAGACGTAGTCAATATAACTGTTTAGAATTCAGAACATGGGCCGTTCTTACGATGTTCTCCCTGTACACCAAGTCAGAACCGTTGGATAAATAATGGGGGCATATAAGCACACAATGAAAGTTTTTACAATATTCAATGATTACATTTCTCTAAAACAGGCTATAGGCTACATGGGCACAACCAAGTCAGAACAGTAGGCGAAATTAAGAGCGGAAAAGGGACCATTTTTAATTTATCCTTTATTTAACTAGGCAAGTCAGTTAAGAACAAATTCTAATTTGCAATGACGGCCTACTCAGGCCAAACACCGACGACGCTGGGCCAATTGTGCGCCGCCCTATGGGACTCCCAATCACGGCCGGATGTGATACAGCCTGGATTCAAACCAGGTACAATAGTGACGCCTATTGCACTGATATGCAGTGCCTTAAACCGCTGCTCCACTCAGGAGCTCACATACTAACAGCTTACTACACAACATACACTTAGTATTACTTTCTTAGCTACAGTATACATATCTCCTTGGCATATTACATAATTTATGCAGCAGCATACAATACATTTTGGACTCACCTTGTTGTGCTGTGCTCAGTTGAACAGGAAGGTGGCATGGCGGTCCTCCGTAGACAAATTTTGTTATCAAACTTTGTAATCAATGCCTGGCATTCTCTGGATTTATTGTGCTTTCAAGACAACTGGGAACTCAGAAAAAACAAGGTCAAATCATGATGACATCAGTGATCTTCAGGTTGGAGCTCTAGAAGGAGGCCTGAGTTCCCTACTTGCAATTCCGAGTTGGATGACTGTTCAAAATGTTTTTTTCCCAGTGGGAGCTCTTTTTTTTCAGAGTTCCCAGTTGTCCCAGTCAGATTTCCCAGTTCTGAGTTTCCAGTTGTTTTGACCGCGGCAGAGGTCATGCTGGATTGACAGCATGGCCAATGTTGAAAATGTATCCTTTTAAGCTTGGAAAAGAGACCCGCTAACCCAGACTTGGGACCACACACCCACTTTATGTCCAATGGCCGATAAGCACCGATACCTTTTATCTATAATTTCTCTTAATTATTTATCTTCATATGACAAGGATTAAAAAGCATTTGCCAGTAGATTGTCGACTTGATTCATGATGATGACTGCTAGCTAAGATTTTGAAAGTATGATGTTGACAAGATCAGTCCAATCAAAGCTACTGTAGATATAACGTGATTTGACATAATTTTATATGTGGCCAATGACCTTAAGCCTTCTTGGATGGGCACTTCTAATGTAACTCTATGCCAGCACATAAGGGGCTTGAATTTTCGAGATCTACCCTTAGTTTTGGAGGTGACGTAGTGTCCTCCTGCGTGATAGAACACTGAGCCAATAATGGCGCAAATAAAGAACATTACCAACCCCTACGCTCCGTATTTTCCCCTGGCTGCCCCACCACCACAGAAAACATTGAGCTAGGCTGAAACACCTGCATTTTGGAGCTGCCTTACTCAAGAAAGCAAAAAAGAGACCATGTTTGTATGCAGATTTATTCACTCAATTATTCTAATTTAATTTTTGTACATTGTTTGCAAACTGATGTGACACGTACAGCTTCTATCTCAAGGCCATCAGACTGTTAAACAGCCATCACTAACACAGAGGCTACTGCCTACATACAGACTAATCATTGGCCACTTTAATAAATGGATCACAAGTCATTTTAAATAATGCCACTTTAATAATGTTTACATATCTTACATTATTCATCTCATATGTGCAGTTGAAGTCGGAAATGTACATACACCTTAGCCAAATACATTTAAACTCAGTTTTTCACAATTCCTGACATTTAATCCTAGTAAAAATTCCCTGTGTTAGGTCAGTTAGGATCACCACTTTATTTTAAGAATGTGAAATGTCAGAATAATAGTAGGGAGAATGATTTCTTTCAGCTTCTATTTCTTTCATCATACCCCCAGTGGGTCAGAAGTTTACATACACTCAATTAGTATTTGGTAGCATTGCCTTTAAATTGTTTAACTTGGGTCAAACGTTTCGGGTAGTCTTCCACAAGCTTCCCACAATAAGTTGGGTGAATTTTGACCCGTTCCTCCTGACAGAGCTGGTGTAACTGAGTCAGGTTTGTATGCCTCCTTGCTCACACATGCTTTTTCAGTTCTGCCCACAAATATTCTATAGGATTGAGGTCAGGCTTTGTGATGGCCACTACAATACCTTGACTTTGTTGTTCTTAAGTCATTTTGCCACAACTTTGGATGTATGCTTGGGGTCATTGTCCATTTGGAAAACCCATTTGCTACCAATCTTTAACTTCCTGACTGATGTCTTGAGATGTTGCTTCAATATATCCACATAATTTTCGTTCCTCATGAGGCAATCTATTTTGTGAAGTGCACCAGTCCCTCCTGCAGCAAAGCACGCCCACAACATGATGCTGCCACCCTCGTGCTTCACGGATGGGATGGTGTTCTTCGGCTTGCAAGCCTCCCTCTTTTTCCTCCAAACATAACGATGGTCATTATGGCCAAACAGTTCTATTTTTGTTTCATCAGACCAGAGGACATTTCTCCAAAAAGCACGATCTTTGTCCCCATGTGCAGTTCCAAAACGTGGTCTGGCTTTTTTATGCCGGTTTTGGAGCAGTGGCTTCTTCCTTGCTGAGCGGCCTTTCAGGTTATGTCGATATAGGACTCGTTTTACTGTGGATATAGATACTTTTGTACCTGTTTCCTCCAGCTTCATCACAAGGTCCTTTGCTGTTGTTCTGGGATTGAATTGCACTTTTCGCACCAAAGTACATTCATGAGACAGAACGCATCTCCTTCCTGAGTGGTATGACTGCTGCGTGGTCCCATGGTATTTATACTTGTGTACTATTGTTTGTACAGATGAACGTGGTATCTTCAGGCATTTGGGAATTGCTCCCAAGGATGAACCAGACTTGTGGAGGTCTACAATTTTTTTCTGAGGTCTTGGCTTATTTCTTTAGATTTTTCCATGATGTCAAGCAAAGAGGCACTGAGTTTGAAGGTAGGCCTTGAAATACATCCACAGGTACACCTCCAATTGACTCAAATTATGTCAATTAGCCTATCAGAAGCGTCTAAAGCCATGACATAATTTTCTGGAATTTTCCAAGCTGTTTAAAGGCACAGTCAACTTCGTGTATGTATGCGATATAGTGAATTATAAGTGAAATAATCTGTCTGTAAACAATTGTTGGAAAAATGTGTCATGCACAAAGTAGATATCCTAACCGATTTGCTAAAACTCTAGTTTGTTAACTTCTATGGGCTAGGTGGGACGCTAGCGTCCCTGCGGGACACAGCCAGTGAATTATCAGGGCGGCAAATTCAAAAACAACAAAATGTCATAATTCAACTTTCTCAAACATACAACTATTTTACACCATTTTAAATATACACTTCTCCTTGATGTAACCACATTGTCCGATTTCAAAAAGGCTTTACAGCAAAAGCAAAACATTAGATTATGTTAGGAGAGTACATAGACAAAAATAATCACACAGACATTTTCCAAGCAAGGACATGTGTCAATAAAACCCAAAACACAGCTAAATGAAGCACTAACCTTTGACGATCTTCATCAGATGACACTCCTAGGACATTATGTTACACAATACATGTATGTTTTGTTTGATAAAGTTCATATTTATATCCAAAAACAGCATTTTACATTGGCGCGTGATGTTCAGAAAATGTATTCCCACCAAAACGTCCAGTGAATGTGCACATCAATTTACAAAAATACTCATCATAAATGTTGACAAAATATATAACAATTATTTAAAGAATTATAGATAGACTACCCCTGGATGCAACCGCTGTGTCAGATTTTAAAATAGCTTTACGGAGAAAGCACATTTTTCAATATTCTGAGTACATAGCTCAGCCATCACGGTGAGCTATTCAGACACCCACCAAGTTCGGGGCAACCTATACTCAGAATTAGTATTAGAAATATTCTCTTACCTTTGCTGATCTTCGGCAGAATGCATTCCCAGGACTGCTACTTCCACAATAAATTTTGTTTTTGTTCGAAATAATCCATATTTATGTCCAAATACCTCCGTTTTGTTCGTGCGTACAGATCACTTATCCAAAGGCATAATGCGCGAGCACGGAACGAGAGACGAAAAGTCAAAATGTTCCATTACCGTACTTAGAAGCATGTCAAACGTTGTTTAAAATCAATCTTTATGGTATTTTTTACGTAAAATTGCGATAATATTCCAACCGGACAATAGCATATTCATTCAAGAAGAAAAAGAAGGAACGGCGTGCTCGCGTGACTGCGCATATCCAATCCCTTTGTTGCCAGGCAGACCACTCAGTAACTGAGCTCCTATTATCTGCCCAGTGACAGGAAAATGCTCAAACCACTTTCTGAAGGCTTTAGACAGCCAATGGAAGCCTTAGGAAGTGCAACGTCCCCCACAGACTGTAGCTTCGATAGAGAATCAAAAGAAGAACTACAATTCTCAGACTTTCCACTTCCTGCTTGGAATTTTCTCGGGTTTTTGCCTATGCCATATGAGTTCTGTTATACTCACAAACACCATTCAAACAGTTTTAGAAACTTCAGAGTGTTTTCCATCGGAATCTACTAATAATATTCATATTCTAGTTTCTGGGCCAGAGTAGTAACCTGTTTAACCTCTCTGGGCTAGGCGGGACGAATTCGTCCCACCTACGCAACAGCCAGTGTAATCCAGTGGCGCGATTTTCAAATACCTTAGAAATGCTATTACTTCAATTTCTCAAACATATGACTATTTTACAGCATTTTAAAGACAAGACTCTCGTTAATCTAACCACACTGTCCGATTTCAAAAAGGCTTTACAACGAAAGCAAAACATTAGATTATGTCAGCAGAGTACCCAGCCAGAAATAATCAGACACCCATTTTTCAAGCTAGCATATAATGTCACAAAAACCCAGAAGACAGCTAAATGCAGCACTAACCTTTGATGATCTTCATCAGATGACACACCTAGGACATTATGTTATACAATACATGCATGTTTTGTTCAATCAAATTCATATTTATATCAAAAACCAGCTTTTTACATTAGCATGTGACGTTCAGAACTAGCAAACCTCCGGTGAATTTACTAAATTACTCACGATAAACGTTCACAAAAAACATAACAATTATTTTAAGAATTATAGATACAGCACTCCTTTGTGCAATCGAGGTGTCCGATTTTAAAATAGCTTTTCGGTGAAAGCACATTTTGCAATATTCTCAGTAGATAGCCCAGCCATCACGGCTAGCCATTTAGACACCGACCAAGTTTAGCCCAGACCAAACTCCGATTTACTATTACAAAAGTTTGATTACCTTTGTTGTCTTCGTCAGAATGCACTCCCAGGACTGCTACTTCAATAACAAATGTTGGTTTGGTCCAAAATAATCCATCGTTATATCCAAATAGCGGCGTTTTGTTCGTGCGTTCCAAGACACTATCTGAAGTGTAAATAAGGGTCACGAGCATGGCGCAATTCGTGACAAAAAAATTCTAAATATTCCATTACCCTACTTCGAAGCATGTCAACCGCTGTTTAAAATCCATTTTTATGCAATTTTTCTCGTAAAAAAGCAATAATATTCCGACCGGGAATCTGCGTTTAGGTAAACAGAGGAAAGAAAACAAAGCATTCGGTCGACGCGGGCACGCGCCTGAGTCTCACAGTACTGTAACCAGCCACTACCCAAACGCGCTACTTTTTTTCAGCCAGAGCCTGCAAAGCCACGATTCAGCTTTTTGCCGCCTTCTGAGAGCCCATTGGAGCCGTAGGAAGTGTCACGTAACAGCAGAGATCCTTTGTTTTGGATAGAGATGACAAAGAAGGCCAAGAAATGGTCAGACAGGGTACTTCCTGTACAGAATCTTCTCAGGTTTTGACCTGCCATTTGAGTTTTGTTATACTCACAGACACCATTCAAACAGTTTTAGAAACGTTGGAGTGTTTTCTATCCAAAGCCAATAATTATATGCATATTCTAGTTACTGGGCAGGAGTAGTAACCAGATTAAATCGGGTACGGTTTTTATCCGGCCGTGTCAATACTGCCCCCTAGCCCTAACAGGTTAAATTTGGTACATTTTTCATCCGGCCGTGAAAATACTGCCCCTAGCCCAGACAGGTTAACAAGACATTTGTGGAGTGGTTGAAAAACAAGTTTTAATGACTCCAACCTAAGTGTATGTAAACTTCCGACTTCAACTGTATATACTGTATTTTATACCATCTATTGCATCTTGCCTATGTCGCTCGGTCATCGCTCATCCATATATTTATATGTACGTATTCTTATTCCATCCCTTTAGATTAGTATGTATTAGGAAGTTGTTGTGGAATTTTTAGATAACTTGTTAGATATTACTGCGCTGTCGGAACTAGAAGTACATGCATTTCACTACACTCTCATTAACATCTGCTAACCATGTGTATGTAACCAATAAAATGTGATTTGATTTGATTTATTAATGTCAAAAAACATGAAAAACAGGCAACCCCCTCACTTTTTTTGTTAAAAAGGTGGGGCCCTGAATGGCGGGTCGCCACTGTTGATTTGTAACTGGGTATATGACCTCTGTTCCTGTTATAATACAGTTTATGAGCAGGCGATCACACTGTTGTGTATGTGTTCCTGTATCTAGCTTCTAAGGAAGGAGACTGAGGGGTGTGACTCAGAATGGGACGGTCTGATCCACACTCTCTCCATCCTCAGGGACATGATCAGTCCTACAGCCACCTTCCTCATGTCAGAGCAACTGGATAGAGAGAGAACCAGGTCAGTGTAAACTACAGTACACACAAACACGCATATACACATGCACACGCACTTACACACACACTGAGTGGTCTTTTCGTGGTTTTCAAGGTGGAATAAGGTGAATCGTGAGCTGGAGAATCACCTGAATAGAACTCAGACACTGCTCCAGATCTGGGGGGCTTATGCCCGTCTCTCTGTACCTTTCTCCCAACGTCTGCAAACACTGAGGGGTGATGTAACAGCTCTGATGAACCAGCCACCAGGTCAGGACAACACTACACAACTGGTTGCAGCCCAGATACAGGCCGTCCATGTAAGTGGGATATTGTGAACGCTGCATGGTAGAGGGAATATGCAGATAGTTAATGAGTCGTATGAGAGTATAGATCAGACTGATCCTGAATCAGTTCTTGTGAGAACTCTGTCATCCTCGCTGCTGTATTTCTCCCATTGCCCCTGTCCCAGAGCCTGCAGGAGAGAACAGACAGTTTGCAGACCAACCTGGAGGGGGTGCTAGAGGCCTCTAAGGAACTCAGTGGACGAGTGGAACCCTCGTCTGCCGTCTTCATCCAATCAGAGAGCCGTATGCTGACCCGTGGTGTCCTACATCTGAGCCAGTCACTGGCCGATAAGCTTGGGCATCTCCAGGTACTGTGTGGTGATATATGCCTTATTGTTTTATAGCTACTTGTATGACATTACATTCTTGTTTAATTATGTTATGTATGCCTTTATGTCTGATCCCTGACCATGTTATTCATGTGTTTATCTGTGTGCAGGAAGAGCATGAGCAGCTCCAGGAGTTTGAGAGTGTCTTGGCATCCCTTGAGAAACACCTTGAGGACTGGGAGGGGAGACTGAAAAGTGTAACCGTGCCTCCACAAATGTATATATCCAAGGTAGGCCAACACAAAACAGACCTCGTGCTAAAGTCAGACCTCTGTATTGAATACTGTATATCCAGAGACTGACTGTGGATCCATGTGTTCCAGATGGGTCTGCTGGAGCTGAGTGGCTTCTCTCCTGACCTGGACATACTGAATGAGCTGAGCTACAGGCTGACCCTCAGTGACCCTGCCACCCACAGACTACAGAGCCTCAACTGGAGCTGGGCTCAGGCCTCGGCCCGCGCTGTGGAGACCTACAGGTCAGTACAGTAGAAGTGTTTTACTCTCAGAGTGGTAACGTGAGAGACACTAACAGACAGAGTCTACCACAAATGAGTCAATAAAAAATGAAATCCTGGCTATGCCCTACTATTACACTAGAAAACAGTATGGCAGGTTTAAAGTGTGTCTTGTTTGTGTGTCAGTGAGTTGCAGACAGAGTCACTGAGGCAACAGAGTTTTCAGGAGAAGTGTGAGAACTGGATGGACTTCCTACAGACGATGGAGGACAGCCTAGCAGTAGACCTGGCCAGCACCTACAGCGGCCTGAGAGAGCAGCTACGCACACACCAGGTGACAAACACGCATACGCTCGCACGCTTACATCACACACATACGCACATACACACGCACACACGGACTCATGCACGCACGCCCCCCCCCACGCACGCACACACACACACACACACACACACCACACAAAAATGCAGCCACTATCAGTATCTATTCAGTAACACTAACTAGGCCAGTGAATATGACAGTAATATTGTGATTCTGGTGTCTCAGAGGTTCCAGTTAGAGATGTCTATCGGTCATCAGATCCTGCACTCTGTAATCAATGATTCTCTACGTCTGCTGCAGAGGGGAGACGTGGATGATAGGTGAGGACAGGACAGAAATTCTCTGCTCACATGATCAATGTTAGTCTTTCTAAGAACTGTTGCACCATTGATGTTTATCCACCTCTATTAACGGGCGTCGTGGTCCTTTGACCATCAGCTGGTGATTAGTTACATGTTTTTGATCATTATCAATCATCGTCATTGATTTGAGCTTTCTGAGTTACTCTTATAGTTGTATTCATTTGTATGTTGTTACCGTTCTCTGTCCCCCAGGAGCGACTTCATCCTGAAGCTGGCCCAGCTGAGGGAGCACTGGCAGGGGGCTGTTCAGAGGGCAGCTCAGAGGAGCTCCCTGGTGGAGGGGCTAGTCAAACACTGGCACCTCTACAGCCGCAGCCTCAGGAAGCTCCAGAGGTTCGTAGCAGATGCCCAGGCCCTCCTGCCCCCCACAGGGCCAGCCCACTGCAGCCTGCAGCAGCTCCGAAGCTCCCTCTACGACATAAAGGTAAGAGGTTAGAGATTGATACAGCCAAGGGGAAGGGCAAGGGTTGATAAATGACAGTGCACTCCTTCTGTCTTCTGTGGACTGTAGCACACGGAGCGGCTTTTCCAGACGGTACCAGTGCAGCTACATCCACACTCTGGAGCTGGGCCGTCAGCTCTTCTCCATGGGGGACGAACAGACTCAGGCACAGCTGCAGACCGAGCTGGCTACCCTGCAGGAGGACTGGGAGAACCTGCAAGGACTGCTTGAAAAGAGAAAGGACATAACAAACGCTATCATTCAGGTGCTCCTCTTGCCCCTCAGTCAGTGGGAGACAGCAGCCTGGGGAAGAGACTACTCAATCAGCTGAACTATAGGAAGATCATTATCTGTGGATCACAGTTTTGTGAAATAACATGTTTTAACCTCTCTAGGTTAGGTGGCACCAAATCGTCCCACCTACGTAACAGCCAGTGTAATCCCGTGGCGCGTTATTCAAAAACCTAAAAAATGCAAAAACTTCAATTTTTCAAACATATGACTATTTTACACCATTTTAAAGACAAGACTCTCGTTAATCTAACCACACTGTCCGATTTCAAAAAGGCTTTACAACGAAAGCAAAACATTAGATTATGTCAGCAGAGTACCCAGCCAGAAATAATCAGACACCCATTTTTCAAGCTAGCATATAATGTCACATAAACCCAAACCACAGCTAAATGCAGCACTAACCTTTGATGATCTTCATCAGATGACAACCCTAGGACATTATGTTATACAATACATGCATGTTTTGTTCAATCAAGTTCATATTTATATCAAAAACACAGCTTTTTACATTAGCATGTGACTAGCATGTGACTAGCATTCCCACCGAACACTGCCGGTGAATTTACTAAATTACTCACGATAAACGTTCACAAAAAGCATAACAATTATTTTAAGAATTATAGATACAGAACTCCTCTATGCACTCGATATGTCCGATTTTAAAATAGCTTTTCGGTGAAAGCACATTTTGCAATATTCTCAGTAGATAGCCCGGCATCACAGGGCTAGCTATTTAGACACCCAGCAAGTTTAGCACTCACCAAAGTCAGATTTACTATAAGAAAAATGTTATTACCTTTGCTGTCTTCGTCAGAATGCACTCCCAGGACTTCTACTTCAATAACAAATGTTGGTTTGGTTCAAAATAATCCATTGTTATATCCAAACAGCGGCGTTTTGTTCGTGCGTTCAAGACACTATCCGAAAGGGTAAATAAGGGTGACGAGCATGGCGCAATTCGTGACAAAAAAATGCGAAATATTCCATTACCGTACTTCGAAGCATGTCAACCGCTGTTTAAAATCAATTTTTATGCCATTTTTCTCATAAAAAGCGATAATATTCCGACCGGGAATCTGCGTTTAGGTAAACAGACGAAAGAAAATAAAGCATTCGGTCGACTCGGGCACGCGCCTAAACCCATAGTACTCTGATTGGCCACTTGCCAAAAGCGATAATGTGTTTCAGCCAGAGGCTGCCTCGATATCGTTCAGCTTTTTCCCGGGCTCTGAGAGCCTATGGGAGCCGTAGGAAGTGTCACGTTAGAGCAAAGATCCTCAGTCTTCAATAAAAAGAGCCAAGATGAAACACAACTTGTCAGACAGGCCACTTCCTGCATGGAATCTTCTCAGGTTTTGGCCTGCCATTTGAGTTCTGTTATACTCACAGATACCATTCAAACAGTTTTAGAAACTTTAGGGTGTTTTCTATCCAAAGCCAATAATTATATGCATATTCTAGTTACTGGGCAGGAGTAGTAACCAGATTAAATCGGGTACGTTTTTTATCCGGCCGTGTCAATACTGCCCTCTAGCCCTATTTGATTATAAAATTATTGATTGAAATGATAGGTCAGAGTTAAGAGGATACCTTCGAATTGAATAGAATTGAGTGAAGTTCTGTCAGAGGCATAGGTTTACAATATAACGAAAGACTGCTTAGCCTTGAAATGTCTGATGTGAAACAGGCATTCTCTACAGTCAGAGGTCTACTTTTAGAAATGCCTTATTATATTTCACCTCCTACCCCCCTACTGTGGTTACATTTCACCTTAAATGCCCATTCTAGCCCTACTGTTACATGCAGTCCATTTCCTCCCTCATTGGGCTCAAAGCAGTTTTGGGCCTGAAACACACAGATCAGCCCACTGACCTACAGTACATTCCTGGATCTTCTCTATAACAACTATCCACTCATTCAGTAGTCTGGCTTAGTCTAGCACTGATCTGGCTTTCTGGCAGTGTGGGATACTGACCGATTGACTGAGTTGATTACTGGTCAACTTTTTGTCAGAGGGAGTGCCCTAGTCAGCTTTCAGACTTGATAAATCATTCAGTCATGAGAAGGCTCTTTGACCCACAGCACGCAGTAGTTTTAAGGCTCTTTATGACAGCTTGTGGTTCATGGAGGAAATATTTTCCCATTGAGTAGGCCTGTAAAAGTGATTTGTCCCTTATCAGAGTGAGTGATCCTAGAAACAGATCCCCATATACACTACCGGTCAAAAGTATTAGAACACCTACTCATTCAAGGGTTTTTCTTTATTTTTTACTATTTTCTACATTGTAGAATAATAGTGAAGACATCAAAACTATGAAATAACACATATGGAATCATGTAGTAACCACAGCGAGGCGGCAGGCGGAGGAGGCAGGCAGGGAGGAGGCAGGCAGGCAGGCAGGGATGAGGCAGGCAGGGACGAGGCAGGCAGGGACGAAGCAGGCAGGCCTGGAGGAGGCAAGCATGCAGGCAGGGAGGAGGCAGGCAGGCCAGGAGGCAGCTTAGTGTAAGCCTGTCTGGGTATTAGAGCACTTGAACCCCTCCGGTCCCTGAGCTGTCAGGAGCACTAAGGTGGACATGGAGACCAGAGTCTCTCCAACTGAGTAAACCTGCTTGTTTTTGGCCCTGCTGTTCCTCGGGCATTACTTAGAGATACTCTACGAAGGGCTGAGGCATGAGATATGTTGATGTTTCACTGACCTGAATTGACACACCTGGCCTCTCCTTCTGTGGGAGGTCTCATGTGTCTGTTCTTGGAAACCTTAACCCGCTCTCCCCTTTCGTTGCTTTGATAAAATCCAATGACAGAATATGTTAATCCAATCCTCAGGCAATAGATAACAAATAATGAGGGAAGCAAAAGACAAAGGAGGTGATTGTACTGACACCAATAGATTACATAAATTCCCTTTTCATCTACCCTGACAATGGAGGCACTAAAAATAATTTTCAATGCTAAAACAGAAATGCTCCTCTTAACTTCTACTAACCTTCTCAACTACTCCTTCAACTAGAGTATATCTACATCTATTTACATGACTACCTTTCTACTCTCAGAACTGGGAGCGCTGCGAGGCCAGACTATCCGATAGCATGCAGCAGCTGGACACCATGCAGACCGGACTGAAGCAGTCGATCCCAGAACATGACAATGAGCTCCAAGTTACAGAGAAACTCACTAAGGTAAGTGGCAAACACAGTTGTTTCCAAATGTCTCGACCCTTTCACCCAGTGTGTGAATACATAGGGCAGAATGGAGTAGGACAAAAGTTAGGAACAAAAGAGTCCTTTTGGTGTTCATGTGGTAATTTGTTTTGTGTTATCAACGTTTATTGTGTGCACTGTGCAGTAGAAGCTGATGAGACTTCAGTCCTTAGACTGGGAAGCCATTAGTTGGCCCACTGAAGCACATCTAAAACAGATGAAGTATCAGTCAGAACACAAGAGCAGAGCCAAGTTGGTAGCATGTTTGGCTTATCAATCCCTTGTGGCCCATCATGGGTTTATCCCCTCCCCCCTCCTCCTGTCCTGGTCTGGTGCGGCCCTTAATCCTCTCCTGGGGCGGGGAGAAAAAGAGAGAGAGAAAGAGAGGCAGAGCAGAGAGAAGGGGCAGGACAGAGAGAGAGAGAGAGAGAGAGAGAGAGGGCGCGTGGCGTGGACTGGAGTGGAGGCGGCCTGACGGGACAGTTTGTTGGTGCTGTGTTATGGTATGCAGGAGGCTGAGAACTCACTGGATGACTGGGCTGAGAGCCTGACTGAACTTGCCACCATGAAGACGGACCTGTCCCAGTACATCATTGCTGACGACGTGCTGCTACTCCAGGAGCAGGTGGAGCACCTCCACTGTCAATGGGAGGAACTCTGCCTCAAGGTAGGGGACATGGCTGGCTGGGGCTGGGGAGACGGCTGGGCTCTGGGCTAGACAGCCTGCAGGCTCAAGGCTCACTAGGCTGAGTGTGTTTAGTGTGTAGGCAGTAGCCAAACAGTCCCTGTGTGTGTATGTTTGTGTTGGGACAGCAGCTGCCGTAGTGACATATATAGAAAAAGTTGGTTGGCATGAATGTCCAGATAACAAAATGCAGAAACTAAATTTCTTAATCCAATCAGTAGTTGTTTTGCAAGGGAAACAAGCTGTCATCTGACTCTGATTTGATTACTCTTTTGATTCGTTTTATATAAATATTACCCAGTTGGTAGTGGTACACTTCAAGAACTTTAAAAATGTCAAATTTTCTGAAATATTATTGTATAATTGTTTTATTATGGTATGGTCAACCATAGAATGAAAACCAAGTTTGGTGGATATGCTGCCTGAGCTTTGGGGTTAGTTTCTGGAGTAGAGACCTACAGGTTTGAGGGTTTGGGGGAGATGGCTGTGTGGGAATGGGGGGCCAGATGGTGATGGAGAAATTAGTTTAGAATTCAGGAAGCAGGCCCTTTGTATTGGAAATCAGCCTGTCGTCAGGCTAAGGCCGTTGCTATGGCTATTCTAAGGCTTTCACTTCAACCGGGTGAGTAAAAAAAATAAAAATGATTCACTGTTTTCAGGCTTAAATTACAAAATGAGTACAGTTTTGACAACTTTACTGATGGAATTTGTGATTTGATTTCAAGGGGAGTGTTGACTCCTGTGCCTGGTGCTCATCCCAAAATCTGTCACATGGGAACACGATGCAGTCAGCTGAAGGGTGTTGCTTACACCTCTCCCAATGTTCCTCCACACCATCCACCATGTCTCTCTCTCAGAGTTGTGTACCCATCAGACTGACTCTGTTAGACACACACTCAGTCTGGCAAGTGGCAGAAAATGAACATGAAGTCTTTGGGAAGGTGTTTTTATTAGTGGAAGTGAATGTAGATCAAGAGAAGACATATTTTGCATTTGTTTTTGATAAATGGTGAATAAGCACATGATGTTCATAGCAGATGGAGTCCATCTTACCTTTCACTTTCTTGGCCTAACTTTGGGTTAACTCTTTCTGTGCTGCTGTGGCAACTCTGCCTGAGTACAAGATACACTATATATACAAAAGTATGTGGAGACCCCTTTAAATTAGTGGATTCGGCTATTTCAGCTACACCCGTTGCTGACAGGTTTATAAAATCGAGCACACCGCCATGCAATCTCCATAGACAAACATTGGCAGTAGATTGGCCTTACTGAAGAGCTCAGTGACTTTCAACGTGGCACCGTCATAGGATGTTCGTCACATTTCTGCCCTGCTAGATCAACTGTAAGTGCTGTTATTGTGAAGTGGAAATGTCTAGGAGCAGCAACTGCTCAGCCGCGAAGTGGTAGGCCACACAAGCTCAGAATGGGACCGCCGAGTGCTAAAACACGTAGAGCGTAAAAATCATCTGTCCTCGGTTACAACACTCACTACTGAGTTCCAAACTGCCTCTGGAAGCAACGTCAGCACAATAACTGTTCGACGGGAGCTTCATGAAATGGGTTTCCATGGCCGAGCACAGAAGCCTAAGATCACCATGCTCAATGTCAAGCATTGGCTAGAGTGGTGGAAAGCGCACCGCCATTGGACTCTGGAGCAGTGGAAATGCGTTCTCTGGAGCGATGAATCCCGCTTCTCCATCTGGCAGTCCGACGGACTAATCTTGGTTTGGCAGATGCCAGGAGAATGCAACCTACCTCAATGCATAGTGCCAACTGTAAAGTTTGGTGGAGGAGGAGTAATGGTTTGGGGCTGTTTTTCATGGTTCGTGCTAGGCCCCTTAGTTCCAGTGAAGGGAAATCTTAACAATGACATTCTAGACGATTCTGTGCTTCCAACTTTGTGGCAACGGTTTGGGAAAGGCCCTTTCCTGTTTCAACATGACAATGTCCCCTTGCACAAAGCGACGTCCATACAGAAATAGTTTGTCGAGATCGGTATGGAAGAACTTGACTGGCCTTCACAGAGCTCTGACCTTAACCCCATAGAACACCTTTGGGATGAATTGGAACGCCGACTGCGAGCCAGGCCTAATCGCCCAACATCAGTGCCTGACCTCACTAATGCTATTGTGGCTGAATGGAAGCAAGTCCCCGCAGCAATGTTCCAACATCTAGTGGAAAGCCTTCCCAGAAGAGTGGAGGCTGTTATAGCGGGCAAGGGGGGGACCAACTCCATGTTAATGCCCATGATTTTGGAATGAGATGTTCGACGAGCAGGTGTCCACATACTTTTGGTCATGTAGTGTAGAGGATATTGGTTTCTTTTATCTGTGAGCATAGGACCACACCTGCCTGTTAATTGGGTGGTGAAGTGAGGTGGCATCGTCGTGAAGTACTCATAATCACGGCAGCCGTTAATAGTGTGAACCTGTTTCTCACGCGCCACAACAAATCCTTCTCTCTCGTGTCACACAGAGTAGTACGAACAGACTTAATTTTGCCATGCAATGAGGTACAGTTCTACTCAAGTCCTGCTTGAAGAGAAATCATACCTGTCTGTGTGAATGCTCCACATCTTTGTGTCATCATTATTTATCATTACATCATTACTAACTTGAAGGAAACTTTGGTGAAGCAATTGAACTGGTTTCCCTGACATTCCCTTGGCAATCTTACTGTCACTGTTATTTAGTCTGGAGAAACCCTTGCAGAATCCATGCCCACCTAACTCACAATTTAACCATATAGTAGACATGATAACAGTTGTCTATGGTATATTGACCATCTATTATTGCCCATTAAGCCTATATTGTCCATATTCTGTGTTTCCTTTAAGGTTTCCCTACGTAAACAGGAGATAGCAGACCGTCTCAACGCATGGATCATCTTCAATGAGAAAAACAAGGAGCTTTGTGAATGGCTGACGCAGATGGAAAACAAAGTGGCACACAATGCCGACATCAGCATCGAGGAGATGGTGGAGAAGCTGAAGAAGGTAGGGGGGCTGTACCATGCTGCTTGGCCCACGAGGGGGGTCCTGAGTCTCTGTGATTCAAATATAATCAAAACAGTTTGAACAGTTTCACTCCCTTTGGTGTATAGCTTAGTCAGAGTTATCTAAATCAAGTTTAGGTCAAAATGATGAAAACTTTAAAGTTGAATTGGATTATTAGAACAATAAACCGGCCTGGCACTGTGGAACGTAAACAGTGATTCATTTATCTATTGTCATTTAGATTAGATTTAACCAACAGCCAGAGTTCAACGGTCAGGCTTTTAAACATATCCAGACTGGTTTCTGTCACTCCACTGATTGGCTCCCCCTCAACAGCCGATCAAAGTCCACCGTATGAAAGTAGGGAAGTAAACAGAGAAAGTAGCTCTCTACAAGTAGCCCATGCTAGCAGACAGAAGATCGAGTGGTGGAGAATGTTCTGTGTTCTGAAGGAGGAGACCGAGAGAAGGAGGGAGGGATGCAAAGTTTTCAATGCGCTGTGAATTACCCTGCCAGTGAATGGAACGACAGCTGTTTTAATCTCAGCAGCAGGGCCGCTTGGAGGGAGGTGGATGTCACACTTTGTTGACTGGACAATATTGGACTTTTTAAAACGTTGATATCATAATGCATGCTATTGGGGGAAACGTCCTCCTATAGAATACCATCATTCACAAAACCTTTTGACCCACTCTCACATACCCTCTCCCTCTCATACAAACATTAATTTCACACAACACGTGCACTCATTCAGATACGCATTCCCATTCTGTGTGACTCCCAGGACTGTATGGAGGAGATCAACCTCTTCAGTGAGAATAAAACCCACCTGAAGCTGCTTGGAGAGCAGCTCATCACTGCTAGCAACAAGACCAAGGAGACCGAGGTCAACGACAAGCTGAAGGACATCAACGACCGCTGGCAGCATCTGTTTGATCACATAGAGACCAGGTAAGACCACAGTTGGACCTTTACAACTCTCTGACCACAATATTACCGTAATTTCCAGACTATTAAGCGCACCTGAATATAAGCCGCACCCACTGAATTTTTTAAAATATATAATTTTGAACATAATTAAGCCGCACATATCTATAAGACGCAGGTGCCTACTGGTACATTGAAACAAATGAACTTTACACAGGCTTTAACGAAACACGGCTTGTAACAAAAATAAATAGGCTTTAACGAAACACGGCTTGTAAAAAAAAAAAAAAATTAGCAGTAAGCTTTAGTTGTCTTTTTGCACTGAGTCAATTCCTCACGCTGCTGTTTCCAACGTCTTATCATCGACTCATTAAGACCAAGCTCCCGTGCAGCAGCTCTATTTCCTTTTCCAACAGCCAGATCAATCGCCTTCAACTTGAAAGCTGCATCATATGCATTTCTCCGTGTCTTTGCCATGATGAGGGTGACAAAATGACTACCGTAATCAGAATGATGGGAAGTTTGAGAGCGCTCGATTTAATCTAAAAGGTAAACAAAAAAGTTGTTTGACTTTAACCCGTTCGGCAATTTCATTGGTCTAATGAAAGCTTCATGCCGCCAAAAAAACTGAGCACGTCACAGAATGTGTTTTTTTTTTAATTTTTTTTATTGAAAGCGGGAAAAATCCATATATTAGCCGCGACATTGTTTAAGCCGCGAGGTTCAAAGCCTGGGAAAAAAGTTGCGGCTTATAGTCCGGAATTTACGATAGCTTGGTTAGGGCATATCGAGTACATAGTATATCACTCTTGAAAATGGATTGATTTCTCTTTGTCATTCAAAACAAGACAGAGGATGTATTACAGCAACGCATCATTGTAAGACCGTGGTCCGACGCTGTCAGAACTGGTTCTACCACTAGGGTTAGGTGAGGACAGGCCAGGGTAGAACAGCTGCTGCTGCTGCAATGTTCCAAGCTTTGAGATTATAACAGGGAAAGCTTCAGAGAGCCATCACAGGGATATAGTTATTAATCCAGAAACATTAATCCCAATCCAACACAGAGTGGAATGAAGAGAACTGCTGAAATACCTTTACACAGGCTTACCTCTTATGTGTCATCATACAGCATGATGCAATTATTGATGGTACATGCGTGTCTCGGAAAGCAGTAAACACATGATCTATTTAGAGGAATATCAAGGCGGATATATAGAATACCATAGGACTAATGAGATTGAAAACAATATGTTTTAATCTAATGCATCAGGGAGGACTGGTGTATTATTGTAACGTTCGTTGTGAGGAATGGACCAAGGCGCAGCAGGTTGAGTAGTCATAATGAACTTTTAATGTGAACACTTATTAACAAACAAAAAACAACAAAACGATGAAAAAAAAAAAAAAACAGTCTTGACGACAACATACAGCAAAACAAGAACAACCTCCCACCAACTACAACCACAAACACATACCTATTTATAGGACTCTCAATCAGGGGCAACTAGAAAACACCTGCCTCCAATTGAGAGTCCACACCCCAATTACCTACACATAGAAATAGACTAAACTAGATAGAACAATGAAATACATAAACATAGAACAGTGACCAAAAACCCCGGAACACATAAATCAACTACCCCTCTACATAGACACACACCCCGAACCACATAAACCAAATACCCCCTGCCACGTCCTGACCAAACAACAATAACAAATAACCCCTATACTGGTCAGGACATGACAGTACCCCCCCCAAAGGTGCAGACCCCGGATGCACCTCACACAAATAACCAACAAATAACCCCCAAAACAAAATAAATCCCAAAAGTACATGGGAGCAACACCCCCCCTAACCCCAATACTCCCTCGTCAGGAGGTGGCTCAGGAGCTGGATGCAGACCCCACTCCACCCCTGGCTCACTCCACTCACATACTGTCTCTACAGCGATGTCCCTCTCTGTCGACCCCAGACTGTAGGGCGACTCTAGGAGCTCTGGACTGTAGGGCGACTCTAGGAGCTCTGGACTGTAGGGCGACTCACTCGGTTCCGGACTGTAGGCAGACTCACTCGGTTCCGGACTGTAGGCAGACTGACTCGGTTCCGGACTGTAGGCAGACTCACTCGGTTCCGGACTGTAGGCAGACTCACTCGGTTCCGGACTGTAGGCCGACTCACTCGGTTCCGGACTGTAGGCAGACTCACTCGGTTCCGGACGTGGCGCTCACCGGCGCGAGGCCGACTCACTCGGTTCCGGACTGTAGGCCGACTCACTCGGTTCCGGACTGTGGGCCGTTTCTCTCGGTTCCGGACTGTGGGCCGTTTCTCTCGGTTCCGGACTGTGGGCCGTCTCACTCGGTTCCGGACTGTGGGCCGTCTCACTCGGTTCCGGACTGTGGGCCGTCTCACTCGGTTCCGAACAGTGGGCCGTCTCACTCGGTTCCGAACAGTGGGCCGTCTCTCTCGGTTCCGAACAGTGGGCCGTCTCTCTCGGTTCCGAACAGTGGGCCGTCTCTCTCGGTTCCGGACAGTGGGCCGTCTCTCTACGGGGCACTGTCACCGGAAGTCCTGGACGAGGCACTGTCGCCGGAAGTTCTGGACGAGGCACTGTCACCGGAAGTTCTGGACGAGGCACTGTTGCCGGAAGTTCTGGACGAGGTACTGTTGCCGGAAGGCCTGGTGCGTGGGGCTGACCCAGGACGTGCCAGACTAAGGACACGCACCACAGGGCTAGTACGAGGAACAGGGACAGGACGAGCTGGACCTGCCTCCAATTGAGAGTCCACTCCCCAATTACCTACACATAGAAATAGACTAAACTAGATAGAACATAGAAATACATAAACATAGAACAGTGACAAAAAACCCCGGAACACATAAATCAACTACCCCTCTACATAGACACACACCCCGAACCACATAAACCAAATACCCCCTGCCACGTCCTGACCAAACTACAATAACAAATAACCCCTATACTGGTCAGGACGTGACAATTATGAGACTATGATGCTATTCCAAGTGTAGTCTTCTTGTAACGATTCACCTTGCATCTGATGAACACTAGGCTTGTCAGTGTGTTGTGTGCAGAGGGTTAAAACTGTGTCATCCTTAATGTGTTTTCTTTTTCCACTAACAAGATTTATTTCCGAGATGGCAATCATTAGGTGAAGTGTTTCGAACTCTGGTCACTGATGTGGCCTTGTTTTCTCTTGGCATCATCGGTATAATGATGTCTGCAGTCTTCTCTGCTGCGGCCTGTTTACAAGCCTCTGCTAGAATATTTTTAAGAGGCTTTTGAGTCATTCTCATCATCCAAGCTTTTTGCATTGCATGTTAGTTAGTAGCATTCATTCAATTGCTATTCATTATTGAGGGTAGCATATAGTTCACTGGCATTAGATCTCCAGAGAGAAGTAGGTTATTCAATCTATTCTGGCGTCATTGCTGTTGTTCACAGGCAGGCACTACTATAGCCTATACTAGCCCCCCACCCCCAAGTGGATAATTGGAAACTCAGAGGCCCCACTTGTCAGAGAGAGCCAGCTGACCTGCTCTTAAGTGGAATGTTTTTACTCTGGCCACAGGGGCCAGATATACAGAGTCACTGCGAAGGGGAGGAAGGGGGATGACTTATCCTCCATGAGAATGAGGGATTTAGCTGGGCCATATGGTGGCTGTTCTTGGCTCTCTCTAACATGGTGTCCAGCTGCCTTGTCTTTCTCTCACTAACAGGAGTCTGCCTGCATAGCAACAACAGGAAGAGGGAGGAGTTTCTATTTGAGTGATATTCTGGACTTGTCTATGGACATGTGGACCAAGTGTGAGTGAGGGTTCTCTCTATGAATGACAGGGAGCCTAAAGTTTGAGGTCTTTAGGATTGCGGGTAGATATAGGATGGAATAACACAGAGAATGGACGGCAGTCTGCTCAGCCCACTAACACACTGTCCTTTAAGCCAACCTTGCATGGATGTCTTATCCAGTTAATGAGCTAGTTAGTACATTCTGTCACTTAGTACTGGTCCATGTGGCGCTATGCAAAGGAATGTGTGGACCCCTAGTTTAGCCTACATATTCTGCCGCTATTCCAGAGACATGGTGTAAAAGTTGGGATGAAATGATTCCGTCTTAGAGCGCATGAGGACAGGATTTGGGCCTCAGTCTCCATGGTCGTTTTGTAGCTGTAACCCCCTGTAAGCAGATAAACGTGAGGAATGTCTGCCTGTTGCACTTGAACAAGCTGCTTAACGCGATGTGGAAACCATTTAGCCTGGTGCTATGTCTCTGCCCTGAGTTCCCTCTCACGACATGTACATGGCAGTGTGTATGGCAGTCAGCCAACGGTTACAGTGATATATTCTTGTGAGTTCTCCGCTCACTCTACTTAGGTTCAAGAGAAAAATATCAAGTTTGTTCTGTGAGCATAAACTCTTAATTTCTGGTACAAACATGCTCAATTACCTTCTAGTTTTATCAAAGGAGTTTCCCCATAATAAGGCTTTAATTTCACCACAACAAGAGGGGAAGGCTACAATTGGCTGTGTGTGTCGTATAGACTAGAGCACTAAGGCTACAATTGGCTTTGTGTGTTGGGGGGAAAAGTTAGAGGGCTACAATTGGCTTTAGATCAGTAGGTAAGTGAGAGAGAGGGAGGTGAAAGAGAGATACAGGGTAATAAGAGAGAGAGAGAGATAAAGAGGGAGGGGAGATGACGGGATAGCCCCGGGCCCTCAATTAGCCTCCTCACGGCCCGTTCAGCCAGGACGTCCTGTCAGCTCCACTTCCCATCATCTCCGGTCATCCCATGATGCACTATAATCCTGTGTACAGGTGGTACACAACCTTCCCTCACCAAGACCAGAGCATGCCATCATTGCAATAGCATACATGTGTATAGTATTTCACAATTTCAGTCAAAGTCTAATCCTAAAGTCTTCAATGATGCCTACACTGTAGATCTATTGCATTATTAAGCAATGAGTGGTCTTAACTCTGCTATGTGTTGCTCATCGGCCTCATAAAGTTGCTCATTGCTCATCGGCCTCATAAAGGGGATTTGAAGGGGATCCTTCATTTTATCATGCTTACAACAGGAAGTGTTGTAACTGAGTTGATTTGGAGGTTTGCAGTTCATGTTGGCCTATCATAGGGTCCTGAAATGTGTCACCTATTTGGATGAGTGCTTATTACAGACAGGGGACATTTCAGAGTGGTGATGAGTGAGGACCGTGCCTCAGCCTGTGCCTGGGCGGACCCAGTGCAGTGTGATATGGAAGATTAGTGAAAGTTGACTTGGTGAAGATTAGATGCGCTGACACTGGCTCAGGCTCACCGGTCGCCTTTGTCCCCCAAAACAAACTGGGTGCTTCGTCACCCTGTCCAGCAGCTGCCGTCTGCTGACACAAGGCATTGTGTTATCCGTAGGGCCCGTAGCCCCAGCTTCCCCTACCCAAGGCCCCAAGGCCCCCGCACTCCTCACTATTGTCTGAGCTAGGGGCGTGTGAGGCAGATGTTTTGTTGAAACAACCCCCTCTACGCCAGGAGTCAGCTCAGTGCTCACAAATCGACTTCCTTTGTTTACCAAGTCTGAAGAAACAGGGATTTGAGTTATATCTCTGTTTTTCTTTGCTGTAAGTACAGAATTCAGCATGTTTTATTCAATATTTGAGTACGGCTGTTAAAAAAGCACTTCTTTGGCCATTCGTCTCCCCTTTATGGTTGAAGTTCCTGTAGCCATGGCGATGCAGTATATCTCAAAGAACTTCGGCATCAGGTTGCCAGCTCAGTTGCCATGGTGATTGGTTGAGTTCAGACAAGGGGGTGCAAAATAGAGTTGTCTGTCTGAGGGTGTGTGTCAGGGGTTGGGGGGTTGTGTGTGTGTGTGTGTGTGTGTGTGTGTGTGTGTGTGTGTGTGTGTGTATGTGTGTGTGTGTGTGTGTGTGTGTGTGTGTGTGTGTGTGTGTGTGTGTGTGTGTGTGTGTGTGTGTGTGTGTGTGTGTGGAGAAGGGAGTAGTCTGATGATAATAATGGGTATTGAGTCATAGATTGGATTACTGTTCAGCAATTATATTATATTGAACCATAGCAAGTTTCTTAGCATAACAGACTCATGAGCTGTCATAAAGGTGACAGCATGCAACATGCTCAGACAGTGGGTAACTAAAGTGAACCTTTTCAAGACTTTGTGGGAGACACAGTTACACAGTAACATACTTAACATGCCACAGGGATTTGTCTCTTATCTCATTACAAAGTGAATGTAAGACTTAATGTTGTATAGGATTCCTCCGTGAGAGACATCTGTCTTATGACAGATGAAGGGCTTACCCTGACTTTTCTATGTAAATTGGTGTCACTAGATATTTCAAGAGTTGCTGGGTATTGCTCTATGCTGTTCTTTGTATGGTGTCTTTAATTGCTTGGGTGAATGACAGATATACTGTAGGTGGGAGTTAAGCAGTGTTTTCTGGCAGGCAGCACTGCGTCTCTGGTCTTGCCCTTGTTGACTGTTGGGCGACTGCAGCCCAAGATGCCCACCTGTCAGTGTGGTGGCAGTAACAGTAATAGTAACGGTAACAAAAACATTAACGTTAACAGTAACTGTAGTAGTAACAGTAACAGTAGTAGTAACAGTAACAGTTACAGTAGTAGTAACAGTAGTAGTAGTAGTAACAGTAGTAGTAACAGTAACAGAAACAGAAACAGTAACAGAAACAGAAACAGTAGTAGTAACAGTAACAGTAGTAGTAACAGTAACAGAAACAGTAACAGTTACAGTAGTAGTAACAGTAACAGTTACAGTAGTAGTAACAGTAACAGTAGTATTAACAGTAACAGTAGTAGTAACAGTAACAGTTACGGCAGTAGTAGTAGTAGTAGTAACAGTAGTAGTAACAGTAGTAGTAACAGTAGTAGTAATAGTAACAGAAACAGAAACAGTAACAGTAGTAGTAACAGTAACAGAAACAGAAACAGTAACAGTAGTAGCAACAGTAGTAGTAGTAGTAACAGTAACAGTAGTAGTAAGAGTAACGGAGTCAGTAGTAACGGAGTCAGTAACAGTAGTAGTAACAGTAACAGAAACAGAAACAGTAACAGTAGTAACAGTAACAGTAGTAGTAGTAACAGTAACAGTAGTAGTAACAGCAGTAACAGTAGTAGTAACAGTAGTAGTAACAGACAGAAACAGTAACAGTAGTAGTAGTAACAGTAACAGTAGTAGTAACGGTAACAGTAGTAGTAATAGTAACAGTAGTAGTAGTAGTAGTAGTAGTAGTAACAGCAACAGTAGTAGTAGTAGTAGTAACAGCAACAGTAGTAGTAGTAACAGTGACAACAGTAACAGTAGTAGTAGTAACAGTAACAGTAGTAGTGGTAGTAGTAACATTAGTAGTAGTAGTAGTAACAGTGGTAACAGTAGCAGTAGTAACAGTAACAGTAGTAGTGGTAGTAACAGTAACAGGAGTAGTGGTAACAGTAACAGGAGTAGTGGTAACAGTAACAGGAGTAGTGGTAACAATAACAGTAGTAGTAGTAACAGTAACAGTAGTAGTAGTAGTAACAGTAACAGTAGTAGTAGTAGTAACAGTAACAGTAGTAGTAACAGAAACAGTAGCATTAACAGTAGTAACAGTAGTAACAGTAGTAGTAGTAGTAGTAGTGGTAGTAACAGTAGTAGTAGTAACAGTAACAGTAGTAGTAGTAGTAGTGGTAGTAACAGTAGTAACAGTAGTAGTAGTAACAGTAGTAGTAGTAGTAACAGTAGTAGTAGTAACAGTAGTAGTAGTAACAGTAGTAGTAGTAACAGTAACAGTAAAAGTAGTAACAGTAACAGTAGGAACAGTAACAGTAGTAACAGTAACAGTAGTAACAGTAACAGTAGTAGTAGTAGTAACAGTAACAGTAGTAGTAACAGTAGTAGCAGTGACAGTTTAAGTAGTAACAGTAACAGTAGTAGCAGTAACAGGGTGTGTGTGTGTGTGTGTGTGTGTGTGTGTGTGTGTGTGTGTGTGTGTGTGTGTGTGTGTGTGTGTGTGTGTGTGTGTGTGTGTGTGTGTGTGTGTGTGTGTGTGTGTGTGTGTGTGTGTGTGTGTGTGTGTGTGTGTGTGTGTGTGTGTGTGTGTGTGTGTGATATGTAAGTACATTTCCCTGTGTCCGTGCATATTGCTGAGGAGAGGCGCTGGTCTAGTCTGGTCCAGCGAGGCTGAGGGAGGGGGGAGGGGACAGGCTGACTGCGGAGAGTATGAGGCAGGCAGAGCGGGGGGAAGCGCTTGCTAACGGGTGAACCGCCGTGGAGTAGCCTCCTCACTAGCCCAGCCGTAAGTACCTTTCTCTCCCTAATCCCCCAGCCCTCACGCTCCTACACACAGCAAGCATGGGACTCAATAGGTGGCTGTGTTAAAGAGGAGTGGAAAAGGGTGTTGTGTTGTGTCTGTGTGAGAGTGAGAGAGAGAGGGAGGGAGAGATGGAGAGCAAGAATGAGGGGGGATGGGCTGTGCTTTGTCAGTGCATGCAAGTAGCAGCCACAGCCGCAGCTTTTGCCATTCAGACTCAGCGTGATGGCTAACACAAGCCTGGCTCATTGTGTATTTTTGCATGGTGTCAGTGTATGTTTATTTGCCATTCATGTTCAGACAGAGTTGTCCGTAGCTCCAGTCTGTCTCAGTATGGTGCATGTTATTCATTCAGTCTCTCCTCCACTACCAGGCATCATCCTCAGGTACACAGAACCTTAATCCACCCCAGCCTGCAGCAGTATTCTCGGGATGCCTCAGTGATGAACACAATTACTCAGCCAAAAATAGCCACATAACACTGTATGTCTGTCTGTCTTCCTCTCTCTCTCTCTCTCTCTCTCTCTGTTGCTCTTTCTCAGCAGATCAGTTTAGAATTGGAGTCTGTACCTTGTCTATGCGGGTGGAATGACAACAGTTATGAGCAAGCCTGATAGCAGCATGTTTCTGGTTTTTCTCTTGTGTTGCATCAGATCTCTGGTTTGCTAGTCAGGTTACAAGCACCGGTCGGGCACCTTGCATTACAATGGTGGTGTCTCATAGCTGAGGGAGTAAGTGGATATCTCTCTGGACCGTATAGTGAAGAGTCCAGCTTAGTGGTCAAGCTGTGTAGTAGACATGCACAGGTTTGTTTGTGGGAGATTCCAGTGGAATGCTCACTGGCGGGTCACATGACAGTGGAATGCTCTTCATGCATTGTGTCACCTCCTGCAGAGGAATGCACTGATTTAGGTCATTGACCAGTGAGTGGAAATGGAATCGCAGTGTAGTGCTCTACATTTTTGTCAGACGTCATTCAGAGGACCGTGCTGATATAGGTCGTGCTCTAATGTAGGGATGGGCAACTGGCGGCCCCCCTTTTGTAGGCCTAGATTCTACAAGTGTCAACTCTATTGGAGGGATGTGACACCATTCTTCCATGAGAAATCCGTCATTTGGTGTTTTGTTGATGGTGGTGGAAAATGCTGTCTCAGGCACCGCAACAGAATCTCCCATAAGCGGTCGATTGGGATGTGAATTGCTTAATTAACTGAGGAACCACACCTGTGTGGAAGCACCTGCTTTCAATATACTTTGTATCCCTTGTTTACTCAAGTCTTTCCATTATTTAGGCAGTTACAGTGTATCTGGCTTCAATGCCATTGCTTGGGAGAGATAGTAAATAGGTGAATAATTGTGCCACTGGTGACAAACAGGATGAAGAAACTTCCTGATTTCACTGATTTGATTGGTCGATTGATTTATTTATTGATTCATTGATTGACTGACTAACTGATTAGATTGACTCCCCAGGGTGAGGAAGCTAAAGGAGACTCTGGTGACAGTGCAGCAGCTGGATAAGAATATGAGCAACCTGCGGACGTGGCTGTCACGGATCGAGGCCGAGCTGGCCAAGCCCGTGGTCTACAGCGTCTGCCACAGTGATGAGATCCAGAGGAAGCTGGCTGAGCAGCAGGTGGGTACCAGGGGCCAGGTGTCAGACACTCCATACACTAACCACAAACCACCATTCAGTACAGGCTGTTTAACATGAACTGCATATGTTTAGTTTATATAGTCTCTGTGGGTCAGAAAGCTGAGGGGAGGAATGTAGAGTGAAATACTTTTGAATGTGGTATGCTGTATTGGAGTCCCAGCGGGTTACAGAGAGCAGGAACTGTTAGGAGACATGCTATCTCACCAGTGGGGGGAGATGTGCTGTAATGAAGCTACTGTAGGTTTCCGAGAGCTAAGAATGCAGGTGGAAATGGACTTTAGCCTTAATAGTCCTGCTTCCCGCTTCCTACGCATGTTCTTTGGGAGCAGTGTAATGGAGCCGTGCTTCATAGAGAGGGAAAAACAGTCTCCTGCGGCTCCTGAGAAAGGGCTATTCTGGTCATTACAGAGAGTGAGGGAACACTCAGATGCATTTGGAAATGACACTTACATTGCTGTGCTCTCCAGGCCTCCAGGTTTGGCCAGGGCAACGGCAGATTCCAGAGAACAAACCGCAGCTTCTGAAAGATTCTATTGTTCTGACAGGAGATGTGTTGTGGAGGTTGAGGACTTACTTCAAAAGCAATGGGTGTTACTCAGGTGTATCTAAACAGTTGTCTATATCTTCCTGTGTCTGTATGCAGGATTTGCAGCGGGACATTGAGCAGCACACGGAGGGCGTAGCGTCAGTTCTGACTCTCTGTGATGTTCTTCTCCACGATGCTGATGCCTGTGGGAGCGACACAGAGAACGACTCCATCCAACAGACCACCCGTAGCTTGGACCGCCGCTGGAGGAACATCTGTGCCATGTCCATGGAGAGGAGGATGAGGTGAGGCATGAACACACACACACACACACACACACACAAATAAACAACTGTCAAAAAGGTAGCCCCTCATATATAGCTTATACATTTTTTCTACAACCTCTTCCTTTTAGGATTGAGGAAACATGGCGACTGTGGTGTAAGTTCCTGGATGACTATTCCCGCTTTGAAGACTGGCTGAGGACAGCTGAGCGCACCGCGGCCAACCCTGTCTCGGCGGATGTCCTCTACACCAGCGCCAAGGAGGAACTCAAGAAGTTTGAGGTCAGCAAAAACACCCATTGATGACCTATGAGCCCTCACACCAAAATATTCTCGACACATCTGCCACTGAACGTTTGAGAAAGCTTTTGGTCAGAGTATTCATTCTGTTTACGAGTAGTCAGGTTCTCATGTGGTGACTAGAGACAATTAACCTTCGGCCTTCCGTGTTTGTATGGATTACTAACAGAGATTAGGCTGGTTAATCTGGGCTCTGCTGAAGCCCTCTCTTTTTCTTGAGAGCAACCAGAATAGCTGTATGACACTATTATTTACCAAATATGATTGTCTTGCTCTTACAGTATGTTTCCATGGCTGAAATTCCGTGATAACCTGATGATAACCTAATGAAGAAAGCTTAGCTGTCGAAACGTTGGTTATTAAATTATTCCATCTGAGCTCCTAGAGTGTGCGGCTCTCCTTTCATTTTTCAAGTGTTCTACTCCGCTAGCCAGCACCTCGCCTAAACAGATGTGCGTTTCTTTAGCCTCCAGATTGACCATGGTTGATATTGAACATTTAATTGACATAATCATGCATGTAATTGTTGAACTATATTGAATAGAGGAATCAATATTTGCGTTGGTTACATGTATTCACCGGGAAGCGTTGCCATGTTTTTCATCTATTCTTAGACTCTAGAGTGCAGAACACATGTTTCTCCAATCAACATCAATCCAATGTCACTCTTAAAATATATTTAATGTCAGTCTTAACCCAGACCTATCTCCCTGCCCCCCTACCCCCTGATTCCACCCCCAGGCATTCCAGAGGCAGGTCCATGAGAGGCTGACCCAGCTGGAGCTGGTCAACAAGCAGTATCGCCGTCTGGCCAGAGAGAACCGCACCGACGCCTCCAGCAAACTCAAAGTCATGGTTCACGAGGGCAACCAGCGCTGGGACAGCCTGCAGAAGAGGGTGTCCGCCATTCTCCGTAGACTCAAGGTGAGAGGGTCAGATGTCAGGGGATAGGGGTTAAGGGTGAGAGGAGTTATCAATATTTCCTCACTGAATCAGTTACCCTAAGGTCAACATCTGAAATTCTGGTGGATAAGGTCAAGTCAGAATGGGAATGTGAACAGATTGGGGTTATTCAAGAGTCACGTAAAAACACGCTCTATCTTATAGTGCTGATGTGTAAGGTCACCAGTGTGCTATTTTAGGTTCTGAGTGTAGATGTGAGTAGTGATCTGAGTGATGCGTTAGCTCAGCATCAGCACTAAGCCTGCTGTATTTAGGTCACCTCTCTGATGGTGAAAAAGCAAGGACAGTCCCGTTGCCAAGCAGCTGTTTCCATTGTGGCATGTGGCTGGAGCCAGATGGAGGATCTTTTTTTAAAGAAGCATCTGATTAGGGACCTTCACTTCTGTCGCCCTCTGACCCTTCCCCACATTGCCTGGACAGAGCAGCTAAATTCTCTCTCTATAGGACATTTCCATATATGCTATGAATATACTTTCTCCTTTGCCAAGAATAAATCCGTTATTCCACATTAGATTGAATGAACTTGCTTTCAATCTAGTTCACTATCAATGCTGATGATTTCTGATTTTGAAATAACAATGCACTGTTATTTCCTATGCTGATTACTGCTGATTTTACTAATCACTCAATTTAAGTGATCCACTAAATCTCTACTAAATGTCTGAATGTTAATCTTCTATTCGGTTGTCCCCTGCAGCACTTTACCTCTCAGAGGGAAGACTTTGAGGGCACACGGGAGGGTATCCTGGTCTGGCTCACTGAGATGGACCTGCAGCTAACCAACGTCGAGCACTTCTCAGAGAGCGACATCGAGGACAAGATGAGGCAGCTCAATGTACGTTGACTCCCACCGGCCACCATAGTCTATCCATCTTCCTTTCCTTTTCCTCTATTCAACTATTGATACGATGTGTTTATGCTTAATGTTTGGCTGGCGGGTTGATAGCTGATCTCTCTCTCTGGTCTCCCCTCCCTCAGGGCTTCCAGCAGGAGATCACTCTGAACACCAATAAGATCGATGCTCTGATCGTGTTTGGGGAGAACCTGATCCAGAAGAGTGCTCCTCTGGACGCCGTGCTAATAGAGGATGAGCTGGAGGAGCTGCACTCCTACTGCCAGGAGGTGTTTGGCAGGGTGGCCCGCTTCCACCACCGCCTCATCAACAGACGCCCGGTCAGTGGGCTGCATCTCCTTTCACCGCAACACTATGACACACTCTACCTCACCTCATTTAACAGTCAAATAGTCATATAACTCCAGTCTGTGAAACTGTGGATATGAATCCATTTCCTTCCTGGACAATTACACTTACAAACAAGATGCTTGTTATGAAAGTATAATTGGAAATGCTATGCATCTACACAGTATGACTGAAGGTTGGTATCCCTACCTCTTTCTCCCTCAGGTTCTGGAGGAGGAGCGGGACCTGTCTGACCGCGACACAGATCTGGAGGACTCAGCGGAGCTGGCTGGAAGTTCCTGGGGGGAGGAAGACGAAGAGGAAAAGGAGGAGGATGAGTCCCGAGTGACGGGCGAGTCATTGGGACGGCAGGCCGTGTGCCGTCTCTTGGCCCCCCCTCTGGAGTGTTCGGGGCGAGAGACCCCGGTCAGCGTGGACTCTATCCCCCTGGAGTGGGACCACACTGTGGATGTGGGGGGATCTTCATCCCATGAGGATGAGGAGGATGCTACCTACTATAGCGCCATGTCAGGTAATGACCACTGATAGACTTCTCTAGTCTCCTGTACCTGGCTTTGTCTCAGTCTTTGTTACCAGGTGAATGAGCATGAATGAAGAAGAGTATGCGGAAGAGGGCCATTCTATCCATAGTGGTCTAAGAGAAGGGTACCTATTGACACCCTTCTTTTGTTGCAGATGTAGAAATCACTGAGAGCTCAGAGTCCTTTGTTAAGGCAACTGCCAAAGCATTGAGAGCAGTCTCGGGTAGGCACTCTGCCTCCTGTCCTGCATGTGTCTGAACTGCTGTGTGGTTATGATGGCCAGGCATGACCCCCCCCCCCCCCCCACTCCCCATCCCAATATCTCAGCTCTGCTATCCCACTTCCCCTGGACATACAGGCCTACAGATTGGTTTTGTACATTATTGGATGTTAATAACACTGTCCCACCACAGGCCTTGACCATGACTTGACCATAACCACCTGCATCTGTATAGCTTCATACACACCACTGCATGATTATACATCACTGGATTTATTGATGGTATTTGTAGATTCACTATTTGATTACTGAGTGTTCTGCATGCATGTAGTCACTTGTCATGGCATTCTCATGGCATCTCCTTTGGTCGAGTGTGCATGTACATTTGGTAAAAAAAAAAAAAATCTGTGTTTTCAGCATAAGTGAATCTCAAAGTGGCCATAGGGGAGCCCAACTGCCCATGACCACTCAGTGAACCTAGAACCATCTTGTCCTAGTCTGACTTGCTTCCTCCTCTTGTTCCCCATCCCAGTGAAGTCGGTGACTGACCCCCCCAGCTGGCACTCCCCTGAGCCACAGGAGAGGAAACATGTTCCCAGGGACATCATCTTGGGCCTGGGCTCCTCTCCCACCCACATCACCAGCACCCCCTTTCACCAGCAGGGCTATGTAAGTCACCATACTGTCTGCCTGTTTCAAAACACACAAATTAAACTGTATATACAGTAACATCATTGGATAAAGACATAACTGTTAGTTGATGATAGTGATGATAGTAGTGACATTGGCATGTCTGTGTCCGTGGGCCAGGTCAAGCTGATGTCAGAGTGCAGTGGCAGTATCGACAGTGTGAAGAGGGTCAAACTGATCTTAAATGACGAGGAGCTGGAGGACCAAGGCCTCACCACGTTAACCACCGCAGACAAACAGACTGGTAGGTGTCATTGATAACACACACTGATCCACAGCCATTTATATTCTGTCTGCTATATCTATATCTGCTAGCCTGGTCCCAGATCTGTTTGTTTTGTGTTGCAAAGTTTGGAAAGACAGCACAAACAGATCTGGGACTAGGCTTTACATCTGCCACAATGGCCTTTATAACCATTGTGACTTGTTGTTATGCAGGTGTGATCGAGCGCTGGGAGCTGCTACAGGCCCAGGCCCTCAGTGACGAGCTATGCATCAAACAGGACCTGCAGCAGTGGCAGAAGCTGAACTCTGACCTCAATGAGATCACTTCCTGGCTGGGCCATGTGCTACCAGAGCTAGAGAGGCTGCAGAGGCTGGCTCCGGCTACCAGCATCCGAGATATGGAGGGCAACATCAGGAGACTCAAGGTGAGGGCCTAAGTATGATACAGCTCCTGTAACGCCAGTGGGGCAACAATAGACAGAAACTAGGGATTTTATTTCATTAGTAAAAGAGATGAATGTGAAACATTCTTTGATTTATGGACAAACAAGAAACACTATTTTCCTCTTCTCTGTCCAGGAGATGCAGAAGACGTTCAACAGCTACAAGTCTCTGATGATCTCCATCAACCTGAGTGGGCAGGACTTCCAGTGTGGGGACAGTGCTGAGCTGCAGGAGCTGCAGGAGGGCCTGAGGACAGCCAATCACAGCTGGACACAGGCCTGCATCGGGCTGGAGAGCTGGGAAGAACGACTGCAGAGCGCACTCATGCAGTGCCAGGTGAGGGAAACAACTCGATACAATACACTCTGAGGTCAAATCTCAAATGATACCGTATTCCCCATAGTACACTACGCATATAGAAATGAAAATCAGTAGATAGTACTGATGTCATCCACATATTCCTATGGAATACTCCTAATGGAGCATGAAGTATTTGAAGCACGCCATATTTCTGAATGGGGCTGAATCAAATATATTTATAACTAAAGTGTCGTTTACACTGCTAGCAAATTAAGCATAGTGGGCATAACAAGCAAGGAGGTGGGCAAAGCCAAGCACAAGCTAGCGAGATCCCAACTACCTCATCCCCATATTGTTATTTATTTATTTTTTGCTCCTTTGCACCCCAATATCTCTACTTGCACATTCATCTTCTGCACATCTATCATGCCAGTGTTTAATTGCTAAATTGTAATTACTTTGCCACTACGGCCTATTTATTGCCTTACATACCCTTATCTTACCTTATTTGCACACACTGTATATATATATTTTTTCCTATTGTGTTATTGATTGTATGTTTGTTTATTCCATGTGTAACTCTGTGTTGTTGTTTGTGTCGCACTGCCTTGCTTTATCTTGGCCAGGTTGCAGTTGTGAATGAGAACTTGTTCTCAACTGGCCTACCTGGTTAAATAAAGGTTAAATAAATAAATAAATAAATAAATATATTTTTTACTTTGGAAAAGCGTCAAGTCTATAAAACTTTGTTTATAAAATATTCTAGTTTTGGGAACAGAAAAACATATTGAGATCAGAAGTTTCATCGATGAGAGAATTGGCAGAATGTTGGCCCAGTTCTATCCTCTCCCACTACTCGCAGCTGGACTTCCTCTCACTACCATATTTGGTGCTAACGATTGTGGTGAAAGTGGCCGTAACTAGCAAAGGATCATGGTCGATGTAGTTGTTTTCATCTTGCCTGAGAAATTCAACCGGGAGCCTCCTCGTTGCCTGTGGTTGATCTCTGTCAGAACGACAAATGACGACACGTACAGTGAGCTCCAAAAGTATTGGGACAGTGACCGTTTTTTGAGGGGTTGTGTTATCTGTGTTATCTGTGCTCTGGCACCTTGAATTTGAAATCATGCCATGACTGTCAGGTTTAATTTGACGCTATTTTCATCCATATCGGGTGAACGTTTAGAAATTACAGCACTTTTAATACATTTTAGGTGGCCAAAAGTATTGGGACAAATTCACTTACTGTACCAGGCAACAGTTTGGACACACCTACTCATTCCAGGGGTTTTCTTTATTTTTACTGTGAGGAGGAGGTGCGATGGTGTGGGGGTGCTTTTCTGGTGACAGTGTCAGAGAATTATTTAGAATTCAAGGCTTTTGGGATGAGTTGGACAGCAGAGTGAAGGAAAAGCAGCCAACAAGTGCTCAGCACATGTCAAATCAAATCAAATTTTATTGGTCACATACACATGGTTAGCAGATGTTAATGCGAGTGTAGCGAAATGCTTGTGCTTCTAGTTCCGACCATGCAGTAATATCTAACAAGTAATCTAACAATTTCACAACAACTACCTTTTACACACAAGTGTAAAGGAATGAATAAGAATATGTACATATAAATATATGGATGAGCGATGGCCGAACGGCATAGGCAAAGATGCAGTAGATGGTATAGAGTACAGTATATACATATGAGATGACTAATGTAGGGTATGTAAACATTTTATAAAGTGGCATTGTTTAAAGTGACTAGTGATACATTTATTTCATCCAATTGTTTAATATTAATTGGCTAGAGATTTGAGTCAGTATGTTGGCAGCAGCCACTCAATGTTAGTGATGGATGTTTAACAGTCTGATGGCCTTGAGATAGAAGCTGTTTTTCAGTCTCTCGGTCCCAGCTTTGATGCACCTGTACTGACCTCGCCTTCTGGATGATAGCGGGGTGAACAGGCAGTGGCTCGGGTGGTTGTTGTCCTTGATGATCTTTTTGACCTTCCTGTGACATCGGGTGGTGTAGGTGTCCTGGAGGGCAGGTAGTTTGCCCCCAGTGATGCGTTGTGCAGACCTCACTATCCTCTGGAGAGCCTTACGGTTGTGGGCGGAAAAGTTGCCATACCAGGCGGTGATACAGCCCGACAGGATGCTCTCGATTGTGCATCTGTAAAAGTTTGTGAGTGTTTTTGGTGACAAGCTGTTGCGCCTTCTTCACCACGCTGTCTGTGTGGATGGACCATTTCAGTTTGTCCGTGATGTGTACGCCGAGGAACTTAAAACTTTCCACCTTCTCCACTACTGTCCCGTCGATGTGGATGGGGGCTGCTCCCTCTGCTATTTCCTGAAGTCCACGATCATCTCCTTTGTTTTTCTGACTTTGAGTGTGAGGTTATTTTCCTGACACCACACTCCGAGGGCCCTCACCCACCTCTCTTAGGCCGTCTCATCGTTGTTGGTAATCAAGCCTACCACTGTAGTGTCGTCTGCAAACTTGATGATTGAGTTGGAGGCGTGCATGGCCACGCAGTTATGGGTGAACAGGGAGTACAGGAGAGGGCTGGGAACGCACCCTTGTGGGGCCCCAGTGTTGAGGATCAGCGGGGTGGAGATGTTGTTTCCTACCTTCATCACCTGGGGGTGGCCCGTCAGAAAGTCCAGGACCCAGTTGCACAGGGTGGGGTCAAGACCCAGGGTCTCTAGCTTAATGACGAGTTTGGAGGGTATTATGGTGTTAATACATCTAGACGTTCCGCTAGCGGAACACCTGCTCCACTATCCAATGATAGGCGTGGCGCGAATTACAAATTCCTCAAAAATACAAAAACTTCAATTTTTCAAACATATGACTATTTCACAGCATTTTAAAGACAAGACTCTCCTTTATCTAACCACACTGTCCGATTTCAAAAAGGCTTTACAGCGAAAGCAAAACATTAGATTATGTCAGCAGAGTACCCAGCCAGAAATAATCAGACACCCATTTTTCAAGCTAGCATATAATGTCACAAAAACCCAGAAGACAGCTAAATGCAGCACTAACCTTTGATGATCTTCATCAGATGACACACCTAGGACATTATGTTATACAATACATGCATGTTTTGTTCAATCAAGTTCATATTTATATCAAAAAACAGCTTTTTACATTAGCATGTGACGTTCAGAACTAGCAGGGGGGCGGGGGGCAAACTTCCGGGGAATTTACTAACAATTTACTAAATTACTCACGATAAACGTTCACAAAAAGCATAACAATTATTTTAAGAATTATAGATACAGAACTCCTCTATGCACTCGATATGTCCGATTTTAAAATAGCTTTTTGGTGAAAGCACATTTTGCAATATTCTAAGTACATAGCCCAGCCATCACGGGCTAGCTATTTAGACACCCGGCAAGTTTAGCCTTCACCAAAATCAGATTTACTATAACAAAAATGTTATTACCTTTGTTGTCTTCGTCAGAATGCACTCCCAGGACTGCTACTTCAATAACAAATGTTGGTTTGGTCCCAAATAATCCATCGTTATATCCGAAGGGCGGCGTTTTGTTCGTGCGTTCTAGAAACTATCCAAAATGGTAAATCAGGGTCGCGCGCATGGCGCAATTCGTGACAAAAAAAATCTAAATATTCCATTACCGTACTTCGAAGCATGTCAACCGCTGTTTAAAATCAATTTTTATGCAATTTATCTCGTAAAAAAGCGATAATATTCCGACCGGGAATCTCCATTTCGGCAAACAGAGGAAAAATCACAAAGACGGGGCCGGCCAGTGCACACGCCTAAGCCCACAGTCCCTTGATCGGCCACTTGAGAAAGGCGATAATGTGTTTCAGCCTGGGGCTGGAATGACGACATTCAGGTTTTTCCTGGGCTCTGAGAGCCTATGGAAGACGTAGGAAGTGTCACGTTAGAGCAGAGATCCTTTGTAATACATAGAGATGGCAAAGAAGTTCAAGAAATGGTCAGACAGGCCACTTCCTGTAAAGGAATCTCTCAGGTTTTGACCTGCCATTTGAGTTCTGTTATACTCACAGACACCATTCAAACAGTTTTACAAACTTTGGAGTGTTTTCTATCCAAAGCCAATAATTATATGCATATTCTAGTTACTGGGCAGGAGTAGTAACCAGATTAAATCGGGTACGTTTTTTTATCCAGCCGTGAAAATACTGCCCCCTAGCCATAACAGGTTAAATGCTGAGCTATAATCGATGAACAGCATTCTTACATAGGTATTTCTATTGTCCAGATGGGTCAGGGCAGTGTGATTGCGTCGTCTGTGGACCTATTGGGGTGGTAAGCAAATTGGAGTGGGTCTAGGGTGTCAGGTAGGGTGGAGGTGATATGATCCTTGACTAGTCTCTCAGAGCACTTCATGATGACGGAAGTGAGTGCTACGGGGCGATAGTCGTTTAACTCAGTTACCTTAGCTTTCTTGGGAACAGGAACAATGGCGGCCCTCTTGTGGGAACTCCTTCAAGACGGTTGGAAAAGCATTTCTTATGAAGCTGGTTGAGAGAATGCCAAGAGTGTGCAAAGCTGTCATCAAGGCAAAGGGTGGCTGAAGAATCAAAAATGTAAAATATATTTAGATTTGTTTAACACTTTTTTTGGTTACAACATGATTACATATGTGTTATGTCATAGTGTTGATGTCTTCACTATTATTATACAAAATAGAAAATAGTAAAAATAAAGAAAAACCCTTGAATGAGTAGGTTTGTCCAAACTTTTGATTGGTACTGTATATCAAATCAAATTTTTATCAAATCAAATTTTGTTGGTCATATACACATTTTTAGCAGATGTTATTGCGGGTGTAGTGAAATGCTTGTTTATTATATGTGTATTAAAGTAATCAAAAGTTAAGTATTTGGTCCCATATTCATAGAACGCAATGACTACATCAAGATTGTGACTCTACACATTTGTTGGATACATTTGCTGTTTGTTTTGGTTGTGTTTCAGATGCTTTTGTGACCAATTTTGGAGTCACTTTTATTGTAAATAAGAATAGAATATGTTTCTAAACACTTCTACATTAATGTGGATGCTACAATGATTACGGATAGTCCTGAATATTGATGAGTGAGAAAGTCACAGATGCACAAATATCAAACCCCCAAGACATGCTAATCTCTCACCAACAGGTGATGTCATCATTGTTTGTGGGGGTATGATATTTATACCTCTGCAACTTTCTCACTCGTAATTATTCATGATTCATTCAGGACTATCTGTAATCATGGTAGCATCCACATTAATGTAGAAGTGTTTAGAAACATATTCTATTCTTATTTACAATAAAAGTGACTCCAAAATGACACAATACATTATTTACCATTAACACAATCAAAGCAAACAGCAAATGTATCCAACAAGTTTGTAGAGTCACAAGCTTGATGTAATCATTGCATGCATGATTAAAAAAAAAATGCTAGGAACATGGGACCAAATACTACACTTTTGACTACTTTATTACACCTATAAGTGAATTTGTCCCAATACTTTTGGTCTCCTAAAATGGGATGACTATGTACAAAAAAGAGCTGTAATTTCTAGACGGTTTACCCGATATAGATGAAAATACCTTCAAATTAAAGCTGACAGTCTGCACTTTAACCTCATAGTTGTTGTATAATTTCAAATCCAAAGTGCTGGAGTACAGCGAGCCAAAACAACAAAACATTTGTCACTGTCCCAATACTTTTGGAGCTCACTGTAGTAGTCATCATTGATCACTATTAAATTAAATATCTCGATTTGCAGCGAACTTTAAAACAATTCACTGTGAGGATCAAACTTGATCATAATGAACACATTTAGAGCTAAAAACGGGTGTCTAATGCATTTTATTTGGCCGTTCTGGCAATCGTAATTTACATAGGCTTTCTAGGACACACCAGGGCTTTTGGCACCGCTAGTCAGAGCTCGTGACTTCACATTTCAGACCAAACACTGAGGGCATGGCACTACGTCCTATGGCTCGGGTCAAATGGAGCACACTATGTAGGGAATTGGACGTCATTTAAGACACCTAAAAATAAAAAACAATGGATAAGACTAACCTTGTCCTATTGACCTCTGACCTATCTGTTTAGGAGTTCCATGAGACGCTGCACTCCATGTTGCTGTGGCTGGCCAGGGCTGAGAGCACACACTACGCCGTCAACATCCATGACCGGTTTGCACAGCACTCTGTCCTGCTGGAGCACAGAGACACACTCATGGTGAAGAAGGGAGAACAAGCTTCCATAGAAACGTTTAGCATCAAATAACAGAGCATAGTGGACAATATATCCTAATATATAGTATAGCTGCTAGTATGGCGTAGAAAGGTTCACAAGCTGGCATACTTTTATGTGCACAGAGCAATTTGAAAGAGAATAAGCTTGATTATAGGATAGAGCTGACCTATAAGTTGTAATAGTTACTGTAGTTGTCCTACTGTTCGAGCGTGCTGACTGAGGCCTGGTCTCTCTTGCGCCTCCTGCCATGTTGCAGGCCCTGGAGGAGGAGTTGCGTGGGCGCCAGCAGCAGGTCTCCTCCCTTCAGGAGATCTCCTCCCAGCTCCTCCTGGAGGCCACGGCTGAGGACACCGTCGAGGCAAAGGAGAAGGTCCACGTTATCGGCAACAAGCTCCGACTACTACTGCGCCAGGTGGCCAATGACCTGCACATCCTGCAAGGCAGGCTGGTACGTCAACATTGGGTTATTTACCTATGCAATACCAGGACCCCATCATTAATTTTTTTTTGTGAATAGGGTTTATGTGCTGTGGTGCAGTCATTGACAGTATTATTATTATTTTTATTGTTGGTAGTGTCAACAGGTTTGGTGTGTCTGTCTCTCTGACTGATGATGTGACTGTTTGTGTACCGTCTGTGTGTGTCACAGGAATCGTGTCCAACCAGCTCTGAGATGGATAGTGTTGCTCCGGGATCGCTCAGCTCTCAACTCCAGCTGCAGAAGGTACACCTTCATTCACGCATGTAGACTGGTGCTTTAATGCAGAGTATATGCAAATAGTGGCTGACTGCTAGGGTTGTTCACTGTTGGGTTCAATCAAGCCTTCAACGCTATTTACAGTGAACATTCTGTAATAACCATAAATTTAAATACATTTAGCATGTTTTGGCATGTTTACTATGAATCTATTTGAAATGCTATGCTGCATTGACTGGAATGTGATCGAACGGCATGGTATGATGTGTATGTGCATAGGAGAAAGCTGGAATGAGAGCTGCAGGAGTCCAAGACGCAGGCTGCAGAAAGTACGTGCTAATCTAAACGCCTGATCTCACAACTTTCACACCTTTTACACCCTTTTCATTTAACGCTTTTTAACATGTAGGAACAAAATACCTGAGTGATAAGAACAGGGCTTGGGCTTGAATACTGATGTAAATATGTTACCGAGAAAGATTATGCCAATGTCTGTGACTGTCCTCAGACAACTTTTTTTATCCGTTTGACTCTAATGTCCATAGCCGTACTAATGCCTTTCTCACTATCTCTTTCTCCATCGCCAGGGAGGAGAAGGGAGACTCTTCCTCAGCTCGGCCATTCTTCTACAGGGTACTGCGTGCTGCCTTCCCCCTCCACCTGCTCTTCCTGCTGCTGCTGGTGCTGGCTTGCCTGGTGCCTCTGTCTGAAGAGGACTACAGCTGTGCCCTGTCCAACAACTTTGCCCGCTCCTTCTACCCCATGCTGCGCTACACCAACGGCCCCCCGCCCACATGAGACAGCAACAACACCCACCCCCATGCCCCCGCCTTTTAAAGTCCCCATCCACCACTGTCGGAAACGGCCCCGAAAAACACAGACTGGAGCCAAGCGTTCTGTTTCTCCGCTCCAAATGTTTTTTAGAAAAGTTGTCTAAAGTAAAATTGAATTAGGTATTTATGTATACATATTTATATTTAATATATGTTGAGCGCTCATGAAGTTATGCGGCTCTGAAAATAAGAAAATAAGCCATATCATTGGTTTGGTTTTGAAGTAAACATTTTTATATGTAGTGAAGATGATTATTATCCCCATCAAGTTGTTTTCCACATACAAAAAAATATTTCAAAATGATTTTGATAGCTTTGTTTTATCATTACAGATACTGTATACTCATAATGGCAAACTGCAGTTGCTACCAAAGGCTCAGAGTACTGAGGATATTGATCATTACTGTTTCTACCATTTTACTTAGGACAACCAATTGTGGATATCACACATTTTTGTACATATCGACCGAAAACAATTTTGTTTTTTTGTCTGTTTGATTTAGAATCATGTACACTGTGATGTCATTTTCACTGAATTATGGTAGCGAATCAACGGCAAACATGCCTTGCTGTAGTCAGTGCTGTGGAAAATGTGTTTGTTTATAAATATTTTATTTACACTACAGTGTACCTATGATTTTGTGTGTATGAGTGCATTTGTACATAATGGCAAACTACTGACAAAGCAATGGTAAATTATTGACAATGTGTGTGAGCAACCCTATCTCCCAAAGAGGCCTTGTGATTGTGGGCCACCCTGGGCTGATGGGGGACATAGAGTGCGGCTTACAAATCGTTTTAGTACCGGAAAACTAAATCAACAACGTTTGGATGTGCTCCTCTGTTACACTTTTCTTTCCTGCGGTTGAATATTGTGAGTAAAATCTGATGCGGTCATAGCTATAGAATACACTACAGTATATGAATATATAGGTGACATGAACCTGGGCCAGTCAGTGAGCGATTAATGTTGCGGTGTACATGCAGAATCAAAGAGTACGTATAGACTAGAAGGTTTCCTGTCCGTATGCTTTGGCTTTCTTCACAAAGAAGGCTTACTCGTGTAAAAAAATGTGTCAAGTTGGAGCTGATCAGAGAACAGTTAATTTACCTAGCTCCATTAGTGTACATAGTCAAGTCACTTTGTACTGCTCTGTAGTACAATGAAACAAAGAGAAAACAATGGTGTACAGTTGAATACATTTTTTAATGCTTATTTATGGATGATGAATAGCTTGAATTCATTTTTACTTGACAATAAACATTGTTTGCCATAGTCTGTGCTTATGTCAATAGAACTACATTCACATTTTACAGCTGCTTTTAAGATGTTTGGTTGCAATTCCATTGGGGCTAAAATGCCTCTATGACAAGCTCTGTATGTGGATTTTCTATCAATACAAACATGACTGACATTGAACATCAGAAACAGCACAAGCAACAAATCATTACAGGAGGGACAGGGTATGATCAGGATGCATAAGTACAAGTGTGTGAGTTTTAGCAGTTGCTGGTTTTTGTTTGGCTTCTGATCTCTCACACAAACTTGAATGGAGACTAGCAGTCATCTTAAATCAAAGGCCACAAAATTCATCAGATTGAAATGTAGGTTTTTACAATGAGTACATCATAACACATCCCCTCCACACATCCAGCATGAAAAGCCACAGTTACAGTTACTGTACTGTAATAGCAGTATGCACCTTGTGGTATGAGGCAAAGAACACCCACAATCTGATTAAAAAAATGTCAAATGCACATCTCATTGCTATAGTCCTGTTTGATAAATGATGTTCACAGCATGGACTTCATGCACCAATTTCCAAGTAAGCCAGTTACAGTAGGATGGTATGAATTGTTCGCAGACACTGATAAAGGTGAAAAAGTTTAGAAATATATCAAAAGGAGACATTTTGACTGGTAGAGGTTAAAAGATGTACTCATTACTAGCTACATTACCAACTGCATTAATACAAGGACATTACACCAAAAATACAGTCAATTCACTGTTACAAATCATATTTTTTCCATAGACCAAAAACATCCGAAATGGATACAACTGTAATATTTACCTCACAAAGACACATTCTGCAGTCTATAAGAGATTTTACTCTCAGTCAGCCTATTGGGAATGGTGTACACTGTCCCAGAGTGTGGACTTCGGTCAGATCCATCACTTGTCCTATTGTGCCAGTCTGGCTTCTCCTTCAGTCCAGTCATCCCTTTAAGGTGATTTACAGTCTCAGGCAGTCTCCATCCATGTCCCACGCTGTATCCTCTCACTGAGGTACACATCTCCCCTCTCTCAGCTGGCCAGCATCCTGACTGGATGTACCTGGAGAACACATTGGAGTATTGGTGAACATACATTCTACATCTTCAGTGGCTAACCCAACTTCATTAACTTACTAATGCTCTCGAGTGTTTGGCTCTCCTCTGGGTTTTGGAATGGTAGCTGGAGCTGAGTGTCTACAGCAGGAGCTGGTGCTGCTGGGGGCTCTGTGGGGTCGTTGTTAGAGGGGTCATGAGTTGCGGACATACGGCTGCTGTGGGTTGTGTTGGCGTCCAGCATTTCCAAGAGCAGGTCATAGAGCAGCACGACATTCTTCTTCTTCATGCTAGAGAGGTGCTGCATGCCTTTGTTACTAAGGAGACGTGGAGAGAAGGAACAGGGGAATGTCATCTTGATAAACATCCAAAAAAGTACAATGGACAGATCTGCAGGTGTGCTTTTATGTCACTGACTTGACTGAACAGACACTGACACAGTAGACTCTTGTTGCTGCTAGTGAGACATTGCTGTTGCTGTAGCCTACCTGACATGGCGAATGTGTGAGAGCAGCATGAGGAGGTGGGCCAGGCGGGATGACTGCTGCTGGAATGACAGGCCTCGTTTGGAGATGGCCCACACCAGGGCATCCGTCACTGAGTCCAGCAGACGCAGCAGCTTCCCCCTACTCTCCAGATCTTCTGCCCTCTCCGGAGAGGTAGAGCAGATGTCTACAGGTGGACACAAACATAGACCCTATGTAACTATTCATTTATGAAGCAGAATCACTGGCAAACATCCACCTGTCACACTCACATCACAGAGAGCACGTTCACTTACTTTAACTCCATAAACAAAAAATCCTACTATCACTTAACATAATTAATTTGCATTTGAAACACTAGATGGCACTGGTGGGGAGAAAATTCTTCGGCCTACAAACATCTCCTTCATGAATCAGACATTCCAAACAAGAATAGACAAAATGTAGGCCTGAGGAATTGAGACATATCTTACTTCTGTCCAGCAAAACAATTCTGCAATCCTATGCTCCGAGTTTCTAAACTAGATTTCTGTTGCACAATTTGTATTTTTCCAGCTTTTTTGGAAGAGAATCAACAGAGTCTGGCAGTGATGGGAGCCAGTGTATGTGTGGCCCAAGCTCTGACCCCAGTGAGGACAGACAGAGCAGTCAGTCACCCCACTGAAACCTGGGGTGAACATTGATAGGGATAGGACACCTTGATCCCTGGGAAAGGAAAACAACTTGTACTTTTCCATTGAGACTTACCCCCACACCAGTGGGCCGCCAGTGTTTAATGTTAATGTATGCTATAGTGTTATTGTGTTTTCATCAGGAGTGTGACAATAAAAAAATAAAAAGACTTGTGGCAAACAGAATTAATTACATCTGCATTCACAGTTAGCCATTGTTATGAAAATGCAAGCTGAAAAGTACCTAGGGCCTTGCCTTGGCTTCAAATTAGAGCAGGTCCATGAGACACGGGTGCCAGCCCACGTAGATGGAAACAAAAAAGTCTGAGCCTTTTGGGTAAAACACTGGTGTAAATCCTCAATGGAAATATGGCAAACGTGCCCAATTACAAAAGTAGCTCCTAAAAGGTGCTTTCACCTCCAGGTCTCTGACTGGGGACAAACACACACTCAACACCCACACAGCCTCTCATACAGTACAGAGGTACTAATTATTTGACTCACTGGAGTTGAGGAGGATCATGGCTTTCAGACAGACGTACTCCTCCCTCTGAAGGTTCAGCTCCCGGAACCTAGAGGTGGCTGCCAGCAGCATGTCAAATATCTCCATAATGCCCTCCACACAGTTTCCCTCCTCCCTACAAACACACAGAGGGAAAGATATGTATTATGCACACAGTATAGTTCATTCGGAAAGTATTCAGACCCTTTGACCTTTTCCACATTTTGTTACGTTACAGCCGTATTCTAAAATAGATGAAATGATTTTTTCCCCCTCATCAGTCTACTCACAATACTCCATAATGAAAAAGTGAAAAAAAGAAAGAAAAAAACAGTATTCAGACCCTTTGCTATGAGACTCGACATTCAGCTCAGGTACATCCTGTTTCCATTGATCATCCTTGATGTTTCCACAACTTGGAGTCAACTTGTGGTAAATTCAATTGATTGGACATGATTTGGAAAGGCACACACCCATCTATATAAGGTCCCTCAGTTGACAGTGCACGTCAGAGCAAAAACAAAGCCATGAGGTTGAAGGAATTGTCCATAGAGCTCCGAGACAGGATTTTGTTGAGGCACAGATCTGAGGAAGGGTACCAACACATTTCTGCAGCATTGAAGGTCCCCAAGAACATTCATTCTTAAATGGAAGAAGTTTGGAACCACCAAGACTCTTCCTAGAGCTGGCCACTCGGCCAAATTGAGCAATCAGGGGAGAAGGGCCTTGGTCAGAGAGGTGACCAAGAACCTGACGGTCACTCTGACAGAGCATCTCTGTGGAAATGGGAGAACCTTCCAGAAGGACAACCATCTCTGCAGCACTCCACCAATCAGGCCTTTATGGTAGAGGGGCCAGACGGAAGCAACTCCTCAGTAAAAGGCACATAACAGCCCACTTGGAGTTTGCCAAAAGGAACCTAAAGGACTCTCAGACCATGGGAAACAAAATTCTCTGGTCTGATTAAACCAAGATTGAACTCTTTGGCCTGAATGCCAAGCGTCACGTCTGGAGGAAACCTGGCACCATCTCTACGGTGAAGCATGGGTGGCAGCATCATGCTGTGGGAATGTTTTTCATCAGCAGGGACTGGAGATTAGTCAGGATTGAGGGAAAGATGAACGGAGCAAAGGACAGAGATCCTTGATGAAAACCTGCTCCGGAGTGCTCGGGACCTCAGCCTGGGGCGAAGGTTCACCTTCCAACAGAACAACGACCCTAAGCACACAGCCAAGACAATGCAGGAGTGGCTTTGGGACAAGTCTCTGAATGTCCTTGAGTGGCCCAGCCAGAGCCTGGAGTTGAACCCGATCGAACATCTCTGGAGAGACCTGAAAATAGCTGTGCAGCGACGCTCCCAATCCAACCTGACAGAGCTTGAGAGGATTTACAGAGAAGAATGGGAGAAACTCCTCAAATACATGTGTGCCAAGCTTGTTGCATCATACCCAAGAAGACTCAAGGCTGTAATTGCTGCCAAAGGTGCTTCAACAAAGTACTGAGTAAAAGGTCTGACTACTTATGTAAATGTGATCAGTTTTTTTTATTTTTAATACATTTGCAAACAATTTGAATAACCTGTTTTTTCCTTTGTCATTAGATTGATGAGGGGAAAAAAACAATAATCCATTTTAGAATAAGGCTGTAACATAACAAAATGTGGAAAAAGTCAAAGGGTCTAAATACTTTCCAAATGCACTGCACATTATTCATATTGTATAACCGTAGGTACACACATACTGTAATAAAAACTCTTAGTAATGGAGTGCCACAAATGAATGAAATGAATGTTGAGAGATTTCTTGAGGGGTGTGACAAAATTAAAGTCCAATCAAAACGCTGACCCACTTTTCTACTTAATGTGTTTTTCACAGCAGCCTCAAGAGACAGTGCCAAAGCCACACAATGGCCAGAGGACTGTGAACAATAAGTCCCATGTTATGGGAACACACCAAGGTTAGCTAAGCCTATAGTGATAGTCGCCGTGGTAGTGGAAAAGGTGAAACACTACTCAACCACACAACAAAACACACACTCACATACACTGCTGTAAGGCTTCAGACATGTAAACTCAAAGATAGGCAAATAAATATAGGAGCACATGTGCACACCTACTGTATTCAAAAGCCACACACCTCCTTAGACAAGTTAACAGCACACACACTCACATATAGACATGTAGTACAAGCACTCACACATCCAGTATCTCAGTCTCAGGGGTGAGATCATTCTCAAGGACAATAAATCCTCTAACCTTCAGATTAGATTTACCCAAAACCAGAAATACAGCTAAATAACCAACATTCAATGTTTTAACAAACCCCAATGCTAAACTTTTTTAGGCTACAACACACATGTATAATTCTGACAAACAAAGTGGGACTTGTGATTTAGAGACAAACCTTTTGTTTACTGACAATTCAAAAAAGGTGCTCGTCAGCAAATTAAGACTTTGATATGGCCTAAGTTCAAAGTCAAAACAAAACTCAACATTAACTTAAGAACCTCAAAATACTAATCAATCAGGAATTTGAGAATATTCTGTCCAATCGTCTGAAGCAAACACTGATGTCGGTATTATTGCATTTTCATATAGCTCAGATTTATGGGAGGTCAACCTCAGCAATTTATTGGGAGAACACACTGTAACACTATCATTCTTATCAGTACCCACGCACACACAGAGTGAATAATGCTGGCCCCAGAGGGTACTGAGAATGTGACTGTTCTTTTCCAGGCGTATTGGTGAAAGCTAATGAGCCTGAGCCTGTGGGAGTGACCAGTGAAGAGGGAGAGGTAAACTCAGGCCTGTCTTTCCAACACAACACCACATATTAAAACACATGCTTTTAACTGGACACATAGTAAAAAACATTATTTAAAAACAATTATTTTGCAGTTTGGTCTTTTCTAGATAAAAAAAGGATGCACTTAATACTGACCAAGATATGACAGGAAATGCATTATGTCAAATTTCTTTACTTGAAGATGTGATATTTAATCTTATACCGGTATACTGTATTTTGAAGTTTAGTAGTAAAACATAAGCAGTTGTACCTGTTGAGCTTTAGGTCTGGTGAGAATATGAGTTTCCCAGGGTGGTCGACAGACCTCCACATCAGACCCAGCATCAGCACCTCCAGCCAGCAACACTCCAACAGGTGCACCTGGTCCGTCAGACTCAGCTCTACAAAGCCTGTAGTACACAAGTGCACACACACAAAAAGAAAGTGTGGGAAATGAGTGTTCATTGTTCACTGTAGCTATTGTATAGCTTTACTAGGACTGAGTCTGGGAACCAGAGAACATAAAAATAACTAAAAGACCCCTAACTTTAGAGGGACTAATTAAAGGACAGATTAAATGCATGGTCGAGCCCTCACACACTAGAGACACCCTAAGCTCCCAGCAGTCTGTTGGTACAAGTACTGAAGGATGGACATTGGAACAAAGCCAAATACTGAGACACCTTGCAATGATGAAACAAAAATCCACAATGCATATCTAGTCTGTGGAGTTTTTGTTCTTCTTTATAGCAGACGATACAAGCTAATTGTCACATCTCCTTCTTTCACCAAACCCAATCTCAGACAAGAGTGTGTGTGAACTCAGTCCCATCTCCAGTGAGAGGGCACCTGCTGGGCTCACCTCTAAAACCCTGAGTGGGGAGGGAACAATGCTCACCAGCAGGATAGAAAGGAGAGGAGTAGTAACCCCTTCATAGCCTGTGTGATATCCTGTCCAACAGGACTACACAGCTGTGTGCCTGGCTGCAGTACTGTATGTGGCGTAAAGAGAAGGCTAAGGGCCAACTACTACAGTAATGGACACAGTTAAAGGGTAGGGTGTGAAGGGTTTACAGCCAGATAGCTATTTTCTTCATATACATCCTATCTCAAATATAGACCTGGGACACCAACACAGACAGACAGAGACAGACAGAGACAGAGACAGACAGAGACAGACAGAGACAGACAGACCCTCCAGGTGTCTCACCAGGGATCTTCTTGGCCCAGCTGATCATGAGGACCAACTCCTTGTCGGCCAGGTTGGTAAGTGACATCATCATGCTGGCCTCAGTGAAGGGCTTCTTCAGGTCCTCCATCAGGTAGATCTCTGGCGGCTCCGCTTCCATGATGCAGGAGATCAGCTGTTCTGGGGTCAGGGACGAGTGGTGCACCTCCAGCTGAGGGTGGGAGCCCCCCTCCAGACGCATCTGGGCCCTGGTCCCTACCCCTACCAGCCCGCCTGGCGCCCCCCGCCCCTGAGGTACACGCCGGTGCCTCGCCCCCCGGTAACTGCAGCGCTCTCGCCTCACACCTGGACAACAACACAGACAAGCAACAGAGAGGTTTCACTCCTACAGATACGGTACCTCTACAAGCTTACAGTATCTCTTGCCAAATGTTCTATTGACTACATAAGGTTAGGTTTCAAAACACAACTAGTGGGAGAGACTAGATAAGGAAGATGGCTGCCTACCACACTTCATCATGCCCACTTCATAACACTTGCGTAGGCGGCAGGCCTGGCAGCTTTTACGGCGGTTCTTGTCGATAGTGCACTGGTTAGTTGCTGGACAAATGTAATCATTGTGGCCTAGATGAGATAGATGGAGATAGGAGATATTACATGTCTGTACTATACATCATATCTGATCAACCTAATTCAGCGTTCACCCCTAGGATTTCTTTCAGCAGCGATGGTCAAGTTAGCGTTTGGGGGGGGGGGGGGGGGGGGCGTGGCCAATGGCAGAAATTTGAGGCCCTCTTGGCCGCAGAGACAAAATGTTGCTGTTTTAAAACAAGTTTCTTGCAATTCTAAACATTTTGCCATGACTTATGCTGTGTTCTTCTTATGCTGTCTGAGTGACTAAAACATAAAATCAATGGGGGGCCCATGCCATGACATTTTGGGAATTTTAGATTCTCCCTGACTGTCTAGGTTTTATTTTGGTGATTGTTAGTTCTCAAAGATGATCTTATTTAAAAAAATAAATACAGTACCAGTCAAAAGTTTGGACACACCTACTCATTCAAGGGTTTTTCTTTATTTTTACTATTTTCTACATTGTAAAATAATATTGAAGACATCAAAACTATTAAATAGCACATATGGAATCATTTAGTAACCCCCCAAAAATGTTAAACAACTCAAAATATATTTTAGATTTGAGATTCTTCAAAGCAGCCACCCTTTGCCTTGATGACAGCTTTGCACACTCTTGGCATTCTCTCAACCAGCTTTTCCAACAGTGTTGAAGGAGTTCCCACATATGCTGAGCATTTGTTGGCTGCTTTTCCTTCACTATGCGGTCGAACTCATCGCAAACCATCTCAATTTGCTTGAAGTCAGGTGATTGTGGATGTCAGGTCATCTGATGCAGCACTCCATCACTCTCCTTCTTGGTCAAGTAGCCCTTACACAGCCTGGAGGTGTGTTGGGTCATTGTCCTGTTGAAAAACAAATGATAGTCCCACTAAGCACAAACCAGATGGGATGGCGTATCACTGCAGCATGCTGTGGTAGCCATGCTGGTTAAGTGCGCCTTGAATTCTAAATAAATCACAGACAGTGCCACCAGCAAAGCACCCCCACACCTCCTCCTCCATGCTTCACGGTGGAACCACACATGCAGTTCACCTCCTCTACGTCTCACAAAGACACGGCGGTTGGAACCAAAAATCTCAAATTTGGACTCATCAGATTAAAAGGACAGATTTACACCAGTCTAATGTCCATTGCTCGTGTTTCTTGGCCCAAGCAAGTCTCTTCTTCTTATTGGTGTCCTTTAGTAGTGGTTTCATTGCAGCAATTCGACCATGAAGGCCTGATTCACGCCGTCTCCTCGAACAGTTGATGTTGAGATGTGTCTGTTGCATTTATTTGGGCTGCAATTTCTGAGGGTGAGGTAACTCTGGGTCTTCCTTTCATGTGGAGGTCCTCATGAGAGCCAGGTTCATCATAGCCCTTGATGGTTTTTGCGACTGCATATGGAAACTTTCAAAGTTGTTGAAATTTTCCAGATTGACTGACATTCATGTCTTAAAGCAGCGGTCCCCAACCTTTTTTTGCACCATTGACCGGTCTCATAAAGACAATATTTTTGACACGGCCAGAATATCGATTAGGCCTACAAGTTTAGCACAGCCGCCTTTTCATTACATTTTAGTTTAAGTAGGTCTAATGTTATGATATTATAAAAACAAAGTTCCGATTTTTCTCTAACGACCATATAATAAAAACATTGCAACTCACCATGTCACTGAATCAGTGGGAGCCCTGAGCTTGTTTCCAGGCAACAAGACGGTCCCATTTAAGGGTGATGGGAGACAGTGATACCCGAAGGGTGTTCCTTATGTCCAGTCTACTCCGTAACTTAGTTTTTGTTGCCTTCATTGCGGAAACCCCCCTTCGTAGAGATAGGGTGTTGGAATTGGAAGCAACGTTTTCAGTGCTTTTGTCGCTCTCTCAGGATATTCAGCCTTGATTTTAATCCAGAAGGTTGGCAGAAATTAGGTTCTCAACCATACTTTTAAGGCCAGCGTCATTTGCAACCTCAAGGAGTTGATCTTCCTGCACGGTCGAGTCACAAATGGGTCGCGGATCCTTTCCTTCACACTTCGTGGGTCTTTGGCGATTGGGAAGTAACGCTTGAACTCTGATGACAGCGAAGCTAGATGATCGCGCACCAGCTGGGAGAAAGACGGCTCAGTCTCAGTCTCTCCCAAAATCCCCACTAATGTTTGGAACATGTCAAATATGCCCCTGTCCACTCGCCGTCCCCACAGTTCCAGTTTGGAGTTGAATGCAGCCACATTATCTGCCAACTTAAAGACAGTTGTCATTCTCCCCTGAAGTGACAGATTTAGTACGTTTAGCAGGTTGAATATGTCGCACAGGTAAGCGAGTTTTGCGACCCATCCTCGTCAATGAAATGTGCTGCCAGTAGTGACTTTCTACAAGCGATCTCCACATACTACGCACAGAGGACTTGGAGCATGTGAGTCACCTGTCGCAATAAAGCCATATTTTAGGTAGGCCTCACCATATTTTCTATTGAACGAGGTTTTTTTGGGGTTTTTTTGCAGTCGGGTTTCGCTGTCTCTGCATTATCGACATGGTCGTTGGGCCTTTTATCCCCCATGCCCCTTCAGAAGAAGCGACGTTTGTTTGTTTATATTTATGTCAGCTAACGTAGCTAGTTAGTACAAAGTTGCCGGGCAACATAGCTCACCCATTACTGAAGTTCAAAATCTGTAAACTGTTGTGGGCGTGACAGAAATATTAGAGTGGTGAGAAAAGGACCAACAGACTGCACCAAGTTCAATGTAATTACTGCACAAATAGCCTAAAATTGTATATAATTATTATTTAATTTTACCGATTAAAAAAATATATATTTATCCTTTCCGTGATGATGGACTGTCGTTTCTCTTTGCCTATATGAGCTGTTCTTGCCATAATATTGACTTTGTCTTTTACAAAATAGGGCTATCTTCTGTATACCACCCCTACTTTGTCACAACACAACTGATTGGCACAAACGCATTAAGAAGGAAAGACATTCCACAAATTAACTTAACAAGGCACACCTGTTAATTGAAATGCATTCCAGGTGATTACCTCATGAAGCTGGTTGCTAGAATGGACACACCTACTCATTCCAAACTTTTGACTGGTACTGTAGCTCCATTATCTTTGCTACATACTTTCTATCTGGTTCGAGTTGTTTTAAGTTTACACTGAAAACGTTTTTTTTTACACCAAATGTTTTATTTATATGACACACGGCATATATATATATATATATATATATATATATACTTTTTTGGAGTGGCAGACCTTACAGGGCACTGAGACAGAGGGTGGCCACCATGACCACAGTCCCTAGGGTAGACATGGTAATGATCCCACACAACTCCCCTGGTGGTCATACCTTGGATGCTCCTCTTGAAGAAGGCCTTGCAGCCCTCACAAGACCACACGCCGTAGTGGTAGCCCGAAGCATAGTCATGACACACGGCACAGAAGTGCATGTCTGCCTTCACCACCACACAGCTGGCTGAGGAGGAGTTCACTTCCTCTCCGTCCTCCAGTCTCTTCCCCAGCAGCTTGGTAGGGTGGAGGAGAGGGCTATGAGAAGGAACGTCAATCAATGTTTAACAAACAAACTCCAAAGTAGAAGCCTCCGTTTTGTTAAGAGGCTCTCTCCTATTGTTTACCCATCTGAGATGTTATAGGAGACAAGAAAGGGTAAAATAAGACAGGTGTAAACATTAAAAGATACAAACGGAGGGTGTGTCAGATGTTGAAGGCTTGTAGCTACCTGCTGGGGCTGAGGCCGTGGGGTTTAGGCTCCACCCAGGGGGCGTGGGGGTTATGCTCACTGTACACCAGGGGCTGGGGGCAGTGCAAGGTCAGCGAGGGCATGTTGTGCTGGCCGTGGCCATGGTTGGGCCAGAAGAGAGAGGGACTGAGGGGTGGACATAGAGAAGGGCTGTCGGAGATAGGTGGTCTGCTGTAGCCGAGCATAGAGGGGTTGTAGAAGGCTAGGGGTCCGTGGCTGTGGCTGTAATCATGGCTGTTGTCTGTGTAGGGAGAGGGGATGCAGAATGTGCGGCTCTCCATGCCGCTCGGAGGGCTGTAGAGGGCGGGCAGGAGTCCCGGGGAGCTCCCCCGCTCTTGGGCCTTGCTGGAGCCCACATCCTGGAGCTGGAGCAGGGAAGAAATGTCTGTCCCACTTTCAGGAGAACAGGCCATGCTGGGGATAACGTTGGGCTGACGTTGTGGCTGCTGCTGTCGTCTATTGCCTCCCTCACCGGGACCAGTCAGTGAGAAGTCCTACTGCAGCATGGAGGGTGGGATGGAGAAAGCGTATGCAGAGTCACATTCAAATACCACATAGATATTCTCAAGTGCACACAAAGTCACTCAACAAAATAATGTTGTCTTCACTCTTCATACTCAACAAAAACTATATGATCATAGCTGTTTATTTGAGGAAAGGTCATTGTTTGCATTGCTCAGAGTTAGAACAGTTTCAATTGCAAATCCTGAGTGGTAAATAGTTGTAATATATCTTGCTCACATTGAGACTGTAAAAGGACAGATGCAATAGGAAATAATTGATTTCATTTGGTCTCAAACCTTGTCTAGACTACTAGTTACTTTTACTGTTGTCACTCCAGTGCACTTGTAGGAACTTCAGAGGAACACTCCTTCTTCTAACAATAGTGTAATTAAGGCAGGATGGAAGAGGGAAACATGTGAATACTCAAATCCAAATCACAGAACATGTTGTACAGAAAGAAAAATGTGCACTTGCATCAGACTGATAACAAGCTTGATCAGATGAAACACATGAAAAAGAAATAGGTGCAACATCAAGTAACGTGGTATATTAAAATTGTTACAATCTTCCTTGGGAAAAGTGTGCATTTTTACGTGTGTAAGTAGATGTGTTCTGTATATATGGTATGTACTGGACGTGTGGGGCTTACGTAAGGCTGTACATATAGTGCCTTCAGAAAGTATTCATATCCCTTGACTTCATCCACATTTTCTTGTGTTACAGCCTGACTTCAAAATGGATTAAACAGATTAAAAAAAATATTATTATTTTTTTTACACACAATAGCACATCAACAAAATGAAAACAGGTTTTTCAGTTTTCTTTCAAATGTATTGAAAATTAAATACAGCATTTAGGTATTCAATTTACATAAGTATTCACACCCCTGAGTCAATACATATTAGAAATCACCTTTGGCAGTGATTACAGCTGAGTCTTTCTGGGTAAGTCTCTGAAAGCTTTGCACACCTGGTCTGTACAATATTTATCCATTATTCTTCTCAAGATTCTTCAAGCGCTATCAAATTGATCATTGCTAGACAACCATTTTCAATTCCTGCCAAAGCTTTTCAAACAGATTTAAGTCAGAACTGTAACTTGGCCACTCAGGAACATTCACTGTCTTCTTGGTAAGCAACTCCAGTGTACTTTTGGCCTTGTGTTTTAGGTTATTGTCCTGCTGAAAGGTGAATTCATCTCCCACTGTCTGGTGGAAAGCAGACTAAACTGGATTCCTTTGGCTCCATTCAAAGTATTTTTTTATCCTGAAAAACTCCCCAGTCCTTAACGATTACAAGCATACCCATAACAAGATGCAGCCACCACGATGCTTGAAAATAGAGTGGTAGTCAGTAATGTGTTGTATTGGATTTGCCCCGAACATAACACTTTCTATTCAGGACAAAAAGTTAATTGCTTTGCCACATTTATTTGCAGTATTAATTTGCAAACAGGATGCATGTTTTGTAATATTTTTATTCTGTACAAGCTTACTTCATTTCACTCTGTCAATTAGGTTGGCACTGTGGAGTAACTACAATGTTGCTGATCCATCCTCAGTTTTCTCCTATCAAAGCCATTAAACTCTGTAACCATTTTAAAAGCCTCATGGTGAAATACCTGAGCGGTTTCCTTCCTCACCGGCAACTGAGTTAGTAAGGACACCTGTATCTTTGCAGTGACTGGATGTATTGATACACCATCCATAGTGTAATGAATAACTTCATGCTCAAAGGGATATTCAATGTCTGTTTTTTTACCCATCTACCAATGGGTAAATCTTTGCGAGGCATTGGAAAACCTCCCTGTTCTTTGTGGTTGAGTCGGTATTTGAAATTCACTGCTCGACTGAGGGACCTTACAGATCGTGTTGTATGTGTGCGGTGCAGAAATGAGGTAGAGTGAGTCCATGCGACTTATCATGTGAATTGTTAAGCAAATGTTTACTCCTGAACTTATTTTGGCTTGCCATAACAAAGGGGTTGAATACTTTGACTCAAGACATTTCAGATTTTCAATTAATTTGTAAAAAAATCTAGAAACATAATTCCACTTTGACATTATGGGGTATTGTGTGTAGGCCAAAAATCTAAATTTAATCCATTTTAAATTCAGGCTGTAACACAAAATGTGGAAAAAGTCAATGCTTGTGAATAGTTTCTGAAGGCACTGTAGGCTGGGTCAAACAGGCCATCATCACGTTAATCAGTGTCAGAGTGGATAACACAAGTACCAACTGCACAGCTACCAACAGCACAGGCCGAGGGCTGAGGACAGTCATTGGTTAGGTTTCCATTCACACAAAAACAGGCCCACACATGAATTCAGAGTAAAGACGTCCATTCCAGCACATGCCCAGGAAACTCACCCAATCAAAGTCTTTCACCTGAAGTTGCTGAGGGTCAATTCAGTTCCATACTTATAGCTTGATCTAAAACCATCCAGTCAGGCCTGGGTGTGATAACTCTTAAACCTCTTAAATGTAAAGGCAAAAACTTAGTATATTTGGAAAGAAGACATCTGGGAGATTGTGAGGAAATTATCAGAAGATAGGAGTTACATAGTTCAGGAGATACATAGTTCAGAATACACAAGATCAAACGCACACAAAATAACCGTTTTTTTGTTTTTTTAATTTGAAAGTAATCTGTCATTGACAAGCTATAAGTGAATTATTGATGACTAGAGCTGGAAACTGAACAATATCAGCAAAAAAAGGGATTGATAGACCAAACAACTAGAAATGGGCAGATGTTTTAGTAAGTTGTGTCAGGTGTGGTCACGGGACGTTTCCAAGTCTCTGAGCCAGGAAGCAATAGTTTGCATTACGCATAAAAGGTTCTAGGCCTTGCTTTGTCCCACCTAGGTCAACTGCATATCCCTGGGAAGCATATCTCATTGGCTACAAGAGACTCAAGGTGCCATAGTAGCCAATCCCATGTAATGTAAGCAGACATCATATTTTTCATGCGCAAAGATAAATGTTGCTATTAAGTCATACATCATAATTGACAATAGGATAGATATGTTCCTACCAACCAAAGGATGAATTTGATACCTCCCATGTAGCTATAGCTCAAACAGACCAAATCGAAGCTTACCTTGTAAGATGTTTGCTATTTGGTGAAAACGTGTAAAATAAACATTTTGACTCTCGGGCTGGTGATCAATAATGATTGTTCACAGGCAGACAAATAAGATATCCTCATGATCTGTGGAGTCCCGGCTTTTGGTGTGTATCAACATATTCTGTGTTTATTTTGTTTATGCTTCACAACGCTAACCGGAATATAGGTAGCAGCCATCTTGAAATGAAGTCATCGGCTCAGCCTCCCCTTATACATTCGTATGCCCATTTATGGTAGTAAGTCACAAAATATTTGAAGGCGCTAATCAATAGCCAAGATACTCAGCTTTCCGCAGACACCCTGCTTTTGCAGATATGGGCTACCGTTCTCGTTCCAGACTAAATTGAATAAAACAATTCGAATAAGTTCCCCAAATATGGGGAATTTACATTTATTTAACTATAACCCATACTACGCTTGACCTTTCACATCATCACAAACCTCAATATGAGACCAAGCCTGTGGAACTCAACATTCAGATGTAGGGAAAATGTTGTTTATCGCTACTCATCATAAGTAATATATAACACAGTTTGAATATTAAAACAATATTAAATTAGAAAGTAAGACAAAAATATTCCAACAAAATACTTCCCCAAAATCTCAAACACTTTTTTTAACATACAGAACATATAAGAATGTACTGAGTCACTTACGTTTACATGCTGAGGATTTGGAACAGGGTTAACAACTATTGACAGTCTGAACGGCCCGATGTTTTGTCAAATGCTGGCAATCCAGTGGTTTGGTCTTTGGACAGACAGTCTAGTTGTTGAACCTGCAGCCTGGCAGAGGTCCATGGTAAACCCAGCACTGCATCACATGTCAAAGGTCATGGTGCCAGCTCTGTTAATAAGACTATATACTTGGAAGATGAAATGTCCTTACCAGGCCAGGCCTGGGATAACTATAGATTTAACTATAATTTGTGGAAAGTAAAAAACTATTTTGGGTGACTAAAACTATTTGAATACATATCCCAAATATAACAACTTTTTAAAACTATTTGGATACAGATCTCAGGAAGTGACTACTTTTCAGAAACGTTTGGATTGGCTGCCTTCAACTAATGGCAGGGCTGTATCTGGAAATGCATGTTGAAGATAGAAATATAATTAATAGAGAACATAATCTTCTATACTATTCCAATCTATCTGACAGTCATATTTGATCAATACATTTCTAGATAAACATTCTGCAGAAAAAAACTAAACCAAAAACAACTATATTGGTTCGCTAATACAGGACTAGTAAAGGCCCAGAGCCCGGTTGCATAAAACATTGTATGTTAATTCCCCCCTAATCTTTTACCTAAAAGTTTCCTTAACTTTAAGTCAGTTGCACAAAACATTTCAAGGCGAATTTCCTCCTTAAATTAAGTGAAAAAGTTAATGGTGCCGATGAGGTCCTTTAAGTGCTTCATTCAGTATGGATACAATTATTCCTTTAGGTAAAACACTTAAGGAAAACACTTAAGATGTTTTATGCAACCGGACCCAGTGCACTACTTTTGTGAGAGAGAGAAAAAATTCCCCCCCAAAACATTGCAAACAGCAAGTTGGATGCTTAGCAAAAACTACTTCGAACCTCTTTGACCGTCTGGGGGTAAGTGTTCTTGTTTCAAACACACTACACCCTTCAAACTTAACTCTGGACCTCAAAGTCAGTTCCACTGCATTTTTTCATTGTTCTCCTCTAATCAGGGACTGATTTAGACCTGGGACACCATGTGTGTGCAATGAATTATCAGGTATAACAGAAAACTAGCACGCTCCGGACCTCAAAGGGAAAGAGTTGAATATCCCTGCACTATACCATCTTTAAAGGGATAATTTACTCAGAATACCGACTAAGATAATTGACTCTTGACAGCTCCATCCCCATTCAACGGATGCCTGGGAAGGGGGAAGAGAGTTATCTAGCAGCTACCAATCACCCAAACCACAAGCAATGATTTGGACAAAGCACGATTCATCAAGTTCAATTGAGCGTTGTATTTGGTTGAGGCTCTGGATGATTCACAGGCATGTTCTCTCTCACACATTTTCATAACACTTCCCAGAAGGCATACAGTACAACTACAGCTCGCAGCCCGGGAGATGCCTACAGATCTCCATTCGCTCATCGCCTTGACCATCTGGATCGATGGGCGAGTACGGGAACGTAGGAGGTAGAGGAGGTCTGATTCAGATCCCACTCGCTCGCCCAAGGATCCCGCCTCGCCTCAGAGGGATCCAGGAAGTCCCTGGCGTCTACGTTCCCAAGAGAATCCGAGGTTACCCGAGTTCCCCCGAGAGCCGATGAAACTCGGCAGAGTTAGGTTGTCTCCAGCCGAACCTTTACGCAGACTTAACACTAAGAGTAATCTGCATTGCGGGACTACCAGCCATTACGTGTTTACCTGTCCATTAAAAGATCATGCTCATCAGTAGGTACGAGTACTCTGGGCCATACAGAGAATTTTCCTTCTCCCCTTACTTGTACCCCTCTCCATGCCATCCTGCTCTGGGGCAACCAGTCAAAATTTCTCCGGGTACTTATTGACTCTGGTGCCAATAAGAGTTTCATGGACACCACCCTGGTGTCAGAGCTGGGCATCCCCACTCAGCCCCTCTCCACTCCCATGGACGTTAGAGCGCTGGATGGGTGCTCTATAGGCAGAGTCACCCACAATACTACTCCTATCAACCTGCGAGTGTCAGGAAACCACAGTGAGTCTATGTGGTTCATGCTCATCAAGTCTCCTCAGGTACCCATGGTATTGGGGTTTTCATGGCTCCAGCGACACAATCCCCTTCTCGACTGGACTTCTGGCGTTATCATGGGCTGGATCCCGTTCTGCTACGCTCATTGCCTTTTGTCGGCGCAGCCTGCCCCAGGAATTCTTCCTGTGGGCTCGGAAGAAGCCTCAGACCTCTCCACAGAGTACCAGGACCTCCGGGAGGTTTTCAGCAAGGCCCGGGCCACTTCGCTTACTCCACATTGACCCTACGACTGCGTGATCAGCCTTCTCCCGGGCACCACACCACCCCGGGGACGGCTGTATTCATTGTTGGGTCTGGAAACCAAGGCTATGGAAATGTACATTGAGGACTCCCTAGCTGCAGGATGTATCCATCCTTCTGCCTCCCCCGCCGGTGCAGGGTTCTGCTTTGTGGAATCGACTACCGGGACCTTAATGACATCACGGTTAAGAACCGCTACCCGCTACCACTAATCGCCTCGGCTTTTGACTGCTCCAGGGGTCAACCATTTTCTCTAAATTGGACCTGGGGAACGCCTACCATCTGATGCGGCTATAGGAAGGTGACAAGTGGAAGGCAGCCTTCAACACGGCTAGTGGACACTACGAATACCTGGTGATGCCATTCAGTCTGCGCTCCTGCTGTTTTCCAGGCCCTGGATAACGACGTTCTCCGTGACACGTTGAACCGGTTCGCGTTCGTCATTTCCCGCTCCGATCAAGAACACTTTCTCCATGTCCGACAAGTCCTCTAGCGTCTCCTGGAGAACCAGCTTTTTGTTAAAGCAGAAAAATGCGAATTCAATCGCTCCACCATCTCCTTCCTAGGATACATCATCGCTACTGGTAATGTGCAGATGGATCCCGGAAAGTTGAGAGCGGTGGTGGATTGGCCCCAACCCACGTCCAGAATGCAGCAGCAACGATTACTGGGATTTGCCAATATCTATCGCCATTTTATCCAGGGTTACGGTACCCTGGCTTCCCCCCTTTCAGCACTCACCTCTCCCAAGGTTCTGTTCACATGGTCCCCAGCTGCTGACTGAGCGTTCCTGGACCTACAGCTTCAGGTAGCCTAGTGGTTAGAGCGTTAGTGGGCCAGCTACCGAAAGGTTGCTGGATCGAATCCCCAAGCTGACAAGGTAAAAATATGTTGTTCTGCCCCTGAACAAGGCAGTTAACCCACTGTTCCCCGGTAGGCCGTCATTGTAAATAAGAATTTGATCTTAACTGACTTGCTTAGTTAAATATATATATTTTTTAATTCACCACAGCTCCCATATTAATCCATCTGGACCCATCCCGTTAGTTCATGGTGGTCGATGCTTCGGACGTCGGAGTGGGGGCTGTCCTGTCCCAGCATTCTGCCCTGGACCTTAAGCTGCATCCTTGCTCCTTCTTCTCCCATTGTCTTAACGCCACGGAGAGGAATTATGATGTGGGAAATCAGGAACTACTCGCTGTGAAGATGGCGTTGGAGGAGTGGAGGCACTGGTTAGAGGGGGCGGAGCATTCATTAATTGTGTGGGCGGATCACAAAAACCTGTAATATCTCTACACTGCCAAGCGTCTCAACTCCAGGCAAGCTCGATGGGCCCTGCTTTTCACTCGGTTCAACTTAACCATCTCCTACCACCTGGGGTCCAAGAATGTTAAGCCGGATGCGCTTTCATGCCGCTATAGGTCATCTGCTACACCCTCAGAACCCGAGACCCTCCTTCCTACCTCATTCCCCAGGTGGCTGCACTCATCTGGGGAATAGAGAACCAGGACCGTGAGGCGCAGCTTTCCCAGCTGGACTCTGGGTGGGGGGGCCCGGCTAACCAGATGTTTGTCTCAGATGCTGCCCACTCCCCAGTCCTGAAATGGGCTCATTCCTCCAGGCTTGCCTGCCACCCTGGCTCCCGACGGAACCTGGCCTTTGTGCGACAACGCTTTTGGTGGACCAACATGGTTCCTGACATCTCCGCGTTCGTTGCCGCCTGCACTGTCTGTGCTCAGAATAAGACTCGTCGGCAGAATAAGACCACTTCCTGTCCCTCACTGTCCCTGGTCATATATATCCCTGCACTCCCCCATGGACTTCCGGTGGACATGGTCTCCAACCGTGGTCCTCAGTTCTCGTCCTGGTTCTGGAAGGTGCTTTGCACACTCATTGGGTTGTCGGCCAGCCTGTCCTCCGGGTTTCACCCCATGTCTAACAACCAGTTGGAGCAAGCCAATCAGGACCTGGAGACGACTCTTCGTTGCCTTGTCTTTGTCAACCCCACCACCTGGAGCCAGCAACTCATGTGGGTGGAATACGCCCGCAACACCCTCCTTTGCTCAGCCACTGGTCTCTTGCCTTTCGTGTGTTCGATGGGCTATCAGCCCTCGCGCTTCCATGAGCAAGAGGAAGTCAGTATACCCTCGGCCCAGATGTTCGTCCGCTTGCTATCGCCGGACCTGGAAGAGAGCCCGGTCTGCTCTTCTCAAGATCATCTCCAGGTATCGACGACGCGCGGACCGCCCCCGGACCCCGGCTCCCCGTTATCGTCTTGGGCTGTCCACTCTGGATCTGCCCCTCCGGGTGGAGTCCTGCAAACTTTCCCCCCGTTTTATCGGCCCTTTCCCCATCTCAAAGATTCTTAGCCCCTCTGCTGTTCATCTTCTGTTGCCCCGCACCCTCCGTATACATCCCACTTTTCATGTATCAAGGATACCTCTGTCTCACAGCCCTCTGTCTCCTCTTTCTCCTCTTTTATACCAGTGTTTTCTGTTTGTCTGTTGCCATTTCGTCTTGTCTCGTCAAGCCTACCAGCGTGTTTTTTCTCGTACTCCTGTTTTCTCTAGTCCCTGTTTTCTAATTCTTCCCGGTTTTGACCAGTCTGCCTGCCGTACTGTACCTTACTGACTCTGCCCTGGATTACTGACCTCTGCCTGCCCTTGACCTGTCGTTTGCTTGCCCCGTTTTGTCAATAAACCCAGGGGCGGAAATCCCGGGGGGGACGGGGGGACACGACCCCCCCATGCTGGGAAAAATATGATTTGTCCCCCCCAATATATCACTGAAACATAACTATGTAATTTAAATAATATTAATAATACGCAATGAAAGCAATTGTGCTGATTATAGACACTTAACCTCTTACATCTAGACGTTCCGCTAGCGGAACACCTGCTCCAATATCCAATGATAGGCGTGGCGCGAATTGCAAATTCCTCAAAAATACAAAAACTTCAATTTTTCAAACATATAACTATTTCACAGCATTTTAAAGACAAGACTCTCGTTAATCTAACCACACTGTCCGATTTCAAAAAGGCTTTACAGCGAAAGCAAAACATTAGATTATGTCAGCAGAGTACCAAGCCAGAAATAACCAGACACCCATTTTTCAAGCTAGCATATAATGTCACAAAAACCCAGAAGACAGCTAAATGCAGCACTAACCTTTGATGATCTTCATCAGATGACACACCTAGGACATTATGTTATACAATACATGCATGTTTTGTTCAATCAAGTTCATATTTATATCAAAAAACAGCTTTTTACATTAGCATGTGACGTTCAGAACTAGCATACCCCCCGCAAACTTCCGGGGAATTTGCTAACAATTGACTAAATTACTCACGATAAACGTTCACAAAAAGCATAACAATTATTTTAAGAATTATAGATACAGAACTCCTCTATGCACTCGATATGTCCGATTTTAAAATAGCTTTTTGGTGAAAGCACATTTTGCAATATTCTAAGTACATAGCCCAGCCATCACGGGCTAGCTATTTAGACACCCGGCAAGTTTAGCCTTCACCAAAATCAGATTTACTATTATAAAAGTTTGATTACCTTTTGTTGTCTTCGTCAGAATGCACTCCCAGGACTGCTACTTCAATAACAAATGTTGGTTTGGTCCAAAATAATCCATCGTTATATCCGAATAGCGGCGTTTTGTTCGTGCGTCCCAGACACTATCCGAAATGGTAAATCAGGGTCGTGCGCATGGCGCAATTCGTGACAAAAAAATTCTAAATATTCCATTACCGTACTTCGAAGCATGTCAACCGCTGTTTAAAATCAATTTTTATGCAATTTATCTCGTAAAAAAGCGATAATATTCCGACCGGGAATCTCCTTTTCGGCAAACAGAGGAAAAATCACAAAGACGGGGGCGGCCAGGGCACGTGCCTAAGCCCACAGTCCCTTGATCGGCCACTTGAGAAAGGCGATAATGTGTTTCAGCCTGGGGCTGGGATGACGACATTCAGGTTTTTCCCGGGCTCTGAGCGCCCATGGAAGACGAAGGAAGTGTCACGTTAGAGCAGAGATCCTTTGTAAAAGATAGAGATGGCAAAGAAGTTCAAGAAATGGTCAGACAGGCCACTTCCTGTAAAGGAATCTCTCAGGTTTTGACCTGCCATTTGAGTTCTGTTATACTCACAGACACCATTCAAACAGTTTTACAAACTTTGGAGTGTTTTCTATCCAAAGCCAATACTTATATGCATTTTCCAGTTACTGGGCAGGAGTAGTAACCAGATTAAATCGGGTACGTTTTTTATCCAGCCCCCTAGCCATAACAGGTTAATAGCGCGTTTTTAAGTTTCAAAAGATTGCGACCCCCCCCACCCTTTGCCTCACAATGGTTTGATCCACTGCCAGTTCCTTAGTTGGCAAGGTAACAGAGGGGTGGTATCCACTGTCTGAAAGGCACTCAATGAACGTAACTGACGTGAGGTTAATCCAGTCAATCGCGCACACACACTAGCTGAATATGCAGAGCTAGCGGGCAAATATTAACTATTAAGCTAGCTAGTAATTATTCTATTTATGTGGCCTCGTCAAAGATGGAATCTTTGCTATCGTCAATTTATTCCAAGATCAGCATGCAGATGACGATAAACTGAAGTCCAAACTGAACAGAACTACACTCTCTTCTACCATTGTCTTAAATATATTTAATGGTCTCGTTGCAAAAGCTAAATTGTCGCAAGGGAACTTTTATTTATTTATTTTATTTCACCTTTATTTAACCCGGGTAGCAAAGATTATAGCAAACACCACTGAAACGGAATTGGTGCTCGCTAGCTTTGCATATTCAGCTATTGTTGGAAGCCAGCCAATATGAAACAAACTATTAAAATTACAAAAGGTTGCAGCATATGTTGTGTAAATGGTGAACTCATACAGCTGTCAACTCTTGTCATTTTAATCCGTTTCACATTTGCTAGATACCTTTTAGATCGAAGCCCAAATAGAATGACAAAAGATAAGATGATAGAAGCCCATCTCCTACTGTAAATAACCTACACACTGTGTGTGTGTGTGTAGCCAGTCAGCCAGCCAGCCAGCCAGGTAGAAAAATGGCAGAAAAATAAAAGACGGACATCAGAGTATTTTTCAGTACACCAAAACTCAAAGTAAGAACCCTAGTAGCCTAATATCTGAAAGACTAGTTGATAAAATGTTCATAAGAAAGAAATGAAATTCTAATAGAAATGTTTCAAAATGATGTCATTAGGCAGAGCAGGCAACAGATGGCACACAGACAGCAGAGTTGGGGACAGATATGCAGGGACAGACTGGCAGAGACAGCGAGTCTCAGGTAAGTTTGTTGAGTCTTTGTTTGGCAACATTATGAAAGGTTCTCAATTTTTTTGACTTGTAAAATAGGAACATAATTGGAAAATGCCATGGATACCCCGACTCTCAACTTAAACTGGTGACTGAACTAAGATTTGTTAAAGGCAATGGTATTGCTGTTGTGATTAGTTGTGTAGTTTTGGGTACCGGTAGTTAGGAATACGGCAAACACCTTATTTCTTTGTTTCCTCAATATACATTTACCATATTACAATGTAGGCTATGTGTTACAGCACTACTTTTGGTGTCCCCCTCAGGAATTGCTCTTGAGAAAATTTCATGTAATTGTTCCCTCCTAAGTTGATATCAGATTTTCGCCCCTGAATAAACCACTCTGATTCGAAGTGTCTGCATCTGGGTCTTATCTTGAGTACTGAGAGTTTTTGCTTTGTCATCATGGGGTATTGTGTGTAGATTGATGAGGGAAAAAAACTAATGAATCAATTTTAGAAAAAGACTAATGTAACAAAATGTGGAAAAAGTCAAGGGGTCAGAATACTTTCCGAATGCACTGTAACATATTGAAAATGTCCACGCTACACACGTCTATATTGGCCAGCCAATACAGGACTAGTAAAGGTCCAGTGCTCTACTTTTGTGAAAAAATTTAAATGTAATGTATTTTGTGTTTACCAGCATTTGTAACTTGAGTCTGATAATTATCTGTACAAAACAGTTAATCTGATAATACTTGTGGAATATGAAAATACTTGCTTGATATGATTTCCAGTTTCTTGAAATACTTTGCAAACACAACTTATTTCTATGTGAATACCTAAATGGTCTGTTCATTCCTTTTACATTTTAGTAAATGTAGTGAGTGCATACATTTTCATACTTTTTCAAATATATATATTCTGATTTTTGTGTGTGCTGCAGCACCCTCAGCACCCCTAGTTCTCGTGGCTTGTTCATAACCATGTCATATGCCATTGCACAGACAACTTAAGTAAAGTGACATTAATTTGAGGTATTATAAAACAGTTATGAATGTGCTTAATACCCAGTGTTGGGGAAGCTCCTCTGAAAATATAGTTTGCCAAGCTACCAATTACTTCAAACCAATTTTTTTTCTTCTCTACACTAAAGCTACCCGTAAGAAAAAATATAATTTACTTCACTAAAGTTACTATGAAATAGTAGTTCACTACATCCAAACTACTTTGTGAAAAATGTTCATATGTAAATCTGAAATGTCATAGACAATGTAAGATGTTATCTGTACTGTACTGTAATATACCGTACTCCACTCCAGTGGTTTTCAAACTGGGGGGCGCTAGGGACTCCGTGGAACAACAATAAAAAAAAAACATGTTTTACCCATTTATATCTCAGTATTAAATATTGGTTTTAGTATACCTACAGAACATGTTTTGTAAAATCTTGATACATCTTCATGTCTTTCCTATCCAACCCCAATAACAATCATATTTTCCCATCAATATGCAAATAGCATTTGCACTTTCCTGTCTCAATCTACACCAGTGGTAGTCAGGGCCTTATTACTGAGGGGCACGCCACGGGGCCCTGACCTCCAGGGGGCCCTTTACCCAATTATTATTATTATTATTATTATTATTATTTCCGGTTGCAGTTGGGGAGGCCCACAATCAAAACTTAGTTAGGGGCCAAAATGCTAGAACCAGCCCTGCTCAGAAAGCATACAAACCGGACATAAGTCATAGCAAAATGTTAAGAATAGCAGGCAATTTGCTTCAAAACAGTAATTTTTTTCTCTCAGCCTCATGGCAAAATGGGTAAAATAGCAGGAAATTTGCTTTAATAATATAAAATGATCACCACTGGTAGTCATTGGCGCTGCTCGCAAGCTGCATGCGGCGCTCAAGAACTTAATTGGCGGCTCGCAAAAGTATACATTTGTTTTTAAGGGGACTTCGCCCAGGGTTTCAGAATATTTGCCAAAGGCTCAGTGCACTACTTTTGTGAGAATTAATTTAACATTAAAAGGTTGGAAAACCCCTGCTCTACTCTACTGAATTAGACTCAACTGTACTGTACTCTACTTTGCTCTACTGTACAGCTGTCACGTACGTCGTAAGGATGGGACCAAAACGCAGCAGGAATGTGAATACTCATCTTCTTTATTTAGAAGAAAACCAAAATAAACACTTAATCAAAAACAACGACGAAAAATGGTCCTGTAAGGCACACAGCTACACACGGAACAACTACCCACAAATCCCAATGAAAAAACACCCCTATTAAATAGGACCTTCAATTAGAGGCAACGATGAACAGCTGCCTCCAATTGAAGGTCAACCCAATAAACTAAGCATAGAAATAGAATAAATAGACACAGACATAGAAATAGACTAACATAGAACATACCCCCCAAAAAACGAAACACACTAAACAAACACCCCCTGCCACGCCCTGACCAAACTACAATAACAAACAACCCCTTTTACTGGTCAGGACGTGACAACAGCACTGAATTAAACTGTACTGTCCTGCACTGTGCTGTACTCTGCTGAATTTAACTCTACTAGACTCTACTGTACACTACTGAATTAAACTGTACTGTCCTGCACTGTCACAAATCATAGGCCCCGGGACTATGCTGTTTGCTCAAAATAGGGAGTTGTTAAGAAACAATCAAATCTATTGGTTCTACAGACAGATTAGTCTTCTCTTTTCAGCAGTAGGCATTTGCTTTCCAAACTGTGTTTTTCTTGCAATTGTATTTTGAAATTTACAAAAGACTAACTGATAGCAACCAACCATAGAAAAATAATCCATAGATGGCAGTTCCAATTCGAATCAGGACTGGCAGCCATCTCTAGTGTGCCCAAATTGCCAAGGTAATAGGTTCCAAAACACTTCTATGGTTTATACAGTTGAAGTCTGAAGTTTACATACACTTAGGTTGGAGTCATTAAAACTCATTTTTCAACCACTCCACAAATTTCTTGTTAATAAACTATAGTTTTGGCAAGTTGGTCAGGTCATCTACTTTGTGCATGACACAAGTAATTGTTCCAACAATTGTTTACAGAGAGATTATTTCACTTATAATTCACTGTATCACAATTCTAGTTGGTCAGAAGTTTACATAAGTTGACTGTGCCTATAAACACCTTGAAAATTCCAGAAATTATGTCATGGCTTTAGAAGCTTCTGATAGGCTAATTGACATCATTTGAGTCAATTGGAGGTGCACCTGTGGATGTATTTCAAGGCCTACATTCAAACTCAGTGCCTCTTTGCTTGACATCATGGGAAAATCAAAAGAAATCAGACAAGAACTCAGAAAAGAAATTGTGGACCCTCACAAGTCTGGTTCATCCTTGGGAGCAATTTCCAATTGCCTGAAGGTGCCACGTTCATCTGTACAAACAATAGTACGCAACTATAAACACCATGGGACCACGCAGCCGTCATACACCTCAGGAAGGAGACGCGTCTCCTAGAGATGAACGTACTTTGGTGCAAAAAGTGCAAATCAATCCCAGAACAACAGCAAAGGACCTTGTGAAGATGCTGGAGGAAACGGGTACAAAAGTATCTATATCCACAGTAAAACGAGTCCTATATCGACATAACCTGAAAGGCCGCTCAGCAAGGAAGAAGCCACTGCTCCAAAACCGGCATAAAAAAGCCAGACTACGGTTTGCAACTGTACATGGGGACACAGATGGTACTTTTTGTCCTCTGGTCTGATGAAACAAAAATAGAACTGTTTGGCCATAATGACCATCAATATGTTTGGAGGAAAAAAAGGGACTCTTGCATCTGAAGAACACCATCCCAACCGTGAAGCACGGGGGTGGCAGCATCATGTTGTGGGGGTGCTTTGCTGCAGGAGGGACTGGTGCACTTCACAAAATAGATGGCATCATGAGGGAGGAAAATGATGTGGATATATTGAAGCAACATCTCAAGACATCAGTCAGGAAGTTAAAACTTGGATGCAAATGGGTCTTCCAAATGGACAATGACCCCAAGCATACTTCCAAAGTTGTGGCAAAATGGCTTGAGAACAACAAAGTCAAGGTATTGTAGTGGCCATCACAAAGCCCTGACCTCAATCCTATAGAACATTTGTGGCCCATCTTTGGACACTGTGTTAACAAACCTCCAGATGAGCTTCAATGCCATACAACACTCCTTCCGTGGCCTCCAACTGCTCTTAAACGCAAGCAAAACTAAATGCATGCTCTTCAACCGATCGCTGCCCGCACCCACCCGCCCGTCTAGTATCACTACTCTGGACGGTTCTGATGTAGAATATGTGGACAACTACAAATACCTAGGTGTCTGGTTAGACTGTAAACTCTCCTTCCAGACTCACATTAAGCATCTCCAATCCAAAATTAAATCTACAATCGGCTTCCTATTTCGCAACAAAGCATCCTTCATGCTGCCAAACATACCCTCGTAAAACTGACTATCCTACCGATCCTTGACTTCGGCGATGTCATTTACAAAATAGCCTCCAACACTCTACTCAGCAAATTGGATGTAGTCTATCACAGTGCCATCCGTTTTGTCACCAAAGCCCCATATACTACCCACCACTGTGACCTGTATGCTCTCATTGACTGGCCCTCGCTTCATATTCGTTGCCAAACCCACTGGCCCCAGGTCATCTATAAGTCTTTGCTAGGTAAAGCCCCGCCTTATCTCAGCTCACTGGTCACCATTGCAGCACCCACCCGTAGCACACATTCCAGCAGGTATATTTCACTGGTCACCCCCAAAGCCAACTCCTACTTTGGCCGCCTTTCCTTCCAGTTCTCGGCTGCCAATGACTGGAACAAATTGCAAAAATCACTGAAGCTGGAGACTTATATCTCCCTCACTAACTTTAAGCATCAGCTGTAAGAGCTGCTTACCGATCATTGTACCTGTACATAGCCCATCTGTAAATAGCCCACCCAACTACCTCATCACCATGTTGTTATTTATTTTGCTCCTTTGCACCCCAGTATCTCTACTTGCACATTCATCTTCTGCACATCTATCACTCCAGTGTTTAATTGCTAAATTGTAATTATTTTGCCACTATGGCCTATTTATTGCCTTACCTCCCTAATCTTACTACATTTGCACACACTGTACGTATATAGACTTTTCTATTGTGTTCTTGACTGTACGTTTGTTTATCCCATGTGTAACTCTGTGTTGTTTGTGTCGCACTGCTTTGCTCTATCTTGGCCAGGTCGCAGTTGTAAATGAGAACTTGTTCTCAACTGGCCTACCTAAAATTAAAAAATGTAAAATAAACACAACACAAGCGCCCCTGCCAACTGTAGGCATACCGTTAACTGCCAAAATAAAGGAAACACTTGAGTAAATGATAATACAAAGTATATATTATGGTGTGGGGTGCATTTTCCTGGCATGGTTGCGGTCTACTTGTAGAATCTATTCCAAGGCGCATTGAAGCTGTTCTGGCAGCTCGCGGTGGCCCAATGCCCTATCAGGACACTTTATGTTGGTGTTTCCTTTAGGTTGGCAGTTACCTGTACGTGCGTGTGATAAACCTCAATCCACTTTTATTTTCTAGAAAGTATTGATCCTGTGTGGCCAAATGATGCTCTCTCGTGTATTTTGAACATTGAGAGTGGGCTCCTGTGGTTTTTCGCTCTTGGGCCCCTGTAAGCCCCTTCATTAAGCTGGCCCTGTGTGCGGATCTGTACTCTGCTAAATTTAACTACTGGACTGTACTGTGCTGTGCTGTCCAAACTTGTGAAACATAGACATCTTTTCAACATCCGGAAAATACATTTAGCTTTCTGGATACATTGTAACAATGAGGATAATTGTCAGATTGTGACAGGCAACCCCAACATCAATATGACAGCCCCCCCAACCCCAATGCTAATTAAGATGCTAGTTAGCCCCCCTGGATTTTGAGTAATAAACACTATGACAACCAACCTGTGAGACAACCAACCCCTGGTCTCCCCTATCCTGTAAACAATGGTACTGTTCAATGATAGTACTGCACATCTATTTCACTTGCACACATTTTCCTTGTGCACAGGATATTCAGCTGTACAGGGCTCTCTCTCTAGCTGCTAATGAGAGATTGAACTTTCGAAAATGAATATTTTCATTGCACACTCCCCCCACCACCAGTTTCGATAGAATTAAGATCAAAGCGCGGTTCAGGAGCCCTTTGCCATTATTCACTGAGAACAAAGGTCAGCAATGATTCACTCATTTCCTCAGTGTTAGTGCCTTTAGAATACTGTACCAGTTGGACTAATGTCAATCGTAATGAAAAAGCATTGTGAATTCGGGAAAAAAAATTAAGAACCCATTAAGAAGATTGCATTCTAGAACATTTCCAGACTATGTTGGTCAGACAATGTGGAGGAGAGAGTGATTGAGAGAGTGATTAAAGCAGAATGATTAAGTCAGCCATGCTCCCACGTCGTTCCCTCTCAGACGGAGGCAAAGAGCCAGGGACACATACCTCCACACAAAGAGCTACAGCAGCCCCATTTAGCCTCCATTCGCTCTCCCTCAATACTGACAAGTAAGCGCTCAAGAAAAGGCTTGTCTCAATTTGAAGGAGGGAGAGAAAACGAGCCTTGTAAGCAGATTACACGGGAGGAGGAGTTGAGGGGCTGCTTTTGGTAGAGTAAAAACTCTTGTGAGAGTGGAACAGAGCAGAGTGCAGTTGATTGGAGCAGACAGGCTGATTATGGCACCTAGAGCTTGGAGGTAATTTACCTGTCACCTGTCACTGGAGCTCCTACACCTGGCTGGCACCAGAGCCTTCCCCACTGTACTGTACCTCTGTGCTGTAGCAGCTAGCTCAACTACTCACCGCTTAACCACCCAGCTCCAAATAACACCAGCTATGCCTCACCACTCAAACATCAACCACACAGACCTGGTTTGTACATGGTAAAACCCTTCTGAATGATGGTTTCTACATGGTTTATTGGTGTCCTCCCTCAAATTGCCCTGTAATAATTTATCCCTCAGTACCTGGTTCCTCTCTAGGTTTCTTCCTAGGTTCCTGCCTTCTAGGGAGTTCTTCCTAGCCACTGTGCTTACAGCTGAATGGAAAAGGAGATAGCATGTGCAGTGGAGGACAAGCTGTTATGGACGACCATATAATGTAATACCACGACTAAAGAGGTTTGTTGTAAACACATTGGCATGTACAGTACTATCCCCGATGGGCATGTTGTAGTAGTGTGTGAGGTTTAAGTTGAAACCTGCCGCCTAAAGCTGGTTGCGCAGCGCACACACTCCTACAGCAGCCCTTATGTGCATGACTGCCAGTGACTGAGTGTGTAGCTGTGTGCCAGTGTGTGTCGGCAGTGAGGGCTGCGTTTGATTACTGCATGGAGGCATGTTTTAGTAACATGGTGTATTAGTTTTTGGATAATGTACAAACTAAGACAGTCTTTTGAAACCGTGACCTTGGTGTGTTTTAGGTGCTTGCCAACGGAATGTGTTTCAAGTGGTTGAAATGCAGGAGGACGGAAGGGGATGCACAGTTGGGTTATTATTTTTGTACATGACAGGACATCCCCCACACATAGCTCCCCCACAGTCAAGTTATTTGTAAGTAGAAAGGAGAGTAACCCACATAACAGTAAGATTATTATTACACTGTGAGCAGTGTCAAGGCTATCAGAGGAGATTGCCAAATGTAAATCATGTTTGATTTTTGATATGACCATTTTTGTTTATGTGATGATGAGAATTGGAAATATCATTTGGGTGCATAAAAATATGTTTTAAAACAGTGTAAATAAGATAACACTAGCAACAAAAAGGCACTTGCTGTCATTTTGGTCATAGGTGTGATGTGATGCATGCAAGCCAGGGTTAAATAGGCTAATACTTGCCTAATATTATCTTATGATTGCTTGTTAGTGAGGGAACAATTGTTCTGCCCCTGTGTATCTCAAATCCATACCAAATCCAAAATGTTTTTGAGGGGTAATATTTAACATGTTTTTGCTATATATATATATATATATTTTTTTTTACAACCATACCAAATCCAAATCTATCTGTACATTTAAATGCGATCTTCTGCTGGTAATCAACCAAAGCATACAACCCGTCTATCCATTCATCGTCTATTTCACACAATCTGGACAGGGTTCTTTTCTAAATGAGGAGGGAGCAGGCAGGCAGCCATAATAAGGGCATGAGTCTCTTATCACCTTATGTTACTGGTATATTATCAACCTATGTTATCTCCCACAGACAAACCCAACTGTCCAAATATCACTTCTCAACCTCTGATTGTCCTAGATTGCATGCCTCTTTAAAGCCTTTGCTAAGTTTACATGTCTCTTGTTGTTTCTCAAATTGCTCATGTGTTTCTTTTTATGGAAGTCGAAATCGATTTGCTATTTAAAGTGTTTCAAAATTATAGAACTGGAATGTTTGTAATGGTCAACTATAGCAGTAATAATACATTCATTACATTATAAAAGGGTATGCAATAATGCCTAGGCTACTGTGTCACTGTGTAGCCAACAGTATATAGGCTACCGATATTTCCAGTAAAAGATAATAATGTGTGCCAAGCATATAGCATAATAATGCTTGTAATTAAACTTGATGAGTCCAGATCTGTTATATGTTTGTCACCAAATCTATATTATATACAATCTTAAACTACTGTTAATATAAATCACAACTGTAGCCTAAACGAAATGTCTCATCGATTTACTGACAGTAGCCTAAGGATATCCACAGAGCACAATACGAGTTATAAATTTGAAATAATATAGCCTTGGATACTCTACCAAATCACACATAAAACATTTTTACAAAGCTTTAACACAGTGACGCTATTAAAGTGTAAAAGGCTAGCTAGTAATTTCGTATAGGCCTATGACAATTATGTGAGTAACATTTTCAACAAAATCTAGCTGTCACTTATAAACAATCATGTTCAGCTTTTTACTTTCACTTTGTTTCTCAATTTGAAAGACGCCAATAGGATACAAACAATAGTTTGATCAAACCAACCTGCCACTTTGTAGTTTGGTCTGCTGCCAAGCCTGTCTGTCATCAGTGGACAGGGACCTCTTTCCCAGTCGGTGAATTGAGCCAAGTGCCAGCTGCCTAGGGTTGCAGCGCTTCCGTGGAGTTACTGTAGAGCACACTCGCACAACTAGAGAAAACAGAAAAAGAAACGGCGACGCAGCCTAAGTTTATTATTGTCCAAAACATGTACGCGTGCGCGCAGCAGTGTTCTAGAATATTGGACCGTTGACTTTCATAGCGCAGCTCAAACAAATTTCACCAACTGTCAACACATCTAAATGAATTGAGAACGCGTGACAGAGAAGCCTTGGGTGGGAATTGTGGGGAGGTACTGTAGGAGTGCGTTCGGGCTGTGCATTCCACGTGGATGGTGCTCTCAGAGCCGTGTAGCTACAGTACTTGGAGTGTACAAAACATTAGAAACACCTGTTCTTTCCATGACATAGACTGACCAGGTGAATTCATATGAAAACTGTGATCCCTTATTGATGTCACTTGTTAAATCCACTTCAATCAGTGTTGATGAAGGGGAGGGGACGGGTTAAAGAAGGATTTTTAAGCCTTGAGACAATGTATGCTATTCGGGGTGAATGGGCAAGACAACATATTTAAGTTCCTTTGAACCAGTTATGGTAGTACAAGGGTTCCCAAACTTGTTCACACTGGGCCCAAGCACTGTTCAGGACACAAACTGTTCACACCCTTCTTGTTGGTGCAGAGAATTTTGCAGGTTGAAAGCTGATTTCCTGCAATTCTATACATTTTGGCATATCTAATGTGTATTCATGTGATATTTGAGTAACAAAAAAATTACTACAATATCTATGGGCTAAAAATACTAAATAAAAAAACGTTAGCTGACATGGGCTAGTTGAACTGGACATTTCTGATAAGTATGGTCCCGTGTGGCTCAGTTGGTATGGTGTTTGCAACGCCAGGGTTGTGGGTTCGATTCCCACGGGGGACCAGTACGGGGAAAAAATGTATGAAATGTATGCATTCACTACTGTAAGTCGCTCTGGATAATAGCATCTGCTAAATGACTAAAATGTAATAAGTTATAAATAGCTCTCTAAGCAAGGTATGCAATGACTAACATGACAAGAGGAATTGATGATGCACTACCCAATTTTCAAATTGCACCTTGTGCATTCTACTCTTGCAACTTACAAGAGTACGTTTAAAGCCGAAATGAGTTTCTTTAAAAATATAAAAATAAATAGGAACCACTGCAGTAGTAGTTTCCCTTGGATATCAAGAATGGTCCACCACCCAAAGGACATCCAGCTCACTTGACACAATTGTGGGAATCATTTGAGTCAACATGGGCCAGCATCCCTGTGGAACGCTTTCGACACCGCTTAGAGTCTACGCCATGACAAATTGAGGCTGTTCTGACTGCAAAAGGAGGGTGCAGCTCAATATTAGGAAGTTCCTAATGTTTTGTACACTCAGTGTATGTCACAATGTGGACTATGATTTGCGTTGCTAACGTAGGCATGTAGAAACGAGAATCTTGTTATGGATAAAATATAACTGCTCCATTGGGTCTTTCATTTGTTACTTCTTTTTGCCAAGTTCATCTGTTCTGAAAGCACTAGGTTTAAACGTTTGCCAATGTCACAGACCACACCCTCTCTAATCTGAGCCGCTGTTTCATACACTGCAGCGGTGCACACGTATCTGTTGTCCTAATATTAATAGTCCTCACCAGAATACTATTGTTTGCAACAACTAATCGAGAGTGCATTGACATTTAATCAAGATTAATTGGCCTTAGGCTTGTTAATTGGACAAGAGCCAGAGCTCAGCCTAATCATCATCTCTTAAACATGATTGTCCCTTTGGCCACTGCTTCATTTCAACAAGAATGCAAAAAAAACACCCATTGGTGACAGGTGTGTCAAATCGAGCACACCGCCATGCAATCTCCATAGACAAACATTGGCAGTAGAATGGTCTTCCTGAAGAGCTCAGTGACTTCAAACGTGGCACCGTCATAGGATGCCACCTTTCCAACAAGTCAGTTCGTCAAATTTCTGCCCTGCTAGAGCTGCCCCGGTCAACTGTAAGTGCTGTTATTGTGAAGTGGAATTGTCTAGGAGCAACAACTGCTCAGCCCCGAAGGTAGGCCACACAAACTCACAGAACGGGACTGCCAAGTCTTGAAGGGTGTAGCGCGTAAAAATCGTATGTCCTTTGCTCTAACACTCTACGAGTTCCAAACGGCCTCTGGAAGCAATGTCAGCAAATCACGCTTCGCCATCCAGCAGTCCGACAGACAATTCTAGGTTTGGCGGATGCCAGGAGAACGCTATCTGCCCGAATGCATAGTGCCAACTGTAAAGTATGGTGGAGGAGGAATAATGGTCTGGGGCTGTTTTCAATGGTTCGGGCTAGGCCCTCTCCTGTTTCAGCATGACAATGCCCCATGCACAAAGCGAGGTCCATACAGATATGGTTTGTCGAGGTTGATGTGGAAGAACTTGACTGGCCTGCATTAAAGCCCAGACCTCAACCCCATCGAACACTTTTTTTAAATTTTGTACCGACTTCGAGCCTGGCCTAAAAGCCCAACATCAGTGCCAGACCTCACTGATGCTCTTGATGCTCAATGGAAGCACGTCCCCGCACCAATGTTTCAACATCTAGTGGAATGCCCTCCCAGAAGAATGGAGGCTGTTATAGCAGAAAATGGGGGACCAACTCCATATTAATGCCCATGATTTTGGAATGAGGCGTTCGATGAGCAGGTGTCCACATACTTTTGTTCATGTAGTGTAGCTCCTTACCAATGATGTAGGCTATATAAACCCTGGAATGCTGATGCTGAGTATTGGCCAATGAGGGGCTTTGAAGCCACCGGCCGGCCATATTGGCACTGCTCAGAAGGAGCGGTCCTCCATAGGAATGAATGGAATTCTACAGTATTTCAATTAAATGTTTCAAGGACAAAATTACATGTATGTAAGTATTTTTGGTTTTAGTGGGGACTGTAACATTAGTACTTTCCCAAAAATGATACTTTAAGGATTTTTTAAACATATATTTTCATATTTTTGTATGTTTAGCTAACATAATATATTTTAGAAGTATGCATTAACGTGTCTGTAATAGAATAAACGTGGCAAAAACAAATATAGACTTTAATAAATGCATTACTATAGCTTCCAAAATATATTTTACAACAGAGCAAGAGCGCTAAGATGGAGGCGTGATGGCTTCAAAACAGCGCCCCCTGTTAGTCATCTAGTGTGTATATACATTATTTACCCTCACCTAGTATTTGTTCACATCTTTGCTTCTAATGATTTTCTAATGTTTTTATATAAACACCCTAAAAGGCAAATGCCATCATGGCATTTGTACATACACAGCAACTGTGACGTGCAAGATCATTTTACTAGTGTCAGACCATCCACACCTTGCCTGAGTTCTCCCAGTGCCATAGTCACTAGTGATTTTATGTGTGTTTTATTTTATTTTATGTAAATGAGATTTCTGTATTTCATTTTCAATACATTTGCAAAAATGTCACTAAACATGTATTATGGGGTGTTGTGTGTAGATGGGTGAGCAAAAAATCTATTTCATTGATTTTTAATTCAGGCTGTACACATAAAAATGTGAAATAAATCAAGGAGTAATACTTTCTGAAGAAACTGTATCGTAATAATAGTGAATTGTGAGGCCCCTGGCAATTTCTAGCCCTAATAGTCACAGTCCCATAAGAGTGGAGTCAATTGTGTCCAAGCATAAAACAATACAAAATAAACATTATTTGCCTATAATATAAACAAACATGTGCTGAACAAGGAATGCTGAACCTGAAACACGTTTTCCAGATGGATCTTCAGTACAAGAGAAGCTGAGGACAGCATCCACTCTTTTCATAGTACAAGGTCACATATACCCAGTTCCTGGGATGCTGAGTAGTGTACACTATGTTACTTAATTCACTCAGAAGGCAGGATAGCAACCAGTATTCATCCAGTACCCTCTCTCTCATCCTCTCCTCCATCTTCATGATGACACTGAGCCTATTACCTGAGTCCCTGTAAGATATGGTAACAGGATGTCAAATTGCATGTGTAATCACTAGTTGGCTATTTTATATCCAAAATCGTGATTGGAAAAGGAAACAGAATTGGAACTGTGTGTTCCCACTTCTGTTCCCCTCCCCTATATTAGCGCTGCTTCAAGGGGACAGAGAGGGTAGCACTTCCCAGAGACATGGGGAGACAGCGAGCATATGCTAGCTCTGAATCATATTGTGGGTGGAGTTGGCACATTCGTAGCTGAGGTTCCATTGCGCAGCATGCAGGTTAATTCATCTTTACCACAAATTCTTCTGTTACTCATCGCTGAATTATTTCCATTGCCCCACCACTCTAACCGGGCATTGGCAGTAATGACAGGCAGGAGGAAGGGACTGGATTCCAGGTGTTTTCATCTGCCTGCTAGCTATTACTCTGGTATTAGACCACATATTCAGCATCGTGTCCCCAGAGCTAAGCTCCAGGTTAGGTCAGAAGAAGAATGATGAAATATTAGCAATGATAGAATTGTGTCCTGCTGTCTGTAATGGACAGTCTGCACATTACGTAGGTTATGACTGGACATGACTGGAATGCAAAAAAATGGTTAGGGTTAGGGGAAGTAATAGCAGATTAATAGCAGTTTATACAAGGGTGGGTCTAATCCTGGATGGTGATTGGTTAAAACCACATTCGAGCCGTTGTCTATTTCATGAGTACCACCGGCTCATATTACTCCAGTGGTAGCCTCTCTACACTGGCTTCCTGTTAAGGCAAGGGCTGATTTCAAGGTTTTACTGCTAACCTACAAAGCATTACATGGGCTTGCGCCTACCTATCTTTCTGATTTGGTCCTGCCGTACATACCTTCACGTACGCTACGGTCACAAGACGCAGGCCTCCTTACTGTCCCTAGAATTTCTAAGCAAACAGCTGGAGGCAGGGCTTTCTCCTATAGAGCTCCTTTTTTTATGAAATGGTCTGCCTATCCATGTGAGAGACACAGACTCGGTCTCGGCCTTTAAGCCTTTACTGAAGACTCATCTCTTCAGTAGGTCCTATGATTGAGTGTAGTCTGGCACAGAAGTGTGAAGATGAACAGAAAGGCACTGGAGCAACGAACCGCCCTTGCTGTCTCTGCCTGGCCGGCTCCCCTCTCTCCACTGGGATTTTCTGCCTCTAACCCTATTACAGTGGCTGACTCACTGGCTTTCTGGTGCTCTTCCATGCCGTCCCTAAGATGGGTGCTTCACTTGAGTGGGTTGAGTCACGGACGTGATCTTCCTGTCTGGGTTGGCGCCCCCCTAGGGTTCGTGCCGTGGGGGAGAACTTCGTGGGCTATACTCGGCCTTGTCTCAGGGTTGTAAATTGGTGGTTTGAGGATATCCCTCTAGTGGTATGGGAGCTGTGCTTTGGCAAAGAGGGTGGGGTTATATCCTGCCTGGTGTCTCCCGACCCCTCCTGTCTCAGCCTCCAGTATTTATGCTGTAATAGTTTATATGTCGGGGGGCTAGGATCAGTCTATTATATCTGGAGTATTTCTCCTGTCTTATCCGGTGTCCTGTGTGAATTTAAGTACTCTTTCTCTCTCTCTCCTCGGAGGACCTGAGCCCTAGGACCATGCCTCAGGACTACCTGGCCTGATGACACCTTGCTGTCCCCAGTCCACCCCAGTCCACCTGCTGCTGCTCCAGTTTCAACTGTTCTGCCTGCGGCTATAGAACCCTGACCAGTTCACCGGACGTGCTACCTTGTCCCGGACCTGCTGTTTTTGATTCTCTCTCAATGACATTGACTGACCAAGTGAATTGAGGATTAAAGCTATGAACCCTTATTGATGTAACTTGTTAAATCCACTTCAATCCGTGTAGATGAACAGGAGGACACAGAAAAAGAAGGACAATTGAGACATGGATTGTGTATGTGTGGCATTCAGAGGGTGAATGGGCAAGACAAAATATTTTCATGCCTTTGAACGGGTTATGATAGTAGGTGCCAGGCACACCAGTTTGAGTGTGTCAAGAACTGCAATGCTGCTGGGTTTTTCACGCTCAACAGTTTCCTGTGTGTATCAAGAGTGGTCCTCCACCCAAAGGATATCCAGCCAACTTGACACAACTGTGGGAAGCATTGGAGGCAACATGGGCCAGCATCCCTGTGGAATGCTTTCGACACCTTGTAGTGTCCATGCCCTGACAAATGGAGGCTGTTCTTGGGGGGTGAAAAGGAGGAGAGCATGCAACTCAATATTAGGAAGGTGTTCTTAATGTTTTGTACACTCAGTGTATAAAGTGGGTAAAACAGGATGTTAACATTATTAAAGTTACCAGTGTTCAGTGACTATGTACATAGGGCACAGCGGTATCTAAAGTGCACGGCATAAACTTCATCTCCAATGTAAAAAAGCATCTAGACATTATTTCCCCTTTCTTTTAGTTTAGCATTTGGTTATGTCTCGTCTTTCTCTTGTCTAGTATAGCTATTTAGCTTAGATAGTTAGGCTAGCTTGGCATAGAACGCGTAGAACTAACGAACAGCCGGCTTGACTGACAACAATACCAATCTCGGGCCTTACAACTCTCGTGCCAATATATCCTCCAAACCACAGCTTCTCTGGCATTCTAACTTAACGTAGGACTGGTTTGGAGAACGAACTGTTTAAATGCAATGACTTGACAGGCAGTAATTCATTGACTTCATTACCCTAACAGCATGGAGGGAGAGGGAACACAGTCTGCTCATGTTGTGTGGATACTACACACAGAACTCCATCCACATAGTCTCGTGTTTCTTATCAGAGCTATTAGGGAACAGCTTTTGGGAACTACTTCCCACCAGAAGATCCTGGACCTTGAGTTTCACAGTAATTGAATTATGTTCTGGGTCTACAACCAACAGCTGTAGAGGAGTATAAACAGGTGACCTAGATCTTTCCTTGGTGAAAATACTTATCCTGTCAGACTAATTTAGTACTTTCTGAATATTCTGGCAGGACTGAGGCTGTCCTCTGTGGCCCTGAGAAGAAAGGGGTTCTGAAAAACAGTTTGCTTGAGAAACCAGGCATGTCCCAAGGCCATAGCATACACAGGGCTAGAGGACAAAGGGAGCTCCTCAGCTCAACACTGGAAAACTGGACAACTCCACAGGTTCCAGATGTAATATGCTACAACGCACAGTACAGGCACTTTACTGTAATATATGATAACAGGCTTTATATGGACTGTCTGTTGTTTTGATGCAAGTATTTCAATGTGAGCTCCTTTCGAAGATGAAGATTATTTTATTGGTCAATTGCACATAAGGTTAAACCGAAATTTGACTTCCACTTTTAATCCAACCCCACCGAAAGACATACGTACATGTTTTGGAGAGGTGCAGGGGTTTGCCACGCTGGGTGCCAAGGGAGCTGTTGTTGTGGGGGGTTTAGTGCCTTGTTCAAGGGCACAATGCCAGGCAATAGCTTCTTTGATTTGATACCAGCAACCCTCCAGTTGCCATCTCACTTCCCGCCAGATGTTTTGGACCCTCCAGCTGCTAGCTTCTTGCATCTGTAACCGATAGACTACCTACCGTGCTGTACTGTTACAGTTGAACCACCTGGCTGCATGCCTGCTGCTCACATAACAGCTACTTAGATTACTGTAAGAAGAATTTCTGAGCAAACTCACAGAGATGCCAGGGATTAACACACCCACACACGCATGCACATGTGCACACACACACATGTCCGATGGACCTTCATCAGTGTGTTCACACACACACAACTAGGGATAGAATACCATTGATGAGGTTAAGAGGAAAACGCAGCTAAAGCCCCGCTCAAGACCTTTCATTGAAATAATTCACTGAGGGACAACAACATCGTTCATCTAGTTTACATGGATTGTCCATAATTGACAAATCTGTTATTGTCCTTCATGATCACTCAGTATCAGGTAACATCAGGATTATTTAGCCCCAACATAGCAAGATGCTGACCCTGAACCAGAGCCTCATCACCATGCTGTTCTCACATACTCCTGATTAATACATTATTTACAGGTCTTTCTCACAGGTGTTGTGCAGTTACATACTGTAAATCCTAAATCTAGATTTATGTAACTGCACAACTGCACAACTGCTGCCATTTAGAAGCTGGGGCTGTTTATGTAATCTGGGCCTGGGGCGTAATGTGAATGGCCCCTTGGTCCCCTTGCCTCGTCTCCTCTCACCTAGCATCTACAGTACAGACACAGGCATAATACATCCTCATCATTGTCTGTGAGCCTGTAAAATGGGCTTAGTGGGGGAGGTGTGCGTGCGTGCGTGCGTGCGTGCATGCGTGCATACGTACGTACGTGCGTGCGGAGAAACTCTGAGGAGCTATTGGAGAATGTTATTGGTTTATGGACACGCTGAGTGATAATTCATGGCTGAAGTGTTCTCTGCATCTAGAACACATTGTAATAGGGAGGAATCGTTAACCTAAGCCCCCTGCTCACACACCATCCCTCCAAAAAGATCGAAATCAACATGATATGAATTGATAGCATCAAATAATATTCAAATTACATAGGAAAAATAAATCTCTCTCTCTCTCTGTCCATGAAGGGCTAGGGCCTTGGCATCAGCTTGGCACTCATTGAGAAATACCTCTATGCACAGAGTGTCCTCCAATCAAGGAATACCTAACAACAAAACCTGTGTACCAACATTTTTGGTGGATATTTAGCTAAACTATGGCCTGATGATGGTTATGTAACAGATTAATGAAGCAGTAAGTAGTTGCAAAGTTGTTAATTAGCTAAAATGCTAACATTGTCTGTGATGAGATTCAAACACGCAACCTTTGGGTTGCTAGACGTTTGCGTTATACATCTATATTCTTTATTTATTTAAGTGCCTCTTGTACTGAGATGCAGTGCCTTAGACCACTGTGCCACTCGGGAGCCGAGTGAATATCCACCCCAACCAATCACTGTCCTTTCGGTTTTGTCTTAAGTAGCTTTCTGTCTTATGTGATCATACTAAACATAACATATCAAATCAAATCAAAGTTTATTGGTGGCATACACAGTTTAGCAGATACAGTATGGTAATTTGATTGTCTCGGATTTACATTTACCATGTTACGTCTAGTCTGAGACCAGGCTGTAGATATATATATGTACAGTATGGTGATTTGGAAGCATTTCAGTACTATAGAATATTTATCCCTTCCCACACACACACACACACACACACAGTTTTTTTTAAATCACAATTAACTGTAAAATCCGAGAGGTTCATTATGTCAAAAGGAACCTTTGCAGCGTTGGACCTGGAGTTACAGTAAAGAGAGGTGGATTGCCTTCCCAATCTGCAACTGTTAACTTTAAGATCCATTTAGATTCATTCATTCTCGGATGGATACAGTAAACAGACATTTTATTGCTCCTTGTGACTGTAATGGGAGAGGAGCATTTGCTCAGGTTAAGTAAAGTACTTTTAAATCCTGCAGGCTTTACGACTGAGACTGGAGTAAGACCGCATTTTCATGCATGGAAATTTGTTCTGAGGAGAAGTATATATTTAATTAGACTCAGGCTTTAACAATAGATCGCAAAATACAGACATCTTAGAGGGACTCTCTCTCTCTCGTTCTTTCTGTCTCTCTTTTTCTCTCTATCTCTGCCTAATATCAGAGCTGACAGACACTTTAATGTACCAAATGGGTTTTCTCTCCTCCCCAATACCAATGACACTATTCAGTATTAAACTCTTCTCTGTTGGGACTGTACTATCTCTGACAATAGACAAGGAGGAGGTTAATATGAGTTTGGCAGTGGTAAAGTATATTCTGAGGGAGGATTTTTCTCTTCTTTTCTGTTCGTTCACTGTGCGAAGGCCTTTCAATGCCCTGATGTGACGGAAATTGAAATCCTGAACGGAATCAGGGAATTGTGGCCAGCATAAAGAGAAGGCCATTCAATCAGGAAGGTCCCTGCACATCTCTCTTTCGTCTTGTGATGTGAATTACACGTCAGCCATGATCCTCTACTCCATGTCTGTGTGATATGTGATGTTACAGGTCTCTGAGGTGACACACACGTTTGTCTTCACAACCTGCAAAATGTCCTACTTCAAAATACAGTACCAGTCAAAAGTTTGAACACGCTTACTCATTCAAGGCTTTTTCTTTATTTTTACTATTTTCTACACTGTGAAATAATAGTGAAGACATCAAAACTATAAAATAACACATATTCAAATCAAATCAAATGTATTTATATAGCCCTTCTTACATCAGCTGATATCTCAAAGTGCTGTACAGAAACCCAGCCTAAAACCCCAAACAGCAAGCAATGCAGGTGTAGAAGCACGGTGGCTAGGAAAAACTCCCTAGAAAGGCCAAAACCTAGGAAGAAACCTAGAGAGGAACCAGGCTATGAGGGGTGGCCAGCCCTCTTCTGGCTGTGCCAGGTGGAGATTATAACAGAACATATTGAATCATGCAGTAACCAAAAAAGTATTAAACAAATCCAAATGTATTTTATATTTGAGATACTTCAAAGTAGCCACCCTTTGCCTTGATGGCAGCTTTGCACACTCTTAAAAAAATAAATAAAACCCTTTAATGAGTAGGTGTGTCCAAACTTTTGACTGCTACCCCCACCACACCAGATATATAATATACTCACTTACACTTCCCAGATTTGACTGCTTCACTGGGTCTTTTTTCTCTACAGTTTGGAAACTTTGACCCCTCCTGACCCTTTGTGGCACTGTCTGTTGATCTCTCTGTTGTCTACTGTCATCTCTCAGCCCTCTGCTTTTCTGAATGCTCTACTGCTTCCCAACCTAGCAACTCACACATTTACGATTCTGCTACCATAAGAACATAATTATATCTGGGTCTACGTGTGTGTGTGTGTGTGTGTGTGTGTGTGTGTGTGTGTGTGTGTGTGTGTGTGTGTGTGTGTGTGTGTGTGTGTATGTGTACAGTGTGTATGTGTACAATGTGTATGTGTACTGTGTATGTGTACGTGTGGGTGTGTGTGTGTGTGTGTATGTAGAGGGTTTGCTGAATGCAGTTCCCCCCTTCCAAGCCCTGCTGTGCTCCCCTGATCCACTGATGTAATCCAGAAAGATCATCCAACTATTTCATCAACAGCAGAATGATTGTGCCATATCACAACTTTTCTTACTGATCATGGACTAACTTGGCAACTCAAGGAGGAAACCACAGGGAGGCTCAATGGCTCCATCTACTGAAACCATCTATCCTGTGATCTCATCACAGCTGATTGTTTATTTTTATGATTGTTCTTTACATTTAATCCTGCATGAAGAGTAATCCACAAAAACATGTAGGCTGCAGATTATTGTATTGTATTATGTTTGTATTGTAGACATAGCCTTGATTCTTTGTGTTTATGTCTTGCTGACTAATTTTTCAGGACTAGCGGGTCCTGAAAATAAGCCATCTGATCACTCCGCAATGAATCGAACATGTTCCAATACCATGTCAATTAGGGTTATCCCACTGGACACACCAACATGGATATTTGGGTAATATAACAATCAATGAGATTTCAACCTTTATTTACCCACTCATAAAGACAGCCATAGGTTTGTTGAATTCTCAATGTGTTATCACTATACCTTCAACCATTTAAAAGTGCAACAAAGTTCAAATGGGAATACAACGTCAGATAGTTTGTATTTATACAACAACTTAATGTGTTATCACGGTGCTTTATCAATCAGCACAACCAAATGACCTGGATTGCAGTTGAGATTACATTAAAAGTAAATGATCAATGGTGCTCAGCTTATTATAGCAATTGTGGAGATCTCCACAGACCTGCGACCCTTGCATGCTATCTTGAACTTGCACGCTTTCTATGATTACATAAGAAGACACTTATAGTGACATTAACCTCAAAATATGGCCATGGATGTGTTCCTCATTTTAAGGTTGAATAAATACTATTACATTAGTTTGTAAGATAGCCTTAACTTTAGGCTATTACTGCCTGGTATAGCAACTGCTCGGCCTCCGAAGGCAAGGCACTACAGAGGGTAATGCGTACGGCCCAGTACATCACTGGGGCCAAGCTTCCTGCCATCCAGGACCTCTATTCCAGGCGGTGTCAGAAGAAGGCCCTAAAAATTATCAAAGACTCCAGCCACCGTAGTCATAGACTGTTCTCTCTGCTACCACACGACAAGTGGTACCGGAGCGCCAAGTCTAGGTCCAAAAGGCTTCTAAACAGCTTCTACCACTAAGCCATAAGACTTCTGAACATCTAATCAAATGGCTACCTAAATTATTTGCATTGCCCCCCTCTTTTACGCTGCTGCTACTCTCTGTTATTATCTATGCATAGTCACTTTAATAACTCTACCTACATGTTCATATTACCTAAATTACCTCGACTAACCGGCGCCCCTGCAAATTGACTTTGTACCTGTACCCCCCGTTTATAGCCTCGCTGTTATTATTTTACTGCTGCTCTTTAATTATTTGTAAAAAAAATAATATTTTGTATTTTTCTTAAAACTGCATTGTTGGTTAAGGGCTTGTAAGTAAGCACTTCACTGTAACGTCTACACCTGTTGTATTCGGCACATGTGACAAATACAATTTGATTTGATTTGAAAATAAAAAAGTGATATTGAACTGTGTTTGGTTGACAACGCAACCAAATATTAACATTTAAAGGAGATCTAATACATGGATAGTTTCATCTGAGCCACTGGCTTAATCATATTCGTTAACTTTTATTTTTGGTTTAGTTGGAGATGTGAATCCAACATATCACTAATTTGTTAAGTTGTCAACAAGTTAATAGTCTATTGATTGTACTGAAAACGTGATATTGAATTGTGTTTGGTTGTCAATGCAACCAAATATCAACATTTGTAGGAGATGTATCTTCTGTTTCCTTACATTTTTTTGTTAAGGTATCTGTGACCAACAGATACATGTCTGTGTTCACAGTCATGTGAAATCCTCAGGGCCGAACACATTTCTTTCAATTGACTGATTTCCTTATATGAACTGTAACTCAGTAAAATCTTTGAAATTGTTGCCTGTTGCGTTAATATTTTTGTTCAGTGTAGTATCATTGATGATATATGACATGATATACGACTTATGGTTACATTTAATTTACTCTGTTAAACCCTTTGGAATGACTTTGATAGCAACAGTGAATCTATTTAGTTATTAAGCAGAGATCTCTCAATAATCATTCTCAGGATAGCACATTGGAAGTAGTCAGTGACAAATATCAAAGCAGGGCTTGGTTAAAACTCTGGATGGGAGCACCTTAAGTAGGAGGTGCTGCCCAGCCTATAGTTATTTTCTGATATTGGATATAACGTTGATAATCTGACGTTGTTTCAAAGGCAAATTCCACATATTTTATACCAGGTTTGTCTATATTGGAAATTGGTTACCATGATGACATAATCCTGTTGTTGAACTTTCACTCTCAAAACAACAGTTGATTACTTTTTCAAATCCGATATATTTAACGTGTAGGTTCTACATCAAGATATGTTGACGAATTAGGTTGAAACAACGTTGATTCAACCAGTTTGTGACCAGTGGGATATCACTGGTTCATGCTGAGTCTACTGCCACTCCAGTAACCATTCTAAGAATTCACTGCATCAGATAAGCTTCCTGGAAACATGGAACAGACCAATTACATCCATTAATATTTTATTCACCAGACTAGCCAGACTGGCTGGTCCATAAACAAAAACAACCTCTCTGCTCAGGTGAATCACACAGACAAATAGGTAGCTGACCACACTCTAAAATTACACTATTAGCCAGTAGTGGAAAAAGTACCCAATTGTCATACTTGAGTAAAAGTAGAGTTACCTTGATAGAAAATTACTCAAGTAAAAGTGAAAGTCACCCAGTAAAATATTACTTGAGTAAAAGTCCAGAAGTATTTGGTTTTAAATATACTATATATAATATAAGTATCAAAAGTAAATGTAATTGCTCAAATATATTTAAGTATCAAAAGTAAAAGTTAAAGAATAAATCATTTCAAATTCCTTATATTAAGCAAACCATATGGCATGATTTTTTTAAACAGATTTTTAACAGACACTCCAACACTCAGACATAATTTACAAATGAAGCACTTGTGTTTAGTGAGTCCGCCAGATCAGAGGCAGTAGGGATGACCAGGGATGTTCTCTTGATAAGTGTGTGAATTAGACCATTTCCCTGTCCTGCTACGCATTCAAAATGTAACGGGTACTTCTGGGTGTCAGGGAAAACATGTGGAGTAAAAAGTACATTATTTTCATTAAGAATGTAGTGGAGTAAAAGTATAAGTTGTCAAAAAATATAAATAGTAAAGTAAAGTACTGATACCCCAAAAACAACTTAGGTAGTACTTTAAAGTATTTTTACTTAAGTACTTTACACCACTGCTATTAGCCTTATAAGGGAGACTACACTCTCAATGGGGACTGACTAAAAAGGTGGCTTTGTACTGACACTGACAACTGAAGAGATTCAGGAGAGAATTCTGATGTAAAGTCTTGGCTGGATTATATAAGTAACCATATTGAGTGTAGCTGATTTATTGCAAAAAGCTGTGAAATGTTCACCTTTTTGGAAACTTACAAAAAAGTAATGTTTTGTTTTAATCTCTCCACCTTTGTTGAACTCGAACATGATTCATTTCATTAATTTGATTAATCGCAGTCTTTTTCTGATCATTTTTAATAATGTGGGAGCAAAATCAAACACTTCACTTTAAGCCTCTAGATTGTCAAAATAAAAACTCATTATAGAAGATTTCCCATGTGTTACTAAAACAAAGAAAGAGTATTAAAGTTTATGTGTGTGCGTGCGTGCGTGCTTGCTTGCTTCAAATGTTTATTAATCTCCATGAGGAAAATAGATAAGCGTTAGAGAAGATTTATATTGAACCAAAATACACCACTAGAGGGCAGCCTTTCCATACAACAAATTCAAATGAGGAGGCATCCCAGAGGTGCTCCATGTCCCTGTTGGATGAGCTATGGAGTAACACTCCTGCCATATAAAAAACATGGACACATAACCCTGAAGCCCTTCAAACCCTGGGACCATTGTGCCATGTTGCTCTATGAGAGGGTTGACACACAACATGTATTCACTGACCCAACTCCTCCTCAGAGGCTGTTACAGAGGAGGAGGTTTCACAACCTCAGAGAGAGGAGAGGTTCTGTTGATCCTGTCCTGTGACTGTCTGCTCCTTAAGGTGGCTCAGTGCACCATCACAGGAGAGGAGCAAACGGAAATACAGTAAACATACAGGTAACTGTCAAAATAATGGAAACACTTGAGTAAACAAGGGATACAAACTATATTGAAAGCAGGTGCTTCCACACAGGTGTGGTTCCTGAGTTAATTAAGCAGTTAACATCCCATCATGCTTAGGGTCATGTATAAAAATCCTGGGCAGGCCAGTATTTTGGCTAGGATGGCTATGCCCCCCATATGATGACAATGACCCCATTCAAGAGTGGTCACTGAATGGTTTGATGAGCATGAAAACAATGTAAACCATTTACCATGGCCGTCTCAATTACCAGATCTCAACCCAATTGAACACTTATGGGAGATTCTGTTGCATTGTCTGAGACTGCGTTTTCCACCACCATCAACAAAACACCAAATTATCGATTTTTTTGTTGAAGAATGGTGTTGCGTCCCTCCAATAGAGATTTCCAGACACTTATAGAATCTATGCCAAGGTGCACTGAAGTTGTTCTGGCTCGTGTTGGCCTAACACCCTATTAAGACATTTTATGTTGATGTTTCTTTTATTTTGGCAGATAAAAGAGTTTAGAGTTTCAATGCTAGATTTAATCTGATCGACCCTTTCAGTTATGCAACTTTTAAAGGCATTGTTACCTCATTCCCAGAGACCGCATTCACGGAGACACGTTCATGGTAAATGCTGTATATGTCAGCTCAATCGGAAATTACCTTTAAATGTCAATCGCGCTATAATGTGGATCTTCCACGGTCCAGATAGAAAGACACCTTTCTTCTCCATTCGTAAATTGTTCAGATGCAGTCAGATTGGGATCTTGGAGGTGTTGTGATGCTGCTGCTTTACACAACCACAACAATGGAAGATCCTGTGACGGCATGGCCTGTTTCAAGACCGTGTGTGTGTGTGTGTGTGTGTGTGTGTGTGTGTGTGTGTGTGTGTGTGTGTGTGTGTGTGTGTGTGTGTTTACGTAAGACATTCTACAGTCTGTAGGATTTTGCACATGAAACGTATCTATGGAGATATTGTTTTTATCATCATCACTCCCACAAAGCATTGATGTAGCACACATACTGTACAGTTTTTTAGTTTGGCCACCCTGGTGGAGAGCTCATCCATTAGGCTAATTATGTGTACTGAGATGTAGTGCTACTCTACACTCCACACCAATACCCTGGAACCAGAGGAGGCTGGGAGGAGCTATGGGATGACGGGCTCATTGTAATGGCTGGAATGGAATAAATGGAACGGTATCAAACACATTAAACATATGGAAAGCACATGTTTGACTTCGTTCCACATATTCCATTCTAGCCATTACAATGAGCCTGCCCTCCTGTAGCTCCTCCCACCAGCCTCCTCTGCCTGGAACAGATACTGCACTGGTTGCATGTAATCAACCAACACCGCGTCCCTCAAGTGGCCGCACAATTCAGGGCATTCAAATCCACTAAGTGGCCCCTGAGTAGAAACAGCTAATTGCTGTATGTGCTAGTTTTGGTGGGCACAGTTAAACAGCTGTGGTAGCCATTGTTTTCACATAGCCATGTTTTGTTGCCATGGCAGGGGAGGCATGGTAACACAAGATTAGGTCCAGACCCATATATTTTCAATAGGATCTTGGCGCCGTTGTGCTAAAATTTAACAATGCTTTCAACCTCCTATTGCTCATAATGCCGCATCCTCAACTTTCAGGTCATGTGTATAATACTATGATTTCCCTGGAGTGTTCTGATGAAGGGCAAAACACCAAGATTTTAATAAAATAACACATTTTTAATGGTGAGAGACCATTGTGACTTTTCTTTTTCAAGTATGATTTCCCAACAGAAGGTTTCAACATAGCAAAATACAGGAGAAAGCAGTAACTCTCCCCATAAATCTAATTTGTTGGTCTTGTGTTGGTCGTGTGCACGGAAACAGCCATCATAATAGATCATAATGATGAATTCTATCTATAAGCATAGAGTACAACAGCAGATATGAATAGAAAATGAATTTGCAGCAACACTGGGTTCACAATATGCCACAATACTTAAATCATGCAGGGAATAGTGCATCTGAATGTTTGCGTAACAGTGATGATTATATGGGCCAGCGCTGCCAAGCTCTGCTCTGAGCACTACGCACGCCTCCTTGACCTCCTCCGCTGAGCACAGTGTGTAAACTGTGGGCGACTCTGTGGCTGCTGCCTCGCGTGGCTAACTACTAACAGGGTTCCAGCTCTGCCTCTGCTGCCCAGGGAGGACTATGTGTATGTGGAAAGTAAGTGGGTGGAATGAGAGGTCTGAGAGTCCAGAGGGGTCACAGTAGGTCAAACAGGTCTCGTGGAGCTTCTGGTTGTCCAGTTTTACTACTGGTAAAGTCACAGAGTCATAGACATCACATGTCTGGATGAACCCATGTTTCTTAATGAAAACTTTGGTGGCATTGGAGCTGATTCCCTTCAGCCCTCTCAGTCTCTACTCTGGACTGAACTAAGAACTGATAGAAGTGAGAGAAGCCACAGCAGCAGAGAAGACCGAACAGCAGTTGTTTACGGGCATCAATGACATCTCTGCACTATGTGGTCTTCACTGGTTTAGGCAGCCAATGGGAACAAAGAGAGAAAGGGAGGGGTGGTGGTGGCTGGGGGGTTGTAGAGTGATGGCGCCATTTGGCTGTCCATAAATTGTGAAATAGAAAGGCTGTCAGGGGTTGGATAGGCTCTCTTGGGTTCTTTGCTCTTGGCTTACATATCGTCGCTGTGTGTGCCTAGAGTGCTTGGCTCCTGTAGTGGGACAGCTCCTCCATGAGAATAAACAGAGACGCTCCCCCTTAGAGCTGACTCAGCCATCTACTGTATCATTGCCTCATCTTCACTCCTGACCAAACTGTTTGGATCTTGTGTAAGCCTTTGAAGGTACAGCTATCATGTCTAACCCTAACACTAGGTTCATGTCCACACCCCAGCTCAACCCTCAACCCTAACCCTAGATTAATGTCCACACCGCGGCAAAACTCTAGCACTAGCACTAGCCATAACTTTACCCTAACCCCTAACCCTAACCCTAAAACTAACACTAATCAAATCAAAGAACATTGTCAAGGAAAGCAATTGTGATGTTCTTTTCTACATACATCAACTACAACAGGTGTAGACCTTACAGTGAAATGCTTACTCACGAGCCCCTAACCAACAATGCAGTTAAAAAAATAAAAGAACAGCAGTAAAATAACAATTGTGAGGCTATATACAGGGGGTACCGGTACAGAGTCAATGTGTGGGGGCATCGGTTAGTTGAGGTAATTTAGGTATATGTACGTCGGTAGAGTTATTAAAGTGACTATGGATAGATAATAAACAGAGTGTAGCATCAGTGTAAAAGAAGGGGAGGGGGGACAATGCAAATAGTCTGGGTAGCCATTTGATTAGATGTTCAGGAGTCTTATGGCTTGGGGGTAGAAGCTGTTTAGAAGCCTCTTGGACTTAGACTTGGCGCTCCGGTACCGCATACCATGCAGTAGCAGAGAAAACAGTCTATAACTAGGGTGGCTGGAGTCTTTGACAATTTTTAGGGCCTTCACCTGACACCGCCTGGTACAGAGGTCCTGGATGGCAGAAAGCTTGGCCCCAGTGATGTACTGGCCGTACGCACTACCCTCTGTAGTGCCTTGGGGTCGGAGGCCGAGCAGTTGCCATACCAGGCAGTGATAGCCATGAAGTGCTTTGAAAGGCTGGTCATGGCTCACATCAACAGCATCCTCCCGGACACCCTAGACCCACTCCAATTCGCATACCGCCCTAACAGATCCACAGATGACGCAATCTCAATCGCACTCCACACTGCCCTTTCTCACCTCGACAAAAGGAACACCTATATGAGAATGCTGTTCATTGACTACAGCTCAGCGTTCAACACCATAGTGCCCACGAAGCTCATCATTAAGCTAAGGACTCTGGGACTAAACACCTCCCTTTGCAATTGGATCCTAAACTTTCTGACCCCCCCCCCCCCCCCAGGTGGTAAGAGTAGGCAACAACACATCTGCCACACTGATCCTTAACACTGGGGCCCCTCAGGGGTGTGTATTTAGTCCCCTCCTGTACTCCCTGTTCACCCACGACTGCGTGGCCAAACACGACTACAACACCATCATTAAGTTTGCTGATGACACAACAGTGGCAGGCCTGATCACCAACAACGATGAGACGGCCTATAGGGAGGAGGTCAGAGAACTGGCAGTGTGGTGCCAGGACAACAACCTCTCCCTCAATGTGAGCAAGACAAAGGAGCTGATCGTGGACTACAGGAAAAGGCGGGCCGAACAGGCCCCCTATTAACATCAACGGGGCTGTAGTGGAGCGGATCGAGAGTTTCAAGTTCCTTGGTGCCCACATCACCAACGAACTATCATGGTCCAAACATACCAAGACAGTCATGAAGAGGGCATGACAAAACCTTTCCCCTTCAGGAGACTGAAAAGATTTGGCATGGGTCCCCAGATCCTCAAAAGGTTCTACAGCTGCACCATCGAGAGCATCCAAACCAGTTGCAACTGCTCGGCATCTGACCGTAAGACACTACAGAGGGTAATGCGAACAGCCCAGTACAATATTGGGGCCAAGCTTCCTGCCATCCAGGACCTATATTATAGGCGGTGTCAGAGGAAAGCCCATAAAATTGTCAGAGACTGTTTTTTCTGCTGCCGCACAGCAAGCGGTACCAGAGCGCCAAGTCTAGGACCAAGAAGCTCCTCAACAGCTTCTACCCCCAAGCCATAAGACTGCTGTAGCAGTACACTGCTGCTACTCGCTGTTTATTATCTATGCATAGTCACTTCACCCCCACCTACATGTACAAATTACTTCAACTAACCTGTACCCCCGCACACTGATTCGGTACTGGTGTCCCCTGTATATAACCTCATTATTGTTATTCTTATTGTGTTACTTTTTTATTATTGCTTTTTATTTTAGTCTACTTAGTAAATATTTTCTTAACTCTTTTTGAACTGCACTGTTGGTTAAGGATTGTAAGTAAGCATTTTACCAAATAGTCTACACTTGTTTTATTTGGCGCATGTGACATATAAAGTTTATTTGATTTCATTTGGTGCAACCAGTCAGAATGCTCTCGATGGTGCAGCTGTAAAAACTTTTGAGGATCTGAGGACATGACAAATCTTTTCAGTCTCCGGAGGGGGAATAGGTTTTGTCGTGCCCTCTTCACGACTGTCTTGGTGTGCTTGGACCATGTTAGTTTGTTGGTGATGTGGACACCAAGGAACTTGAAACTCTCGACCCGCTCCACTACAGCCCCGTCGATGAGAATGGGGTGTGCACCGTCCTCCTTTTCCTGGAGTCCACAATCATCTTCTTTGTCTTGATCACGTTGAGGGAGAGGTTGTTGTCCTGGCACCACATGGCCAGGTCTCTGACCTCCTCCCTATAGGCTGTCTTGTTGTTGTTGGTGATCAGGCCTACCACTGTTGTGTCATCGGCAAACTTAATGATGGTGCTAGAGTCGTACCTGGCCGTGCAGTCATGAGTGAACAGGGAGTACAGGAGGGGACTGAGCACGCACCCCTGAGGGGTCCCCGTGTTGAGGATCAGCGTGGTGGATGTGTTGGTGCCTACCCTTACCACCTGGGGCAGCTCGTCAGGAAGTCCAGGATCCAGTTACAGAGGGAGGTGTTTAGTCCCAGCGTCCTTAGCTTAGTGATGAGCTCTGAGGGCACTATGGTGTTGAACGCTGAGCTGTAGTCAATGAATAGCATTCTCACATAGGTGTTCCTTTTGTCCAGGTGGGAAAGGGCAGTGTGGAGAGTAATAGAGATTGCATCATCTGTGGATCTGTTAGGGCTGTATGCAAATTGAAGTGGGTCTAGGGTTTCTGGGATGATGGTGTTGATGTGAGCCATGACCAGCCTTTCAAAGCACTTCATGGCTACAGACGTGAGTGCTACGGGTCGGTAGTCATTTAAGCAGGTTACTTTAGTGTTCTTCATATTTTCCTGAGCTTCCCTCTTGATTTCATCCCATTGTTTGCATGATGGGGTCGCAATAATTTTCTGATATCAAAATGTAGTGGTAGGAACCCCTGACCTAACCCTAGCCTTAACCTTAACCCCAGTACAATCTTAGACTGCAAATCCAACCCACATACAACACAGCATAACTCTATAATAATATATACCCCACTCTGTTCTCCTGGAATGTCAACAGCACGTTCACTCTGATGAGAAAACATACGAGCGTAACGCAACATTGAAAGTCTTAGTCTACTGCTGTAGAAGTCAGCAGTCATAAAAGTGAGCATTTGATTCCTATTAACAGTAGTGCTGGATGGAAAAACACATTTGACAAGGCTGGTGCCACTGAGAGAGCCTGAGCGTCTCCACATTATCTTGTGTCTCCCCTCTCCCTGTTCTCCTAGCTCCGCAAGCAGCTACATCATACGTTGGCATGGAGATGAAAAGTTTGGGGAGGTTTTGGACATAAAATGATTACCACATGAGGGTAATTACAGCATTAGAAAAATTACAGCCGTTTATAAAAGCCTGTTTCGATCAATAAATCAGGCCCAAATAAAAGTGTCAGCTCTTTTAACGCTAGACATTGTGGCGGTAAAAGTTATTTGTGAAAACACATTAAAAGCGTCTTGGTGCAGTAAAAGGGCATGGTGGATTGTGTGGCAGAATATAATATTTCAATGCATTCAACTCTCTAAAAAGACAGTATGACGTTTGTGAGAACCCAACAGAACAATGTACTGTAGTATTGTGGTATGGATGTGGCTGATGTCTTTATTCTGGGGATGTTCTGTTCTGAGTCAGAAGGTGATACAGGATTGACCCCTACAGTATGAGAGCTGTGACCTTTGACCTTTGGCTCCACAAAAACAATGAGGTCACCCATAATCATTCTGAGGAGAGCTGGACAACTGTGAAAACAGCCCTTTCCCCGGCCCCTTCAACACAACAACTGATACAAATGCAGTAAAAGGGGCTAAAGAGGACACAATGAGATCATCTTACAGCTGCATCTGTCTCACTGCACACGCCCAGGAGCATGCCTGCTCTGTCTGTCAGACGTATGGCAGTTAAACCATCACTCAACTTACCCCCCTGGCCCCTAACCCCACCCTACACTTTGCTCCACGTCTCCGTCCCCTCTCTCCAAGTCTCTCTCTCCCTCTCTCTATTTCTATATAACCATCACCTGTTCCCCTCTCTCAAACACATCTCTCAAGCTTTAGCCACACAAACATGATGGTGACCATTATGGCCACGGTAACTGAGACCTCTGGACCCAGAGGCTAACAGGGCGGCGATGGGATCAATCTGCCAGGAGAATGCCAGCCTTGTCTGGGTCAGACTGGGACAGGTCAGTTTCCTATGGGTTTGTTGGATCAGTGTGTAAGCTGTTTAACCTGAGGTGACTTACAAGTCGTATGTATGCCTCATCTCCCCAATTCCCACCCTGACCCCTAAACATAGCCATGCTAGTGTAAAGGACGTCACGTTTCTTGCTTAGCGAGTACCACTTCCTCCTGATTCGGCTCACACGAGGCACAATCCTTGCTAGCACGTGATTACCCTCCTTAAGCGTCATGCAAAAACTAGAATATTCGGCGACACTTCAGACTGAGGAGTAAGTTTCACACATCCCCGTAAGCTACACTCACTCCTCAAACTCACTCAACAGCAACCGAAGATCTGAGTGACTAGGCACCACTGAAAAGGACATCCCACTGCTTGCTTATCGAGTACCACTACCTTCTGACTGGGCTCACACCGAGGCTCGAACCCAGGACCTTCGCCTTCGGTGCCTACCAGTCAGCACCAAGTGAAAAGCTAACACTCCAGGCTGAGAAGTACGTGTCAGACATCCATATGTGCTACACTAGCACAGTTGGGTCTGGGTTAACAACAACTAGGGTTTTGCAAAATACCCTGGTTTTCCTGATATCCCGGTTGCAGGATTCTCGGAATCAGGAGGGAATAAGCAGGAAATCCAGATTATTGGAAAACCAGGGAATTTATTGAAGGTTCACGGAATTTTGCAACCCGAACAACACAGACACACACACACAGGCACAAGCACACACACGCATGCCCAACATATCCCACTCTCTCTTCGTCTCCCTTTCCCTTTCTGCTCCAGCTCAGCAAATCTCATTTGCACCATGCTGTTCCATATGCTGAAGAGATAATTACATAGCCTGACAAATCAGACAGCAAAGCAATCCAAATAAACACTCTCTGCTTCTTCCCACACTCAATCAAGTGGTAGGTATCACTGGCTGAAGGCAGAGGAGGGTAATCATGGTTATGCAAGGCCAGAAACAAAACCAAAAACACAGAGGTGGTGTAACAGAGAGATAGAAAGAGCTGAGGAGGAGGAAGAGGAGGAGGAAGAGATGGCGACCTGGATAAGAGATAAAGTATAAAGATAAGAAGAGAGAGAGAGAGAAGTGGGGTAGGAGAGAGACACAGAGAGACAAAAACAGGGAGAGTGCAATGGAGAGAGACTAAGAAAATGAAAGAGAAAAAGAGTGGGAAAGAGTGTGTGTGAGAGAGCGAGTTAGAGAAAGGGAGTGCAATAGAGAGAGAAGTGGAGAGAAAGGCAGAGAGAGAGAGGGAGGGGTACCATTGTCACCCCACCTGTTTGTGGTGAGAGGATATCCGCTCTAGCTGTATTGTTTGGGCTCCTTTATGTGGTTTGGAACCCCCAGGATATGGGAAAGCATTGGGATATCTTTACACACTTCCTGTACAGCACAAAGCAGCACTGCGTGGCTGCAGAGATCACCAGCTCGCCCCAGCCCTGGGACTGTGGATTTAAGTAAGCCACAGATACATGAGCCCGGACAGTATTTGATATCAAACATAATGATAATGTCCTTATCACACGTATCTACCTTACTACCCCATTACAGTGAGTGTTAGTTACTGGTATGACATGACCTGCATTGTTCAACGCACCAGGCGTTGAAGGCGTTGAAAGTGGTGCGTTCTCTGAAAATTGCATTAGGTATAAAAACTCTGTGATCAGTTTGGTAGTTGTATTTGTTCTACCTGCTCTGATAATGAATAATGACAACATCCCTCTAACAGAGAACCTGGGCATCCTGAACTAGACCCAGCTAGCAATGAGGAATCAGCCCAGAAGCGGCCCTCTGGGGTCCAGAACTGATTGAATCGGCCCGGAATCGGGTGTCGGACTCAGCCCGGAATCAAAATGAATGAATCGACCCAAGTACATCGGGCCGTTTCTGTCAACCGGAATTCTGCCGACTTTGCCAGAATCTTACTAGAATCCTCCCAGAAGCAGCCCGATACAAATGTAAATAAATGTATACGTGCTTCTACACCGTGCTTCTATATCTGCATTGCTTGCTGTTTGGGGTTTTAGGCTGGGTTTCTGTACAGCACTTTGAGATATCAGCTGATGTAAGAAGGGCTATATAAATACATTTGATTTGATTTGATTTATACAACATTTCCCGATTTAGTAATTTGAAATATTACTATTATACATTTTATACATACAAACTATACCCATCCACAAAAAACTTTTGAGTCGGAGGAAATGGAAGTTGCTACAGCGCGATGGGACAAGAACTTCCTGGCCGGCCAAACCCTCCCCTAACTCGGACAACGTTGGGACAATTGTACGTCGCTTCATGGGTCTCCCGGGCGTGGCCGGCATGGGTCTTGAAACAGCTGTAGCAACACAGTTTGCACTGCAATGCAGTGTCTTACACCGCTGCACCACTCGGGAGGCTCCATCCGCAAAGTTTTTAATGCTTATCAATTGGCTTGGACAAAGTATCAAAATACTACACAGGACTCTTATAGAATTTTATTAAAACGCTAATTGTATTTTTTTATCACAGAAACAATGAGAAAATATGAAGAAAAAAAATAATTACATGTTAATTATATAAGGCAGCCCGTGTAATCATCTGACAGAGAGTAGCCCCAATCGGCCCGAGCCCCAAGTAATATTTTGGGCCAGATAACTCACACCGGAATCGGCCCGAGCCCCAAGTAATACATTTGGGATAGATAACTGACACCGGAATCGGCCCGAGCCCAATCCCCGCATCCTAGCCATAAGTAATACTGCCAAAGGCGGCCCAGACTCGGGACACATGACGTCGGCCGAGTCTGACTCTCAGCCGAGTACCCTGACTCTCAGCCAGAATCGGCCCAGATCCACTGTGCTAGCTGGGGAAGCTCTAGAACACTCACATCAGCCAATACAGATCTCAAACCACAACAGTCTAAGATGACTGATGTGTTTGTGTGGCTGAATAAAGACACTTGTTAGGTGCACAAAGGGAGTTGGTAGCTATTGTTGCTAAAGATGGCAGGCAGAATCGCGTTACTCCTCCGTGGACTAAAGAGGGGTACATTCATATGGTATTGTGTGTCCGTGTGGGAGAAACATTTTCTGTGGACATCTCTGGTTTTTCAGGTCTTTGTGAAGTGATCACAGCAGATTCAGTTCCTCAAGAAGCATTTTTTGCAACAAATATGTTTAAAGCTTCTGAAATGCTCCTATTTGGTGGTTGTTGATGGTTTGCTGCAAGTCAAAACATCTCAAACAAAGCAGTGCGGATCATTGGATTACAGATCTCTTTCTAAAATACAATTCCTGAGAGGCTTAGGAAATGTTACAAGGCCAAATGTGTATCTACATGGGAATAATACAGTATTTACTGCTTGTCTGTAAGATGTGTGGAGAACATGACACAATGGCAATTGTAGGGTCTTTGCTTTGATATGTTGGATGAAATGACGCATGGCTCAGGATTTTTGGTTTGGAAGCGTGTCTGCGAGTGTCATTTCATGAATACTGAAGCGAAACATGTTTTAAATAGGTCACAACACAATCCACTCAATTATTTGACTTTTTGTTTAATCACCCCTAACTTGAGAGGATTATCAATAAAGGCGGGTTAAATTAGGGACATCCGCAGATCTCTGTAGATAGTGTGTCCTTTAGTTAGTTTCTGTTTTCTGACCCCTGAAGGAACCTCCCCAGTTGCCTACATGTCTTTCTGGCACTAATTAATTCCAGTGCTAAACACAGTTGTCCTTGCCCGGACCGGCAAAAATGTCAATCATCCAAGACCATACTATCCCATATAGGCTATCACATCCCCCCCCCCCCCCCCACACACACACACACACACACACACACACACACACACACACACACACACACACACACACACACACACACACACACACACACACACACACACACACACACACACACACACACACACACACACACACACACACACAAACAAACACACACGTATACATACACAGTACACACATGCCACCACACAGCCAACTGCCAACCCTTTTCTGCTCCAGAAGAGAATCCATAACATCTCAGTTCCCCCTGTCTGGCCCCCCTCCCTGTGACCGAGGAACAGGTGATCAGCCTCAAATAGGGGAGGGCAGGGAGGGGCTATTCATCACCCCAGGATAGAGAGTATACTTGTGTCCCACAGCCACGGACATCTCCATTTAAGACAACTTTAAGAGCAGCTAAACAAACTCAGCCCCTCAGGTCAGTCAGGGCAAACAATTGTGTTTAGAGCATGTCCTACATACTGCCTCCCATTAGCCCTCGGAGTTCAAAGAGAGAGTCAGAGGGAAACACTCATCTTTACTGTTTTGTAGGGGTTGCTGGAGAAATAATAATTTCTTTGTTAGATTTTCAGAAGGTTACATGAACATAAGTTATTCATTGTTACAATTAAAAATATATATATATATATTTCACCTTTATTTAGCCAGGTAAGCAAGTTGCGAACAAGTTCTCATTTACAACTGCGACCTGGCCAAGAATAAAGCAAAGCAGTTCAACACATAAAACAACACAGAGTTACACATGGAATAAACAAAACATACAGTCAATGATACAGTTGAAGAAAATCTATATACAGTGTGTGCAAATGAGGTAAGAAAAGGGAGATAAGGCAATAAATAGGCCATGGTGGCGAAGTAATTACAATATACCAATTAGAGACTAGAGTGACTGATGTGCAGAAGATGAATGTGCAAGTATTGATACAGGGGTGCAAAGGAGCAAGAAAAATAAATAAATACAGTATGGGGATGAGGTAGTTGGATGGGCTATTTACAGATGGGCTATGTACAGGTTTAGGGATATGTGAGCTGCTCAGACAGCTGGTGCTTAAAGCTAGTGAGGGAGGTGATGGTCTCCAGCTTCAGTGATTTTTGCAATTCATTCGAGTCATTGGCAGCAGAGAACTGAAAGGAATTGGCTTTGAGGGTGACTAGAGAGATATACCTGCTGGAGCGCGTGCTACGGGTGGGTGCTGCTATGGTGACCAGTGAGCTGAGATAAGGCGGGGGCCTTACCTATCAGAGACTTGTAGATGACCTGAAGCCAGTGGGTTTGGCGACGAGTATGAAGCGAGGGCCAGCCAACGAGAGTGTACAGGTCGCAGTGGTGGGTAATATATGGGGCTTTGGTGACAAAACGGATGGCACTGTGATAGACTGCATCCAATTTCTTGAGTAGAGTGTTGGGGGCTATTTTGTAACTGACATCGCCGAAGTCAAGGATCGGTAGGATGGTCAGTTTTACGAGGGTATGTTTGGCAGCATGAGTGAAGGATGCTTTGTTGCGATATAGGAAGCCGATTCTAGATTTAATTTTGGATTGGAGATGCTTAATGTGTGTCTGGAAGGAGAGTTTACAGTCTAACCAGACAGCTAGGTATTTGTAGTTGTCCACATATTCTAAGTCAGAACCGTCCAGAGTAGTGATGGTGGGCAGCTCTGGGCAGTGATCGGTTGAAGAGCATGCATTTGGTTTTACTTGCATTTAAGAGCAATTGGAGGCCACAGAAGGAGAGTTGTATGGCATTGAAGCTCGTCTGGAGGTTAGATAACACAGTGTCCAAAGAAGGGCCAGAAGTATACAAAATGGTGTTGTCTGCGTAGAGGTGGATCAGAGAATCACCAGCCGCAAGACTGACATCATTGATGTATACAGAGAAAAGAGTCGGCCTGAGAATTGAACCCTGTGGCACCCCCATAGAGACTGCCAGAGGTCCGGACAACAGGCCCTCCGATTTGACACACTGATCTCTGTCAGAGAAGTAGTTGGTTAACCAGGCGAGGCAGTCATTTGAGAAACCAAGGCTGTTTAGTCTGCCGATAAGAATGTGGTGATTGACAGAGTCGAAAGCTTTGGCCAGGTCGATGAATACGGCTGCACAGTAATGTCTCTTATCGATGGCAGTTGGCAGTTGGCAGTTTAATCTGAATTATAATTACACCTTATGTAGCCTCACATCACCTTGATGTTCTCTTCTAATGTCTTTGTCTTTTATATCCTGTTCCATCTCCAGTCAAGAGAGACATCTATCTCCACTCAAAGAGAACTGAGCACTGTAAGACCCGACCATGTTGGAATAGAGGGCTGAGCCTGGCTCCTTCTGAGCGACTCAGTTGAAGACCATGATGACCCCTGACCCCTGACCTTCTCTGACCAACCTCACCCAGAACTACTGCACAGAACAAACTGCACAGGGCTTAGAACAAAATTAGAGCTTTTATATTAAAATAAAGAAGAAGAAAAAACATGGTGGGGGGGTTGGATAGAGACTTGTTGGATGGGTGGGGTTGGGAGAATGGGATGGGATGGGAGGTTGAGGGTGGAGGCTCACTCCTTTTTGTTTCTTGTCCTTTACATACTGCATTTATTATTACTTTTTAACACTGTAATATGATCAAAATGACCAATACTTTGTATTCATGTACACTACCGTTCAAAAGTTTGGGGTCACTTAGAAATGTCCTTGTTTTCCATGAAAACATACATGAAATGAGTTGCAAAATGAGTAGGAAATATAGTCAAGACGTTGACAAGGTTATAAATAAGGATTTTTAATTGAAATAATAATTGTGTCCTTTAAGCTTTGCTTTCATCAAATAATCCTCCATTTGCAGCAATTACAGCCTTGCAGACCTTTGGCATTCTAGTTGTCAATTTGTTGAGGTAATCTGAAGAGATTTCACCCCAACAGCTCAATAGGGTTGAGATCCGGTGACTGTGCTGGCCACTCCGTTATAGACAGAATACCAGCTGACTGCTTCTTCTCTAAATAGTTCTTGCATAGTTTGGAGCTGTGCTTTGGGTCATTGTCCTGTTGTAGGAGGAAATTGCCTCCAATTAGGCACCGTCCACAGGGTATGGCATGGCGTTGCAAAATGGAGTGCTAGCCTTCCTTCTTCAAGATTCCTTTTACCCTGTTCAAATCTCCCACTTTACCACCACCAAAGCACCCCCACACCATCACATTGCCTCAACCATGCTTGACAGATGGCGTCAAGCACTCCTCCAGCATCTTTTCATTTTTTTCTGCATCTCACGAATGTTCTTCTTTGTGGTCCGAACACCTCAAACTTAGATTTGTCTGTCCATAACACTTTTTTCCAATCTTCCTCTGTCCAGTGTCTGTGTTCTTTTGCTCATCTTAATCTTTTCTTTTTATTGGCAAGTCTGAGATATGGCTTTTTCTTTGCAACTCTGCCTAGAAGAACATCATCCCGGAGTCGCCTCTTCACTGTTGACGTTGAGACTGGTGTTTTGCGGGTACTATTTAATGAAGCTGCCAGTTGAGGATTTGTGAGGCGTCTGTTTCTCAAACAAGACACTCTAATGTACTTGTCCTCTTGCTCAGTTGTGCACCGGGGCCTCCCACTCCTCTTTCTATTCTGGTTAGAGCTAGTTTGCGCTGTTCTGTGAAGGGAGTAGTACACAGTGTTGTACGAGATCTTCAGTTTCTTGGCAATTTCTCGCATGGAATAGCATTCATTTCTCAGAACAAGAATAGACTGACGAGTTTCAGAATCAAGTTATTTGTTTCTGGCCCTTTTGAACCTGTAATTGAACCCACAAATGCTGATGCTCCAGATACTCAACTAGTCTAAAGAAGGCCAGTTTTATTGCTACTTTAATGAGAACAACAGTTTTCAGCTGTGCTAACACAATTGCAAAAGGGTTTTCTAATGATCAATTAGCCTTTTAAAATTATTAACTTGGATTAGCTAACACAACGTGTCATTGGAACACAGGAGTGATGGTTGCTGATAATGGGCCTCTGTACTAGAGGTCGACCGATTATGATTTTTCAACGCCGGTACCAATACCGATTATTGGAGGGCCAAAAAATCCGCTGCCGATTAATCGGTCAATTTATATATGTATATATGTATATATATATAAATTGGCCGATTAATCGGCAGCGGATATATATATAAATTGGCCGATTAATCGGCAGCGGATTTTTTGGCCCTCCAATAATCGGTATTGGTACCGGCGTTGAAAAAATAAATAAAACTGGCCTTCTTTAGACTAGTTGAGTATCTGGAGCATCAGCATTTGTGGGTTCAATTACAGGTTCAAAAGGGCCAGAAACCAAATATATATATATATATATATATATATATATATATATATATATATATATATATATATATTGAGCATGTTTAATTGTTCTTTGTGACTAAATAGATTTTTTTATGTATTATGTGAAGTTAAAATAAAAGTGTTCATTGTTCATTCAGTATTGTTGTATATATATTGTTGTATGTATATATATATATATATATATATATATATATTTGTAATAAAGACACAACAATACTGAATGAACAATGAACACTTTTATTTTATCTTCACATAATACATAAATAAAATCTATTTAGTCTCAAATGAACAATTAAACATGCTCAATTTGGTTTAAATAATGCAAAAACACAGTGTTGGAGAAGAACGTAAAAGTGCAATATGTGCCATGTAAAAAAGCTGACGTTTAAGTTCCTTGCTCAGAACATATGAAAGCTGGTGGTTCAATATTCCCAGTTCTTCAATATTCCCAGTTAAGAAGTTTTAGGTTGTAGTTATTATAGGAATGATGACGCGTCGACTATTTCTCTCTATACCATTTGTATTTCATATACCTTTGACTATTGGATGTTCTAATAGGCACTTTAGTATTGCCAGCCTAATCTCAGGATTTGATAAACTTGAAGTCATAAACAGCGCTGTGAATCAAGCATTGCTAAGAGCTGCTGGTAAACGCAGTAAAGTTTGAATGAATGCTTACGAGCTTGCTGCTGCCTACCACTGCTCAGTCAGACTGCTCTATCAAATGTGGGGCGGTAACCGAAAGGTTGCACGATCAAATCCCTGAGCAGACAAGCTAAAAATCTGGCGTTCCCCCCTGAACAAGGCAGTTAACCCACTGTTCCTAGGCCGTCATTGAAAATAAGAATTTAATCTTAACTGACTTGCCTTGTTAAATAAAGGTAATAAAAAAAAAATCTAATCATAGACTTAACTATAATATAATAAACACAGAAATACGAGCCTTTGGTCATTAATATGGTCAAATCCGGAAACTATCATTTTGAAAACAAAACTTTTATTCTTTCAGTGAAAGACGGAACCGTTCCGTATTTTATCGAACGGGTGGCAACCCTAAGTCTAAATATTGCTGTTACATTGCACAACCTTCAATGTTATGTCATAATTATGTAAAATTCTGGCAAATTAGTTAGCAACGAGCCAGGCGGCCCAAACTGTTGCATATACCCTGACTCTGCGTGCAATGAACGCCAGAGAAGTGATACAATTTCCCTAGTTAATATTGCATGTTAACATGAATTTCTTTTAACTAAATATGCAGGTTTAAAATAATATACTTCTGTGTAATGATTTTAAGAAAGGCATTGATGTTTATGGTTAGGTAAATTCGTGCCACGATTGTGCTTTTTTTCCGCGAACGCTCTTTCGTTAAATCATCACCCGTTTGGCGAAGTAGGCTGTGATTCGATGATAAATTAACAGGCACCGCATCGATTATATGCAAAGCAGAACAAGCTAGTTAACCTAGTAATATCATCAACCATGTGTAGATAACTAGTGATTATGTGAAGATTGATTGTATTTTATAAGATAAGTTTAATTCTAGCTAGCAACTTACCTTGGTTCCTTGCTGCACTCGCGTAACAGGTGGTCAGCCTGCCCCGCAGTTTCCTCGTGGAACGCAATGTAATCGGCCATGCCAATTAATCGATCGACCTCTACTCTACATCTACTGGTACAGTGTGGCCATCTTTGAGATCACCACTGTTATTTTCCAAATTCATTAGGGACTATTGTGATGACTCCAAATACCACATTTTGAGTGAATCTGAGTTTTAGTCCATGAGAAGAAGATTTTTTTTGATTATTTTAAGCATTAGCGTTACATAGTCCAAAAAGTAAATTGTTAATGGTTTCCTTATTTTGAAGATATCAATGTTTGGTTCATCATGGTAATGTATTTGATGACCCTTAACATTTTCAAGTTGATAGGCCATTGTGGAGTGGATTTACAAAGGATTTAAATGGACACCTAAAATCTGATTTCCTGATTTATCAATAACTCAGTCATC